>NC_090933.1:587770018-589039832 GCF_040938575.1 Ambystoma mexicanum
GCACATTCAACCCAAGATACCTTGGTCCCTATTCCATCACTACCATAGTAAACCCAGTAGCGGTCAAGTTAGACTTGCCCCCGCACATGAAGATACATCCGGTCTTCCACGTCTCTTTATTAAAACCCGTGCAACCTCAAACCCGACTAACTAAATCTCCAAAACCCATCCTAGTTGATGGAGAACTCGAGTTTGAAGTCAAAAGCATTCTGGACTCCAAGATCTCCAAATCTAAACTATTTTACCTAATTGACTGGAAAGGCTACAGCCCCCAAGAGAGATCCTGGGAACCTGCTGAATATGTCCACGCTCCTCGCCTAATCAAAAGATTTCACCGAACATTTCCTGACAAGCCAAAACCCCCGGAGAAGCCTGGTTTGGGAGGGGCCTTGAGGGGGGGTACTGTCATGATCTCTGCTTCCAAAAGGTCAGGGTTTTCCCAACTCCCTTGGAAGCAGATCCATAACCCAGGTTCCGAGTGCCAACCAGTCCCAATTGGGACCTTTTGGACCCAGTCCTGGCGCCAGTGGCACCAGGCTCATAAATATGCCCAGTCCCAGCGCTGGAAGCGCCGGGCTCATAATGCTTGGGTGGACTTACCTGCAGCAGACCATGCTGCTTACTTGCCTGCCAGTTGAGCCTCTGATCCTCTTCTGTTTGGAACTACTTTTCCTGTTGGGTGGGGCAGGAGCCACTCCCTAGGTTCAGAACACTGGAACTCTTCTGGAAAGCAGGAACTCTTTTCTTACCTAGGCGTGGCTGTGGAAGGAGACACCTAAGCACTACAGGAGGCTATTTAAACCACACCCGATGGATGAATCTTGCTTTGCGTTATTCTGCATCCTCTGCAGCAGAACGCTCATCGTGTCTTCTGCATCTGATCCTGGGCCTAAGGAAAAAGGCTTACCATCCTGAATCCAGTCTTCAGCAACACCTATAAAGACAAGAAAGAACAGGTTAGCATTACGGTCTTCAGTGACAGCGCTTCACTTACCTGGTCCATCGGCTGTCACCAACGCCTCGCGCTGCATTCCGGCATCTGAAAGACAAAGGCTTACCTACTCTTCGTGCGCTCCGGAGGTCTTCGCACTGCATTCCGGCATCTGAAAGACAAAAGCTTACCAACTCTTCGCACGCTCCGGAGGCCTTCGGCGCTGCATCCCGCATCTGAAAGACAAAACAAGGTGCATTTAAAGACATTGGGGAACTTTAATACTCACGTGCCATTACTCCTTCCACATCTAACCCAGTGGGTATTCCGGCACCCTGCAGCCGCTCCGAACTTGTACCTGCAAAATAAAAAGACAGTTAGAGCGCATCGTGAAGCAGGCAACAAGCGCTTACTTACGTGCTTCCAGGCGCTTCTATTCATCACACGGGCTCCATCTTCAACTCACTTCAGCCCGTCATCCGCCATCGCCGGAACCCTGCAAAACAAGAGACATCATTACTAAAGACTTTTAAAGACATTAGAATTACTCGAAACTTACCGTTCGTGCAGTAAACGACGGACAGCAGTCCTCTGAAGTCAAGAGGCCTGCTCCCCTTATCCAGTGAAGAAACTGGTTACAGCACCCTGCCCCGAGGCAGATGGAGAGCACGGCGTTCACTTACCTAAGGTGAGAGCGTTAACCTTTGGGGTTCTACAGGAGAAGAGAAAGGGAAGAAGAGAGAGACATACAATAACCCAGTTCATTAATCCCATATTTTCTATCTGCAGACATCTTACCCTTCGAGTCAGACATACAGTGCACAGAGGTCCAGCCCAAAGAGCCAGCCGTGTGTTACACATCACCTTTGAAGATTCGGTATACGCCCAGTCAAGACCGGCGCCTCTACGGGAATCAGGTGAGCGTTACAGAATGCAAAGCCTACCGCAAAACTCCCGTCCAGGCGCTATGGAAACCTCAGATACCGACCAGCTAGCCCAGTTACTTGGGGAACTAAGGGCAGAAGTGCATGCAGCCCGTCAGGAAACGAACGCTCTAAGAAGGGAACTGATTATTTCCAAGGAGCGAACAGATGATCTCGCTAGACAATTGCTACAGTCACAAGCCGGACAGACCCCGTTACCCGCATCTGGGGGAAATCTTCCTTCTACATCCTCTATGAATCCAGTGCAGATCAACCTACCTGGGAATGTACCTCTGGCTCCGCCTGAACGATTTTCTGGTGACCCAAAGAGGTTTGCAGTATTTATCAATCAGTGCCGGTTGCATTTCTTCTGCCGGCCAGCAGCCTTTCCAACTGATCAAGCTAAAGTAGCTTTCGTGCTTTCGTACCTTAGTGGCAATGCGGCAGACTGGTCGAACCCTCTAGTAAATCAAGATGATCCGGTCCTCCATGATTTTCAAGCTTTTCAGCTCAGTATGGAAAAACTGTTCACAAGACATTCACAGGGGCAGGCCTTGGACAATGAGCTTCTTTCGTTGCGACAAGGTAATCAAGACCATTTGGCTTATATTGCGTCTTTCAACAGACTGATAGTGGAAACTCAATGGCCTGAGGACAAAAGGATTACGCTGTTTTATAGAGGTCTACGTGGAGAGCTCAAAGATGTGTTAGCCCAAGTAGTGAATCCCCCACAAGATTGTTCGGACTATATAGACTTAGTCGTTCAAATAGATCACAGACTGCAGAACAGGAAGGCCGATTGTTCCAAGTTTGATGCTCGAGTATTTTCCAAACCGCCAACTCCTTCCAAAGGAGTAGACTCCGGGGAACCCATGCAAATAGGGGGCCTGAAAGGTCTGCTAACACAAAAGGAGCGGGAAAGGAGAAAACAGTTGCAATTATGCCTCTATTGCGGAAACTCAGGGCACTTTCTTCGAGACTGTCCGGTGAAACCTGCCAAGAAGGCAGTAGGAGCTGCAGTTACCAAAGTTACAAACTCTGAGCAGGGAAACGACCTCGCCCGACAAGAATAGAGGTCCTCTTGCCGAGCGTGAAAACCAGTTCCGTGACCTCGCATTTCGTGATACCTATGGTCCTCATTAGCCCTGATAATCCGGATCGATTACATGCAATTGAAGCTTACGTCGACAGCGGTGCCAACGGCAATTATGTGGATCATGAAATGGTTTTGAGGATGAATCTAACTCTTTGTCCCAAGGCTGTAAAGGACGTCATTACTACGGTGGATGGAACGGAGATAGCCTCCGGACCAGTAACGCATACCACTCAAGAAGTGACGCTAGTAAGTCAAGATGGACACCATGAGAAGATCGTGTTCAATGTGATCAAGGCTCCTCAGTTTCAGATTATTCTAGGAATACCTTGGTTAGAGAAACACAATCCTCTGATCGATTGGCGAGCAAGAACGGTCCAGTTTCCAGAATGTGTCTCTACTTGTCACCCTCCACCTGGTGTTGCACTGGCAGCAATTTCTTCAGAGACTCCCCAGTTACCTCCCGAATACCTAGAATACCAAGATGTTTTCCGGAAGGATCAGGCTAACTCTCTACCTCCTCATAGGTCTTATGACTGCCAGATAGACCTGATACCTGGATCTACTCCTCCTTGTAGTAGAATTTATGCCCTCACCGAGCCTGAGAACCTTCACCTTCGACAATACCTGGATCAATACCTGGCAAATGGGTTTATTCGTCCTTCCAAGTCCCCTGCTTTTTCAGCTTTGTTCTTCGTTCCAAAAAAGGAAGGAGACCTTAGAACTTGTATAGATTATCGCTCCCTGAACCAGATCACTGTCAAGAATAGATATCCGTTACCTTTGATCCCTGAACTCCTGGACCAAGTCAGAAAAGCATGCATATATACAAAGCTGGATCTTAGAGGAGCTTACCACTTGGTACGAGTAAAAGAGGGCGATGAATGGAAGACGGCCTTCCGCACCAAATATGGGCTATTTGAATATCAGGTCATGCCCTTCGGACTTTGCAATGCCCCGGCCGCCTTTCAATATTTTATGAACGATGTCCTCAGAGAGCTCATAGATGTGTGTGTTGTTGTTTACATTGACGACATCCTCGTTTATTCTTCATCGGAATCTGAACATCGGAAACACGTGAAAATGGTCCTCGAAAGATTGCGTCAACACAAACTTTTCGCTAAGTTGGAAAAATGTGTTTTCAACGTGACTGAAGTTGAATTCTTAGGATTCATATTATCACCTAGCGGAGTGCATATGGATTCAAAGAAGGTCGATGCAGTTCTCAAATGGCCATCACCATCCTCCGTAAAAGGTGTGCAAAGCATGTTAGGCTTCGCTAACTTTTACCGCAGGTTTATCCCCAAATTTTCTCGAATAGTCCAGCCCATCACTGCCTTGTTAAAGAAAAACAAACGTTTTGAATGGTCTACCGAGGCGGAACAAGCTTTCCAGGATTTGAAGACTAAATTCATCTCTGCACCAATCTTAAAACACCCTCGCCCCGAACTCCCCTACATCCTGGAAACTGATGCTTCAAGCCTTGCCATGGGGGCAGTTCTATCACAAAAGGACCCGGTAACCAATCAGTTGCATCCCGTGGAATTTTGGTCCCGCAAATTCTCGCCTCCTGAAATCAATTACACGATTACTGACAAGGAACTTCTGGCTATCAAGTCTGCCTTTAAGGCTTGGCGGCATTATCTGCTGGGGGCCCGACACACCGTTACTGTGATTACGGATAACCGAAACCTGCAATATTTGAAAACCGCAAAAGCCCAATCCTCTAGACAACTCCGTTGGGCATTATTCTTTGCCGAGTTTGACTTCATAATTACCTATCGACCTGGTACAAAAAACGGTAAAGCTGATGCCCTTTCTCAGATGGGAGTGGAAGAACACTTGATCAACCCTAAACCTGTACCAATCATTCTCGAACAAAGAATTCTGGGTGTAATCGCCACACAATCCATAGAGGAAGTTAAGGATAAAGCCAGGCAACTTGTAACTCCAGCAGACATACAGAATTGGCATCTGCAGGGAAAGGACTTTGCAGTAAAGGACAACTTATTGTATTTCCAAGAACGATTATACCTGCCCAGCACAGATTTACAGAAAAAAGTAATCTCTTGTTATCACGATTCTTTAATGGAAGGACATCCCGGTATGGCCAAGACCTCAGAAAAGATCAAGCGCTACTTCTGGTGGCCGTCTTGGAAAAAAGATATCAGAGACTTTATAATGTCCTGTGGAGTATGCGCCCAAAACAAGAGTCAAAAGGAAAGACCAGCAGGCCTCTTACGCCCTATTGACATCCCACCTCGCCCTTGGCATACGCTTTCTATGGACTTCATCACCGATCTACCTCCATGTTCCGGATACAATACGATTCTAGTAATCGTGGACTTATTCTCCAAGATGGCGCATTTCATTCCGCTCAAAGGCTTGCCAACAGCAGCAACTCTGGCCCGAGAATTTCTCGAAAACATCGTCCGACTGCACGGTTTTCCTTCGGTTCTAATTTCGGATCGAGGTAGTCAATTTATTTCTCATTTTTGGCGAAGTTGCTGTCGGTCGGCTCAAATTGATGTGAGACTATCGACCAGTCACCACCCTCAGACCGACGGACAAACCGAGAGGACCAATCAAACTCTGGAACAGTATTTACGCTGCATGCTGCAACAAACTGAAAAAACTTGGAAAGACATCCTTTGGATAGCCGAATATGCCTACAATAACTCTGTCCATTCGGGAACTGGGAAAACCCCGTTTTTTCTTTTATACGGCAGTCACCCTCGAACCTCGGAGTTGGATCCCCTCCAAGATCTTGAAACACCAGCAGTAGACTACCTGCATTCTACAATCACCCAAGCCTTTAAGGAAGCTGTTTCTCACCTTCAAAGGGCTAAAGAACAATACAAGAAAGGAGCAGATCAACATCGGAAGGAAGCCCCTCAATATCAAGTAGGGGATCAAGTCTGGTTATCCACCAAATATCTACCTCTAAAAGGGCCACGCACATTCAACCCAAGATACCTTGGTCCCTATTCCATCACTACCATAGTAAACCCAGTAGCGGTCAAGTTAGACTTGCCCCCGCACATGAAGATACATCCGGTCTTCCACGTCTCTTTATTAAAACCCGTGCAACCTCAAACCCGACTAACTAAATCTCCAAAACCCATCCTAGTTGATGGAGAACTCGAGTTTGAAGTCAAAAGCATTCTGGACTCCAATATCTCCAAATCTAAACTATTTTACCTAATTGACTGGAAAGGCTACGGCCCCCAAGAGAGATCCTGGGAACCTGCTGAATATGTCCACGCTCCTCGCCTAATCAAAAGATTTCACCGAACATTTCCTGACAAGCCAAAACCCCCGGAGAAGCCTGGTTTGGGAGGGGCCTTGAGGGGGGGTACTGTCATGATCTCTGCTTCCAAAAGGTCAGGGTTTTCCCAACTCCCTTGGAAGCAGATCCATAACCCAGGTTCCAAGTGCCAACCAGTCCCAATTGGGACCTTTTGGACCCAGTCCTGGCGCCAGTGGCACCAGGCTCATAAATATGCCCAGTCCCAGCGCTGGAAGCGCCGGGCTCATAATGCTTGGGTGGACTTACCTGCAGCAGACCATGCTGCTTACTTGCCTGCCAGTTGAGCCTCTGATCCTCTTCTGTTTGGAACTACTTTTCCTGTTGGGTGGGGCAGGAGCCACTCCCTAGGTTCAGAACACTGGAACTCTTCTGGAAAGCAGGAACTCTTTTCTTACCTAGGCGTGGCTGTGGAAGGAGACACCTAAGCACTACAGGAGGCTATTTAAACCACACTCGATGGATGAATCTTGCTTTGCGTTATTCTGCATCCTCTGCAGCAGAACGCTCATCGTGTCTTCTGCATCTGATCCTGGGCCTAAGGAAAAAGGCTTACCATCCTGAATCCAGTCTTCAGCAACACCTATAAAGACAAGAAAGAACAGGTTAGCATTACGGTCTTCAGTGACAGCGCTTCACTTACCTGGTCAATCGGCTGTCACCAACGCCTCACGCTGCATTCCGGCATCTGAAAGACAAAGGCTTACCTACTCTTCGTGCGCTCCGGAGGTCTTCGCACTGCATTCCGGCATCTGAAAGACAAAAGCTTACCAACTCTTCGCACGGTCCGGAGGCCTTCGGCGCTGCATCCCGCATCTGAAAGACAAAACAAGGTGCATTTAAAGACATTGGGGAACTTTAATACTCACGTGCCATTACTCCTTCCACATCTAACCCAGTGGGTATTCCGGCACCCTGCAGCCGCTCCGAACTTGTACCTGCAAAATAAAAAGACAGTTAGAGCGCATCGTTAAGCAGGCAACAAGCGCTTACTTACGTGCTTCCAGGCGCTTCTATTCATCACACGGGCTCCATCTTCAACTCACTTCAGCCCGTCATCCGCCATCGCCGGAACCCTACAAAACAAGAGACATCATTACTAAAGACTTTTAAAGACATTAGAATTACTCGAAACTTACCGTTTGGCGAACGATTTTCTGGTGACCCAAAGAGGTTTGCAGTATTTATCAATCAGTGCCGGTTGCATTTCTTATGCCGGCCAGCAGCCTTTCCAACTGATCAAGCTAAAGTAGCTTTCGTGCTTTCGTACCTTAGTGGCAATGCGGCAGACTGGTCGATCCCTCTAGTAAATCAAGATGATCCGGTCCTCCATGATTTTAAAGCTTTTCAGCTCAGTATGGAAAAACTGTTCGCAAGACATTCACAGGGGCAGGCCTTGGACAATGAGCTTCTTTCGTTGCGACAAGTTAATCAAGACCTTTTGGCTTATATTGCGTCTTTCAACAGACTGATAGTGGAAACTCAATGGCCTGAGGACAAAAGGATTACGCTGTTTTATAGAGATCTACGTGGAGAGCTCAAAGATGTGTTAGCCCAAGTAGTGAATCCCCCACAAGATTGTTCGGACTATATAGACTTAGTCGTTCAAATAGATCACAGACTGCAGAACAGGAAGGCCGATCGTTCCAAGTTTGATGCTCGAGTATTTTCCAAACCGCCAACTCCTTCCAAAGGAGTAGACTGCGGGGAACCCATGCAAATAGGGGGTCTGAAAGGTCCTCTAACACAAAAGGAGCGGGAAAGGAGAAAACAGTTGCAATTATGCCTCTATTGCGGAAACTCAGGGCACTTTCTTCGAGACTGTCCGGTGAAACCTGCCAAGAAGGCAGTAGGAGCTGCAGTTACCAAAGTTACAAACTCTGAGCAGGGAAACAACCTCGCCCGACAAGAATAGAGGTCCTCTTGCCGAGCGTGAAAACCAGTTCCGTGACCTCGCATTTCGTGATACCTATGGTCCTCATTAGCCCTGATAATCCGGATCGATTACATGCAATTGAAGCTTACGTCGACAGCGGTGCCATCTGCAATTATGTGGATCATGAAATGGTTTTGAGGATGAATCTAACTCTTTGTCCCAAGGCTGTAAAGGACGTCATTACTACGGTGGATGGTACGGAGATAGCCTCCGGGCCATTAACGCATACCACTCAAGAGGTGACGCTAGTAAGTCAAGATGGACACCATGAGAAGATCGTGTTCGATGTGATCAAGGCCCCTCAGTTTCAGATTATTCTAGGAATACCTTGGTTAGAGAAACACAATCCTCTGATCGATTGGCGAGCAAGAACGGTCCAGCTTCCAGAATGTGTCTCTACTTGTCACCCTCCACCTGGTGTTGCACTGGCAGCAATTTCTTCTGAGACTCCCCAGTTACCTCCCGAATACCTAGAATACCAAGATGTTTTCCGGAAGGATCAGGCTAACTCTCTACCTCCTCATAGGTCTTATGACTGCCAGATAGACCTGATACCTGGATCTACTCCTCCTTGTAGTAGAATTTATGCCCTCACCGAGCCTGAGAACCTTCACCTTCGACAATACCTGGATCAATACCTGGCAAATGGGTTTATTCGTCCTTCCAAGTCCCCTGCTTCTTCAGCTTTGTTCTTTGTTCCAAAAAAGGAAGGAGACCTTAGAACTTGTATAGATTATCGCTGCCTGAACCAGATCACCGTTAAGAATAGATATCCGTTACCTTTGATCCCTGAACTCCTGGACCAAGTCAGAAAAGCATGCATATATACAAAGCTGGATCTTAGAGGAGCTTACCACTTGGTACGAGTAAAAGAGGGCGATGAATGGAAGACGGCCTTCCGCACCAAGTATGGGCTATTTGAATATCAGGTCATGCCCTTCGGACTTTGCAATGCCCCGGCCGCCTTTCAATATTTTATGAACGATGTCCTCAGAGAGCTCATAGATGTGTGTGTTGTTGTTTACATTGATGACATCCTCGTTTATTCTTCATCGGAATCTGAACATCGGAAACACGTGAAAATGGTCCTCGAAAGATTGCGTCAACACAAACCTTTCGCTAAGTTGGAAAAATGTGTTTTCAACGTGACTGAAGTTGAATTCTTGGGATTCATATTATCACCTGGCGGAGTGCGTATGGATTCAAAGAAGGTCGATGCAGTTCTCAAATGGCCATCACCATCCTCCGTAAAAGGTGTGCAAAGCATGTTAGGCTTCGCTAACTTTTACCGCAGGTTTATCCCCGAATTCTCTCGAATAGTCCAGCCCATCACTGCCTTGTTAAAGAAAAACAAACGTTTTGAATGGTCTACCGAGGCGGAACAAGCTTTCCAGGATTTGAAGACTAAATTTATCTCTGCACCAATCTTAAAACACCCTCGCCCCGAACTCCCCTACATCGTGGAAACTGATGCTTCAAGCCTTGCCATGGGGGCAGTTCTATCACAAAAGGACCCGCTAACCAATCAGTTGCATCCCGTGGCATTTTGGTCCCGCAAATTCTCGCCTCCTGAAATCAATTACACGATTACTGACAAGGAACTTCTGGCTATCAAGTCTGACTTTAAGGCTTGGCGGCATTATCTGCTGGGGGCCCGACACACCGTTACTGTGATTACGGATCACTGAAACCTGCAATATTTGAAAACCGCAAAAGCCCAATCCTCTAGACAACTCCGTTGGGCATTATTCTTTGCCGAGTTTGACTTCATAATTACCTATCGACCTGGTACAAAGAACGGTAAAGCTGATGCCCTTTCTCGGATGGGAGTGGAAGAACACTTGATCAACCCTAAACCTGTACCAATCATTCCCGAACAAAGAATTCTGGGTGTAATCGCCACAGAATCCATAGAGGAAGTTAAGGATAGAGCCAGGCAACTTGTAACTCCAGCAGACATACAGAATTGGCATCTGCAGGGAAAGGACTTTGCAGTAAAGGACAACTTATTGTATTTCCAAGAACGATTATACCTACCCAGCACAGATTTACAGAAAAAAGTAATCTCTTGTTATCACGATTCTTTAATGGAAGGACATCCCGGTATGGCCAAGACCTCAGAAAAGATCAAGCGCTACTTCTGGTGGCCGTCTTGGAAAAAAGATATCAGAGACTTTATAATGTCCTGTGGAGTATGCGCCCAAAACAAGAGTCCTCTTACGCCCTATTGACATCCCACCTCGCCCTTGGCATACGCTTTCTATGGACTTCATCACTGATCTACCTCCATGCTCCGGATACAATACGATTCTAGTAATCGTGGACTTATTCTCCAAGATCGCGCATTTCATTCCGCTCAAAGGCTTGCCAACAGCAGCAACTCTGGCCCGAGAATTTCTCGAAAACATCGTCCGACTGCACGGTTTTCCTTCGGTTCTAATTTCGGATCGAGGTAGTCAATTTATTTCTCATTTTTGGCGAAGTTGCTGTCGGTCGGCTCAAATTGATGTGAGACTATCGACCAGTCACCACCCTCAGACCGACGGACAAACCGAGAGGACCAATCAAACTCTGGAACAGTATTTACGCTGCATGCTGCAACAAACTGAAAAAACTTGGAAAGACATCCTTTGGATAGCCGAATATGCCTACAATAACTCTGTCCATTCGGGAACTGGGAAAACCCAGTTTTTTCTTTTGTACGGCAGTCACCCTCGAACCTCGGAGTTGGATCCCCTCCAAGATCTTGAAACACCAGCAGTAGACTACCTGCATTCTACAATCACCCAAGCCTTTAAGGAAGCTGTTTCTCACCTTCAAAGGGCTAAAGAACAATACAAGAAAGGAGCAGATCAACATCGGAAGGAAGCCCCTCAATATCAAGTAGGGGACCAAGTCTGGTTATCCACCAAATATCTACCTCTAAAAGGGCCACGCACATTCAACCCAAGATACCTTGGTCCCTATTCCATCACTACCATAGTAAACCCAGTAGCGGTCAAGTTGGACTTGCCCCCGCACATGAAGATACATCCGGTCTTCCACGTCTCTCTATTAAAACCCGTGCAACCTCAAACCCGAATAACTAAATCTCCAAAACCTATCCTAGTTGATGGAGAACTCGAGTTTGAAGTCAAAAGCATTCTGGACTCCAAGATCTCCAAATCTAAACTATTTTACCTAATTGACTGGAAAGGCTACGGCCCCCAAAAGAGATCCTGGGAACCTGCTGAATATGTCCACGCTCCTCGCCTAATCAAAAGATTTCACCGAACATTTCCTGACAAGCCAAAACCCCCGGAGAAGCCCGGTTTGGGAGGGGCCTTGAGGGGGGGTACTGTCATGATCTCTGCTTCCAAAAGGTCAGGGTTTTCCCAACTCCCTTGGAAGCAGATCCATAACCCAGGTTCCGAGTGCCAACCAGTCCCAATTGGGACCTTTTGGACCCAGTCCTGGCGCCAGTGGCACCAGGCTCATAAATATGCCCAGTCTCAGCGCTGGAAGCGCCGGGCTCATAATGCTTGGGTGGACTTACCTGCAGCAGACCATGCTGCTTACTTGCCTGCCAGTTGAGCCTCTGATCCTCTTCTGTTTGGAACTACTTTTCCTGTTGGGTGGGACAGGAGCCACTCCCTAGATTCAGAACACTGGAACTCTTCTGGAAAGCAGGAACTCTTTTCTTACCTAGGCGTGGCTGTGGAAGGAGACACCTAAGCACTACAGGAGGCTATTTAAACCACACCCGATGGATGAATCTTGCTTTGCGTTATTCTGCATCCTCTGCAGCAGAACGCTCATCGTGTCTTCTGCATCTGATCCTGGGCCTAAGGAAAAAGGCTTACCATCCTGAATCCAGTCTTCAGCAACACCTATAAAGACAAGAAAGAACAGGTTAGCATTACGGTCTTCAGTGACAGCGCTTCACTTACCTGGTCCATCGGCTGTCACCAACGCCTCGCGCTGCATTCCGGCATCTGAAAGACAAAGGCTTACCTACTCTTTGCACGCTCCAGAGGCCTTCGGCACTGCATCCCGCATCTGAAAGACAAAACAAGGTGCGTTTAAAGACATTGGGGAACTTTAATACTCAGGTGCCATTACTCCTTTCCACATCTAACCGAGTGGGTATTCCGGCACCCTGCAGCCGCTCCGAACTTGTACCTGCAAAATAAAAAGACAGTTAGAGCGCATCGTGAAGCAGGCAACAAGCGCTTACTTACATGCTTCCAGGCGCTTCTATTCATCACACGGGCTCCATCTTCAACTCACTTCAGCCCGTCATCCGCCATCGCCGGAACCCTGCAAAACAAGAGACATGATTATTAAAGACTTTAAAGACATTAGAATTACTCGAAACTTACCGTTCGTGCAGTAAACGACGGACAGCAGTCCTCTGAAGTCAAGAGGCCTGCTCCCCTTATCCAGTGAAGAAACTGGTTACAGCACCCTGCCCCGAGGCAGATGGAGAGCACAGCGTTCACTTACCTAAGGTGAGAGCGTTAACCTTTGGGGTTCTACAGGAGAAGAGAAAGAGAAGAAGAGAGAGACATTCAATAACCCAGTTCATTAATCCCATATTTTCTATCTGCAGACATCTTACCCTTCGAGTCAGACATACAGTGCACAGAGGTCCAGCCCAAAGAGCCAGCCGTGTGTTACACATCACTTTTGAAGATTCGGTATACGCCCAGTCAAGACCGGCGCCTCTACGGGAATCTGGTGAGCGTTACACAAGGGGACATGAGTGGGGGCCTGCTGGCAGGTGCCCTGCACTGCTGGGAGGTGGGGGTGAAAGGGGACATGAGTGGGGGCCTGCTGGCAGGTGCCCTGCACTGCAGGGGGGTGGGGGTGCAAGGGGACATGAGTGGAACATGAGTGGGGGCCTGCTGGCAGGTGCCCTGCACTGCTGGGGGGTGGGGGTGCAAGGGGACATGAGTGGGACATGAGTGGGGGCCTGCTGGCAGGTGCCCTGCACTGCTGGGGGGTGGGGGTGCAAGGGGACATGTGTGGGGGCCTGCTGGCAGCTGCCCTGCACTGCTGGGGGGTGGGGGTGCAAGGGGACATGAGTGGGACATGAGTGGGGGCCTGCTGGCAGGTGCCCCTCAGTGCTGGGGGGTGGGTGTGCAAGGGGACATGAGTGGGGCATGAGTGGGGGCCTGCTGGCAGGTGCCCTGCACTGCTGGGGGGTGGGGGTGCAAGGGGACATGAGTGGGGGCCTGCTGGCAGGTGTCCTGCACTGCTGGGGGGTGGGGGTGCAAGGGGACATGAGTGGGGGCCTGCTGACAGGTGCCCCTCAGTGCTGGGGGGTGGGTGTGCAAGAGGACATGAGTGGGACATGAGTGGGGGCCTGCTGGCAGGTGCCCTGCACTGCTGGGGGGTGGGGGTGCAAGCGGACATGAGTGGGACATGAGTGGGGGCCTGCTGGCAGGTGCCCTGCACGGGTGGGGGTGCAAAAGGACATGAGTGGGACATGAGTGGGGGCCTGCTGGCAGGTGCCCTGTACTGCTGGGGAGTGGGGGTGCAAGGGGACATGAGTGGGGGCCTGCTGGCAGGTGCGCTGCACTGCTGGGGTGGGGGTGCAAAGGGACATGAGTGGGACATGAGTGGGGGCCTGCTGGCAGGTGCCCTGCACTGCTAGGGGGTGGGGGTGCAAGGGGACATGAGTGGGGGCCTGCTGGCAGGTGTCGTGCACTGCTGGGGGTGGGGGTGCAAGGGGACATGTGTGGGACATGAGTGGGGGCCTGCTGGCAGGTGCCCCTCAGTGCTGGGGGGTGGGGGTGCAAGGGGACATGAGTGGGACATGAGTGGGGCCTGCTGGCAGGTGCCCTGCACTGCTGGGGGGGTGGGGGTGCAAGGGGACATGAGTGGGGGCCTGCTGGCAGGTGCCAGGCACTGCTGGGGGGTGGGGGTGCAAGGGGACATGAGTGGGGGCCTGCTGGCAGGTGCCCTGCACTGCTGGGGGTAGGGGTGCAAAGGGACATGAGTGGGACATGAGTGGGGGTCTACTGGCAGGTGCCCCTAGTGCTGGGGGGTGGGGGTGCAAGGGGACATGTGTGGGGGCCTGCTGGCAGCTGCCCTGCACTGCTGGGGGGTGGGGGTGCAAGGGGACATGAGTGGGACATGAGTGGGGGCCTGCTGGCAGGTGCCCCTCAGTGCTGGGGGGTGGGTGTGCAAGGGGACATGAGTGGGACATGAGTGGGGGCCTGCTGGCAGGTGCCCTGCACTGCTGGGGGGGTGGGGGTGCAAGGGGACATGAGTGGGACATGAGTGGGGGCCTGCTGGCAGGTGCCCCGCACTGCTGGGGGTGCAAGGGGACATGCGTGGGGGCCTGCTGACAGGAGCCCTGCACTGCTGGGGGGTGGGGGTGCAAGGGGACATGAGTGGGACATGAGTGGGGGCCTGCTGGCAGGTGCCCTGCACTGCTGGGGGGTGGGGGTGCAAGGGGACATGTGTGGGGGCTTGCTGGCAGCTGCCCTGCACTGCTGGGGGGTGGGGGTGCAAGGGGACATGAGTGGGACATGAGTGGGGGCCTGCTGGCAGGTGCCCCTCAGTGCTGGGGGGTGGGTGTGCAAGGGGACATGAGTGGGACATGTGTGGGGGCCTGCTGGCAGGTGCCCTGCACTGCTGGGGGTGGGGGTGCAAGGGGACATGAGTGGGGGCCTGCTGGCAGGTGCCCTGCACTGCTGGGGGGTGGGGGTGCAAGGGGACATGAGTGGGACATGAGTGGGGGCCTGCTGGCAGGTGCCCTGCACTGCTGGGGGGTGGTGGTGCAAGGGGACATGAGTGGGACATGAGTGGGGGCCTGCTGGCAGGTGCCCTGCACTGCTGGGGGGTGGGGGTGCAAAAGTACATAAGTGGTACATGAGTGGGGGCCTGCTGGCAGGTGCCCTGCACTGCTGGGGAGTGGGGGTGCAAGGGGACATGAGTGGGGGCCTGCTGGCAGGTGCCCTGCACTGCTGGGGTGTGGGGGTGCAAAGGGACATGAGTGGGACAAGAGTGGGGGCTTGTTGGCAGGTGCCCTACACTGCTGGAGGGTGGGGGTGCAAGGGGACATGAGTGGGGGCCTGCTGGCAGGTGCCCTGTACTCCTAGGGGGTGGGGGTGCAAGGGGACATGAGTGGGACAGGAGTGGGGGCCTGCTGGCAGGTGCCCTGCACTGCTGGGGGGTGGGGGTGCAAGGGGACATGAGTGGGGGCCTTCTGGCAGGTTCCCCTCAGTGCTGGGGGATGGGTGTGCAAGGGGACATGAGTGGGACATGAGTGGGGGCCTGCTGGCAGGTGCCCTGCACTGCTGGAGGGTGGGGGTACAAGGGGACATGAGTGGGACATGAGTGGGGGCATGCTGACAGGTGCCCTGCACTGCTGGGGGGTGGGGGTGCAAGGGGACATGAGTGGGGGCCTGCTGGCAGGTGTCGTGCACTGCTGGGGGTGGGGGTGCAAGGGGACATGTGTGGGACATGAGTGGGGGCCTGCTGGCAGGTGCCCCTCAGTGCTGGGGGGTGCAAGGGGACATGAGTGGGACATGAGTGGGGGCCTGCTGGCAGGTGCCCTGCACTGCTGGGGGGTGGGGGTGCAAGGGGACATGAGTGGGGGCCTGCTGGCAGGTGCCCTGCACTGCTGGGGGGTGGGGGTGCAAGGGGACATGAGTGGGGGCCTGCTGGCAGGTGCCCTGCACTGCTGGGGGGTGGGGGTGCAAGGGGACATGAGTGGGGGCCTGCTGGCAGGTGCCCTGCACTGCTGGAGCGTGGGGGTGCAAGGGGACATGAGTGGGACATGAGTGGGGGTCTGCTGGCAGGTGCCCCTAGTGCTGGGGGGTGGGGGTGCAAGGGGACATGAGTGGGACATGTGTGGGGGCCTGCTGGCAGGTGCCCCTCAGTGCTGGGGGGTGGGGGTGCAAGGGGACATGAGTGGGACATGAGTGGGGGCCTGCTGGCAGGTGCCCCTCAGTGCTGGGGGGTGGGTGTGCAAGGGGACATGAGTGGGACATGAGTGGGGGCCTGCTTGCAGATGCCCTGCACTGCTGGGGCATGGGGGTGCAAGGGGACATGAGTGGGGGCCTGCTGGCAGGTGCCCCTCAGTGCTGGGGTGTGGGTGTGCAAGGGGACATGAGTGGGGGCCTGCTGGCAGGTCCCCTGCACTGCTGGGGGGTGGGGGTGCAAGGGGACATGAGTGGGACATGAGTGGGGGCCTGCTGGCAGGTGCCCTGCACTGCTGGGGGGTGGGGGTGTAAGGGGACATGAGTGGGGGCCTGCTGGCAGGTGCCCTGCACTGCTGGGGGGTGGGTGTGCAAGTGGACATGAGTGGGGGCCTGCTGGCAGGTGCCCTGCACTGCTGGGGGGTGGGGGTGCAAGGGGACATGAGTGGGACATGAGTGGGGGCCTGCTGGCAGGTGCCCTGCACTGCTGGGGGGTGGGGGTGTAAGGGACATGAGTGGGGGCCTGCTGGCTGGTGCCCCTCAGTGCTGGGGGGTGGGTGTGCAAGGGGACATGAGTGGGGGCCTGCTGGCAGGTGCGCTGCACTGCTGGGGGGTGGGGGTGCAAGGGGACATGAGTGGGACATGAGTGGGGGCCTGCTGGCAGGTGCCCTGCACTGCTGGGGGGTGGGTGTGCAAGGGGACTTGAGTGGGGGCCTGCTGGCAGGTGCCCTGCACTGCTGAGGGGTCGGGGTGCAAGGGGACATGAGTGGGACATGAGTGGGTGCCTGCTGGCAGGTGCCCTGCACTGCTGGGGGGTGGGGGTGCAAGGGGACATGAGTGGGGGCCTGCTGGCAGGTGCCCCTCAGTGCTGGGGGGTGGGTGTGCAAGGGGACATGAGTGGGACATGAGTGGGGGCCAGCTGGCAGGTGCCCTGCACTGGTGGGGGATGAGGGTGCAAGGGGACATGAGTGGGACATGAGCGGGGGCCTGCTGGTAGGTGCCCTGCACTGCTGGGAGGTGGGTGTGCAAGGGGACATGAGTGGGGGCCTGCTGGCAGGTGCCCTGTACTGCTGGGGGTGCAAGGGGACATGAGTGGGACATGAGTGGGGGCCTGCTGGCAGGTGCCCTGCACTGCTGGGCAGTGGGGGTGCAAGGGGACATGAGTGGGGGCCTGCTGGCAGGTGCCTCTCAGTGCTGGGGGGTGGGTGTGCAAGGGGACATGAGTGGGACATGAGTGGGGGCCTGCTGGCAGGTGCCCTGCACTGCTGGGGAGTGGAGGTGCAAGGGGACATGAGTGGGGGCCTGCTGGCAGGTGCCCTGCACTGCTGGGGGGTGGGGGTGCAAAGGGACATGAGTGAGACATGTGTGGGGGCCTGCTGGCAGGTGCCCCTCAGTGCTGGGGGGTAGGGGTGTAAGTGTACATGAGTGGGACATGAGTGTGGGCCTGCTGGCAGGTGCCCCTCAGTGCTGGGGGGTGGGGGTGCAAGGGGACATGAGTAGGACATGAGTGGGGGCCTGCTGGCAGGTGCCCTGCAATGCTGGGGGGTGAGGGTGCAAGGGGACATGAGTGGGACATGTGTGGGGGCCTGCTGGCAGGTGCCCTGCACTGCTGGTGGGTGGGGTGCAAGGGGACATGAGTGGGACATGAGTGGGGGCCTGCTGGCAGGTGCCCCTCAGTGCTGGGGGGTGGGGGTGCCAGGGGACATGAGTGGGACATGAGTGGGGGCCTGCTGGCAGGTGCCCCTCAGTGCTGGGGGGTGGGGGTGCAAGGGGACATGAGTGGGACATGAGTGGGGGCCTGCTGGCAGATGCCCCTCAGTGCTGGGGGGTGGGGGTGCATGGGGACATGAGTGGGACATGAGTGGGGGCCTGCTGGCAGGTGCCCCTCAGTGCTGTGGGGTGGGGCTGCAAGGGGACATGAGTGAGACATGAGTGGGGGCCTGCTGGCAGGTGCCCTGCACTGCTGGGGAGTGGGGGTGCAAGGGGACATGAGTGGGACATGAGTGGGGGCCTGCTGGCAGGTGCCCTGCACTGCTGGGGGTGGGGGTGCAAGGGGACATGAGTGGGGGCCTGCTGGCAGGTGCCCCTCAGTGTTGGGGGTGGGTGTGCAAGGGGACATGAGTGGGGGCCTGCTGACAGTTACCCTGCATTGCTGGGGGGTGGGGGTGCAAGGGGACATGAGTGGGACATGAGTGGGGGCCTGCTGGCAGGTGCCCTGCACTGCTGGGGGGTGGGGGTGCAAGGGGACATGAGTGGGGGCCTGCTGGCAGGTGCCCTGCACTGCTGGGGGGTGGGGGTGCAAGGGGACATGAGTGGGACATGGTTGGGGGCCTGCTGGCAGGTGCCCTGCACTGCTGGGGGGTGGGGGTGCAATGGGACATGAGTGGGGGCCTGCTGGCAGGTGCCCCTCAGTGCTGGAGGGTGGGGGTGCAAGGGGACATGAGTGGGACATGAGTGGGGGCCTGCTGGCAGGTGCCCTGCACTGCTGGGGGTTGGGGGCAGAGGGGGTCATGCGTTGGTGATCAGTAGTGCAAGGTGACATGTGGCTTGGTTGTGGGGCATGCCCATGGTGGATGGGCTGCCTGCGGGACATGACCAGGGGTGCAGGGTAGTCCCCTGTGGTATGGGCTGCCTGCAGGGGCCGTGGAGGGTATAGAGAGAACACCTGGGAGGGCCCACACTGCCAATTCACGTGTAGGACTCCCCTGCACCCCCGAAATACACGTACCCCGCTCACCCAAGGCCAATCGCATGTGAAACTTCACGCGCACCCCAGATTTACACGTACCCGGGCCAATCGCGTGTGAAACTTCACACGAACCCCAGGAATACACGCACCCCACTCGCACAGGGCCTATCGCATGTGAAACTTCCCGCAACCCCAGATTTACACGCACCCCGCTCGCCCCAGGCCAATCACGTGTGAAACTTCCCCCGCACTCCCGAAATACACGCACATGCTATTTTTGACGCAGCGGGTGTTCGTGTTTGTCGCGTACCCCTTTGCACGTCATTTGTCCTAGAGGGCCACAGTATGGGAAATCATCAGGGCTGTATATACGTGCTTTTTGTTAGCGCACATTTTGGCGCACATTTTTTTCATGCGCAGAGACGCTACCACCTGCATTCGTGTGGCGTATGTGTTTAGGCCTGTGCGCGTCTTCGCCGGTGCGCTGGTTTGCCCTATTCGATTCCATGAATACATGTTGTAGGCGAGCGTCTGGGCGTTCCGCGCACTGGCCTCCTGTACCTCCCCCGTGACGCCCACATTTTCACGCATTGTTCCCCAATCCACGTGTCACACCCCGTGTTACGCCTACTTTTATGTGCACCGCGCTATGTGCACTTTCGCTGTGGCCGTAGCGCACGCCGTTAGATGACCTGTGCGCCGGCATGCGCCATGCAGATTTTCAGCGCACATCCCGGATTTTACTTGTGCACGGACTTCCATGAATCGATGTGCATGGGTTTTGCTGAGATTTTCGCACTTGCACTCCGATTCGCACGGTTTCGCACGCTTGCGCGGGATTCTTCAGCACACATTAATTCCATGAATCGGCCTGATAGTCTTTTTTGTTCACATCTATTCTATTACAACAATCACTTCTATTTTTATTTTTCTGTCATTGTTCTATGAATAGACTCATGTATCCTCTTTCATGTATTTAAGGGGCTTTATCTGTTTCTACACGCTCAAGCCTCTTTACCTCATGTTTGGGGTGCCATGGTTTATTTTGATTTACGTGAACAAACTGTTCTGTTGCTGTTTCAGCTTCAGTTTTCAAAATTGTGTACACCACGGGAGAAATGTTATCTATAATTTGAATTGGCCCCTGCCAGGCTGCCAGAAATTTAGAATTTTTCGGTTTACTTTTTCCAAAATGAAATTTATACACCTGATCCCCCACACAATACTCTTTCACCGATGTCTTTTTATCATAATATGACTATGTACTGTCAGCAGCCCTTTCTAGATTTCGCTGCACAAAAGCAAATGCATGTTGTAAATGCTTCCTCAGTTCATCCATGTATTCATGAACTGTAGATGCACTTACAAGTGTCTGCTCATTTGTTCTGTATAGTAGGTGTTGCGGCAACACCATCTTCCTACCTGTCAAAACTTCATGGGGGCTAATACCTGTTGCTTTGGCAGGAGTTTGGCAGGAGTTGATCTGATTGCCATCTAAAGCAAAGGTAAACGTAAATCCCAGCTGGAACCTGCTCCTGCTACAAACCTCTTTAATATATCCACAACAGACCTATTACTATTATAGTAATTTTCTTTTCACTCCCAGTATTTGCCATACCTTACTCATTAAAGCGCTTGTGAAATGACTTCCTCTTTCTGATTCTATTCTTTGTGGTAACCCAAACCTTGAAAATATATGATTCACCAGTAATGTAGCTGCTGTTTGTGCACTACAATCTGGTGCAGGAATACACTCTATCCATTTTGATATCAAACATACCACACTCAAAATATACTGGTTACCCCAGCTCGACCTCTGTACAGGCCCTACATAGTCTATTTGCAAATCTGACCATGGAAGAGGTAAGCCTCTTTCATTAATGGGGCTCTATGCATTAGTGAAGCAGGTTTAAATCGGGCGCATACTAGACATCCCCTAGTATATAATTCCACATCTTGGGACATATGTGGCCAGTAAGCATAATCTTTCAGTATCTTCAATGTTTTTTGTGAACCTCTGTGGCCTGCAGTTATTGCATCATGTGCATGGTGTAGCATTAGCCCTCCGAATGAAAGGGGCACCACCCACTGTATTTGTCCTGTTATGGACTCTCTAATCATGAGCCCATCCTGTAGTCTAATTTGTTTCTTATTCTTTAATAGCACCCTCAACTCTTCTTTTCCCACACAATCATTTTCTGTTAGAGGGTTTTGTTCAGGGTCTATTAAATGATTATAATATATTCCCAAAATTGGATCATCCTTTTGAGCCTTAATCAGATCTTGATCTGGTGTATCGTAACTCCATTGTACTACTGGTTGATCCACCTCTTTTGGCGCTTTAGAGCGTGTTACTGCATCAATTTGTATTTCACCAAGTAAATGTTCAATAGGTAGCAACTCTCCAATCACAGCCCCAACTCTAGACAGGTGATCTGCCTTATCATTCCCTTCCTTATCCTCTCCTGGATTTTTTAAATGTCCTTAAATTTTTCTCCAGTATATTGTCAAATCATTCTCTGACACCAATTTGTCTATGGCTTGTATCATTTTTCCATGTTTAAGTGGCTTTTTATTGTATGTAACCATGCCTCTTGCTGTCCAGCCAGGCAAATATTCCACGAAACAATTTTGTGCGTAATCAGAATCAGTCACCAGGACAATTTCACTAAATTTATTATCAACTGCAGTAGCAATTGCTTTATAAATGGCTGCCAATTCCGCTACTTGACTGCTCCTAGCTCCAATTCTCATCCCTATACTGGAGATGCCTTCACATTTCAACCAGACATTTCCTATTCCTGACACTAATTGTTTATTACTGTCATTTTCAATGTGAAAAGCACAACCATCAACATATACAGTCGGCAAATCCTTTCATCAAAAGCTTTGTGTGGTGATTGCCCAAATTCCTGTAAACTAGATTCCACTTCTACTTCGTTT
Organism: Ambystoma mexicanum; assembly: GCF_040938575.1. Classification (NCBI taxonomy): domain Eukaryota; kingdom Metazoa; phylum Chordata; class Amphibia; order Caudata; family Ambystomatidae; genus Ambystoma; species Ambystoma mexicanum. The sequence goes on from NC_090933.1 coordinate 587,791,754, forward strand.
GATACATGTTCAGCTGCACAGTCATGTAGATCTGCCAAACCTTGAGCAACTGGGCTCTTTTTATTTTGTCCATATCTCACTTCTACAGGAAAACCCTGTAATGCCAGTGTCCATGAAGTGATTCTGGACTGTGCTAGGTTACCTGACCTAATTCTTTTACTCTCTAAAAACTGCAAAGGTTGATGATTTGTCTCAATAATCACCTTTTCTCCCTGAACAATGGGGCGGAAATACTGTAGCGCCCACACAGTGGTCAAAAGGGCCTTTTCACATTCATTGAATTTAACTTCAACTTGGGAAAACGCCTTACTTGCATAGGCAATGGTTTTGTGATTCAAATCATGTTTTTGTGATAACACTGCTGACATACAATGTTCAGAGAAACCTATTTCTATACAGAAATCCCTATCCTTTATGGGGTATGCTAAACATGGTGCGTTTACAAGAAATTCCTTTAATTTAGCCACTGCCTCAGACTGCTCTTTTTCCCATTTCCAGTCTGTATTCAGCTTTAACAGTTTAGTCAATGGTTGAGTAATTACAGCATAATTTTCAATAAACTTCCTGTTATAGCCTGTCATTCCTAATAAACTTTTTACCCCTTTCACACTTTTAGGGTTTTTTAGTTTTTGTATGGCCTCCACTTTCTTCTTTTGTGGGTTTCTTCCATGTTCAGTCACTTCATGGCCTAGGAAATTCACTTTTTTCTTGCACCATTGTGCTTTTTGTAAAGATACTTTGGCGCCTGCTTTCTGCAATTGGCCAAGAACATGTCTTATTTCATACAAAATGGTTTTCAAGCTTTCATTTTTTATCAGTACATTATCCACATAAACTATGGTATCTCTTTCCGCTGCATCAAGCATGGCCTTTCTCAAAAATATTCCAAATTCACTCCCACTATTGACATACCCGAATGGAACTCTAACCTATGCGTACTGGGTCTTATCAAATGAAAATGAAAATAAATTCTGAATCTCCTCTGCCAATGGCACGCACCAATATCCAGAAGTGAGATCTAACGTGGTAAATACTTTTGAGCCATGTACCTGAGCCAGGCCCTGATCAATGAATGGCAGTGGCCATCTGGATACTGGTACTCTTTTATTTATTTCCCTCAAATCTGCACATAGCCGCCATTGACCATTTGGCTTTAACACACCTAAAATAGGTGTGTTGGATGTGAATAGCCCTGGTGAGTACCCAAGACTCCAAATTTTTAATTTTCTCTGCCAATTACTCTAAACATGCCAGTGGTAATCTATACTGGCGCACAAATACTGGGCTTCTACTACACCCTTCCGGTAGCGTGGCCACATGTAAATTAGTTAGACCGCAATCATAAGCATCTTTAGCAAATACATCTTTAAACTCCATAAATATCTTCCTCAATTCATTTCTATCCTCATCGCTGTCGCATGCATCCTATGATAAAATCTGCTCCTCTACCATTTTTGAAAGTTCTGGGAAATCTTCGAGTGGCGGAATCTCTGTGCTTTCTTCTAACTGTGTGGCTATGTCTCTTTGTAATGCTGCCACTTTTAAATATTTTGGTATATCAGCTTCCACTTCAATGGGCTGATTTTCTGTTTCATTTTCATTTAAGTTACATGTTATACAATCCTCTTGATGACAGCACACTGTCTCATTTGAATCATAAGGGTACACAGAATTAATTTTAAATATTCCTTTGGGCTGAGAGTCCAGGTATTCTGGCAACTCACCCCTGGCATCCACATGCTTTTCAGGGATATTTCCAATCACCATGTTATTTAGATCTGCAGTATAATGTGATTTTTGTATAGCCATTCCTAATGAGGTCTTTTCCTCTAAATGAATATCTTGACAACCTTTATTATTCACCATAATTTTTACAGACCCTTCACCAACATCTATCAATGGAATGCTGTTTTATGGATTCATTCAAACACACAAATGCATCTGGATCCTTCATTTGTTGTCCATTTTTGCACTTTAGCGTTATTACAAACTGCTTGGTGAATGCAGGGATAATAGTATCCTTCGTCAGCTGTAATTCAATTGCATATGGGACCAACTGTGCGCAATGATAAGCCCTTCTTTTATCTTCAAATTCAGGTGCCGGCCCACCTAGGCGTGACCATATTTTTTGATTAAGGAAATCTAATACCATACACATTCTGTGCATTATATCATTGCCCATGTAAAAGTCATTTTGTGTCCCACTCACTATCCAAACATTATGGTGAATTGTTTTTTGTCCAATACTAATCTTCAGCATGCATCTGCCCGCAATTCGGTTTTCAAAGTCTGGACTGTCCAAACCAGAGACATATTGGTTTTTAATTCAGAATTTCGGGATCTCCTCTCCCTACATTATTTTTTGCAACAATTTCTCATTAATGAAGCTCCTTTCCTGTTCAAGTGCTAATGTGGCTTTTATTGTTTTAGAATAGTCATTTATACCAATGTGAACCCATGGTTGTTCATCTTCCATGTGTATTTCAGCAAGAGTGGTGATGTGTTTTTCTGTATCTGTTTTAGGAGCAGTATTCTGTTTGCATGTCTTTTCTTTTAAATAAAAACGTAATGTGTGCTCATCTTTGGCAGTTTGCCATTATTTCCTCAGGTCTAAATATATTTGTACAGATTGTTTCTCATCTTCACTCTGAATTTTATCTTGACACATCAAGATAACAGTGACGCTAGGTATACAACTATTCTGGAGATATACCTCCACTGCAGCATTTGTTTTGGCAACGGTGTGACATTCATTTATATTGCTGTTTTGTGATTTTAGTTTCTTAGGTCGCAATGGTTTTTTAGTTAAGGACCACAGTACTCCATTCACCCCATCTATGAGCGGAGACAATCTTTTCAGGCAATTTGTTCCCATCAGAAATGGAATTTCACAAATAGATGTGATCAATACATCTTGTTTCATCCTGTGTTTTCCTAGCTTTATGTCAACCTCGGTGACACCTATAATGGGCACCTCCTCCCCATTCAATTATGCACTGGACCTTGATTTTCCTTCATTGTGATCTGATTCTGTGGGGATCTCCCTTCATTGATACTCTTTACCAATTCTCTAGACATAATTGTGGCCTGTGCGCCAGTGTCAATCATTGCAAATGTATTGCATTTTTCTTCTACAGTGATGGGAGCATAATACCTGTCTTCAACTTCCTCTAACACACATAAGAAGTGCAAATTCTTACTGATTTCAGGGCTCACCTTTCTCAGGCCTTTTTCACTTTTGGCTAAGCACATTGGTAAATGGAAAGAGATTTTTCCATCCTTTTTGCCCATTTCTGTGTAAGAGACTTTATTCATTTCTCCATGTTCAGAGGTTTTTTGGAGGGTGGCCACTGTTCGCCCATCCATCCAGGTATCATCAGAGGTCAAATTACAATCCCCCAACTGAACACGTGTAACAACATCACTTGGCATTTTGTCATTGTCTAACTCTGTGCATTTGTGATTATTTAGTGTGGTACCAGTCCTTTTAACTTCTTCAAAAATATGTGGCTCAAAGAATCTTCAGGTGATTGACCTGTACCCTCCGTTTGAGTATTTATTTTGTCTGCCTGTGTTTGGTTATTGCTCTGATTGCCCAGGGAAGGAGTTATAGCATCCCCACGTAGTCCCTGTTCACTGGTATTCCCCATGCATGAGTCATTTTTCTTAAATCTGTCTCTTTGTTCCTTTGGAATTTCAGGTTTTCCTTTTTTATTTGTACAAATCTCCAATGTTTGATTTAGCTCTAGGTTAAACCGAACTTCTTTCATAAGGGTATTTGCAATTTCTGTCACATGTTCAATTACTGGTATCTTTATTTTTGAATCCTTATACATCTCAGAGTCATTATGGAAAATCACATCAGAGCAATCTGTTTTCTTGGCACTGCAGCTATTATAAGTACTTAGTCACTTTTCAGAAGCCACCCGATCATTGCTGTGGCCTTCTGCCCCCTCCTTTGATGACTGTCTTTGTGTTGTACAGAGCTTTCCTATTTGCTCAGCTAACATCTTCACTTGGGCCTCGAGACACTGGAATCTTTCCATCTCTCTAGAATCCTCTCTCTGTGGCCTAGATCGATATTGGTTGTTTTCCCCCTGATTGGATCTATTCTGATATCTCTCATGGGAATGATTTCTATTGGGATTGTTCCTGAACTCTTGATTCATATGTGGAGGGGAGCGGGTGCACCCATCCTTTGGTTGTAGTCCCCTGGTGGGGAATCATTGTACTGACGTGGAGCGTAATTCATTTTCTGCCTCATGTCCATTCTCTCATGTTGTGGGTACTGACCCCTATGTTGATTTCCATTATCAGTAAATCGATCCACATACCGGGGTCTATCCTGATTACCATATATCATGGTGTTGGAATCAAATCTGCTCTGTGTCCCCAATGTCTGGTAGGGACCATTATTTATTTGATCCTGAATTTGTCTCTGGTTATTTTTCATAACTGACATATCAGGCCGATAGCCTGCCAGGGGCCTATCACCTAAGTACCTGGGGCTGATGTAGCTCTCCCTATTACTAGGATCATGTGATTGAAACATTGGTACAGGAAGTGACAACCTTTGTTGATTACCCCTTTGTTCAGGTGTCAAATTATTTTTACCTGGACTTTGAGCAGACTCAAGGGACATGTTGGCTCACCTGATTTCCATCACTGTTGCTGAGGGTTCCTTAGATTTCAGTTTAGTGTCTTTCATTTTATCTACCCTGATAATAGAGCACTTCATATAGTTTTGTGCTTTGGTGTACAATCCACTCAAGGGACTTGTCACGATCAAATTCGCGGACCAGCTGTGATATGATGTCTTTCTGTAACCCATAGAAGTAGGCAGTTTTAAATTAATTAGAATTGGGGTCAAAAGATACATCAAAGCGAGAAAATGCTCTTTTTAAGTCTTGTAAAAACTGGCGAGGGGATGTATTAGGCCCAGCAGTGATTGTGTAAGCAACTTTCTTTGCCTCCTGCAATGATTGGAAAGGAGAAAAATGACGCCTAATCTCTTTTTCAAACTCTGCCCATGTCTTATTCTGCTGTTCATTCAATCCCCTTATGATACTGGCTGTGGGAGCATCTAGAGTTAAGTGAAAATACTGTCTGTATTGTTCCTTAGGGATCTGGAGGGCTTTAAATATGTCATGCACTGCCTCTAGGTGATCCTCTATGCAGCATTCCCCTCCCTTTTTAAATGGTTTGATCAGGGCTTTGATGGATTTCATTATCTGTATGGGGCTACTTGTTGCAATGCATGGAATTGCACTACTTGGTGATTCAACCCTGGTCCCAGGTGTATGGGATTGGTGGCGGCCCCCACTGGGTGTATCAAATCCCCCAAGGGCGCTGCAACCAAGTTCAGTCACCGGCTCAATCACTGGGGCACTAGCTCTTTGGGTAGAAATAGAATTCACCTCAACTCCATTGAATATGGTGCCCTGCCGTCCATCCTGGGACCTGGAAATGCATATTTGCTGTTCCAAATCCTTACACTTCTTAAGGAGCCTGTCTGCTTCGTTTTGCAAATAGTTGTTTTCATCACTCATGTTATTAATTACCTCTTGCATGTCGCACATTTGCATTTGACATTCATTGAATTCTTTGTTTCTCTTGTCTCTTTCTTGAAACATTTTAACCATTTCCTGTTCTGCATTTTGGAGATCACTTTCTTTTTCATAATGTTCTTTTCGTAAAATCTCCATTTCTAAAAAAATCTCATCTTTATCTTGTCTAATGTAGTCCACCAATGCTTTTAAGTGTACCAATTCTTGTTCGCTGTCCTCAAACTGTTTCTTGCTTTTGGACAATTGAATATCAGAATCTCTGCATTTTAACTGCATGTTTTTTTACACCCTTATAATTCTGCTCTTAACACTTATTCCTTTTTACTTGCCCCATCTAGGTCGGCTTTTAACCTGTTAATCAGCTTAGTATCACTTTCTTGCATTCGCAGGGACCTATTCAAAATAAACCAGGTCTTGGCGCATAGCCGTATCAGACAATCTTTCTCTGCATGTTTATCAGTTGCATTTAATACTCTTAGAAGGCAGACCTGAATTATGCTGCCTTCTGCAGAAATGTACTCTAGTGGTGTTAGGGAGAATTCTCTTTAAAGGCTAATTTCCCAAACCTAGTGAGTCCCACAGCAGCTTTGCTGGATTTTTGGGGTTTATTTTTTTCTCCTGCTAAGAGTGAGACTCTTTTACTCCTACTCTTAGACATGATTTGAGGTGTTCCTTTGTCTTTCCATGTGTTTTATGGGCTATGGGGTCTTTTACTCCATAGGGTCTCATGTGTTTTTGATGTGGGTTACACAGCACCCTCCGTGCCGTAACCCAGGGGTGTCGTAGCGACCCCCAAACATAGACTCCATACCCTGGGACTGACTACTGTCTCCCAGCGCATGTAAAGTCACCATTGGTTTTACTAGTCCCGAATTATGAACAGAAACCAGTACAAACCATCATATTGTGGACGTACTGGTCGGGGCAATTCGATTGCCCCGGGGTCTGTTGTTCGAGGGGGCATGTCTCCGTCCCCCCTGATCGAGTTGTGGCTGGTGGCAGTGGATCACTGATCAGGCTCTGGCCTGGCTGACCTCTATTCTCTACGATCGACCCTCCCAAGTGCAACTTGGGTCCTTCCTTTCATTTATCTCCCTGTCTACCTGCGGTGTTTCCCAGAGGTCTAATCTCTCACCCTGGCTTTTTAACCAATACCTGGCAACTCTTGCTCATTGCATAGCCAGTTTATGCTCCAACTTTCAGTGCTATGCTGATGACATTCAACTAATTTTCTGGCTTCCCTTGGCCACCACTTCTCCTTCTCTCATCTCTGATTGCCTATCTGCCATTCAGGATTGGTGTGCTGCCAATGATCTCTGCATGAATGCCAGCAAGACAGAGATTCTCTTCATCGATACACCATCACCCTCCTTTCCCCTCTCTCTACGGCCTGCCTCCCTTGGCCCTCCTCCTACCCCCATCTCAAAGCCAAGAACCTCGGGTCATCTTTGACTCCTCGCTTTCCTTCTCTGTCCACATCTCTGATGTCTTTAAAAAGTCTAACTTCCCACTAATCCTCATCAGAGATATTCTGCCTTTCCTCTCCTTCCCCCAGAAGCTCACGGTCTCTCAAGCCCTGGTTCTCTCTAGATTGGACCACTGTAACAGCCTCTTTATAAATCTACCTGCTTCTGCTATCCTCCCTTTGCAACTCATCCAGAATAGGTCTGTGAAACTTGTCCTTTGTCTCAAGCCCTGGGATTGTATCTCTATATCCCTGAAAGCTCTCCACTGGCTCCCAGTTGTGAAAACGATTTCCACAACATTGCTATGGAACAAACAAAACAAACATAAGAGATCACAAAGAAAACACTGTAATCGGTTCATTTAAAAGAAAAATACATCTTTATTCATGCCTTGCATTGCATGATAGAATAACAGCAAATCACTACATAAGCAAGCACATCAACACTTTCTAAGCATGAGTGCAACTACCCCAGCCCTTCTGGCTTCACTCTAGCTCCAGCTCTCAGACCAGCTGATGTAACCTACTGCATCTCTAACAATGCTCTCTCAACACATTAGCAAATAGCAAAACCCTTACTAGCTCTCTGCATATCTCTATCCCCACACACAGCTCTCTCACCCTGCTGATGAGACAGCTCCCTTTTCTCTAGCTCTCTCTAACAGCAGCTCCCCCAGCCACACACTGCTACACCCCTCTCTTTCTCCTGCTGCCGTCTGAGTCTGCCGTCCTACCACCTCCCTCCTAATGCTGATCTAATGAATCAGAACAGAAAAGCCATTATTATACAAAGCAATGACGCATCTCTACAATTATGTGCATGTATTTCTATACTTTGTGTGCACTTCATACATTTCAGCCATCAAGCATATTTGGATAGTTCATGGTGACAATTCTACATTCTAGGGACAGAACATCATATTGTGTAAGAATCCTGTCTTCGCTCTAGAGACAGTTAATTTGCAGAACACAAAACATAGCATTCTCCTGCTCAGATAAAACATTGGCCCTCATTAAATCCTTGGCGGAGGACCATGGTGCTATTAGCACCATGGTCCATGCCGCTAAGGTTACGATTCCGCCATGGTGGATGGCGGAATTACCGCCCCATTCCAATGTGAGTGGGGCGGTAATTCCCCATTCACCATTTGCCCTTCCCCTTTCCCATTTTTGCCCCCATAGGGCATAATGGGAATGGGGAAGGCGCTAATTACGGTACCATAAATTACGGTGCTGTAATTAGCTCCAAAGTCCCTTTGCGGGTTGGATTTTTAACGCCTGCTAAAAGCAGGCGTTAAACACCAACCCGCAAAGGGACACTTGTAATCAGGCGTTAAGGGTTAACGGCACCGACGGCACCGTTAAACCCTTAACGCCTGAGTTGTAATGAGGGCCATTCTCTTTGCCTTGCAGTCAGCCAACCAAGGTGTCTCTCTCTGTGCCAAGGAGTAACTGGTTGTCTGCCAAAGCTTTAAGAATGTTATCAAAACATTTCACACTGTGCACGCCTGTGAAACAATTCTCTGCGCACTCAGCAAAAGCCATCAGGAATGGACAAGGACAGGGCAGATTCTCTAGCACCTGAAAGCTGAGCTACAATGTGCTATAAAATGACAAGTGTAATGCATCCATAAATGCATGGATGAACAAATGAATTGATTAAATGGATTCATCTCATGATAACCCATCATACGTAGAATGCATTTCAAAATGCAGTTTCACACAGTGGCTGCAGGGATTAAATTCAAAATCCTTTGCATTGTCCACAAGGCTTTCTGATGCCTGGGTCTGAAATACCTTCAGCTTTCCCTTTGTAAATACCTCCCCTCTCGAGCTCTTCACTCCTCTACCTCTAACTGCCTTAGGGTCAGTCGTTTCTCAAAGAAACGAGCTGAGGGCAGATCTTTGTCTTCGGCTGGGGCCTCCCTCTGGAACAGTCTCCCTGCCAATCTGTAACTTGAGGAAAACCATCTCCGGTTCTGAAAGCACCTCAAGACCTTCCTCTTTGCTTCTGCCTTCGCCCCTCCTCTCCCCTGCTGATCCTCTCTCTCTCTGCACTGTGCACCTGGCCTACCTTCTGACTTCTGGGCCCAGGTACTGCTCACCTTGCCACCCACCAGCACTGCCTCATGGCAAACCTTTAAACTGGGGCCTGTATCTACAACCATACAGTTCCCGCCTTTCTCTCCCTTCACTTATCAGACTTAACCATCTGATTCCTCAATTCCTAGCACTTTCCACCTGTTGGCTGCACTACTACTGTCTGTTGCCTGTTATGATTTATTTTATTTATTACTTATCTGTATTCCTTTGCTCTGCATTCTCCACGTCCCCCACTTCCATGCACTTTCCCCCCTTTTCCTTCTACCATGCACTTGCACGTTCTCAATGTCACTTGACCTAGTAAGATCATTGTTTGGTACTCCTTGTTACCCTCCGTTGCCTTGTCGCGCTCTGAAACACCTGGGTACGAGTGTGATATAAACTATTAATCCATCACAAAATACATAAAATGCATATAGTTATATAAAGCCTACACAGATACTGTTAATAAATACTACAGAAATACATTTCTGGGTGATATTCTTAAAAAATATTTTAAAACCAGGAAAGGCATGCTCGCAGCCTGGGACACAGGTTAGGATTTACTGCCTTCCTCCTCATCAGCCAAGGTCTATGCAACTAGCAAGCTGCAGATTGCACCATTGAAAGAATAGAGCTTTGAGCTAAGCATATTAACACATGAGCCAATGATATAATGCCTGCATCCAATAGAATGGGTCTCAAATACAGCCTTAGCCGCAAGGTGGGCTTACAAAATAAAATACAGTGTAAGGATGTCTCCATAGCAACACCACACAGAGGACAGCTGGCAGAGTAAGAACTTTTTTCATTTGGAGGTAAAAGCAGCTATCGGCAGGGTCCCCAGTCTAAACCTCATGTATAATGAACGAGCATAGACAGGTTTAATTGAGTCCAGATACGCTTTGAAACCTTCATTATGCATATTATCTAGATTATCTGGGCCCAATTTTGGCCTAGATGCTTCGAGAAGAAGGAGGTTCCGAGCTCTCAGTTTAATGAGACGCTTGATTTGGCGCCAACTTGATGCACGTAGACTTCAAGGGTGTTCCCAAAACCCACCCGCATTCAAACAAAATAAGAATTCTTTTGTATGGGAAAAGCATTTCAGACCATTGGCTGCTTTGAGGGACTTAATATGAGACAACGCATTCCTACACAGTTGTAAATCTGGTTGCATCCAAACTCTAATCCAGAAGGAAACAGGCCGGAAAACAAGGTCAGAATTTAGAGGAATAGTGCTGCATTCCTAGTGAACGAGGGCAGTCGGAGCACTGAAGTGTAATAATAACATTTTCTTCAAAAAATTGTTTTCCCTGCTGAAAATCTTTTCAACATCCTCGTGTCCCATATCTTAGAACCATAAGGTGTAGCTGAAACGGCCTGCCTCTGATAGGTTTCTAATGCGTGTGAAATGACACCACTCCCATAGTAAATAAAAAGGATAGAATAGCGCCACCAAATTTGTTTAACGAAGCGGCAGCCCTGTTTATCTGAGAAGCCCATCCTGGGCTTGCCTGAAATCTTACTTCTAAACAGTCAAAGCTGTTTACCTGCTCTCTTGGAATATCATCTATTGTTACCTTAATCAGTATATACTTCCCAAAATGCGGCTTAAAACCAATGTCTTGGTTTTGGCTGCATTTACCCAAAGACTTAACTCCCTAGATTTCCTTAAAAGGATTGAGAGGGGGTGCTTTAAACCATGTGGTGTAGTTGCTATTACAACACCATTATCCGCATAAAATAATGCTGGGAACTGAGTTGTGGAGAGCCTGTGGCAGTCCTGGCACCCCCTAAGTAACTCATCTATAATCTCCTGTAGGTAGTTGTTGAATAAAAGGGGGCCAAAGCGCAACCCTGCCTGACCCCCAAACCCATCACAAAGAAAGATGTTTGCTCACGACCCATATTTTAATGGATACAGGACATGGTATTCGAGTACAGGGACGATATAATACTGGTCAGGTACTCCGGGGCCTTGCGTTCCACCAGCACCTGCCACAACTCCTCGTGAGACACAGTGTCAAATACTGTCTTCAGGTCCACAACGTGTACAAGTTCATTTTCTGTAAAACGGTATATTTCTGAATGAAAAAAAGCATGAAACATGAATCCGCTGTTCCACGGCCCTTCTGAAACCCTGCCTGGTGTACACTAATCACCAAGTTGTTATCGGCCCAACATTTTACGCGTTTAAAAATCATTTTCCAAAACAGCTTTCCGACTCTATCTAGTAAAGAGATTGGTCTGTAATTGGCTGGAATATCCCTTCCACTCTTTTTATATACTGGAATGATAGCAGCCTTGCAACACGAGTCTGGTATCCTGCCAGAAAACAATATTGCTTTAAAAATCAGACACAGTGTAGGGTCCCAAATAGATATCTCGTCTTTGTATAGATTTATTTATTTTTATTTATTTATTTAATATTTATATTGCGCCGGTAGCTCGCGAGCCTCGGGGCGCAGAAACAAGGACACGAGAACGGACGGAACAGATAGTGATTAGACAGAGCAGACGGGACAGTCACATAGATTTAAGCTAACTGAGGCATATGCCGTGATGGCCGTTTATTTGAAGATATGGGTTTTTACCTGTTTGCGAAAACGCGAGTAGTTGGTTTCCAGTCTAAGGTGGTCTGGTAGGTTGTTCCAAAGGTTGGCTGCAAGGGTTGGAAAGGCTCTACCTAAGCCACTTTTGAGTTTGTGAGGTGACGTAGCAATTTTAACAAGTTGGGATGATCTCAGTGTTCTATTAGGAACGTATGGTTTGATCCTAGTTTTTAAGTAGATTGGTGCCTTTCCGTAGATGCATCTGTGAACGATGGTTAAGGTTTTGAAATGCACCCTATCTTCGATTTTCAGCCAATGAAGCTCTCTTCTGGAGTTGCTGATATGTTCTGTTTTAGTTTTGAGCTTGACAATTCTTACCGCGTTGTTCTGTACAATTTGGTAGCTTTGTAGGCATTGCTTGGAGGCACCCAGGACTAGAGCGTTGCCATAGTCAAGGCGCGATAAGATGGTGGCTCTTGCTATGGTCGCACAATTTTCCTCGGATATGAAAGGTCTGATGGCTTTTATTAGACGGAGGTGGTAGGCACAGTTTTTTTTTGATGAACTGTACTTGGGCGTCCGCACCCAACGATGCTTCTAGCAGCATACCTAGGGTTTTAACCTTGCTTAGGACCGGAATGGGGGTATCTTTAATGTGGAAGGATGTGTAGGATGAGGGTAGCTTAGCACGAGCAGAGGATGAGCCGAAAATCATGAGATCCGTTTTTTTTCCGTTTAGGCACATCCAATTGGAGTCCATCCATTGCTCCATAGATCAGACAGGATTAAATCTGGTCTTGCTGCCTTACCACTCTTTGTGGTGGCTAGTGCATCCTCTGCTTCCTCAAGTATAATGCACGGATTATAAGTGGCTCATGTGATGTGGATTTCTAGGGTGTGAGTTGTAGAAGAGGGTACAGAATATAGATTAGTAAAGTGAACGCTCCATTCATCCCTAGCAATACCACCAGCTGATAGAAGGTCCCCTTGTGGGTCCTTTTCTTAGACCAGCTTCCAAAACAGGACATTGGGCCTCATTACGAGGTTGGAGGTAGACATGGGGCCTCATTACCCGGACGGCGGTAAGGGTTAACGGTCACCGTTAATGGTACCGGTGACTGTTAACCCTTACCGTCTTACTACGAGGCCCCTTTGCGGGTTGGAGAATTTAACGCCTGCTTTTTGCAGGCATTAAAAACCAACCCGCAAAGGGACCAGGGAGCTAATTACGGTACCGCAATTTGCGGTGCCGTAATTAGCACCTTCTCCATTCCCATTATGCCCTATGGGGCAAAAATGGGAATGGGGAAGGGGAATGGGGGAAGGAGGAATTACCGCCCCACCAACCTTGGAATAGGGCAGTAAATTCCCCTTTCCATCAAGGCGGTGCCGGTATTTTAAAGGCATGGACCAAGGTGCTAATAGCACCTTGGTCCACCGCCGTCCGTGTAATCAGGCCCATGGTCTCTCAAGCCCTTGGCATTAGCGCCATGACTACCTCCAATACCGGTACCGTGTCCGGTCCCTTTCAATGGGGATTTACCGGTCTATTCCGACCTTTGCAGGACCGGTAAGTCACCATTGAAAAAGCCATTCCCCATTCCCATTTCAGCCCCCAAATTGCAATAACGTTATTAGCTCTGAAGTCCCTTAACGGGTCCCTTCCATAACGCCTGGTAAAGCCAGGCATTAAGGAAGGGACCCGCTAGGGGACCTCGTAGTAGGGCGGTAAGGGATTACAAGCACCGGTGCCCTTACCGGTGCCGGTAATCCCTTACCGACCACCTCGTAATGAGGCCCATTATCTCCAGAATGGTGGGCTCTGAGTAAGCTCTCCCATTTTCCAGTTAAATGTTCTTTCTGTATTGTTAGGATTACATTTTTATATTTTTCTCTCAAACAATAGAGCCTAGATATGTCGACCCCCTTTGGGTCCCTAATACACCTTTCTATATCTCTTTTTGCAACTCTGCAGCATCTGTCAAACCATACCGCCCTACCAATAGATTTACGTTTGGGCTCAGATACTAAAGCGTTGACGTACAGTAAAATGTTGTCCTTATGTTTGACAAACTGACAGGATAAAAGCACCCTCGGTCCAGTATTGCAGATCAATTCAATGTTGACTTAAATTGAAGCATACATTCTCTGATTTGATTCAGGCTTTAGGGCACTGACCCATTTAAGAGGTCTGTGGGCAATTCCCGTGGTCGTTGGATGACGAGAACCTTGGAAAAGCTCCTCAAAACCATTCCCATTTATTTCCCACCACAAACAAATGGCTAGAGGACGATGTTCACTTTCAGCGGATTCAAGGACTCTAAAATCTGCTACCCGTACCCAAGCAGTTGAAGAAATTAGGATATAATTGATTAAGGTACTGCCCTTATACACAATGAAAGTCTTTTTGGTAGGTTGATCACTGACAAATCTGCTATTGCAGTCTCTTAATTTGAGATTATGCATGATGGTGAATGTTTGGGCAGCTAGGGGGTACAGTGTTGAGTGACGAAACACCACCAGATCTGGGATATCCAAGGCTTAGTCTTTTTCGTTCAAGAATGTGAATTGGTTCTAATTGTAGATTGAAATCTCCCACCACCAGTGAAAAAGAATTTGGGGACATAATAAGATTGTTAGAAGTTAACATAGTTCGAAGACATTCCATACAAACCATGCTGTTTGTACTAGAAGGCCTATTAGAAACATTAATTAAACATAATGGGCCTCATTACGACCCAGGCGGTAATCTGCCGACATTACCGCCATGGCGTAATGAGCGTTTACGCCGTGGGCCGATGGCCTAAAGAGCGCCACATTACGACCCATCGCGCACGAGCATTACGCCATGGCGGTAATGTAAATAACGCCATGGCGGAAAGGGCCCCTACCGGCATCGTAGGGCGAGCAAGGTGCACTTCCGCCACCGTAAGTAGCGGCCACCGTAATTAGCGGCCACCGTAATTAGCGGTGGCCGCAATTAGCGTTCACTGTAAAAAGCTGAACCGGAAATAGCGTCATCGCGGCGGAACGGGAAACAGCACGTCGGCCATCTTTAAAAACACAATCCATTGCCATCCTTCCGAACAACACCAGATCCAACCCTGACACCTGTCCCAACCCATCACCCACCCATCCAACCACCCAAAAATGCCTAAAGTTGTTAAGAAGGCATGTGACCGCCAGCGCCAGGAAAGATTTACCCGGGAGGAACTCTGCATGCTTGCTGAGACCCTGCAAGACAATGCAGCTGTCGTTTTCTCGCCGGAAATGACCAGGCCAGCGATAGCAAAAAAGAAGGCCATATGGGCCCTGGTGGCCGAGCGCGTCAGCGCGGTGGGGACCGTACCCCACACCCCACAGCAGTGCAGGAAGCGCTGGGATGACCTTCGCATACGGGTCAGAGCCGTCATCTCTGCGAACCGCAACCTTGCCCTGGGTACCGGTGGAGGTTCGGAATCCCCACTGAAACTCCAACCGTGGGAGGAGATTTGTGCAACCACGATTGGCATGGAAGGCATTGAAGGCGTCGGAGGGATGGAAAGGGGAGTTCCGACATCAGGCGATGAAGGTAGGTGCCTCAAACAAGACATGCCATAATCACTGCAGTCGATTCATGTGTAGCACAATGTTGCCCTAGAGTGTAAAAGCAACACATTAGCTCGACACTGCCCATAGCCACATGCGAGCTCCACCCTGTATACACTGCTGGCACCCACATACCTGCATCCACATTCCACACAAAAAGGAGACAACCTGCATGGCCCTGCCTGAATTCTGCCTCATCTACTGACCAGATTCATGTCAATCATTGTCATTCCAAAGTCCGCAGACCCATCAATAACGCCCTCCCTCCTTTGCTCCACCACAGGCACAAATTCACACCCCGAGGACCAGGACACCCCTGCGACGAAGAGAGCAAGAAGGCCAATAATACCATCCCCGCACCCTCAACCTCAGCTGCAGTGAGGCAGACCCCACAACAAGCAGAATCCACTGCAAGCAAACCGGACGGCCCACCAGCAAGCACCCCAGTAGGCAGCAGGCCAGCAGCAGCAGCTCCACCTGTACCAACATTGCCTGCCACTGAAGGCACCGGGTCTGCGGCCAGCAGCAACATGGGTGAAACAGCTGCAATTGCTGCATGTTCAGACTCTGACATTGAGGAGCACGAAGTCAGAAGCCCCACTGACCTTCTACATTCCCCCTGTTTGTCAAATGCCAGCCCCCATGAGGATCACACACAGGGGCACACAGAGGAAGAGGAGTGGCCTTCTACCCCATGCCCAGTCCTCAGTCCACAGGAGGGGAGCAGCCCCTCCATCACACCACCAGCACTGGGCATGGCCCAGCAGGGGCAGCAGTCCCTCGAGGACATCATACAACGGCAGCAACATCTGTCCACGATGCTGACTGAGCATGCTGCGGAATGTGAGGGGGCTAGGGCAACCATTGAACAGGCCACGGAGACCCTAAGGGCCGAAAGAGCGCAGAGCACTGCCACCCTGAGGGATGCTATGCAGGCCATGTCTAGGGACATTTGTGGTGAACTTGCCGGGTTGCGTCGTGCGCTCACTGAGCTCACCCACACCCTACAGGACGTGCATGCACGGGGGCAGGCAGGGACATCCTCTGCTGCCAGTTCTGCACAGAACAGCCCCGTCCGACGTTCCGGACGGAACCTGCGCTCCACAGCCAGGGGTGCCCCGGGGGCCGGGAGAGGGGGCTTGTAACAGCCTGTGGACACTGTCACAGGCATCTGTTGACACTTACATGGGGTGTGTTGGGGTGTGCAGAGGGGAGGGGGGAGGTGGGAGGGGGTGTGTCGGGGTGTGCAGGGGGGAGGGGGGAGGTGGGAGAGGGTGTGTTGGGGTGTGCAGGGGGAGGGGGGAGGTGGGAGGGCGTGTGTTGGGGTGTGCAGGGGGGAGGGGGGAGGTGGGAGGGGGTGTGTTGGGGTGTGCAGGGGGGAGGTGGGAGGGGGTGTGTCACGACGTTTAATGATTGAAATACACTTTTTGCTTTTCCGAAATGAAATGTGTGGACATTTTCATTGCATATGTGTGCTTTATTGGTGTACAGTCCACAGTGTGCATGTCCCAGAGACACACAGTGCCCCAAGTGCAGTCTCCATGTGATACACACCAGCTGTGTGTGCTAGAAGCAGTGGTCGATGATATTTTGGCGCATTGCACGCCCCTCCTGTGCATCGCCTCCTCCATGGGGTGCCACCCCATCTGCACCCTCCTCATCCTCATCGTCAGGTGGTTGCAGTTGTGTGTCAGGGGGCAGGGGCACATTCCGTCTGACGCACATATTGTGTAGCATGACACATGCCATGACGATCTTTGCCACCTTCTCATGGCGGTACAGGAGTGCCCCACAAGACCTGCTGAGGCATCGGAAACGTGCCTTCAATAGGCCGAATGTCTGCTCTATGACCAAACGGGTACGTGTATGTGCACGGTTGAAGTCCTCCTCGTGCTGGTTCTGCGGGTTCCGGACTGGTGTAAGGAGCCACCTCTTCAGGGGATAGCCTGCATCACCTGTATGTAGGCGAGAATGTATGTGTCAGTCATGACGTCTGATCAAGAACATGATGTGCCACCATGGCTTGCATCCAACTGTTACTTTGGCTCACTTCTACATGCACTAATTGATTCACACAATGCAACCAGTATATGCTCATGGCTCCCATGGCCTGTTTTGCATGCCATCACCCAATGTATGCAGAGGGGTGGAGTGCAATGTGAGTGCACATCCACTGTGTCCGTTCATGCCGTTTGGTTAGTTGGCCTGGCACATGTCCTGTGATGGCAATGCGCACATCATTGCAACATTGCTGTGGGCCTCATCATGACCCCAGTGAGCAATGCTGATGTAGACAGGGACATTTTGGGGGCCCTGCTGTCTGTGTTGTGGTGTGTTGATGTTTCTGTCCGTCATGTGCCTCCTTCGTGGGCAGTTATGGGGGACAGGCCTATCGGTTGATGGTGATTGGTGACGTGCATGTAGGTGCTTTTCATTGTTGACAATGTGGTCTGAATTGGTAGAATGCACTTGCAGATGGTTGTGTCATGGTTGGGGCACAACCTCATTTACATGGTAGGGCTGCATACATTGGGTATTGGCTTTACTGGTGTTGGGTGGAGTTTGGGTTGCTTTAGGGTATCATCTGTCTCTGTTCTCTCTGCTACTCACAGCCAATTGGAGTATGCATCATTCCCCCCCCTTTCAGCCAGGTGGAGTATGCATCATTCCCCCCCCTTTCAGCCAGGTGGAGTATGCATCATTCCCCCCCCCTTTCAGCCAGGTGGAGCATGCATCATTCCCCCCCCTTTCAGCCAGGTGGAGTATGCATCATTCCCCCCCCTTTCAGCCAGGTGGAGCATGCATCATCCCCCCCCCCTTTCAGCCAGGTGGAGTATGCATCATTCCCCCCCACTTTCAGCCTGGTGGAGCATGCATCACCCCCCCCCCCCTTTCAGCCAGGTGGAGTATGCATCATCCCCCCCCCACTTTCAGCCAGGTGGAGCATGCATCATTCCCCCCCCCTTTCAGCCAGGTGGAGTATGCATCATTCCCCCCCCCCTTTCAGCCAGGTGGAGTATGCATCGGTACGTCATTCACCTCACCTACCCACTTCACATTTCCATGGTCATGACATTGGACTCACCGGGTAGCCAGGATCTTGGGCCTGCATGTCGCTCCATGTAGCGTGGTATTGTGGAGTTCCTCAGGACCATAGAATCATGGGTTGATCCGGGGAATCGAGCACAACAATGTGTGATGATCTGGTTGGAGTCACAGACCATTTGCACGTTGATTGAGTGGAACTGTTTCCGGTTGTGGTACGGTACCTCTATGGCACGTGGAACCACCAATTCCACATGGGTGCAGTCGATGGCACCAATGCAACCAGGTATGCCGGCTAGTGCATGGAAACCCACTTTGGTGTTTGCAATCTCCTGGGCAGTCCGTGGTAATGAGATGTGGTCGTCTGTGTGCTTGAGGAGGGCATCGAGCACTTGGATGAGTGTTCGTGAGAATAATGGTTGTGAAATGCCATGCAAGTGCCCCACTGTGTGCTGGTAGGTGCCTGTGGCCAGGAAGTGGAGTACAGACACTACCTTCAGTCGGGGTGGGATGGCGGTTGGAGTTTCTATCATGCTGACGATGTTGTTGTGTGTCATGTCTACGATGGCAGTGATGATGTCCCGGTCCAAACGGTACAGGGTGTGGATCTGCTCAGCAGTGAGGTTGAATGGATTGGCTCTGATGCGTGGGATTGGGGCTGCCTGCGTGGTGGCACTGGCTGTGCTGGTGGGGCTTGCTGGGCCTGCCTTGCCCTCCTTCTCCTCCTGCGTCTCCTCTGTGCTGCCTTTTGTTGTTGTTGTTGTTGCTGTTGTAGCACTTGCATTGCTATCAGGTCCTCCAGCCCCAACAATGCTAGTCGTATTGGTATCATTGTGGAGTGTGACTGGGTGTGGGAAGGGGTGGGGTGTGCTCTTTTTGTACTTCCTGAGTCTGTATTGCCTTCACCTGTGCTGTTTCTGTGCACCTGTGGCAGCTGCATTCAATTTACATGGCCATTTACGGTTGGTTCGCGATGGCGTAATTAGCACCATGGCGGTAAGGTACTTAACAGGCTGGGTGATGGCGTTAGGTGCATGTCCGCTTGGGTCAGCATTCGCGTACCTATCCGCCATGGCGCTAAGTACGGTGTGGGAGGTCGCGTGCGCGCGCCCTTGGCGCAGTTAGCGGCAGCGTTAACTACGATGCCGCTAATGGCATCGTAGTTAACGGTCACGGGTCATGATCGGACCTAGTGGAAAACGATGGCGGTAACCATTTACCGCCATCGTTTTTCACTTAGCGCCAGGGTCGTAATGAGGCCCAATGACTCGACTTTGTTAAGCTTAATGATAAGCATAAGAACATTTGCAGACTGAGTTTTAACTGTCTTCAACTCCTAGCCCAATAATAACTCAATTAATATCAGTAAGCCTCTCCGTGGTCTGCCTTTTGGTCCCTTTTGGGCAGGAACACAGAAAGACTTATAACCATGTAACATAACAGGGGCCAAGCCCCAAGTTTCTTGCAGGGCACATTGTACCCGTAAGTAAAGCTATTCCACACTGGGTCATCCAAATGCCTATTCACACCTGCGATGTTCCAGGTGAGCAGGCTAAACCCCTGTTTGCCCATGTTGCTACACATGGCTTTTGTCAAGTTAATCAACTGCCTCCAAAGTATCAACATTCAGGATCAAATTCTGTTGATGTAGCTCGAAAACTCACTGATTGTTTTCACTTGCTCCTCCAAAGCAGATCGATGACGCTGTGATTTGTGGTTCAGGTCTTCTGGGTTGTTGTCCTAAGGTGTACAGCTCCCAGTTACTAAAACAGACTCGCAGAGCTGGGAGGGAATTAACATTTGCAGACCACTTACGACACACTGTAAGTTTGAATCCCATGGAGAACAACATTTCCGAACATATGTGCAGCAGTGAGATGGTTGCAGATGATACTAGTTCAATTAGTGCCCAATGTGGGCACTGTTCCACTTATGTACTTCTATGCGGGCAATACCACTACTGCGGATAGCTGTGCAATAGTGCCCCATATTTCCAAAAGAAAACGGCTTAAGAATGGGCTATCTGTTATTGGCAAAAGTTCCTCCAATCTCACCAAGCTGGTGAGCAGAGGGTTGTTGTACTGCTCATAGTAAGGTTTACAGATGCCTATATTCTGCTCCATATACAGTGATGGATGATAGTTGAGTTAAGATATGTTAGCAGAAAGGTCGTTTGTAGGGGAGGGGTATGCTCAGATCGGCAAACGTTGGGCCTTTTGATACCAGGTCGGGCTCAGGTTCTCTCTAAATAAAATCAGAATATGGTTTGTTTGTAAGAAGACTTGGTTCACAGGGAGATACCTGTTTAGGTCTAGGGCTCCGAAGGGTCACCTGTCTGATTGTTCCATCCCCCTGCTCCTTTGTGATAGATACTTGCTAGGAAATCATAGGAGGTGGCATACAGTTGGAAGAAGGGAGCAGTGTTGTGCCAGGGGTAACCATTCCTGCCAGGTGCCCATTCTAATATGACCTTTGTTTTTTGGTGGCTAGACACCATTTTTGTCCCTTTGGCCACAAACTCGGGAGGCTGCCTGACATTGACTACTCGATGCGTAGGGCCTCAATAGCATCTTCATCCAAAGCAGCCACAATATGCAATGAATCCTGTGATGCACATTGATTCCCTGTCATGTTGCACTACTAATTCAGCTCTATGCATTTAGGCAGACAAGGTTTTTTATAGGTTTCTAGCTCCTTTAAGCTTGCCGCACAAAGGCCACCCATTTCATTTCCAGTGTTCCGAGAGTTACAGTTATGGCTGTTGGCAAGAATAACATCGACCACCCTAGCAGCAGTAAGCTTTAGCTCTAGCTGATGTGCTCTCATGTTTGAACAAAGAAAAAGTAGAGCATCTATTTTAGACATAATTAAATTAATTGAGAAGGAAGTTGTTTCCTCACCAGAAAAAGAGGAATGTCTCGATAAGGATATAACGACTTTGAAGAAGTTGGCTTTGGTATAAAATGCCTCAGGTTCTGACGCTAAAGCCTCCAAATTAGGACTTACTGACATTTAGGATCATTTGAGATGTCAGCATTGGCCACCATAGAGACCATAGAGTTTTGTTTAAGATTGAGGGAACCGTCATTGTCTATAGATGGAAGATTATGCACAGACCTGTTGTTGATATTAACCTTTGGCTGGTTGTAAGCAGATCAATCTTCGGGTAGTATATGGGTGGTTAGCATAGCCGCAGAAGGCTGCAGAACCACAGGGGCTCCCTCTAAAATTCCAGTAATCTTAATTTGAACTGCTGTGGTGTTATGCTTGAACTAAAATGGTGCTGGTGCGCAATGCATTTTGGGAGCGCTCGGAGCCATGATGGATATTTACTTCATGCCGCAGTGAAAAGCTGCACACATTTTGCTGAGTGTTAGATTCACGATGCTGAGAAAAACATGCTTTCCAAACCTGGTATGCGATCAAGGACATTTCTGCTGGGAAAGCTAACTTTGTTATGGTTTGCTACTGTTCTCCGTGGAGCGTGTTTTTAGAGAAGGGAGGCACTACGCTTCTTGGGGGGAGCTCTCGATTGACCCAACTGGCAACTGACAGCTGTTCCTCAACTGCGCAAGTGCAATTTCCAGAAGGTTCGAGAATTGACTCCCCTTTGTGGAGTGTGTATATATGCGGAAGCCCGGAGGTGGTCAGTGAGACGTCAGCCGGAGAAGGACGATTACGTCCGGCCCTCCTGTGAGCTGTGGTGCTCTCGGCCTGGCTGTTCCCGGGGTCTTCCAGCCACTTCTGGGCGAGATGAGGAATCCTGTTACGCTCACGGTGATGTATTTCCTTTTGAATTCTTTACTTCTTCTGTGATTTATGTCCATATTATTTTTGTGAGTTATTTCTATGTACTTCTAAGCTTTGAATAAATAGCCGTATAAGAGCTGATTATCTTCTAAGAATGTGTGGCTGTGAGTTATTGCGTTTGTCTACGTTCAAAGTATTTGCTCTGTAATTGCATTGGTGATTTATGTTTGTTCAGTGCACATTGGGGAGAGCAATACATTTTTGGCGTCACAAACAGGATACTTGTGATCAGTTGTGCCGAGTATTCAAGAATCTGTTGAAACGTAGATAGGATTTGGTTTTCTTGTAAGTGAAGTTTTTGAATAGTGAAGTTTTTTTTCCTTTTGTCAGTGTGTGAGTGCCTGTGGGAGTGATTGCAGCGTGGAGAGAAAAAATATATAGATTCAACGAAGTTTTGTTTTGTTTGCGATAATGAGTAGTTTGTTCAGGAAGAAGAGGGTTACCGCTGGCGGTGACTGTTCTGATGTTGTCATTCCAGGCTGGACTAAGAGTCCATATGATAAGTTGGCCCAGGCGTGGGCAAGTGGTGCAGGGCTAAGTGAAACATGGGATCAGGGATTGGGAGATGCCGATCCATCTGATGTAATGGCATGCTTGCAACAAGTTCTAGTAGAACGTGGTGAAGAATGTACGGCATTAGGTAGACGAGGTTGGGTTCTTTTGCATGCTTATAGGAAAATACATCAAATGAAGGTGGAAATAAAAAATGAGGTTTTGCGATTAGAAAGAGAGCTAGCTGCAGAACGGCAGACTGCGTTAATGCAGCAGATTCAAATGAAACTGTTTAAAGATAAGGACGACACATATCAGGCGGTAGCCGAGAGGGCAGCAGTCAGAGTAGCCCGGTATAAGTATAGGAAAAGACGGGGCGGGGTCAATAAAAGAAGGTGGCAATTGTAATCGCTACTGCTGGCGTAGACTGGGATCCGGATAAGTGGGATGGTGATATTTTTGATTCGACCAGTCTAGAAAGTAGTTCCGCAGATGAGTCTGACCCCAAAATGGAAGTGAAACAGAAAACAGTGGCGGCTAAGCGCATTAGAAGACGGCGAGCCGGACCCCACCCGCAGAATCTTGCTGGCGGAATGGTGAATTTAACCACGCTGGAGGATTACACACAACAGGAGGTTGGGGAAATTATTACCCGTTTGAGGCAAAAATCAGGTGAAGCTTTGCTGACATGGATGGTGAGATTACTAGATGGGGTGCTGCAGGGTTGTTGGTAGATTCTACGGATTCACCGCGTTTTTTACCCCTGTCAATTGACACCAATGTACAGGAGGTCTTAAGAGCAGGACCGCCCCCTGATGCAAATGGTCAAGATACACAGGCGTCTTTGTTGCACCTGGTAGCCCAAGCATGTAACCTTAAACACCCTATTACCACAGATTGGCCCAGTGAAGAAACAAAGTGGTATACGTTGAGAGAAGCAATTCAAAAAGTTAGAGAGCATGCTATGAAAGAGGCTATTCACATAGATGCTCCTGATCACATTGGAGCTGTGCCGCTCTCAGTTTCAACTCGAAACATGGTGATTAGAACTGCGCCACCCGCATACAAAAGTGTCATTATGACTTTGCTCGTAGGTATGACGGGCAAGGCTACTGATGAGGTAGCAGATGCCATTCGGCAACTTGCAGATTTGGGGGAGTGGCATAAGAGCGATAACAAGCCACGGGAGAGAGAGGGGCGTAGTGAGAGAAGAACCGAAGGCAGGCGGCAAGATAGCAGAGACTCCCGAGTGTCCCGAAAAGACATGTTTTTGGCTTTGTTACAAGATTGTGTGCCACACGAAGAAATTGATGGCATTGAAACCAGAGTAATGTATGAATTATACAAAAACGAGGACTTGCAGCCAAAGAGCGCTATAAACAGGTTAAGAAACAAGTAGTCACCACGCCACAGGGGGACACCTCACCTTCTGCTCCCCCTGCGGAAGAACAAGAGGAAGGGTCTATGGGGACACCTTCCCCGTACCAGCCAACATACGCTGATTTGAGAAAGGTGGTGAGTGCGATGCTAGAGGCGGAGTCGAGTCACACTCATTCAAAGTTTGACTAGGGCTTCGGCCAAGCTCCGGCAGCGTCTGCCCGCATAAAAGTGGATAGGCGGCCTCATGTTGATGTTAAGATTTTTTGGGGGCCAGGAAATACACAAGGGGTGCGAGCATTGATAGACACCGGGGCGGAGGCCTCTTTGATTCATGGTAATCCAACACGATTTAAAGGGAAACAGTTTACTATTACAGGTCTAGGGGGAAAGGAGACCGCCGCAGTACAAACGAAAGTGGAGATGAAAATAGGCAATTTGAATAGGCAGAAATACTAAGTGTTGATTGTCCCGATACCTGAAAATATAATTGGCTTTGACATTTTGGAAGGGTTAACCTTGGGACTTGGCGGTAAAACGTACCAGTTTGGGGTGAGTGCATTAATCTGTACACCCATTACTGTAGGCAAATTGAAGATGCCCCCAGTGCAAGTGCCAGTGGCAACCAGGCGGGTAGCAATGAAACAATACCGCATTCCTGGGGGGCACAAGGAAATTTCAGACACCATCAAAGAGTACGTGGAGGCGGGTTATTACGCCCTATTACCACCTCATGGAACAATCCTCTCTGGCCTATTAAAAAGGGAGATGGGTCGTGGAGGATGACAATGGATTACAGGGAGTTGAATAAACACACTCCTCCCTTAATGCCCGCAGTCCCAGATGCTATTACCTTGATTGAAAATGTCCAAAAGTTTGAGGAGAGTTGGTATGCAGTGATCGATTTAGCTAATGCATTTCTCTCTGTGCCAATTGCTGACGAGTGTCAAGAACAGTTTGCATTTTTTCGTGGAGTGGACGTCAGTACACTTTCACGAGGCTACCTATGGGGTACATACACAGCCTGACTATCTGTCACCGGCTAGTGGCAGAGCACTTAGACAAGATACCGTGTAAACCTGACATACAAATCTCTCATTACATTGATGATATTTTGATCCAAGGCAAGGATGAGCACAGTGTGCAAAGCCAGTTAGATGTCCTTATGGAAGGATTGAAAAAGGAAGGGTGGGAGATTAATCTGAGTAAAATTCAAGGTCCAGCTGAAACAGTGATATTCCTAGGGATTCAGTGGCATCATGGGCATCGAGAAATGGTGCCAAAAGCCAGACAGAAAATACTTGAATTCACCACTCCAAAAAGCAAGCTCAGCAGTTTATAGGACTGTTTGGGTTTTGGAGACAGCAAATTCCTCATTTAGGGCACATATTGGCCCCCCTCTACAAGGTGACACGAAAGAAATATGAGTTTCAGTGGGGGGAAGAGCAGCAGAAAGCCTTTGAGATGGCGAAAGACACCGTGCAGCCGGTGCTTGATTTATGGTCCTTGAAGGAAGGAGAAGTGGAATTAAATGTGTCTGTACAAGACAATTATGCTAACTGGAGTGTGTGGCAGAAACAAAACAGGAAACGTGTGCCATTAGGGTTTTGGAGTCGTAAGTTGCCAGACGCTGGTAACTCGTACACTAGGTTTGAGAAGCAATTGCTGGCGTGTTATTGGGCTCTTGTTGATACCGAGCAGATGACGGTGGGCCATGATGTATTCATGAGACCAGAAATACCAATCATGCAATGGGTACTGAGCTCTCCTAAAACGCATAGAATAGGACATGCTTAAGAAGCCAGCATAATTAAGTGGAAATGGTATATTCAAGACAGAGCCGAATCAGGAAAGGGTGGAGTGGCAAAATTACATGAGCAAGTAGCCAACATACCGCCCTCAGATTACCAACCACCGGAAGTGCCTGAAAAACGTGAGTCTCCCGTGAGATGGGGAGTACCTTACAGAGATTTGACCGTGGAGCAAACAGAGCATGCTTGGTTCACGGATGGTTCAGCTCGATATGTAGGAACTGAGCGGTACTGGAAAGCAGTGTCGTACAATCCCAAAACAAAAAAGATGTTGACAACGACAGGGAAAGGGAAGAGCAGTCAGTTTGCAGAACTTTACGCAGTTTACCAAGCATTGAAACAAGAGACCCCTGGTCAATGTTATGTGTACACAGATTCATGGTCAGTGGCGAATGGATTGGCAGTGTGGTTGCCAAATTGGCAAAAGAATGGGTGGAAGATTCATTCAAAAGAGTTGTGGGGAAAAGAACTGTGGCAAGATATTGCAGAAATGTTATTACAAAGTGAAGTCACTGTATATCATGTGGATGCGCATTGTGCCACAGACTCATTAGAAGGTTGGTTTAATTCTGTTGCAGACGAACACACCAAGATTTCATCTGTGGATGCAGAGGCTCAGAAAGATGATTTGGAGGGTTTGGCCAAATGGGCCCATCAGAAATGTGGGCACCTTGGAGAAAAGGCCGATATCAGGTGGGCACAAGCTCGATGTATCAGTCTTCCTTTAGAAATAGTGAAAACGATCATTTTACAATGTCCCGTGTGCCAACACCAATTGCATAGACCTATCCCTCAAATTGTTCGAGGCACATTGAGAAGAGGAAAATTACCAGGTCAAATTTGGCAGATTGATTATATCGGTCCCATGCCAATCAGTAGAGATTGTCAGTATGCATGCACTATTGTGGATAGATACTCATGATATTTGATGGTCTTGCCGTGCAAACGTGCAACCCAACTGAACACCATCAGGTTGTTAGATCAGATCATACTACATTATGGAGTGCCTTTGCAGATTCAAAGTGACAATGGGTCACATTTCAAAGGCAAATTAATCCAGGAGTTTTGTCAGGAAAGGAGCATTGAGTGGGTGTACCACGTCCCATATCACCCAGCTGCTTCAGGGTTAACTGAAAGAACGAATGAATGGGTTATTGAAAGAACAGTTGTGCAAATCTGGAGATGGCAGTTTGGCAGGCTGGCGTGATCATGTGTTTGATGCGGTGCAACTATTAAACAATAGGCCTGTGTATGAACATGAAACTCCTTTGATGCGATTAATGACTCCTACTTTACAGGTTCAACCCAATTCAGTCAGAGAAACACTATTGTACTGGGAAATTACTCCAGGTTCTTTAGCTCCCTATCGAGCAACTCCTGAGTCAGCAGGGGTAGACTTGCATTCCCATGAAGAAATTAGATTAGATCCAGGGATTGGAGTACAGATTCCCCCAGAGCATATGGGATGGATTGCCCCTAGATCTGGCCTAGCATTAAAGGGAGTTGAAGTGTTGGGAGGGGTAATTGATGCTGATTACCAGGGCGACATTAAAGTCATCCTAATGAATAGTGGGGATCAATTGTTATCAATCCACAAGGGTGATCGAGTGGCCCAATTAATAGTCATTCCCATTAAGTTGTCCGTGATTAAGAAGGGGGAGCCTCCTACAGTGTTAACTACCCGCGGGGACCGCGGTTTTGGCTCTTCAGACAGTATGGTACCGGGTGCAAAGGTGTGGGTGGAAAAGCCAAGTGGCCTACCAGTACCCGCAGATGTCATTGCATCAGGCAGAGATCAAGTATTTTTAGTTATGGAGCCTGGTAGAAAGAAATGGCAATATGTACCCGCAGACAAATGTTACCTGAGAGAGTGATGTGCAACACTGATATCTCTTGTCTGGGTTTGCCTTGTAGATCCTGTGTCTGGTTGGTGTAATTGTGGCACTGAATGGACTCCATTTGGGAGAGTTAAACAGTCTGCTGCTACCAACAAAAAATGTCACATCTGTGGCAGTGATCAAGGGGATACTGATAGTGATGAATAATGTTGTCCCCAAGCAGCCTTTTGCCAGTGCTGAAAAGCCAGCCAGACCGAAGACATGGATTTGTGAAATGCGACAAACACATCAGGAGCAAGTGAAAACAACCTTGATGCCAATGGTGCAGGATAAGTTTGCAGGAAGGCGAAAACATTCTCCTATGATTACTCAAGCGGAAAATATGTGGCTATATCTGGCACAGCAAGTACTGAACATATCACACTTTTATCTTATTGATGTGCCCAATGCTGAATCTTTATTGACTACATGTTTAGTAGCGGTGCCGACGCCTGTTCCGGCTTTAAAGCATATCTTCGGCGTCACACACAATGATTTGTTAGTTCAAGACTCAGATATTAGGCAATCTTTTTCAGTTTATGAATACTGTAGGTTCTGCCAAGAGACTGACTGTAAATTGAGAAATTTGACACGTGTTATTACTGATAATATAACCCAAGGTGATGTATGTTACGTTATGACATGCAATGCACAAGAAATTGGCAAATGCCGACAAATAGAGTTGACCAATCAGCACAATCATACAATGTTCGAGAGAAGACTATGTTCGCGAGTGCCACGCAAATGCACCAGTGTAAATAACACTATGGGCCTCATTACGACCCTGGCGGTACGGAGTGAACGGCGCCATAAAAGGTGCCGGCGCCGTTCACTCTGTACCGCCGCATTGCGAGTTCCCCTTGCGGGACATGGTAAGCACGCCTGGGAAAACCAGGTGTGCTTACCGGGTCCCGCGAGAGGAAGAGGGAGCAAACAATGGGCCATCTCGTAATGGCCCGTTGTTTGCTCCCTCTCCCATTCCCATTCAGCCCTATGGGGGCTGAAATGGGAATGGGGAAGGACCGTGTCCGGGTCCTTGGAGGGAGGAATTACTGGGCCTTCCAAAATCGGAATGGCCCGGTAAGTCCTCATTTCGAGGACCCCGACGCAATTTCGGCGGCAGCCATGCCGCCAATAGCGGCATGGTTACCGCCAAACTCGTAATGAGGGCCTATGTCTTGTAATCATACAGTGATAACTGCCAGTCATTTGAATCATGTGAAACTTCCAACAGGATGGCTCTTTTCATGTGGTAACATTACATACACTTATATTCCAGCTAACATTTCTGGAGGTCCATGTGCTTTAACTCGATTAGGACTAATGATGTTTCCTTTACACCCAGCGATAACTCGAGGTAAAAGGTCAACTTTCGAATCTGTAGGTCTATCTCCTGACTGTGATTCACATGTACATTTGTTATCAGAAGCTGAGGTTCTAGCATTAACCCTTTCATTAGTGGGAGTTTGGGGTTTAGCTGCTGGAGGTTACAAATCTTTGATGAAATTAGCATGTTTAGTAGTCAAAAGCCTTAATCATACTTCGCAGGCATTAGAAGAATTACTCCTTGATAGTCAAGTTATTAGAAAAGCAACTTTGCAAAACAGAGCTGCTGTTGATTATCTATTGCTAAAACATAGTTTAGGGTGTAACGCATTTGAAGGTATGTGTTGTTTCAATTTAAGTGACCATTCACGATCTATTGAAAGTCATATTCGAGGTTTGAGGGATCTCATTTCTCAAGTGTCTCAAGATCTTACTGGAAATTGGTGGGATTGGTTATTTTCATGGATACCTGATATTGGGGGTACACTACGTTACGCTTTTGCTTGCATTTTTATTATATTGTCTATCATAATTGCTTGTTGTTGTTGCATTCAATGTATTCCCAATTTAGTCTTAACATTTTGTAGGTTTCAGAGACCGGCTCCTGTGCCACCGGGCTATGGAAGGTAAATATCCAAGGGTGGAATTGTTATGCTTGAACTAAAATGGCGCTGGTGCGCAATGCATTTCGGGAGTGCTCGGAGCCATGATGGATATTTACTTCATGCCGCAGTGAAAAGCTGCACACATTTTGCTGAGTGTTAGATTCACGATGCTGAGAAAAACATGCTTTCCAAACCTGGTATGCGGTCAAGGACATTTCTGCTGGGAAAGCTAACTTTGTTATGGTTTGCTACTGTTCTCCGTGGAGCGTGTTTTTAGAGAAGGGAGGCACTACGCTTCTTGGGGGGAGCTCTCAATTGACCCAGCTGGCAACCGACAGCTGTTCCTCAACTGCGCAAGTGCAATTTCCAGAAGGTTCGAGAATTGACTCCCCTTTGTGGAGTGTGTATATATGCGGAAGCCTGGAGGTGGTCAGGTGAGACTTCAGCCGGAGAAGGACGCTTACGTCCGGCCCTCCTGTGAGCTGTGGTGCTCTCGGCCTGGCTGCTCCCGGGGTCTTCCAGCCGCTTCTAGCCGAGATGAGGAATCCTGTTACGCTCACGGTGATGTATTTCCTTTTGAATTCTTTACTTCTTCTGTGATGTATGTCCATATTATTTTTGTGAGTTATTTCTATGTACTTCTAAGCTTTGAATAAATAGCCGTATAAGAGCTGATTATCTTCTAAGAATGCGTGGCTGTGAGTTATTGCGTCTGTCTACGTTCAAAGTATTGGCTCTGTAATTGCATTGGTGATTTATTTTTGTTCCGTGCACATTCGGTAAAGCAATACATGTGGTTGGCCTGTTCTTTTTTTGCTCTTTTGGAGCGAGAAGCTGCACTTTGTCTGGCCCTGAGTTTGGAGGCGTCCTTAAACGTTTCCCAATTAGAGACCTTCACTTTAAATGCTATATCTCTTTATGGGCTTCATAATTGTGGAGGGCCGCAAACTTGTTGGTACCTTGTTGATGGCTCATACTATCTTCTGTAAGGGTTCTGTAAAGTGTCTGTGGGAATACAGCCCTAATCCAACAAACAAATATGAGAGCAGAAGGCCACTCAGAGGTGCCTGTTTGCACTCACCGCTAGGCACACATGGCACAAATGACACTCAATGTTATGGTGGGCTGTGCCTTATCACTTACTTGGCCAAATCTGTATGCCCAAGTGAGACCCGATACAACCAGGTATGCCGCCTCCACCTGTCGCTGTCTCACAAGATGTATCAGATGGTGGGAAAGGGAGAAGTAGGGTTAAGTGAGTAGGACCACCATGAACAGAGGATACATAAAAAAATAAAAATTCCAGACTGTGCAGCAAATATACAAATGCTCTCCTCAGGTTCGTCTCACCTGGCAGAACTGTGCCTAACTCAGGACTGGTCGCCGGTCCTCGCTTTTTGAATGCCGGTTTCTGAAATCCAGAGTCTGATGACATTCTGATACTCCCAAAAGAGTTGCCAATTTCGAATAGTTCTCAGAGTCTCTCTATGAACACATAGAGCATATAGCACATCTGACAGAGCCGAGGGCCAGAGACTAGAAGCCTCAGCAGAGTTACTCATGAGGAAAGAACCTAGAAGTGTCACTCAGAGCGTGAATCAAACACAAGCGTCAAGCCGCACCGATTCATGATCAGTGGCTTCCGACATCCGATTACCAAGCCTCTAGTAGAGATTATTTTTGTTTAGACCCTATGCTCCTTTAGTCCAAATAATTCAAGCTATACTATGCTCACACCTTTCTTTGGTTTCTATGAATTCTCACCAGTGTCTCACATCAGTGCTAATCCACCCACCGGCCACAATGCCCTAGCACACACTTACAAAATAACTGACCCCTCAATAGTTTGTAAGCATTGCAATACAAAGCTTGACAATAACCAAATGCCAAACACGTGCTATCACTAATAACTTACAAATATTCCCACTTCTAAAGGTTCCCCAACAGCTTAACGCATATGAGAACATTATAAACCAAACAATACACCCATTTCAAGCTATAGTACACCTTCAACTAAGAACAGCCAAATTGCCTCCATCTGAGTTACTAAAAGGTATCCGTGGCAAAATATTATATTTGCCATTAGATCATAAGGAACATGTAGAAACTCTAGGAGTACAGTGCCCAATAGATCAATCTTTGATTGTACTAGTTAATGGTGTACCAACAAAAGACAAAAATTATTGGCAAAAACTAGTCAACCTAAACAAAGTTAGACAGGCCATACAATATCTGAAAGAAAACAATGAATCCTGAATGGATAGAAACATACAGGAAAACTTAAGAGAACCCACAAAATAATTCAATTTCACCAGCAACTGGCCAATTTGAATGTGTAAATCCTGTTACTGCAACCAACATTTTAGACCAGTATACAATTCACCCACTGCACTCCAAAGATACCATTGAAGATGCATTAGAAACATATAAAGCCAAAGGATCCCTAATGAGCAAATGGGAAAAAAGGTATAGAAGCACATTCTTTTCCTCTACTCTTTCTTTCAGGAAAAGGAGGAAGATTTGATGATAGATCCACAAAAAGTAGTGCATCAGAATATTTCTCTTTACGAAAGTATTCTGAAGACCCCAGATTTAGACAAAATGTGGAATACATTTTCCACCTCTTGTTCGAAGGTGAAATAGCAACTCTATGTTAGAGAGTTGCACACACATTAAAAACAGGCTCTCATTTTTTAAACATGTCCGCTACCCAATTGCTTCAAAAGATAAAAGACAAAGATCGGGTTTTGAAGTCAAGTATCACAAATCTATTGACAAACATGTTTGGTACAAAAGAATACTGGTTGCAACGTCACACTGATGTATGTTGTATGCTAAGGAACCTAAGCCCACCAACATGGTTTGTTACTTTAAGTTGTGCAGAGTATGCACGGGATGACTTGCACAAATTCTTACCCACTGCAAGCCAAAACAACGATTGAATAGATATAAAAACACCAGGAGAACTCTGTTCTCTTGACCCTGCCAATGTGTCAAGGTACTTTCACCATTGCTTCATTGTCATGTTGCACTTCATGTACAATAAATGTACCCCTCCACTCAGAGAAGTGCAACACCCCTTTTGGAGAAAGGAATTTCAATCCAGAGGGGCACCAGACATCCATATGCTTCTGCGGATAAAAAGTGCTCCCAGATTTGGCCATGACAGTAATACCCCTGGTTTACAGTTTATTGAAAAATACATTACCTATAATATCCCCTCAGAAACCACACATAGTGACCTATGTACACAAATCCTACACTTCCAAAAACATAAATATGGAAATACTGCCGATGTAGATATAAAAACAAAGGTAAATAATATAGCAGATATAGCTTTGGCTTCCCTAGAGCAATTTGCAAAAAAAGGACTAGCAAATAGCTTTATGCCTTCTGTTAGACAAAGTGTAAAAGGAAAATCCCCTAACAACACATACAACATTAAAAGGGACGAAGCATCCAAGTAAATCAATGATTACAATGCAATCATTGCCCTCTTGTGGAATGAAAACATAGACAAACAATACATTGCAGACAATTCCACTGCAGTTGCAAGATATGTAACAGCCTATCTAACGAAAGCTGGGAAAAAAAAGCTAACCAACTTTGGGATGACATTTCATCTGACAAAACACTATTACAGAAATTATACAGCTTCAGAATAAAAATGCTCTCCCATAGAGAATGCGGGTGCAATGAAGCTGGAGACTGTTTAAAAGCTTCAGCCTTATATGGCAAACCTGAACACATTCTCTAACTAAACCTTGGTCCAATTTGTTCCCGAAAGAGAGTACTAAACTCCTATCAAGAGATAGAAACAATAGCTCAGGACATTTTAAAAACAATGTAATTGACACATACTACCCTAACAGAAGTACTGCTTTGGAAAACATGTGCCTGCACGACATAGCCCAAAACGACTTCTACAAAAACAATGTCACACCAGATGAGACAACTGGCAAATATTCAGCTTGTGAAGGAAGCCTAGTGAAACTTACCAATTCCAGCATACTTAATTATATAAAGGTATCATTTAAATCTCTGCAACATAGAGAACTTTATTACATGGCTCTACTGCAACTTTTTAAACCTTGGAGAAAATAAAAAGAATTATTAGGTACCTATGACTCATTTGAAGCTGCATTCAAAGCAAATAAAAGCAGTATAACAAATGTCAATTTCATACAATACAAAGAAATGTTAGACAATGAACGCTAACAAGAGGAAGATATTGATGCTCGACTAGATAAAGACACTCCTGAGAGAAGTCAACTTTGCCTTCCACAAAGCCTTGGAAAAACACTCATTCTAAATGAAGCAGAAATATCCATGACTGAGGCGGAAAATATCATGTATCAATCTAAACAATCTGAAGAAGACGTGTCGGTACTGAAATCACAGCTACATGATGAACAACTCACCATTTATCTGGAAGTCACTGAAGAAATGTAACATGGTTTGAAACATGAAACTGAAACATGTAGCTGTAAAAATTACACACTTCTGTTCCAGTATGTAAGTGGTAAAGCAGGTTCTGGTAAAACGTTCCTAATTACAATAATCCACAGATTTCTATACAAAAGAAAATGAGAATACTGCAAATTATCAGCAGAAGCTGCTACAGAAGTACGCAGAAGTCTGAAACAAATGAAAGTGTTCCTGATAGATGAAGTACGCATGGTTTCCACCCTTCTGTTAGCTTTAAATTATCTCAGAATGCAAGAAGTTCTAAAAAATGACTATGAAAAACTGCTTGAAGGAAAACACGTTATTGTTTTTGTAGACCTCCTAAAGTTAACACCAGTAAAAGGTCAACCTATTTTCAAAACATTAGGACACAAACAATGCTGTAACACACTATGCAGCATTGGAAATGTAAATCTCTGGCAACATTTTTTTGCAACAGCAAAACTAACTCAATACATGTGTCAGTCTGCAGATCTCAGCAAAACAAAAATGTGATGGCTGGAAGGTTTTGAGTTAATCATAACCAAGGGCATAGCTCTAGGCAACCCTGCAGACCATCGTTTTTCAGCCTGCCAAGCCATTACAGAAGGGGAAAAACCATATGCAAATCAGGCTTGGTCCTATCCTGAAAGGGGGAGGCCAGCCCGAACTGCTAGGTCACATCCCTTCTGCACGAGACCACAAGCATCCCCAGACATGTTTCAGTCTTGTTGGGCATCATCAGTGAGGAGTAGCTTGGGTCTCTAGGCTGGGCACACTCGGGACCCACGTCTGGGCATACCCATCCCACTCGGGGTGACCTTAGCAAAACAAAAAGGGGGTGGCTGGAAGGTTTTGAATTAATCATAACCACATGCCTAGCTCTGGGCAACCCTCCAGACCACTGTTTTTCTGCCTGCCAAGCCATTACAGAAGGAGAAAAACCATATGCAAATCAGGCTTGGTCCTACCCCAGAAGGGGCAGTCCAACCCAAACTGCTAGGTCACATCTCTTCTGCACAAGACCACAAGCATCCCCAGACATGTTTCAGCCTTGTTGGGCATCATCAGTGAGGAGTTGCTTTGGTCTCTAGGCTGGGCAGACTCGGGACCCACGTCTGGGCATACCCATCCCACTCGGGGTGAATCTAGCAAAACAACAAGGGGATGACTGGAAGGTTTTGAATTAATCATAACCACTGGCATAGCTCTGGGCAACCCTCTAGACGATTGTTTTTCAGCCTGCCAAGCCCTCACAGAAGGGGAAAAAAAATATGCAAATCAGGCTTCGTCCTACCCCTAAGTGGGCAGTCCAGCCCGAACTGCTAGGTCATATCCCTTCGGAATGAGAACACAAGCATCCCCAGACATTTTTCAGCCTTGTTGGGCATCATCAGGGAGGAGTAGCTTGGGTCTCCAGTCCAGGCAGACTCGGGACCCACGTCTGGGCATATCCGCCCCACTCGGGGTGACTTTAGCAAAACAAAAAAAGGGATGGCTGGAAGGTTTTGAATTAATCATAACCACTGGCATAGCTCTGAGCAACCCTCCAGATGATCGTTTTTCAGCCTGCCAAGCCCACACAGAAGGGGAAAAACAATATGCAAATCAGGCTTGGTCCTACCCCAGAAGGGACAATTCAGCCCGAACTGCTAGGTCACAAGCATCCCCAGATATGTTTCAGCCTTGTTGGGCATCATCAGTGAAGAGTAGCTTGGGTCTCTAGGTCGGGCAGACTCGGGACCCAAGTCTGGGCATACACGTCCCACTCGGGGTGACTTTAGCAAAACAAAAAGGTGATGGCTGGAAGGTTTTGAATTAATCATAACCACTGGCATAGCCCTGGGCAACCCTCCAGACCATCACTGTTCAGCCTTCCAAGCCCACACAGAAGGGGAAAAAACATATGCAAATCAGGCTTGGTCCTACCCCAAAAGCGACAGTCCAGCCCGAACTGCTATGTCACATCCCTTCTCTACGAGACCACAAGCATCCTCAGATGTGTTTCAGCCTTGTTGGGCATCATCAGTGAGGAGTAGCTTGGGTCTCTAGGCCAGGCAGACTCGGGACCCACATCTGGGCATATCCGTCCCACTCTGGGTGACTTTAGCAAAACAAAAAGGTGATGGCTGGAAGGTTTTGACTTAATCATAACCACGGGCATAGCTCTGGGCAACCCTCCAGATGATGGTTTTTCAGCCTGCCAAGCCCTCACAGAAGGGGATAAACCATATGCAAATCAGGCTTGGTCCTACCCCAAAAGGGGCAGTCCAGCCCGAACTGCTAGGTCACAAGCATCCCCAGACATGTTTCAGCCTTGTTGGGCATCATCTGTGAAGAGTAGCTTGGGTCTCTAGGCCGGGCAGACTCGGGACCCACATCTGGGCATATCCGTCCCACTCGGGGTGACTTTAGCAAAACAAAAAGGTGATGGCTGGAAGGCTTTGAATTAATCATAACCACTGGCATAGCTCTGGGCAACCCTCCAGACCATCGTTTTTCAGCCTGTCAAACCCTCACAGAAGGGGAGAAACAATATGCAAATCAGGATTGGTCCTACCCCAAAAGGGACAGTCCAGCCCTAACTGCTATGTCACATCCCTTCTGCACGAGACCACAAGCATCCCTAGATGTGTTTCAGGATTGTTGGGCATCATCAGTGAGGAGTAGCTTGGGTCTCTAGGCCTGGCAGACTCGGGACCCACGTCTGGGCATACCCATCCCACTCGGGGTTACCTTAGCAAAACAAAAAGGGGATGGCTCGAAGGTTTTGAATTAATCATACCCACGGGCCTAGCTCTGGGCAACCCTCCAGACCACTGTTTTTCAGCCTGCCAAGCCATTACAGAAGGGGAAAAACCATATGCAAATCAGGCTTCATCCTACCCCTAAGGGGGCAGTCCAGCCCGAACTGCTAGGTCACATCCCATCTGCATCAGAACACAAGCATCCCCAGACATGTTTCAGCCTTGTTGGGCATTATCAGTGAGGAGTAGCTTGGTTCTCTAGGCCGGGCAGACTCGGGACCCACATCTGGACATACCTGTCCCACTCAGGGTGACTTTAGCAAAACAAAAAGGGAATGGCTGGAAGGTTTTGAATTAATCATCACCACAGGCCTAGCTCTGGGAACCCTCGAGACCACCTTTTTTCATTCTGCCAAGCCATTACAGAAGAGGAAAAACCATACGCAAATCAGGCATGGTCCTACCCCAAAAGGGGCAGTCCAGCCCGAACTGCTATGTCACATCTCTTCTGCAGGAGACCACAAACATCCCCAGACGTGTTCCAGCCTTGTTGGGCATCATCAGTGAGGAGTAGCTTGGGTCTCTAAGCCGGCCAGACTCAGGAAACACGTGGGGGCATACATGTCCCACTCGTGGTGACTTTAGCAAAACAAAAAGGTGATGGCTGGAAGGTATGAATTAATCATAACCACACGCATAGCTCTGGGCACCCTCCAGGCCATTGTTTTTTAGCCTGCCAAGCCATTACTGAAAGGGAAAAACCATATGCAAATCATTCGTGGTCCTACCCCAAAAAAGGCAGTCCAGCCTGAACTGCTAGGTCACACCCCTTCTGCACGAGACCACAAGCATCCCCAGACATGTTTCAGCCTTGTTGGGCATCATCAGTGAGGAGTAGCTTGGGTCTCTAGGCCGGCCAGACTCGCAACCCACGTCTGGACATACCCGTCCCACTCGGGGTGACTTTAGCAAAATAAAAAGGGGATGGCTGGAAGGTTTTGAATTAATAATAACCACGGGCATAGCTCTGGGCAACTCTCCAGACCACTGTTTTTCAGCCTGCCAAGGCATTACAGAAGGGGAAAAACCATATGCAAATCAGGCTTGGTCCTACCCCAAAAGGGGCAGTCTAACCCAAACTGCTATCTCACATCCCTTCTGCATGAGACGACAAGCATCCCCACACTGTTTCAGCCTTGTTGGGCATCATCAGTGAGGAGTAGCTTGGGTCTCTAGGCCGGGTAGACTTGGACACACGTCCAGGCATAAAGGTCCCACTAAGGGTGACTTTAGCAAAACAAAAAGGTGATGGCTGGAAGGTTTTGAATTAATCATAACCACTGGCATAGCCCTGGGCAACCCTCCAGACCATTGTTGTTCAGCCTTCCAAGCCCACACAGAAGGGGAAAAACCATATGCAAATCAGGCTTGGTCCTACCCCAAAGGGACAGTCCAGCCTGAACTGTTATGTCACATCCCTTTTGTACGAGACCACAAGCATCCTCAGATGTGTTTCAGCCTTGTTGGGCATCATCAGTGAGGAGTAGCTTGGGTCTCTAGGCCAGGCAGACTCGGGACCCACATCTGGGCATATCCGTCCCACTCTGGGTGACTTTAGCAAAACAAAAAGGTGATGGTTGGAAGTTTTTGACTTAATCACAACCACGGGCATAGCTCTGGGCAACCCTCCAGACGATGGGTTTTCAACCTGCCAAGCCCTCACAGAAGGGGAAAAACCATATGCAAATGAGGCTTGGTCCTACCCCAAAAGGGGCAGTCCAGCCCGAACTGCTAGGTCACAAGCATACCCAGACATGTTTCAGCCTTGTTGGGCATCATCTGTGAAGAGTAGCTTGGGTCTCTAGGCCGGGCAGACTCGGGACCCAAGTCTGGGCATACACGTCCCACTCAGGGTGTCTTTAGCAAAACAAAAAGGTGATAGCTGGAAGTTTTTGAATTAATCATAACCACTGCCATAGCCCAGTGCAACCCTCCAGACCATTGTTTTTCAGCCTTCCAAGCCCACACAGAAGGGGAAAAACCATATGCAAATCAGGCTTGGTCCTACCCCAAAAGGGACAGTCCAGCCCGAACTGCTATGTCACATCCCTTCTGGACGAGACCACAAGCATCCCCAGATGTGTTTCAGCCTTGTTGGGCATCATCAGTGAGGAGTAGCTTGGGTCTCTAGGCCAGGCAGACTTGTGACCCACGTCTGGGCATATCCGTCCCACTCAGGGTAACTTTAGCAAAACAAAAAGGTGATGGCTGGAAGGTTTTGAATTAATCATAACCACTGGCATAGCTCTGGGCAACCCGCCAGACCATCGTTTTTCAGCCTGCAAACCCTCACAGAAGGGGAGAAACCATATGCAAATCAGGCTTGGTCCTACCCCAAAAGGGACAGTCCAGCCCGATCTGCTATGTCACATCCCTTCTGCACGAGACCACAAGCATCCCTTGATGTGTGTCAGGATTGTTGGGCATCATCAGTGAGGAGTAGCTTGGGTCTCTAGGCCGGGCAGACTCGGGACCCACGTCTGGGCATACCAATCCCACTCGCGGTGACCTTAGCAAAACAAAAAGGGGATGGCTGGAAGCTTTTGAATTAATCATAACCACAGGCCTAGCTCTGGGCAACCCTCCAGACCACTGTTTTTCAGCCTGCCAAGCCATTACAGAAGGGAACAACCATATGTAAATCAGGCTTCATCCTACCCCTAAGGGGGCAGTCCAGCCCAAACTGCTAGGTCACATCCCGTCTGCATCAGAACACAAGCACCCCCAGACATTTTTCAGCCTTGTTGGGCATCATCAGTGAGGAGTAGCTTGGGTCTCTAGGCCGGGCAGACTCGGGACCCACATCTGGACATACCTGTCCCACTCAGGGTGACTTTAGCAAAACAAAAAGGGAATGGCTGGAAGGTTTTGAATTAATAATCACCACAGGCCTAGCTCTGGGAACACTCGAGACCACCGTTTTTCAGCCTGCCAAGCCATTACAGAAGGGGAAAAACCATACACAAATCAGGCGTGGTCCTACCCCAAAAGGGGCAGTCCAGCCCGAACTGCTACGTCACATCTCTTCTGCACGAGACCACAAACATCCCCAGATGTGTTTCAGCCTTGTTGGGCATCATCATTGAGGAGTAGCTTGGGTCTCTAGGCCGGCCAGACTCGGGACACACGTGTGGGCATACATGTCCCACTCGTGGTGACTTTAGCAAAACAAAAAGGTGATGGCTGGAAGGTATGAATTAATCATAACCACACGCATAGCTCTGGGCACGCTGCAGGCCATCGTTTTTCAGCCTGCCAAGCCATTACTGAAAGGGAAAAACCATATGCAAATCAGGCGTGGTCCTACCCCAAAAGGAGCAGTCCAGCCCGAACTGCTAGGTCACACCCCTTCTGCACGAGACCACAAGCATCCCCAGACATGTTTCAGCCTTGTTGGGCATCATC
The DNA here is from genome assembly GCF_040938575.1 of Ambystoma mexicanum. NCBI lineage: Eukaryota > Metazoa > Chordata > Amphibia > Caudata > Ambystomatidae > Ambystoma > Ambystoma mexicanum. The sequence continues at coordinate 587,832,012 of NC_090933.1, forward strand.
AGTGAGGAGTAGCTTGGGTCTCTAGGCCGGCCAGACTCGCGACCCACGTCTGGACATACCCGTCCCACTCGGGGTGACTTTAGCAAAATAAAAAGGGGATGGCTGGAAGGTTTTGAATTAATAATAACCACGGGCATAGCTCTGGGCAACTCTCCAGACCACTGTTTTTCAGCCTGCCGAAGCATTACAGAAGGGGAAAAACCATATGCAAATCAGGCTTGGTCCTACCCCAAAAGGGGCAGTCTAACCCAAACTGCTATCTCACATCCCTTCTGCATGAGACCACAAGCATCCCCACACTGTTTCAGCCTTGTTGGGCATCATCAGTGAGGAGTAGCTTGGGTCTCTAGGCCGGGTAGACTTGGACACACGTCCCACTAAGGGTGACTTTAGCAAAACAAAAAGGTGATGGCTGGAAGGTTTTGAATTAATCATAACCACTGGCATAGCCCTGGGCAACCCTCCAGACCATCGTTGTTCAGCCTTCCAAGCCCACACAGAAGGGGAAAAACCATATGCAAATCAGGCTTGGTCCTACCCCAAAGGGACAGTCCAGCCTGAACTGTTATGTCACATCTCTTCTGTACGAGACCACAAGCATCCTCAGATGTGTTTCAGCCATGTTGGGCATCATCAGTGAGGAGTAGCTTGGGTCTCTAGGCCAGGCAGACTCGGGACCCACATCTGGGCATATCAGTCCCACTCTGGGTGACTTTAGCAAAACAAAAAGGTGATGGTTGGAAGTTTTTGACTTAATCACAACCACGGGCATAGCTCTGGGCAACCCTCCAGACGATGGGTTTTCAGCCTGCCAAGCCCTCACAGAAGGGGAAAAACCATATGTAAATCAGGCTTGGTCCTACCCCAAAAGGGGTAGTCCAGCCCGAACTGCTAGGTCACAAGCATCCCCAGACATGTTTCAGCCTTGTTGGGCATCATCTGTGAAGAGTAGCTTGGGTCTCTAGGCCGGGGAGACTCGGGACCCAAGTCTGGGCATACACGTCCCACTCAGGGTGTCTTTAGCAAAACAAAAAGGTGATAGCTGGAAGTTTTTGAATTAATCATAACCACTGCCATAGCCCAGTGCAACCCTCCAGACCATTGTTTTTCAGCCTTCCAAGCCCACACAGAAGGGGAAAAACCATATGCAAATCAGGCTTGGTCCTACCCCAAAAGGGACAGTCCAGCCTGAACTGCTATGTCACATCCCTTCTGCACGAGACCACAAGCATCCCCAGATGTGTTTCAGCCTTGTTGGGCATCATCAGTAAGGAGTAGCTTGGGTCTCTAGGCCAGGCAGACTCGGGACCCACATCTGGGCATATCCGTCCCACTCGGGGTAACTTCAGCAAAACAAAAAGGTGATGGCTGGAAGGTTTTGAATTAATCACAACCACGGGCATAGCTCTGGGCAACCCTCCAGACGATGGGTTTTCAGCCTGCCAAGCCCTCACAGAATGGGAAAAAACATATGCAAATCAGGCTTGGTCCTACCCCAAAAGGGGCAGTCCAGCCCGAACTGCTAGGTCACAAGCATCCCCAGACATGTTTCAGCCTTGTTGGGCATCATCTGTGAAGAGTAGCTTGGGTCTCTAGGCCGGGGAGACTCGGGACCCAAGTCTGGGCATACACATCCCACTCAGGGTGTCTTTAGCAAAACAAAAAGGTGACAGCTGAAAGTTTTTGAATTAATCATAACCACTGCCATAGCCCAGTGCAACCCTCCAGACCCTTGTTTTTCAGCCTTCCAAGCCCACACAGAAGGGGAAAAACCATATGCAAATCAGGCTTGGTCCTACCCAAAAAGGGACAGTCCAGCCCGAACTGCTATGTCACATCCCTTCTGCACGAGACCACAAGCATCCCCAGATGTGTTTCAGCCTTGTTTGGCATCATCAGTGAGGAGTAGCTTGGGTCTCTAGGCCAGGCAGACTTGTGACCCACGTCTGGGCATATCCGTCCCACTCGGGGTAACTTTAGCAAAACAAAAAGGTGATGGCTGGAAGATTTTGAATTAATCATAACCACTGGCATAGCTCTGGGCAACCCGCCAGACCATCGTTTTTCAGCCTGCAAACCCTCACAGAAGGGGAGAAACCATATGCAAATCAGGCTTGGTCCTACCCCGAAAGGGACAGTCCAGCCCGATCTGCTATGTCACATCCCTTCTGCACGAGACCACAAGCATCCCTTGATGTGTGTCAGGATTGTTGGGCATCATCAGTGAGGAGTAGCTTGGGTCTCTAGGCCGTGCAGACTCGGGACCCACGTCTGGGCATACCAATCCCACTCGCGGTGACCTTAGCAAAAACAAAAAGGGGATGGCTGGAAGGTTTTGAATTAATCATAACCACAGGCCTAGCTCTGGGCAACCCTCCAGACCACTGTTTTTCAGCCTGCCAAGCCATTACAGAAGGGAAAAACCATATGTTAATCAGGCTTCATCCTACCCCTAAGGGGGCAGTCCAGCCCGAACTGCTAGGTCACATCCCTTCTGCATCAGAACACAAGCATCCCCAGACATGTTTCAGCCTTGTTGGGCATCATCAGTGAGGAGTAGCTTGGGTCTCTAGGCCGGGCAGACTCGGGACCCACATCTGGACATACCTGTCCCACTCAGGGTGACTTTAGCAAAACAAAAAGGGAATGGCTGGAAGGTTTTGAATTAATAATCACCACAGGCCTAGCTCTGGGAACACTCGAGACCACCGTTTTTCAGCCTGCCAAGCCATTACAGAAGGGGAAAAACCATACACAAATCAGGCGTGGTCCTACCCCAAAAGGGGCAGTCCAGCCCGAACTGCTACGTCACATCTCTTCTGCACGAGACCACAAACATCCCCAGATGTGTTTCAGCCTTGTTGGGCATCATCATTGAGGAGTAGCTTGGGTCTCTAGGCCGGCCAGACTCGGGACACACGTGTGGGCATACATGTCCCACTCGTGGTGACTTTAGCAAAACAAAAAGGTGATGGCTGGAAGGTATGAATTAATCATAACCACACGCATAGCTCTGGGCACGCTGCAGGCCATCGTTTTTCAGCCTGCCAAGCCATTACTGAAAGGGAAAAACCATATGCAAATCAGGCGTGGTCCTACCCCAAAAGGAGCAGTCCAGCCCGAACTGCTAGGTCACACCCCTTCTGCACGAGACCACAAGCATCCCCAGACATGTTTCAGCCTTGTTGGGCATCATCAGTGAGGAGTAGCTTGGGTCTCTAGGCCGGCCAGACTCGCGACCCACGTCTGGACATACCCGTCCCACTCGGGGTGACTTTAGCAAAATAAAAAGGGGATGGCTGGAAGGTTTTGAATTAATAATAACCACGGGCATAGCTCTGGGCAACTCTCCAGACCACTGTTTTTCAGCCTGCCGAAGCATTACAGAAGGGGAAAAACCATATGCAAATCAGGCTTGGTCCTACCCCAAAAGGGGCAGTCTAACCCAAACTGCTATCTCACATCCCTTCTGCATGAGACCACAAGCATCCCCACACTGTTTCAGCCTTGTTGGGCATCATCAGTGAGGAGTAGCTTGGGTCTCTAGGCCGGGTAGACTTGGACACACGTCCCACTAAGGGTGACTTTAGCAAAACAAAAAGGTGATGGCTGGAAGGTTTTGAATTAATCATAACCACTGGCATAGCCCTGGGCAACCCTCCAGACCATCGTTGTTCAGCCTTCCAAGCCCACACAGAAGGGGAAAAACCATATGCAAATCAGGCTTGGTCCTACCCCAAAGGGACAGTCCAGCCTGAACTGTTATGTCACATCTCTTCTGTACGAGACCACAAGCATCCTCAGATGTGTTTCAGCCATGTTGGGCATCATCAGTGAGGAGTAGCTTGGGTCTCTAGGCCAGGCAGACTCGGGACCCACATCTGGGCATATCCGTCCCACTCTGGGTGACTTTAGCAAAACAAAAAGGTGATGGTTGGAAGTTTTTGACTTAATCACAACCACGGGCATAGCTCTGGGCAACCCTCCAGACGATGGGTTTTCAGCCTGCCAAGCCCTCACAGAAGGGGAAAAACCATATGTAAATCAGGCTTGGTCCTACCCCAAAAGGGGTAGTCCAGCCCGAACTGCTAGGTCACAAGCATCCCCAGACATGTTTCAGCCTTGTTGGGCATCATCTGTGAAGAGTAGCTTGGGTCTCTAGGCCGGGGAGACTCGGGACCCAAGTCTGGGCATACACGTCCCACTCAGGGTGTCTTTAGCAAAACAAAAAGGTGATAGCTGGAAGTTTTTGAATTAATCATAACCACTGCCATAGCCCAGTGCAACCCTCCAGACCATTGTTTTTCAGCCTTCCAAGCCCACACAGAAGGGGAAAAACCATATGCAAATCAGGCTTGGTCCTACCCCAAAAGGGACAGTCCAGCCTGAACTGCTATGTCACATCCCTTCTGCACGAGACCACAAGCATCCCCAGATGTGTTTCAGCCTTGTTGGGCATCATCAGTAAGGAGTAGCTTGGGTCTCTAGGCCAGGCAGACTCGGGACCCACATCTGGGCATATCCGTCCCACTCGGGGTAACTTCATCAAAACAAAAAGGTGATGGCTGGAAGGTTTTGAATTAATCACAACCACGGGCATAGCTCTGGGCAACCCTCCAGACGATGGGTTTTCAGCCTGCCAAGCCCTCACAGAATGGGAAAAAACATATGCAAATCAGGCTTGGTCCTACCCCAAAAGGGGCAGTCCAGCCCGAACTGCTAGGTCACAAGCATCCCCAGACATGTTTCAGCCTTGTTGGGCATCATCTGTGAAGAGTAGCTTGGGTCTCTAGGCCGGGGAGACTCGGGACCCAAGTCTGGGCATACACATCCCACTCAGGGTGTCTTTAGCAAAACAAAAAGGTGACAGCTGAAAGTTTTTGAATTAATCATAACCACTGCCATAGCCCAGTGCAACCCTCCAGACCCTTGTTTTTCAGCCTTCCAAGCCCACACAGAAGGGGAAAAACCATATGCAAATCAGGCTTGGTCCTACCCAAAAAGGGACAGTCCAGCCCGAACTGCTATGTCACATCCCTTCTGCACGAGACCACAAGCATCCCCAGATGTGTTTCAGCCTTGTTTGGCATCATCAGTGAGGAGTAGCTTGGGTCTCTAGGCCAGGCAGACTTGTGACCCACGTCTGGGCATATCCGTCCCACTCGGGGTAACTTTAGCAAAACAAAAAGGTGATGGCTGGAAGATTTTGAATTAATCATAACCACTGGCATAGCTCTGGGCAACCCGCCAGACCATCGTTTTTCAGCCTGCAAACCCTCACAGAAGGGGAGAAACCATATGCAAATCAGGCTTGGTCCTACCCCGAAAGGGACAGTCCAGCCCGATCTGCTATGTCACATCCCTTCTGCACGAGACCACAAGCATCCCTTGATGTGTGTCAGGATTGTTGGGCATCATCAGTGAGGAGTAGCTTGGGTCTCTAGGCCGTGCAGACTCGGGACCCACGTCTGGGCATACCAATCCCACTCGCGGTGACCTTAGCAAAAACAAAAAGGGGATGGCTGGAAGGTTTTGAATTAATCATAACCACAGGCCTAGCTCTGGGCAACCCTCCAGACCACTGTTTTTCAGCCTGCCAAGCCATTACAGAAGGGAAAAACCATATGTAAATCAGGCTTCATCCTACCCCTAAGGGGGCAGTCCAGCCCGAACTGCTAGGTCACATCCCTTCTGCATCAGAACACAAGGATCCCCAGACATGTTTCAGCCTTGTTGGGCATCATCAGTGAGGAGTAGCTTGGGTCTCTAGGCCGGGCAGACTCGGGACCCACATCTGGACATACCTGTCCCACTCAGGGTGACTTTAGCAAAACAAAAAGGAAATGGCTGGAAGGTTTTGAATTAATCATCACCACAGGCATAGCTCTGGGAACACTCGAGACCACCGTTTTTCAGCCTGCCAAGCCATTAGAGAAGGGGAAAAACCATACACAAATCAGGCGTGGTCCTACCCCAAAAGGGGCAGTCCAGCCCGAACTGCTACATCACATCTCTTCTGCACGAGACCACAAACATCCCCAGATGTGTTTCAGCCTTGTTGGGCATCATCATTGAGGAGTAGCTTGGGTCTCTAGGCCGGCCAGACTCGGGACCCACGTGTGGGCATACATGTCCCACTCGTGGTGACTTTAGCAAAACAAAAAGGTGATGGCTGGAAGGTATGAATTAATCATAACCACAGGCATAGCTATGGGCACCCTCCAGGCCATCGTTTTTTAGCCTGCCAAGCCATTACTGAAAGGGAAAAACCATATGCAATCAGGCTTGGTCCTACCCCAAAAGGGGCAGTCCAACCCAAACTGCTATCTCACATCCCTTCTGCATGAGACCACAAGCATCCCCACACTGTTTCAGCCTGGTTGGGCATCATCAGTGAAGAGTAGCTTGGGTCTCTAGGCTGGGCAGACTCGGGACCCAAGTCTGGGCATACACGTCCCACTCGGGATGACTTTAGCAAAACAAAAAGGTGATGGCTGGAAGGTTTTGAATTAATCATAACCACTGGCATAGCCCTGGGCAACCCTCCAGACCATCGTTTTTCAGCCTTCCAATCCCACACAGAAGGGGAAAAACCATATGCAAATCAGGCTTCGTCCTACCCCAAAAGGGACATTCCAGCCCGAACTGCTAGGTCACATCTCTTCTGCACGAGACCACAAGCATCCCCAGACGTCTTTCAGCCTTGTTGGGCATCATCAGTGAGGAATAGCTAGGGTCTCTAGGCCGGCCAGACTTGGGACACACGTGTGGGTATACATGTCCCACTCGTGGTGACTTTAGCAAAACAAAAAGGGAATGGCTGGAAGGTTTTGAATTAATCATAACCACGGGCATAGCTCTGGGCACCCTCCAGGCCATCAATTTTTAGCCTGCCAAGTAATTACAGAAAGGGAAAAACCATATGCAAATCAGGCGTGGTCATACCCCAAAAGGGGCAGTCCAGCCCGAACTGCTAGGTCACATCCCTTCTGCACTAGACCACAAGCATCCCCAGACATGTTTCAGCCTTGCTGGGCATCATCTGTGAGGAGTAGCTTGGGTCTCTAGACTGGCCAGACTCGGGACCCACGTCTGGGCATACCCATCCCACTCGGGTGACTTTAGCAAAAAAAAAACGGAATGGCTGGAAGGTTTGAATTAATCATAACCACGGGCATAGCTCTGGGCACCCTCCAGGCATCGTTTTTCAGCCTGCCAAGCCATTACAGAAGGGGAAAAACTATATGCAAATCAGGCTTGGTCCTACCCCAAAAGGGGCATTCCAACCCAAACTGCTATCTCACATCCCTTCTGCATGAGACCACAAGCATCCCCACACTGTTTCAGCCTTGTTGGGCATTGTTAGGCGGAAACCTGGGCAGTTCCCTCTGGGACCACTGCAAAAGATTTAGGACTACAGGTGTTTGGCAGTAAACCCACTTGGTAGCAGTCTGTACCACACAGATTCACTTGGTAGCTGTGGCTGAGCAGTCAGACTTCCCTCAAGAAGAGTTAGGCAGTATGTGGAGTATACAAAATAGGGCAATCTACACAGTAGAACAAGCAAACACGGAACAAGGCTTCGGTGTAAAGATATATAGGTATTTATTTATAACAACACATCTATGGAAAACACTCTGGCACTATTACGGCAAACAACTTCAGTCACAATTACTATAAGAAAAGAAATCAATCCCCCTAACAATAGTTCGACAAGTCTAGGTTCAACGGCACCACTTATTTGCAGACAGAGGTGAATGCTTTAACCTAGATGGCACTCTAGTATTCGTTAGGACGGGAGAGAGAAGGCAGGTTATGAAATCACTCGGCACCAACACTTTTACGAACAAATGCAAGGCAAGTAAGGCAGGGTCTACTGCAGATCACAAAGTTCAGAGGCCAGGCCCACTCGGAGAGAGGCAAGGCGATATGTCCCAAAAAGTGTCTCAGTGGAAATGCGCTTCGAGTCTTTATCGCAAATTGTTATAGAAAGATTGGACCAGTTCAGAACAGAAAGTTTAAGAAAGCTTGGAGGCGACCCAATGGAGAGGCGAGGATTAAGACACCTCACTCTATCCGGCAAAAAGGGAAGCCAGGCGAACACGGTACCTTGTTTGTGGAGAGACAGCTCCGACGGGGGCAGTTGTTCTTGGTGGTGGATGCACGTCGGGTCTTTGCCAAGAGAAGAGATGATCTCGTCGTCGAAGGAAAGTTGAAGATCGTTGCACCACCATGGAAGAGACCAGCCGCGGAGTGCTCCGTCACAAGGCACCACCTTTTGGTTGCGGTACAGAAGTAGTGGCTATCCGGTTGCCGGGGTTCTCTGCACGGGCAATTCGACCACTGCGTCCTGGAGCCAAGAAAAAGCAAAGGGGACTGGTTGTTCCCACCAGTCAGGGGAAGAGACTCTCCGGCGGGGAGATCTCCTCTGTCGTCGGGAAGTGGTGAGTCGGTTCAGCAGGGCTCCACCAGAAGTGTCGTCGTTGCAGGTCGGCTCAGCTTTACTCTCGTCGGATTCTTAGGTCCTGTGGCGACTTCCGAAGATCCAGTCCCAAAAGCCCTGCTTTTATGCAGAAAACCCCCATTCATTCAGCCTAGCTGTCAATCAAAACACGCTAAGTGGTGAGCGGGGTGGCTCACCACTTAGGCCAATCACACCAGAGTGCGACTTGAGTTGGCAAGGCAACTCAGTCCAGGGTGCCTAAACCCCCTCCCACACACCCTGTGGTACCCAGACAGAATGGCACGACTTTGGAGGGCCTCTGTACAGAAGCCAGCCAAAAGTGGAACAAAGGGCTCAACCTTTGGTTTAGGAGTCACAGAGACGAACACAGACGCCATTTTAAAAACCGAGTTCTGGCAGAAAATACCAACCGATAGATTTATTTAAGATAAATAAACCGGTGGTATGTTAGAGATTAACGAGAAAAAGTATTAACCTCCAACAATGGGTAGAATCCCATAGGGTTATATTCGGGGTTGAATATAACAAGTAGTTTCCACTGCCACCAGCCAAAACTCACCGAGGGGGGACGGAACAGTGCCCTCTCGAATAACAGACCCAGGAGTAATCGAATTACCCCTACTAGTACGTCCACAATAGGATGGTTTGTACTAGTTCTGTTAGTAAATTTAGGTCTAGTAAAGCCAATGGTGACTTTACATGCCCGGGGAGACAGTAGTCAGTCCCCGGGTATGGAGTCTATGGTGGAGGTCCGCTAGGACGCCCCAGTGTTACGGCACGGAGGGTGCGTTGTAACACACATAGCAAAACATATAAGACCCTATGGAGTAAAAGACCCCATAGCACATAGAACACATTGAGATTCAAAGGAATTAACCACATTCATGTCCAAGAGTGGGAGAAAAAGAGTCTCACTCTTGGCAGGATGGAAAAAACAAACTCCAGAAATCCAGCAAAGCTACTGGGGGACTCACTAGGTTAGGAAATTCAGCTTAAACAGAGAATTCTCCCTAACAGGCATCATCAGTGAGGAGTAGCTTGGGTCTCTAGGCCGGGTAGACTCGGGACACACGTCCTGGCATACACGTCCCACTAAGGGTGACTTTAGCAAAACAAAAAGGTGATGTCTGGAAGGTTTTGAATTCATCATAACCATGGGCAGAGCTCTGGGCACCCTCCAAACCATCGTTTTTCAGCCTGACAAGCCATTATAGAAGGGGAAAAACCATATGCAAATCAAGCTTGGTCTTACCCCAAAAGGGACAGTCCAGCCTAAACTGATAGGTCACATCCCTTCTGCACGAGAACACAAGCATCCCAAGACATGTTTCAGCCTTGTTGGGCATCAGTGAGGAGTAGCTTGGGTCTCTAGGCTGGGCAGATTCGGGACCCACGTCTGGGCAAACCCGTCCCACCCGGGGTGACTTTAGCAAAACAAAAAGGGGATGGCTGGAAGGTTTTGAGTTAATCATAACCACGGGCATAGGTCTAGACAACCCTCTAGATGATCTTTTTTCAGCCTGGCAAGCCATTACAGAAGGGGAAAAACCATATTGACATCAGGCTTCGTCCTACCCCAAAAGGGACAGTCCAGCCCAAACTGCTCTGTCACATACCTTCTGCACGAGACCACAAGCATCCCCAGACATGATTCAGCCTTTTTGGGCATCATCAGTGAGGAGTAGCTTGGATCTCTAGGCCGGGCAGACTCGGAACCCACATCTGGGCATACCCGTCCCACTCGGTGTGACTTTATCAAAACAAAAAGGTGATGGGTGGAAGGTTTTGAATTAATCATAACCACGGGCATAGGTCTAGACAACCCTCCAGACAATCTTTTTTCAGCCTGCCAAGCCATTACAGAAGGTGAAAACCATATTCACATCAGGCTTTGTCCTACCCCAAAAGGGACAATCCAGCCCAAACTGCTATGTCACATGCCTTCTGCATGAGACCACAAGCATCCCCAGACATGTTTCAGCCTTGTTGGGCATCATCAGTGAAGAGTCGCTTGGGTCTCTAGGCTGGGCAGACTCGGGACACACGTCTGGGCATACACGTCCCACTCGGGGTGACAGGGTGACTTTAGCAAAACAAAAAGGTGATGGCTGGAAGGTTTTGAATTAATCATAACCACAGGCATAGCTCTGGGCACCCTCCAGACCATCGTTTTTCAGCCTGACAAGCTTTTTCAGAAGGGGAAAAACCATATGCAAATCAGGCATGTTCCTACCCAAGAAGGGGCAGTCCACCCCGAACTGCTAGGCCACATCCCTTTTGCACGACACCACAAGCATCCCCAGACACGTTTCAGCCTTGTTGGGCATCATCAGTGAGGAGTAGCTTGGGTCTCTAGGCCGGGTAGACTTGGACACACGTCCAGGCATGCACGTCCCACTAAGGGTGACTTTAGCAAAACAAAAAGGTGATGGCTGGAAGGTTTTGAATTAATCATAACCACTGGCATAGACCTGGGCAACCCTCCAGACCATCGTTGTTCAGCCTTCCAAGCCCATACAGAAGGGGAAAAACCATATGCAAATCAGGCTTGGTCCTACCCCAAAGGGACAGTCCAGCCTGAACTGTTATGTCACATCCCTTCTGTACGAGACCACAAGCATCCTCAGATGTGTTTCAGCCTTGTTGGGCATCATCAGTGAGGAGTATCTTGGGTCTCTAGGCCAGGCAGACTCGGGACCCACATCTGGGCATATCCGTCCCACTCTGGGTGACTTTAGCAAAACAAAAAGGTGATGGTTGGAAGTTTTTGACTTAATCACAACCACGGGCATAGCTCTGGGCAACCCTCCAGACGATGGGTTTTCAGCCTGCCAAGCCCTCACAGAAGGGGAAAAACCATATGCAAATCAGGCTTGGTCCTACCCCAAAAGGGGCAGTCCAGCCCGAACTGCTAGGTCACAAGCATCCCCAGACATGTTTCAGCCTTGTTGGGCATCATCTGTGAAGAGTAGCTTGGGTCTCTAGGCCGGGGAGACTCGGGACCCAAGTCTGGGCATACACGTCCCACTCAGGGTGTCTTTAGCAAAACAAAAAGGTGATAGCTGGAAGTTTTTGAATTAATCATAACCACTGCCATAGCCCAGTGCAACCCTCCAGACCATTGTTTTTCAGCCTTCCAAGCCCACACAGAAGGGGAAAAACCATATGCAAATCAGGCTTGGTCCTACCCCAAAAGGGACAGTCCAGCCCGAACTGCTATGTCACATCCCTTCTGCACGAGACCACAAGCATCCCCAGATGTGTTTCAGCCTTGTTGGGCATCATCAGTGAGGAGTAGCTTGGGTCTCTAGGCCAGGCAGACTCGGGACCCACATCTGGGCATATCCGTCCCACTCGGGGTAACTTCAGCAAAACAAAAAGGTGATGGCTGGAAGGTTTTGAATTAATCACAACCACGGGCATAGCTCTGGGCAACCCTCCAGACGATGGGTTTTCAGCCTGCCAAGCCCTCACAGAATGGGAAAAACCATATGCAAATCAGGCTTGGTCCTACCCCAAAAGGGGCAGTCCAGCCCGAACTGCTAGGTCACAAGCATCCCCAGACATGTTTCAGCCTTGTTGGGCATCATCTGTGAAGAGTAGCTTGGGTCTCTAGGCCGGGGAGACTCGGGACCCAAGTCTGGGCATACACATCCCACTCAGGGTGTCTTTAGCAAAACAAAAAGGTGATAGCTGGAAGTTTTTGAATTAATCATAACCACTGCCATAGCCCAGTGCAACTCTCCAGACCCTTGTTTTTCAGCCTTCCAAGCCCACACAGAAGGGGAAAAACCATATGCAAATCAGGCTTGGTCCTACCCCGAAAGGGACAGTCCAGCCCGAACTGCTATGTCACATCCCTTCTGCACGAGACCACAAGCATACCCAGATGTGTTACAGCCTTGTTGGGCATCATCAGTGAGGAGTAGCTTGGGTCTCTAGGCCAGGCAGACTTGTGACCCACGTCTGGGCATATCCGTCCCACTCGGGGTAACTTTAGCAAAACAAAAAGGTGATGGCTGGAAGATTTTGAATTAATCATAACCACTGGCATAGCTCTGGGCAACCCGCCAGACCATCGTTTTTCAGCCTGCAAACCCTCACAGAAGGGGAGAAACCATATGCAAATCAGGCTTGGTCCTACCCCGAAAGGGACAGTCCAGCCCGATCTGCTATGTCACATCCCTTCTGCACGAGACCACAAGCATCCCTTGATGTGTGTCAGGATTGTTGGGCATCATCAGTGAGGAGTAGCTTGGGTCTCTAGGCCGTGCAGACTCGGGACCCACGTCTGGGCATACCAATCCCACTCGCTGTGACCTTAGCAAAACAAAAAGGGGATGGCTGGAAGGTTTTGAATTAATCATAACCACAGGCCTAGCTCTGGGCAACCCTCCAGACCACTGTTTTTCAGCCTGCCAAGCCATTACAGAAGGGAAAAACCATATGTAAATCAGGCTTCATCCTACCCCTAAGGGGGCAGTCCAGCCCGAACTGCTAGGTCACATCCCTTCTGCATCAGAACACAAGCATCCCCAGACATGTTTCAGCCTTGTTGGGCATCATCAGTGAGGAGTAGCTTGGGTCTCTAGGCCGGGCAGACTCGGGACCCACATCTGGACATACCTGTCCCACTCAGGGTGACTTTAGCAAAACAAAAAGGGAATGGCTGGAAGGTTTTGAATTAATCATCACCACAGGCATAGCTCTGGGAACACTTGAGACCACCGTTTTTCAGCCTGCCAAGCCATTAGAGAAGGGGAAAAACCATACACAAATCAGGCGTGGTCCTACCCCAAAAGGGGCAGTCCAGCCCGAACTGCTATGTCACATCTCTTCTGCACGAGACCACAAACATCCCCAGATGTGTTTCAGCCTTGTTGGGCATCATCATTGAGGAGTAGCTTGGGTCTCTAGGCCGGCCAGACTCGGGACCCACGTGTGGGCATACATGTCCCACTCGTGGTGACTTTAGCAAAACAAAAAGGTGATGGCTGGAAGGTATGAATTAATCATAACCACGGGCATAGCTATGGGCACCCTCCAGGCCATCGTTTTTTAGCCTGCCAAGCCATTACTGAAAGGGGAAAAACATATGCAATCAGGCTTGGTCCTACCCCAAAAGGGGCAGTCCAACCCAAACTGCTATCTCACATCCCTTCTGCATGAGACCACAAGCATCCCCACACTGTTTCAGCCTGGTTGGGCATCATCAGTGAAGAGTAGCTTGGGTCTCTAGGCTGGGCAGACTCGGGACCCAAGTCTGGGCATACACGTCCCACTCGGGATGACTTTAGCAAAACAAAAAGGTGATGGCTGGAAGGCTTTGAATTAATCATAACCACTGGCATAGCCCTGGGCAACCCTCCAGACCATCGTTTTTCAGCCTTCATATCCCACACAGAAGGGGAAAAACCATATGCAAATCAGGCTTCGTCCTACCCCAAAAGGGACATTCCAGCCCGAACTGCTAGGTCACATCTCTTCTGCACGAGACCACAAGCATCCCCAGACGTCTTTCAGCCTTGTTGGGCATCATCAGTGAGGAATAGCTAGGGTCTCTAGGCCGGCCAGACTTGGGACACACGTGTGGGTATACATGTCCCACTCGTGGTGACTTTAGCAAAACAAAAAGGGGATGGCTGGAAGGTTTTGAATTAATCATAACCACGGGCATAGCTCTGGGCACCCTCCAGGCCATCAATTTTTAGCCTGCCAAGTCATTGCAGAAAGGGAAAAACCATATGCAAATCAGGCGTGGTCCTACCCCAAAAGGGGCAGTCCAGCCCGAACTGCTAGGTCACATCCCTTCTGCACTAGACCACAAGCATCCCCAGACATGTTTCAGCCTTGCTGGGCATCATCTGTGAGCAGTAGCTTGGGTCTCTAGACCGGCCAGACTCGGGACCCACGTCTGGGCATACCCATCCCACTCGGGTGACTTTAGCAAAAAAAAAACGGAATGGCTGGAAGGTTTGAATTAATCATAACCACGGGCATAGCTCTGGGCACCCTCCAGGCATTGTTTTTCAGCCTGCCAAGCCATTACAGAAAGGGAAAAACTATATGCAAATCAGGCTTGGTCCTACCCCAAAAGGGGCAGTCCAACCCAAACTGCTATCTCACATCCCTTCTGCATGAGACCACAAGCATCCCCACACTGTTTCAGCCTTGTTGGGCATTGTTAGGCGGAAACCTGGGCAGTTCCCTCTGGGACCACTGCAAAAGATTTAGGACTACAGGTGTTTGGCAGTAAACCCACTTGGTAGCAGTCTGTACCACACAGATTCACTTGGTAGCTGTGGCTGAGCAGTCAGACTTCCCTCAAGAAGAGTTAGGCAGTATGTGGAGTATACAAAATAGGGCAATCTACACAGTAGAACAAGCAAACACGGAACAAGGCTTCGGTGTAAAGATATATAGGTATTTATTTATAACAACACATCTATGGAAAACACTCTGGCACTAATACGGCAAACAACTTCAGTCACAATTACTATAAGAAAAGAAATCAATCCCCCTAACAATAGTTCGACAAGTCTAGGTTCAACGGCACCACTTATTTGCAGACAGAGGTGAATGCTTTAACCTAGATGGCACTCTAGTATTCGTTAGGACGGGAGAGAGAAGGCAGGTTATGAAATCACTCGGCACCAACACTTTTACGAACAAATGCAAGGCAAGTAAGGCAGGGTCTACTGCAGATCACAAAGTTCAGAGGCCAGGCCCACTCGGAGAGAGGCAAGGCGATATGTCCCAAAAAGTGTCTCAGTGGAAATGCGCTTCGAGTCTTTATCACAAATTGTTATAGAAAGATTGGACCAGTTCAGAACAGAAAGTTTAAGAAAGCTTGGAGGCGACCCAATGGAGAGGCGAGGATTAAGACACCTCACTCTATCCGGCAAAAAGGGAAGCCAGGCGAACACGGTACCTTGTTTGTGGAGAGACAGCTCCGACGGGGACAGTTGTTCTTGGTGGTGGATGCACGTCGGGTCTTTGCCAAGAGAAGAGATGATCTCGTCGTCGAAGGAAAGTTGAAGATCGTTGCACCACCATGGAAGAGACCAGCCGCGGAGTGCTCCGTCACAAGGCACCACCTTTTGGTTGCGGTACAGAAGTAGTGGCTATCCGGTTGCCGGGGTTCTCTGCACGGGCAATTCGACCACTGCGTCCTGGAGCGAAGAAAAAGCAAAGGGGGCTGGTTGTTCCCACCAGTCAGGGGAAGAGACTCTCCGGCGGGGAGATCTCCTTTGTCGTCGGGAAGTGGTGAGTCGGTTCAGCAGGGCTCCACCAGAGGTGTCGTCGTTGCAGGTCGGCTCAGCTTTACTCTCGTCGGATTCTTAGGTCCTGTGGCGACTTCTGAAGATCCAGTCCCAAAAGCCCTGCTTTTATGCAGAAATTCCCCATTCATTCAGCCTAGCTGTCAATCAAAACACGCTAAGTGGTGAGCGGGGTGGCTCACCACTTAGGCCAATCACACCAGAGTGCGACTTGAGTTG
This sequence comes from Ambystoma mexicanum, assembly GCF_040938575.1. NCBI lineage: Eukaryota > Metazoa > Chordata > Amphibia > Caudata > Ambystomatidae > Ambystoma > Ambystoma mexicanum. The sequence continues at coordinate 587,847,975 of NC_090933.1, forward strand.
GCAAGGCAACTCAGTCCAGGGTGCCTAAACCCCCTCCCACACACCCTGTGGTACCCAGACAGAATGGCACCACTTTGGAGGGCCTCTGTACAGAAGCCAGCCAAAAGTGGAACAAAGGGCTCAACCTTTGGTTTAGGAGTCACAGAGACGAACACAGACACCATTTTAAAAACCGAGTTCTGGCAGAAAATACCAACCGATAGATTTATTTAAGATAAATAAACCGGTGGTATGTTAGAGATTAACGAGAAAAAGTATTAACCTCCAACAATGGGTAGAATCCCATAGGGTTATATTCGGGGTTGAATATAACAAGTAGTTTCCACTGCCACCAGCCAAAACTCGACGAGGGGGGACGGAACAGTGCCCCCTCGAATAACAGACCCAGGAGTAATCGAATTACCCCTACTAGTACGTCCACAATAGGATGGTTTGTACTAGTTCTGTTAGTAAATTTAGGTCTAGTAAAGCCAATGGTGACTTTACATGCCCGGGGAGACAGTAGTCAGTCCCCGGGTATGGAGTCTATGGAGGAGGTCCGCTAGGACGCCCCAGTGTTACGGCACGGAGGGTGCGTTGTAACACACATAGCAAAACATATAAGACCCTATGGAGTAAAAGACCCCATAGCCCATAGAACACATTGAGATTCAAAGGAATTAACCACATTCATGTCCAAGAGTGGGAGAAAAAGAGTCTCACTCTTGGCAGGATGGAAAAAACAAACTCCAGAAATCCAGCAAAGCTACTGGGGGACTCACTAGGTTAGGAAATTCAGCTTAAACAGAGAATTCTCCCTAACAGGCATCATCAGTGAGGAGTAGCTTGGGTCTCTAGGCCGGGTAGACTCGGGACACACGTCCTGGCATACACGTCCCACTAAGGGTGACTTTAGCAAAACAAAAAGGTGATGTCTGGAAGGTTTTGAATTCATCATAACCATGGGCAGAGCTCTGGGCACCCTCCAAACCATCGTTTTTCAGCCTGACAAGCCATTATAGAAGGGGAAAAACCATATGCAAATCAAGCTTGGTCTTACCCCAAAAGGGACAGTCCAGCCTAAACTGATAGGTCACATCCCTTCTGCACGAGAACACAAGCATCCCAAGACATGTTTCAGCCTTGTTGGGCATCAGTGAGGAGTAGCTTGGGTCTCTAGGCTGGGCAGATTCGGGACCCACGTCTGGGCAAACCCGTCCCACCCGGGGTGACTTTAGCAAAACAAAAAGGGGATGGCTGGAAGGTTTTGAGTTAATCATAACCACGGGCATAGGTCTAGACAACCCTCTAGATGATCTTTTTTCAGCCTGGCAAGCCATTACAGAAGGGGAAAAACCATATTGACATCAGGCTTCGTCCTACCCCAAAAGGGACAGTCCAGCCCAAACTGCTCTGTCACATACCTTCTGCACGAGACCACAAGCATCCCCAGACATGATTCAGCCTTTTTGGGCATCATCAGTGAGGAGTAGCTTGGATCTCTAGGCCGGGCAGACTCGGAACCCACATCTGGGCATACCCGTCCCACTCGGTGTGACTTTATCAAAACAAAAAGGTGATGGGTGGAAGGTTTTGAATTAATCATAACCACGGGCATAGGTCTAGACAACCCTCCAGACAATCTTTTTTCAGCCTGCCAAGCCATTACAGAAGGGGAAAAACCATATGCAAATCAAGCTTGGTCTTACCCCAAAAGGGACAGTCCAGCCTAAACTGATAGGTCACATCCCTTCTGCACGAGACCACAAGCATCCCAAGACATGTTTCAGCCTTGTTGGGCATCAGTGAGGAGTAGCTTGGGTCTCTAGGCTGGGCAGATTCGGGACCCACGTCTGGGCAAACCCGTCCCACCCGGGGTGACTTTAGCAAAACAAAAAGGGGATGGCTGGAAGGTTTTGAGTTAATCAAAACCACGGGCATAGGTCTAGACAACCCTCTAGACCATCTTTTTTCAGCCTGGCAAGCCATTACAGAAGGGGAAAAACCATATTGACATCAGGCTTCGTCCTACCCCAAAAGGGACAGTCCAGCCCAAACTGCTGTGTCACATACCTTCTGCACGAGACCACAAGCATCCCCAGACATGATTCAGCCTTTTTGGGCATCATCAGTGAGGAGTAGCTTGGATCTCTAGGCCGGGCAGACTCGGAACCCACATCTGGGCATACCCGTCCCACTCAGTGTGACTTTATCAAAACAAAAAGGTGATGGGTGGAAGGTTTTGAATTAATCATAACCACGGGCATAGGTCTAGACAACCCTCCAGACAATCTTTTTTCAGCCTGCCAAGCCATTACAGAAGGGGAAAACCATATTCACATCAGGCTTTGTCCTACCCCAAAAGGGACAATCCAGCCCAAACTGCTATGTCACATGCCTTCTGCATGAGACCACAAGCATCCCCAGACATGTTTCAGCCTTGTTGGGCATCATCAGTGAAGAGTCGCTTGGGTCTCTAGGCTGGGCAGACTCGGGACACACGTCTGGGCATACACGTCCCACTCGGGGTGACAGGGTGACTTTAGCAAAACAAAAAGGTGATGGCTGGAAGGTTTTGAATTAATCATAACCACAGGCATAGCTCTGGGCACCCTCCAGACCATCGTTTTTCAGCCTGACAAGCTTTTTCAGAAGGGGAAAAACCATATGCAAATCAGGCATGTTCCTACCCAAAAAGGGGCAGTCCAGCCCGAACTGCTAGGCCACATCCCTTTTGCACGACACCACAAGCATCCCCAGACACGTTTCAGCCTTGTTGGGCATCATCAGTGAGGAGTAGCTTGGGTCTCTAGGCCGGGTAGACTTGGACACACGTCCAGGCATACACGTCCCACTAAGGGCGACTTTAGCAAAACAAAAAGGTGATGGCTGGAAGGTTTTGAATTAATCATAACCACTGGCATAGACCTGGGCAACCCTCCAGACCATCGTTGTTCAGCCTTCCAAGCCCACACAGAAGGGGAAAAACCATATGCAAATCAGGCTTGGTCCTACCCCAAAGGGACAGTCCAGCCTGAACTGTTATGTCACATCCCTTCTGTACGAGACCACAAGCATCCTCAGATGTGTTTCAGCCTTGTTGGGCATCATCAGTGAGGAGTATCTTGGGTCTCTAGGCCAGGCAGACTCGGGACCCACATCTCGGCATATCCGTCCCACTCTGGGTGACTTTAGCAAAACAAAAAGGTGATGGTTGGAAGTTTTTGACTTAATCACAACCACGGGCATAGCTCTGGGCAACCCTCCAGATGATGGGTTTTCAGCCTGCCAAGCCCTCACAGAAGGGGAAAAACCATATGCAAATCAGGCTTGGTCCTACCCCAAAAGGGGCAGTCCAGCCCGAACTGCTAGGTCACAAGCATCCCCAGACATGTTTCAGCCTTGTTGGGCATCATCTGTGAAGAGTAGCTTGGGTCTCTAGGCCGGGGAGACTCGGGACCCAAGTCTGGGCATACACGTCCCACTCAGGGTGTCTTTAGCAAAACAAAAAGGTGATAGCTGGAAGTTTTTGAATTAATCATAACCACTGCCATAGCCCAGTGCAACCCTCCAGACCATTGTTTTTCAGCCTTCCAAGCCCACACAGAAGGGGAAAAACCATATGCAAATCAGGCTTGGTCCTACCCCAAAAGGGACAGTCCAGCCCGAACTGCTATGTCACATCCCTTCTGCACGAGACCACAAGCATCCCCAGATGTGTTTCAGCCTTGTTGGGCATCATCAGTGAGGAGTAGCTTGGGTCTCTAGGCCAGGCAGACTCGGGACCCACATCTGGGCATATCCGTCCCACTCGGGGTAACTTCAGCAAAACAAAAAGGTGATGGCTGGAAGGTATTGAATTAATCACAACCACGGGCATAGCTCTGGGCAACCCTCCAGACGATGGGTTTTCAGCCTGCCAAGCCCTCACAGAATGGGAAAAACCATATGCAAATCAGGCTTGGTCCTACCCCAAAAGGGGCAGTCCAGCCCGAACTGCTAGGTCACAAGCATCCCCAGACATGTTTCAGCCTTGTTGGGCATCATCTGTGAAGAGTAGCTTGGGTCTCTAGGCCGGGGAGACTCGGGACCCAATTCTGGGCATACACATCCCACTCAGGGTGTCTTTAGCAAAACAAAAAGGTGATAGCTGGAAGTTTTTGAATTAATCATAACCACTGCCATAGCCCAGTGCAACCCTCCAGACCCTTGTTTTTCAGCCTTCCAAGCCCACACAGAAGGGGAAAAACCATATGCAAATCAGGCTTGGTCCTACCCCAAAAGGGACAGTCCTGCCCGAACTGCTATGTCACATCCCTTCTGCACGAGACCACAAGCATCCTCAGATGTGTTTCAGCCTTGTTGGGCATCATCAGTGAGGAGTAGCTTGGGTCTCTAGGCCGGGTAGACTTGGACACACGTCCCACTAAGGGTGACTTTAGCAAAACAAAAAGGTGATGGCTGGAAGGTTTTGAATTAATCATAACCACTGGCATAGCCCTGGGCAACCCTCCAGACCATCGTTGTTCAGCCTTCCAAGCCCACACAGAAGGGGAAAAACCATATGCAAATCAGGCTTGGTCCTACCCCAAAGGGACAGTCCAGCCTGAACTGGTATGTCACATCCCTTCTGTACGAGACCACAAGCATCCTCAGATGTGTTTCAGCCTTGTTGGGCATCATCAGTGAGGAGTAGCTTGGGTCTCTAGGCCAGGCAGACTCGGGACCCACATCTGGGCATATCCGTCCCACTCTGGGTGACTTTAGCAAAACAAAAAGGTGATGGTTGGAAGTTTTTGACTTAATCACAACCACGGGCATAGCTCTGGGCAACCCTCCAGACGATGGGTTTTCAGCCTGCCAAGCCCTCACAGAAGGGGAAAAACCATATGCAAATCAGGCTTGGTCCTACCCCAAAAGGGGCAGTCCAGCCCGAACTGCTAGGTCACAAGCATCCCCAGACATGTTTCAGCCTTGTTGGGCATCATCTGTGAGGAGTAGCTTGGGTCGCTAGGCCGGGCAGACTCGGGACCCATATCTGGGTATACCCGTCCCACTCGTGGTGACTTTAGCAAAACAAAAAGGGGATAGCTGGAAGGTTTTGAATTAATCATAACCATTGGCATCGCTCTGGGCAACCCTCCAGACCATTGTTTTTTAGCCTGCCAAGCCATTACAGAAGGGGAATAACCATATGCAAATAAGGTGTGGTTCTACCCCAAAAGGGTCAGTACAGCCCGAACTGCTACGTCACATCCCTTCTGCACAAGACCATAAGCATCCCCAGATATGCTTCAGCCTTGGGACACACGTCTGGGCATACACATCACCAATGGGGGTGACTTTAGCAAAACAAAAAAGTGATGGCTGGAAGGTTTTGAATTAATCATAACCACGGGTATAGCTCTGGGCACCCTCCAGACCATCGTTTTTTAGCCTGCCAAGCCATTACAGAAGGGGAAAACCATATTCACATCAGGCTTTGTCCTACCCCAAAAGGGACAATCCAGCCCAAACTGCTATGTCACATGCCTTCTGCATGAGACCACAAGCATCCCCAGACATGTTTCAGCCTTGTTGGGCATCATCAGTGAAGAGTCGCTTTGGTCTCTAGGCTGGGCAGACTCGGGACACACGTCTGGGCATACACGTCCCACTCGGGGTGACAGGGTGACTTTAGCAAAACAAAAAGGTGATGGCTGGAAGGTTTTGAATTAATCATAACCACAGGCATAGCTCTGGGCACCCTCCAGACCATCGTTTTTCAGCCTGACAAGCTTTTTCAGAAGGGGAAAAACCATATGCAAATCAGGCATGTTCCTACCCAAAAAGGGGCAGTCCAGCCCGAACTGCTAGGCCACATCCCTTTTGCACGACACCACAAGCATCCCCAGACACGTTTCAGCCTTGTTGGGCATCATCAGTGAGGAGTAGCTTGGGTCTCTAGGCCGGGTAGACTTGGACACACGTCCAGGCATACACGTCCCACTAAGGGTGACTTTAGCAGAACAAAAAGGTGATGGCTGGAAGGTTTTGAATTAATCATAACCACTGGCATAGACCTGGGCAACCCTCCAGACCATCGTTGTTCAGCCTTCCAAGCCCACACAGAAGGGGAAAAACCATATGCAAATCAGGCTTGGTCCTACCCCAAAGGGACAGTCCAGCCTGAACTGTTATGTCACATCCCTTCTGTACGAGACCACAAGCATCCTCAGATGTGTTTCAGCCTTGTTGGGCATCATCAGTGAGGAGTATCTTGGCTCTTTAGGCCAGGCAGACTCGGGACCCACATCTGGGCATATCCGTCCCACTCTGGGTGACTTTAGCAAAACAAAAAGGTGATGGTTGGAAGTTTTTGACTTAATCACAACCACGGGCATAGCTCTGGGCAACCCTCCAGATGATGGGTTTTCAGCCTGCCAAGCCCTCACAGAAGGGGAAAAACCATATGCAAATCAGGCTTGGTCCTACCCCAAAAGGGGCAGTCCAGCCCGAACTGCTAGGTCACAAGCATCCCCAGACATGTTTCAGCCTTGTTGGGCATCATCTGTGAAGAGTAGCTTGGGTCTCTAGGCCGGGGAGACTCGGGACCCAAGTCTGGGCATACACGTCCCACTCAGGGTGTCTTTAGCAAAACAAAAAGGTGATAGCTGGAAGTTTTTGAATTAATCATAACCACTGCCATAGCCCAGTGCAACCCTCCAGACCATTGTTTTTCAGCCTTCCAAGCCCACACAGAAGGGGAAAAACCATATGCAAATCAGGCTTGGTCCTACCCCAAAAGGGACAGTCCAGCCCGAACTGCTATGTCACATCCCTTCTGCACAAGACCACAAGCATCCCCAGATGTGTTTCAGCCTTGTTGGGCATCATCAGTGAGGAGTAGCTTGGGTCTCTAGGCCAGGCAGACTCGGGACCCACATCTGGGCATATCCGTCCCACTCGGGGTAACTTCAGCAAAACAAAAAGGTGATGGCTGGAAGGTTTTGAATTAATCACAACCACGGGCATAGCTCTGGGCAACCCTCCAGACGATGGGTTTTCAGCCTGCCAAGCCCTCACAGAATGGGAAAAACCATATGCAAATCAGGCTTGGTCCTACCCCAAAAGGGACAGTCCAGCCCGAACTGCTATGTCACATCCCTTCTGCACGAGACCACAAGCATCCCCAGATGTGTTTCAGCCTTGTTGGGCATCATCAGTGAGGAGTAGCTTGGGTCTCTAGGCCGGGTAGACTTGGACACACGTCCCACTAAGGGTGACTTTAGCAAAACAAAAAGGTGATGGCTGGAAGGTTTTGAATTAATCATAACCACTGGCATAGCCCTGGGCAACCCTCCAGACCATCGTTGTTCAGCCTTCCAAGCCCACACAGAAGGGGAAAAACCATATGCAAATCAGGCTTGGTCCTACCCCAAAGGGACAGTCCAGCCTGAACTGGTATGTCACATCCCTTCTGTACGAGACCACAAGCATCCTCAGATGTGTTTCAGCCTTGTTGGGCATCATCAGTGAGGAGTAGCTTGGGTCTCTAGGCCAGGCAGACTCGGGACCCACATCTGGGCATATCCGTCCCACTCTGGGTGACTTTAGCAAAACAAAAAGGTGATGGTTGGAAGTTTTTGACTTAATCACAACCACGGGCATAGCTCTGGGCAACCCTCCAGATGATGGGTTTTCAGCCTGCCAAGCCCTCACAGAAGGGGAAAAACCATATGCAAATCAGGCTTGGTCCTACCCCAAAAGGGGCAGTCCAGCCCGAACTGCTAGGTCACAAGCATCCCCAGACATGTTTCAGCCTTGTTGGGCATCATCTGTGAGGAGTAGCTTGGGTCGCTAGGCCGGGCAGACTCGGGACCCATATCTGGGTATACCCGTCCCACTCGTGGTGACTTTAGCAAAACAAAAAGGGGATAGCTGGAAGGTTTTGAATTAATCATAACCATTGGCATCGCTCTGGGCAACCCTCCAGACCATTGTTTTTTAGCCTGCCAAGCCATTACAGAAGGGGAATAACCATATGCAAATAAGGTGTGGTTCTACCCCAAAAGGGTCAGTACAGCCCGAACTGCTACGTCACATCCCTTCTGCACAAGACCATAAGCATCCCCAGATATGCTTCAGCCTTGGGACACACGTCTGGGCATACACATCACCAATGGGGGTGACTTTAGCAAAACAAAAAAGTGATGGCTGGAAGGTTTTGAATTAATCATAACCACGGGTATAGCTCTGGGCACCCTCCAGACCATCGTTTTTTAGCCTGCCAAGCCATTACAGAAGGGGAAAAACCATATGCAAATCAGGCTTCGTCCTACCCCTAAGGGGGCAGTCCAGCCCGAACTGCTAAGTCACATCTCTTCCGCATGAGAACACAAGCATCCCCAGACATGTTTCAGCCTTGTTGGGCAACATCAGTGAGGAGTAGCTTGGGTCTTTAGGCTGGGCAGACTCGGGACCAACATCTGGGCATACCTGTCCCACTCTGGGTGACTTTTTCAAAACAAAAGGGGGATGGCTGGAAGGTTTATAATTAATCATAACCACGGGCCTAGCTCTAGGCAACCCTCCACACCAATGTTTTTCAGCCTGCCAAGCCATTACAGAAGGGGAAAAACGACATGCAAATCAGGCTTGGTACTACCCCAAAAGGAGCAGTCCAGCCCGTACTGCGAGGTCACATCTCATCTGCACGAGACCACAAGCATCCCAGACATGTTTCAGCCTTGTCGGGCATCATCAGTGATGAGTAGCTTGGGTCTCTAGGCCGGCCAGACCCAGGACACACGTCTGGGCATATATGTCCCACTCGTGGTGACGTTAGCTAAACAAAAAGGTGATAGCTGGAAGGTTTGAATTAATCATAACCACAGGCATAGCTCTGGGCACCCTCCAGACCATTGTTATTTAGCCTGCCAAGCCATTACATAAGGGGAAAAACCATATGCAAATCAGGCTTGTTCCTACCCCAAAAGGGGCAGTCCAACCCAAACTGATATCTAACATCCCTTCTGCACGAGACCAAAAACATCCCCACACATGTTTCAGCCTTGTTGGGCATCTTCAGTGATGAGTAGCTTGGGTCTCTAGGCCGAGTAGACTCGGGACACACGTCCTGGCATACACGTCCCACTTGAGGTGACTTTAGCAGAAAAAAAAGATGATGGCTGGAAGGTTTTGAATTAATCATAACCATTGGCATAGCTCTGGGCACTCTCCAAACCATCGTTTTTCAGCCTGACAATCCATTACAGAAGGGGGAAAACCATATGCAAATCAGGCATGGTCCTACCCCAAAAGGGGCAGTCGATCCAGAACTGATAGGTCACATCACTTCTGCACAAGACCACAAGCATCCGCAGACATTTTTCAGCCTTATTGGGCATCAGTGAGGATTAGCTTGGGTCTCTATGCCGGGCAGATTTGGGAACCACATCTGGGCTTACCCGTCCCACTTGGGGTGACTTTAGTGAAACAAAAAGGGGATGGCTGGAAGGTTTTGAGTTAATCATAAACACGGACATAGCTCTGAGCAACCCACCAGAACATCGTTTTTCAGCCTGCCAAGCCATTACAGAAGGGGAAGAATCATGTGCAAATCAGGCTTGGTCCTACCTCAAAAGTGGCAGACCATGCCCAAACAGCTAGGTCACATCCCTTCTGCACGAGACCACAAGCATCCCCAGACATGTTTCAGCCTTGTTGGGCATCATCAGTGAGGAGTAGCTTGGGTATCTAGGCCGGGCAGACTCGTGACACACATCTTGGCATACCCGTCCCTCTTGGGGTGACTTTAGCAAAACAAAAAGGTGATGGCTGGAAGGTTTTGAATTAATCATAAACACAGCCATAGCTGTAGGCAACCCTCCAGACCATCGTTTTTTCAGCCTGCCAAGGCATTACTGAAGGGGTAAAACCATATGCAAATCAGGCTTTGCCCTACCCCAAAAGGGACATCCCAGCCCAAACTGCTATGTCACATCCCTTCTGCACGAGACCATAAGCATTCCCAGACATGTTTCAGCCTTGTTGGGCATCATCAGTGAGGAGTAGCTTGGGTCTCTAGGCCGGGTAGACTCCGGACACACATCTGGCCATACACGTCCCACTCGGGGTGACTTTAGCAAAACAAAAAGGTGATGGCTGGAAGGTTTTGAATTAATCATAACCACGAGCATGGCTCTGGGCACCCTACAGACCATCGTTTTTCAGCTTGACAAGCCATTACAGAAGGGGAAAAAACACATGCAAATCAGGCATGTTCCTACCCAAAAAGGGGCAGTCCAGCCCGAACTGCTAGGTCACATCCCTTCTGCACGAGACCATAAGCATCCCCAGACATGTTTCAGCCTTGTTGGGCATCATCAGTGAGGAGTAGCTTGGGTCTCTAGGCCGGGCAGACTCGGGACCCATGTCTGGGCATACCCGGCCCACTCAGATTGACTTTAGAAAAACAAAAAGGTGATGGCTGGAAGGTTTTGAATTAATCATAACTACGGGCATAGTTCTTGGCAACCCTCCTGACCATTGTGCTTCAGCCTTTTTGGGCATCATCAGTGAGGAGTAGCTTGGGTCTCTAGGCCGGGCAGACTCAGGACACACGTCTGGGTATACACATCCCACTCAAGGTGACTTTAGCAAAACAAAAAGGTGATGGCTGGAAGGTTTTGAATTAATCATAACCACGGCATAGCTCTGGGCAACCCTCCAGATCATCATTTTTCAGCCTTCCAAGCCATTACAGAAGGGGAAAAAACCATATGCAAATCAGGCTTGGTCCTAACCCACAAGTGGCAGTCCAGCCCGAACTGCTAGGTCTGCAGATCTCACCTATGCTAACATTTTGAAAAGCATCAGAACTGGTCTGCTTACTAAAGATGCAAAATCCATCTTAAATAGTAAACTAATCAACAAGCTTTATGGGTGAAACATATCTGCTCCTGATTTCGTGGAACAATTAAATGAACAAAGTATAAAATGCATTTCCTTAATGCTAACACTTGAAAGCTGTAGTCAATTCAAATACACAATGTTAAAAAAAGAAATTCAATCTATAGTGCATATCAGCTCCACAGACAAACTAGAAGTGCATGGCATTATACTACCTATGTGTCAACAAGCAACAGCACAACTAAATAGCTTAGAATCATGTAACTCCAATACAGCTGGTTTAGAAAAAGTAGTAACTCTGTGTCTAAACTGCAGAGTAATTCTAAAACGTAGCCTTCATGTAGAACAAGATTTTGTCAATGGAGAAATTGGTACAGTCGTTGGCTTCCAAACATACCCACATGACAAAAACATTCAGCCTGGCAACATCCACCTTGACAAACTTGCAGAACTTAAATATATTGCCCACACCATAGCAAGATTACTTGTTTTTAAAGACATGTACACACGCAGAGAACAATTTTCTCTATCTATTGCATATGTTGTCACTATTCACAAATCGCAAGGTCTAACCCTAGATCATGCATTGATTGACATTTGTAGAACAGTCTTTAAAAAAGGTATGAGTTACGTAGCACTTTCACATCTATGTACAATTGAAGTTCTATTCCTAGTCAATGTTGATGCAAACAAAGTTAATGCTGACATTCCTTGCATCCCAGAATACAGCATACTACATGCACTGTACACTCCCCATCTAGATATGTACCCTATGCTTCAAAAAAAGAAAACCTTTAAAAAGAAAAGTAATAGAAACCGAACCTATAGTACATCGCCCAACAATACTGCTAAAGAAACAACGACCAACTTCTTCTTCATCAAATAAAACAACCACAAATTAGTCTAGTGCAAAAGAAACTGCACATTCATCAGAAGACAAAAAGACACATTTCTCTTAACCAAAAACAACCGTAGGCCCATTAAATGACACAGAGACTGAATTCTTTGGTCCATTTAAATTCAGCAACACAACTCTAGTAAATTGCTCTGCAAAAATGTAACGATCAATCTTCTCTTCAAATTGACACCAATTGTTCATAACATTTACTTAAACGGCTCGGACCATTTGTGTTTGCAAATGCTCAATCTTCCTATACTGTGCAGGAATATCAAAATTTACCATAAACCCACAGGAAGATCCACGAGAATTCCTAATGTACTTACTGCAAGTACTGGAAACCTAAAACATCCCTATGAATGAAATCTTCCAGATTTCATACACGTGGAAACATACATGCACTCTCTTCAACCATGTTTCACAAGAGCACATACCTAATGAACGTTTTGTATAGGTATCCATACCAAATTGTGAATCCATTCCATTTCACCAGGTTCTGCAGACTGCAAATCATGGCATATTACACCCTTTTAGCAATTCAGACAATGGTTCCAGCATACAAATAAAGGCAAATAACCAAAATGGGATACTAATGCTTCTAAGGTACAAAATCAGATGGTACCAAAAGTAAATGTGAGCTCACTAGCTTTACACACGGCCAAGTATCTCTTAGCAAGTAAACCTTATCAACAAGAGGCATAATTTTCCACACTGGTGCCACAATCACTTCAGGCCACAATACTGCACATGTCAAAAAAGAAGTGGTTGGTTTGACTGCAACAGCACCTCCATTACTTCAAAACATAGGTTACCAGCAAATCTAACAAATGCCTACTTATTATTCCTTCAACCCAAATTTATTCACTAAACTGTAGCACAATAAACAGTTACAATACGTCAACATGTATCTCACTACAGCCACAATACTACAATAGTACTTTTAGATGTCCACATAATAAGAATACACAAACAGGTATCTAACTAGATAAATACCCTTCATTGCAATACACTTCAAATACACCATCACAATTCTTGTTACTGCAAAACGTCTTGTAAAGTCTAATAGAGTTAGAATACGCCAACATGTATCTAACTACTTTAAACATTCCCTTAATTACAACACATTTCAAACAAACACTATTACACTTACACTCACATAATCATAATCGTTTTTTTAAACCCTTTATGAATTTCTTTTCTCCCAATGACCCAATGATTAATTGATTGTCAATACAACAATAGTGTACCACACACTAATGTTCTACCAAACATAGTACATAGAATGTACTGAATGTGAGTGTCAACAAAAGTAAATGTACATGTAACATTGAATGCAATAAAAGCTTTTAAACTAACCTGCTTAAAAAATGATACTGTTTTTTTTCCACAGATAAACAACCAGAGATTCCATATTTATTACTGTATGTAACTGAGTAACCATATCAAGTATAAACAAATACATATTCCATAAGAAGTATGCTGAATTGTACTACGATTATAAATGCCAAATACACTCCAATTATATAATTCCACCATATTACAAATACTGCATATTCCCACTACATTACCTATAATTACTATACAAATATTGCTATAGTGTATGTGGCCACTGGCCAGATTCTTGGGGGTATAGCCTACGCCCATGCCTCCAAGAATCTGGATACTGGCCACAACCACAACAATAGAATGAAACCATATAACAAGTATGTACAATACACCTTCAAATAACATCAACGGACACCAAAATTGACCATGGCCTCAGCGACACCTGCACGCCCCTTTTCCACCTATAAAAACAGCTCCATATCATCTTTATTCCACTCCACAACCCTTTCCAGGCCCTCTTTCAACAACTAAATAACCCCAAATGTGTTTTCCAGACTTTTTTGTCACTGCGCTGTCCACAGTCAGTGGCGATGTCCACCGTCTAGGCAGCACCGGCAAACTCCTTTTTCAGCTATGAAAACAGCTCCATGTTAACTTTATTCCACTCCCCCACCCTTTCCAGCCCCTCTTTGGGCCACCAAATAACCCCAAACATATTTTTCAGACTTTTCCCAACCATGCTATTCGCGGACACCGGTGGCTGTTTGTGGATCCAACCTGGCGACCTTTCCGAAAAATATGATGCACCTCACGCTTTTCAACATCCAATCAGTGGGCATGTACGATGTCTGCAGACATCATGCCTTTCCCTGATTGGTCCAGAAGTGTCCGCCTATCCCGAATCAGGAAGTGAGTCTGCAGAGCGGATCCATATATCACTAATAGTTTGTACATACTTTTGGGGTGTTTTTTAAAAAACTACTGGATGGATTTACACCAAATTTACAAAAGCACACTTCTGGGACAAAGCCGCTGTTCTTGGTGCAAATTTCTTGAACATCCGTCCAGCGGTTTGAGCTTTAGGCGTGATCAAATACGTGTTTCCATTGCGTCTATGAGGATTTCCATACATTTATGGGACCCTCCCTATCGCTATGTCCCCCCAGACGGAACCACATCAAACTTCACATAATCATTCCGAGGGTGCCATATACCTTTTTTTGCAAAGTTTGACGAGGATTCCTAAAACAGTGCCAAAGTTATAAGCCACCCAATAAGTGCTCTTCCTATGAGTTGAGCAACTTAACCATAACAAAGAAAATCTGTTAGTGTGTTCCTTATGCAATTCCACATTTTTCCACCAATCTACACCACATTTTGCATAGTTACCAGTTAGGACCCTCCGACATTACTGGCTACATGACATTTAGACAACCACTCCTTTCCCCAGATTTCAGCCCTTCACACATGAGACAGTTGCCTGAAATCGGCAAAACATAAATGTGGTTGTAGAAGGACTAGACAGAGCTCATTTTAAGCACCTCGACGCAAGGAACAAAACTCAAAGATCCACATGGGAACTTAAAAACTAAATTTTAAGGCCCTAGGACACACCGATTGCAATATATTTGCACTGCAATGCACTGCACTGCGCCAGGGTCGGGATAGTGCGCAGACGGTCCCAGTATGCTGCAGTATGTTGCAGCACACCTACTCTCCCCTCCACATCTGCTCCGTGGTATGTCAGCCAGCCAAACGCGCCCATTCTCAATGCAGTTCCATTCAGAGTGCAAAGCACATCAAGCGATAAGCGACTCGGAACAGTGACCTACAGGATCATTGATTTTCAACAATTGATGAGTGTGTTATCAAATCTGTCTACAGAACCCGTGCCAAGTACAGATACTTTTGCTAGTTACACTATAAACGCACAAGTTCAGCCTGCTCAGTATGACCCCACTTAAAGATGGCCCACTAGAGCTCAAACTGAGACAGGGAGCACCTTTAAAGTACAAGCTGGAAAATGTGTAATCTTGTTGAATTCAAGGTCACACAAAATTGTCCCTGTACAGTAGGTGATTGGAAGCTCTTACATGCATCATCCTGTAAAGCATGAAAGTATGCAGAGCTCACACACTGTACAGCAACAGCCCACATAGAGATCAGCCTTCATGTGTATCCACTCACGGAATGATCCATCAGCACATGAGCTCAATAGAGATCGACTGTACAGTCTGATCTCACATAAAGGGCATTCTGTACAGTTTAGGCTCAAAGAGACATCACCTTGTACAGTATGAGCCCAAACTGAAACAGCGGGCATAATGAACATATGCTCACAGAGAGCTCAAACTCCAGAGTCTGGGCTCACACAGAGAGAAGACATTAGAGCTTGACCTCAAACAAACATCATTCTCTGAAGTACAATGTCACACAAATAACATCTTGTACAGTTCAATACAGCAGAGAGAACTTTCTATAAAATACATGCACACGTGGAGTTCACTCCATACCACATGAGCATATACAGTAATCATGCTGTCCATTCTGAGCTCACTAAATAACATCATGCACAGTTGTAGCTCACACAGAGATCTCCCTGTAGATTACAAACAAATGTAGAGATCGCCCTTAACTTGCACCTTAATCATTTTGTACATTAAGAGCTCACTCAATAGCATAATGCATAACAATATGCAAAGTCGTAGCTCACACAGAGATCTTCCTTGCAACATAGACAATGTAATGATATTTCTAACAATTTGTGTTTTCAACTTGCACAACAAATAAACACATTTGAACATCAACTTCACTGTTTGTCTCTGAGAAATCGTGTTCCTTCATTGAATATTTCCCCTGGGCTGCGGTAACATAATATTCTTTTTTGAAAAAATAGCACTGACCAACTAAACTCTAATCCAAAAACCGCAATCGAATTGCACATCTTCACCTGCGTGATGGCGTAGGGTCTTCCTCGAGACTTCCTGACAGACAAATGCAGCAAACAATGCGCCTGCGTTGGTGTGATGGGAATGCTGGTTATGCATTGGAATTGGAAAGTTTCAAATGTGTTTGTGATCTTTCAGCAATGAAAGCAGTCTAACAGGAACATCATCTAGAGATAATAGTACTAAGGTTCCTTATCAATGACCCATATAACTTCCTAATTCTTTTAGCCTCAACACAGATACACTAATCCCCATCCAGGGTTGTTTTTCCACATTGATAATGCAGTCTCTGGAGGATAGCACTGGGGCAATGCGATCGCGTTGGAAGCAAGACGATGCAGAGCAACAGAGGTGCAATTCCCGGTTCGCGCTTAAAAACCTCTGTGTATTACACGCGTTATAAATAAATGCTCCGGTTATTACATCTAAAATCAAATCTATCTCTAATATTTCTGTACCAGGTCCTCCTGTTGCATAGCGAGCCAGCCCCAGGTAAACCATGTCCAGTACCCCACGTGGTTTGAAACCCCATGGGCTTCCTGGAAAAGTATATACTCCTGAGATAAAGGAAAGTCACGTCATGCTCGAGGGATAGGTCATTTATTTGAGACTTTGACAATGGGATTTGACCACCATAGTTCCCACACTGGTGCAGGTCCTCATTAGGGACTGCAAGCATCCCGGTAGCATTGCTTCATGTATTCATGTGCTGCAGCTATCGCTTGTGTTCAGTAGACCAGCTTTTCCCGCCAAGGTGAGATCCCCTGAAGTGGTATCTGGAGAATGTACATCATGGCAATCCCTCCGTTTCCACTCTGCTCCGTTCGAGGTGCAGCTCCTTTTTTTAAAACTGGGTAACGACGGCTTTCACTCTCTAGGTCAAATGCATGATGTTAATATAATATAACAAGCACTGGCAAAGCAACTGGATTTTACATTTAGTTTATTGCATTTTACATTTAGCATGGAGGGAAGGAATGAGGAATGACAGCACAGTGGGGACTCAATGACATCATGGGAGGGAATGAAGGGCAATGCTGGGGTTGAGTGAGGCACTGTGGGGGGATGAGAAATACTTGGCAACACCAGGGAAAATTTAAAAAATCCAATGGATGAAAGCTAGGCCAGCAACAGTACACAGGAGAATTGTACAACATTTGAAGGAAGGAGTGACAGTGCAAATGGGTGGGGGGAAGGAGAGACAGGACAAAGGAGGGGCGGACACCAATACAAAGGGGGTCTGAACAGCAGCACAAAGATGGGCTGAGGGACAGCGCTATTGGGGTCAGGAGCAACAGCACAATGGGGAAGGAGCGACAGCGCAAGTGGGAAGGAGCTACAGTGCAATGGGGAAGGAGCAACAGCGCAAGGGCGAGGCACGACAGCACACGGGAAGGTGTGACATTGATAAGGGGTAAGGAGCGACAATGCAAGGGGGAGAGCGTCAGCAAATGGGGCAAGGAGCAGAAGTTAGAGGCAGGAAGGATCAACCACGCAAGGGGGAACGAAGAACAGCATTAGTGGGAAGGAGGGACAGCACAAGGGGGAGGAGAGACAGTGCAAGGGAGAGGAGGGACAGTGCAAGGGGGACGAGAGACTGCACAAGGCAGGAGGGACAGCACAATGGGGGAGGAAGGACAGCTCAAGGGGGAAGGAGGGACAGTGGAAGGGGGAAGGGGAGGAGGGAAAGTGCAAGGGTTGGCACGATAGCGCAATCGGGATGAGGAGGGACAGTGCAAGGAGATAGGAGGGACAGCACAAGAGAAGGCGAAGGGACAGCTCATGAGGGAGGGGCAGTATAAGGGGCAAAGCACAATAGTACATGGGTAAGCAGCGATAGCATAAGGGGAAGCAGTGACAGCACAAGAAGGAAGGGGTGAGAGCACAAGGGGGACCTCCCAAGGGGGAGGAGGGAAAACACAAGGGGGGAGGAAGGACAGCACGAGGGTAAAAAATCAACAGTGCAAGTGGGGAGTCCCTTCTATTGGCTGTATGTATAATTGCAGCCTTTGGTCATAGTTGTCCTATATTGTAGTTTTAATCTAAATGTGATTTCTTACAAGGACAGCTTTATGTTGTCAGTGGTACGGCACCACACCACTGAACTACAAACTCAAAATGTATTTTATTGGACAGCCGTAGTACAACTGACAACATACAGATGTCTTCATTAGAAATCACATTGAGATTAGAAAGGTTTAGTACCAGTGACAACATTCAGAAGTCCCGATAAGAAATCGCAAGACACATTGAGATTCCTTATGAGGACATCTGTATGTTATCAGTGGTACAGCACCTCCCCAAAAAATAAGCTACAATTAAATAAACAGGAACCAGGGAAAAAGGGAATGCAAAGTGAAACAGGTTGTGAACAGGAGAAAACATTTGTCAGTGGCAATGCACCAATGAATTAGAATTTACAGATATCCTTAAGGCTTATGTTATTGGAGAGGTACAGTCCCACTGACAACATACAGATGTCCTCATAAAAAATGGATTCATTATGAGGACATTTGCATGCAGGACATTTGCATGCTGTCAGTGGTACTGCACGTCTCCAAAAAAGAGTCACTTTTATGGTAACAGTATCCAGAAAGTGAAACCTACATGTTCACCTACAGGGCCAGGAAAGTAGCCAAATATAGACCAACTCCATCTGGCTGCAAAAAGAAAGATCACTATGTGGCCCCAGCTCTGAAAGTGACACAGAAAAGTGACATGGTGCAGTACACTTGATTAGTAGAAAATTAATTAAACAAGGCACTATTGGATTACAATGGCATAATAGACACATTTAGGGCCCGATTAATAGAAAAAGTGCAAAGTCTCTTCAAAGAATTTAGCGCCTAAAACAACTTTGCACCTACTTGCGCACAAATGTTTCTTTGCGATTTCCGCATGTTTATGGATTTCAAAGCGCTAAGTAACAAGGCGCAAAGAAAATTGAGTTGCACTTGGGACACTCACAACATGCCCCCATGCAAACAAAAACCATTACCAAATAACAACCTTTGCACCTACCTATGCCCCACCATCCAGCACACCAGCGAAACTGCATTCGCCCCTCCCCCGCAACTCAAGGCAGCACCTCGGCAAAACTGCGAACCATCAACCCGCAATTTAAGGCTACAACCCCAACTGCATGCCATCCCCCTGCAACTCAAGGCTGCACCTGGTGAAACTGCAAACCATTAACCGGCAACTCAAGGCAGCAACTCTGCAGAACTGTGGACTGCCAACCCGTAATTCAAGGCTTCACCCAAACTGCGTGCTGTCCCCCCACAACTCAAGGCAGCATCCCAGTGAAACTTCAACCATCATACCTAGTTTCAAGGCACCTAAACTGCTGGCCTACACTCCAAAGTCATAGCAACCCCTTCAAGTCCTGACACCAGCCCCACTGACCTCTGCCACAACTCCCAGGCAGCCCAATCAAGTTCTGACAGCCCCCACCACACCCACTGACCTCTGCCGCAACCCCCAAGCAGCCCCCTCAAGTCCTGCCACCACCCACAAGCCCCACTGACCACTGCCACAAACCCAGGTCGACCCCTGCCACTACACCCCCCTCTCCTCACCCCATTCACCTCCACCACAACCCAGACACAGCCCCCTGCAAGTCTGAACCCTTACCAGACCAATGTGGATCTTCAACATATGTCTGGCCTGCCTCCATCAAGAAGTATACCTGCCACATATCCTCCAACATGATCAACTGGGAGCAAAGCAGTTGAACCCAGGTCTGGAGCATTTTCCATTACTCCCTTGTGGACCACACTCATCTTCACATCAACAGGAGAGCAAATCGTTACACCACCTACACTGTGACCACCCAATCTAAATGTGACATGGTAATGTAATGCAATGTGTCATATGTAAAGGATTGTTGTGCCATTGCAATGGCCTCAACTTACTGCAAGTGAATGGCCTTGGAGGACAGAAGTCCAACGAATCACAGAATGAGCCTAATCTAAAAGAATGGCTAGGTGCATTCCAGCCCGTGCAAAGGTATGCAGGTAGGTAGGGGTGGCAAAGTCCTTGCCAGTGACAGAACAGGCGTGTGTCAGGGTAATGTGAAGCATGTCAGAGAGTGAGCGATTTAAGGAAAATACAAAATGTTGCAGCAACACTAAACCATCAATCATGGAACTCATCTGCATTCCAGTGGTAGTGGTGATGCATGGTATTAGAGCAGGTAGTGGCAGCATTCTCCCATTGAATGAACACATGATGAATGTAGCCCAATGCTACACAGTGAACACCCACAATGACCTGTCTGCACACCATTACACACACACACCAAAAAGGTAACTCAAATAACACAACACACCTTCACTAAACACACCATGACAATGCAAAAGGAATGAGAACAAATAAACAGCTTTGGCCGCCTTAATCCATCTGATGGCCCCATTCCTACATGTGAAATGCATGTGCACATGTCCAAGTCAATCAAAGGAATGCCCATATGTAAAGCACTTACAAAACACACATCACCAAACACATATGTACACAATCACCAATGGAGTACAAACACAACAATGCCATACCACTATCACACACAAATCCACACCATGTACGCAAAATAACAACCTGCATGTATTTCAAAGAACACACGTAGGCAAGTGACACATGTGCATGACAAACCTGTCAAAAATATGATGCAGAAAAGCACAGAACCTCGCCACATCTACAACAGCTCACCCATGTACATCGAACATGGATGCCACATCCATCACACACAAGGAGCATGCACACATGCCCCCCAGCAAACGTCACGGTAACAACATGACATGCACTAAGAGGACCCAACCTACATGACGCCCATTGTACCCATACACTCTGAGAACATGGAAAAAGTGAATGTTCACATGGACAAAGAGACTGAAACAAGTATTACAACTATGTACACATAAGAAATGGGAAGGGAAAAATGTCCAAGGATGAAATCAAATGAATTGTTAAAAATTGAACCTAACAATAATAAACTATATACAATGGCAGCAGGCTAGTCCAATGAGATGTCAGCCATGGCTCCCACTAGGGCTGACTCCACAACAACTTCGTCAGCCTGTAGGCGGGCCTCTCTACATTCCTGGAGGGCTTGCAGGTTGTCAAAAAAGTATCTCTCCGCCTCCTCCACCGCCCTGCAGGACTCCACCAGAATGGCTGTCTGCCCCATTGCCCATTTCTCATCTACTACTGCACTGGCCCTTCCCATGGCTGCGTGCTTGCTGCCTCTCCACCTCCTGCTGTCTGGCATACCTCACCAGGTTCTCCAGATGGATCCTGACCCCCTGCCTCAGTTCACACACCTGGGTGCCACTTTGTCTCCTTGAGGTGGCAGTGCCCTGCAGAATGAGCCTCTGCACAGCTACCATCTACTGCTGCCTGGGAGTGTGTGCCCTATGTCTGGACTCCTTATAACCAGATGACAGTTGTCAGGGAAGTACTGCCCAGCCCTCATGTGCCTTCTTCGCCTCCATTGCCTGTTCCTGTGTGGGCTCCTGGGCTGGTTCAGTGACCACCTCTGCTGCCGATGTAGGGACTTCCACCTAAACCATTGACAGGGGCCCATCCAGACAGGGTGTTGCTGAGACTGGTGCACAGGGGGCCATGGTGGGAGGTGGCACGGAAGCTGCAGTGGAGAGCAACTGGGCCACAGAGGTAAAAGTAGTGGAGGGGGCCAATGCATGTGCCAGCCTACAGAGACCACCCAAGAGGAGTGCAGTCACCAACTGTGCCAGGAAGATGGATACCTGTTTGTGATGCTGTACAAGATATGCACACAAAACATGTACAGCTTCCTGAATGGTTGCCATAAGCCTGGCAATACCTGCCAGCAGGGGCTGCACTACATCTTGGATGGCCTCATCTGCCCCAAGTGGGGGCTCAGTCTGAGTGGAGGCATTGCGGAAAGTGGTCACTACTGCATCAGGTAGCCCAGGGATGGGAGGATGTACAGAAACCTCCACGGTGGACTTCACATCCTCATGTTCCTGGGCCAGGGATACAGCCTGAACACCCTTCATGATGCCTCCACTTGACCCCGTGTGCTGGCCTGCAATGGCCTCCTCCACCACATCCACCCCATCACCCCAGAAGTCCCCAGAGATCCCTCGGCCCTCGTTGACCCCTCTGTGTCATCACCCTGACCCACCACTGCTTACGCGTCCCCCAGAATGCCAACCTCCTCAGACTTACCCTCATCAGTCACACCCGATGGAATAGGTGCTTCCACAGCCACATCACTCTCCAAAGATGAGGACTCAATCTTGCATGGCTGTGGTTTGCACCTGGGGCTGGAGGCACTGGCTCTGTTCCTCTGCTCCACATCACAGCTAGTGCCCTCTCAACCAGCTGCAGTAACTGTGGAAAAGGGGACAAAGAACATAGCCAATGCATGTGTCACATACACACAGCATCAACAGTACCATGGATTCAGCACGAGTCAACCAGCAACTGCCACACACACACATTCCCATGCAATGAGCATGAATAGTGAGACCAAATTTAGGCTCAAAGATGATTCCCAATCAAGATGCATGCAAATGTACTGGTGTAGAGCAGTGGAACACACATGCTGTGTATATGAGGAAGTACCTGCAACCATGCACACCCATGCAGAACACACCACACACACACTGTTAAGCAGTGCACAACATGGCCACTCAGCAGCAGCTTCCAGACATGGTTTCCACCAAAGGATTTGGGAGTGGAGAGCTGGGTAAAAGGTCACCAGGACAAAGAGTTGAAGGGGTAACATCAGATGATGGCCCACCTGGTGCACCTCCACTGTGACACCTGCATTGAGGGCGGCCTTTGCCTTCTCCTTGTTCAGGTGGTTCAGGTCCTCCCAGCGCTTTCTTACAGTGTCAATGGTATGGATTGCCACCCCCTCCATGTTAATGGCTGTTGTGATGTCCTCCCATATCTTCATACGTCCGCCCTTCATGAGCTGAGTTGCTGGGTTGAAGAGGGCCTTGAAGTAGGTCAGGACCTTATCCACCAGGATGCCAACTTTGTTGGAGGTCAAGTTGGCAGTCCTCTGCCTTGGGGGTGCCACTCGATGGAGGGGAGGATGGGCCAGACATGGTAACCCCGAGGCAGATGTGGTACAGCTGGGTCCTCACGTGTTGTGGAGCGGTGATGGTGGAGGTACAGAGAGGTGGAAGTCCCTTGTCAGCGATAGAGGTTGTCACAGAGCCTCACAGATGATCTACAGGCAAACAGGCAATGGGGGAACAGCAGGCACTCAAAGACAGTGCTGGTGGGCAGCAAACAGTCACAACCCATAGGCAGCAGCAGATGGTGGGGTTTGGAGGCAATACAGGCTGGAGGAGCCAAATAAAAGGCACAGAGGCAGGAGGAAATGGATCCGTGGTATCCGAATGACAAGGCAGCGTGGAGATGAGACAAACCTTACGTGCTACATGCTGCACAGGCACGCCTACGTGGTAGTGACAGATATTTAAGAGGTGCTATGTGCATCACTGGTTGTTTTCGCAAGAAGGTACGAAGTCGGAGGAGTGAGTTTTGCCGAGACGCATTTGGGGGTGCTTCGCAAGCCAGTGCTTTTACGTAATGTGTACCGCATTCTTCTTTTTGGGAGTTACCTCTGTGCATACATGTATAATGTTTTCATCGAGAGGCTTTTAGTATATTGCATATGCAATTTCCTGGCTTTTGGTGTGCCACTGCGTATCACATACTTCTTTTTTCTGTTTTTGGAAGCTTTCAGTGTATTGTGCATGCAATTTTTGTCTTTTGGGTGCCACTGAGTATTGCGTACTGCTTTTCTTCTTGTATCAAAGCTTTCCGAGTAATACATATACAATTTATGTTATGGGCATGCCTCTGTGTATTGCATACCCCTTTTCTCTGCTTGTGGGGTGCCTTGGAGCATTGCTGGCCCACTCATCTACCTATTCCATCACATAGACTGTTCAATTTCATATATTTTTTTCTTTTTTGGTTTAGTTGAAAATCAACTTTACGAATAAATCATCATCGTTATAATACAATCAATCTTTTCACATTCTTTACATCTAAAAACATGATAAGTAGACTTAGGTCTGAATGAGGAGTTTAAAAAGGACATGTTATCTTGCAAAAATCATCGGGTAACAGCAACATAATTACATTTTCATTTCCACTTGACAGTTATATTGCTTTTTTGTTCATATGGAAATGCAACATCAAGCATGTTAATGGTTGCTATTCTAACTGAAATCTTGTTTGTGCTGAAGATTTCAGCCCAAATTTCATTAGCAGATCTTGTATTGAGCTTATACTTCATGCATTTGGCCAATTTCGAGCGGTTTGCCACAAATGCCTCACATTGTGTAACAATATGGCAAAGAGTTTCTGTGTAGGATACATCCTTACAAAATCGACAATACATTAGATATGTTTTCACTATACCTCTTCTGAACAAAATCTCATTTACCGGCCATAAATTCAGCCGAAATCTCAGAATTTTCTGTCTTAAGGCAGAAGATGGACATTTCACGAGATAATCAGCCATTGTGCGGAATCTCTTATGACCGAAGAGGTTTCTATCAAAATCTTTTAACTTCATGCATTTCTCTTGAGTGGATATCCACTCAAGCTGATATAATTTGATCTTAGCTCTATTTGATCTTAGGATTTGTGAGTAATAGCTCAATTGAGATTTCTGCATTGATAAGAGCATTCATCGCATGATTTCGCCAGTTAGATGGAAATATCTGGTTTGAGGTCAAGAGGTGATTTGCTAAAATGGCTAAACTATTTTGGGTAGAGACACCCAACAAACATTTTCTAAACAACGTGCACATGTTCCAAGTAACTTGAGAGTGTATGGATAGAAGCCCAAGTTCAAATCTTAATAACATAGTCAGAGTGCTTTTTGGTAAATTGAGTATGGATTTCCAAACCTTTGCCTCTATTTGATTCCAGAATAACTGGGTTCTAGGTAGCACAGATTCCATGCCATAGGTGATCACAGGTAGAACCTTTTGTTGATAAAAGGACATAATCGGGGTGCATGTAAACTTACAGAATTTAGCCAAGATTATTTTTGCTTGAGATGTTAACATGGTAAGTTTTTTTAGAATAGCTATTTCAACCGATTTGTCCGATTTCAGATTATTAAACATCATCCCCAGATATTTGTATTCTGAAACTATCTGTAAATTATGACCAGTTATTGACCACTGGTACTTATTTGAGAAGGAAGATTTTGGTTTATTCAATATCATTATTTGGGTTTTGTCTTCATTGACCGTTAAATTGTTTGAGCATACATAGCGATCAAGTACATCAAGAAGAGTCTGTAACCCCACTGGAGTTTGTGATATTAGGACCAAATCATCCGCGTATAGCAGCCAAGATATAGTTTGATTTTCTATCTTGGGAGAGTCCGATGGGGCTGAGGCCAGATCATCTGCAATGTCCAAGAGAAAAAGATTGAACAGTGTCGAAGCAAGGATACAGCCTTGCTTCAGGCCTCTAGCGGTGGCAATGATGTTAGATAAGAGGCCTTCTATATTTAGTTTTATTTGTATAGACGTGTTTGTGTGCAAAAGGCTCACCATCTTTATCAATGAATCTGGACATTTATATTTTAACAGCTTTTTCACAAGGAGATTTCGGTCAACTGAATCAAATGCCAATGCGGAAATCCACAAAGGCCATATATATGGGTTGTTTCCCTATAATGCATGATGATTTGATGGTGTTAAGTAGAGTTAAGTTGATTGATATGCCCAAACCACAAACATAACCCGTTTGAAACGGATCTCTACGATGAGATGCCAGAGACCAAGCATTCAAATCACGAAGAACCAATCTACAAAAAATGTTCCCTGGCACATTTAAAAGTGCAATGGGCCGATAGCTCAAAGGGTTTTGTCGATCTCTTTTTTTGTAGATCGGCACAATGATTGAGTGGGTCCAGGATTTAGGCAGCTCTTGATTACGTATGATCAATTTAAATAAGGTATACAAGATTGAGGCCCATAGATCAACATTGTTTTTCAATGTTGCATTCGAAAGCCCATCCGGACCAGGGGCTCGAGACATGCTAGCCTTGTTAATGTAGTGACGAATATCATTTTCTTCAAATTTTAGATCGAAAATGATTTGCTCAAGACATGGGGCATCTTATTGCGAAGGTGCAGCATAGATGGCCGCAAAATGCTTTATCCAGTCATTTTCCTTAACACCGTTTAGCTGTGATGTTAATTGAGGGGCCTTGTTGATGTTATTAAGCAGCTGCCAAATTTGTGCGGTGTTCTTACTTTGAATATGCATTAGCATGCTCTCGGCATCTTTTTGTTGAGCGAGTATTCTATATTTCTTCAACCAATTTCTATACGCTGTTTTAATAGATTTTAAGGCTGCATCTCTGAAAGCCAATGGTACAGTACGAACTTGTCGTTTCTGCTGCCTGAACAATATTTTTCTAAGACGAACAGTGTTATTGGCATCGGGATGGATTCTTGGTTTGGAATTCTGACATGTAGCATACAGCTGCATAAGGTCATAAAGTGCTACATTGTCTGCAGCTATGAGACTCATATCTGTTTGATCAAAGCTTTTTAGATGATTTCTGCATTTAACACGTGATTTTTCTGACCATTTTAATTGGTTCAAGGAGTTATTTGTTTTCACCGAGCCTTGCAACCATTGTCTCTGTGGACAAGGGGAGGATGACATGGTCGGTTTGAAAGTTAGCGGTCTATGATCGCTATATTCAGATATTATCACTGCAAATTCTGAAATGTGATCAAATAGATTTCTAGTAACAAAGATGTAGTCAATGATTGCGCTTTGGTTGCGTCTGGACCAAGTTGGATTGGGGGGAGAGTCAGCCATGCTTGTTCCATTCAACATCACCAAATTCCATGCTTTGGCAAAAATGTTCCACAGTTTTGCTCGGTCCTGCTTTCTAGATAGATTCTTATTTACACGATGTATGTTCAAATCACCTGCAATGATGACATAATTAATGCCATTTTCCAGGATGATATGCTCCATAGAAGTTGTCAACTATTTTAGAAACAGGTGAGTTGAAATGCCCACAGGGTTCCAATATATGTTGATACATGCTATTTTAATAGAGTTAACAGAAAAATAAAAGCATTGTATGAAAGAATTAACAGCAGGCAGAGTGTGCAAATGCATGATAGTTGTGATATTAGTGGCGGTTAACAAGCCTGACATTGGTCTGCCCTTGGCTGCTCATATTGTAGGATCCAGATGAATATCAAAATTATTCCAAACCGGGGGCTGGACAACCAGGTTTCTTGGAGAAAGATGAGATCATAATCTCCCAAGATACTCTGAGGGTTGTTAATAAGATGGCTAAAGCCTCGGGTGTTCCAACTGATTACTGATAGAGTCACTTTGACATTCCCAGGTTCTAGTTGCACTCTAGTGATGTGACTATATTATTTGTGTTCAGGAGCATTTTGTCTGGCAGTGTAAGAGACAGGATTCTGATTAGTCTTAAGACAAGACTTTAGAGGACTTTTCCTATCAAGATTAGATGAGATCAAGAATCGCAGGTTGAACAGGGCAACCCTTGCGGCGCAGATAATATTATGTATTATTGAGGAACAAGTCCATATTCGAGCTAAACCCAGATTATTTTGATTAGAGAATTCAATCTGATCTAGATCATCAGATCGAATTTCCTGCAGCTCAGAGATGTCAGAAAAGATGTCTAAGATCCTCTGACGATTCATGATATACACAGAAGTAATTTCAGGTCGACGTGAGAGCAGCATAGAGTATCTCGTTTCTGGCTTGGTACTTATCTTTCTAATAAGAAGTGAAGAACGCTTTTGAAAAGTCAGAGGGTATTGACAGAGTCTTGTCTATCCATGGTTTGAGGGCTTTGTGTTTAAATTTCTGTATATGTGCCAGCTTGAGACGTTAAAGCTTGTCTCGCATTCATCTGCCACAAACGAGCAATAGAGTCTCTTATTTCTTGAAGATCACATTGGGAGTAGTTGTCATGGTTCGCATTCTTGGGAGGGGCGCTCTCTGACGACAGATGCTCCGATTCTACAAATGATACTTTTTTAGATGAAGACTCTTCTTCTCATTAGAGAACACTAATGACATGACTGGCATTGAGGATACAGAGGTACATTTTGCAAGCCCATTTGTTATAATGGGCATAGAAGGGGGTCCAAATTTGCGCTGTTCTAAATACAAATCAATTTCACGCCTTAGTGCTGTTCTAGCATCTGCGGAATTCTTGCAAGGCTCAATATGTTCTTTTGAAATATTACCAGCATGAACTGTTTGGAGGGAGGGAGAGTAATTCTCAAAGAGAGTTGATTGGGGTGTCTGCTGGCTTGATGCTAATTTGGTCAGTTCATCTAGTGGGGGGTGGTCAACAATTACTCTAGGGGATTCACTAGACTCAAGATACTTAGTTTTCTTCAAATTCAGCAGTGCTGCATATTTTTTTGTTATATTATTGGATGCAGCCAGAACTCTGCTATTTGCACGTGTAAGGTTAATGATAAACTGTTTTGTTTCAGAGGTTGCAACTAGTATCGCAGACTTCTCATTTTTCGTTTTTTTTTTGGGCTTGAGCTTTCTCACGATTTGTTTCCTTTGGGATCGGTATGTTGGTAGCTCTTACATCAAAAACCGGGTATATAGACTTCAGGTCATGAGGGTCACTCGTCGGTTTTTCAGAGTGACTCAAATGTTGTGTGTCATGTGAAGGAAATGATTAAACTGTTGCTAAATGTTTTTCCGTAATTATTCCTTTAACAAAAGGCACAGACGTTTTTATGGCCACAGGTTGAACCGTGGGCATATTACTTTCACATGCAATAGAATCCAATACAATTACTACAGTTTGACAATCAGTGATTTTGATTGTTTGTGTGTCAACATCAGCATAAGCTTTAATGTTTTTCAAAGGATCCTTTATTTCTCAGCTAGAGTTTGTGAACAATCTTTGGACAATTTGATCACATTGTCAAGTTTCTCGTTGAGACTATTCTGTAGGTGATTAAAGGCTGTAGACATAATTAGTTGATCATGTCTCATAATGTTGACATTTTCTGTTAGATCTTTGAGAGTACTGTCAACAGATTCAAATAACTTAGCAAGTGCCATTAATGCAATATTCATTACCTCTAGAGTCAATTGCGAGGTTTTTGATGGGTCAGAAGTTTTTGTCGAAGTTTGTGTTTCTTCATTTGCTCTACGAGGTGTAGGAGCAATCTAAAATACATCTATGTCTGAGATGTTGCAGCCAGATTGCCGAAACATGTCAGGGGATTGTGAAAGTTTAGAGTCCTCCACTCCGGCCGAGAAACAGGAATTTGTTGAGTCCAATTCAATCACAGCCTCTTGGCTAGGATTGGGTACATTAAGGATTGCATGAGGCGGCGCTCCAGAGAGTGTGTTATGTAAGATCATGCTATCCGTAAGAGAGCTGTTAATACCATCAGGTTTAGGGACTACTTCAACCTGTGTTCTGACCTTGGAGGATGGGGGAGCATGACTACACGTTCCTGCATTGGAGTTCGTGTTACCGGGCCATTAGTAGACGATGGTAGAGAAACTGTTGTGAGGTTTTTAGTGGCTGAAACGCTCTCACCAATGATGCCAAATCCATATTTACAAATGTCTATGTTATCTGGAGGTACCTCTTTTTTCTTGTTGCTCATTTTGGTTTTAGATCGGGGTGTTCGCAGGGTTGGGGTTGAGCAAGTATTAGCAGCCGCCTTGACTGCTGGTTGATCTTCATGTATTTGCTGAGACTCTGACATTATTCGCTGCCGAATGTTCACAGGCATCGCTGTTGTCAGACGGTAGATGCCTTTGATGTCATTATTCCACCCAAAAAAAATGTCCTCTTGATTCTAAGCAAATATTTTGTGCTAACCACTCTAGTTATACAAGTTTGGGCAGTGTATTAGGAAACAAAAAAAAAATATGCGACTGGGATCAAAGGGACTAGCCCCGCAGTCTCCCGCCGCTCGTTATTTGTAAGCACAACAAGGTCACCAGTAGAAATATTACGGATAGCGAAGAATTTCAGTTTAAGAACAGGCTCTTAGTTACTGTCTTTGCAAATGCATCTGGTGACACTATGATGCCGAATCAAGAGCTCTCAGCAAACAGTACTTACGAGGATCAGGTCGCCTCCTATGTTCTGCTGACTTCAGAGTTAGCTCCTCCAGTGCCAAACAGCCGCACAACAGCCAGTGGCCTTGACCCCGACGGGCTTAATGCCCCAAGGGTGGATGGCACTGCACTTTAAAGGTGGAACAAGTCACGTGATAGATCATGTGGCGAGCGCAAGCCCCGCCTCCTCACAGCAGCACTCGTGCACCAGCAAGAGCCCCTTCACAGCTCGCAGTGCAGGTCAATCCAGGGAAGCAAAACGATCGTTGATTGTTAAACACAATTAAGATCACGTTGGTCCAGCAAAATACGCGCCGCTCGGCCGGATGGCAATGCGCTTTAAAGGTGGAACAAGTCACGTGATAGATCACGTGGCGAGCGCAAGCCCCGCCTCCTCACAGCAGCGCTCGCACACCTGCAAGAGCCCCTTCACAGCTCGCAGTGCAGGTCAATCCAGGGAAGCAAAACGATAGTTGAACACAATTAAGATCACGTTGGTCCAGCAAAATACGCGCTGCTCAGGCGGATGGCACTGCACTTTAAAGGTGGAACAAGTCACGTGATAGATCACGTGGCGAGCGCAAGCCCCGCCTCCTCACAGCAGCGCTCGCGCACCTGCAAGAGCCCCTTCACAGCTCGCAGTGCAGGTCAATTCAGGGAAGCAAAACGATCGTTGAACACAATTAAGATCACGTTGGTCCAGCAACATACACGCCGCTTGGGCGGATGGCACTGCGCTTTAAAGGTGGAACAAGTCACGTGATAGATCACGTGGCGAGCGCAAGCCCTGCCTCCTCACAGCAGCGCTCGCGCACCTGCAAGAGCCCCTTCACAGCTCGCAGAGCAGGTCAATCCAGGCAAGCAAAACAATCGTTGAACACAATTAAGTTCACGTTGGTCCAGCAAAATATGCTCATATTGTTTGTGAGACATATTTGAGGGTGCTATTAATTTATACATTTTGCCTGCACAATGAGTGGGAAGACCGCAAAAAGGAGAGGGAGAAGATGGTGCTTTGGAGAGGACACATGCGCCCCAGGAGGATGTGGGATGCCTCAGCCCACAGGTGACCTTGAACGTGTACATTGACAAGGTTGGAGGCTGAGAGGCGGACCAGAACCACCAAGGGCCACTAAGTCCAAGAGGGGATGCCCTGCAGAGCAGTAAGAGTCACCACCCCAAGATCAGGCACAGTAGAAGGAGAAAGGTCCAACAAGGAAGAAGCGCTTCACAGATGAGGAGCTTGGGATAGTCTCAACATATGTTACAGAACACCATGATGAGATGTACCCTTCGGCGGGCAGCACCTATACTCTGCCCACGCGATTGGTGAAGTGGAAGCATGTCATGCACCTCATCAATGCCTGTGATGTGGAGAGGCGCACTGCCAAATAGGTCCAGAAGCGGATGAACGACCTTGTTCAAAGCAGCAAGCAGAAATTGAGCCTCTACCCAGGTCATTGGAGGGTGCCATCAGAGGAGGTGCCACTGACTCAATTCTCAGAAGCCGCAAGTGAACTCATTAGCAGTGAGCAGGTGCAATGCATGGGAGGCATGGACTCCAATGAGGCCACATCTGGTGAGTGGCATATCTGTGTATAGTATGTGTAGACAATAATGGTAGACATCCCAATATATGTGTTGTAGTACAGTTGTAGTACAGTTGGCTACAGTTGGCAGCCATCCATGGCCAATGCATGTTTTCTACCGTGTACACTTCTGTCACATGGCCTGCGTTCTGGGAGGTGGCTGTATGGTTTCCATGCATGGCACATGTTGATGTCACAGTAGACATCACTGTCTGTTGGACTTCACAGCTATGCCAGTACGTGTCTGCAGGCCTGTTGCTAGCCAACTTGGTGCCCAGTCAAAGACTCTATAATTTGCCTCCCAAGAGTACCTTCTGAGTACTGACTGCA
This sequence comes from Ambystoma mexicanum, assembly GCF_040938575.1. Lineage (NCBI taxonomy): Eukaryota > Metazoa > Chordata > Amphibia > Caudata > Ambystomatidae > Ambystoma > Ambystoma mexicanum. The sequence goes on from NC_090933.1 coordinate 587,880,083, forward strand.
TGTCTGCACAGTACTCTGTCTCAGATAATCGCGCTCAAATTGCTGCATCTCTACTTCATTTAGACTTCAACCAAGCTTTATTTGTGGACTCTTTGTGTACATTACCCTATTACTGGACTTTACTTACTATTAGCAGATTATATTATCTTCAAGAAAGCTAATTAAAATATCTTTTCCACAGCTCTTGAAGCCACACCTACACTGACTTCATATTAAGGTGCCACGCGCACCAGCACGCGCGTGCACCCAGCAAGAGTACCTGCTGAGTACTGACTGCTGGCCGCTGCACTGCGGCGCAGTGGCTCTGTGACTCAGCGTTTTGGTATTCTTGCTTTCTAGCTTTCAGTTCCCAGCGTTTGCTGCCCCCGCTGAGATAACATTATTGTATGGTTTTCTCTTCTGGAGCTTGCATTTTTTCATTAGAAACTCTACCTGAAATCGAATGGGTTCAACCAGCCTTAGAGCTGAAATGCCATTAGTGTGTGCGAACATATATAATGATTCGTCTCACTTCAGGCTTCCCCCGACCTCTTAATCATGTAACACAGCAACTTCCGCCCCTGAAAATTATCGCTAGCCCTTCTGCCTCAAAGCCCGCAATTCCTTCTAAATCTACGGGCTCTTCCGCCACCATTCGCAATTTTCTTGTGAATGCTGAACCAAATTACTTTACTTTATCCAACCTTACTACAGCGATCACTGCTATTCCCCAAGTGGCAACTAACAGGGAGCCCTCCTTTATTGAACCAGGAAGAGGAATCCAAACCCCCTTGCTTTCGATCTTACCCTGCAAGACTGTCTTGCATCTATCACTTACTTCTGAACCTGAATTCTTTCAAACTCTTAGCTATTTGCCAGGATCCTTTATTGAGGCCCCTGTGTTTATTTTTACCCAACCACAGACAGCTACTCTCTACTCGGAAGTAGTCAGACCTTCATCTAATACGAACAAAGCTGAGAGGTTTGCGTGTAAGCTCTCAGTAAGAATGCAGAATCTAAATCAGCCATTTTCCTTACCATCGTCTCATTCTACACAATATATTATGGGTACTGATGACGAACCCCAATCACCAAGAATTACAGCCTGTTAGAACTGTGCTGATCTTTTGGCTCTCTCAAATTCTCCGGAACTTTATCCCACTGATGCTCCAGATGGTATTATTTCCCCGGGAAACTCAGAGTCATCTTTGGTAGCGTCTTTCACCAAACTTGTTCCCCGTCCATCAGTTGGCTTTCCTTCAATTTCAAACCCTGCTTTAGAATCAGCCCTTACTGTTTTAAATATGAGTATCTACACGCTAACTAAACTCTTTGAAGGGCTTGACACTAGATCAGCCTCTCAAGCTTTGTCTATGAATTTGTTCCATGACAACTTGATTGGCTGGCATCGAATTCATCCCATTGTTCAAATGTCACTATGGATAAACCTAATTTAACTGTTCCATCTAATGACGGCTTTGTAGAAATACCTCTGGAGAGGCCTCTGAATGAGATGGAAGGCTTCGTCACTTCACCTCAAAGATGCTCTCCATCAAAGATGCTCTCCATCGGAGGGGTGTGGCCAACTAGCACATGATGAGGATGTGATTCCTCTGTGCTCCGTGGCCGCCAGCTGAATCCTGCATAAATCCTGAAAAGATTGTACCAGAACAACAGTAAAAGACAATTTCCCGGTGGCAGACACTTGTGGCATCACCCGATAGCAGTGTGGGGCAGAATCGGAGCGCAGAGCCAAAGATATTGCCAGCTGAGACTAGCAGCGCCTGCCGCCAAGACTTCACCAAGATGGCCACCGGGTGCGGGAGGCGGTAGGAGTCTCTGTGGCCCACTGGCGGAGGCGTCGCGACTCTTTCCTGTTGGTACAACCCGCCGATCAGGTGCTGCTGGGGAGACCCAAGATGTGACTGTCCGCTGATCGGCTACCACCATCTGACAGGGATAACCCCCCGGCCATGCGGAGAAGTGAGACCCCTGTGCTGCGGACTGTCCATGGTCCACACCAACTGCTTCCAGTGCCGGGACAAGGCCCCAGTGAGGTGAGAGGCCCCGCCATGCCTGGATCCGAGGCACTGCATTGTCTGTGGGAGGTGGAAGCTCCCATTAGCGGTCCATGCACACAGCAAAGGTGTAAGAAACATGTAATCCGGACCAGATTGGGCCGCCCACACAACTCACACCCGGGGGATGCCACATGCACAGGAGGACAGCAGCTCTCCCGGCACAGTGGTAGTTTCGATGGGTGATAACCCACCCAAAACTGCCCCGTGCAATTCTGAAGAGACCAAGGATGTGGTGCGTGTGCGCTGCCTCCAGGAGTGTACCCGCGCTGGCTATACCTGTCGCATTCTGTGGGATGTATTTACCCATGCATCCAAGCCCTACCTCAAAACTGTGCAGTACTGACATGGAAAACATCATGATGGCCAGAGCTTCCCAGAAAATGTACGGATTTGTGAAAATTATTTAAATGACACCATAATTCTTGTGATTTTTCTGCCCACATTTTAAGAGGTTTTTAGAACCAGTGGCATGTTCAGGGGGGTTTTAGCGGAAAAGAGGATATTACTCAAAATGTGTGCATGTGAAAAATCTGACACTTCATCAACTAATGTCCATACTCCTTGCGCACATGTGTGTAAATTTGGGGTAATGTCCAGTATTGCAAACCAGTTAAAAAGTGCAAAATATTGCCATTTCTGAATGCAAGCCCCCAGGAAGAGCAGAGTTGGAACAGGGGATACCTCCTGTGATATGTGATGGGTGCATGTAATTTCAAACCACTGTGTAGCTATGAAATATGTATTTGGTTCAAATCTAGATTTGTGTGCAAGTTGACAGGAGGAGTGGACTTTCTGCAGGCTGTAAAATGACATCACTCTGACACAACTTAGCTCCCCCAATCAGGGGAGAAATGAAAGCTTGGCCAATGATAAGTGGAGAGGGGCTGGCTAGTGATGCTGCTCACACACACCCATTTTAAAAACACATAAAAGCAGAGAGACAGGACAGATAGGGACCTTCAAATCCATTTGCAGCTGGAAGCTCTGCCGGGAAAATCCATACTTTACCTCCATCAACCTTCAGAGACCCAGACCAGACCAGCAGAGTAGAGCTGACCTGTTAGCAGAACCAGAGAGAGCTGACCCAGATCACTGTGAAGTGCAGAGACCAGAGTCCAGTCTAAAACCTGACCAGATCCGTGGCAAGGCCCATTTCACTCAAGAATATAGTGTGAGTACCTAGAAAACTGTGCAGAACCAATCTCTTAGTTAAAATAATATAATTCAATCTATTTTAATCTAAGTAGAACTGCCTCCTAACTGTCACCTGTCATTTGTAAAGCTGTCACTTGTCATTTTCTAGTTGCAAGCTGCACTTGTCTTTTTGAACTTTAAAATTTCAATCTGAAAAACGACCTTTATTCAATCGCTCATATCTCCGCGACCGTTTGTGCTAGAGACTTGCAGTAACTTTCATCTGGAAGCTGAGATCCTAGGCTTTCCTAGAACCCCAAAACGCTTGCCTTCCATTTGCCAGAAATTCGTTTAACCTGCTTATCATCCCTGAATCATTGCAAGAGTGAGCCTGGACTAATATTAACTAGATACCACTCACCCTGAACCTCTAGAGGGAATTAAAAGCATTTTAACATATTTTCACTCCATTGCCAGCATATATCAAAGCATTTTGGGCCTGTGTTTTCAACGTCTGTAGTCTAAGTTGCTGGGTGAACTGAATTACGTTTGAATTGCATTTCTGAGAATTGTGTGCCTTCCTTCCCTTTCCTTGCATTGCATAAAAGGGGGGGTGAATTGTCCAAGAAAGTGATTACATTGTCTTTGCTGAAATCCTATCAAGTTATTTTCTTTACTGCATTTCATTCCACATTGCATCCATTTGAAACCATAAAAGTATTGTTGCTATCTTATCCATTTCATGTCAACTCCTTAGTGATTATAAAGAAGTGTGCTAGTGCCAGATTCTCCGTTGTTAATCTTTATCATATCAGATTAAGTGTGATATTCAATTATTAATTTATTATAAAGTGTGATATATATATATTGTTTAAATTATCAATTAAACCTTTTAACTTGCAAAACAGAACTACTTCTTGGCTCAGTGGGGTCAGGAGGATTCCAAGAGAGGGGTGTTATATAGGGGTAGTCATCCAGAACGCATGAACTGGACATAAAGATATTCAATAAGGGTTTTCATTCAGTATTCTAGACTAGGCGTTGACTTGGCTGTAGTGCTGAATTGAATCCTCTTACAAATTGGGGGCTCGTGCCGGACGTTTGGGTTAGATCTATCACTTGTGCAGATTAATACAGTGTGCCAGCTGACCAGATACACATATCCGGTCGGAGCACACGCTGTGTTACGCTGTAAAGCACTTCTCAAAGGAACGCTCTAAGAAAAAGGTCTGTTTTGCAAAAATAAAAAACAAACTTCTGTAAGTCAGGACAGAGACCAATCTCTAGAATGACGACCTTAGTAGACATGAAAATAGCCAGAGAGCACTTCTTACATAAGTTATTTGTGAGAGGTGAGTGGACTCACCAGGACCAAACAGTCTGGTTGCAGGCCATCACACCCCAAATCACGGAAACAGGGTCAGATATATGGAGAGACCAGGGTCCCTTACATGTGGCCCTGAGTGAACTATATATGTCCTCTAAGGCCAAGGATGAGCACAACAAGATTGCCAGGGTAGCGGCATATTCATATTTACATATGGGAGCCATGCAGGACAAATGTGCTGAAGGCCAAGATCTGGCGAGTAGGCAACTGCTGGCATTACAGAAGGCCCAATCTGAGCTGGACTCTTCTGAGCAGAGGCTGCTCAGGAGCCAGGAGTCAGAAAATGACAGTAGGCAGTATATCATTAAAATAAAAGAGGACATGGATATACTGCAACAGGAAAAGGCTGACCAGGATACTAGATTTCTGGCCCTGCAGAAGGAGCACCGAGACAGTTTGGACTCCTTACTGCAGAGCCAGAAAAAGCTGGAGCAACAATTAGACTTTAACAGGGCATGCACGGAGCAGGTAGCCACCCTGCAAAGTCATCTAGATAGAGTGAAGGTAGAGAGCAACAAGCTGATTTTGAAAGACCTGGATACCCAGGCAGAGTTTGATGAAGAACGCCAGAAAGCTGGTGCCTTTCAAAGGCAGAGGGACGACCTGGCGGCACAAATGCAGGCTCTTAGTCAGGAAAGAGACGCCTTAGGCCAGGAAGTCTGCCATTTAAAAAGAAAAATGGAAGAAAATCACCTGGCCCACCAGGGACTGGGTGACCTCCAAAAAGAACACCAGAACTTGTTAGAGCACACCAGGAGGGTGGAGGATGCTCTAGCAAGAAAGGAGCAGGCCAATAGGGACACAGCTCAGGAGGTAACCCTCCTGCAGCAAAGACTGGCCCAGTGCTCCAGGACCAATCAGGAAACACAGAGAGAGAATGAGGCTCTCTGCCAGCACAATGATAGGCTCCAGCAACAGGTAGCGATGCAGGAGAGACTGATAGAGTCTAGTAAGGCCTTAACTGAGGAACTGAAGGCACAAATGCAGGCTCTTGCATTGCAACAGGGAGCAGGGGCGGATAGAGATGAGGTTCGCTGGGAAAGGGAAGCTCCGGAGTATAACCTCAGGAGCCCTAGTACCAGAGGCCCTCATACCTCTCAGTCACTGGACTCTGCCACCCCCATATTCCCTGGCGCACATGAGCACCGGGCCACAGGGATGGCAGACTACTATCCAGACAAAAGTATGGGGCTCATAGGCCAGTACCACCCAGGTATGGAGGGGCGGGCATCCGGGTATGGGCACCCCAGCACAGTGCAATTTAATGGGGAACCCCAGGAGAGTAGGCCCATTAAGGGCATCCTGAAAACCTCTGCCCAGTTAGGTCAGTGGAGGGGGTACCCATCAAATCCTGGCAGCAAGGAGGAATCTGAAGACTCCTCTGAACTGCGCAGGACACAGGAGACCAGGTCCCCACATTCTGCCAGCCATTCCCAGGCTCGCAGAATCCGGGAAAACCTGGAAGAGCAGACAGGAACCTCTGGGAGCAGTGCCTCTGAGTCAGAGGATGAATGGACAAGGGTTACCCGAACCAAAAAGGCCAATAAGGCAAAAAGGGCCTTGCTTAAGGACCCCTTAAAGCAGATTAAGGCGATCAGGAGCGTCATCACGCCTTACCATAAGAACGCTAAGTATTCTGTTTGGGAGCACTTAGAGTTGTTTGAGAAAATGATGGAGACTTTCCATTTGAAGGACAGCCAAAGCTGTATTCAATATGTAAAGTGGACCTTCTCCCCGGAATACTCCAGTTTCTTTGCGGGGCTGGAGGACCAAAATCATTTAAGATGGTCCACCTATAAGGCGGCCATCTTGAAACATTTTTCTGTTCACAGAAATCCTCAAGAGGCTCGCAAGGCAGCCTACAATTTGCAATGTGGGGAGGATCAGGCCCCACAAGAATTTGTGCAAGAACTGAAACGTGCTTTTGCGCAGACCACCAGAAGGGTGCGCACAGACAGTAGAGAATTCATTAATACATTTTTTCATGCCTTGCCCAAATACATAATGACCCAGCTCGTGAGGGATTTTCATGAGAAAAGATCTTTAGACTGGGTCATTGAACAGGCTACCCGGATCTATGAGGTGCAGAAACCGGTAGATAGCAAAAGTAATGCCCAGAAAAACCCCAAAGCCAACAGCACCCCTGCTGCTGCCAAGGTGGCAGAGGTAAAGGTCACCCCCGTTTTGGATTTGGAGATGGGGGGGCCTAAAAACCTACCTGCACCTAATAATGCTAGGCCCAGAAGGTCCTCGGGCCAGTCACAGACAGGGAGCCAGGGAGGCAGCCCCACAAATGGGGTCCCTCGCTCTCCTGATTATGTAAGTCCCCGTTACAAGGGAAATCGACCCATCCTGGGTTATGTGTGGACTCCTCCAGCCCGAGGGGGGGATCCAGCCAAGCACCTAACCCAGGGAACTTCCCTCCCAACTTCCCACAGGAGGGCAGAAATTCTCCAAATCCTGGGCAGAACTTTTTCCCCAGATATCCACGTGACTTTCAGCCCCAAAATCATCCATCCTTCTTTCCCCAATTCCCTGAGCCCAGACCACTGAATCCGGGAGAGGGGAGGCCAAGGGTGGAGGGGTACCCAAATCTTCCCACCCAGGGGTACTACCAAAGAAGGGATAGCTACCCTTCCCGGGATCAGCCCAGGGGAGAAAACAGGGCCCCGTATCAGCCTGAGCGGGTTTCCCAGTTAGAGCGCCAGGTTCAAAACATGGCGCGGGATCTGGGTCACATACTGAGGGCTCAGCAGAACCCTCAGATCGGCATGCCGGCGCAGAACGCACCCAACTCTGGACCTGGTGCTCCAGAACAATGACGGGGGCAGCACCCCGCTAACTCACCGGTTCCCAAGGGGGAGGCACAAGGGGAAGGGGGGTGTAAAGCCTTGGAGGAAGCTTCCTTCCTCACTTGTAAACAGCCCCTGGAAACCCAGGAACCGGAAACAAAATCTCCTGCCCCTAAAAGTCTGCCTCCTAAGGAGCAGAGGGGGGGTAGGAGAAACAAAAGACCCAAACAGACTCAGTTTGAGGAGGAGGTACAGATCTTCCAATTTGAGGGAGAGGGATCCTCAGAGGATCCTGGGAAAAGGATCTTCTCCTTCAGAGAGGGGGGAACTCCTCCCAAAGAAAAATGGGTCCCTAGGGATGCAAATCCAGACTGGGGAGATGTGGAGACTGAGCTACCGCCGCCCACCATCTCATCCCAGAACCAACAGCAAGAAAATCCCCTGGTTCAAACCCATCCTGGTGACTGCCTCCAAAAAGGGGGGGGCGGCACAGAACCGGAGCCAGGGGAACCCACAATGGCTCTGATCTCCAGTTGCCAACTTTTTCTTTCAGATTCCCAAGGCTCTCCACAGAATTCTGCCCAAATCTCTTCGCTAGCGATGTCCAAAACCAGAAAGTTAGCCCACCAGTTGTCCAAAAATGTGCATTATCTGTGCCCCCTTGAGGAGAAGGAGGGAAGATACTATGCCCCGGTACAAGTACAGGGGCAAGGTACAATTTTGGCACTGGTGGACACTGGATCTCAAGCTACCCTTCTGTCCAGAAGGGCCTTTGATGAACTGAATGCAGGAAGGGGAGGGAATTACCAAATTCTTCTCACCTCTCTTCCTGGACAACTGCAGAACTTTGACGGGAAGGAAATTCCCGTCGAGGGGACGGCAGACTTGGACATAAAAATTGGGCGACATAAGTTGAAACATCCGGTCATAGTTGTGACCCCAGAGGGCACCCCTTGTTTACTAGGGAATGACCTCCTGAGAAGGTTGTCACCCCTAATAGATTGCGTAAACAAGGTCCTCTGGACCCAGACTAGCCGACCAATAAAATTAAAACAGAGTGTCAACCATGTTAGTTTAAACGGCACGTGCCACATGGTTGAACAAAAATCTGACCAAGTAGAATTTCACTTCCAGAATAGCCAAATTCCAGACGTGACAGTAATAGCAGTAGGACAACAGACTGGTTATGGAGGGTCCTCTCTATTTCTGAAAATCAACCTTCCTTCCAGTCTAAAGTGGTACTCCACGCTGGAAGGAAACACTCTGAGATTCTATACTAATCCACAATCAGAAACTCCCACTCCTATAGTCCAGAAAGATGTGAAATCAGCTCAGAGCCTGGCTGATATTCAGCAAATTGGAGAGCAGTTGTTCATCCCTGTTCAGTTAAATGATGGGAAGGACTCTGTTCTCGCTCGAGTGTGTGTGAACAACGGTAAGAGCTTCATCAGCGAAACCATGTTCCGCCAACTCCCAAAAGATCCAGCCATTCCCACATTCAAACTGATAGACAAATGGGAAATGGACCTGGAAGCGCCTAATTCCAAACATCTCCTGCCAAGCAGGTGTATGCTCAAAATCTCCATTGGCAACAAGAGCATAGTCCATAATTGTTGGGTCGTGCGAGACGTCACTGCCGCCTTTTACTTAGGCAGTGACATTCTCAATCGCTTTGCCATTAGTTTGGACCTAATAAACTTCAAAGCTTGGTCCCGATTAGCGGATAATCCCATGGGCTTTGATGATCCAGAAAAAGCATTTAGGTCAGCTCAATTGCTACCTTATGCAGTTGAAATTCAGATCAAAGAGGAAGTCACCATCCCCGAAAGGACCCGACAATTCTCCCTGGAAGTGAAAGTTAAAAGAGGACAATATTTGCAAAACCCTGATGCTTACATACATCTAAATGCTTCTCTCCAACAGCAAGGGTTGGGGGTAAACCCAACTCCATTAGTCAACATAGAACATGACACCATTCCAATAGAGGTGGATAACAGCGACTTAAAGAGTATTTCTCTAGCCGCAGGCACCATTATTGGAATGGTGGTTGATGACCGACATTTCTCCATTGATCTTGGAAATGAACTGTTAGGGCCAATCCCCAAGGACTGCTTTGACAGTGACAGTGATGACAATACAACACCAGACAGGATTTTTACCCGGCATGGGGGGAACTTCCTGGTGCACACTTCTTGCCCTTATGGTAAGGAATATGTGACTTGTGACTTCAGAGGGGATGAGGTGATTTTCCAGGTCCATGAGGGCTGCCTTTCCCACCTGAAGCCTCCGGTCCAAATCAGCACTCTGACCAGGGACTTCTCCACCCAGCTGGAGGAGGCCGCTGAGATAGCCAAACCAGAAGTCTTTCCAGGCTTCAGGCAGATGGTGGAAGAGAGAGTCAACCTAGCTGATGCCTGTGTGACTGTGGAACAAAAGCAAAAGTTGAAACAAGTTTTCTTGGATTTCCAAGATCTCTTTGCGGTAGACTCATATGACTGTGGTCGCACTGACATCCACACAATAACAATCCCCACGGACCCTGGCATGACTCCAGTGTTTGTGAAGCAATATCGCTTGCCTCTCGCATCAATGGAGTCCCTTACTGAAATAATTAAGAACCTTGAGTCCCGGGGAATAATCCGTCCAGTCCACAGCACCTTCAATAATCCGGTGCTGGGAATATTGAAGCCAAGCGGCCAGTGGAGACTCTGTGCCGACCTCAGGGAGCTCAACAAACGGGTCCATATTTCCCGATGGCCTCTGCCCTACATTGACCAAGGGCTGGCCCAGATCCAGGGGTCACAGGTATTCACTGCAATAGACCTGACCAATGGATACTGGACCGTGCCTGTCAGTAGGGAGGACCAATACAAACTGGCTTTTACCTTTGGGGGCCAGCAGTATACATGGACCCGGACTCCCTTCGGATACCTCAACTCCGGCAATGAATTCAACATTTTTCTACACAAGGCCATGCCCGACTTGGGTGCAAGGGGTAACCTGGCTTATGTAGATGATGTCCTCATCAAAAGTTCATCTGTGGAGGAACACATAGCGGAGATCCGTTATGTTCTGACACAGTTGAGGGCCGCCGGAGCAAAACTTTCCTTTCAGAAAGCACAGTGGTGTAGAACCCGTGTTAATTTCTTGGGGCATGAGATTACTCCTCAGGGTCTCTGTCCCCAGGAAAAGAAAGTGGAAGCACTTCAGAAACTGAAAGACCCCACAACTCTGCGAGAACTAAGGAGCCTCCTTGGACTGACTAATTACAGCAGAAAGTTCATTGAGGGCTACGCAGAGATCACCAGACCCCTGATTCATCTCCTGAAGGGGGGGGTCAAGTGGGAATGGGGTCCAGAACAAGCCGAGGCAGTAAGACAACTCAAAAGAAGCCTCTCACAAGCGCCTTGCCTAGCTTACCCTGTCAGAAACAAGGAGTTCTTCCTGGAGACGGGGTTCTCTAATACATGCTTGACGGCAGTATTATACCAAAAGCATGACAAGGTCAATAAAGTAATCTCCTATGCGAGCAAAACTTTATCCTCTGTGGAGGAAAAATTCAACGATTGTGAGAAGGCACTCCTGGCAACGGTGTGGGCATTGAAGAATTACCGCCCGTTTATCCAGGGGGAACACAATATAGTGGAGACTCCACACCAGCCTCTGCAATATCTCCAAAGTGACAGAATCCGGGCCGGAAATGTGAGTAATTCCCGAATTACTTCCTGGATTCTGTCAATGCAAGGCTTTCCTGTGGAGGTCAGATATGGCCAAAACAAGAAGAGTCCCCTCGCGCAAGGTCTGGCTGACTTGCATGATTGTGCCAGAGAAAACTGTCTCGAGGACGAAAGTCTAAAAATCAAGGACAACATGGAGGCATACCTTAATTCCCCACACAAAGTCTTTGAAGAAGACAAGTGTGAGGGAATGCCCACTGTCTATGTGGATGGATGCTCTTACCAGGTTGACAACGACGGGGAGAAAGAACTGGTGGCCGGCGTAGGGAATGCATGGGTGAATGAGTCCCCAGAACCCTCCGCTGGATACAAAATTGGTCCCCGAAGTAGTCAGGTGGCAGAATTGATGGCTGTGCATCAGGCCATCCTCACTGCTGTCCAGCATCAACTCCGCGAACTGGTCATAATCACAGATTCGGATTATGTACGGAACGGGTTCGTGGAGCACCTGGTTAATTGGAAAACCAGAGGCATGTTATGTGCTAACAACAAACCCTTGAAACATGGGAAGTTGATCCAAAACATTGATGATCTGGTCACCTCGAATGAGATAACCATCTATTGGAAAAAGATCAAGGGTCATTCCAAAGTAGAGGGACCAGACAAAACTGGAAATGACTTAGCTGATCAGCTGGACAAAACCGGGGCCATCCAAGGGGATCTAACTGAGATTGAGTCCCTGTTGGGGGAAATCCAGGTCACTGCTATCACTAGGTCCCAGACAAATGCTCACAACAACCTTTCAATTGCACAATGGAGTAAGGAGACCCCTGATGCTGATTTGATTACAGCTCAGAAGGGGGATCCAATTATTGGTAAGTTTTACCAACACCTTGAGGACCCTGAGAACTTTCCCCTGACGGATACCGATTACACTGGGAAAGAGGACCTAAGAGTGTTGTTGAAATGTCCAAAAATGTTCCGAATCCAAGACGGTTTGCTGGTAAGGAAATCCAAAGCTGGCCACGATCAGTGGGTGGTTCCTACCTCATTCCGAAGCCTGATGTTAAGTCACGCCCATGATGCGGCCACCGCCGGTCATAGGGGGTTTCACACAACATTGGAAATCTTAAGAGAGGTTGCATACTGGCCACACATGGGGCAGGACCTCGACCAATACTTGAAGGGGTGTCTTGTGTGTGCACAATTTCAGCCATCATCCCTCACGCACCGTGCGCCTCTCCAAAAGAGGGGGATGACACTGCCATGGTCAGATTTACAAATCGACTTTGTAGGCCCCGTGATTCGCTCTGCTAGGGGGAATAAGTACATGTTGACTGTGACATGCTTGTTTACCAAGTGGGTGGAATGTCTCCCAGCCCCAAATTGCAAGGCAGAAACCTTAGCTGCCTTGATGATTAACCACATCTTTTCCCGTTTTGGTCTACCTCAAAGGATTGAGTCAGACAGGGGTAGCCACTTCACCAGTGAAGTGATGACAAAGATGTGGGAGATACTGGGGGTCAAAAGAAAGTTACATATTGCTTACAGGCCAGCTTCGTCTGGGGCAGTAGAGAGATATAACCGAACCATTGTGAGCATCTTAAAAAAGTTTGTGGCAGATTCTGGGCCAAGTTGGGATATCCGATTACCTCTGGTCCTAATGGCCATCAGATCTACCCCTTCATCTGCAACCAAAATGTCACCATTTGAATTGATGACTGGGCGCAAGATGGTGCTTCCGCAGCATTTGCTCTACAGGACCCAAGAGCAGACACTGATAAATGCCTCCACTACTCATGAGTATGTGGAGAATTTAAGGAAACACCTTCAACATGCTTTTGCTTATGCTCAGCGGAATCTAGAAAGATCGGCTGATAGCATGAAGACCCATTATGACCTGAAAACTTCCAGGAAGGAATATCAGGTGGGGGACCAGGTCTATCTATACAATTTCCAAAGAAACCAGGCAAAACAACGCAAATTTTTGCCTACATGGAAGGGACCCTTTGAGATCATCGACAAGATCTCCCTGTTGCCTACAAAATCCACATCCCCAAAGGCGGTTTGGCAGAGGGGGAAGACAAGTGGGTCCACATAAACCAGTTGAAATGTTGCCATTCCAGGCACACTCTGCAACAACTGGAGGAATCCACTGGAATCCTAGCGGGTACTGTCTCAGACTAATTCAGTTCCAACCATAAAACATACCACATCTAGTCTCTAAAATATTGTGATTTGCATGAAACTGTCTCTTAGTTATACTGTTTTTTTTTCAAAATAAGAATGTAATGTTTCGTTATGATGAAATGCATATGCTGCCCCACTATCTCAACAGTGGTGGAAAATGTCTATGAATAGGTATTGCCGCTCTTCCTTTGTCGTCCTAGGAGAAAGAAAACCTGGAGACGGGACAAGGAGGACGATCCGGAGACCGGGAGCAGAGACGCAACGGGCCCGGGGTACCGCCCAATCTTCCCATCAGGACCGGCGAGGAGAACCGATCGATCAGTACCGGATGGAGGAAAAGATGCTGAACTGTGCCATCTATTGGAAGAAGATGAGGAAACATCCCAGGTCTTGCGAGTCCCATTCGTGAAATAGAATGGCCATCGCAAGAGGGGGGCTTGTGGGATGTATTTACCCATGCATCCAAGCCCTACCTCAAAACTGTGCAGTACTGACATGGAAAACATCATGATGGCCAGAGCTTCCCAGAAAATGCACAGGGAAATGCATGAAGAATAGGCTGCCACTCATTTTTGCCGATGTTATGGGCACAGAAGGACACTGCCTGAAACCACCAGTGGACTACCCACACAGTAGTCTGAAACCATTGGGAATGGCAATGCTGATTGCCAAAAGCAAACCCATAACTGTTGGGAATTCATTTTCTTAAATCCTAAAAAGGGGTGCAGTACCAGTACTCACCACTATCCAAAAGCCGGCGTTTTAAAACCACCAGATTTTGTAGAAAACTGAATAAATGAACCCAAAGCAAGCCAAAGAAAGACTTACTGAGAGGTGGATCCAATGTAAAGTTATATTCTGAAGTGACTTGAAGGTTTATAGCAAGACTGGCTGAGCTGTGGATTTCAGCAGTTTAAGTAAATTTGGACTGCAAATCTAAATGTTTAAAAGAAATGAGTGACCTACTTTGAGTGTCACATAGGTTGCAATTGTTTAAATGTCATAGTTTTAAACTTAGAATCAGCATCCTAGCTGCATATGTAAAAAAATGCATTGACTTAAACTGGGGAACAAAAAGTGACATTTTATCTGAAACCTGGCTTAAGAAACTGAATTCTGCCTGACAACTACCCCCATCAGGAGTGAAACTTGAGTCACAGCTGTGTTCCCAGGCCTATCTGCCTTTTGCTGGCCACACTAAGGATATGCCATCTCTCTGATAATTGAATTAAGGGGAGCCCCCACAGAATACAGGAGCTCTGAACAAAGCCCTGTCCTGACCCAGGCAGATGGTTTATTGCAGATGTCGTAAAAGTAGCTTCCTCCTGAAGCAAAGGGGAGGGGCACTGCCTGTGAGAGCAAGCTGGCTTGGCAGAACTGGAAAAACCAGAAATTCAACCTTGTGCTGGTGGAAAACCACACCCCTTTGGGGCCAGAACCTAACTCTAAAAAGATGAATAACTCATAGTACGGACTTGTGAAAATTATTTAAATGACACCATAATTCTTGTGATTTTTCTGCCCACATTTTAAGAGGTTTTTAGAACCGGTGGCATGTTCAGGGGGGTTTTAGCGGAAAAGAGGATATTACTCAAAATGTGTGCATGTGAAAAATCTGACACTTCATCAACTAATGTCCATACTCCTTGCGCACATGTGTGTAAATTTGGGGTAATGTCCGGTATTGCAAACCAGTTAAAAAGTGCAAAATATTGCCATTTCTGAATGCAAGCCCCCAGGAAGAGCAGAGTTGGAACAGGGGATACCTCCTGTGATATGTGATGGGTGCATGTAATTTCAAACCACTGTGTAGCTATGAAATACGTATTTGGTTCAAATCTAGATTTCTGTGCAAGTTGACAGGAGGAGTGGACTTTCTGCAGGCTGTAAAATGACATCACTCTGACACAACTTAGCTCCCCCAATCAGGGGAGAAATGAAAGCTTGGCCAATGATAAGTGGAGAGGGGCTGGCTAGTGATGCTGCTCACACACACCCATTTTAAAAACACATAAAAGCAGAGAGACAGGACAGATAGGGACCTTCAAATCCATTTGCAGCTGGAAGCTCTGACGGGAAAAACATACTTTACCTCCATCAACCTTCAGAGACCCAGACCAGACCAGCAGAGTAGAGCTGACCTGTTAGCAGAACCAGAGAGAGCTGACCCAGATCACTGTGAAGTGCAGAGACCAGAGTCCAGTCTAAAACCTGACCAGATCCGTGGCAAGGCCCATTTCACTCAAGAATATAGTGTGAGTACCTAGAAAACTGTGCAGAACCAATCTCTTAGTTAAAATAATATAATTCAATCTATTTTAATCTAAGTAGAACTGCCTCCTAACTGTCACCTGTCATTTGTAAAGCTGTCACTTGTCATTTTCTAGTTGCAAGCTGCACTTGTCTTTTTGAACTTTAAAATTTCAATCTGAAAAACGACCTTTATTCAATCGCTCATATCTCCGCGACCGTTTGTGCTAGAGACTTGCAGTAACTTTCACCTGGAAGCTGAGATCCTAGGCTTTCCTAGGACCCCAAAACGATAGTGATAGTCCTTGTAGTTCCTCTGTAATCGCGCCCGGCGCACCCGCGAATTTTACCGCGATTTGCAAATTTCTTCACGTGTAAAAATCTGCTGCTGCTTGCCTTCCATTTGCCAGAAATTCGTTTTACCTGCTAATCATCCCTGAATCATTGCAAGAGTGAGCCTGGACTAATATTAACTAGATACCACTCACCCTGAACCTCTAGAGGGAATTAAAAGCATTTTAACATATTTTAACTCCATTGCCAGCATATATGAAAGCATTTTGGGCCTGTGTTTTCAACGTCTGTAGTCTAAGTTGCTGGGTGAACTGAATTACGCTTGAATTGCATTTCTGAGAATTGTGTGCCTTCCTTCCCTTTCCTTGCATTGCATAAAAGGGGGGGTGAATTGTCCAAGAAAGTGATTACATTGTCTTTGCTGAAATCCTATCAAGTTATTTTCTTTACTGCATTTCATTCCACATTGCATCCATTTGAAACCATAAAAGTATTGTTGCTATCTTATCCATTTCATGTCAACTCCTTAGTGATTATAAAGAAGTGTGCTAGTGCCAGATTCTCTGTTGTTAATCTTTATCATATCAGATTAAGTGTGATATTCAATTATTAATTTATTATAAAGTGTGATATATATATATATTGTTTAAATTATCAATTAAACCTTTTACCTTGCAAAACAGAACTACTTCTTGGCTCAGTGGGGTCAGGAGGATTCCAAGAGAGGGGTGTTATATAGGGGTAGTCATCCAGAACGCATGAACTGGACATAAAGATATTCAATAAGGGTTTTAATTCAGTATTCTAGACTAGGCGTTGACTTGGCTGTAGTGCTGAATTGAATCCTCTTACAATTCTTTAGCTCACGAAGATACAGCATGCACAGGGTGTCGTGGAGTTGCAGGTCCTGAAATGCAGATGACCCAGACGCGAGAGATGAACCCTGCTGGACAACGAGGCGAGGTACGGTGCTCTGAGATTCCACCCCTGTGTGGCCGTGTGGATGTGTGGTGCGCTTGAGGAGATGCGCAGCATACACCGCTCTACAGAAACAGACATTTCACCTCCCTCAGTTTCGCCTCCATACCCATATTTACCCCAAGACCCAGTGATACCTCTGCATGCCCCCCTGTGAGACCAGACGGTGGGAGTGGGCTTGTACTGCTGCCAAAAGGAGCTAGAGAGCCGTACCCTGCAAGTTACGCAACAGTGGAAATCTGTGGTAGTAAGGGGAGCATGTGGCAAAAATAGCCCCCACCCTGCTACGGAGCTGATCCCTGTGGACCCCCCAGTGGGATCGCGGGGGGAGAAAACAAGGGGAGAAAGGGCAGTATATAGACTCAAGATAATACCACTGGAAGTGCAGACAACGGCCAACCACTGTATGTATTCAGTGCTTAAGGGGTACCTGCGAACATACGCCCGCAACCCGAACGGGCTTCATAAGGTCGTGCCTGAGCACATGAGTTGAGTAGAGGGCTCGTGTGATACAACCGCTGAGGTGAAGAAGGCCCAAACATTCAATAATCCACACACAGGCAACATATATGCGCTGAATCTGAAGCTAATCACCAGGATCGTGAGATGTCACTGTTGCACTGACATATGGCGTAACTGTGCTACGGTGGTGCCCCCAGATCACAGGCACGCCAGGGCAGCGTGAGACCACACTGTGTACTGCGGTCCTTTTCGCTATCAGACAAATATCAGGGATACATAAGGTACCAGAGCATTAACTCTGAAATGGGCAAAGAAAAGTCTAAGAAAACTGCCACACAAAGCACAATGGAACAGTTCCCATTGTTTGCTCTGCCCCCCCCCCAGCAGAACAAAATAAACCTGATGGCCCACAGGCGTTTGAAGACAACATATCTCTTAGGGATGTGATGAATGCTATCACCAGCTCGTGAACCTCCATGGAAGTGAAAATGGACAGCATCAGTATAGAAGTGTCCCTTCTGCGTCATGACCTTCAGGTGCTGTCATCCTGCACGGGAGAGGCTGAGACTCGTATATCTGTGGCGGTGGATGAGATACGGGGTATGGGCCAACAAATGAGCAGTGTAATGGAACGCATCAAATCACTGGAGGAGCGTTTAGAAGAGTGAGAGGGTCGTTCGAGAAGGAACAATATCCGCATTCTTGGCCTGCCTGAAAAGACAGAAGGTCCAAGTATGGAACTCTTTCTAGAGCAATGGCCAGCTGATTTATTTGCTTCAAAATTCTTCTCTGTTGAGCGTGCTCACTGGATACCATCTGGCAACCCGATCACGGTGCACAACCACGGACGGTGATTGCCAAGATCTTGAATTATAGAAACCGGAATGCGGTGCTTCAAATGGCCAGAACAAAAGATTCTATAACATACAACGGCTCTAAAATAGCCTTCTTACCTGATTTCACCAAGGCAGTACATAAAGCAAGACAATGGTTTGATCCTCTCAAGAAACGTTTCAGCTGCTGAAGGTGAAGGATGGCCTATTATTCCCGGCACAGCTGAAAATATACCATGGCAGCACATCTATACACTTCACGGACCCAAAAGAGGCATGGGCCTGGGCAGAACGTCACCTAGAAGGAGACTGGGGTCAATGGAGAATGCAAGAAAATTGAAGGAATAGACCTTGCCCAGACAGGCCACCGGATGAGAGACAATAGCAACAAGAGGGGGGAATACCACAAAGAGATAATGAATGAGCACAAACAATAGACAGACAAGCAAGTAGCCTGTCTCATGTGAGTAAATGCTACTCTTCCTCATAGCAGCGCCAATAAAAGTCTGTAATAATCAACAGACAAGACGGCTGGCGGCCCAAGACATGCCGCCTTAACCGCCCCCTCGGTTAACGTACATGCACTGTGCACTGACTCCATCACAGGTCAGGGACGCCACATTGTCAGGAGTTAATGCATGCGTGTTGAGTGTTATTAGTTTCTAGGCTTATAAGGGGGCGACTGATGCTTCAGTTGGGGTTGGAGTATAGGGAGGGGGGAGTTGAGTATGAGTTATCTGTTTATTACTTTAAAACAGAGGCATTGTGACCACACCAAACACAAGCAAAATAGCAACAGCGCGAATGTTAGTAACCGTGACGCAGTCATTTCCCTTGGGACACAACAACAGACCACATTGGCTAAATATCCAATGGTACCACCAACTGTGTCAATTAACAAACACTTGAAACTCCTGACATGGAATGTCAACGGACTGGGGTCTAGTATCAAGAGGCACCTTGTGACACAATTCATAAATAGACAATCACCTGATATAGTGCTCCTGACAGAAACACACTTGGCTGGAATGATATGCAACCTCTTTAAAAGAACCAACTACCGTACCGCAGTGCATGCAGGTTTCTCCATAGGTGCTAGAGTAGTATTGATCCTAAAACACAAGAGGCTCCCACTGACGATAACTAAGGTGACCCATGATACTGAGGGGAGGTATGAACTTAAAAACGCCACAATCTGGAACCAAACTCTTGCGATAATGACAATATACTCCCCACCGGCACTTATGTCCACACTACTGAAAGAGATCACGCCCATCCTCGCCACAAATATAGCAGATCTCTGGGTATTAGGTGGAGACTTCAATGAGGTCATGAATAAAACACTAGATTGCACACATATAAGGGGAAGGAATCCGAAATCCAACACCAAACTAGCAACTTTTGCTTCCGCACTAGGGCTGAAGGACGTATGGCGGGACTTACATGAAGATGCACGCGAATATTCCTTTCACTCAGGCGCGCATGCCTCACTCTCTAGAATAGACTACTTTTTTCTACCATCTCAGAATATAGCGCGTCCCTACTCCCGCAGAGCATATCCAATCACTCCCCACTACTGATAGAAATGGAAACAGAGAGGCCACGTACACCACCTGCCTGGCGTCTCAACAACTATTACCTGGGGTACCCTGACCTGGTGGAAAAAATACGCAAAGCTACCTCCAGATATTTTGAGCTGAACATGGGTTCCGTAGACAATCCAGGAACACTGTGGGAAGCCTATAATCCGGTACTGAGAGGGGAGATCCTTGCATGGACAGCAGCGCACAAAAAGGCACACCGGGAAAAGGTGGAAGAAGCTGAACAGGAAGTGGCACGCAGGGAAGTGCAACATGTAGGTACTAACACACCGGAGACAAATAGGGCGCTGATATTGGCACATAAGAAATTGCATAATGTATCTCTAGACAGCGCCAAGAAGGCATACATAGCTATGAGAGCACGACTGTATGAAATAGGGGAGAAAGCAGGTAGATTACTAGCCTGGTTGGAAAGAAGAGATGAGGGTCATCAGCAAATTAGAAATATCAAAACCACAAATGCCGAAATAGCCTCAACGGACAATGCAATAGCTGAATGCTTTGCGTCGTATTATGTGGAGCTCTACAGCTCCTCTACTGCCCAGACAGATTTCACGGCACTCAACGGAGTTACTCTCCCCACATTGGATACTGAGCAGTCAGTCATACTGGAAGGTAATATTACAGAAGAGGAAATATCATCAGCTATCTCCCAACTCCAATCAGCTAAAACCCATGCCCGAACGGCTTCCAAGTGGACATTTGGAAGAAATTAAATAGTGACGGTATTGCATCACACCTGCTTAATATTTTCAAGCACTCCAGAACAGCAGGGATCCTTCCGATGGATTTACGTAAAGCCACCATAATAGTGATACCAAAGGAAGGGAAGCCACCAAAGGAATGTATCTCCTATAGGCCCATTTACCTGTTAAATAGTGAAACTAAGATACTACCAAAGGTACTCGCCAACAGACTCCAAAAGGTAATTTCGTCCCTCATACAACTGGACCAATGTGGATTCATGCCAAGAAGATCCACAAGGTTGAATATCCGTAGACTGCACTTGGCGCTCGAAAGAGCACCGGCCCTACAGGAATCACTGGCGCTGCTGGCGATTGATTTTGAGAAAGCCTTTGATTCAGTCCACTGGGAAGCATTGTGGGTAATCATGAGAAAAATCGGCTTTGGTGAACAATTCATAGGCTGGGTTAAGCTCCTGTGCAACGCCCCCATAGCAGTGGTAAGAGTGAACGGCTGGCCCTCTCGTAACATCCAGCTGGGAAAGGGAACCAGGCAGGGTTGCCCCCTATCAGCCATGCTATTTAAATTAATAATTGAGCCCCTAGCAGTAATACTGAGAAACACACCGTTGTGGTCAGGATTCCGATGAGGCACACTTGGGAAGACAGGGTCTCGCTCTATGCTGACGATTTACTGATCTACCTGGGTAACCCGGCTGTCTCCTGCCCTATTGTCACCCAGATACTGATCCAATACGGCAGATTCAGTGGTCTGAAAGTGAACTGGGGTAAATCGATACTGTTCCCGATCAAAGGAATAGACTGCATACCCCCTGAGAGCTCCCGATATAGAGTCGAGATGGAGCAATTCTGATATATGGGCATCCTGATCTCAAACAAATTGGAGGATTATGTGATCCATAATCTAAACCCAATTCTAAAGCAGGCTCGGAGATCACCCCCCAATTTGATCAATGGGTAATGGACGTGAAAGCCTGTATAGCAATGGAGCGTTGTGTATGCACAGCCAGAGGCTGCCCTGGCAAAGCCCATAAAATATGGCAGAAATGGGAACAAACTATGTAGTAAATATGTAGAGAACTGGGGAACATTGCTGTGTGATAGTTGCATAGAAGGGATATGATCAAACTGTCAACTTGTCATATGCTGTATAGCTGTAACTAATCCTGAGGTCAAATCACAATGCCTTTGTTGTACGTATGGAAAGTTTGTTGGTATATTGTATGTTATTGTTCTAAAGTAACAAAATACAATTAAATGTTTTATTTAAAAAATATGTTGCTCTCCATCTCTAAGTTATCTTGCGATGGTAATGATGGAGGCGATATCATTGAGATTCAAATAACAGAAAAAAACCTTTAAATGACCTCTTTTCCCGTGTGCCGCAAAACAACCGAAGGAAACGGAAAACAAATAGGAAACGTACCTCCCAAATTTGTATCGATTTAAATCCTAATCAGAAAATTGAACAAAGGAAAAATAAAAAATCTAACCATCTACCTACTCCACCTAAAATAAAAACTCAAAATCAGAAACTAAAGTGTTTGTGGCAAATATTTCCCGCTACTCAATATCGCCTCCGATTATTCTGCACCCTTTGGATGGCTGCCCCCGGCGAAAACCATTTACCGAGACTACTGGTCAAGCCTTGCCTCTCGATTAAGACCATCTCCAGAGGTAAGCCAAATTCTGTCCCTGTTGGACGATGTGATTCTTCAGATACTGCTATTGAAGATTTGAACCAGAGTTCTCAAAATATGACACACGAAAATCTTATGAATTTATCTATTTATTCCCATAATAACAATTCAATTTTGGAAGCTGTTCATCATAGTTTACATGATGCTCTGTGTAATCGCTGTGTACTACCACCAGCATTTCAGGTAAATTTTGAAAACGTTAGATCAGAAGTGCCAAGAAATAGCTCTTAAGGTCCCCTGCATATCAGAAAATGCAGCTTTGCAAAACCCTTTGTGTGTAAACTCTGCTAATTTATATTTTAATCCTACTTCTATCAATCCAAAACGCATTACTCATTTAGATGGGATCACACAACAAAATTCCAACTGTTGTTCATCATCTGGTATACTCCCAAGAGCTTTACTTCAAGCCCCTCTTGACACAATCTATGAAGAAACTTGACAAGCTATGTATAATCCTTATCCAAATATACTCAATGATTAGATCATTTGCATCACCATGCTTGACAGATTATACTCTGATCCGTTTCCCAATCGATCAACAATCCTTGCTGTATTTAATTTGATCTCTTCATTGAAACAGATTAACTCTGTTGATATTGAGTCAGTGACATATCCCATTCTCGCCCAACAGGATATTACAGAAATTAGAATACAATCCCGATTAATCAAGAATTTAGTGTGGAATGAAAGACAGCAATTGTTTGCCGAAGGCTTACGCCTTGAAGCAATCACTGTACCTCCTTCAATCAAGGCCAATTGCCAAACAGAGCATCTCCAAATTGATTGGCCTTCCAAATACCGTGAACACTGCTGTTATTAAAGAACTATCATGCCCCAGATGTAAAAGTGACTCACTTCACCCAACTCAATTGCCTTCTTCAAAATGGGATTGGGTGGTAGTAGCGAAAAAAAAAGTGTTTTAACCTATAGCTCACTAGCATGATTTTCTTGATTCAATACATTCATGTTCCCTAGCTTGCTGGAATACTAGGGGATTTTCGCATTTAATTACCCCTTACCCATCTGTACTAAATGATTTTGATATTGTCCTACTCCAAGAAACTTGGATGCTGACAACTCCTGTTTGGGAAAATCACCAAATTAAAGTTGTGTCAGCCTCCAAAGCGGCTAAAGGGCGACCTTCTGCTGGGTTATCACTTGCAGTTCGCAACGACTCTCAACTTTCTCTGGAAGCGTGGACATCTCCTGATCCGGGCATCCAAGTGGCTAAATTAACCACTTTACATTAAATTAATCCCCTCTATCCTGCTTCTGTTCTAATAAATATATATTGGAACCCTCTTTCCCCTTCTGAACCACAGTTCATTGACAAAATTGAAGCAACTTTAAATAAAATTCTACTAGAACCCAATGTTACAACCACAATAATAGCAGGTGATTTTAATTTTAATTGCTTCTCAGCACCATAACACATTGGTTGACTCGAGAGTACGCAAATGGCTAAACTTAATGGAATCAGGGAAATGTATTATGTTAAATGGCCCTACTCCTGAAGATTCTCCTCCAAAGTCCAGGAATTTGAGTTCCTCTGTCCTGGACTACGTCTTTATCTCTTCAGATTTGAACATACTAATAGCCTCATTCCAAATTGTTTCTGCCTCCTTCAGCGACCATAACATTCTCAAGGTGGGCTGGATTCCTCATTCTCTACTAAATCGACACTTTTATGATCAGCAAGTTATAGTAAATAATGCAACTAATCGCCGTAAATGGACTCCTACACAAATTTCTAAATTACACTTTAGGCTCTTGCAAGGCGATAGTAACGTTTATACAAACGCGCCCATTTTTTATGATTGCATTATGTTGATTAAACAGACGAGTCATGGTCAAACTCGTCTATTTTTCACTCACAAATATGTTCACATAACAGTGATCAGTAGTCTCAAACTAGAGCTAAAGCAAGCACTAAAAAACAATTTTGCTAAATCTTCTTCAGCGCTAACGACTCTACTTAAAACTAGATACAAAAATAGAATTAAACAAACTTTACTACTTCATAAACAAGCAAAAGCTGAAGAAATGCTAAAAGCTCTTATATCCAAATATTCAGGTGAGATATGGAAAGTGATCAATAGCATACCATCTAATGCTTCTAAGTCGGTTTTGATAAATACAATTTCTGAGTCCACCTGGATTAATCACTATCAAAGTCTCCTTTGCTCTTCTAGTGTTCAGATAAGCGTTATCTTTCCAACCAACCCTGATTTAACCAGCTTAAAGTTTGACACTTTAGATATTGGGCCTCATCACAACTCAGGCGTTAAGGGTTAACGCCGTCGTTAACCCTTAACGCCTGATTCCGATTTTAACGGCTGCTTTTAGCAGCCGTTAAAATCCATGGCGCTAAACTGCCTTGGTGCTAATTACGCCACCGTAATTTACGGTGGCGTAATTAGCGCCTTCCCCACTCCCATTATGCCCTATCGGGCAAAAATGGGAATGGGGAAGGGTAAAATGGGAAATGGGGATTTACCGCCCCACTCACCTTGGAATGGGGCGGTAAATCCGCCATCCACCATGGTGTAAACGTAGTTTACACCATGGTGGTAAAGTTGGTGTACTTACCGCCTGGGTCGTAATGACCCCCATTGTCTTAATAATTAAAAAAATTAGCTCCTCTAGAGCTCCAGGACCAGACAGCCTAACAAACGCAATACTCAAATCTAACCCTGAGGCATGGGCTGCTCTTTTGGAAACTGTTTTTACGAGAGTAATATATACAATTCAAATTTCACCATCATGGAGAGAGGCTATTCTTATTCCTATTTTTAAAAAAGGAGACCGGTCAAAGCCTGACAACTATAGACCAATAAAATTACTTGACGCTCCTGGTAAAATCCTTGGTAGACTAGTTGTATGCGATTTTACGAAATGACTTATTGCCAACAAATTAATGGATATACACCAATCAAACTTTGTGCCAGGTATTGGCACAGCACTAAATCTCTTAATATTGTCCTCTATAAAACACCAACCCATTCAAACAAAGCAACCTGTCTTCTTCACTCTGATTGATTTTAAGCAAGCATTTGTGCCATGACAGATTTTATGGTCTAAGTTTAAATGCAAACTGTCCTTTATATATCAGGTTTTTAATCTATCAATTTTATTCAAATACATCAATCAAAATTAAGTTGACGACAAATGGTCTTTTATCTCAGGCGGTCGAAACAAACGCTGGCTTAAAAAAAGGATGTTCTTTTGCTTCTATACTTTTTAATTTCTTTATTAGCGGTATTCATCTTCGTTTTAACTCTGTACGATTGTTTCCGGCAAGATTGGGAGCTTGTGAAATTTCATATTTATTGTATGCCGACGATCTAGTGCTGCTAGATAGGACTCCGATCGGATTGCAGTGGAAGATCTCCACCCTATCGGCTTATGCACAACAGAATGATTTGGTTACTAACACATCAAAATCCAACATTCTGATTTTCCATCATAAACACCAGAAATCAAGTTTTAAATTCAATTGGAAGCTTGACAAGAGCCCGCTACTCCAGATATATGAATATAAATATCTTGGTGTTAACATAATTTCACATCTTTCAGATCAACCTTATAAGGGGGATCTTGCCACTAGAATGAAGATGCTAGCAATCCAAGGAAAGGCTTTGCAAGCGACCTATGGAAAATTCTCTCTTTTACCAATTTGGATATTTATATGCAAAGATTTATTCCCATAATTACTTATGGGAGCCAAACTAAAACCTTCCCCAAGTCCGTGAGATGGGACATTTTGGAGGGCATATATTGGAAGCTAATCTTGCCAGTTTCTTCGAACACCCCAATTGCTCTAAGAAGACATGAACTTGGTTTAACTTCACTTAATGCTTCAGTCTCTTGGTCAATGCGATGGACCTACAGGAAATGTCTTCTCTCTTCTTCTACCTTTGCTAATTTATTTCCTATCATGAAAAAGATGTTACAAGCTTCTGGCATTACACCATTACAAGAATGGAAACAGACCTGCTGTGAGATTCTTGAGGAGGCTGATATTTCTGATTCCATGCCACTTGATGCTCCTGATAAAGCCAAAATTAAATTGTGGAGATATGATTGGATTAGCAACTCTGAAAAAATAAATATTTATAAAGTGGTCAAGGAGGGGGCTTTTCAAATTGGAGCACTAAATGAATTACCCCACTATCTTGTTAAATTCCCTGACCGCTGTTGTACTGATTCCTTCTTACGCTTCCGGCTGAATTTATTCTATACAAATGATAAGATTGCAACATATAATAAGGCTAATAAATTACTAATACGTGCAGACATTGCAAGATCAATAATATTGTCGAGACCACAAGACATTTAAGATAAAATGTCCCTCATTAGCTGATATGAAGACTCATCATTTGTATAAACACTTTCTGCATTTAACTTTATTAACCCAAGAGCAACTTTGGGGAGAGGTTTTTAATGCTCCAAAATGTCTCTTATTATCAATATAATACAATTTTTAACAGAACTGAATCTATTTTCACCGATTAACTTGACACATAAATAAACTAATCAATATGTAATTTAACAATTCCTTGGTGATCGACTCTATTATGCTTTTGTAACAAGGATCGAATTCAAAGATAATTGTATGTGTGACTATTTATGCTATAAATTATAACTCTCATGCTTTTCTTCTTATATCGATTTTAAAATATTCAGAAATATTGTGATATATTGGATTTTAGTTTACTGTATGGTAAACATATGTACTGTTTTAAGAATATTGCACATAATATGATAAATCAGTTTGCATTGAGTAGGTTTGTGTACTGTTATAATTGAAAACGTTGATATTCTACTAAACCAATTTTTATTAATAAAAAAAAGAATTGCCCCCTGACTGGCACAAATCACCCCGAAGCCACAACTATATGCCCTTCCATAAACCATCCTCCACATCAATGAGTCATTCCTAAATTAATAGAGTCAGTCTCTTTGCATTGTACATCACTTACTTTACAAACCATATTTGATATTGCAACACAGCAGTTGTCGCTGAGGTGCATGTTCATTGTGTCACCTGCTCTTAGGGAACAACTTACCAGAATGCATTTCCAAGCTGCCTGTACTGACACACTGTGGTATGACCAGCCTGCCAGGGTATGAGGGTATGAGTGCCCATATACCACTGCCCTGTGTTGCAGGCATTATGTTAAAATGCCTGCCATTGTATATTGCAAGGGGTAAAATTAGAACAAAAATCGGAATAATGTGCTGATAGAGGGTCATCATTCCAAGGTGGACAGTCTGGTACTCTCCTATTGTACTGCCTGAAGATAACCCTTTGAGAAAGGGTAAAGGGATGAATATCACCAATGAGTGTTCCTGTCTGCTCTGCATGAAATCTATGTGAATTCTGTATTTGAAACAATGATCTGAGAGCTCTAGATTCTATTCAGCAGGCTGTGATGGAAAGGTTGCACATGTGAATCAGTGCATACATGACAGACACATGGCTTGGTGCTCACATTACTGTTCACAACACTCACCCTAACATTGCAATGTCTGTATCCATGAAACATGCATTCTTGTCCATAAATGTAAATAAATTGGGTTGTGGAAGGACATGGCAGCAACATTGCCCACTCAGATGGGGTATGAGCGCTCTGTTGCCCCTTGTTTCAGGAGAATTTCAGATGAGGATTGGCTGGGTCTCAGTTTAAACATGCCCATTCACTGATACAGAAAAATATTTAGTGAATAATGATGATAAAAAGGGACAGATGCCACAAAAGTAACACCCAGAGAGAAAGTTCAAATGTAGGGATTGATTGTTCCACTTACGAACATTAGCGTGACCATTAATGAGCTGATGAAGCATTGAGAACAAAACCGGCTTCTGATATGTCGTATGTGGTCCACATTTCCCCATCCAATGCCTACTCATAATTGTGCATGCCTCGGGGGTATTTCCTGCACAAAAGAGCAGAACCATGCTTTGTCTGACAGAGCTGGCATTCACATATCTTTTCAGCTGCCCTGAAGCCAGTGAATATCAATGTGTGCCTCTGTAGTTGTTAGGGAGAATTCTCTGTAAATGCTAATTCCCCAAACCTAGTGAGTCCCCCAGCAGTTTTGCTGGATTTTTGGGGTTTATTTTTTTCTCCTGCTAAGAGTGAGACTCTTTTTCTCCCACTCTTAGGCATGATTTGAGAATGTCCTTTGACTATGTTATGTGTTTTATGGGCTATGTGGTCTTTTACTCCATAGGGCTTCATGTGTTTTTGGTAAGTGTGTTACACAGCACCCTCAGTGCAGTAACACAGGGGTGTCACAGTGAACCCCAAACATAGACTCCATACCCTGGGACTGACTACTGTCTCCCAGGGCATGTAAAGTCACCATTGACTTTACTAGTCTTAAATTCTGAACAGAACCAGTACAAACCATCATATTGTGGAAGTACTGGTAGGGGTAATTCGATTGCCCCTGGGTCTGGTTTTCAAGGGGGCACTGTCCAGTTCCCCCTTGTCGAGTTTCTGGCTGGTGGCAGTGGTTACCATGCGAAATATTCCTCTGGAATATTACCTATGGGATTTTCCCATTAATTTTAAATGCACCAACTTTTTGGTGCAATGTTAAAGATACCGCTGGGTTATTTATTTAATATTTATTCCCCGGTTGGGTCTTTTTGCCAGGACTCGGTTTTAAAATGTCATTTGTGTTTGCCTCTGTAACGCCAACCCAAGTCGAGCCCTTTGTTCCACAGTTGGCGGGCTTCTGCACAGAAGCCTCTAAAAGTGGTGCCACTCTGTCTTGGTCTACAGGATGTGTGGTAGGGGGGAATAGGCACCCTGGACTGAGTTGCCTTGACAACTCAAGTTACACTCTTGTCTGATTGGGCCAGTGGTGAGCCGCCCAGCTCACCACTTAGCATGTTTGATTGACAGCTAGGCTGATGAATGGGGGTTTTGCTGCATAAAAGTATGGCTTTGGGGACTGGAACTTCAGAAGTCACCACAGGACCTAAAGAATCTGAAGAGGGAGAAGCTGAGCCAACCTGCAACAACGACACCACCGGTGGAGACCTGCTGAACCGAACTCACCACTTCCCAAAGGCAGAGAAGATCTTCTTCCAGGAGAGTCTTCTTCCTTTGAGCTGGTGGGGTTAACCAGCTCGCCTTTTTTCGCCCCCCTGGATCGACTCGTGGTCGAATCGCCCGTGCCAAGCACCCCAGCGGCCGGATAGCCACGTTTCACCACTAACGCGAATAAAAGGATAGTACCTTTTAACCAGGATACTCCGCGGCTGGTTTCTTCCCTGGCAGTGCAACGACCTCCAGCTTTCCTCCACGTCGAGATCTTCTCTTCCCCAGGACGAAGCACCGATTTGCACCCATTGCAAGGAACAACTGCCCCCGCTGGAGCTTTCTCACCATTTCAGGTACTGTGTCCCACCTGGTCTCCCTTGCAACAGACTGTTCAAGGTGTCCCGTAAATCCTTGACTCTCTATCCTGGGGTGACCTCGGACCCGTTACCATTACCTTTCTGAACTGATCTAACTCCTTTTTGAACTATCTGCAAAGACTTTTAAAGTGTACTTCAACTGTGTGATCTTGGGCACATTCCGCCTTGCTCTCTCCAAGAGTGGGCCTGGCCTATGAACTTTTTGCTCTACAGTAGACCCTGGCTTTCTTGACTTGCTGTGGTTCTTTAAAAGTGTTGGTATTGTGTGTTTTCCTATTTCTGGCTTTTCTCTCCCTTTTTAAATCATTATTGGAGTGCCATCCATGGTGTACTAACCTAGACTTGTCAAATAATTAATTAGGGAGGTGTATATATTTCTAGTGACTGTGTTTGAACTTGCTTGACATATTAGTGCCAGTGTATTTTTACAAGTGTGTTTTTAAATAAATAATTATATACTTTTATACCAAAGCTCTGGTCAGTGTTTGCTTGTGCTGCTGCCTTTTTGTACCTAATGCGTATACTCTATATACTGCCAAACTCTTCTTGAGAGAAGTCTGACTGCTCAGCCACAGCTACCAGGTAAATCTGGGTGGTACAGACTGCTACCAATTGGGTTTACTGCTATCACCTGTAGTCTTAAACTTTTTGCAGTGGTCCCTAAGGGAACTGCACAGGTTCCTGCCTAACAGTAGTAAATGTGTTTAGTCCACAGAGGTTCAATTTGAGTGAAACTCTGTGATTGATTCATGTTTATAAGTGTGGGGGCAGTATGTCACACTCATTCTAGCTGCATAGGTCAACATTCCCAGTGCACTATTGTATGGACAAGTGACACAGAGCTGGCTGAAGGGGTGATCAAGTGGTTTCATTACACAGGGCCACCGCAAATATAGGACACAGACAGCACACACAATGTAAGGTGTCACTTTACATTGTGTGAGCTGGCAGCGCCCTTCACAGTGTTGTGTAATGCATCAGTCAATGAGTGTCACTCACTCATTTATCGACAGTCATTGACTGACACTTTACATGACACTGTCAAGTGAAGGGTACTACCAGCTCACGCAATGTAAATTGGCACCACCTATTTATGACTAGTGCCGTACAAACAGCATGGGGCTCATGCCTTCGAGGAATCTCACACAGGGTGCTAGTAGACCTGGGTTTGGCACTGATGTGACACATCAGACAGTGACCATTGTATGTGCTGTTACATATTGGGGCAGCACATGGAGGCATTGACAAACAGGGTGGTGATTTGGGTAGCGCACTAATCATTGCTGCACACATATCACAGCATTGATCGTACATGGACTAAGGTTTGCACGGTGAGACAATGGATCCTGCTAACCTAATCAAGGTGCAAAGTCACATTGAGGAGCCAGCTGGCAATGGTTGGCATGTTGAGAGGATTGTGAGTATATTGATGGCAAGGGGATGCATGGAATCCATGCCCCATTGCAGCCACTAGAGCACTTTGGCAAGGATATCACAGTTTTCCTTCTCAGGCATGCACCATATGCAGCAATGAAGTGATGTACATGAACAGTTTTCATATGTGAAATGACAAGACAGGGAAATGTAGTACATTGTCTGTATCATTTTCTGTGTGTCATGTTATTTTTCTTTGGAGAATGTATAGATTTGGTCAGCTATCTGATGCTTTTTGCTGGTGTGACTGTGGAAAATGTCCTATGTTCAGTACTTATCCCTGGATTTTGAAAGCAAAAGCCTGTTACATGAGCCATCAGTCATGATTTTTCCACAATTAAAAGGCCCTGTCTACAATAAGTGCATGAGCAAGACACGGGGCGGGGGTGCATCTTGTACGCGTGGCAATGGCATGCAATACACCTGTGACGGTACACATTCACAGTGTCTTGCATGTGTATTGTCCAGTGGGTGTAAAAAGGGAATGTTTTCCTAATAGGAAAGCTTTGTCCCCTGCACACTGTCTGGAAGGCCAAAGCCTAATGGTAATTAGAGACTTAGGTGGCATGCGAGTCAGGCTAGCACCCTTAATTAACAGATATATAAAACCTTTTTAGGCATCTTAAATATATTCAGAATTTCACCAAATGAGTTCAATTAGACAATTTCAAAGATATATTCAAAAAACAATATAATTTATTATTCATACAAAATAGTTGGCCCAACGCGTTACAAGGGCATCTCCTGGGATTTGCTCCCGTGTCTGAAGCAGTAATTATGCCATCATTTACTGTCGACCTGAAGACTCTATTGGTTTGTTGTATTCAGCAAAGGAAGCACATGCTACAAAAGGGTATCTTCCTTAGATGCTGACTGTTTATGAATAATCTTCTCTTATGAGCTCTACAGAAAGGATATCTAGCGACTATTGATTTGTCACTCCTGCTCTTTGACCACTACAAAACCTTTGATTTCTTTCTAGATTATGAGACCCTCCTGGTCAGGAATAAGTGAACAGCTTTGTGAAGCGACCGCAAGTTATAACACCATTTATGGCCATTCAAGACATTCCATCTTCTTTGGCTATCTTCTAAGTGAAATGTTATAGATAAAGAAAAACATGCCCCTGATGAAGAGTCTTTGCAACTCGAAACGCGTTGGGCCAACTATTTTGTATGAATAATAAATTATATTGTTTTTTGAATATATCTTTGAAATTGTCTAATTGAACTCATTTGGTGAAATTCCGAATATATTTAAGATGCCTAAAAAGGTTTTATATATCTGTTAATTAAGGGTGGTAACCTGACTTGTATGCCACCTAACTCTCTAGTTACCATTAGGCTTTGGCCTTCCAGACAGTGTGCAGGGGACGAAGCTTTCCTATTAGGAAAACATTCCCTTTTTGTCCTTTATCTCCAGCCTAGGTACCAAGGCTGAGCACCTCTCCCCTGCACCTTTACTTAACCCAACATTTGCTACAATCATTTTATAAAATGTATATGACCAATACGCAATAAGATTATCCACAACAGGGTGTGCTTAGTGTGTTTTCCACTCTTTCAGTATTGTCCAGTGGGTGTAACAATCATGACTCACGCAGTGTCACAAAATGTTGTGTATGTTGCCACAGTCTTCCATTACCTTGCCCTGGCAGCCTTTGGACCTGAATAAGCAACAATGTCTCTGCATAGACGCATGAGGGTCTCTTCCCAATGGGACAACATGTGGATGGCCAATAGTTGGCTCTCTGTAGTAACTTAAACATATGGTATGTCAATGGACCAAGGGCCGTGCAAGCGTGCCTTTGTCGGTTCCATGTCTCTGCCTAATCACAAATGTATGCAAGGCAGGTGACTGTGACCAGCCATGTAGCTTGTGGGGGCCAATGTTGCAATGTTGGTTGGGAATTTCATGGCAACACGTATGCTGGCATGAAATTGGCTTCCTCAAATGTGCAGGTCACACTTCCACATGTTGCCACATGTGAATGTCTGCATTAGGTGTGGGATCACTGATGATGCACAGACCAAAACACTTCAACTGATGTGTTTCCCTGCCACTCATGTCCAGGTGTATGTATGTACCCTGGCACATGCAGACCGTTCTATACTGCACTACCTGATTTGCCCGGACATGACTGCGCATGTCAGTGAATGCCATTCATCACAGTGTGCCCATTCACAATGTGCAATGCATGTGTGTTTGCCCATTTTGTGTCTCTGTGCATTGTAATGCACATATGCATGTTTGGAAAGGTACGCATAACTCCAAGTGTTGTTGTCTGTCTAAGTGCAGGTGATGATGCAGCGGATGCAGAGGAGGCGGAGGAAGAGAAGGAGGCCGTACGCTATGAACATCCACAGGTGCTACAGACAATCCTCAGTCGTGCTTCTAGCTCTTCTGACTCTGCAAGTGAGGATGCAGAACCAAGTGTGGATGACACATTGAGGGACATGGAGTGTGGCTCAATGGGCAGTCGGGATGTTGTCATTGAGTCTGGGGTGATATGACAGCAAGTGAAAAGCACATACTTCTTTTGTACTGGAATTCAAAAGACACTCCTGATACATTTAGCAGGGAGTGCAAAGACTATCAGAAGAATTCCAGGGTTTCAAATACAACTTTTGAATCATATTGCAAGAAGTGAATAATTGCATTTATATTATGGCTGACCACGAGTTCTTTACCAAAGATTGGAAAAGAGAGCAGTACCCAGATTCATTTTGTGGAATTATTTGTTTTGTTGATAACACACAGGGTACCTCTCAACAGTGACACCCATCGGCTTGGGGTTGCAGTTTTTGTGTTCATACTTCAATCTTAACCTGCTCTTGTTAGAGGAGATGTTGATATTCATAAATCTTTACAGTATCCTGAGAATGGTCAAATAAATAGAAGACTTCTTATTGCTGTAATTGAACAGATTTTACAAATTCTGATGTAAAAACGCCAAATGATTGTATTAAAAATGATTGATGGTAAAGACAACTTTGTTATAGAAAGAACACGAGTTCAGCAAGCAGTAGGATGGCACAAGTGGTTCTCCAGATTTGTATGCATAATATACATTTGCATGCTTGTTCTTTTTATCTTTCTGTACCTTACATTTCACAGTCTCTTATCCTAATGGTCTTGTCCAACAAGGAGCTCCCGTGGTTTTCCCTATTATGAGTAACAATGATGATAATTTCTTTGACCTCTATGCGTATGTTAGAAGACGTAAAACAAATGCAGAAGAAGATAAACAGGGGATAAACACCTATCTAGATAATCCAGCTCACCTGGGGAATAACATATGGTACCAACACATGAAAACGGTTGGGGAAAGCGCATCTGATGAGAATTGCTATGTCTGATCTCTCATCCCCTATGCCATGAACACAGTGAAGACTTTCATTTCGAAGGAGGTGTCGGCATACGATGCAAAGTGCCTCAGTCATCTTGCAGCATGTACCACTCGAGGACAAGGGAATTGGCCAACCTTGTGATGGAGAACAAGGCAATTGTTTCCATACCAGGATGACTACATCAAGACTACTCAAATGGAAAAGGAGCCTGGATGGACAGATCAAAATCTTTTGTATCCTGCGGCAGGACAGGATGAGGTGATTTTTGTGGAAATGAAGAGAATGAACTGTTCAGACATGACGGAGAAGACTGGAATGCCTGGATGCTGGGAACAAGCACTACTATTGATCTATGGACAAGTGCACACCAACAAAGGATGGGAAGATGGAATGATGTCTTTTGCAGCTAATTTGCAGAGAAATTAAGCCGTGCAAGGAGCACAGAAGGTGAACGATGGATGTTTAAAGTCATGGGACAAATACTCCAAATTGCTGACATCGGTGGTAGATGAATTGGGACCCATAGCTGCAGTTCCATTAGTTAATGCAACAATGTGCTTCCGAAGTCATGGAAAGAATCACATTGGACATAATAAAGGATGCAATACTACAATTGATGTCCCTGGAATGAGAAAAGGGACAGCTGTCCTTGTGAAACAATATTGGGCTTGAGGGTCCAGAGCCTACATGAAATTGTCCAGGAACTGGAGCAGAGTATTTTCCTTGGTGTTCGTCCATGTTCCAGTCTTGGCAATTCCACAGAGCAATATAAAAATTGATGAATTATCGAAAGTAGATGACCACATACGAAGGAAAAGATCGCTTGAACTCTGACAAATGAAGAGAGAGAAGTGTTTCTTGTCTAAATCAATAAAAGCTTATGAGGCCATTCCTGATTAACAAAAGCTGTTCAGCAAGACTGCTATGATAATGGCCTCTATAGTCATGCCATGACTTCAAACAGAGGTGAATGCAAAATGGCTGCACATCAACAGATGGGAGATTCTCAAGACTATCAATGCTACTATAAAGGGATAGAACACCATTAAAGAAGAGCTGAGGGCCATACGACACATGATCTACCAGAACAGATATGTCCTCAACATGATCACTGTGTTAGAAGGAGGAGTTTGTGCCAAAATTGGGCCATCATGTTTCACATTCACACTGTCCCATGGCAGTGAGAATGGGACCTTGAGAGAATCCATATTGATGTTAACCAATCTACATTCTAAGATGGAGGAAGAGACAAACGGTATTGAATGTGGTCGCTGGTTTGCGTTCCTGTTTTCATGGATTCCTCATTGGTTGGCGAACCTGTTCAAATTCTTGGAGCAATCCTGGTGCTGATCATGTTTGGATTTTGTGTGGTTAGAATAATCATTGGACAATGTCACAAAATGGCCAAAAAGGCAATAGGCATGAAGAGTATAATTGATGCCAAGGATGAACCAGAAGCCAAGGAGCTGACTGATGATGCTGTCAAAGAATACATAAAGGCAAGCATTGTGACACCTGAATACACAAAGTTCCTGTATCCCAAGAATTAATAGAAGTACGTAGGACATTGGGTTTACTATACCTTGAAAGGACAATGCAATTACATGACCTGGGGTGTGGATGAACATGTTAAATCAGCAGGCACCCTGAGGACGGTGATGAAAATATGGACACCGAAAAAGCAATTCTTCAAGAAAAGGTACCAGGATGCAGAGATACTTGAGGAGGAGGTTGAGGACTCGACTAGAGGGGGGGATGTAGAGGAGAAGCTGTACACATCTGAAGGAGATCCTGCCCCCTTACTCCCATATATTGGAAGCATAAGACCGTTCTGTGTTTAACACCATCCATCATGCCAATACTGCAGCGTGTGTTTGAAAGAAGGTTGTCATTAAGCCAACCATACCAAATGTACCCCTAAAGTGGTGATAACCTACAGGAGGAACTCCCTGAAGGAATATGAGAAGGAGCAAAGGAAATAATTAGCGATATCATAAAAAGTATGTGCAACGTCCTGGGATACTGATTATAAAGGATGTGCAAAGTGTACGAAACCAATGACGAAGTAAAGAATTAAGTGAACTTTCAAATATAAAAGAAGCATATTACATGTGCACGAAATGGTGCAGAGATAAAACGGTTCAATACATGTACAGATGCTGAAACGCAAAGTAGATTAAATAATCATAGAAGCTGGCTATAAGTATTGAATTGAATACAGTCAAAGCCACTATTATATAGAAACTGGACATCGGTGTCATGAATTTAGCAAGCCAATACCCACGAAGTGAAAAAATTAGAATTGTATCGAAGCAAGAATAAGCAGAAATCGTGGAGCTGCATGGTGAGGTTGTCTGGCCTGGAGTCAAAAGTAAAGTAAAGGAGTCAAGGTCAGCCATCTATCTTGGAAAGGAACGAACATGCAGAGGATGAATCTTCCCTTGTCAAGGTGCACAGAAAGAACACAGAGGATGGGAAGTTTAATTCATTTAGAGCATCTAAAACCTGCAAAATGGACCACATCGTGGTCTCCAGTCACATGGGCCAAGGATGAACATAGAGTCCAAACTTGGAGTCCCAGACACGATAGTGAGTGTTCTCACTCCCGTAAATTCTAGTAGACAAGAATACTTTTGCAAGGCCAACTACGAAGACAATATCATGGCAGAAGGCATGGGCAATGAGAGATGATAGGCTAATTGGGTGGTGGGGTAGTGTCATGCCCCATCCCTTTGCACCTGTGTCCGGGTTTACGTGCTGCTAAATTAAACGAAGGTTCCAGACATGGAATAAGCATGCCAACCAATTATATCAATACATATAACAAATGACCTTATAGTTTGAAGACCAATGGGAAACTGCGTATCTAATGTTTCTGAGAGTACATGTTTTAGAGGTTGGCATATGTTGTCCACCCGATAGCGAGTAGCCAATCACAAACCCAGTCCCTATGGAAAGATATACTTAAATATTTTCCTTCACCAATCCCTACCCTCGATAGGTTTTTTACTATTACTATGTAGTGTGATGTCACCTCTGACATTTTTTCAGTATAAAGTTTATGTTTTAAGAAAAGATTTTTCAGAGACTGAGCGTATTTCCGTTGATGTTTGTGGAAACCTCCCTGTTTTAGATAATTGTTAATAAAACAGTACTTTGCCATCTTCCTGAGTTGGTTCCGTTATTTAGGCTCAGACTTATTCTGTGTAACCCCATTCATTGCATGCATGTACCCAAAGGGCCATAAGCTCACAATGGTATGCATTTTGCCAACCTCGGTAGCCTTAAAAGTAGATCCACGCAGGCTTGATAGGTGGCCAACTTTGCACGAGACCTGCAGATGAACTGGCCTGCTGTTAAATCTCAGTTACCAGTTTAATGGTATCAACTACAGAGTGTAATTTGCCTTTTGACTTTGAGAACATTCCGACATGTAATTTCTCTTTTTACTATAGGTGGTAATATAGCTATAGCCGGTAAAATAGCTCAGTGGGTTGAATGCTCACTGCTGCAATGTGTGTGTGTGATCTGCAGGTTCGAAACCAGGCAAGGCCAACTCAGCCTTTTTTATTTATTTAGTTTATTGTGCATTTGTAAGGTGCTTATACAACAAGTAAATTGTGTTTCCAAGAGCCTGTAAATTGTAAATTGTAATCTGTTTTTCTTTCATTGTTCTCAGGTTGATAAATGAGTACCAATGCAGGTTGGGTGATATTGTATGTATATTTGTTCTGTATAATGCACTTTAGCGTATGTACTATATAATAACACATCATTATCATTTGGCCTTTGACATTTGCTTGCATTTACAGTAATTTGGTAATATGAGCCAATACACACTGATATTAACGATACATATGGTGAGCCATTCTTGTATGAAATGTATATCATATTAAAGTGATATCTTAACTATATTTTTCCTAGTGTACTTAGGATCAATGCTATGTGATGCCACTTCCTGTTTTGTCAAAGGGTGAAAGGTTGTGTTCCGTCACTTCCCATGATGCCACTTTGGGGTGGGGCCAAATGACATCACTTCCTGTGAAGTCATCAGAGGTCAAGGGTCATGTGATGTCACTTCCGCTACCCCAGGCATTTTGGTGAAATGACGTCCCTGTCTGCTTCCATTACCAATGCAGATTTTGTGTGTGTTTTCAGTTGAATTAAACACATTTCAAAACTGTGGAATTCATTGTAGGTTTCTCCCACCCAATTTCAGGAATTATGTCGAAGTTAGAATTCAATTTGAATGATTAAACGTACTATATATTGTGAAGAACCCGAGGGCGTCCTCACTTTCTTTTCCCTACTATCCTCTGCTGAGGTAGCTAGAGAAAGGCCATCGCTATTGGATCACGACCCTGGGGGTGGATATGCAAGAGAGGACCACCTGGGTGGAGGAGACTTGGGGAGTGAGGAGAGGTCATCCATGGGTGAGACATGGTATCCCCCATTCCCTTTTCACAATGAACCCTCAATCCCCACAGCCTTTGTAGGTTATTGTCATTCTTTCCCTATTTCTTCCCTTCCAAATGACCCTAGTAAGTGCCGTCAATATACTGGTACTAGGAAGAGGTTAAATAGGAGGATATTTCCTTGTTCAGGAACGGTAAACACATATCACACCATCTCAGAGCGACATCAGGCCAAATTAGGGAAGAAGCAATCAGAAGTTGTGACTACTTCCAATCGTCACACCATTCTAGTACTGGGACAAGGAAGAGGTGACTATGAGTTGTACACACTAACATTCATTTGCACCACTCTGGTACTGAGACATGGAAGAGGCTTGAAGACTATTATGTGTGTCAGGCATGTCCAGAGAATAGAAGTAATGGTGGTCAGGCAATTGATATCAAGGACTTGTACCTGAAACCTGTTCAAAGGTCACAGGTACATAAAAGTTGGAACGGCCAGTAAGCAGAGGAAAACTGGTAGGAGAGGCAGGATAGGTGGCAGGACAGAAACCAGGCTGAGAGAGATCGGTTTGAGTGGAACTGGCCTGAGAGGGGAAGAATCCTGCTCAGGAGGGAGCTGCTGAGGGGGGTCCTGCCTGGAGGACGCCGGCGACTGCAGAGGAGAGACCGTGATGCCGGGGCTCGAGCTAGCCGTGAGAGGGTCGAGGTCACTAGAGTCTCCTTTGCCTTGCGCCCACAGCCAGCCAGGCATAGAAGACCTCCAAGTACTGCAGGCCACCGGTATAGCACACAAGTGAAGAGCGTAGCTACCAGCAGCACGCAGCGAGATTTGAAGACACCGGAAGAAAAAACACAGAGAACACTCCACAGGAGCGTTTGAGTGCCAGTGAGAACACTCATCCAGGACATTCCTGGGGCTATAGCGGGGCATATGGTTATGCTGAATGAACTGAACCATGTAAGAATTAATGGTGAACCTAAAGTAAGGGGTTTTGAATATCGAGCAAGCTGCAAATTTCAAAATTGCAAATTGAAATTAAATGAACTTGAATGTGAAGCTAGTATTATTGAATACCAAATTAAAGGAAAGTTCTAATGAGCTTAGAAAGGAAGTGAAAACAAGTGTGAAACATAAGTAATGCACTTTTAATAAGTACATTTTATTGAACCACCTGACAATACTGTGAAAGCAAGGTGGTGGAAGAGAGTGAGCACCATGGAGTGAGTTGTGTGGAAGAAAACATTGTAGCAAAACCAAGAGACTGCCAAGGTGAATCAAAAGTGAATGTAAACCAATACACAGGTGCAGTGAGAGAGAAACTTGTATTTGCAAGAAAACCTAAAGAATACTGAAATCTAAGTGTCAAGCAATTAAATCCAAATGCTACAGAAGAATAGCTGAGTGCCAAAGGTTATCAGTTTGGGTGACCTGGGATGGGTAGACCTTGTGGTCTGACAACTGAGCCTAGACTGAAGGGTTATCATTTGTGTGACCTGTAATGGGTGGTCCATTGTTACAAATGCGCCTATACTGAGTGAACCCTAATTAGAAAGACCCAAGAGAAGTACAGATGAAGAAACCCCCTCTCATAACCGGGTTTCTGGAGTGAAAAGAAGAGCAATCTGTGTGAACTATTAACAAGTCTGAAGGATTACAAAGTTGAAGTGGAACTGTTTTGAGAACCAAGAGATTTGAACTAATTGTAGATGTTGAATACTTGAGGAGAGGAACCGCAAAGCCTTTAGGCACTTTGTAATAGGATTGCTGAAGTGAATGAGAAAGAGAGCAATCTATATGACCTATTGAAAAGCCTTAAGGATTTTAAAGTTGACCTGGAACTGGTCTTGAGAGCTAAGAGAGTTGAACTGATTGTAAGTTTACAAGCTGGAAGATTTGACGTCTTGGGGAAGGGACAGCCGGTGGAAGGATGTCTGCATACACCACTGAACATAGAAGAGCTATAAGTGAAATCAGGCAAGAGTAAAGTGACGTCATGAAGACAAGAAACTAGGATGCATTGAAATGATATACAAATACTTAAAGAAGGAAGATGCAACTGAAATAATAAGAGAAAAATATATGCAAATACAAAGAAATCATATACACTAAGACGATAAGTAAGAAAAGAATCAGCAAATCTATATATGCAGATAAGCAAGGTAGATGAGAAATATAGAAGCTTGCTGCTGGAGAAAATATAACGCGAGTAAAGCAGCCATGATGGAAAGATGGACGTAAGTTTCATATAATAGTAAGCTTAGAAGCCTAAAGGAGAGAGATCAAAACTGCAGAGCTGACAGGTGCTGGGAAACAGCTTTGTGCAAGGAACAAAGAATATCTGTTTTTCTTGGGATCAAGGATGCTACATCAAGAGGTGACTGCAAGGCACAAGGGGAGTTAAAGAGGATAAGCTACATATGCATGGCATATTTCTCTTAGATTAAGTAAAGGGGAAAATGTTTGCAAGTGCCAAGTATTGAACAATTAAAGATGCAGAAAGCATATGCAAGATGGAGCAACCAAGTCTCCAGAGGCCAGGAGAAGTAATACTACTGAGCTTAATTGAATTAAATAACACTAAACAAAAGGTCAAAATGGACAAAATCATGGTCTCCTCACACGTGGCGCAAGACTCAAAAACAAGGCCTATTCATTAAGCTCCAACTGAAGATAGCGATGTATCTACACTCCCTTAAAAATCCCAAAGAGGAGAACAGTCAGCAAGGCCAACTACAGAGAAGAGGACTTGGCTTAGGGCCTACCTGATGAGAGATGGTAGGCTAATTGACCAAGTGGGCAGTGGTCTGATGCTATTCCCCGCACCTGGGTTTCGTTTTGCTTACTTGCTGCTAACGAGTGAATGTACAAGGTTGGGAGAGAATGCCAACCAATCATGAGGACCTGTGTAGCAGTGCATCATACGTTGTTGTAGAAGCCAATCCAGTGCTGGTATTCTGCTATTAATCTGTATTATTGGTGCTAAGAGGTAGTTCAAGGCGTGTCTACCTGATAGGGTGCAGCCAATTATGTTAGTAACCAACCCCCTCATTTTGATAGGTTTTTTCTGTTTTCCACATAGGATGACATCATAGCTGATGTACATTGAGGTATGAAGGCTTTGTGTAATCGAAATGTAGATGAGAGTGTGCGAGCTACAATCTCTTTGTGCACCAGATTTCCACTGATTAAAAAGTAGTATTTTAACATATTCTTTGAGTCTGTCCAGTTATCTGGGTCTGAGATCGTATATTGATAATTCCATCTGGCATTTAGAACACTCTAGGTGTGACTGCACAATGCACTAGTCGATAAGCGGCAATGTAATATGGACAAAGATTAGAATAACACTGTACTTTTATAATTAGATTCAAAAGTATAATATTTTTGACCTATGGTGTGGCTGCAAGTGTGCACAGTTTCTTAGTAAGATATGCACAAGCAGGCCAATAATTCCTTCTGTAAACCAGTTACAATTGTACCAATATTTTATTTTCTTGGCTTCCCCAGCATAAAGTTAGCGGACCACTGTTCACATGATTTTGTTTGAATAAAATGACATTTTGTCTCCTACTGCAGTCTGTTCCTTGGTCCAGAATTGTGGGGTGCGATCATCTACCAGGAGGCATTAAATTAGGGGATGCATCTTAGTGATACCTATAATTGAATCCAACATTTATCTAACATCTTGCTGGAGTTTGTAGGGTGAGAATGTGACACTGGTAAGGCTGGTTGCTGATAGCTTGCAATGCCACCTGGAGAAGGAAGTAATCAAGCTAAGGCAAGCACTGTTGAATGTGGTGCAAGTTCTGTCTATTGAGGTCCTGACCTTGAAGGCTGAGAATAGCATACTCTGTCAGCTAGTGGCAACTCATGATGTATTATGCCGGTAACATCTTCCTATGAGTCTAGGCATTGGTAAATGTAAAGACTCACCAAAGAAATTAAATGAGCTCTTTGATGCCTGCACAGTGTTGTAAACATTCAAACCACATAAAATATGTTCAAGATGGATTGTGCTAAAGTAGGTTTCTTGGTGTCAAACATGAGCCATAAAGCTCTGGCTTGGGGAAATCCTCTGGTTATTTCCCGGAGCATCTTTCTGGATGATTATCAATAATTTGTGAACTCTTTAAATGGAACCTTGGATCATCTTGAACTAAACAGTGCTGCCCTTAATGAACTATTACATCTAAGGCAAAGCTTATCCAATATGCTAACATAAGTCACTCAGTTTGTGCAAGTGGCGGCAATGACCAGCTAACCTATTTTGCCATTGCTTTTGTGATGAACTGTAGGATGAATTGGCACTGGTTCCCAGACCAGCTCCTTTTGCCCTTGTAGTTACTCAGGTGTTACAGCTGGATTATCACCTTCAAGAGAGGAGGCAAGAGAATAAGTCACATGTTTTTTACCCACTCAATGCCCTTGTCTTCACCCAGTCCTTCAATGGAACCTACTGAAGAACCTGAGCCAATGCAAGTTGGAATGACCAGAGCACCATGCTCTGATGAAAAACTTCACAGAAACATGCAATATTAATGGACTGCAGGTCCAATGGTCACTTTGGGAGAGACTGTTCAATTGCTCTTCCCAGGAGATCATGAAAAGCCCCTACCCAACATCAACAAGGGGAGAGGCCAGGAGGATATAGCATCCTTTCATTGACACCTGTTTTTATGACAGGTGCTTTGCCGAGACATTTTTGCTGAAAGAAACATCCACATTTTTGGGGGGGTTGGCAAGGTCATATAAAGTGCTGGGGGGGTTGGAAATAAAAATAAATCAGTAAATGACAGGGGTGTTTGGGGGAAACCCCTCAAAAATAATGTAAACATTTTTTCAAAACATTTTTTCGGCACACATTCTGCTGTAAAACACCTGTTGTAAAAACAGGTGTCGATGAAATGACATAGAACCGTCAGGAGATTTCATCAGGCCCCCTATTTCCTGGCTAATGGCTTCAGAAATATATTACACTTTTATTTTGCTATTAAAAGGTGGAGTTCCATGTGAGCTACTCTTAGCAATTATCCACCTACTGTGAAGTCATCGTGCAGTACGACCCAGACAACAGACATCAAGTTGAAACAAAAGGTATGTATTAACTTAAATGTCAGGATGGTTGAAAGCCTAACTTGCCCAATGCTAAGGTTTCCCTACCTGAATTAATCTAAGGAAAGTCTGAGTCAAAGAGTTCAACTTAAAAGTCTGTCTGTATCCAAAACCTATCTTTGCCCTCACAACTACAATTAACCAATGTGCAGGGATGTCAAAGTCACAAGAAACAGTGTTTAACTCAAGGTTCTGAGCTTCTTCCAGCTCACAGTTTCCATTCAGCTCCCCTTCCCCAAACACAAGAAAGTACCATGAAAAAGCCTCAAGGTTTACCTTTCTCCATTTCAAGGTGATATAGTTAAACACTGGTCCTTGGGATTTCCTTTCCCCAAGTTTCAAGTAAGCAGTCTCAGGATTCCC
Source organism: Ambystoma mexicanum (assembly GCF_040938575.1). NCBI lineage: Eukaryota > Metazoa > Chordata > Amphibia > Caudata > Ambystomatidae > Ambystoma > Ambystoma mexicanum. Next base: position 587,924,261 of record NC_090933.1, read on the forward strand.
TTTCCCAAGACAAGTTGCAAAATAGCTCAAAGTGATGTCATTCAGCACCAGTCATTGGGGTTCCCTTCCCCAAGTTTCAAGTAACACAGTTCAAAAGAAGAAGGGTCTTGAGAGTCTGATCCCAAGACAACAAAGGTAGTTTCTTAAGTCTCAGGATTCCCTTCCCCAATACTTTTGTGTTTTTAATTATACTTGCTTTAGTTTTCTAGAAGTCTAAAACAAACACCAGGTCAGTCTTACCCTCTTTCTGACGTGCCTAGCCATCTCTTCTGTGTTGGTTTCCTTTAGCTTGTTTTACAGTGTATTTAGGTTTCATCATTTAGGGTCCTCTGGTCTAGGCACAGTTGTCAGACCACATGGTCCACCAATCACAGGTCACGCAACAAGGACCCTGAACTCATCAGCTTTCACCCAAAGGTTAATCGGTACATAGCTTCTTAGCACCAAGTAACTGACACTTCACTGATTTTATTGGGCTCTTGGCTTAGCGTATATTCTTGTACTCTTCTGGCTTTTGCTTGGCCACCCTGTGTCTCTACTAGCATGTATCAAACACCCCTTGCCCAAGTGTAACTCTGTCACATTGCATTTATGAATTAATGTTCACTGTTTGGCTTCCCTTAGCCTTTAATATATTGGAGTTCCAGATTTGGATTGATTCTTTGTGCCACATATGTTTTAAAGTTCACTTTGCAGTTCAGCGTTCAAGGTTCTTCTATGTGGCTTAATTAAGTACGGGTTTCAATGTATAGTGGTTTGCACTTCTCCGACACTCGGTCTTCTCTGCTCTCACCCGGTGGTTTCCTGTGATTTCCTTTCCCCTTCTCAAGTCAGAGGTCAGAAAAACCCACTGTTGCGTACTCCACTGGTTCGTCGTGTGCTCCCTGCTTCACACCGGCTTCCTTGATGCTGGTCTTTGGATGCGGACAGCGTCCTCAGCATTCTGGGCTCCTTCCCAGCCCGGGCTGCACATGCTTTGGTCTAGAGGCTCCCAGGCTTGTTGGGAATAATAAGCCCACTTACATCGGATCCCACACGTTCACTGGAACATCTGCCGGCATCCTGGTCCTTCTTCCTGGACCACCACGGCTGCCTCCTTTTATGGGTGTGCTGCTGCTTCACCTGTCGTGCCTTGCCCTGCTGGGCTGGTCTCCCTGTATATACCTGCAGCCCTTTGACAGGCTGCAGGTGTGAGACTCTGATTAGTCCTGCCTGACCACAATTACAGGTGAGTGCCTGACCCTCATAGTTCCTTACAGACATCTTCCTCGTCCCAGTACCAGAGTGGTGAAAAGGGGAAAGCTTCATCACTCTTAGTTACATCTTCTTTGTCTTAGTACTGTCAAATGTTATATGTGAAGGTTTGAGGGGAACTTCCTTACAAAAGCCTACAAAGGTTACAGGAGGTTTAGGGTGGTTGTCAGTAGGGACAGGGGGATACTATGTCTTGTCCAAATTACATCTAACCCTTGTTCCTCTCTTTTGAGTATGTTTGGGTCGATGACCTTTCATACACTTTTCTTGGTCATTGGGACATGTCTGACAATACCCTATTACTGCACTTGGAATATAGGGTTCTTCTTGGAAGGCACAGGAGGAATACTGTGTCTTGCCTGAGTATATCTCACTTCAGTCCTCAAGGACCCTCCACCCAGGTGATCCTCCCTCGCTTCTCCGCCCCCAGGGTCAGGATCCAAGAGTGATGGCCTTTTCCTGACCACCTGCACCAAGGATCCAAGGGGAATAGGAGTGAGACTACCCTGAGGTTTCTCACACTATGCTCTTATGAATTGCAGGACTGATGACCAGTTCATGGACACTGAGTGGGCTCAAAGATCTCACATCCAAATGGTCTTTAAGAGTAGGCCACAATTTGAGGCAGAAGTTGATGGATGGTTCCTCATGTCTGGACCAGTTATGGAACAATCAAGTGTATTTAGAATGAGTCTCTTGGCTTCATTAAGGCAGTACATCCTTGGAATGACATGGCTTCACACCTGCAATCTCTTTGTTAATTGGCCACCCCACACTCTTTTTTTGGGATCAGAGTACTATGTAAATGCTTTTTGTCAAAGTCATAGGAAGGAGGAAACTGGTAAGTTCAACCTTTGGTGCCCTGAACAGATTTGCACTTTAACAAGGTGCCTAAAAGAAATTTGACTTAATGAATTTCTTCACTGACCAGAAATTCTGAGAGTAACCAGCTCATGACCCATACAACTGTTTAATTGACTTCATCATTGAGTCTATGCTGATGTTAGGTCAGATGTATTTACTTTCCCATCCTGATAAAAAGGCCCTAATGGAATATCTGCTTATCAATCTACAGAATAACTTTATTACAGAGTTAACTGTTCCGGAGGGGCAACCTTGCTCTTTGTATCAAAAAGAGACCCCTCTCAATTCCATCCATGTCTGGACTTTCAAGAGTTATATAGAGTAATAATCAAGTACAAGTATCCTTGATTTCCAGAATCTTAGAGAAAGTACATGGATCCAAGAAATTCACAAAGCTCTATTTATGTGTTGCCTATCATCTCTTAAGAATTCATGCATAAGACACTTTGAATACCGGCTTTAGCCCTTTGGGCTCGCCAGTGCCACAGAGGTCTTCCAAAGATTTGTGGACCATGTATACTATGACTTAATCCAGCTCTCTGGAATAGTCTACCTCAAAGACATCTTGATATTATTGTTAAAAAAGTAAGAGCATACCAGTCCAGTACGTGAAGTACTACAATGTCTAATTAAAAACAAGCTCCTCTTGAAAGCAGAAAAGTATGTATTTGAGGAAGTCACTGTGCCTTCTCTGTTTTTTTTAAATGTTGAACAAGCTATTGTCATGGAGGTTGTCTGCCATCCTGAACTGGCCATCACTCCAGACTGTAAGAGAAGTTCAACAATTCCTGGGATTGTAACATTTGTACAGAACGTTTATCCCAAATGATTCCTCCATTGTGTGCCCTCTAGCACAGCTCCAGACACATTATGTCAAGTTCAGTTGAAACAAGAAGGCCAAAGAAGCCTTCAACATTCTAAAACATACCTTTACACTTGGACTCATACTTTGTCAACCAGACAATACCAAACGGTTTGTATGCCTCTAACCGGGCAATAGGAGGTGCCCTCAAGCAAGTACAACCAGACCAAAACGAACACCCAATAGCTTATCTCTGTTACACACTCCTCACTAATGAAAGGAACTATGTTCTTCTTGAACTCCTTGTCATAAAATCAGCATGTACAGAATCAAAAACCTGCTCATACCCTCCATCTGCCCATAAGAGATCTGTACCGCTCATCGCAACCTACGTGCACTCCAGAATGTTGAATGCAGGAGCTGAACACAAGCGTCCCTGGAATACGTCTTCTCCTAATAGGATGTATTCCTTGCTCATACTCCAAGTAGGTAGGTGTTCTACGGGTCGTACCTCTAAAACTGTCTCAGATTCCTGATCCCTTATGGCTGGCACTCATGATATTGGTAATGAGCATCCAGAACGAATTTTGTGTGTACATTAACCCAGGGTTCAAGTCCTAAAAATTAAATCCGGGGGACTCATCAACAAACACAATGGGATGTAACGTCGCTAGAAATTAGCATATCAAGGTGAAATATGCACATTTCATTAAATTGGCTTTGCATAACCACCCAAATTTAATAGTACGAATGGCATTTGCCTTTCACAAAATCAACACACACACAAAGCCAAGACAAGATATTTTCTTCTAATCGTGTTTTTGAAAACATTAAAAGGTGTCATGTTTTAAACTCCAAGAACCAATAGCAATGTTTTCCCTGGGAATTGCAGGACCGAAATGGGATATTTCACCTTTAGTTGTTTATTATTTTACATCAGGATATATATTGCAATGGTGAAGTGTCCAGCCTACAAACCTAGTGACTGTGGTTTGATCCCCAAGGTTGGCTTTAATTCATAAATTCAAAGAGGACATAGACTGTTTCTGTTTTAGCTGGGGGGGGACTGATTCCACCTCTTTCAACAGTTGAAGCAAGAATCAGTGACATTTTCGAGAAAACTGGGTCTTGACTGCAGAATGTAACGTTTTTTTTATTTTTAGCAACCAGATACATGTGCCCTTGGAAGAACTACACCTGCAACTTTTGCACCTCTGCCATGATAGTTTGCCACTTCCTGCTTTATCAAGGGGTAAACGGTCGTGTTCCATTGCTTCCTGTGATGTTATTAGAGGTCAAGGGTCATGTGATGTCACTTCTGCCACCCCTGGCATTTTGGTGAAATGACGACCCTGTGGGCAGCCCCTGTAATTGTTTGCTTCTTCTGTACACTTTAAACTACTGATGTGTTATCCATCATGGTAATATTAATGACAATCGGTTTGTTTAACTCGATGAAGTGCACAACTTTCTTGTTACTACAAGCTTAGTAAACGGTAATGTGGTGTCACGTGCCCAGATACTTCCGGGTCACGTGGCATCCAAGGAATCACCGGAACTGCCGTTAGGCGCTGGTTGGCAGCTGTGAGGAGGACGGGAGGGTGGGAACGTGACGTCTGCCACTACACGCTGCGGAAGCAGAGGCAGAGTGAGCGGGGTGGACTCAGGCAGGGCGGAGTGGTGTCTGGGTGGAGGGTGCTGGGCTCGGGGAGGCAGTGTGGCCTCTCTGGGCGAGTGCAGGCAGTGTGTATGCATGGAGGACGCGGCGAGCATGTCAAAGGGGAGTGGGAAGGTTGAGGTGAAGGGGGGTGCAGGAGGGGCTGAAGAGGGGGAGGACGGCGACTGTACAATCTTCATCTGTGAAGGGGAGGAAGAAGGGGAATGAGGTGCGGCTCCGAAGCAGGTCTGCACACAGAGATGATGGTGGGGGGCTGGAAATGAGAGCATTGGAGGGGCAGGGGATTTCAGGGAGAGATGTGTCTGGGGTGGTGCAGATGCAGTGTGACAGTGTGACAGTGTGTGGAAGGTGGTGTTAAAGCCAGTTAGTCGCGAGAAGACATTTCAGGGGGAGAGTCCGTTTGTGATTGCCGGGTGGGTGAAGGCGGCTGTGGGGGATGTCACTCGGGTGCTAGTGGTGGCTGGGGGTCGGTTGTTATTGGAAGGGACGGATGCTGGTTGTAAGGCTAAAATTCTGGAGGTGCATAGTCTGGGTAACTTGCGGTGCAAGTGTTTAACCAGAGTGGTGTGTCGTGTAAGGGGGTGCTGTATGGAGTACCAGTGTCTATGGAGTTGTCTGTGGTGGAGGAGCAGCTGTTGGATGTGGGGGTGGTGGAGGCGTGGAGGTTGGGGAGCAGCGATGAGCACGGGAAGGTGGTGTCCACGACTGTGGCGGTGCGATTTGCGACGGCGGAGTGTCCGGAGGAAGTGGTGTTGGGATTTCAGAGGTTCCGTGTGAAAATTTATGTGGCGTTGCCTTTGAGATGTGGTTTAAGTGCCAACAGTTTGGACATGTGGCGGGAGTATGCAGGAATGAGAGGCACTGTGGGAGGTGTGGTGGGGATCACCATATCATGAAATGCAAGATGGAGACTCCGTTGAAGTGTGTGAATTGTGGGGGGGCCATTCTACTGTGTTTAGGGGGTGTGAGAGTCACAGGGTGGCGAGAGAGGTGGTACAGGTGAGGGCGACGGAAGGTTTGACTTATGCGGAGGCTGTGGCAAAGGTGAAACCGGTGCGGGTGGTGAGTGAGGTGTGTGGGAGTGAGCCGGTGGTAGGTGAGGTTGTGGGAAAGATGAATGTGGTGGGGACGGTGAAAGGCGTGGATGTCGTGGTTCTCCCGAAAACTAAGTTTATGTGCTTTGTGGTGAGTGTGCTGGAACTGGTTTAGGGGAATTTGTCTGTCAGTGTGTCGGATCTAACGAAAGGTGTGGTGGAAGCGGGGAGGAGGTTTTTGAGTGTTGTGGATGTGCTGGAAGAGGATGTGTTCAGGATGGTTGCTAAAGTGCAGAAGAAGAGTGGAGTGTCGGTTTGAGGATTTTGCAGTGGAACACGAGGAGTTTGTTTAGGAATGGACAGGAGTTCAAAGCGGTGGTGTGTGAGGAATTGAGTGTTGATGTGGTTTGTATTCAGGAGACGTGGTTGAGGGGTGATCTGAGGTTTGTGATTCCGGGTTTTGAGTTGTTTCGTAAGGATAGGCTGGTGGGGAGAGGAGGGGGTGTAGCTTTTGCAGTTCAGAAGGGGTTGGTTGCGAGGGAGATTGTGGTGGATGGAGCGGTGGAGGCAATTGGGGCGGGGATTCAGATAGGGGGGTTGGAAGTATTGGTGTGGAATTATTATAATCCGTGTGAGGTGGTGGAGGTGGACGTGTTGTCTGGAGTGATTGGGGGACATGTGGGTCCTTGCGTTTTGTGTGGTGATTTCAACAGTACCAATACGTTGTGGGGTAGTGAACGGACGGATGCGAATGGGGAACTATTGGAGGGTATGGCGGATGAGTTGTGTCTGTTTCTGCTGAACGATGGTTCGGGTACGTGGTTGGATGTGAGGACTGGGAGGTTGTCATGTTTGGATCTGACCTGGTTGTCTGCATCGATTGCTGGTGAATGTGAGTGGGAGGTGCGTGTGGATGGAGGTATGGGAAGCGATCATTCTGGCATTTTGGTGACTGTGAGGGGTGAAGTAGGGGTCAGACCCCGGATGGTTGGGAGTCGGTTGAATTTTAGGGAGGCTAATTGGGAGCCGTATAAGGAGTTGTGTCGAGAATTGATTGTTCCTCGGGGTAGGGTTGGAGGGGTGGATGTATGGAATGAGCACCTGGTGCAGGGATTGAGAGCTGCGTCAGTGGCGGAAGTTCTGGAAATAGTGAAGGGAAGACGAGGGAAGGTTGAGGTTCCTTGGTGGTTGGTAGAATGTACGAGGGCTGTGGCAGCACGTAAGAAGGCTAGGGCCAGGGCGGTGAGAACGGGTATGTTGGTGGATTTGGTGGCTTATAAGAAGGCTAAGGCGATGGTGCAGAGGGTGATAGGAAGCGTGGATATTGGAGGAGCTATTGTGGGTCCCTGGGGAGTGATTCTGGTGTGGGTGAGGTTTGGAAGCAGTTCAAGCGGATGTCCGGGTTGATGAGGCCGCAGGGTGATATGTCTCTGTTGTTGAAAGGGGTGGAGGTGGTCAGTGAGGATGGGGAGAAGGCAAATTTGTTGGGGGAGTATTTTGTGGGAGTGCACAGTTTGGGGAACTATCCGGAGGCGGTGAGGCTTGGTATGGGTGTGGTTGAGGTGGAGGTGCATGAGTTGTTGGCGGATGTTGGGCCTTGGGAGGAGCAGTATGAGGTCTGTTCTCTATGGTGGAGATGGATGGGGCGATTCGGAAGGGGAAGTGGTCTAGTCCAGGGGTGGATGGGGTCATGTATGTGTTTTTGGAAATGTTGCCGGTGGAATGTAAATTGGAAGGTGTTGCCACTGTTCAATGAGATCTGGGTGAGTGGGGTTATGCCTGAGTTGTGAAAGACAGCGATTGTGGTGGTGATTCTGAAGGGTGGCAAGGTCCCTACGGAGTGTAGGTTGTATAGGCCGATTGCGCTGACTGTTGTGCTGTGTAAGGTTATGGAACGGATGGTGGCTGAGCGGTTGGCTTTTTATTTGGAGTCGAATGGGTGTTTGAGTGATTTTCAGAGTGGGTTCAGGAGGAGTTGGTCGGTGGCTGATCCGTTAGTAAAGTTGGTGACTGGTGTGGAGGAGGCGTTGTGTGATGGGGAGTTGGTGGGGACATTCTTTTTGGATTTGGAGAAGGCGTATGACATGGTGTGGAGGAGTGGGTTGTTGGTGAGCTTGTTGGGGATGGGTGTGAGGGGGAGGATGTTTCAGTGGATTAAGGCATTTTTGGCTGATAGGACCTTCTAGGTGAGAATGGGGGGGGGTGTTGTCTGAGGTTTGGAAGATGGAGAATGGGACGCTGCAGGGGAGTGTGATTAGTTTGATGCTGTTAATGTGATGGTGGATGGGTTGATTCAGGCTTTGGCGGGTGTCGGGTGTCAGGTGGATTTCTTCGCAGATGATGGTGTGGTATGGGTAAGAGGCGGAGTTTGTTGTTGGTGCAGAGTCGGCTGCAAGCTGCGATTGGGCGTATGGAAGAGTGGTGTGGGAAGTGGGGCTTTTCGGTGTCTGTGGATAAAAGTGTGAGTATGTTTTTTTTCGAGGAGGAGGGTGCAGCAGGAGTTGGACTTGGTTTTGAAAGGAGTGAGGGTGAAGAGCGTGGAGGAGTTCCGGTATTTGGGGGTGATTTTGGATAGGAAGTTGAACTGGAATTTGCAGGTGAATGGTGTGGTGGATAAGTGTAAACGTAGGTTGAATTTATTGCGGGCGGTGTCTGGGAAAGAGTGATGTGCGCAGCAGAAGTGTTTACGAATGTTGTATAAGGGGTTGATTTTGAGTGTGTTGGATTTTGGATGTCAGGTAGCAGTGGGTTTCACGGCGAGTCAGAAGCTGCGGTTGGATAAGGTGCAGGCGAGGGCATTGAGGGTGTGTTCGGGAGTGATGAGGTCCTCTCCAGTGAATGCGGTTCAGGTGCTTGTGGGGGAGATGCCGTTGGGTTTGAGGAGGGATGCGTTGAATATGAGGTGGTGGGTGAAGTGTAGTGCGAAGAGTGTGGCTCACCCGGTACGTGAATGTTTGCAGTATAATTGGAGGTTTGATTATTATAGGGACCGGTGGAGGAAGAAGTGGGGCACTTTGGGGTTTCAAATGTGGGAGAAGGGGGTGCAGTGGGGTGTGGGCGAGTTGTTGGCAGTGACGGGTATGGATTTGGTGAGACTACCGATGTGGATGTTGGGATCTCTGAAGGTATGTTTAGAGTTGGCGAGAAAGGTGTCGAAGAAGCAGGGGTTACAGGGTGAGATTAAGGCTTTAGGTCAGGCATATGTGGCAGGGAAGGAGGGATATAAGGTGTTCACGGACGGTTCGAAGGATCCTGTGTCTGGGAGAGTGGGTATAGCGTTTTATCTGGAAGGCACTGGGGAGTATAAGGTGGGGCGTCTGACGAATGACGTGTCGATTTGTACGGCTGAGCTGGTGGCACTTGCGTTAGCGATTGATAGGGTGTGCGAGTAGGGGTTTGAAAAGGTGGTGGTATTTTCGGATTCAATGAGTGGGTTGCAGGCGATTGTGGCAGGGGATGGTGATAGGAAGGATGTGATTTTGGACATCAGGAGGTGTGTGCGTGGGGGGGTGGATTTGGAGTTGGCGTGGGTGCCCGGTCACAGTGGCATTTTGGGTAATGAGTTGGTGGATCTGGTGGATCTGGCGGCGGGTGCGGGTATGAGGAGGGGAGTGGTTGATATGAAGTTGCCTTTGAGTGTGGATGAGGTGAAGGCTGTGGTGGTGAGGCGGGTTATGGATGAGTGGCAAGAGAGGTGGGTAAGTGGGGTGAAGGGCAGGTGGATGTTTGGTGTCCGTGGGAAAGTGTCGGTGAAGGTGGATGCGGGGAGTCTGGAATGGAGGAGGAGGGAGGAGGTGATGCTGAATCGGTTGAGGATAGGGCATGTGGGGCTGAATGACTGTTTCGAGTGGGGAAGCGTGAGTCGAGGGACTGTGTGGTGTGTGGGGTGCATGAGACTGTGGGACATTTTTTGCTTAGGTGTGAGAGGCATGTTGAGGAAAGAGAGTTGATGAGGGTTCGGTTGTCTGCGCTGGGTGTGGCTGAGATGAGTGGAAAGGCTTTGCTGGGAGGTGGCAGGGTGAGAGGCAGGGAGAGGAGCAGTGTGCTGCTGGATTTTGTGAGGCAGACGGGGCGGTGGGAGGCGTTGTGAGAATATGAGGGATGTGTGTTGATTGGTGGGTTAGGTGCACATCATCCTTTTTGGATGGGGAAGTGCCTGCGTGGGTCCGCCCATGCATTCCTTAAGAAGAAGAAGAAGAAGAAGAAGAAGAAGAAGAAGAAGAAGAAGAAGAAGAAGAAGAAGAAGAAGAAGAAGAAGAAGAAGAAGAAGAAGAAGAAGGAACTGCCCGCAGTCGGGTTTATGCACCATCCTCGGCGGTCGTGTCTCCTCATTGCTGCGCTGCGCCGCGCTGAGCACGGGGGCCCTGCTGGCCCAGCACACCCTGCAGGTCACCCATCATCTCCTGGCCTGCAGGGGTTATCACAGGTACCAGCCGTATCACTGATAGCCCTGCGCATTTCGAAACAATTATCTACCAAACTATTTTTTGCTAGCCATAGTGCTAAGAGGGGGCTCTTCGGGGTTATGTTACCCCAAGTGGATCGTGCACGTAGAAGGGGGCTTTTCTGTTGCACTGGTTCCATTCGTTCAATATTCATAATTTCTGATGATCAGTGTAAAACAAACGTATATTTTACAAGTACTTTTCACTGTCTGAAAAAGTCGAAATACCTTTCACAAATAATTCTGGATGAATATGGCGGCCGGCAGCAGCTCTCGCAGTGTCTGTTTCCGCTCACCCGCCCATAGAGCGATTTTTCCCTGGTTCTGCCATATCGAAGGTGAGCCGACTTGATAGATGTCCTAGCCTAGCAGGTGAAATGCAAATCAGTAAAATTCTAGTTATATTGTACTTTTGCTGCAAATTCTACATTGCCAGATTTTTGAGTTTTCATTTTAATGACGCCACCTTCCTGAAAGACTGGGAGGCCTTGAAAACACCAGCCCAAAGTTTAGTGTAGAGTTTTTTGTGTGAAAAGGGTGCAGCCTCGACTGCTACTTCATCATTGGGGACCTCAGCCTAGTAATGATAAGAACGTGTGTGTATCTGCGTACATTCAGAATCGTACACCTTTTCATAGTTCCTTTTTAGTTTTGGCTATTAGATGGCGCTGAAAGCGCATCCACTCTCTGTACCCCACCCACCCACTCTACCTCCATTCTCTCCACCCCACCCACCCAGCCTACCTCGACTCTTTCTACCCCACCCACTCTATCTCCACTCATTCTATCCCCACCCATCATACCTCCACTCTCTCTAACGCACCACCCTACCCTTACCTTCTCTACCCCCACCCACCCTACCCCACCCCTCTACCGCAACCGACTAACCCTACTCCCACCATCTCTACCCCCACCGACCCTACTCCCACCATCTCTACCCCCACCCTCTCCACCCCCAACAACCCAACCTACCCCAACCCACTCTACCACCACCCTCTCTACCCCATACCCCAACCCTCTCTATACCCACCACTATCTGTGCCCTCACACACCCTATACCCCACTATCTCTATGCCCACCCACTCTGCCTCCACTCTCTCTATCACCACAGACCCAATCTATCTTCATTCTTTCTACCCCACCTACCCAGCCTACCTCCACTCTGTGTATCACACCCACCCACCCTACCTCCACGCTCTCTACCCCACCCACCCAGCCTATCTCCACTCTCTTTTACCCACACCCACCCGTACCTACTGTTGCTCTGCCCCACTAACTCTACTCAAACTCTTTCTACCAAACACCCACCCTACCCCACTCTCTCTACGCCGACCCATCCAACTCCCTCTACAACCCACCCACACTCTCTATCCACTCTTTCCTTACTCTCACACTCCCCCTTTATTTCTTACCCTCTCACTCTCAACCTTTCTCGCTCATATTTCCTCTTGCTCATCAATGGCACCCTCTCTCAATAATTTCCTACCTTGTTCTATTCTCCTTCCTTCTAATTCTCTTGCACATCTTTTATCGCACCCTGATTTGAAACTTTGAAGTCACCTGCCTTGAACGGTGATGCCTATTGGTGCCTATTAATGCAGATGCAAAGAACAGCAGTGACCGCCAAACCTATTGGCTTTGCCAATGCATGTTTATTATATGTATTTGCTGCTGCTTATGTTGCTTCATTAACCTTCCCTTGCTCTCCGCCTCGCACCGCTCCATGGTGCTTTCACTCTCCCCTATCTCTAACTGCTATTCTATCTCCTATCCTATCCCTCTCACTCTGTCTAGTAGGAAGAATCTCAAAAGGGACATTCTGGTCTCCAACCCAGGCCTCCCTATCACTGATACCTACACCAGTGCTTCCTCCAGACAGACTCTCACCAATGTCCTCTTTGTCGTTGCCTCTCCAGGCTTATGGACCCAACAAATGGTCTCTGTTCTCTCTCCTTTTTTCTCCTCTCCCATTAATGGTGGAACTCGTTTGTAGGTCCTCCTGGCCCCTTTCCACTCCTCCAAGATCGGCATTACTGGCTATCTGAATGTCCTCAGCACAATCTCCTCCTTTTTGGTAGGCATCTCATCAACTTCCTTCCTTCTCCTGCTACTCCTACCTACTCCTCTCTGGCTCCTCTGCCACCTTCCGCTTCCACCACCGCTCTGGCACCCTCCTTTGCTTCTCTGGCGGCTCTGTCACCTCTCTGGCACCCTCCTCTGTTCCTCTGGCTGCTCTCTCCTCCTTCCTCCACCACCTCGCTGACACCCTCTTCTTCCTCTCTGACTACTCTGCCACCTCCTTCTTCCTCCTCTGCCCACTCTCAGGCACCTCTAACACCTATGCAGGGCATACCTCATGCCTGAACCCCTCCACGGAAGTCTTTCAAATGTGGCAATCGGCTCAACGTTGCTACCCTTAACTCTGGCTCGGCTGTCAAACACTCTTCTGACATCTGCCGATTGCTCGAAGAACTTGATCTGGATGTCCTGGGTCTCACTGAGACATGGCTCATGGCCAGCTCTGTCACAGGTTTTGACACTCTTCTCCATGATGCCCACAAGATCCTCTCCGAACACAGAACCAACCATCCAGGAGGTGGAATAGCACTGATCTTGCCCCAGTGAATCCCTTCTTCTGTCATTCATATGCAGGCCTACTCCTCCTTTGAATGTCTGGCCAGGTCACCCTCTTCCTCGACAAGTGGGCCAAACTCTCCTCCTCCCTCCTTGCCTCTACCTCTCAACTTCTCCTCAGAGACCTTGGATGCTAGTAGCCCTTCCTATAGGCTCTCTCTCTCTTTATCCTTCCCTCTGACCCGACACTCTGCCGGGCACACCCTCCATGTTCTTATCATATCAGACATCCCGCTCTCTAACCCTGTAACTACTCCTCTCTCTTGGACTAATCATTTTCTTCTCTTCTCTCACCTGTCAATCTCTGTTTCCCAGGTAAAGCCAACCCCAGCACTGCCACCCACCTTTCTCAGTCATGCGGCCCATGAAGCATGTGTCAGTCGAGGCACTCGTCACTACTTTCTTTCTTCCTCCTTCACCTGCGTCTGACTCACACTCTGACACAGCCCTCTCCAACCTGCATCTCTCAATCTCAAACACTCTTGATGTCCTTACCCCTGTCATGAGGATCTGTCTGAAGCCCACATCCAAGTGCAATTCTTGGTATGATTCCGACCTTGCCACTCTTAAATGCAAGTATAGGGTGGCTGAGAGGAAGTGGAGGGCATCAGGCTCATCCTCTGAAAAACTGGCCTGCTGCCTGCTCCAAAGGCAAATCCTGATGCAGTCTCCACCTATCCTGTTCCCTCGCAGGCCCTTTGCACAGCACTGGCATCTTACTTCACCACTAAAACTCAGGACATCCTGTCCACTCTCTCCTCTTCCACTGCCTCTACCACTACTGGCCCCGCTCTGGCCGTCTCTCCTCCTCCTTTCTCCTCTTTCCCCGTGTTCACTCCCGACAAGTCTGATCTATGAAAGTCTCATCAAAGCAGGTTCTCCCCAGCTCCTCCAGAACAATCAAGGGCCATCAACACCCTCCATCCAGGCTTGACCGATTTCTGCAATGGCTATTTTGCCACTGGAACCTTCCCTTTGCCTCTAAAACACTCCCTTGTGCACCGCCTCCTCAAGAAGCCCTCTGTCGATCCTTCCTCTATGGCAAACTACCACTAGGTCTCTATCACTCCTTTCCCAGGCCAACTCCTGGAAAAGCTGCCCATCTCCCGGTTTACTCTACTCTCCATACTGAATCTGTTGGTTGTCTCCACGACCAGCAATCTGGTTTTAGAGCAGCCAGAAGCATGGAAACTGCTGTCCTGAACACCCGTGAAGACCTGCTTTCTAATCTTGACTCTAATGTTCCTTCTGTCCTCATTCTCTGTGATCTATCCTCTGCTTTCGATATGGTCAATGACGCCACCCTGATCAATCGGCTCTGTGACAACCTGGGCATCACAGGTCAGGCCCTAGCATGGTTGACCTCCGCTTCTCTCTGATCAGCCCTCACAGGTCCAATTTGGGTCCTTTCTCTCTCCAACCTTTCTCTCTACATGTGGTGTTCCCCAGGGTTCTAACCTCTCACCCTGGCTCTTCAGCCATTGCTTGCCTCCTCTAGCCCACCACATTTCTACCTTCTGCTCTAACTGTCAATGTTATGCAGATGACACTCAGCTCTTCTTCAGGCTCCCCTCACCCTCCTCTGATCTCTCATTCATTCCTGACTGTCTATCCGCGATTCAAAAATGGTGTGCCTCCAATGATCTCTGCCTTAATGCCAGTAAGACTGAGATCCTTCTCATTGCTTCCACTTTCCCTCTTTCACTCTGGCTGCCCTCCTTTGCCCCCCCCAACCGCACCTTCCTGTGAGGAAAAGAACCTTGGTGTCATCTTTGACTCCACTCTCTCCTTCTCTCCTCACATGTCTGACATCTCTAAGAAGTAACACTACCATCTGTACCTCCTCTCACTTTCCCCCAGAAGCTCACTGTCTCCAGAGCCCTTGTTCTCTCTAGGCTGGACTACTTCAACAGCGTCTTTCTAAATCTGCCTGCCTCTACTCTTCCCCCTTTGCAGCTAATCCAGAACAGGACTACGAGACGTGTCCTTGGCCTCAAGCCCACGGATCGTATCTCTCCAGCACTGAAATCTCTCCACTGGCTCCCTTTGGCTGCAAGGATCAAGTTCAACGCCCCCTGCATCGTCCACAAGGCTTTCTGGGGCCCAGACCACACTATATACAACTCTCTCTTCTTAATCATCGTCGTTCTCGAGCCGTCCGATCATCCACCTCCAACTCTTTGAGGGTCAGACGCTACTCCAGGAAGAGAGTCGGGGGTAGATATCTGTCCTTGGCTGGGGCTTCCCTATGGAACAGCATCCCTGCATCTATCAAACTTGAGCAGGGCCACCTAAGGTTCCAGAAGCAACTCAAGACCTTCCTTTTCACTTCTGCTTTCTCTCTCTCCCCTGCTGATGCTCCTGTCTGCTGCGCTAACTGGCTACCTGGCCACCCACTGAACCTCATGGGCACAGGCTCCTGCATGACCAATAGCCCTTGCACTGCCTCCGGGTCTCCCTCCCAATAAGGGACTGCATATGTAACCCTACAGTCCCCTGCCTCTCTGCATTTCCTTGAATCATAACCCTGGCAGCACTTACCGTGTAATCCCACTGCACCCCCCCCCCGGCACGCACTTATCCTCTTCCCTCCCCCTCACACTTGCATGATCTGAATGACACTATGCCTAGTAAAATTGTTTATGTCCTCCCTCTGTCTACCCGTGCTTGTCTTGTGACACCTAGAAACACTTGTGTACAGGCTTGTTATAAATGACTTATCATATCATAACCTGGCAAACCCCCCAATAAATTATTTCATGAGCGAGGCCTGTTTTATAGAGTTAGCATCCCCAGTGAATTTCTCATTGATATTGATATTTTATTTCTATTGCGCTCGTACACAAGTGTTTCAGAGCGCGACAAAGCAAGGGAGGGGAACAGGGGTGAACAAAACAACGATCTAACTAGGCCCAGTGATATTGAGAACACACAAGTGCATGGGAGAGGGGGAAGGGAAAAGTGCATAGAAGGGGGGAGAAGTGGAAAGTGTGAAGCAAAGGAGAAACAGATCAATAATAATAAATAAATAAATAAATAATAAAGGCAACAAACAGTGGTAGTGCAGCCAGCAATTGGCAAGTGCTAGGTTTAAGGCAGCAGACAGGGTAGGTCTGATAAGTGCAGGAAGAAAAAGTGGGTGGGCTGTATTGGTCCAGATACAGACCCCAGTGCAAGGGGTGGCACGGAGGCAGTGTGGGAGGGTGGCAGGGTAAGCAGGTACCTGGGCCCGGAGGACAGAGGTTGGCCAGGTGCACAGTGCCAAGAGAGAACAGATCAGCAGGGGAGAGGGGGAGCGAAGGCAGAAGAAAATAGGAAGGTCTTGAGGTGCTTCCGGAACCGGAGATAGATCTCGTCAAGTTTTAGAGTGGCATTGATGTGAAGGCCAAGCTAATCAAACTGGGTCCCCCGAGAAACCACAATCACTTCACACCATACCATAGGGAATTCATGGATTTGTTTTTTTACCACAACACATTATTACTGTCGACTTGTTTGAATTCAAATATCCAGATCTCTCATACAAGAAGCACATGTTGACAAGACCTGTAAGTCTCTAGGTGTTCGAACAATGAGAACCATGTCATTGTCGTAAAATCAGGGCTGGAATTGACATCCCTCCAACTCTTGGGACATCTGCATTATACTCTTCCAGCTTTTCTAATTTGCTGTTGATATACAGTGAAAACAGGGGCGCCAGGATGGACCCCTGCCTAACACCTGAGCTAATCGCAAACCAAGAGGTGCAATGGCCCCTGCTACCTGATTTGATACATGCCTTGTTATTACTATCTATTGTCTTTAAAATATCCAAAATAGTAAGCGGGCAGTTACAGGACCTGAGCATGTGCCATAATTCACTGTAATTAGGCCATGCTCAAGTCCAGAAAAGCAAGGTAACTGTTCTATTTTAATGAACAGGGAATTAGCAATAATCAGATAGAGGTTTAAACCCTGTTCCATGGTACCCAGCTTAGGCCTAAACCCTAGTTGAATGGGCAGCAGGATAGCCTGTTCATTTACCCAATCCTCTGTTTTGTTGAGGAGACATTTCCCAAACAATTTGAAGCTAGTGTTTAGTAGGGAGATCGGCTGATATGATTGAGAACTTTTTCTACATCCCTTTTTAAAAATAGTCCATTCACTTGGTGTTATTTTCGATTCCAATGTGGCATTAAACAGGATGGTCACGATCGGGCCCCAGACTTCTATGATATCTTGATAATACTCAATTGGTACCCCATCCGAACCTGGTGCTCTGTTACGTTTTGCAGCCTTGATCACTTTGATCACTTGCTTATACGTACATCTGACTTCAACATAATAGGTTTAATCTTGAGCAATATTTGTTGTGAAGACAGACCAAGCATTCTCCTCCCCTACCTGAGCTTTATAAACATTACTACAATGATCTACCCAACTCTAGACTGGAATGCTTGACTCCAGCCCGGTCAACTGTTCTTCATAGTTCGGGCTACTATTTACTGCTTTCCAAAATTCTTTAAAATCATTGCCTTTACTTGCTTCCTGCCTTTATCCCAAGCCTCGCAATCCAGGGTTATTTTCAATTTTCTGATCTGATATTTATAATGTGCTCTAGTCTGCACTATGTCCCCCTTGGGGGTCGCTTTCTTTTTTTAGTAGGTGTATACGTTGGCTCTTTGCCACCCTACAATCCTTGTCGAACCAACCAACCTGTGTACCCTTATTTGGCCTCAGCTGTCTTGAGTGTCCCTCATTAGTCTTATAAAAATCTGAACTATCACTGTCGGATTGTTATCAGGGTTTAGTAATGTCAAAAAATCGTGATAATGTAATTATCTTTTATATATATTTGTAAAGGTGCTTTTGCATCAAACACAAATAAAAAATAATAAAAATAAAAATATTTACTAAAATTATGGCATGTTTTCCCTCATGATCCTTTGCCCTTGTGTAAGTTTGGTAGATTCTTCCAATCAAAGTCTTTTCATAGTGTTTCCCTGACGGGAAATCTCTGTCAAGTGTTCAAATGTATTGCCCATTTCTTCCAAACCACCCCACTTCAAAACCAAAACAAGGGCATAATGATCACTGAGCAGATCTGGTTTAACTCGGAAATTCTTTCCCTTACTTCTTTGAACAATGCAATCCAGGAAACTGACTTGTCAGTTAAGGTAATGCTGATCAATGTGCGCTCATTATTGCACATGCATATTTCATATATAATATTCTTGACACTTGTTCCGCTAATTTTATGTGCTTGACAAATTGATTAGGGGCTGTTTCTGCTCCAGTCCTGTTGCAAGCACTTCCACAATGCTACCAAATCGTCCATCTGGATAGGAATGCGTCTCACCCTAGGGGTGGTGTCGCTTTTATGTTCAAATCGACATTTAAGGTATTTGGGATTCCCTGCACCCGCTGGGTTGATATGGAATCCCTGCTTTTTGGGGCGACTGTCTCCCCCACTCCCACTCTACATTTTCTGCTGTTCTATAGGCCTCAGCGTTCTCATGTTGGTTTTCTCAAACATTTTCTTGTACTTGTAGCTAAGCTTCAGGTTAAATATCCATCACTCATTATTTTGGGTGATTTTAAGTTTAAATGTATCCTTCCCCGAGCCCCGATTTTTGGTCATTTCTTTGACTCTTTATCAGACCTGGGTCTTTGCCAATCTGTCACTGAGTCTACCCTTCCTTGGGAAATACTTTGGACTTGGTGTTTTCGACTGAATTCTATATTACCTCTCTTCCTGTGGAACCTCTCATTTGGTATGATTAGTTTCTGGTACCATTAACTTTTCAAATGTCCACCCCCCCCTTAGAGTGCCATCTGCTACCTTGCTGTGGGGTAATTGGCGCTCTGTGAATCGGACTGCTCTTTTGATGAGTGTGCTGGAAGAATGCCATAATTGTCGGCCCACTAATCTATCCCTTCTGACCAATTACTTGAAGGCAGCAGATTTAGTCTCTCCTCTCAAAAATGCCCGACTGCTTATCGTCCATCCAACCTTTGATTTACGGACAAATTTAGAGTGGCCTGCCTCGAGCATAGATGGTCTGAACGCAAATGGCACCACTCCTATGGTGCTGCTGAGAAGACCGTCTATAGGGTTCTACCTAATACCTATCACAAATCATTCTTTGCTGCTAAACAGACCTTCTTCACTCAGAGTTGCTAATGCTCTTAAACAACCTAAGGAGCTGTTTGCTATTGTGAAATCCTTGTCATCCACTGAAAATCTTTCACCGACTGTGACTCTGATGCAGTCTCTTTGTGACTCTCTGTCTCAATTATTAATTTAAAAAATGGACACCATTCAGACCGATATTTACCGGCGGCATTGGTGCTCTGCCATTAATGATGTACCAGAGGTTGGAATTGGTGGCCACCTGCACGTATGGTCCGAGTTCCCGATTTTTTCTGAGGAAGCAGTCGGAAAGGCTGTCCTTCAGCTTAAATCTGCCTCTCCCTCTGATCCCATACACTTGGCAGTTTTCAAGGATATTATCCCTGGGCTGACTACCTGGGTTTCCCAGGCAGTCAATCTGTCTTGCCAGTCTGGGTTTATTCAAGTGGAGTTCAAACAGGCCATAGTTATCCCCCTTCTTAAAAAGCCCTCACTAGATCCCACTATTCCTGCTAACTTCCATACTATTTCACTTCTTTCTCTGTCGATGAAACTTTTGGAGTCTCTTGTTTCCCCTCTTTTTTACTCCTTTCTGGAGGACAGTGGTTCTTTTTACCCCTTTCGGTGAGGTTTTCACCCAGGGCATGGCATGGAGAGTGTCCTGGTGTCTGTTGTCGACGACCTGGCAAGACTGATGGATGCTGCTGGAAAGGCTGCATTGATATTGTTAGACCTGTCAGCGGCCTTTGACACGTCGACCACCAGATCTTGCTTTTTCACTTGGCTTCAGCTGGCCTCTCTGGGTCTGTTTTAGCTTGGTTTTCCTCCTTCCTGACTGATGGGGGCCAAATCCTCTCACTTTCTTCTTTTTCTTCTGCTTCTTGCTCTCTATCTTGTGGTGTCCCGCAGGGTTCCTCCCTGTGCCCTTCACTTTTTAAAATCTGTATACAGCCCTTGATCCGCCTCATTCGTTCCCCTGGTTTCAGGTGCTACTTGTTTGCCGATGACACCCAGATGCTGGTTCGTTTAGATATCAACCAGGCAGAGGTGTTGTCATGCCTGAGTCAGTGCCTGGTGGCCGGTGAGGACTGGATGGGTAGGAATTATCTGAAATTGAATGTGGACAAAACCAAGGTTTTGGTGGTGGGTTACCCCCCTAACCCGGCTTTCTGGACTCCATCTTTTTGGCCTTCTGCACTGGGTGATATCCCTCTGCCTGTGTCGACCGTTAAAACTCTTGGGGTTACTCTATCATCTACTTTGTCTATGGCTGCTCAGGTTGGAGCAGTGTGTAAGGCTGGCCATTTTCATCTGAGGATTCTGCGCAGGGTTTTACCCTTCTTGCCATGCCATCTCAGACCTCTGGTGGTGGCCTCACTTTTGGTGAACCGTATTGACTATTGGAACTCAGCCTGTGGGGCTTCTTCACTGGTTGCAGTTGTTGAAGAATGTGGTAGCTAGGGTGGCCAATAACACTCCTTATGGTGCCCATATCACTCCAGTACTGCGTTCCCTCCACTGTCTTCCTGTTGCCAGGTGCATAGAATTTAAGGCCCTCTGCCTTGTTCATCGGGCCTTCTATCGTCAGGGGGCAGACTATCTCTGGGATAAATTTCCTCCGTACCTTCATACGCAAGCCCTTCGTTTGGGGAGTGCCGGTTTAATCTGTGTGCCTAGGATCCATCTTTCTCGAGTGGGTGGTCGTGCCTTTTCTGTAGCTGCCACCAAACTCTGGAACATGCTCCCTCCGGCTCTGAGATCTACACCTAACCATTTGCAATTTAGTCGCCTTTTGAAAACGCTTCTCTTCTGAAACATCCCGGACCATCTAGCTGTGTTTGATGTCTTAGTGCCAAGATGCCTTCGGGCCTACGAGCGCTTTATAAAACTATATAACATAACATAACATACTGCACATATTGACAAGGAAGTAATCGATCGTTGAGCTTCCCCTTGTGCTCCTTAAAGTGACAGCACCTGGAATACCGTCCGGGAATCTACCGTTTGTGGTTCTCAGACTAGATTCCATCAACCAATGCCAATACTTAAGCCGTGCTCCACACATTCCTGAGTCCACCATCTGGGAAGGAGGGACACCCAGTAACACCTCTTAGTCATAAAGACCTTCCGTTGGGTCATTACCCAACCTGACATTAAGATTCCTGCCACATACAATCATTAATGTCAGATGATGTGTTAAAGAGAGTATCAATCACACATTTCAAGCTTGTGATGAGATCCATAGGATTACAATACGAAGGACTATTATATATATATTTATAAAGTTGATACATGATTTTGGAAAATACGATTTTTAAAGGAATATATTTTTCATTCAGTTTTTAAATGACTTCTATTATTGTCGTGAACGCTGCGAAAGATTAATCCTTGGTTTCACACAAATTCAAGTTTGTTTCCATGAAGATTAAGTTATATATATATTCAGTGAAAAAAACTTTGTTAAAGGGACGTTATGGTTAAGTTGCGCTACTAAAAACCTATGAAATTCAGTGAAAAAAACGTTGTTAAAGGGACGTTATGGTTAAGTTGCGCTACTAAAAACCTATGAAATTCAGTGAAAAAACTTTGTTAAAGGGATGTTATGGTTCCAAGTAAAACCGAAAAACCCTTGAAATTCGCCAGTTATGGTAAGCTAAGCAACCATAACTCGCACCACCACCGTGCACTGCTAAGACTAACACCCAGGACATCAAAGATGACATCACAAATGTCATTGATGACATCACTGATGACATCACATGTCTGGCTCACTATTTTTTCTTTTGCTGACATATCTAGGCCACATGGTTTTCTTCAGTAACAGTCAGAAACTAAGAATTTTATTTTATTTGTAGACGTATCCTTCTAGTAGGTTCTTACAGTAATTCCCTTAGAGTACAGTCACATCATATGAAACATATACATATGGGAAAACACAAGCTTGAAAGACAACAATCCGTTTTGTGCATAAAGATAATCACTAGACTTATGAGCACTTTCTGATAGTTCTGTTGTTTTTTTTATGGCTGTACTTTCCCTGTATATGGTCATATTTGTATACATTGTACTCACACTACTTTCCTTAGGGTCCAATCACATCAAGTGATACATATACATAGGGTAAATAGCAGCTTTGAAACAGAGCAATCATTTATTTGCAAGAAACTAATCAGTTAAGTTATGAATTGTTTCTGCTACTACTTGTGCTTTTTTGCTAACTTCACTTTCCCTGTATATACCCATATTGGTATGTGTTCTTGTGTCTTTGTGTTTTGTCTATAGTAATGCAATTATGTAATACATGGGTTTTATTAGCTACTTATTACATATTTCACAGTACACACAAATCTATTAAGAAAACAATTATCATTTCATTATTCAACATATTAACATTACGAATATCATACCTTCATCTTGTACGTTGCACACAATGTTATGTTTCTGTATGAGTAGCTTAGTATACTAGATAGAACCCCATAATAGGATGCTATTTATATCAATGCATCGTTCAATGCACTTATTAGGGTATATTTCTTGCAATGATTCTTGACATTTTTTTCGCAACATAATAAGAATCCCTTCTACACATATTTCATGAGAAGTACATACACTTGTGATGTCATCAGTGATGTCATCAATGACATTTGTGATGTCATCTTTGATGTCCTGGGTGTTAGTCTTAGCAGAGCACGGTGGTGGCGCGAGTTATGGTTGCTTAGCTTACCATAACTGGCGAATTTCAAGGGTTTTTCGGTTTTACTTGGAACCATAACGTCCCTTTAACAAAGTTTTTTCACTGAATTTCATAGGTTTTTAGTAGCGCAACTTAACCATAACGTCCCTTTAAGAAAGTTTTTTTCACTGAATTTCATAGGTTTTTAGTAGCGCAACTTAACCATAACGTCCCTTTAACCAAGTTTTTTTCACTGAATTTCATAGGTTTTGAGTAGCGCAACTTAACCATAACGTCCCTTTAACAAAGTTTTTTCACGGAATTTCATAGGTTTTTAGTAGCAAAACTTAACAATAATGACTTTGACTTTATATACATGTCATATGGAACTGACTAGATCTCTTCTTATGAACTTGATGTCCGCGAACTTATTTAATGTTCGCGGACATGTTCGGAGAACAGTACCACTACTTAAAGGATAGTTCCGGGACTTTTTTTTTATTGTCCCTACGGTTCGGCCATGTGTTTTTAAGCATAAATCGGTAGATCGTAGAAAACTTTCCTATGGACCTTACCCGACTTTTCGTCCATTAACGCACTCGAAATCAGCCGCCATTTTCTGATAATCCTATCATTTCCCCCCATCGCCCTGGCTCACCTGCTTTTGCGGCACTAAATCAAATCCCCCGCCCCTGAGCCTGACATCAGCAGACGCGTACCGCCCATTTCCCAACGCCAAAGCACGTTTCGTGTCAACAATCGCTGCGCCTCAGCTAATGAAGTGTCGCCATGGAAATGGCAGGACGCCTCTTTCCTCAATAAGTATAAACACACCGTTTCACAACACACAGCAGCAGATTTTCGATTCCATTATTCTCTCTGTGTTACTTTGAGTATTCTGTGACTCGTTTCTGTGCTCTGGTCAGCTACCTTCGCCGCTTCTAGGCCTTGTGAACACCTGTACCATCTCTGTAAATTATTTTACTTTCTTTACCACACAATGGCTACAATAATGCCGTATATGTACGAGCCCGAGTACACCGAGGAAGAACTACTGGAAAGGCAAGCACGCGAAAACGATGGGGATTCGGACGGCAGTTGGGAGGACCAGTCAACGGATGAAGAGCCTGGACCATGTCGCATGGACGGCGTCTCCACCTGGTGCACGTGCAATCGGTGCGAGCTAATGCCAACTGAGGAGGAGAACTGCTGCTGCCGTGAAAATTCCGGGTGCTTGGCCTACATTTCGGAAGGCGAGCCAAGTCCGCAATGCATCACCGAGCTGCCAGAGTTCAGGGAAGCCTGCCTCTCACGGACCGTGTTGAGGATGATGATGGTGCTCATGCACGAACTCGCGGCACTGTTCGTCTGCGTAATCCGAGTAACGAGTAAGTATACTCTGGTTGTGATGTCAGTGATGCCACTACTATTTCATGGTCGTCTCCCACATATAAAATTACATCTACATATCATTCGAATGCATGTAAATTGGTTCCATATTTTGCATTTTCTAGATAGAATTGTTTTCAAAGCAGAATGACATTTTTTACCTGAATCGACAGTGATAAGAAAGTTTTGTCATTTTAATACAGTTTACATCTTTCATTTTCACAGGTGGTACAGGCTGGTGGCCTATCGTTGCTTCACTTGGTGGCTTCACGGGAGGCTCGGACACCACGTTCGGAGAGTAATACCTGCCTGTGCGGTACTTGCCATTAGACAACATTTCCCCAGCGACAGTGGACAATACCGCGGATTTTCCCTGGATGTGCTGCAACCGGAACTTTGCAATGTGTAATGTTTATTATTTATGTTCAATTGAAATTAAGATCTAAAATAAAACCCAACATATATTTTAACAATGGTTGTTTTGATTTTTTAAATGAATCTAGTGTGTCTCCATTGAATAGTCTTCCTGTGCCTTGTTTTGTCACACCACATGTCTCCGGCCAGCATCCTCCCTCACGCTGGCCGCCCACCTTCAATCCACATAACCGTTGAACCCATATGCAGCAGACATACATATGTTATTTTGCGGGTTGGCATCAAGCCTCCCGGCCTTGCCTCCTCCCCCAAAAATACTTACCACACCACTTTGTTCAAGCGTTGGCAATAAAAGGCCGTTGGATTTTATTGATACAAAACATGGTTATAGGTAAATAATCAATATGGTTGATCATAATAAATCATCCTTTTGGGCACCGGGTACAGAGATGACCCCCTCTGGCCCGTGCCGCCTTGCCACCACAGGCCAGCCTGCTGCTGACTAACTGCCTAGGCATCCAGGGTCTCCAGGGTGAACTGCACCCATATATTCTCCTGGGAGGGTGAGGTATTTATAAACTCACCCCCCTACCTTCCATGTACGAGATCCTGCAGCCTGCCTCTTACATGCAGTTAGATGGCCTCTCCTTGGTGAGGCCCTGCGGCAAACGAGTCTTGTCTGCACGACCACCGCCCCAATCCACCCCCCCGCCCTATCAAAGGCAGTTCGCACCGGGGTACTTGTGCTGGCAAGTGGAGCTGTCAGGGAGCGATAAAGGCCAAGAGGTGCCAAAGACCATGTACACTTCAAAGTGGTCTATAGAGCATGGGTTGTTGTTCCCATGTCTACCTCCAGACCCCGTGTCTCCTGCCAAGCATCCCCCCTCACGCTGGACGCCCCCCTGCAATCCACATAAGTGTGTCTTCATTCACGAGTCTTCCTGTGTGTTGTCTGCACGACCACCGCCCCAATCCACCCCCCGCCCTATCAAAGGCAGTTCGCACCGGGGTACTTGTGCTGGCAAGTGGAGCTGTCAGGGAGCGATAAAGGCCAAGAGGTGCCAAAGACCATGTACACTTCAATGTGGTCTATAGAGCATGGGTTGTTGTTCCCATGTCTACCTCCAGACCCCGTGTCTCCTGCCAAGCATCCCCCCTCACGCTGGACGCCCCCCTGCAAACCGCATAATGCCACGACATATACACATCATTCACAAACACACCCCTGTTTCAAATTCTTTATAACCCACTTCATATTTCTAATGAGAACTTCTTTGCGCTTTGCTAGTCAACCCGTGAAGGTGCTGGTTATCTGCTCTTCGTCTCTGTGAACTTCCGTGACCACTTCGAGGAAACTCGTCAGTTTGCAACCTGTGAACTGCTCCCTGTTCTACGACAAGAAACTACTCTGATCCCTGCATCTAACTGTTTGTTCGTCAAGGTAAGGCCATGTACCATAATCATTTTGCTTCCAATTTCTTTTCGTTCAAGACAGTACATGCAAGGAACTAGTCACATGTTCTGAGTTTAGTGAAATTATTTTTCTATTTTTTTAAAGTTATTCAAATACTTATCCGCATGTGAATAACGTGTATAGTTCCAAGAACCAAAACGAACCTTGCATTGAACCTTTTATGTGTCATTTAATTTTTTAACACATTGGTATTCATAGAGAATTGTTGATCTTTACTTTTCAGAACTTTCCACAATGCCTGCCTGTTCCATTGGCGGTTGCCCTTCGAAGACTCATAGTAAATCTGAAGGTACTATAATGCATGTTTTCCCTAAGACAATAGATCAGATAAGAGAATGGGTCCGATATTGCGGATATCCACCGTCTGAGCTTGAAAGTAGAGTCCTAGAAGTCTTTGCGGACAAGAGGGGTGATCGATACCGCATCTGCAGCAGGCACTTTACCTCTGACATGTACTCCACATCATTGCTAATAAAGAAGAACACACCGCGAGCGAAGCGAAAATTGCTCTCACCCGCTATTCCCACTCTATTCGTCCACATCCCTCCACTGGTGAGTCAAGTTTACGTATTTATCTCTCGGCCTTGCGGTAGTGTGTAGCATTAGCTAACAATAATTTCCCCATTTATGTATCCACTCAATATGAAGGCGGAAGATTCTCCATCCGTGTCGTTATTGCAGTCATCAGCCACTTCAAGCGCCTATCGGGTAATCTTACTTAGCTATTCTGCCACTGACTTGTTTTAGGCATGTAAATCAATAGTTTTAATTTATCGTGTGATTATTTTACCTAATGGTACACCCTTGTACTCGTCCTCTAGTCTTTGTTTTCAGTTATAATTATTGTTATTCAAAATAATGCAAGATCTGTCTTTCAGGGAGATGCTGAGGAGTCCAACGCATTGACGACAACCGTTGATGTCACTCAGATGCTCGAGGTACGTTTCCGGACAGTTCCATCGATGGAGATCATCAGATCTTGCATTCTTGTAGCGTGATTGTTACACACAATGTTTCTTTTGTTTTTAGCCATTGATATGTCCTTCTGTCGTCGCCCTCCTATGTGTCTTCTTTTTTCAATATTGTGTTCATTACTAATGAAAGTCCTATGTTTCAGGGAGTCGATGGAGCATTAGTCCAAAAAGAAGGGGGAGCATGCAGTTACGGGTCGGCGCAACAGCTTGCAGAAGTGTGCACCGCAGTTACATCGTCCCTTGATGTTCTTATGCATTTCGAGGTATGGATACTGACAGTTCGATCAAGCGAAATCATATGACGTGATTACATCCGCTATACTTCCTTCTTTATTAACGCAAGTACTATGTTTCAGGGAGATGACGGAGCTTCTTCTACAAGAACGTCACCCCTAGTAGTTGATTCAGATCTCTGGGTGGTGACACTTCCAATGATCGAGCAAATTGAATCATATTTAGATATCCATTATTTATTTTAGACAACTGATCATTTGTGCAGGTCTATTTAGATGAGCCGTTGACGCCTGCACAAAGTGTATGTTCTTTTTAACAAAATAGAAAACCATACTAATGCAATTACTGTGTTTCAGGGAGTTACTGAAGCATCATCTTCAATAATATCATCAATGGAAGTCTATGAGGAGCCCGAGGTATGGATCTTGACAGTTCCATCTAACTAGATCAACAATGCGTGAATAATTGTCGTTTGAATGTTCTACACAAAGCGTTCATTCGTGTTTTGCTATTGAGATGTACGTGGGTATTGGTCCCCAAGTACATTTTGTGTTTTCAATATTATTATACATACTAATGAAAGTTCTATGTTTTAGGGAGTCGATGGAGCGTCAGTGCGTGATGGATGTGCTTATCATGAAAATATAGTCGTTGCAGCGCAAGAGGAAGTGGAGACATGCACACACGAGTCGGAGCAACAGCGTCCCGATGTTGAAGTTCGAGGCAAGAAAGTTTCAAAGAAAAGAAAGCAAAAGAAGGTTAGTGTCCTGGTCACTATATTATGTTGTTTTTCACTGTTAATAGTTCAATACTGTAAGTTGTGTTTAAACTGAACATCCCTTTTCCAATCTGTCCTCTAGTTGCGAGTGGGTGTACGAACTAGATCTACACAGACAGTGAAGCAAACGAGAGATGTTGCTTGTCAAACCTTTTGGCAGGGACTTGAGACTGGAGATGCATCGTGCCAATGGGAAGAATATGAAGTGATTGTAACGGAGCTATACCACATCCAGCCATTGATAGTGAATGTCCTCCTGGTAGTTCGGATGCAGTCGGAGATCAATTCACAGAATCCACACCCGCAAAAACTAAGACCGCGAGAAAGTTGAAGAAATTGTTTTATTCACCCATCGCCGGAGAAGGAACAGATGTGCAATGGAAGAGAATGAAGTGGACGACAATGAAACACCATCAATATCACTGAACATAGCGGAAGACGATATCAGAGATTCTACCTTTCACGTGAGTGACATGTCCTCAACGTTACAGGCCGAACCAGCTGGGATGCAGAGTGACAGTATAAGGAAAGAGTCCAAATTCATTGTATTCAATAGTTGTTTGATTGATATTATTATTCGGATGAAATGTGGGCATTCGGTTGGTGGGGAAGTATGTGGGGAGCCATTGATTAATGTGACTCGTGCAATTCGAGGCACTAACCTTAAAATACATGCCACCTGTACAAAATATCATCCTTTCTCATGGTCTGCACAACCCATGCTGGGGCAACTGCCAGCAGGCAATCTACTTTGTGCAGCGGCTGCACTTTTTAGTGGTTCAAGTTTTAAAAAGTTAGAGTCTTTCTTTCAGTTTGTGGGAATCCATTTCATTGCGAAAACTCAGTTCTACAAATACCAAACCGATTATCTATTTCCAGCCATTAGCGAAGCTTGGAGAATGGAAAAAATGTCTATTGATAGTACATTCGCGGGCAAACGGTTCAGGCTAGCCGGTGATGGACAGTGCGACAGCCCAGGATTTTCAGCCAAGTACTGCACCTACCACTTTCAGGACATGGAAAGTAAGAAAATTGTGAGTTCGGTGGTCGTGCAGGTGTCACAAAGTACATCCTCAGTGGCCATGGAGAAAGTTGTCTTTGTAGCATCATTGCAAGAACTACAATCGCGGGGAATGGTGATCGACCTGATAGCCACGGACAGACACGTTTCAATTGCCAAGACAATGAGAGAAGAGTACAAAAATATAAATCACCAATTTGACGTTTGGCATCTTGCAAAAACAATCAATAAAAAAATGTCGGCTGCAGGTAAAAAAAAAGATATGCAAGGTATTTCACAGTGGTCCAAGTCAATCAGCAACCATCTTTGGTGGAGCTCAAAAACATGTGGAGGGTCGTTGGAAATTCTACTGGAAAAATGGCGGTCAGTAATGCTACACTGTAGCAACGTTCACCGCTGGACCACAAACCAACATTTCCACAATTGTGAACATGGCCATTTGTCCACAGAGGAGGCACGGAAGAAGAAGTGGTTGATTCCTTCATCGCCCACTCACAAAGCCATTGAAAAAATTGTATTTGATAAAACTATAACAAGAGATTTGAGGGGACTCACGGAATTCTGCCACACAGGAGATTTGGAGGTGTTCCACAATATGTGCCTAAAGTACAGGCCAAAACGATTGCATTTTGGCATGGAGGGCATGATAAATCGGACTCTTCTAGCGGTCTTGGCACATAACCATAATGTTGGCCGTCAACAAAGTAGGACGACCGGAACTTTAGGGACGCTTCGCTACAATAAGGCCTTCACTAAAAGAAGTAAACAATGGGTTATCAAACCAGTGTTTGAGGATTTGCAATATGACTTTATTGAGAGACTTATTGTTGATGTCCTAGATAGGCACATACATGGAGTTGTGAACGAACCTGTGCAGGGGACAACTGCATTGCCACCCAACATTGCCTCTGTTCCATGTCCACCTAAAGAAGAGCTCATTGAGAAATACACATCACGGTTTAAATGATTGTAATTTGATTGTCTGTTCTCTCGAGTCTCCTCATGTCGCAGGCCCATTGAATATGTGTAGCTATGTATTGTGTAAATAAAAGTGATTGCTCTGTGAGTCCTGTGAGATGGCCTTACACTGAATGTAGCTAACTAGGAATGTGTGCTCGTTCAAAGTGAAGGTCAGCTGCTTTGATTTTTTTCTCGGGTGCCGGAATGGCCCACGACTCAGTATAAGGTTCTATTGTTATTTGACCTTGACAGGCCGGGACCATCCCGAAAGACTTCTTTTTGGGGGTGTGGGGCAATAACGTATGAAATGATAATGAATATAATTTCAGAAACGAAAGCCATTTAATGTTCGTTCATTAGAAGAAATAACGTCGGCATAGAAAGAGTGGTATTTCGGGGCTGCCCTACGCACAGACACAATGGAAAATGCAAATATAATGTAAGTAACTCTTTAGATGAGTTTATACCGCAATTTAATTACTATACAGTAGCTTTAAAGACGGGTTAAGTTGTACTTGTTCGTTCTATGTGGCATATTGTTTTGTACCGCGCACTATCTTGAGGAGAACCATCTCCTTTTACGGAAGCACCTCAAAACCTTCCTCTTTGCTTCTGCTTTCTCTCTCCCTCTCCCCTGCTACAACTGGTCCACTGTCTGCGACCTCGGTCCTGGGCCCTTCCACTCTCCACCTGCACTGCCTCCCTGTCAACCCCTGCACTGGGGGACTGTCTCAGTATCCTACAGCCCCCCCTTGACGTATAATACCCATTTGCACTGTCCTAGCTATGAAATAATTTCCCGACCTAATATATAAAATGAATAATTTTAATAAAGATCTGATGGTGAGACTAATTTCATTTTTTATGTTTTTAAAACAGGTACATCCTTCATTATTGTATGTGTCACGAGTACCAGACACCGGCGTATGGCTTTTATAACCGCCAGTTGCTTCTCCGCGTGAACAACGTTACCACCCTGACCATTTTATGGGACGATCACCAAGTACAAGTATGCCCTTACGCGGTACTAACGGCTAGATGCAACATACAGACAGTTGTGGTGGCCTAGTGCCTCGTTGTTGGAACAGCCATGCGATTATCAGTGCGACCGAAGAGCTTATTTTATGGTAAACCAACACCCTGTGTACTGCACACGAACATCGCTTGCCTCAAGACGAACTATTTTGGATCGAGAGCAAAGAAAAATGCAAATCGCAGAATATTCTCTAAACATTTGATGTCCAATAAATGTACTTTGCCAAATGGACAATCTTGCCGTTTGCTTTTAAACCACAATTTCATATTCCGAATTGTGGCGCTGTATTGTGAGATGATCTAAGACCCTGTGTACAGCAAAGGAACATCGCGTGCCTCAAAACGAACTTTTTGGAACGTGAGCAATTAAAAATTCAAATCGCTGAATATTCTCTAAACATTTGATGTCAAATAAATGTACTTTACCAAATTTACAATCTTGCGGTTTGATTTAAAAGTACAGTTTCATATTCCGAATTGTGGCGCGCTGTGTTGTGAGCTAATCTGTGTTGGTTCCGGGTTCTGTGTGGAGTCGCGTAGAAGACGCCTGGGCGCGTTTGCCTACGCAGCACAGTCACGTCACGGATAGAGGCGGGGAATATGAATGTTTTGATAAAGTCTGTTTCAGGGGCGGGGGATTTGATTTAGTGCCGCAAAAGCAGGTGAGCCAGGGCGATGGGGGGAAATGATAGGATTATCAGAAAATGGCGGCTGATTTCGAGTGCGTTAATGGACGAAAAGTCGGGTAAGGTTCATAGGAAAGTTTTCTACGATCTACCGATTTATGCTTAAAAACACATGGCCGAACCGTAGGGACAATAAAAAAAAAGTCCCGGAACTATCCTTTAAAAACTGTGGAGGGGTGGGGGGGTATGTTTGATTGTTGTATCATAATATAAGAACATTTAACAAAAAGCAGCACACAAACACATTATATATAGTAATACATAAGAAATGTAACCCATATATGTAACACACTAACCATTCATTTAAATACAATATGTTCTGAAATGGAACATACCACAAGAACATAAATTGGCTTCCAACATAATTACCTCACAGACACAACAGAACTGAGAACAAGACCAGACCCACTGAATACATAGGACTTATCTTACCAGAAATAATAAGGGTAATTCATTTTACTCATATATTTATAAACTTTCTGTATTAGATTAAAAAATATATTATCTTTTCTTTTTTTTTCTCACAGAAATGTCTAGTACTCTGGAATGGCTAGAGGACAATTTCCCACATGAAGAAATGTCACAAGATAGTGAAACTAATGGTAAACACTTTATAATATAAACCATTTAAATATTATTATTTTGTATACATTTAACATATATATATATTTTTTATACAGAGCATAACAAAATAGAAACTACCTCTGAAGAAGCTGTTATGGAAAACACGCTTGACAACATAAAAGAAAAAATTGATTTACTGTTGACCAATTTTAATAATTTGAAAACTTTTGTTGAAGATCATTTTAAAACAAAAACGTCATACCATTGCCCCACATGTACTTGTCCCTCCTCACCATATCCCAGTCAATTATCCCCAAACCCTCTCCATAATCCAAAACGTTTTGATGAGATTTCCATCCCTTCCTCACCTAATACCAATCATGTTGAAACCCCAAATTCTCCTGTTTTTGTTTCTGTTTCTGCCTCACCTTCTCTGTCATAAATTATTAATATATGTTAAATAAAGTTTCATTTTTATATTGTATTGTGAACAGTTTCCGTTTTTTTTAAAAAAAACAATAAAAGTGTCCGCGGACAGTGCGAGTGTTCTGAAATGTTCGTACATAAACGAAAATGGAGGTGTCCTGAAGAACACCACACCTGTTTGTATTGTTTGCTCGCAAGTTGAAACTGTTCTAAGAACACAAGTGGTGTCGTGAAATGTTCGTAAAGAAACAAAAATTAAAGTGTTCTAAAGAACACTATATCTGTCTGTAATGTTCGCTATCAACTTAAAACTGTCCTAAGAACACAATTGGTGTCCTGAAATGTTCGTAAATACACGAAAATGATGTCTCCTGAACAACAGTACAACTGTTCGTAGTGTTCGCTACCCAATTGAAAGTGTTCTAAGAACACAATTGGTGTCCTGAAATGTTCGTACATAAACTAAATTACACGTGTCCTGAAGAACACTATATCTGTCCTTACTGTTCGCTACCAAGTTTAAACTGTTCTAAGAACACACGCGGTGTCCTGAAATATTCGTTTCACGTGTGACGCACTTTTAATTACTTCAGAACCCGAACAGTGTCCGTAGGACATCAATGCGCATGCGCTAACCAATCTCCGTGCACTTGGTGTCCTGTGGACAGGCGCTTCCTTCGCAGACTAGTTCGCAAACAGATCATATGACCGCACCCACGCTCATCGTGTGTCCTGAAATGCGGACACTGTTCGTGTCCCCGAACAATTTAAAAGTACATTTTCAGTTAATCCATAATATTTTTCGATAAAATCTCACCATGCCACAAGTACCACATAGCAATCTTGAGTTTCTATATACCTTTTGAAACTTTCCGATCCTTTTTTTGTGTTCGATCTGTCCGCGCACAGTGCGCATGTCCGCGGACCGCGCACAAGCACCCCTATAAAAGACCACGCCCAAGAGCTTATTCCCATTGTGTTTCTGGCTATTCTTCAGAACACAGTGATTTTTGCTGCCACCTGCAGACTACACCATCATCGACATGGCATCCTTGGCTGCTGAACTGCCACTTGGTGCTGCACCTGCTTCAGCACCACCACCACCCCCTCCACCACCACCACCTCCCCAAGGGCCTGAAGAGGGGAACAGGACTGAGGATGCGGAGGAGGAAGAAGAGGATGATGAGAATGAGGTAGAGGAAATCCCTACTACCCGCACTAGGCGTGAGTCTTGGGTGTGGCGGTTATTTACCATTCATGGGAATGGTCCTAAGGCTCGTGCGAACCATGTTACCTGCAATGAGTGCAAAATGATACTCAGTCGCGGGAAGCATGGTAACTACAGCTTTGGGACCACTACTATGAAGCGACACCTGAGGTCATTTCACTCTGGGGCTATTCGCAGGGTTGTACCTTGCGAAGAACTTAGCAGGTTGATTTCCTCTACTTCATCCTCTGTTTCTGATCCTGTCACCACAAGGACCACCTCTGTGGGACAGCGTCTTTCTCAAGCTGCCTCACAGCCCATACAGAATGCTGATGACCCTTACCTTTCGAGGGTCACAGTTGTATGTATGTACTGTGACACAGTACTCTGCAGGGGGGAGCGACTTCAGAGTGCTTTTGAGACTATCGTCTCAGAGCACGAGAAGACCTGCTCACTACCCAAATAAAACCCACTCTACATCTTCCTCTCTCAGCTCGCCCTTTCTTATCCCTGTGGTTGGTGTCCCCCCCTTTACCCTCCTTTACCCTCCTCTCCTAGTGTGTCGTGTCTGAAAAACCAAAAAAAATACAAAATTACAAAAATCAAAAAAAAATTAAGGCTCTTTTCAGAGCCGCCTTTCCCAGTTAAAAAATAGAAGTGAAAATAAATGAAGCAGGGCTCTTTGTATTTTTTAGAAGTCCGCGAACAGTTCGCGAACATTAAAAAAATTGGGTTACTACTCCATCACAAACATTGTAATTTTCTCTGGAAAGAAGTGGTGGCTCTGAAAAGAGCCTTTGGGTGGTGTTTGTAAGTCAAAAATTGTAAATGCTTAACATCTACTTCAAAATCGTTGTTGTAATTCCAAAAAAGGTCGCAATGCCTTTTTTACATTTCTCAGAAAAATTTGATTGCCAGCATAAGTAAGATGGACTCCATCTCTGCGAAAAATGTATGTACTACAAACATAATATTTTCATTGTGAAAAGAAGACATGCCAAAATCTCTTAGAAAGCCACAAACAGCCTTATTAACATTGCGCCTTGCTTTTTCCATTTGTGGACCAAATGAAGAAGAACGAAGCCACATTTGTCTCTGCGCAATCCGTGAAAATATCACTTGCGAATTAGGAAACATGTCCATAACCTTCCTCAGTCCTTCTTTCATAGCAAATTGCAAAACAATTCCAGTCACATGCCCTAAACTGTTCCCTCCACAATGAATTACAATTATGTCTGGATGTTCCTCTGTCTCCAAAGTAGCACAGAGAGGTAGCAAATCCAACCACTTCATTCCACGTACTCCATGCCAGTGTACTTCCACATGTGGGAATCCAAGATCTACAGCTACTCCACAGCTTTCTGCATGCACCTTAAACCAATGTATCCACGAATCTCCTAAAATCCAAACAATCTGTTTTCTAAAACACACAGCCATAGCTATCTTTTGTTCTCTCAGCAAAAAGAGTATCTCAGAAAATCTCTCCTGGCACAACACACCCACCAAACTTTCCTGACCAATCCCGTTCAGTGCTTATTCTCATTTGCATTACTTCTGAACCCAAAAATCCCCGGATGTAACTCCCGATGTCCTGGAACTACCGCCATGTCCGCGGACATATCGTCACATGAACAGCCCTTCTACCATTTCCACTGCAGTCTCTCTGCCATTCCCTCATTGGATGTACCTCAAAAATCACATGACCATGCACCAATCACATTCAAGACCTCTACATCTAACTGCATCATCATAGATCAACACTGCAAATGTACTCTGAATCTCTCTGAGTACAAGTGTCATATCATTGGCAAGCAGCATCTACCACAAATACTGTACAAGTCTTCAAGATTTCTACTTGCAGCCACATGCATATCCATATGCATGAACACAAACTTCAGGTATGCATATTTTCTGTATAGTACATGACATAGCTCTCAACCATTTTTGTTTTACAGGCGGGTGAAATCACCCGATTTTGTTTTTAGCGGGTGAGTCGCCCATTGCAATGAATGGGCGTGCAGGAGGCTTGGCGGGTGAGTCTGCCCTTTACAAGGCGTGTGACACCCGCCAAAAGCATGTGACTTGAGACCTATGGTAGATGAACACATTTTCAAACAGACTTTTACCTTGTAAAATCTGTTAAATGAATTTACTGTACTTTTTTCAATTTCCTAAAATCAACTACCACTTATACACCTTTATTCTTTTTACTTTCTTTAAACACACACACTCAAATCATGTTAAACTAACATTTTTTAAAGTAAATATATAGACTACATATATTCAAACAAAATTGCATGCAAACACAATCTATGTTTAAACCTTTATAAAAATACTTATACAATTTCATATTTTTTGTTTTTATTTATTTATTTACTTAATTACTTTAAATTAGACATGACATTGAGGCGCTATTACATAGAACAGTTTACTTACAGAAATATTGGTATTCACTAATATATTATAAATTTCACAAGACATAGTAAAGATATTTTATTTTTGCTACATAAATTAGTTTAATGGTTTTACAGAAGGCACTGAGGATTTCAATCAAAAAAATCAATATCTAAATTAAAAACAGTGCTATATACAAACAAAGTTACTCATTTGAAGCTTTCACAGTTGCAGTGAAGACCAGTTTCCTGGAAAGAAGCAGCCGAATTCGAAGAAGAAAGAAAAACTAAGAAGTTACCTGTTAATTTAAAAAAAAAAAGTAAGTAGAATATCACCATATTATTTATATTATTAATCAAATATACTATAACATTAATACCAGCTATTTTGGTTTCTTAAAAAAGAGATTTTGTACCATTTTGTCCAAAAATGTCCATGTCGTAAACAGTGATTTACAACCAGAATGGCCCACAAATTTCTATTTTTGGACACACAAATTAGCCAACTGAACCACTACAATCTTCATATTATAGAACAAACAACTGTTTTAATTGTATACATTACATTTACTATTTGTACTTTTCCACACCACTAGCTTACTTTTTTTTGTCATCTGAACCCCAGTTTAGTGACACATAAATTCAAGAATACCTACCCCTACTAGTTTTAGTTCCCAATGCACAATCACACACCATTACATACAACTTTATCATCCTACTCAAACACTCATGCACACAGCACACATACATTCCAGAACACCCCAACCCATATCTTCTTTATTTTTTTCAACAGACCCTAAAGAATGCCTACCAAAAGACAACTCCATAGAAAGCAACGCAAAATTAGAGCAAATGAAAATAAAGTTGTCCAACATAAGCATCCATCTCTAGCAGAATTTGTAAAAAAAGTTGAAACAAAACAGCTAATACAATCATTTAGTGAAACACAAGAAGTTTCAAGTACAACAACTTTGCTTCCTCTATCAAAATGTAAAACAAACCAAAAAACAATTAACAGAAAATCACCCATCAGTACAGATAAAACTACTTCTTCAAATTTTAATATAGTGCAAAGTAAGCATACCAAGAAAAGTATTTTAGCCAAAATATACCGTCACAAAGTCCTTCAAAATCTTATAAAAACAGGAGAGAAATCAGGTTCGAAGCTTAAAACCTATCGTAGGAAATTAATCTTAGAAGCATTGATGGACAGTGCAATTCTTCTCAAAAGAAATGTATTTATTTTACTGTTAAACAAAATGAAACCACTAACAAAACTAATAACTAAATTACAAAAAAGACTTCTCAATAAGCAAAATGTCAACAGAAAGAACTTCTTAAGTATCTGCGGAGGTGAATGGAATCACACTACGAGCACAGAACCATATTTTAATGAAGAAGCGTACAAACAAAAGCAAACGAATACAATTGCCATAAATAGCAGTGGTCGAGGTTATGAAGAAGTGAATAATACCATAATGGAACAAGAAGTACTCCTTACAAAAATATGCCCTGAAAACTTAGAATTACCCCTCCATTCAACTGAATCAGAACGTCTAGTGTACAAATGGCCATGCACGTCAATGTGTAACATTCCCAAACAATGTTTCAAATCTTTACACCAATTCCTCAATAAATATGTAAAAAGCAAAGACAAAATCAAAATTAAATTACTGCAAAATATAGATACCTGTCCAGTGCGCAAGTACACAGGACTACAAGGACATTCATTGGCCTGCATTACAGGACCTACTTGTAAAACCACTTTCCATGATATCAAAAGGATATCAACACATCATTCAACTATAAGAAATCTAGTCTATAAACTGTACTATGCTAAAAGTCCTGCTTTAGCACTAGCAAAGTTAAATAACATCCTTCTACATGGTACAGCAAAAGACCTACTTGAAGAAATTCACTATATCCAGAAAAAGTATTTTGGAAGTGAAAGTCATTTACAGAATGAAATAGCTTTAAACCAATTAAGCAACAATTCTACACATGGCAACCTTTTGCTAAACACATACAAAAAAGAAATACTAAAATTTAAAAGTACATCAGCTGAAGTACCAAACCATGTATGTGTATGTTGCCGTAGAATTTTTTATAAAAGTAACACAAAAACTGTGGACCTATCATACAAAATAGAAGACAATGAAGATTCTAAATGGTTTGAATTAGCTCTCTACCTTCTAGCAGAAAACAAATATGAAATAACTGAGCCCTTAATACTTTGCAGTTATTGCACTACAAAACTTGACAACAACCAAACTCCTTCACGTTCTATCACAAATAATTTGGAATTATACCCAGTACCAAAACCTCTACAACAACTTAATTTATATGAGAGCATCATAATTCAAACAGTACACCCATTTCAAGCAATAATACGCCTTCAACCAAAAACAGCAAAATTACCTCCCTCTTAATTGGTAAAAGGCATTCGTGGAAAAGTAGTTTATTTACCATTAAATCTAAAAGAAAATGTGCATACTCTAGGAGTGCAACGTCCAATGCAGCAATCTTTAATTATATTAGTAAATGGAGTACCTGCAAAAGACAAAAAAATATGGCAACAGCTGGTAGATTTATATAAAGTTAGACAAGCCTTCCAATATCTTAAAGAGAATAATGAATATTACAAAGAAATTAATATTGAAGAAAACGTGAAAGATACAACTGAAATAATTCAAGAAACACAAGAAGCTGGTCGATTTGAGCTACTAGATCCTGCTACAATATCAAATACTTTAGACCAGTATACAAATTATCCTTTGCACTGTAATGACACCGTACAAGATGTACTGGAAACTTACCAAATGCGTCAAACAAAAGGATCGCCAATCAGTATATGGGAAAAAAGTATAGAAGCACGTGCTTTTCCTCTACTCTTTCCAACTGGCAAAGGAGGAAGATATGATGATAGACCTCTTCAAATATAAGCTTCAGAATACCGCTCATTACGGATGTATTCTGAAGATCCCAGATTTAGACAAAATGTGGAATACATATTCCACCTACTCTTTGAAAGTGAACTAGCAACTTTATGTTACGGAGTTGCACACATATTAAAATCAGGATCACACTTTCAAAATATGGCAGCTACACAATTATTAGAGAAAGTGCAACAAAAGGATGAGGTTTTACAATCAAATATTACAAATCTATTAGCAAATATGCATGGTACTAAAGAGTACTGGTTTCGACGTCATGGAGATGTATGTTGTATGATCAGAAACCTTGGCCCACCCACTTGGTTTGTTACATTAGGTTGTGCAGAATATGCATGGGAAGATTTACATGATTTCCTACGCATATCAAATAAAAACAAAACAAACATAGATATTCTAACACCTGGAGAACTTTGTTCTTTGGATCCTGTTAATGTTTCAAGATATTTTCACCATCGCTTCATTGCTATGCTACATTTTATTTGTAATAAAACTGTTCCTCCCCTTGGAAAAGTGCAACACTTCTTTTGGAGAAAAGAATACCAAGCCAGAGGAGCACCACATATCCACATGCTTTTATGGATTAAAGATGCTCCTAAATTTGGTCAAGACAGTGATGCCACTGTTTTACAGTTTATTGAAAAATATGTCACTTGTCAAATTCCATCAGAAGCCACAAATAGTGATCTTTGTGCACAAATTTTACAATTTCAAAGACACAAATGTGGAAAATATTGTTGTCGCAAATACAAAAACAAAGGCAAATACTACACCAAATGCCGATTTGGTTTCCCTAGACCAGTTACAAATACAGGTCAAGTAAACAACCTCATATCTTCAGTTAGACATACTGTTAAAGGAAAGTCACCTAAAAATACATATTACATAAAAAGAAAAGAAGAAGAAAAATATATCAATGATTATAATGCAATCATTGCCCACTTATGGAATGCAAACATAGATGTGCAGTACATTGCAGACAATTCTACTGCAGATGCACGATATGTCACAGCATACTTAACTAAAGCAGAAAAGACAGAGCTCCAAGACCTCTGGAATGACCTGTCATCAGATAAAACAGTATCTCAGAAATTATACAGCTTGGGCATAAAAATTCTCACCCATAGAGAATGTGGATCTTATGAAGCAGCTGATCGTTTAACTGGTACTTCATTGTATGGTAAATCTGAAAATATAGTATGGCTAAGTCTTGGTCCAGCTAAATCTAGAAAAAGAGTTCTAAAATCATATGAAGATATAGAAACAATAGCCAAACATGATCCCAACAGCCAAGACATTTTAAAAAACAATTTATTGGACACATACTACCCAAACAGAAGTAATACTTTGGAAAACATGTGTCTATACCAAATAGCCCAAAACTACACATACAAAAATAATATTAAACCTGAAGAAAAAAAAGGTAAATATAGAGTGACAGACTGTGAAGGCAGCTTAGTTAAACTCACTAAACCAAATTTAATTAATCATATCAAATTGTCATTGAAGACTCCTCAACATAAAGAAGTATATTACATGTCCCTGCTACAACTCTTCAAACCATGGAGAAAAGAAGAACAATTACTAGATAACTATGACTCATATGAGGATGCTTTCAAAGCAAATGAAAGCACTATAACTGATGTAAACTTTACACCAGTGGTATTCAAACTGTGGGTCGCGACCCCCTAGGGGTCCGCGGGTGCATCCCAGGGGGGCCCTGAGAGCTCAGCATGAAAAAAGATATTTTTTTTTTTTTTTTTTTTTTTTTAGATTGGAAGAAATGGGCAGGGGTGGCCCACATGGGCGGGCTGAAGCATGAAACTGTCTCAGGCAACAATGAAAAAGTGGCCCACAGTTGTAAATGGATATTCATTCCTTTAGTCACAGACTGGGCCTCATTACTACTATGGCGGACCAGTAACAACGGTGCTGGTAAGCTACCGGCACCGTTGCTACCGTTCCGCCATAGTAAGAGTTGTGCTCGTGGGTGCTTGACAGCCCCCGCCAGGTCTGACCTCAGCTCGTCGGATGAACCAGCACCGTTATTAACGGTGCCGGTGCATCCGAGCTCCCCATTCCTATTTGAGCCATATGGGGCTCAAATGGGAATGGGGATCTACCGGCACCTTCGAAAGGGCAATTATCATGTCCGCCTAACTCGGCATGACCTAGTAATTGCCCATTCGCGGGTGCCAGACCCGGATGCAACTCCAGTGGCAGCCGTGCCGGTTTTACCGGCACAGCTACCGCCAGAGTAGTTATGAAGCCCACTGTTTCAATAGTACCCAAAGGGGTGCTTTGTGTTAAAATGTAAGTAAATTGTGATATATTCAGCAACAATGGTCAAC
Organism: Ambystoma mexicanum; assembly: GCF_040938575.1. Classification (NCBI taxonomy): domain Eukaryota; kingdom Metazoa; phylum Chordata; class Amphibia; order Caudata; family Ambystomatidae; genus Ambystoma; species Ambystoma mexicanum. The sequence continues at coordinate 587,965,574 of NC_090933.1, forward strand.
ATTACTAACTGCATAGTTAAGTAACTCATCAAAATGGTCCACATTGGCCAAAATGGTGGCCCATTTTGATTGGCCCAAACTAGCATTTTACATTTTTGGTACAGGCATTGCCCTATAGGCCTGTCCGAGCCTGGCGGCTCATCCATAATGGCAAGAGGCGCCCACCCAGTGGCCCCTCACCCATTATGGAGGAGCTAAGGAGCCAGCCCAGTGAAACAGTGAGCACTCCCTCAGCTGCTTTATCCAGCTAATGGAGTGCTCCTGGGCTGGCTGAGCTGTCAAAGGGAAACACTGTTTCCCTTTGACAGTTCAGTTTAGTTCCCCAGCCGCACATGCTCACTGAGCCATGCAAGTGCTGGGGCGTTTTGCTTCGCCAGCATTGCATAGCTCATTGGAAATGCTGGCTGGGGCACTGCATGTCTGTATGTCCGAGGGGGAGCTCCTGCGCCTCCTCGCACATACGGACAGAGCAGCTGGAGCAGGCCGTTTCAGCACCCACACACAGGCCAATGCAGAAGGTACGTTTATGTTCATTGTTTTTATTTAAACATGTGTATGGATGCGTTATGAGTGAGTGTATGGTGATGGATGCTCATGTGAATGATAGAGTGATTGCTGTATGAATGTGCAGCGCCTTGCATATACACATAATCATGTTCATTGTGTTAGGACCAGTGGGGCCCAGGGGACAGGGATGGTATCTTTTTACCGGACATCTATCATTCAAAACCCTCTGCCTTGTCCACAAGGCTTTCTGGGGCCTGGGTCCAAAATACCTTCAGCTATTCCTCCGCAAATACCTCCCCTCTCGAGCTCTTCACTCCTCTACCTCCAACTCCCTCAGGGTCAGTCGTTTATCAAAGAAACGAGCTGGGGGTAGATCTCCGTCTTCGGCTGGGGCCTCCCTCTGGAACAGCGCCCTGCCACTCTAAAACTTGAGGAGAACCATCTTTCTTCCTGCACTTATCAGACCTACCCTGTCTGCTGCCTTAAACGTAGCACTTGCAAATTGCTGGCTGCACTACCACTGTTTGTTGCCTTTATTATTTATTTATTGTTATTTATCTGTTTCTCCTCTGCTTCGCACTTTCCACTTCTCCCCCCTTCCATGCACTTTTCCCCTCACACTTGCGCGTTCTCAATGTCACTGGGCCTAGTAAGATCGCTGTTTTATTCTCCTCTGTTCCCCTCCCTTGCCTTGTCACGCTCTGAAACACTTGTGTACGAGCGCGATAGAAATAAAATATCAATGCCTGCCCCCTGGACTCCCAGCAACAATTGCAAACTGTTTGGCTATTTACCCATTTTTTGTTAAAAGTATGCTCTACAATGCAACATTTTAACCTATTATTTAAAAAAAAATTCACAGGGGGAAACCCCCCCGAACCTCCCCTTAATGCCCCTCCACTTAAAAAAGATTCACCAGCCGCCACTGGCCCTCAGACTGTGTTGGGAACGGGATGGGGGAACCGAGGGACTATGGTGGGAGCACAATGGGCGGGAACCATGGGATAGTGATGGGAGCAGAGTGGGGAGAGCCCTGGGTGTGTGATGGGGTGGGGAGAGACCAGCGACTGGGTAGGAGTGGGATGAGGGAGCCCAGCGACTTTGATGGGAGCAGGTGACGGCGCGCAATATATACTGTCCATTTGGCATTTCTGGGGGGTCCCGACCTGCCCAAATTTTGCTCAGGGGGGCCCTGGCCAAAAAAGTTTGAAGACCACTGCTTTACACAGTACAAAACAATGTTGCACAATGAACAGCAACATGAAGAAGAACTCCAAGCTCAACTAGATAAGGATACTCCTGACAGTAGTCAACCTTCTGTAACAGGAAGCCAAGAACCACTGGGAGAACCGCTAATAACAAATGAGGCAGAATTAGCTATGATAGAAGTAGAAAACACCATGTGTCAGTATGAAGATAAGGAAGACTTAACTATACTACAATCAAAACTAAACAATGAGCAAAGTAGCATTTTTCAAGAGGTAACAAAACAAATTGCACATGGTGTAAAACATGAAAATAAAGAATGTTCCTGCCATAATTATAAACCTATACTACTGTACGTCAGTGGTGAAGCTGGTTCTGGCAAAACATTCCTAATCAAAATCATTAGTAAGTTCCTTCAACAATTGACAAACAAACTGTCAGCTGTTGTCACTGCCCCACAGGTTTAGCTGCCTACAACATAGGTGGTGTTACATTACACCGATTACTACTATTACCAGTAGAAAACCAGGACAAATTAGACTATTACAAACTTTCTGCAGAAGCTGCAATGGAATTACGCAGAGTATTGAAACAAATGAAAATGATACTAATAGATGAAGTGAGCATGTTCTCCAACCTGATGTTAGCTTTGATTCACCTCAGATTACAAGAAGTACTCAAAACAGACTATGAAGAGCTCTTTGCAGGAAAACACATTATTGTTTTTGGAGATCTGCTTCAATTAACACCAGTAAAAAGTGAACCTATTTTTAAAACATTAGGGCACAAACTCTGCCGTAAAACTGTTGGCAGCATTGGAAATGTCAACCTTTAGCAACATTTCCAATACAGAGAATTAACAGAAAACATGCGCCAATCTACTGATCTAACTTATGCCAACATTTTAAAAAGTTTAAGAGTTGGTATACTTTCTAAAGAAGCAGAAGCAACATTGAAAACCCGGCACATTAATGCACTTTATGGTGATAATGCATGAGCTACAGATGTTATGGAACAATTAGCCCACAAAAATGTCAATTGTATGGCCTTAATGCCAACTCTTGCAAGCTGTTTCAAATTCAATGAAATCATGCTAAGTAAAGAAATGCAACCAATAATGGAAATTAACGCCACAGACAAACTAGATGTACATGGTATGACACTACCCATGTGTGACCAAGCCACAACAAGACTAAATAATTTAGAAAAATCAATCTCAAACACAGCAGGCTTAGAAAAGATGTTAAAATTATCCTTAAATTGCAGAGTAATGCTTAAACGTAACCTTGACGTGGACCAAGGACTAGTTAATGGAGCACTGGGTACAGTTGTTGGCTTTCAAACATACCCACGTGACAACAAAATTCAGTTTGTCAATATACTCTTTGACAAACTTTCAGAAGTAAAACGGATAGGACGCTCAACAGCTAGATTCCTTCTCTTCAAAGATATGTATGTACGCAGAGAACAATTTTCTCTAACTCTTGCATACGCAGTCACAATTCATAAATCACAAGGTCTTACCCTAGACAAAGCAATGATAGATATTGGTAACAAAGTCTTTAAAGAAGGCATGAGCTACGTAGCACTATCACGCTTACGTACACTTGACGATCTATTTCTAATCAACTTTGATACAAGTAAAGTAAACGCTGATATTCCTTGCATTTTAGAATATAATAGACTTTGCTCACTATACACTCCCCATCTAAACACATATTCTGTTCTACAAAAACTAAAACGTTGTAAAAGAAAACTAAATCAAACTGAAATGCAACAGGACATCACTGCAAATCCTCCAAAGAGAGTAAAAGAAACTAATACTTCATCAAGTACCACAAACAAAAAAGAATCAATTAGAGAAAGTAAACCAGGTACTTCTTTAAAGAAGGAAGACAAACTCCAAAAAAGCAGTTAGATACAGAACTACCTGGACCATTTAAATTCTCAAATATAGTTGGTGTAAGTTGCTATGCAAATGTAGCAATGAATATTCTATTTCAATTACCACCAATTGTTGACAACATTTACTCACACAGTACAGACCCATTGTGTTTGCAAATGTTAGTACTTCACAGAAATGCAGCAAACAATCCTGACAACACATATAGTGTTTTTGGAATAAGACGACAATTGGACTACTGCGCTGGAATGGTGAAATTCACTATAAACTCACAGGAAGATCCACAAGAATTTCTAATGTACTTACTACAAGTACTGGAAAACAAAAACATACCTATAAATGAAATCTTTCAGATTTCATACATGTGGAAACATACATGCACTCTCTGCAACAATGTGACACAAGAAGAAATCCCCAATGAACCTTCATATATATATCAATACCAAATTGTGAATCCATTCCATTTCAGCAACTTGTACAAAATGCAAACCATGGTAGATTATGCTCTACCTGCAATTCATATAATCGCTCCACATTAGTAATACAAACACATAGTAAATACGTAATACTAATGCTTCTACGTTACAATGCAGATGGTACCAAAAACAACTGCAAGCTGACTGGATTCACACATGGTCAAATATCACTTAGTAAGAAAACCTTCACAACAATAGGTATAATCTACCACGCAGGAGCCACAACCAATTCAGGGCACTACACTGCAAACATAAAAAAGAAATGTGGATGGTTTGAATGTAATGATAGTACCATTACTCTAAAGCAGAGATTACCAGCAAATCTTACAAGCGCTTATTTGATGTTCTTAAAACCAAAATTTGATAAATAAACTGTATTTAAACCTTTAAGTAAATTTGTGTTACAAAAATATAAACTGTTAGAATACTCCAAAAGCTATCTAACTGCTCAAAGATTCTACAACAACTAATCAGATAAATGAATACCACTAAATTAGACCAAAAAATACACAGTTAGAATACGCCAATTGGTATCTAACTGTCCCAAAATTATAAATGTGTGTTAAAATAATATAAACTGTTAGAATACTCCAAAAGCTATCTAACAGCTCAAAGATTCTACAACAACTAATCAGATAAATGAATACCACTAAATTAGGCCAAAAAATACACAGTTAGAATACGCCAATTGGTATCTAACTGTCCCAAAATTTAACAATATCCAAATAGGTAAATGAAAACCACTAAAATATATTAAAAAAATAGACAGTTGGAATACGCCAATTGGTATCTAACTGCTCCAAAATTTTATAATATCAATACAAATGAAGAATCTGTTACTGTTCCAAAAAAAATACAACAAAGCAAAGTATAAAGCATTAGCCAGAAACAACAAGTGACCACTGAAAACAAACAAACAAATAAACTGTAGCATAACAGAAAAAGGGTTTTTTTTAAATCCAACATGGATTTTTTTTTCTCCCACAGACCCAATGATTTTAGCAACAAACACAGAAACTGAGCAAATTGCACAGTACTCTGATTTGTACTCTACTAAATATGAGGGTCGAAAAAAATAAAAGTATATTGCTTATACAATGTAATAAGTCATTACAAAATACTAATACTAACATGCTATTTTCTTTTATCACAGAAATGAAGAAGAAAAACATGGACTCCCATTACTAGACCAAACAGTAAGTATACAATAATAAGGACAACCATAGCAGCACATCACATCCATAGTATCTAATACCTTTGTTCCTTATACATTTATTTTTCACCCAAACTTATAAACAAATATGAATGTGATATGCTGCGGTGGTTGTTGCCAGGGCATAGAGTCTTGGGTGCATGGCCATGCACCCAAGACTCTATGCCCTGGCAACAACCACCGCAGCATATCACATCCATAGAGTCAAACATTTCAACTATGATCTATGGGAAACTTTTAATGTCCGCGAACAATGTGAGTGTTCTTAGAACACTTTGAACTTGCCAGCGAACAATACGGACACCGTTTTCAGGAAACCCCCTACGAACATTTCAGAACAACGCGATAGTTCTTAGAACACTTTCAACTTAACAACGAACAATACGGACAGCGTCCTAAGGACACCCCCTACGAACATTCCAGGACACCGGGAGTGTTCTCAAAAACGTCTTCAGAACACCCCCATCTTGTTTATTTGCGAACATTTCAGGACACCGCGAGTGTTCTTAGGTCACATTCAACTTGACAAAGAACAATACGGACAGCGTCCTCAGGACACCCCCTACGAACATTCCAGGACACCGGGAGTGTTCTCAAAAACGTCTTCAGAACACCCCCATCTTGTTTATTTGCGAACATTTCAGGACACCGCGAGTGTTCTTAGGTCACATTCAACTAGACAAAGAACAATACGGACAGCGTCCTCAGGACACCCCCTACGAACACTCACCGGACACCGGGAGTGTTCTTAGAAGCGTCTTCAGAACACCACCATCTTGTTTATTTGCGAACATTTCAGGGCACTGTGAGTGTTCTTAGGACACATTCAACTTGACAAAGAACAATACGGACAGCGTCCTCAGGACACCCCCTACGAACACTCCCCGGACACCGCGAGTGTTCTTAGAAGCGTCTTCAGAACACCCCCATTTTGTTTATTTGCGAACATTTCAGGACACCGCGAGTGTTCTTAGGACAGACTCAACTTGACAGAGAACAATACGGACAGCGTCCTCAGGACACCCCCTACGAACACTCCCCGGACACCGCGAGTGTTCTTAGAAGCGTCTTCAGAACACCCACATTTTGTTTATTTGCGAACATTTCAGGACACCGCGCGTGTTCTTAGAACACATTCAACTTGACAGAGAACAATACGGACAGCGTCCTCAGGACACCACCTACGAACACTCCCCGGACACCGCGAGTGTTCTTAGAACAGTTTCACTTTGCTTGCGAACAAAACGGACACATATTGACTCCTTAGAACACCCCCTAGTCAGTTTATTTAGAAAATTTCAGAACACCCGTGATGTCCGCAAACAAATCGAACACTAAAAGAACGTCTAACACATAAAAAACACAACTTTCATCCTATCTCACACACTCCCACCCTCCCCAAACACTCCTAAACACCAACACACTCTACAAAATACACATTTTGAACAAAGTTTCACCGCGCTGTCCGGGGACGTCCGCGAATCCAATATGGCGGGCGCTACCGAAAAATCTGACACGCTTCACGCTCCACGCCGTCCAATCAGCGAACACTTTGCATGTCCGCTAACATCACGCAAGACGATTGGCCAATCAGGACACTTTCCGCGGAGCGAACAGGGAAGTGTATCCGCAAAATGAACACAGATATCACTAATTTTTTTTTACCTACTTTTTGGTCATTTTAAAAAAAAACTACTGGACGAATTTTCACCAAATTTGCAAAAGCACGCTTTCGGGACCAAGCCGCTGCTCCTGGTCCAAATTTGGTGGAAATCCGTCCAGCGGTTTGGGCTGTAGACGCGAGCAAATTTTTTTTCCCATTCACTCTATGGAGAGTGAGTATAATGTATACAAATATGAGCATATAGAGGGAAGGTAGAGTAATAAAAATAAAACTATGACAAAGTGCTGATAACCATAATGATTATCTTCATGCACAGAAAGGATTGCTCTCTTTCAAGCCTGTATCTTCCGCTATGTACATATTTCATATATGATGTGACAGGACCCCAAGTCTACAAATATAGTACCTTTTCAATTTTTACTTCCTGACTGTTACTGTCGAAAACTATGTGGCTTCGATATGTCAGTAAAGGATAAAAAGGGAGAGCCAGCCATGTGATGTCATCAGATATGTCATCAATGACATTTGTGATGTCATCTTTGATGTTCTGGGTGTTAGTGTTAGCAGTGCACGGTGGCGCGAGTTATGGTTGCTTATGTTACCATAACTGGCGAATTTCAAGGGTTTTTCGGTTTTACTTGGAACCATAACGTCCCTTTAACAAAGTTTTTTCACTGAATTTCATAGGTTTTTAGTAGCACAACTTAACCATAATATCCCTGACATGTAACATAGAACATACTAACCCCCTCGTAGTGATTTTCATGTCCGTGGACTACCGCCATGTCCGCGGACACATCGAAAATCTGAGCGTGATGAATGTAAATTTAAATAGTGTGCCCCATTTCCCCTTTGAAGTTGGCTCTGAAAAGAGCCGTTTTTTTTTTTTTTACAGATGCTTGACAGACACCTGTTATTTTATATTTTTTTTCTTGGTTTTTTTTCTTACTTTACTCCTAAAATCTTCACATAACCTTCTCCAAAGCAACCCTTACATTCCAAAATAAAAAGGCATTTCCGGTAAAAGATAAACAAATGCCATCTTCTTTAAAATTAACAGCATTACTGGCATCAATATTATCATTGTTACAGAAGAACATACCAGCTCTAAGCATGAATGCACACATGCCTCGGTTGATGACACACCTAGCAATGTTTTGCTGAGGACAAAAAACTGAACTATTGTCCCATATTGCCCTAGGTAGTAATCCAGAAAAAATTACTTTCGCATTTGGAAGGATCTTCACTACGGCTTGAACCAAGCGTTCCAAATCAGCCAACAAAGTAGGGGCACTGACGTTGCCCAAATGGAAAGCACCATAGTGCAAAACTACCACATGCGGACTGTTCATCATGGCCATATCCGCACAAACTTGTACAATTCCCTGTACATTGCAATCAGGCACAGTGCTCCACACCACTTCCACTCCTTTGACATCAAAGTTCTTTGCAACATGCCTGCATTCAGCGTACTGCTGTAAACAATGCACAAACATATCTCCGAGCACCAACACCCTGACTTTCTCCACTTCTGCCATCTTCACCACACACAGTCTCTTTCAACACAAATCCACAACCTTGACATCTGATTGGCTGATCCGTACAGTCTTCTTTCCATGTTGGATTTCCTGGAAAAACACGGATTTACCACGCCCTGTCCACGAACAGCCGCCGTGTCCGCGGACGGCGTCCACTTTACTCTCTGTACCATTCCCTCATTGCATACAGCTAAGCAATCACACAATACGAATAACGTCCTCAGAACACCCCCATTTTGTGAATTTTCGAACATTTCAGGACAATTATCATTTCATTATTCTACATATTAACATTACAAATATTATACTTTTATCTTGTACTCTGCACACAATGCTATCTTTCTCCATTAGTAGCTCAGTATACTACATAGAATCCCATAATACAATGCTATTTATTGATATAAATGCATCGTTCAAAGCACTAATAACGGTATGATATTTATTGCAATATCCTTGACACTTTTTTCGGAACATTATAATAAAAATCCCTAGTACACAAATTCCATGAAAAGTACATACACATGTGATGTCATCAGTGATTTCATCAATGACATTTGCAATGTCATCTTTGATGTCCTGGGTGTTAGTCTTAGCAGTGCATGGTGTTGGCGCGAGTTATTTTTCATAGCTTACCATAACTTGCTATTTTCAGGGGTATTTCGGCTGTACTTAGAACCATAACGTCCTTTAAACAAACTTTTTTTATTATCACGCAAACAATATACAAACATGGCGTGCAAAAACCAACTTCTACAGATGGCTTTACACAGAATGTTGCAAAGTAAGAATTTATGCTCGTTCACAGTGAAGGTCAGCTGCTTCCATTTTTTTCTCAGGCCCCGGAGAGGCTCACGAAGCAGACTATAAGGTTGTATTGTGTTTTGACCTTGACAGACAGAGATTGTGATGAAAGACTTCTCTTGAAGGAGTGTTGCTAAAACGTAAGAGAAGATAAAGATGAAATTTCTGAAACGAAACCACTTTTACATATTATATCACTATGCGAAAGATCGTTGGCACACGCGGAGTCGTATTTTGGGACTGCACCACTTGTAGACAATGGAAATTGCAATTGTACTGTAAGTAACCCTTTAGATTACTTTATACCAAATATAATTACAATAACGTTGCATTAAAGACCGCTGAAGTTGAACTTGTTCGTTGAAAGTGGCATAATGTTTTCTACCACGCACTATCACCGCCGAATTGATCCCCTGTCGTTTAGAGGGCTCTGAAAAAGGCAGACGACACAGAGTGGGTTAATATAAATAATTTAACCAGTCTATAGGCGGTCAAGCGCTCTACTCGCTGTGCCACTTCACTGTAGCCTGTCAAGTGGCACAGCGAGTACAGCGCTCGCTTTGACATCCGTGCACAGCTTGCTAACGCAAGTTCGAATCCCGGCAAGGCGAAACTCAGCCTTTCATCCTTCCGTGGTCGATAAATGAGCACCACACACTGTGGTTAATAATAAGCACCGCTTACATACCCCACAGTTCTTAGCGCTATATGAATGGGAAAATATTATTATTTTATTATTAACATACTCTGTTGCACTATCTTCGATAGCAAATAGTTTCACGCCCTAATAAATAAAATGATGATTTTTAATGAAGATCGGCTGGTGAGACTAATTTATGTTTTTTTAAAACAGGTACGTGGCCCCGTTTTCTCTATGTCACGATTTACAGACTCCAGCGGATGGGGTCTTCAACTGCCAGGTGCAAGTCCAAATATGCAACTTCATGACCCTCACCATTTTATGGGACAATCGCCAAGGACCAATATGCCCTTACGCAGTACTAGCGGCTACAAACAACATACCAACCAATACGGTGGTCTAATGGCTCGTTGTTGGAGCATCCTTCCGATTATCAGAGAGACCATTTACTGCTTTTATCATAAACCAACAGCCTATCTACCGCAAAGGAACAACGCGTGGCTCCAAATAAACTTTTGCTGATCGACAGCAGAGACAATAGCAAATCGCTGAATATTCACTAAACATTTAATGTGAAATAAATGTACTTTACCAAATGAACAATCCTGCTGTTTACTTTTAAACCACAGTTTCATATTCCGAATTGTGGCGCACTGAGTTGTAACCTGATCTAACACTCTCTGTACCGCAAAGGAACATCGCGTGTCTCAACATGAACTTTTGCGGATCGACAACAAAGACAAATGCAAATTGCTGAATATTCTCTAAACATTTGATGTCAAATAAATGTACTTTACAACATTTACAATCGTGCTCTCTGCTTTTAAATCACAGTTTCATATTCTGAATTGTGGCGTGCTGTGTTGTGACATAATGTGTGTTGTCTTCCGGGTTCTGTGTAAAGTCGCGTAGTACTGGAGACGACTGGGCGCGTTTCATTACGCACCCTGTAACGTCACGGAGAAAGGCGGGGAATATGAATGCTTTGATAATATCAGGCTTAGGGGCGGGAGATATGATTTAGTGTCGCAAAAGCAAGTCAGCCAGGTCAATAGCGCCAGTCATAGGATTATCACATAATGTCGACGCACACCAGCCGGATTTATCGTTTCTTTAGTGGACAAAAAGTCGGTTGACGCCCCTAGGAAATTGTACTATTAGCGAACAAAAGGAGTGCTCTTAAAACACTTTCACCCTGACAACGAACAATACAAACAACGTTCTCAGAACACCCCCATTTTGTGTAATTGCAACCATTTCGGGACACTGCGAGTGTTCTTAGAACACATTCAACTAGATAGATTACAATACGGACAGCATCTTGAGGACACCCCCAGTTTGTGTATTTATGAACAATTAAGTACACCGCGAGTGTTCATAGCTCATTTTTACCTTCCTTGCAAACAAAAATGACACATACTCCGTTAAACACCCCACCATTTAGTTTATTTACAAAATGTCAGAACAGCCGTGTTCTCCGCGGACAAATCGAACGCAACAAAAAGGTCTAGCACATAAAAAAAACAAAGCATTGAACCTTTCTCATACTCCCCCACCCTCCCCAAACACTCTTACACACCAACACACAGCACTAAATACAATTTTTTATCCACGTTTCACGGCGCTGTACGCGGTCGACTGCGAATACAAGATGGCGGGCGCTACAGAAAATCTGACGCGCTCCACGCCCCTCGCCGTCCAATCAGCGAACACGTCGCATGTCCGCGGACATGACGCAAGCCGATGGGCCAATCGGGGCGCTGTCCGCGGAGCGAACAGGAAAGTCCGTCCGCGAAGCGAACGCAGATATCACTAATTTTTTTGCCTTACATTTTGGTCATTTTTTAAAAAACTACTGGACGGATTTACACCAAATTTACAAAAGCACGCTTTTGGGACCAGGCCACCACTCCTGCCGCAAATTTGGTGTAAATCCGTCCAGCGGTTCGGGCTGTAGCCGTGTGCAAAGTTTTTTCCCATTCCTGCTATGGGAAAAAAAAAAAGTTTTGGGACCCCCCCTATAACTTTGCCCCCCCTGGACGAATCCACACCAAACTTTGCAAAAAAATTCAGGGTGACCCAACTACTTTTTTTGCAAAGTTTGGTGAGTATCCGTCCAGGGAGAGCGAAGTTATAAGCCACCCAAAAAGTGCTCTTCCTATGGAAACAGCAACTTAACCATAACTACATGGCCACTACCGTGGCCATGTAATAAGTATACAGTAATTCAGTAAAATGTTGTTGCTTGCTAGTGGTATGTTTTTTCCAATCTATATTTTCGACAATTTAGTTAGAATGATGCAGTCACATTTGCCGGCCATATAATACTCTCTACCAAGGTAGAGTAGGGCAGGCAGTGCCCTCGTGCAAGGGTCTGCAACGTGCGGCTCTCCAGATGTTTTGGACTGTGACTCCCAGGATCACTCACCATTGAACATGCTGGCCGAGGCTAATGGGAGCTGTAGTCCAAAACATCTGGAGCGCCAAAGGCTGTAGACCCCTGTACTAGTGGAACTAAGCAATGGACCTTTCCTTTCCCTTTTGGTGTCATTACTGCAAGGTTTGCAAATAGGTGCAGCCTCATTCGAATACCTCCACACTGCACGGAAGCACCTGCAGTTAATTTTGCCCCTTGTTAGTTAAAGAGACAGACCATTGTTTTGTTTACAACTTGCACCAGTGAGTATTGTCATTGATGGGTGTTCAAAGTGCAGGGTACATACATTCCATGCACAGATGCAGCAAACCGGGGAGACAAGGAATTGCACAACAGTGAACCATTATTTTTGGGAGAGGAGACAACCTCGTGATTGCCATTATGGATGGCAAGGCGCATAGGAAAGAGACTTCCTGGGGATGCATAAGGAGTCCCGCTGCCTCGAAGATGGATCTCGTTCACCCTGTGGACTCCGTTGCATTTACCTGCTGACTTGGCAGGATATAAGCAGAGCCTCTCCGCAGCAGATGCAGCAATTAAAGCAGTGCCAGGCTAGGTTTAGTAAATCTAACATGCATTCGTGTAAACGGGTGACTAATGGCACGGTGCGATCTGCAAATCACTCAGTGCTGGCGTCGTTAGAGCAAATAAAAGCCTGCCTTGCTCCTCGTTGTTAAACAATCCACTGCACACGGGTACATTATGGCGCCATTTTAGGACTTTGCTTTGAAGAAAGGATGCGTTTAAACGACAGCATCTCTGACATGAGGTGCTGCACATAGATGCCATCAGATAGGTATGGGGGGTAGGGGAGGTCGGTGTCGACAGGAAAGTGCACCATTTCTTCACATGACTATTACACATTTATAATCTGATGCACGCCAGGGCAAAGTGATTTAACCCAGATCTCAATTTTTAGTACCTTAACTGACGATTAGAACCAAAAATAGAAGCTGAATTTATGTTTGGACATTGTCCGATAGCGCTGATAATTTCATGGCGGCCATGCCTGGAATAACGGCCGTGTAAAATACGTGTTCACCATCTGTTGATAGCGAGGGCGCGTGAGTGTGGCGGCACGGCAGACCTACACGTGACATGTTATCGCACAGATTTATGTGCATTTTATGCTCTGTTGTGAAAGGGGGAGTGGCATGACCACACACCTCAGCATGATGCGCTTGGGACTCTGAACGCCTAGCGTGGCCCCTTTGACCTTGAGCTATATATCACCATTGTGGGCAGACAACACTCGGCATTTCACGTCTGCAATCAATCTCAATTATGCTCTCCTGCGACAGCACAGAGGCAGGCGCGCGCACGGCACGTATAGGGCTGAACCCAGCTTCTGTGGAGGGCATTGGAACGCCATTAGAAAGACCGAAATACAACATTAAGATATGCAATGCAATGTTAGTTATGCCCATAAAATAGTCGCAAACAACTAATGCAACACATTACATCAGGCAGGCGTTTGCAATATTAACAATAGGATGTATGGTGCAAATCTTTTTTCTTGGGTACATTGTGTTTTCAATCAAAAATGTAACATTGGAGGACATTTTATTCGAGTTTATAATTTGGCGGTAGGTGGGGAGCCATTGCGTTAACACTTCAACGTAAACGGCTCCCCGTGCCACATTTTCATCATTTGCATGGCGGAGTGCAAAGGGGGAGGGCGAAAACGGCATGAATACGCCACCTTTTGCCTTTCCCTTTTGCAATCTGCTGCCGTGCAAATAGAGTAAAAGCTGCCAGCATTTGCAATGGATCCCCATGGAGCCGTTGGCTTTTGCCAAAAGCCGGCGGACTCCATAGGGATTCCTAGCATTTGCGCCAAACTCCATAGGGATCTCCAGCATTTGCGCCAGCATGAAGATGCATGTCAGTGCAAATTCTGGAGAATTTGTATGACAGAGCGGAAGGGAGCGGTTCTCTCTGCCATAACAATGTGTATTTGTATTTTTTTATAGTGCCTTTGTCCAAAGTGCTTTAAATAGGAAAGTCAACAGTACATAAAATCAACAGTGCAAATCAGTGGACTTAAGCAGGTGAGTTTTTAGAGAAGAACGGAACGAAGAGTAAGAAGTAATGGAACAGGGAGACAGAGCGAGCATGTTCCAATGAAGAGGAGCAAGGAGCTGAAAAGAACAAAAGCGGGATTGAGCACAAGGGGGACAGCGAACATTCAGCCTAAAAAGACCAGAAGAATGGAGAGAACGAGCAGGATTATAAAATGAAAGGAGAGATGCAAGATACTCAGGGGCAAGTCCGTAAAGAGATTTAAAACTAAGCAAAGATAGTAACATTTAAGCTGGGAATAGAAAGACAGCCAGCCGAGTGAGGCAAGAGAAGAGATTGAGTCTCGATAAGAAAGAAGACAGAGTGAGTGTATAGAAGAATGGTAGATTGATTTAGGAGGAGCAAGACGTGAACAGGGAAGACCAAAAAACATGACAGAGCAATAAAATAGTCGAGAGAAGATTAACAAAGCGATAAGAAGTTTCGTGGCATGGAAAGTGAGAAAAGAGCAGACTCTGTGAATATAATAGAGATAGAATCGACAGGAGCGAGATGTAAGAGATATATGATGAGCAAAGGAAAGATTAGACTCAAAATAAAGACCAAGATTACGGGCAGTGGGAGAGATAGATAGACTGGAGGGAGGAAAGGAAATAGGAGGAGACAGTGGCAAGAGAGTGTCAGCAGGAACGAATAAGACTTCGGTTTTTCCGCCATTTAAAGGAGTTGGGAGGTCATCCAGGATTTAATGCCAGAGAGGCAAGTTGAGAGAGTGTGATGAACATCGGGCGTAAAAGATGAAAAGGATAGGAAGAGCTGAGTATCATCAGCATAGAAATGGTGTGATAGTCCAAAAGAAAAAGCGATAGGGGCAAGAAGTGAGGTATATAGGGAGAATAGAAAAGGACCAAGGACTGACCTTTGAGGAAGACCACGATCGAGGGGAAAAGATGGAGAAGTGTTGCCACCCCAGAAGACAGCGAAAATGTGATTGGATAGGTAAGATGAAAACCACGATAGAACAGAACCATGTAGACCAAAGGAGGCGAGAGAATCCAGAAGCAGAGAGTGATCCACAATATCAAAAGCAGCAGATAGGTCAATAAGAATGAGAACAGAGGAGGGTTTAGAATAACAAGCTGTAAGAAGAGAGTTAAGCACACAAGTCAGGGCTGTTTCAGTGGGGAGACACAAATGAAAGCCAGACTTAGGGGGTGAAGAAGAGATAGACCAGACACAAATGTTGACATTTGTGAATGAACAAGGCAGTCAAGAAGCTTGGATAGCAAAGGTAAGAGAGATATGGGATGACAATATGAAACCAGAAGGGGATTAGCTCTAGGTTTCTTTACGATAGGAATCATGATTGCATGTTTGAAAGCAGAGGGAAAAGTAGAAGTGGAGAGACAGATGTTAAAGAAAGAGGCAAGAAAGGGTACCAAAAGCTGATAGGTTTTGGGAATGAGCAAAGAAGGAATTGAGTCAGTGAGGGCAGCAGTTGGGTGAACTTTGGCCAAAAGAAGAGCCACACCAGAATCAGAAACAGGAGCGAAGTTAGAAACAGTGTTAGAAGGAATAGGGAAAGGTAAAGGAGAAGAATTATAGGAGAGTGATGACAGAATGTCCTGGCCTAAGGAGTGAACTTTAGAAGAGAAAAATTTGCACAATAAGATGCTGATAGAGATGAATTAATAGAAGGATCAGGAGTGGGAGGAGAAAGAAGCCGAGTTAGAGTTTGAAAAAGACGCCGAGGGTGAGTAGATTGACTATGGAGAATATCAGAGAAATAAGTGTGTTTAGCAGAGTTAATACATGTTAGGCAAAGTTTGTATGCAGTACCCTCTGGAACACTACACACAACTCTGACTACAGGTATGGGAAAACAAACATTTGATATAACCATGTACTACACAGTTTTGGTAGTGTGTTGAGCAGCCAGGCTTATCTCGAGGGGTCAATGTGAGCTGTAGGGGAGACAGAGAATCACAGTGACAAGTATTCAAATAAACTCTTACACTCAGGGTTTCGTGAATAAACAGTTATTAATTTATCAGTCAGTTAGAATAAGCATTCTTCAGAATGGGGCAATATAATAGTAACACACAAATACACTTCAATACTGTACTCTCTTAGTTTCTAAATCAGTAAAGATCCTTTTGGGATGGCCCACAGACACAACCTACACGCTCAGGTGACTTCAATAGCTAGGGTGCTGGGGACATTAATATCTTACTGTTTGCATTCAGAATACTATTATAAATTGGTAAAAGGAAAAGGATATTAAAACAACGAGAGACCACAAATATTCATAAGCAGGCAAATACTTTTGGATCCCCACAGCAGAGTCATTCAGTATAACAGGCTAGGCCAAAGTCAATGGGCAAAAGTCTTATATAGGATGAAGCACTTCTGGTAGGTAAGTAGAAAAGTCTTTGCACAATGTTTTAGAAGTCTTTGAAGAAAAGAAGACTCAAATGTAGGGCCACAAGCCATTAGACTTGTGAGTGGTAGAAGATGCAAGCAACTCTACAGCAAGAGGTAAGTTCTCTCAGACTTTGTACAGTACCTTCGAATAGAAGAAAAAGTGCAGCAGATGACTTCTGTTCCTGTGTAGCTCGGCAGATCTCACTGTTCCTGGGCCTCAGTCGTGGGAAGAAGAGGGAGGACTTCTGGGGACTCCTCTGCACTACTATGGGATGGTCACCGCTCGTAACCGGCAATCTTCAAATCAGTGGCTGTTCAGTGTTTCAGCTCCTTGCATCTACCACAAATAGCAACACTGCAGTTCCTGGCTGTCGAGGTGGACTTTCCTTGCTTCTGGGGTCCTGTACTCTGTTTAGGGGGCTCAGGCTCGGTCAGTCCTGCTTCCTGGGAGTCCGGAGGATCTTCCTGGAGCACTAGGCTAGCTTAAAAGCAACACACACAATCTGATGTTCCTCTCCCTGGCTATACGGTTTCCAGCAGCAACTCTGTAGAAAATCAACCAGCTCGGAGAAGGATGTCCAGGTGGCTTACTTTGGAGTTGATTGGTCCCATCAACTCAAGGGGAGAAGTCATCTTGGCAAGGGCTTCTCTGTCGATACGAATTTGGAGTTTCAGCACAGCAGCAGGGCTTCACCGGGCAAACCAACAATCCAGGATTTGCAGCAGGCGTCCTTTTCAAGTTCTTCTTCGGTTCCATCGTCCAGTGGTCGACTCTGCCTTCCAAGCCGAAGCCTCGTCTTTTATTCAGTTCTCGCCCATTAATTCCAGCCTAGCTGTCAGTCACCCAGCAGGGTGGCTGTCCTTGCTGGACCGTCAGCCGGCCAATCACTACAGAGTGCATTTGGGTCTCCTAGGAGACTAAGCACAGGGAGCTTCAGGCACCTCCCTCACTTCCTGCCTACCCCAGAAACCTTGGAGCCAGAGGCGGGCTTCACTCATGAATCCCGCCAAAGGCAAAGCAAACAATGGGACCAAACCTGGTTTGGTGTGCAGAGTAAATCTGAAGAAGAACCTTTCCACAAAGAAACAGTGAAATAAGAAGACTGTGTCCATTTTGACAAAAATGGCACCCTTGCGTGCTTTACTGCAGCTGCGAACGCAGCCTGAGGTAAATGCACACCATGTTAGTTAAAACGAAACCACTTCCACCAGCCATTCAGTGAGGAAAGGCTAACATAAAAAATGTCACACGAGAAGCTTGACAAAGGGGATACTAGGTAACCCCTACAGAACCCTATTGTAAGATAGTGTGCGCTCGGTCTAGAAAGTTACAAATGTAAGTAAAGTCAATTTCACTTTACTGCTCTGGGAAACAGTAGTTTATCCCAGAGAAGGTATTTAAACATTGGGGAAATCTGAAAGACTTCCCTGTGCCACTGCACTGAAAGTGCTGTGTGACACAATGTAAAAGATGATGCCTATGGAGTTTTGCAGGCTCGATAACAAAAAGAAACAAAAAGCTCGGAAATCACATTAAAAGACAAGAGAGAGTGGGAAAAAGAGTCTCACTCTCTCCAGGTTAAAAAATCAAGTCCTCAAAATCCAGCAAAGTTGCTGGGTGCCTTTAAGGTGGAGGGAATTGGCACATTTCTGAGAATTCTCCCTAACACTCATCCCCCCCCCCCCAGACTAAGGGACAGGAGGATTTAATCCACCCCTGGATGAATTTCCTTACTCCAGTCGGTCATACTTTCTGGAGAGATCATCAGCATTTTGGTGATTACACCCTGACCAGTGTTCAATGGTAAAATCAAACCGCTGTAGGCTGATTGACCATCTTAACAATTTAGGATTTTCCCCCTTCATCTGCATTAACCATCTCAAGGGTTGGTGGTCTGTTTGAATCAAAAAAGTAGATCCATACAAGTATGGTCTCAACTTCTTCAAAGACCACACAATGGCAAAACATTCACATTCTATGGTTGCCCACCTTGTCTCAGGTTCCTTCAGTTTCCTACTGATGAAGCAGATTGGGTGTTCCCTGCCTTTCTCATCCAGCTGACTCAGAACTGCCCCTATACCTGTATTGGAAGCATCTGTCTGTAGAATAAAGGATTGGTTGTAGTCAGGAGCTCTTAAGACTGGAGCTTGACCAAGGACTTTCTTAAGTCCTTCAAATGCCTTGGTGCATTCCTCATTTCATCAGACCTTCTTGCGGAATTTGCGTGAGGAGATCACATTCAAGGGAGAAGCTATGGACCCAAAGTTCTCAATGAAGTTCCTATTGTAACCTGTGAGACAAAGAAAGGCTCTCACTTGGGTTTGAGTAGTAGGGGTGGCCCAGTCTTGTATAACTTGTACTTTGCTAGGCAATGGCCTTATTTCATCTCCTCCTACTTCATGTCCAAGGTAGACCACTTTACTCTGACCAATTTGACATTTACTTGCCTTTATGGTTAGATTGCTGTTAGGAAAGATTTCATAATTGTATGTAATTGTCCCTCCATGTGTCAACCCCCAAACGTTTTGCTGCTTTTTAGTCACCATTGACTGACTTTGCCAGAGAAGCACAGCCTTCAGGTGCACTCCTCTGGGCTTTCACTCACTTTTTATGGGGAAACTGACATACTGGGAGACTTTGTTTCCCTTAGTCCTTTCATCATGTTGCAACTTTTGTGCAACATGTAACAAGTGTGCAATCTTACCATACAGCACACTTGGGTCTATAGTCATTTTCCAAAGGCCCTAGATACTCTCGCTGGAGTTTTTATGAACTGTGCAGATGTGTCATGGACAGGACTGGTGGCAGTTATCATTTTGCATTATTTTTAACCCTTTTTTTGCCATGTTAACCGCGTTTGGCACAAATAGGTGGCCTGGCTATTAAATGACCATGCCACGAGGTTCTTTGTCCTGTCCTTTGGCCATCTTGCCCCTTCACCTTCCCCAGGGCGAGTCGACCCTGGCCAGTCCTTATTTGATCATGCACTTTCCCGCGAAACACAATGCTTTCGCAATCTTCTGCATGCCTTGTGTGTGTGCCTCCAGAATGTGGGCTGGGTTGTCTGTCCCCAATACATCCTGGGTGCCAGAGAGTCTGGAGTGCCATAAATGCCTGGGACCACAGTGGTTTGTGATTGGTCCACATATGGGGGGTGTGTTTGAGAGCAGATCTCCCATTGGGTCCTCTCCGTTTTGGCGCGAAGGGAACTTTGGATAAGAGGAGGCTGAAAACACCACTACCATGTCGATCTCCTGAGTTTTCACTGAACAAAGGATAGGATCCAAGTATCCTGCAACAAGAAGCTGAGTCGAGGAACTGCTGGTGATCCACTGGAAGGTTTGGCACCCTGAGCCCGCTGTCGTCCTGTGGGACCCCTCTGCATCTGGTTGTCCTAGAAGGTCTGCGAAGATGCTTCGACCCATTGGAATAGTGGGACCAACTATTCTCGCCACCTTCACCAAAACCTGCAAATAAGCTTTCTCTAAAGTGTCCCTGGGCCAACCAGTGGGCTGACCAGCTTGCACAGGACCTTTGCTCTGTCACCGCCGCCGTTTAGAGGAGGCCCTCGAAACTTGGTATTCTGCTAGCTCTGTGTCCACGGCACCCTCACACCGAATTTCGTACACTTGGCATTCCCAGGTCTGAAGTGGGACGAGAGCGCCAGGACCGGAGTAAACGCGGTTACCCTGTTACCCTGCCGCGGCAACGTCCTTTGCAATTCTGCCACATTTGTGACCCTCTTGCCCCTGAAGCCTGCTGCAGTGAAACTGAGTCGATTCATCCACCCGGAGCGGAGAAATCGCCACTGTCCCATTTGGGAATCATCGCTGTATCTCAGGAACTAAAAGTTGCCGAGATGTCCTTTTTGCCGCATTCGAACCTGCAAGCAAAGTGGACTGACCTGCTGAAGTTTGGGTCCGCTTGTGTCGGGGACCGGTGAGTACTCAATACTGCGAAATAGCGACTCCATCCCAAACTCTCGAACTGCCTCTGCCTTCAAGTGGAGGTCCTTCTTGAATAATGGGAACTTCTTCTGCATCACCTCATCCACCTTCCCGAGCTGCTAGAGACCCCTCAAGAGACCCTAGTCTGCCCATTGGCACAACCGTGTGCACTTGCATTGCATGTACTATTGAGCACAAGGCTCCTCTCTTCTTAGGGCTTGGACTGCCTCTTAATTAGGTGTATTCTCGATTTTGAACTGGACCTAAAGATTACCTGCACTGCCTGTTATCTTCCCATCTAGGTTGTCGACATATTTCGTGCAGTTAACCCTTTGGACCACAATGGTCTTGTATATATAATGTATGGCTTGGGATGTGTTGGTTTACTTAGTGTTACTGTGATTCTTTTGCTATGGTCTATGTTGCAAAGGCCTTGTAATAAATGTGTCTATATTTTTGATATAACACCTGTCTGGAGTAATTTGTAAGTGTCCTTGCTTTGTGGACTCGTTGAGGTCTTTCAGTCACCCTCACCCCTCGTCAGACTTAGTCTTGACTGCCTTCCAAAGCTACCTTGATTGGTCTGGCTTCTCCAGAGGTTACCCTGTTCCAAGAAACTAGGCTGGCCTTCTGAACTTCTGCCCACCAGGTCAGAGTTTAGAAATCCATTTTAACAATTGGCCTGCCCAAGAGCCTGCAATACATATCCTAATTGGTCAATATGTTCCTTCCATGTAGGGCTGAACACTGCAATGTCATCCAAGTATGCCATTCAGAAGTCCTCCATCCCATTCAGAACATGATCCACCACCCTTTGGAATGTAGCTGGTGCATTTTATTGTCCAAAAGGCATAACCTTAAACTGGTAGTGGCCTGCTGGGGTTGAAAATGCAGTTCTCTGCTTGGCATGGTCTGTCAGAGCTATTTGCCAATTGCCTGAGGTTAGGTCAAATGTACTGAGGTACTTGGCTGAACCAAGTTCGCCCTCCATCTCATCTGTCCTAGCAGGAATAGGATGGGCATCAGTCGTGGGGAGTGCATTAAGGGCTCTCTAGTCCACGCAGAATCTCAACTCCTTGGATCCTGCCTTTGGTACTAGCACAATTGGGCTACACCATGGGCTTGTAGATGGCACTATTGCCCCAAGGTCAAGCATCTTGTTGACCTCTTCCTTTATGTGGGTTCTTACATGGTCTGACATTCTGTAACCTCTGCTTTTGACAGGTAAACAGTCACCAGTGAGAATCTCATGCTGGTCCCAATGGGTCAAGCCTGGTGAAAGTGAAAACAGAGGGGCAAACTGATTCAACAGAATTCTGCACTCTTCCTGTTGTTCCAGTGTTAGATCAGAAGATAGGTTGACTCCTTCTATCTTCCCATCTAAAGATTGTCCCCTGAGGAGGTCAGGTAGCCCTTCACTCTCATCCTCCTCCTCCTAAGCAGAGGCTACAAGCAAATCTCCCAGTTCTGGGCTAGAGACATACGCCTTTAGGCGGTTGGTGTGAAAGACCCTGGGGGCCTCCTTAGGATTTCCTAAGTCCACCAAATAATTGTCCTCTCCAAGTTTTCCCACAACCTAGAAGGGTCCAATCCATTTGTCCTGTAAGGCCCTCTGCCTTGTAGGTACCATAACTAGAACTAGCTAGTCTTGAGTAAACTCAACCATGTTGGCCTTCTGGTCATGCCAATGCTTCACCAGAGCCTGACCCGCTTTCAAGTTATCTGAAGCTTCTGTCATCATGTGTGTCATTCTCCTTCGGAGACCTAACACATAGTCAGTGACTCTCACTGGCTTGTGGGAAGGGGCACTCTCTAACCCCTCCTTGATTAGGGCCAATGGACATCTAACCAGATGACCATAGAGAATCTCAATTGGATTGAACCCAACCTCTTCCTGAGGGACTTCTCTATAAGCAAAGAGAAGGCATGCCAGTAGAAGGTCCCACTTTCTTCCAAGGGGTTCCTCTAAAGCACCTATCATGCTCTTCATAGTACTATTAAACCTCTCTACCAATCCCTTGGTTTGGGGATGGTAGGCTGTTGAGAACTTGTAGGTCACTCCACTTTTTCCACATGGCTTACATGTAGTGGGACATAAAGTTGGATCCCCTGTCAGAGATAACCTCCTTAGGAAAACCTACTCTGGTAAAAATACCAAGTAGGGCCTTAGCCACGGCCTGAGCTGTGACAGTCCTCATAGGTATGGCTTCAGGATACCTGTTAGCATGGTCTACCACAACCAATATAAATTGGTTGCCTGAAGATATTGGAGGGTCACAAGTCTTCAAAATCCAGCAAAGTTGCTGGGGGTCTCTAAGGTGGAGGGAATTAGCACATTTCTGAGAATTTTCCCTAACAATACCGTTATCATAGAGAGCGTGATCAGAATAATAGGTAGCGTGATTAGCAGGAGACTTGGGTTTGTGGCAGCGCCTTTCAAGGCGACAAAGATGACGGCGTACAGAGCAGAGATGGGAGGAGAGCCAGGGTTGGGCAGGTTTGCGGGTAGGCTGAAAGGAAGAAAGAGGATAGAGTTGATCAAGACTAGATGCAAGGGATGAGAAGAGAGTCAGCGTTGCTTCGTGAATGAAAATGAGCCATAATTTTCATGCGTGGCGTAAAACCCTCACGCAAGTCTTTTACACCATCCATTTACGTTACGGCTCAGACGAAAATTAGCTACATTGTATTTGTATATTTTGAGGAATTGCATGCAGAATGGAAGTTCCTGAATTGAGACAGTGGTTATGCCTTCAATAATCAATGGATATTCTGATGTAGTTATCCAATTTAGATTGTTTGTAAAATGCTACCGTGTTTCAGACACATCAGTGCACTTAGACGGGGGCCAGTGAAACTTGCAGGGCACTGTGAACCCTTAAACAGGGGCCAGTGCTTCATGAAGAATACTGTGTTTTGGATCATCATTACACTTACTGGGGTTCAGGTTCATCGTATAGGATGCACGGGATAGCATGTTGTCACAGTTTTATTATACGGCACACTCCAGCCAGGGACTCCTTCCAAGGCAATGAATGTGGCATACAATAAAGATCTTTTTATTTTTAATAAACCACAGGTTCTTTTCTGTTTGAGTAGGCCTCCAACTGTCTCGCACCCAACTTCCACAAACACCCTGTGTCACAATGGACCAGGAATCCGTCCGTGTGTATAAATAAGATATTTATAGATTTATTATTTAATGAAAAAGGAAAATCAAACAATTTTACTGCCACTTATGTTGTGGCAACACAATACACTAATCTTTACAAAACAATGAGGTTAAGATATACTGCTACAATTCTCACAATCTTTAATGGTAACACAGAAAAAGAGCAATTTTAGAAAGAGATAACACCAACGGTTTAGCACTCACCCCCCCAAACATTAGCTAACTTGATTCCTTTGAATGGAAGGTGGTGGCAAGGAGTAGGGATAGAGAGAGAAAATTGGATTTAGAGTACAGCCCACCACCCCCAGATGGGAAGTCAGCAAAGAAAGTGAAAACCTGTTTTTGGAGCAAAATGGCAGAATGGGATTTTGATTATTACTCACAACTGCTATGAGACAGAATGAAAGGAAATTTGTGTTGCTACACTTGAGGAGATAGGGAAGCTTAGGGACTACTCATCAGCACACCAGGGCAACATAGAAATAAAGTAGGAAAATTGGTTTTGGGAGGAAACAAATGCAAACAAAAAGGAAAATACAATGGCAAATGGAAATTAGTTTTACGCTGGATTTACAATGACAGGCAGCTGAGGGAAGGGGTATAGCCTCAGAGTAAGAAAATCGGTTTTCAATGACACGGCCAGAGACATGTAACAGAGACTTCTAGGCAAAAGGGATTGCTCTCAATGGGACTATGGTTTGGGGTTTTAATAGGACAGATGAAAATAGGAATTTTTGAGGTAAGGCACACAATACACAGGCAAATTCGGTTTTCAGTTACAAGGAGACCACTTCTTTTGAGGCAACACTTTAATGACTATAATTATTAAAGCAAGACACCAGGGACAAAGGGGTTAATTTCGAATTTTAACCAACTTGTACCATGAATTGCAATGGGGGAATTAATTATTTATTTAAAACTATGGATTTACACAGACACTGAGAGGTTTACCAAAGAGAATATGCTAACATACACAGGCTAAACACAAATCCTTCTTTGGGAAGGTGAAGGTATTACACTGGCAATTTGGGGGTTTCAATTAGGTTTTCAATTGGGTTTTCAGTGGGTGCAATGCTACAAAAAGGAAGGGCTTATGCAATTTAGAGCTGGGGTTATTTTCTACTTACAAAGTAAGCCCTGGTTTGGTATTCTGGGAAGCCAGCTGGATCTCAGGACACTATGGACATCTAGGCAATGGGTCTGGCCACTGCACTCTCAAAGATGGTATGGTTCAGCTGCCACCTCTCCTTCCTCCTTCTCCTGTCTCCCTGGATTTATTTCTCCCGACTCTGCAAATGATCAAGCATGTTCCTAATTTCACCTTCCATATTTCCATACAATTTAATAATTGTCACATCTTCTGTGCAGCCAGAAACTGGTCTTAACTGGCCATTTCAGTCCCCAAAGTCCTAGGAAAATGCACTTTAGCTCTTAAAAACTGCCTGGAAATTACATAAAACCATAGCATAAAACAAAATTATTTCTCATTCTAATTGCTACAAAAATGCCTAAAAATGGAATCAGTCCTTTAATGTCAATTGGGAAGATCTTTTCCCCTCTGTGGAAGAGGCGCTTTATCCCCCATAGCCAGTGACCAGAGATTTTTATTACCCCCTTTGAAGTTCTTAGTTGGTTCTTGGTAGTGGGTGCAGGAGGAACTCATACCCCCCAGTCAAGTTTTTAGCCACACTTGCTTTCCTTGAAATTCCTGAGCCACTGCCTTCAAGTCTGGCAGAGCAGGGAATTATAACACCCTCAGTACATCACAGGTCATTGCAGGCTGATTGACTTGTAGGTGCGACTTCCGGGGCTTTTAATTGAGAAGTTTCCTGCCTGAGCCCAAAAACAGTTTTTCCAGTATTATGAGTCTCTTCCAAGGTGATTGAAATCTTGTGGGTGGAAACATAATGTACATTGCTTAGTCAACCGAACCCCCCACAGCACATTTCCCCGTCATTTCTGTGTGAGCAGAGCTATCATTTCACAGTGGCTTTTTAAAGTCATTTTTATTTTTCACACGTGTGCAAGCTGTTTTCCTTTGTTTGAAGTGTTTCAAGGGCTGCTGTTCAAATGAAATGGAAAGCAAAAGCCATTACGGGTTGTAATGTTGAAATCCTTGTCCCTCATGTGAATTAAAAGTAAAACAAGGCCGTTTTTAGATATAGTACATAACTTTTTGTCATTCAGATGAAACTCAAGCAACGTAGGGCCGTTTTTGGATGCAGTTCATACTCCTTGTCATTCAGTTGAAATAAAACAACGCAGGGACATTTTTTGGACGCAGTGCATACTTCTTTTCATTCAGATGAAATAAAAGCATGCAGGGCCGTGTTTGGATGCAATGTTCAACTTCATGTCATTCAGGTGAAATAAAACAAACCAGGGCCGTTTTTGGGTTGCAGTATTCCAATGCTTGCCACTCATCTGACGGGGAAAGCAAAGCATGGCAGTTTTTGGTGACATGGTTAAATGCGATGTTTCAGGTGGAGGGGATATCTGTTTAGGGCCTTAAATGCACCCCACAATGTTCTTCTCTCTCATCATTTGAGATTGAGCCATTTTCCAGCAGGATCATTGGGTCCTTGATGGAACTTCCCCAGACTCTATAATCCAGGTCCTTGCTATGAATAAACTGTGCTGACTGGTTTTAAGTGTCTGACTTGTAGAATGCGTGTGTGTGTGCATGTACCCACACACAACCACTGCACGAAAAAGTGGCTGACTCAGGGTACATTGTCCCAGGGTAGAAATGTAACTATATTTGTACTTATTGAACACTGGGGGTGCCATTTTGAACAGGAAAGCATGCAGATAGTATGCAATATAGATGTCAGGCAATCTCTGCATAAATTGCTTCTCTAATACTGTGGAAGTCTGAATGAGAGAAAATCAGTTGTTGTAAAGGTAGTGTGGTGAGGCATTGACCAGTGACAGAGACTGCAGACACTCATACATAAAATAGACAATAATGGCCTAGTGCCATATCATGTGATCATTAAACATACTTACACACTTATCTGTGCTCGACTTTATAGTCTGGGGTTAGAAGGATGATGGCAGATGTTAGGCATCTCTTCCTTGGTTAATAAGTGAACCTTAAGTCAGGGTTTAAGTAGTTCCACTGACAGGCTGGTAATGTCATAGTGAGGGTGTTCCAGTGGATGAGGGCATGTAGAGAGATGTAGCAGATGGGTGAG
This sequence comes from Ambystoma mexicanum, assembly GCF_040938575.1. Classification (NCBI taxonomy): domain Eukaryota; kingdom Metazoa; phylum Chordata; class Amphibia; order Caudata; family Ambystomatidae; genus Ambystoma; species Ambystoma mexicanum. Next base: position 587,992,682 of record NC_090933.1, read on the forward strand.
GAGGCACATGGGGAAGGAGACAAAGGATTGGGTATAAAGAGGAGCATTGCAGAGTCCAGAGGGAGAACAGAGAGAGATGCAGTCAACAAAGCAATGTGGGTAAGACCATATATTTTGAGGATGAGTACGAATTTAAAGAAATAGTTAATTTGCGTTGGAGAGTCATCTATTCAGACATTGGTGTACCCAAGTGGAGACAGATCTTTATTGGTTGTAGAGGGTGCGTGCAGTGAAGTTGAGAACTTTGGCTAGGAGAGAGTAGTGCAGAGGAAAACCTAAGACAAGGCCCAAACAGTTATCAGGGTTGCTGAGCATGAGGGTAGCATTGAGTTTAGATCAAGAGGTGGGTGAGGATCAGATTGTGCTTATGTTGAGATGGTTAATCATGGCACCCGTTGCAATGATGAAATGGTGAAGTTTTAGGTCAATGTCAAAGAGCCTTGGGTGAAGGAGTTAGTAGGTCGAGACGGAAGGAGTTATGAGGTGTGAGAAGGGAGAGTAGGGATAGCATTGTAGGCATTGAGAGGCATGAATACCGTTTTGGAGAAGTTTAGTACCAAGCATAGTAAAAGCATCCAGTGCTGGATGTCTGAGATCCAGTTGGTGATGCCTTAAGAGATAACAGGGAGGATGGACCGAAAAAAGAAAAATACCAGCGTGTCATCAGCAAAGCAAGGCAAGATGAGTTTGCCCAGGGTCAAAGTGTAGAGAGGGAAGACGAGTGGGCCGAGGACTGTGCCTTGTATGGGGGATTTTATGCGTTTCATTGAGATGGAAAAGTAGAAGTCTGAAAAACCAAATGCCACCCAGTCCAGTGCGGCTTCTTTAAGGACAAGTGAGCAAAATGGGAAGGATTATCCAGAGGGGTAAATGATGCTAAGAATTCAAGGAGGAGAGGTGAGATTGGTGAGCAGCATTTCTAAAATTGGAGTTGTGGGTGAGAGTAGTTTTAATGGAGTGTTTATTCTGGAACCTAATTGAAGGAGATGACAGAAGTGATCCTCGAGGCAGTTCACAATGTCGTGAGAGAGAGTGAGAGAGTGAGAGAGTGAGAACAAAGAAGGGAAAGAGTAAAGAGGATGTAGCTATTTGATAATGTGTAGTGTGTGAAGGGGTCAATGGCCCTAATATTTTACAAGTTTTGTGTGCTTTTGAAGTACACTATTCAGTTTAATACGTTTCATTATTTTTAAAGACATTATTTATATTAAAGTCTACCAATCATGCTCAGATGAGAACTTGACCAACTTCTGTTCAGGAAAATGGAAAAGAAATCCTGTCAACTGCTTCCCGCCAATCAGCTCACATTCCTAAAGCTCAGAGTTCTGAACTTACCTTTTCCAGCTCATTGCTCCCAACCTCACCAAGATAACCATACCGTTGTCCCACCCTTGCACATACCTTTCATGCAATCTTGGAATTAATTTTCTTAATTTGGCAATTCCCAACAAATTACAACTGGTCTGTTCATCACACTATTGAAACAAGCATTGGCAATGCTAACAATTTGGACTTTTTTGCAGGCATGGGAAAGGCACTTGCCAGGCACTGCCATAGTAGTATCGAATGGCCATTGATGGTGGCAGGTGCAAAATGGTGCAAGTCTCTGGGCATCAAATAGCAGTGCCTGGCAAATTCCTAATATGTATACTCAAGCAAGAACAGTTGATTTGCCAATGTTTTTTTTTTTTTTTTAACAGGCCTTTAGTGAAAGACACACAGAATGTTTATAAATCAAGTGACTGGATGCAGACCTGGAGATGACATTTTTGTCATACTAGAAACAGGTTTACAGCTCCAATCAAGTCATTAACTCTCAGAGGACAGCTTTGAAAAAACACCAGCAGGCACTTTGAGTGCAAAGCTTGATGGTAAGGCTTGATTAAAGCGAGCTCAAACAGTTCATATGAGAAGTTGTTTTAGGTGGGGACGGGCAATACCTGAGTGGGCATGGCCAAAGGGATTAGCATGGCCATGGGCAGTCAATGGGTGGGCAAATAACAAAACAACGCCTACAAGCTGTGTGTCCCTTCTCATATGCCATGTGTCCATATCTATACTATAATGCAATAGTTCCAATTTATATGTGGTGCAAGTGCCACCTAATAACCCAAACTAATAAATAAATACACAAGGAAACTGATTTATAAAAATTATTGAAAATTAATATTTGTATTTTTTTTTTGTAATTGTCATATGGCTAAGAAACCTTAACCTTTAACAAAAAAGAGATACAAAAACAGAAGAAAACTCAAGTAAAACAAAAACCCACAAAAACAAAAGAAGAAACCAAAGAATATTTCATACAATAAATGCAATATGCACAGTCAATGTAAGATCACAATATATACATAATAACGATTCAGAAAAGAAAAAAAGAAAACTAAGATTCTTTCTGAAAAGCATCCAACCCCAGAGATTTAAAAATAAATCACAACTGCTAAAACTGTGCGCAGTGTGTTTCTCGTGTTTAGAGGCAAGACCGTTTTGAATTGAGGACCTGCAGCAGTCTGTCTTTGTTTTCCATTACTCCCTCTGGAGAGGGTGAACCTTAAATAGGGAATACATCGCTGAGCGTGCAGTGTGCGCAGTTTGTTTCTCGTGTTCCTCGGGGAGCGAGGAAGGAGCAAGGGAGGAGAAAGCCCTCACCTGCAGGTACTTTCTACATGAACTGTAATGTGAGGCCTTTGTTCATTCCATAAGTAATATCATACATAGTGGAAACTTGGGAAAGTGCACGATTCCTTGATCTCCTTGCTGATTTTCCCTCCGCCCCCCCTCTGCTTTTGATAAAGTTGACCACATTGTTTTCTCTGACGGCCCTCGTAAGGAAACCCCCGGGAGTGTGTCAGTCTCGTACTGACATAGCCCTCAGTCCCTTGGTTCCGGCGCGATATTTATTGTTGACACACGAGGACTCCTAGGACAGCAGCTACCGAAGCCCTTTTTAAGCCCTGGTAATGAAGCTATTAAAAATGCCGGGCAAAGCGACCAGCCGCAATAAAACGGCAACGTCACAGGGAAGCAAACCTTATGGCTTGCGCTCTGATAAAATGGTGGCCACTCATATTGGTAACAAGGGGGTCTTGGAAAGTGGTGGAACAAAGGAAATTGGAGACAAGCCCCTGGTCCCCCAAAAGGGACCACTAGACGCATACTTCCCTAGTAAACCATTGGAAGGGGGGCTTTTGGCTGGGCCGAGTGAACCAATATCTCCCAACTAGAGGGAGAAGGCAGCTATCTCCCCTTAGATTTGGACAATGATTCTCTACTAGAAACGGTGCTATGCGCTTCAAATACGTGTGGGAACACAAGAGGGGAAAGAAGCTTGAGAAACGACACTGGCTCCCTCTGCAACTAGTGACAGTGCATTAGACAAACAGGGGGGCGGGGGTCATCTGCCCAGGCTTGAGAAAGCAGCAGAAGCCCCGACATCAGGGGATAAAGACCACCCTATCTATGTGTCATCAGCATCTCAAACTGAGACACTTTCTACTATCCCTGTAATACCCTCCAGGGTACCACGTCTATCAGCCAGTCCCAATGTGGCATTTGATTCAGCAAATTTGACTCATGAACCTGTACAGTTGTAGTTCAGTACACATGATACCTCGCAAACAAGCAATGCTACACTCAATTTTGCTGTTAAAATCTTACTAAAACTATGTGGAACGAGACACGAAGATCTAAAAGCACAGGGGAGGGTGATCCTTGACTTCCATAAATTATTGGGAACAACAAATAAAATCCCTTCTATCCCATGCTTTGATTTGAGGGGAATACCACCATCAGCTATTCCAACTAATAGTCGGAATAGGGCAAATTCATCGCCGACCACGGACAGGGATATACCTGTTCAGGAGGAGAACAGCCCGCCACTGGTAGGGGTGGGTGAGCCATTGATTGAGGCCCATCCCTCTAAGAAACAGAGGAGACAGGCAAACAAACGTCTGGAGAAAGCTAACGCCTCGATCAGACTTCCGAACTAGCTCCTGAATGGTAACTTAACTGGTCGTGTCTTGTCTCACCCTCCTCGAAACTCCACCCCACAACCACCTGGTAAAAACATTTCTAAAAAACAACGCAAACGGGCAGCACAAAGGAAAAGAAGATCAGCACAAACAGTGGGCACCCTGACGAGCTGGCTGCTGGAAGAACAGCCGACTCATTTGAGTCAGCATTCTCATTCTGTGCTCAGTCGGCATCCTGCTCTGAAACAGGCCCCGTTTCACATCACTCGGACTCAGCGTCCTTTCAGGAGCCCGAGGGACACTTTAGACTACACCCTGCAATGTCTTCCATGGGGGGTGGTCTGCCGGTGGTGCCGGCTAAGGTCGACATAAAAAATGTGACCATATCCCCGGTGGATGATGGTAAATCTGGCATCCAACTGAATCGATCCACACTCTTTGCCCTTTTCTCAAAAATACCATCTTTACGAATCCTAAATTCCAGTGATGTCGATTTTGTGGAACCTACACGATTATCTGGAGTGAAACATACAACAATCCACTGTTGTTTGCCCGAAACTGCAACTATGATAAGGGCAAATCGGACGTCACTGGGATATTTGGGACATGTATTGAATGCCCCTTTACCGATAGAGTCGAGGTCGGAAAACTGTCAGAAATGCTCCTGTGCATGCTCCATTGGCCCTGTCCCAACAACCTTGGCAAAACCCACACAAAGGCTCAGTGATGAGCAAGGGTGGGAGTGGCTACAAGGAATGTTTGCTCAGAAAAAAAGGGGATGAATATCCACCATCATCAGTTGGAACACGACGGGTTTTAGCCACTGGCTGAATGAGGGGGCCTCCCGTGACCTTTTATTGCCAACTGAACTATTCCTAATGCAGGAAACTTGGGTAACATTTGCTTTGGAATTTGATGGTTATATCACATATCAATCCATGGCAACAAAGGGAGAAAGGGGAAGACCTATGGCAGCCTTTTGACATGTGTTAAAACTTCATATATCCCTAAATTGACTACCAGGATAGCCTGGGGGGAAATATCTTGGTGATTCAGATAAGTCCACTGGGTGGTTGGGCAGGGTTTAGAGAAATTCTGATCATTAACATCTATGATACCCCTGGTGAGCTAAATACGGAGCCACTGGGGGCCAAATTAGACACATTATTAACCACTTGGTGTATGGGGGAAAACGTGGCACCCATTATACTCAGTGGGGACCTGAATTCCAAATGCCTTGACCCGGAGGGATGTGGGAATGATCCCTATGTTCAGGATATATGTAAAATACCCCTCCATCAAAGTAATAACAAAGGGAGAGTTTGCTTGGAAATCCTTAAGGAATGGAATCTGACAATATAAAATGGGCGTACAACGGGGGACATACCGGGTAAAGAAACCTGGGCAGTAGGAAAAAAGCACTCTGTGCTTGATTACATGGCAGTCTCTGAGTGTCTTTTGGGCTATGTTACGTAATTAAGTGTTATGTTGAACAATTACAGTGACCATGCTACCATAACGTTAAATGTGGATGGAGGTGGGGAAGTGGCTGAGGGGGGTATCTGCAGGGAGATGGTATCCAACCACGCTGGAAAAAAGATCTGGTGGACCCAGCGTAACATCAATAAGATGAATGATATCTCCTTCCCCAGCCATACCAACATTAAGCAGTTAATGTGGGGAAAGAGTCCTGAAGAAATCGAGTGTTGGATATTGCAGTTAACCCATTCACTTTTCAGGGGCAGCCCGGCCCTGTGGATGAGTTGGAGGGCGGCGGGGCGGGGCCTAGCCTTCGATGCGAACATAAGAGATCAGAAACGTATGATGCGCTGAGCCCTAAGAGCTATAAGAGTGTAAGCAACTGCAGAAGCAGACGATGTTCTGTTAAAAAATTAGACCAAAGAGATAAAACGAAACTACCGTAGGTGGTTAAGAACGTATCGCTTGACTCTACAAATAACTCAATGGCAGAAGTTTGCAGAAGCTCTTTGCAGTAAGAACAGCCGTAGAATTTGGCACATCCTAGCCCAGGCGGGGGAGAACAGAAGTTGAGGGTGTTAAACCCCATTTCTGGGGAAACATGGGTTGAGTATATCTCCAATAAATTCTATAAGGAGAATGCTGTTAACACTAGCAGCCTGGTGGGGGTAAAGTCTTGGCCTCTCCCTCTTAGCTATAAGATCTTAAAAAAGACTATTATGAATTTAAAACCATCCAATGTCCCAGGCCGTAATGGATTAGCTAATTCTGTATTAAAAAGGGATCCTCATAATTGGGCACAAGTATTCCTTACTTTCTACTCCCGAATATGCAGAACCTGGCAGGTACCCTCCTCCTGGAAGAAATCTGTGTTAATCCCAGTAAATAAGAGGGCTGAGAGGAACTCTGCCGCTAACTATCAGCAACTCTCAATGCTGGATGCAATAAGTAACATCTTTAACACATTGGTTCTTAAAGAAATAGAAACCTGGGTTACTGAGAAACAGATTCTTAATTATGCACAAACAAGATTTAGGCCAGGGGCAAGCATTACCCATAACATCAGGGTCCTTTACCAATTAATTAATAACACTACAAGCAGCAAGGAGGCTACATTGTACATTGCCTTTGTAGATTTTAGCAGTGCTTTCGACCTAGTGGGGCGGGATATTTTCTGGTCGAAACTTAAGGCTATGGACTGTCCCAGGTGCATTATGAATACACTAATAGCCCTGCATAGTAATACCACTCAGGTCCTTAACGACCAAGGAGAAGTATCTGACCAAATGAACACCAATATAGGTGTAAAACAGGGCTGCGTAACAGCGCCTATGCTCAACAACCTATATATAGTGGACCTGTTAGTATGCATGTCATTAAAGTCAAATTGCCCTCCTAAACTGGGTGAGACCTCTTTCTCTGGCATGCTGTATGCAGACAACTTGATCTTATTTGAACGTACATCGTCTGGCACAAAGAGCATGCTGAATGAACTCCTAGTCTACTCGACCCAGTTAGGCCTCATCAATTTAGAAAAAACAAAAATAATGACAATTGCACGAAAGGGCCCAAGTCGTACTGGCATAGACACTGATGTGGGCACAATTGCGGAGGTGGAGCAATATCCCTAATTGGGCCTGGGCTTCAAAGTATTGTCTGACTATGAAGCCATAATAAGAAATAAAACATGTCGAGCAAAACTGCTTACTCTCCAAGCCTGTACATTTTCAAAGGGTTCAACTGGTTGCAGTATGGCAGGTATATTAAGACTGTATCAACAATGCTTTGTACCTGCTATTCTCTATGGCTTGGAGGCACTGTCTATGCAAGATCTAACATGGCTTAACATCTTAGAAGGCCATTACTGGCGCACTGTGCTTGGACTGGGACCTTCCGGTTCGGTTCAATATCTGCGACTGGAATTGGGCCTCATTTCATTGAGAGGGATGGCACTGCGTGTGCGAGGTTCTTTTTATTTGAAAGCACAAGAGGACCCTAACTGTAAACTGCTTAGATTGGCAGGAGATAACTATGAGATAGAGAAACATCCTCGGGGCCGAAACTACAAAGAGCTGATTGAATCATTATTTAGGGCGATTGACTGGGCCTATGAAAAACTGAGCCACCTGCCTTATATCCATCAAAAAGCATTTGAGGATAAAAGGAATAAATGGGATTGGTGTGCGAAATCGGACCATCTATCTAAATTGAGAGGATATGAGGCAGTTTCTCATGTTACATATAGATATCTAAAACCTCAGGCCTATCTACTCCTATACCCGGCTCCCAAAGTAAGGCAGTTCCTGTTAAGACTACGAACAAACCAGCTACTGGTCCTTACCATCATTGGTCCTCAGCTGAAGGTCACACATGAGTCTAGGCTCTGTCGAATTTGCAAGGTTGCAGGAGTATATGAATCCACTCGACATGTACTATCACTCTGTTCTAAATTAGGTCTGTATATATGAGTGAATATGGGAAATGGGTTCATAATTATGAGACAATAACTGAGGAAGCCTTCTGGTATGCTTGCCTTAACACTGACTCATTAGGCCTCCAGCTCGCGCTCTTTAGGGTGTGGACACAAATAAAGCCTCTACTTCAGGTATAATCTAATCTATATTAGATACTGGTATTGACTACCTGGTGGACCTCCACTTGGCCTCACATTGATCTACTTGACTCTATATATAAGACGAGAATGGTCACATTTTTATAATAGATATGAGTATTGGTTGGTGGGCTGACTTTTTCATCCCAATAAAATTATACTGCTGCAGTGACAAAATGAGATCATGACTGTGCTAGTTAATCTGCAATATTGTGTAATAAGTTTAATATTTTAGATTTTTTTTAGGAAATTTTCTGTATTATATATTGCTCTTTTGTATTGCTGTCTATATTGTGTTTTGAAAATGTCTGAGATGTGTAAAATCCTATTTTGGATTGTATCAAAATAAAGTATTTATTATAAAACTGTAGAGATCATGTGGCCAGCAGGACATATCGTCTACATCTGATCACAATCCTCTTTTGTCCAAGAAATGTTCCCAAGTATTTACATCTCTGGCAATAAACAACGGGACATTCTAATAGTATAAGTTTAAGAGTTTCAGTCACCCGACAGCATTACAGAATCTACAGTTTGCTTGCAGAGGGTCCAACAGGCCATAGCTCACCAGCAGAGTTTTAGTTGCCAACATACTCCACCTAAAGCATAAGAAAGTGTACCTAACATACATAGCTGGATAGATGGCTAGATAAGGGGCCAGAATACACAACCTCTTGTGATCATATTGTAATTGCACCAAAGATGGATATGCATGCATCATTTCCACTGTCTCAATCCAGTGATATTCGTATAACATTGTCTTTACGTATACAGGATTTTCCCAAAGATCTTGAAAGGATAGGCTCAATTCTCTCAGAAGGGCTTAACGATTGACCGACATTTCATTAATCCACATGCATGACTTAGAATTTAAGATTACCCCAAGACCATTGTACAGGGTCACCCTTAGTGGTGCAAAAAATCTTTCGTACAGAGGCTAGAATCTTACTCTGCTCTCTTGCCTTCAAAGGAGCCAAGCCATGCTCATACCTAATAGCATGAATAAGTACGGAGCTCGGAATTCGTAACGCCTTTCTCCAAATTAAAGCTTACAAATATTGTAGATAGTCCACCATTTCTAGAGGCTATAAATCAATGCCGTATATGATCTTGGGTATAATTTTACCTTCATAATATCTAATAGCGGGCACACGTGAGAACCTACAGAAGCAGGTGTCAATTCTTCCCAATTGGCTTGCAAGAGCGATAGCACAATTCCTCAACCATTCCATCAATCTGATTACATATGGATGAGAAAGAAGCAAGAACCCCCAAATAAATGAGTGAAGGCACTTTCTCCACCAGTTAATTACCAATGTGCCAACTATATGTGCATTTAACCCAACTTTTGCCCATTGCAAGATTGTAGATTTTGTCGGGTTAATTTGAAGGAAATGTCCATCCACAAATCTTGAGAAAGCATTCCAACCGCACTTCAATCAAATAGGAGCATTTTAACCATACACAGCACCACAGTGGGCGTAAGTGATGAAACTCAGGTGTAACAAAGGCTGCTGATTTCAGATACTCACCCAGGTCAGATGTATATAAGCTATATAGGAAGGAGGCCAACACACACCCCTGCCTAACGCTGTGAAAGGTCTTAATCGGACGCGATAGTAGGCCCATTTACTTTATTCTGACCTGCACTACTGAGTTTGAGTACAATCCCATCAGCAACCACAGGAGACCAGGTAGAATCCCCCATCCATTGAGCTTTCTCCACAACAGATTGCAATCAACCATATTAAAGGCAGATGTCAAATCGATCGATGCAACAAAGACTTATATTTGCCACTCCTTGTATGCCCTCAACTATGAGACCATTAACGGAAGTGCCCAGATTCTTTGTGAAGCCTATCTGCCATTTATCCAGTCTGCCCGCTGAATATGTGCAAGATTCAAGATGGGAAATCAAGATCCCAGCAAAGACATTGCTGTCTGCATCTAGTATGGCAATTGGCCTGTAATTTGTCAGACTTAATCTCCCACCTTTCTTGTATATAGGGACTATGTGGGATTTTGACCAGGAGTTAAAGAAGCTGCCAGTTCTATCGATAGATTTAAACAAAATGGATAGAACTTGTGAGGTTTATAGTGATATTTTCGAATTCAATAATTTCGAATGCATTAATTTCAAATCAATAATGTTGAAAAAAAATGTCAAATTTATTATTTTATTTATTTATTTATTTTTAATGGGGGGTTCCCCTCCAACACCCCGTTTTTTTTTAATAACCCATTTTTTACTAGCCAAACCCCCAAAAAAACATATAAAATAAAAAAATAAATATTCAACATTTTTTTTCGATATTATTTTTTTCGAAATTAATGCATTCGAAATTGATTCAACATTTTAACTGCACACCAACTTGTGCCCATACATGTTGATCTTGTTTAAAAAAGAAGTTTGACAAGGAATTTGGACCAGCGGCACAAGACAGGCTCACATGAGATCACATCAAAATAAGAGGTTCCCAAAGTGTAATCATGGTCACCGTCAAAGCACACATTTTTGGGAGCACACATCGCTCGGGAGTGCAGGGTATAAAGTGTAACACCCATTCATCTTCTATGACAGCATTAAGCTGTCTATGGAATTGAGGGGAATCCAAGTTATTAATCAAAATGCCTGTGCATTTTAGTTTTCTTAATATCGTCAACATGCCATCCACATCAGCCTGGCTCTTGTTTGCACGATTTTGACGAGACCAATTCCGATATGGCTTAATACTCTTCCTTACCCGAGTTCTTCCTAATTTGACTCACCAATCTATTTTTTTCCCATTTTCTTTCTGCAACCTCTAGGCTATATACATGCATGTGGTTTTGCTTTTTATGTATACTAGTTCCAACCCCTGAGTTGGTAATACCAGTGTTTTGGCAAAATCCTCAAAATAGTCAGTCGAGAAGGTATCAACATTCCATTCTCTAGAAGTAGAATTTAAATATTCACCCATGATTTTATTGACCCTCGCTGCCGTTACCACATTCCAGGAGATCCTGTTACCTCCAGAGTTGGCAAGCAGATCCCTAGGCCCCTATTCATTCACGAAAATGGGCTCATAATCTATTTTGAAAGTAGCCTGTAGTATGCGATGATCACTGTATGTAGAATGAATAACCCTTAATTCAGAGCACTCATCTACAAAGATGTAATCTATGATTGACTCAACTCTCCCATTTGACCATGTAGGATGGGCAGGGGATGTCCCAAAAACACTACCATTAATGGGATACAGACTGAGTCCCTCCAAGTGCACCCGCCACATACGACCAAGTCGCTGTTTAAGGGAACTTGCGGGATCCGTAAAATCACAACCCGGTAAGTCTGTCATATCTGCACATTTAGAGTTCAAGTCTCCCAAACCATAAGGCTTCCATTTTTAATCTCACCACACCAATCCTTAATACAAAATGCAAGCCTTTCCAACAAGTCCCCTAACTCACTCATACCATTGTGCCAATAGATGTTAAAAATGAGGAGATGACAGGTGAGTCAGCCATTAAGACGTACATGCACTATCAAGACACTAAATTAAAAATTCCAATGTTTCACCACAGAGCTATGTGTTCCTGACTTAAAGTGGTGAGACTCCCATACGGGCGGCCCAAGTCTCCTCTCCTGGCCTCCTGACTAAACACCCCATATCCATCAAAAGAGGGGGTGGATTGTAATCAAGTTTCCTGTAGGCCCACAATCGAGAAGGATTTAATCTTTGCACATACCAAGGGATTGGTGAAGAGATGTCTAGGCCCCCTAGTATTCCAGGACATCACATCCAGGGAGCTAGGCACACTTGTCCTGCTAATTCCGGTGAATCACCCCAAGTAGCCAGGACAAATCACTCATCACTTCCGAAGCCCTAATTTTCCTCTTCCATGCAGATGTTTCCTCACCCAACACGTGTTCACTTGTGTTTTTTTCCACAGTCCACAGATCCTTTTTCTCCTCTGTACAGGGGCTCAAATCAACACCATGGGCTCGTAGAGCATCATATTCATTCATATCGGACTCATACACAAACTTAGAGCTGAAGCTCTATCTGTTCGATTTGTGTCAGCAAAGTCCACTCTCTGGAAGTCTTTCTAGAGTGACAGCTGACTGAGGAGGCAGACCCTATTTACTCTATTCCTCCAGTGAAGCAAAGTGGAGTGAAGTAGAGTGTCCTGGTGTTAATGGTCTGTTTTCTTCTCGGCACAAAGGTCTTTCTACAGTGACATCTGACTGAGAAGGCAGACCCTATTTACTCTATTCCTCCAGCGAAACGGAGTGAAGTACAGTGTCCTAGTGTCTGGGAGATGGGTTTGAGGAGAGTGAGAGGAGAGTGCAGCACAGCCTCGGTTGAACTACGAAAAGATCCTCACGGGACTCAGGACACGTGGCAGCAATTCCTGTAAGGCACTCATGTGACTCCTGTCATAAATACTACATTTCTAACCATCCGATTTCCACATTCTTCAGTGAAATATTCTCTTCCTGTCATCCATAAGAGGTTCAACGCCCTGAGCTGCGTAGAGGTGCAGTCAGGGCAGTCTGGGCCGCTGTGCCAGCAGACAGCTATTGTGCAAAGACTGGTAAGTGAGACCGCCAAAAACTCTATGCAATCTCGGCGTATCCTTCGCAGTACTGCTTCCCCGATGCCTCCTCAATCTCAATCTGTTTTTCAGGGGTTTATGGTCTGTTTGGACCTTGCAGGTAGACCCCATAACGTAGGGCCTAAAATGCCTGAGACTCCAAACTATTCTGAAACATTCCTTTTCAGCAGTTGCGCACCTAGGTTTTCTACCCTTAAGTTGTCTACTGATGAATATGATCGGATGTTCCCTCCCTTTGTCATCTAACTGGGACAAGGCATCACCAATTTTGGTGTTTCAGGCTTCTGGCTGGACGATAAAGGGCTTGGTGTAATCAGGCGCACACAACACAGGTGCCCTACACAGACTTTCCTTAAAGCAATTGAAGGCCGTCTGACAGTCTTCAGTCCAATTAACCTTCCTCGGTTGTTTGGGTGAAATCAGAGCTGTCAGGGGTGCAGCTATAGTTCCGTAGTCTGCCATGAAGTTGCGATAATATCTAGTGAGGCCCAAAAAGGCTCTCACCTGGGTTTGAGAAGTGGGAGTCTCCCAGTCATATACATCCTGTACCTCACTGGGGTGAGGTTGGATTCAACCCCCTCCTACCTCATGACCAAGATATGTGACTTTACCCTGAACTATCTGGCACTTGGTAGCCTTGATAGTGAAGTTAGCCCTTTTCAAGGCCTGCAACACCTTATCCAGATGTGTCAAATGCTCTTCCAAGGTGAAACTGTAGACAGCAATGTCATCTAGGTAGGCCACACAAAAGGCCTCCAGCCCACTGAGCGTATGATTGACCAATCTCTGGAAGGTGGCAGGTGCATTTTTCAACCAAAACGCATGACTCTAAACTAGTAGAGCCCCTCAGGTGTTGAGAATGCAGTCTTTTCCTTGGAATGGTCCGTCAGAGCTATTTGCCAATAGCCTGATATAAGGTCGAAGGTGCTCAAAAATTTGACAGCACCTATGGTATCCACAAGCTCATCAGCCTTGGGCAATGGGTGCGCGTCAGTTTTGGTGATGGCATTGACCCCTCTGTAGTCCACACAGAACCTCCAATCCTTGGTACCTGCCCGGGAACTTGCCTTGGGGACAATGACCACTGGACTGGATCAGGGACTGTTGAGGGTTCAATAACACCCAGATCCAACATCTTGGCGACCTCAGCCTGGATGTGGTTCTTAACTGTATCTGACATACGGTAGCACCTGCTTTTGACAGGCACACTGTCACCAGTGTCAATTTTGTGCCTACACCACGTGTAAGGCCTGGTATCAGTGAAAACAGAGAGGCATACTGCCTGAGCAAAGCCATGCAGGCCCTCTGCTGCTCTGTTATCAGATCTGGAGAGAGATGTACTCCCTCCACTGAGTCATCCTGAGGGTTGCTATGCATCAAATCAGGAAGGGGCTCACTCTCGTCCTCTTCTTGCTCGGAAGCGAGTAAGAGACATAAAGCTTCTGCTCGCCTATGGAAAGGCTTGAGCCTGTTGACATGCAATACCTGAGGGGCTAGCCCAAGGACTCCAATGTGTTAAGATGGATTTCTGAACTCTCACCTGGTGGGCAGAGGTTCAGAAGGCCAGCCTAGTTTCTTGGAACAGGGTAACATCTGGAGAAGCCAGACCAATCAAGGTAGCTATGGCAGGCGGTCAAGACTAGGTCTCAGGAGGGGTGAGGGTGACTGAAGGACCTCAATGAGCACACAGAGCAAGGACACTTACAAATTACTCTCAGACAGGTGTTTATATTAAAAATATAAACACATTTATTACAAGGCCTTTGTAACTCAGTACACAGTAAAAGAATCACAGTAACACTAGATAGACCAACACAGCACTATCAATACAATGTATATACAAGACCATTGCGGTCTAAAGGGTTAATTGCATGAAACATGTCCACAACCTAAAGGGGAAGGAAACAGGCAGTGCAGGTAGTCTTTAGTCCCCTCCAACGTCCACAACACACCCAACTAAGAGACAGTCCAAGCCCTAAGAAGAGGGTCTCTTGCAGTTCAGAAAGGTGGGTGAGGTGATGAAGAATAGATTCCCACTATTCAGGGAGGACCTCCAATTGAAGGCAGAGGCAGTTCCAGAGTTCGGAATAGTTCGCTAGTTCGCACTAGCAGTGGAAACGAGAGGGGCCCCTAGGGCCCACTCGTGCGTAAAAATGGGCTGAGGTGCCAGGGGCCACTGATTAGGGGTAGAGGTACTCACCGGTCCCAGGCACACTCTGGACCAAACTTCACAAGTTGAGTTCACTGCAGTTGCAGGTTCAAATGCGACAAAAAGGACGTCTTTGTGGCTTTCAGTTCCGAAGATACAGTGATGATTCCCAAACGGGACAGTGGCGATTTCTCTGCTCTCGATGGATGAATCAAACCAGTTTGACTGCAGCAGGCTTCAGGGGTAAGAGGATCACAAATGCAGCTCACCTGCAAAGATTGTTGCTGCAGCTGGGCAACATGGTAACCACATTTGCTCCGGTCATGGCACACTCGTCTGACTTCAGATCTGGGAATGACAAGAGTAAAAATTTCAGTGTGAGGCTGCAGAGGACACAGAGCTAGCAGTATACCAAGTTTCGAGTGCCTCCTCAAAACAGCAGCGGTGGCAGAGCAAAGCACCTGGGTAAGCTGGTCAGTCCACTGGTTGGCCCAGGGACACTTCCGAGAAAGCTTACTTGCATGTTTTGTTGAAGGTTGGTCCCTCTAATCGAATGGGTCGAAGCGTCTTCGCAGACCTTCTGGGACGACCAGATGCAGAGGGGTCCCACAGGACGACAGCGAGCTCAGGGTGCCAAACCTTCCAGCGAGTCACCAGTGGTTCCTCGGCTCATCTTCGTAGTTTCAGGATACTTGGATCATATCGTCCGTTCAGTGAGAACTCCAGAGATCGACATAGTATGGGTGTTTTTCACCTCCTCTTATCCAAAGTTCTTTTGTGCCAAAATGAAGAGGATCCAATGGGAGATCTGCTCACAAACACATAGTCCATACATTAACCAATCACGGACCAGGGTGGTGCCAGTCATTCATGGCTCTCCAGACTCTCTGGCACCAAGGATGTGTATTAGAACCAGACGTTCCAGCCCACATCCTGGAGGCACACACTCCAGGCATGCAAAAGCCAGCGAAAGCATTTCGTTTCGCGGGAAAATGCATGACCAAATAAGGACTGTCCCAGGTCAGCTCGACCTGGGGAAGGTGAAGGGGCAAGATGGCCAAAGGACAGGACAAAGAACCTCGTGGCATGGCCATTTTCAAGCCAGACCACCTATTCATGCCAAACGCGGTAATCACGGTTAACATGGCAGGAAAGGGTTAAAAATAATGCGATACGATAGCTGCCACCAACCCCATCCATGACACATCTGCCATCTCCTAAAAAGTCAATCGGGAGTATCTAGGGCCTTTTGAAATGACTACAGACACAAATACACTCTACTGGAAGGTACTTTGTGCACTTGTTACTGCAGAAAAGTTGCAACATTGGAAAAGGACTAAGGGAAACAAAGTCTCCCAGTACTGACTGTCTTAAGGGCATGTCAGTTTCCCCATTAAAAGTGAGCGAAAGCCCAGAGTAGTGCAGCTGAAGGCTGTGCTTCTCTGGCAAAGTCAGTCTATGGTGTCTAAACAGCATCAAAAGGTTTGGGGGTGTACACATAGAGGGAAAATTACATACAATAATGAAATCTTTCCTAACACCATGTCAACCAGATAATCGACCTCGCCCATCTTGGAGATGATCCTGAAGGGTCCAGTCCACTTATTTGCCAAAGCTCAAGGCTTGGTAGGCTCCATCACAACGATTTCCTGTACTGGAGTCCAAGCCACTTGCGAGGCTTTAAGGTCATGCCAGTATTTATTCAATTCCTGGCTGGCCTTGAGATTCGCTGTCGCCTGACCCATCATCTGTGTCATCCTCCGTCTGAGGCCTAGCACATAGTCGCCCACTTGATTGGCAGGACCTGGAGGAGTGGCTTCCAAACCTTCTCTGATCAAGGCAAGGGGCCCCCACACTGATGGCCAAAGAGTTACTGAAAGGGGCTGAAACCAACACCCTGTTGAGGTACCTCTCTGTAAGCCAACAGCAGGCATGGCAGGAGGAGATCCCATTTCCTCCTTAGGGGCTCTTCCAAAGTGCCTAGCATGCCATTGAGAGTTGTATTAAATCTCTCGACCAGATCATTGGTCTGGGGATGGTAAGAGGTGGAGAACTTGTATGTTACCCCACACTCTTTCCACACAGTTTTCATGTAACTCGAGATGAAGTTGGATCCTCTGTCACAGACAACCTCTTTAGGGAATCCAACACAGGTAAAAATGCCCAGGATAGCCCTGGCAACCACCTTGGCAGTAACAGTCCGAAGGGGTATGGCCTCAGGGTACCTGGTGGCATGATCTACCAAGACAGGAAGAACCGATATCCACCTGAAGTGGGAGGGTCAAGGGGACCGACAATGTCGATGCCCTCCTCTCAAATGGTGTGCCAACCACCTGCAATGGCTGCATTGGGGCAATGACACTGCCTCCAGTCTTGCCAGATAACTGACAAGTTGGGCAGGTCTTGCAGTGGTACTCCACCTCTACTCCCATCCAGGGCCAGTAGAAGTGTGCAGAGAGCCTCTGCTTAGTCTTCTTGGTACCAGGATGACCAGCTAAGGGAACCTGGTACGTCAGATGCAGTAGGAAGGGCCTGTAAACCTGGGATACCACCAACCTCTTGAGGGCACCGGTTCAGGCTTAGTGCGCTCACTAACAAGGAGCTCACCCTCCCAATTGATCCGGAATGTCCTAGGCACTTCTCCCTGTGCCTGTGACAGGGTCTGTTTCCTCAGACCCTCGAGAGTGTGGCACTCCCTTTGACCCTTACAGAATTCCGCCCGGGAGGGTCCCCTTCAGCTAACAGGCATTGAAGGTCGGGGTGGTCCTCCAGGTTGAGTACCTCTCCCACAGGTGAGTCTTCTGGCTCTTCTCCAACAGGAGTTGAGTCTTGGGTCCCCACTGGATCCAGCCCATCCAGAGCATGAATCCCAGTGGGTGCTGCAGCAGCAGCAGCAGCAAGAGAAGGGGTCCCTTTCACAGAGGCGGCCTTCTTACTCTTCCTTCCTCGTTGTGCCTTGGGTTTCCCCATCGGCAAGGGTACCGGCCTTTCAGCCGGACCCAGTGTGACCTGTGACCTAGTGACTGCAGCAGCAGTCATGGAGAGACAGTCAGAGATCAACCCCAACTCTACTAGATCATTGCCTAACAAATTGTTAGCCGGGACATTGTCCTGCACCAGGACAGGAAGTTTTGCTGTCTTGTCTCCAATCGTAATGTTGACGAAGGCTACAGGCGATAATTTGGGAGGCCCACCAGCTAACCTGGTAGTTCTCAGAGGAGCACCTACATAGTCCTCTGGTTTGAGCAGGGTCCTGTCCACCACTGTCATGCTTGCCCCAGTGTATCTCAAACCAGTAGAAGGCTGGTTATTCAAGAGGACACTTCTCAAAAACCCATGGGTGTTCTGTGGGATTGTTGACAATACTTCTGCATACTGGTCCCAGTCCCCAAGGGACACTAGGGAAATCTCTGCTGCAGCACCGAATGTGATCCTAGTAGAGGAGGGGAGAACAGTGGCCTCCACCTCAGGTAGGGAGTAGGGGTAGGTCAGGTGGACAGCCTGGACTCCAAGTGCCTTACCCTTACACTTGGGGTCACCCCTTTTGTGGTCCAGAGCCCCACAGTCCAAACAAGTGCCAGGAGTGCGGAGTAAAGTACTGCAACCACTGGGACCCTGCTTTGCAGCAGGCGGACCACTACTCTTACTCCCACCCACAAAATACTTATCCCCACTAGATTTTTGGGTCTTAGGAGAGGAAGGTTTTGGTTTACCCAACTGTGATTGCTTTTGGGACTCCTCAGCCTTCTGAGAGGTCCCCTTTTCTTTGTCCTTGCCCTTCCCACTGGAGTCCTTAGGGGACAGCCGGTGGGAGACCCACATGTCAGCCAGCCTGGCTAGCTTAAAGGGATCTAAAATGTTCTGATCAGTAACATACTGATGCAGCTCTGGTGAACAGGCTTCAGAAAAATGCTCAAAACGCAAAAGGTGGGACAATTCAATAAAAAATGTTCACCTTGTATCCATCAATCCACCCCATCATGTTCATGTGCGCAGCACTCACCCAGTCAATACAAGATACATTCTCTTGTTTCTTAAATTCCCTGAACCTTTCAAGCTATTGGGTCAGTGTCTTGCCAAACTTGGCAATCAAAGCAGACTTCATGCACTCATACTAACCCCTTTCTTCCACACTCAGTTTCAGAATACAGTCATATCCAGTCTGGGGAACTCTGCTTAACAAACACTTAGCCCAATCTCTCTTATCAACATCATGAATTGCACAAGCCATTTCAAACACTGCAATTCACTGGAGGATATCAGAACGCTCCACATACACACCAACCAAATCTTTCATAAACTTGGTGGCTGGGGACCTGACACTCTCAACTGGTTTAGCTGAAGTCTCCACTATAGCTCTCTCCTGCTGAATTTTCTGGTGCTCTGTGTCCCTATTGTTGAGTCAACTTGTTGTGCCAACTCCTCTTTCTTTAGTTCAGCTTCTGTTGCCAACTTTTTGTATTGAAAGGCTAACTGTTCCCATTGTAGCTCTAATTTTAAAAGTTCAATCTTCAAGGCTTCCCCCTGAAGAGCAGTGTTGCGTGTCGGAACAGAGGCAGCAGGAATGGTGGCATTCCCAGAACCAGATTCAAAAACAACCCTAGGGATAGGGGCCTCAATGGTTGCATCCTCCCCTTCTAGAGTTTCACAATCAGTCTTGTAGTCCACCAGGGCAGCTATTAGCTCCGCCCTAGACTTATCCTCAAAGTCTAATTCCCTGACTTCAGAAGCACTCTGGAGAGCCTCTAAGCTCATCCAAGTCAATTTTCCATTTGCAATAGATTCCATTGCTTGTAATGTAGTTATTTTGTACACAACTAAACCTCAATTTAACAAAGAGTAGATATTTTGTAAGTGGCAAGGTTACACACGGATTCTTAAAACCATAAGCATCCCACTGCTGCCACCAGTGCAAAGACTGGAGGGGGGTGTCTGTACTTGTGCTCTCTATATGGCAGAGGAGAGGCACAGAGGACCCCAGCCAGGATTTTCTGTTATTGGTATTGTAGTCGAGCAATCAAGGCTTAGCCTTCGGGAGGTGATGCAGGCTGGTTCTTAAGTACAGTGTAGTCCCCATGCACCCACAAAGGAATGTCCACACAGTGTATTAGTGAAAACGGTCTTTATATAATTAGGGTTCAAGGTTATATACACAATCACAATAACTCACTTTGTGCTCAGTTAATCTACAATGGCAAATATATACACAATTCTACTTGGTACCACAATTACTCTCAGATTCCATTAAAGTGCATCAACTGTACTGTGGTCAAATGTCTCACAAATCAATTCATAAATGGAACCAACAATAGACATAGGAGGAAAGCAAGTTGGTTAAAACAATAGGCAGAACAGTACTTCAGCTACTAAGTCCCAATTCTGTGTGGAGGGCCCCCCACCTGGGCAACCTGTAAAATAAAGATATACTACAAGCCCAGTCCATATATTGTTCACAAGAGTCTTATTTCCTTCTAAATAGTTCTACAACCCCAATGTACCTGGAAACGCAGAGTTCAATGACGGGTCATTGACGGACCCTTCTTGTGCGGAGCACTTTAAGGCGGAGCCATTGTTAGGGAGAATTCTCTGTTTAGGCTGAATTTCCTAATCTAGTGAGTCCTCCAGCAACTTTGCTGTATTTTTGGGGTTTATTTTTTTTCTCCTGCCAAGAGTGAGACTCTTTTACCCTCACTCTTGGGCATGATTTGAGTGTGTTTCTTTGAATCTAGATGTGTTTAATGGGCTATGGGGTCTTTTACTCCATAGGGCTTCATGTGTTTTTGTGATGTGTGTTACACAGCACCCTCAGTGCAGTAACACAGGGGTGTCATAGTGACCCCCCAGTATAGACTCCATACCCTGGTACTGACTACTGTCTCCCAGGGCATGTAAAGTCACCTTTGACTTTACTAGTCTTAAATTCTGAACAGAACCAGTACAAACCATCATACTGTGGACGTACTGGCTGGGGCAATTCGATTACCCCAGGGTCTGTTAGTCGAGGGGGCACGTCTCCATCCCCCCTGATCGAGTTTTGGCTGGTGGCAGTGGATACTACTTTTTATATTCAACCGCAAATATTTTCCTATGGGATTTCCAATTGTTTTAGGCTACTACCTTTATTTAATTATTTACGGTAGCCTCGAACATACCGCTGGTTTATTTAATTAATATTAATTCTCCGGTAGGTATTTTTTGCCAAAACTTTATTCTAAAATGGCGTTTGTGTTCTCTTCTGTGACTCCAACCCAAGTCGAGCCCTTTGTTCCACTTTTTGGCGGGCTCCTCCACAGAAGCCCTCCAAAGTGGTGCCACTCTGTCTGGGGTACTTAGGAGGAGTGGAGGGAAATGTAGGTACCCTCGACTGAGTTGCCTCGGCAACTCAAGTCGCACTCCATCCTGATTGGCCCAAGTGGTGAGCCGGCCGGCTCACCACTTAGCATGTTTGAGTGACAGCTAGGCTGAGTGAATGGCGGTTTGCTGCATAAAAGCAGGGCTTTGGGGACTGGAACTTCAGAAGTCGCCACAGGACCTAAGAATCCGACGAGGGAGAAGCTGAGCCGACCTGCCACGACACCACCACCGGTGGAGCCCTGCTGGACTGCCTCATCACTTTTCCCAACGACAGAGGAGATCTCCCGCCGGAGAGTCTTCTTCCTTTGACTGGTGGGGATAACCAGTTTCACCGTCTTTTTGCTTTCCCGACGTATCTCGTGGCCGCCTTGCCCGTGCCAAGCACCCCGGCAATCGGGATACCATGTTTTACCACGACCGCGAAACAAAGGTACCACCTTTAACCGGAAGACTCTGCGGCTGGTTTCTTCCCTGGTAGTGCAACGACCTTCATCTTTCCTCCAAGTCGAGATCTTCTCTTCCCCTGGATGACGACGCGACTTGCACCCACTACTAGGAACAACTGCCACCGCTGGAGGATCCTTCCCACTTAAGGTACCGTGTCCCGCCTGGCTTCCCTTGCTACCGACTGTACGGGGTAGATTTAGCCCCCGGCTTTCGAACCTGGGTTAGTCTGGGACACCCTGGCTAAACTTTCTTAAAGCCTCTCTAAACCCTTTTTGAACCCTCTGCAAGACTTTCTAAGCATAGTGTAACTGTGTGATCTTGGGCGCATTTGTGCTCTGCTCTCTCTAAGAGTGGGCCCAGCCTTTGGACTTTGGCTCACCAGTGACTTTTTTTTGCTCTCTGCCTTGCTAACCGTGTTCCTGAATCTTAGAGGGGTGTACCATTTCATATTCTGTCTTTTTCCCTCCCTTTCTCACAAACTTATTGGAGTGCCATCTAGTTAAGCGCTCACCTCTGTATGAAAATAAGTGGTGTTTTACAGTGATTTATCTGATAAGGAAAAAGGGGTGTATATATCACAATAGTAACTGTGTTTAGAATATTTTACAATAAGAGTGCTGGAGTGTTTCAACTGTGTGTTTTTAAATAAATAATTATATACTTTGATACCAAAGCTCTGGTCAGTGTTTGCTTGTATTATTGTACCTGAGTGCCTATTGTGTATACTCTGCATACTGCCTAACTCTTCTTGAGGGAAGTCTGACTGCTCAGCCACAGCTACCAGGTAAATCTGGGTGGTGCAGACTGCTACCAAGTGGGTTTACTGCCAACATCTGTAGTCTTAAATCTTTTGCAGTGGTCCCTAAGGGAACTGCACAGGTTTCTGCCTAACACTGGTGTACAGCGGTGGGATTTGTATTGAGTATACACTTTAGAGTGCTTGAGGATACCTTAGTACAACTAACCACAAAGCTTAGCACTGAAAAAGTAATCTTTCTAACATGTCAACTATGGAAACTTATAGTCAAGAGTCCCTTGCTAAAAAAACTGCTGATTGTTTAAGAGTATTATGTAAGCATAAGAACCTCCTGACTAAAGGCAAGAAAATGGAATTAATAGAAAGGTTGTTAGCTAACCAAAGTCTGGATGATGGGTCTGAGGAAACTACCATGCCAGAAAACGTAGATAACAGTATAGAAATTGATATTGATCAAAATATTGATAATCTTGAGGAAGAGTCAGAAGAGGAGGGTGAGGCTGCTGTGGCTGTCCCCCCTAGGCCTCTGTCTGCTCTACCTGCTGTACCTACTGGGCCTTTACCAAGTCCCACACTAAGTCCTCAATATCTCGAATTAGAGAAAATGAAACTTGAACTAGAGTTCAAGAGACTGAATACTCTGGCTGAACATAGACATCAGGAAATGAATCAAGAACTCAGGCTAAGGGAAATGGAGCTCAAGCATGAGCTAGAAATGAAGAAATTATCTGTCGAAAATGCTTCTCTCTCTGGCTCCTCTAGAAGTTCCAGTCCTAAAAGACCCCGGAAGCCTAAAGAATTGGTTGGTATGTATGAGCCTAAGTTGGATGTGTTGGATTGGTTGTCTCTGTTTGAATATAATCATGGAGTCCAGAACATCACAGGAATTGACTTACTCACCTGGTTGTTCTCTAGGCTTCCCCCTGTTGCAACTGATGTGGTAATGGAGTTGGGGGAGGAGGATAGGAAAGAGTATGAATGTGTAAAACTAGCTCTGATAGCTAGGTTTGGGAAGACCCCTTCCCAGTATCTTAAGAGGTTTAGGACCCTGAAAAAGCATGATGGTACCCCTTGGGCTACCTGGGTGAGTGAAGGGTTGAACAACTTAGAGGGATGGATTAAGGGTTACAAAGTGAACACTTATGAAGGTATGAAGAATCTTTTTATGTTGGAGTCAATTTATGATGCCTGCTTTCCTGAGCTCGGACAGCACTTGGCTGATTCAAAAGAATTAGATTCCCGAAAACTAGCTAAGACTGCTGACTTGTGGGTTGCCAGCAGGGACACTCACAAGGATTCTGGGGTAACTCAGAAAAAGGATAAGGGGAGACAACCTAAAAAGGACTCCAAAGAGAATTCTAATACTGCAAATTCCAAAGAGGGCCCCAAACAAAACCAGAAGGGTAATCCACCAGGGAAACCACAGCAGAATAGTGTCTCCTCTGGTGCCAAACCAGAGGGAGGTCAGAACAAGCCTCCATTCCAGAAGGCATTTGGTAAATGCTTTGTTTGTGGCTCTACTGGCCATGTGAAAGGAGATCCCAGATGCAAGGGTAAACCTTCAGGGATCCAACTTGCCTCCTTGGCCTTCACTCCAGAAGAGGAAGTCCCAATGGCAAGTGGAAACTTTCTACTGCTGGCTGATGAACCCATTGGAGTCTCAGCCAGTGTTTCTGTAGTCTCTCTGGGGTTGTGGGGACAACAGAATTTAGATGTGTATAATTCTATCCCAGATAATACTAAAGAGTCTTATAAAGACAGTGTCCAGGTAAATGGTCAGGAGACTCCTGCCATTAGAGACACTGGGGCCAGCATAACTGTGGTGGATGAATCATTTATCAAGGCAGAGGATGTTGCTAAGGCACCCAAATGCCTCACCAAGTTAGCCGGAGGGCCTGTGCAGATGTGTCCCCAGTTACCAGTTCTCATCCAGTGTAATGACATGGCTATAAAAATACCTGTCAGTGTACAATGTGAGGTGCCAGGTAGGGTTCTGTTGGGTAATGACCTAAAAGCTCTTGGAGTTGTGCCACATACCCCCAGACCACCTAGTAAAAGGTTACAGGAGCTCACAAAACCTGCAAGAGAGAAAACCCTGAGAGGGTTATCTCAGGAGATGATGACAGAGATCACTACTTTACCACTGGAGCAACTCACTGCAGTAACTACCAGATCAGGAGCCAAGGGGCAACCCAAGACACCTAGGAAAAAGTCAGCAGCAAGCACTCCAGTGCTTCCAAAAGTTACACCTGTACCTCCACCTCCAGCTGAGGCTGAGAGGGAGGTACAACCCCGTATGGTTGAACTAGACTCTGAAGAAGAGCTAGTGGGAGGCCAAGAACTTATTGGAGATCTAGACCCTGAGGACCATCCTGAGCTGCAGTCTTTAATGGCAGAAGGTGGGCCCAGCAGGGCAGCTTTCCGTAAGGGACAAAGAGAATGTCCAACTCTGGAGGGTCTCCGCCAACAGGCAGCTGCTCAGGCTGATGGGGAAGAGCCTGGGAAGTATAGGTTGCACTGGGAAGATGGCCTCTTCTAGAGTGAACCAACTGAGTCTGAACCTGGCGACTACAAACGCCTTGTAGTACCTCAAGAATACAGACAACAGTTCTTGCACTTCGCCCACAAGATTCCTTTGGCTGGTCACTTGAGTTTCAAGAAGACCAAGGAAAGGCTCTCACTCTACTTCTATTGGCCAAAAATGGGGGCCGAAGTAGATAAGTTTTGCAAGAGCTGCCATACCTGCCAAACTTCTGGTAAGGTTGGCGCCAAGAATGTGGCACCATTAGTGCCTCTCCCAGTTGTGGGAGTCCCATTTGAGAGGGTAGGGATTGACATTGTTGGTCCCCTTGATCCCCCTACCTCCTCAGGCAACAGGTTTATCCTTGTTGTAGTAGACCATGCTACTAGATACCCTGAGGCAATACCTATGAGAACTGTTACAGCTCCGGCTGTGGCTATGGCCCTACTTGGTATTTTTACCAGGGTTGGGTTTCCTAAGGAAGTAATATCCGACAGGGGGTCAAATTTTATGTCCCACTACATGAAAGCCATGTGGAAAACCTGTGGAGATACTTACAAGTTCTCAACCGCCTAACACCCCCAAACCAATGGGCTGGTAGAAAGATTTAACAGAACCATGAAGAGCATAATAGGTGCTTTAGAGGAACCTCTGAAAAGAAAGTGGGACCTTCTACTGCCATGCCTTCTCTTTGCTTATAGAGAAGTCCCTCAAGAGGGAGTAGGTCATTCTCCCTTTGAACTTCTCTATGGCCATCCGGTCAGAGGTCCATTGGCTCTGATTAAGGAGGGGTTGGAAAGCGCTCCTCCCCTCAAGCCAGTCAGAGTGACTGACTATGTGATAGGTCTCCAAAGGAGAATGTCACACATGATGGCAGAAGCTAGTGATAACCTGAAAGCTGGACAAGCTTTGGTCAAGCATTGGCATGATCAAAAGGCTAACATGGTTGAGTTCACTCAAGACCAGCTAGTTCTCGTTATGCTCCCAACAAGGCAGAGGGCCTTGCAAGACAAATGGATGGGACCCTTCAAAGTTGTGGGACAACTTGGAGAGGTCAACTATCTGGTGGATCTGGGCAGACCCAGGGAAGCTCCTAGAGTCTTCCACACCAACCGACTGAAAGCGTACATCTCCAGACCTGAAGTAGGAGCCTTGCTTCTAGCTTCAGCAGCAGAGGAAGAAGAGAGTGAGTCGCTCTCTGATCTCCTCAGAGGTGTACCTTCAGCTGAAAAAATTGAAGGAGTCAATCTCTCTTCAGATCTGACACCTGAGCAACAAGAGGAGTGCAAATCTATGTTAAATCAGTTTGCCTCCCTGTTCTCACTCTCACCAGACTTGACCCCTTGGGGAAAGCACAAGATACTCACTGGTGACTGTCTGCCAGTCAAAAGCAGAGGATACCGAATGTCAGAAAATGTGAGAACCCATATCAAGGGGGAGGTCAAGAAGATGCTTGATCTCGGGGTAATAGAACCCTCTACTAGTCCATGGTCTAGCCCAGTTGTGTTAGTACCAAAGGCAGGGTCCAAAGACTTGAGATTCTGTGTGGACTATAGAGCTCTTAATGCAGTCACCAAGACTGATGCCCACCCTTTACCCAGGACAGATGAGTTGGTGGATAAACTTGGTGCAGCCAAGTACCTCAGCATATTTGACCTTACGTCAGGCTATTGGCAAATAGCCTTGACAGACCATGCCAAGGAGAAAACTGCATTTTCCACCCCAGTTGGCTTGTGCCAGTTTAAGGTCATGCCTTTTGGATTAAAAAATGCACCTGCTACATTCCAAAGGATGGTGAACCAAGTTCTAGCTGGGATGGAGGACTTCTGCATGGCATACTTGGATGACATTGCAGTCTTTAGCCACTCCTGGGAGGATCATGTGACCCACCTAGGACATGTTTTGCAGGCTCTTGGACAGGCCAATTTGACTATCAAGGCAAGTAAATGCCAGATAGGTCAAAGTAAGGTGGTCTACCTTGGGCATGAGGTAGGAGGTGGAGAAATAAGGCCTTTGCTCAGCAAGATTGAAGCTGTGCAAAATTGGACAACACCTACTACTCAAACCCAAGTGAGAGCCTTCCTAGGCCTCACTGGGTGCTACAGGAATTTCATTGAGAACTATGGGACCATAGCTTTTCCACTGAATGTAATCTCCTCTCCAAAATTCCCTAAAAAGGTCAAATGGAATGAGGAGTGCAATCAGGCCTTTGAAAAACTGAAGAAAGCTCTTTGCCGAGCTCCAGTATTGAGAGCTCCTGACTACCACCAAACGTTCATTGTACAAAGTGATGCTTCCAATGTAGGTATAGGTGCAGTCCTAAGCCAACTAGATGAGAAGGGTAGGGAACACCCCATTTGCTTCATCAGCTGTACGCTGAAGGATTCTGAGACAAGGTGGGCAACAATAGAAAGAGAATGCTTTGCTATTGTGTGGGCACTGAAGAAGTTTAGGCCATACTTGCATGGTTCTACTTTTGTCATTCAGACTGACCACCAACCCTTGAGATGGTTAATGCAAATGAAGGGAGAGAATCCAAAATTATTGAGATGGTCAATCTGCCTGCAAGGGTTTGATTTCACCATTGAGCACAGGTCAGAGTGTCACCATCAAAATGCTGATGGACTCTCTAGGATGTATGTCATCGACTAGAGGTATGAGGTTCATCCAGGAGTGGATTAAATCCTCATGTCCCTTAGTCTGGGGATGGGGGGCGAGTGTTAGGGAGAATTCTCTGTTTAGGCTGAATTTCCTAACCTAGTGAGTCCCCCAGCAGGTTTGCTGGATTTTTGGGGTTTATTTTTTTTCTCCTGCCAAGAGTGAGACTCTTTTACCCTCACTCTTGGACATGATTTGAGTGTGTTTCTTTGAATCTAGATGTGTTTAATGGGCTATGGGGTCTTTTACTCCATAGGGCTTCATGTGTTTTTGTGATGTGTGTTACACAGCACCCTCAGTGCAGTAACACAGGGGTGTCATAGTGACCCCCCAGTATAGACTCCATACCCTGGGACTGACTACTGTCTCCCAGGGCATGTAAAGTCACTATTGACTTTACTAGTCTTACATTCTGAATAGAACCAGTACAAACCATCATATTGTGGACGTACTGGCTGGGGCAATTCGATTGCCCCCGGGTCTGTTAGTCGAGGGGGCATGTCTCCGTCCCCCCTGATCGAGTTTTGGCTGGTGGCAGTAGATACTACTTTTTATATTCAACCGCAAATATTTTCCTATGGGATTTCCCACTGTTTTAGGCTACTATCTTTATTTAATTATTTACGGTAGCCTCGAACATACCGCCGGTTTATTTAATTAATATTAATTCTCCGGTTGGTGTTTTTTGCCAAAACTTGATTCTAAAATGGCGTTTGTGTTCTCTTCTGTGACTCCAACCCAAGTCGAGCCCTTTGTTCCACTTTTTGTTGAGCTTCTCCACAGAAGCCCTCCAAAGTGGTGCCACTCTGTCTGGGGTACTTCGGAGGGGTGGAGGGAAATTTAGGCACCCTCGACTGAGTTGCCTCGGCAACTCAAGTCGCACTCCATCCTGATTGGCCCAAGTGGTGAGCCGGCCGGC
This sequence comes from Ambystoma mexicanum, assembly GCF_040938575.1. Taxonomy (NCBI): domain Eukaryota; kingdom Metazoa; phylum Chordata; class Amphibia; order Caudata; family Ambystomatidae; genus Ambystoma; species Ambystoma mexicanum. The sequence goes on from NC_090933.1 coordinate 588,021,147, forward strand.
TCACCACTTAGCATGTTTGAGTGACAGCTAGGCTGAGTGAATGGCGGTTTGCTGCATAAAAGCAGGGCTTTGGGGACTGGAACTTCAGAAGTCGCCACAGGACCTAAGAATCCGACGAGAGAGAAGCTGAGCCGACCTGCCATGACACCACCACCGGTGGAGCCCTGCTGGACTGCCTCACCACTTTTCCCAACGACAGAGGAGATCTCCCGCCAGAGAGTCTTCTTACTTTGACTGGTGGGGATAACCAGCTTCACTGTCTTTTTGCTTTCCCGACGTATCTCGTGTCCGCCTTGCCCGTGCCAAGCACCCCGGCAACCGGGATACCACGTTTTACCACGACCGCAAAACAAAGGTACCATCTTTAACCGGAAGACTCCACGGCTGGTTTCTTCCCTGGTAGTGCAACGACCTTCATCTTTCCTCCAAGTCGAGATCTTCTCTTCCCCTGGACGACGACGCAACTTGCACCCACTACCAGGAACAACTGCCACTGCTGGAGGATCCTTCCCACTTAAGGTACCGTGTCCTGCCTGGCTTCCCTTGATACCGACTGTACGGGGTAGATTTAGCCCCCGGCTTTCGAACCTGGGTTAGTCTGGGAGACCCTGGCTAAACTTTCTTAAAGCCTCTCTAAACCCTTTTTGAACCCTCTGCAAGACTTTCTAAGCATAGTGTAACTGTGTGATCTTGGGCGCATTTGTGCTCTGCTCTCTCTAAGAGTGGGTCCAGCCTTTGGACTTTGGCTCACCAGTGACTTTTTTTTGCTCTCTGCCTTGCTAACCGTGTTCCTGAATCTTTGAGGGGTGTACCATTTCATATTCTGTCTTTTTCCCTCCCTTTCTCACAAACTTTGTGGAGTGCCATCTAGTTAAGCGCTCACCTCTGTATGAAAATAAGTGGTGTTTTACAGTGACTTATCTGATAAGGAAAAAGGGGTGTATATATTACAATAGTAACTGTGTTTAGAATATTTTACAATAAGAGTGCTGGAGTGTTTCAACTGTGTGTTTTTAAATAAATAATTATATACTTTGATACCAAAGCTCTGGTCAGTGTTTGCTTGTATTATTGTACCTGAGTGCCTATTGTGTATACTCTGCATACTGCCTAACTCTTCTTGAGGGAAGTCTGACTGCTCAGCCACAGCTACCAGGTAAATCTGGGTGGTGCAGACTGCTACCAAGTGGGTTTACTGCCAACACCTGTAGTCTTAAGTCTTTTGCAGTGGTCCCTAAGGGAACTGCACAGGTTTCTGCCTAACAGCCATGGATCATTGAGATCCCTAATAGAAATGATGAACAACAGCGTTGAGGGTTAGCTTTGGTCCTAGTGGTGCTCGTCGACGACTGGTGGTGGACATCCTGCGAAGATGAGGCATGCAGGGCACCTCACCGTCGATAGTTCGGGATTGCAAAGAATCTATGAAGAACTTTGGCCCAGCAAGGGTTTCAAGTCGTTCCACGTCTCTGCTTTCATTGGGTGGTGGGAAACCCACCGGTGGATGCTCCTTGGCTTTCTCTGTCGGAACAAAGCGGTTGACGGTGCAGACAAGAGCGTCCTTGGATTCAAATGTCTTGATCAGGTGGAGTGTTGTGGCTCCGGTCGTCGGTGGCTCGGCATCAATTTTTTCCCAGTTCTGGGCAACACGGCTTCGACGGGCCTCCAGCAGTTATAGAAAACCTGCAAACCCTGTTCAACGACGGTGGACAGAATGTCTGGTGCTTCTCTTCGTTCTCCTCGGTGGTCCCCATCTCCGGTCAGAAGCCTTTCGATGGTCGGACTTCCAGGGAGCTTCGATGAAGGTTAGCGGTGCACGATGGTCGCTCGTAGTTCGGGAAGAGGTCTCCTTACCAGGTCCTATCTTGAATCAGTTCTTGGAGACACGGCAGCTTTCAGATCGACAAAGTAGAGCAACAGCAATTCTTCTCTTCCAGCAGGGCTTCAAGATTAAGCATCAGTTTCAATATCAGTTTCAGCTTCAGCTTCTGAACGATTTCTAACAGTGAGAGGCCCCTAGATATACTGTTTGGTCTCCCATTCATTCTGCTGGGTCACACTCAGGCAACCAATTACTCAGAAGGGCATTCAGGCAGTCAGGCAGCCAATCAGGCGCACAGTGCATTCAGTCCATTCACTTCTCCCCAGATACTCACAACAAGTAATGTGTATTGGGACAAGTACCCAGCCATTCAACTCTCCACACTGCATTCATACCAGTTTTGGGCAGGGCTGTCTCAGTCTTTGTGTCACATACCAGATACTAGACACCCACAACAAGAAATGCGTATTCGTCACACACTCCATTCACCCAGGTCCCACCCCACGGGCGTACCCACAACATACAGTCGTTGGGAAGGCTCCAGCCAGTCTGGTCTGCACTTCCCCACACTACCATATATGGAACTTCCACCCAACAGCGAGTCAGGGGAAGGGGCAGAGTCAGGGCTTCCCGGGACTTCGTGAAATGTGGTAAACGGGCAATGGAAAGCAAGAGGCCACAGTGGCCATCTTGTGTCCATCAGGAATCCACAGATTCCAATGACAAGGCCTGGGCATCCCAAAATGGAGGACGCTCGGGGCACCTGTCAATTTCAGCACAGAGCTGCCACCAGTCCATACCCTGCTCTGTGAGCCACACACAGGTGCCCAAAAACATACACTAGGAGTACGGGGTCGTACTCCCAGCCCTGGGTGCCATAAGGGTATTCCAAGGGTCTGTTCACCAAACCAAAAGAGAGCTGCACCTCTAGGAGTCCCACATGAACTCCTGCATAGAAAACATGACAGAACACACAATAAAAAGCAGTAAAGGACAAGGATACAGAGACCCTGTCCCTCCGATGCATTTCCAGCATCACAGGCGGGGTGTCGATTTATTGTGCCAGTCACATCAGTTGAAGGAGATGACTCGACTCAGGGTGTGAATTATGGAGGTAGAAAAGAAGGATCATTGAACTACAGGAAAAAAACACCTAAAAGCTGTTCAGGCTTAAAACGGAATAATTGTTAATCTCAACAGTTTTATTAAAAATCTATTCAAACAGCCTAATGTTAAAACTGCCTTGTTTACATCAGCTGATAAAGACCTATGTACTGTTTCCCATAGGGACTGTAACAGGAACTCCTTGGCCCAAGAGTCTATAAATGCTACTCAGGGGAGGGGTGTGACTGGGGCTGATGATTCCATACTTTTGAGCTCACGACAGGTTCCACTTGTGCAGGGCTATGCAAGGCAGAATGTGTTTCAATGCACTGTAGCTATGGTGGGTAACCAGCAAAATTCGACTGAGGCCCCGATTGTGGGGCAGGGTGGAACTGAAACTGTGAGAACCAACTTCACTCTGTCTGTGCCTGGCTCATTGGTTACCGCCAGCTTTTTGGAAAAGGAATGCTTGCATATGCTATCCTCAAATCTTGTTGAAGGTGTGTTGCACATGGGATTGTCTGAGGGGTGGGGGATGCGTGTATAATCTTGTCATGGGTGGTGCTTCGCAGGGCAATGTTGGCTCATTTAAGAGTTCAATAATGGTAAATGGCTCTGAGGACCGCTTTCCCCACAGTCCTCGGGCATCGGCGGGTTCCTTTAGTCTCAACAACAAAACTATTTTAGAAAAAGAGGATGCGAAAGCATGTAATATAATCCTCCTTGAAAATGTACTGGCTGAGAATACATTGGTTATTTTGAATTGCTCGACTTTACTCTGTCTATTCTGGGAAGTACAGGGGCTGCGAGGTATAACCACTGTGAGGAATCAACTTCCGGGGCACCAGTGGTCCAGGGATGAATATTGGTTTTTAAACAATAAATTAACCCCACACCTCTACTACACCAGAAGGGACCTGAACAGATTGGAATACAAGTAAATTATAAGACCTTAGTGTCCAATTTTGGTAACGTGGATGGAATGGCAGGCTTATTTCTGCAAGGTCGTGGATTGTTGGTTAGTTGCAACACAGCCAAAATACAATTATTAGCCAATGATTAAAGGGTCTGTCCAGTTAAGGTTGCATACACATATCTACTTTGTTATTACTACAACAGACATTTCTAGCACACTACAAATATGACCACCCTGTAAAGGAACACAGAGGACAAGACAGTTTCACAAAGGAAAAGGGATGCACTCTGGATACTGACAGGAGGGTAGTTGGTAAAGTAATCAGTCTTACAGTTCAAGGTTAGTCGGTTTCAGCACCAAGAGGGCAAAGGGTCGTAGCTGTCTCTAGGGGCCTTTGGAGAAGGACCAGGGGGTTGGAACCACAATGTATCTGGTGCTAAAGAAGTACTTGGTGCTCAACAGTGTTACTGTGGTTCCAGGGTATATGAGACAGAGACAGCTCTTGAGACAGAGTTAGTGGCGGGAGACACCTGCGGGTACCAGGCGGCAGACAGTTCGGCAAGCAAGGCTGGATGGCCGTCTGCAGAGTGTCTGGCGCGGCAGCTCAGGGCCAAGACTTGTGTTTGTACTGGTTTGCAGATCTAGAATGCTGGTCGAGGCAGCTCGGACGGCCCTTGTGACTGCGGCGTGACAACAGTCAGCGGTGAAGATGGATGCGGTTCGAGGACTGGACTGCCTCGAAAATGTCCTTAAAAGATGGACGCTGGATGATGCTTGAGCTTCTTCACAGGGCTCCTGTCCTTTCAAGGCGGACGGCCTAAAGCTCAGGAAAGTGATTGGAGGCAACGTCCTTGTCCTTTGTCCAGAGACTCTCCAGCGTTTCCCAACTAGGAAGCTTCTGGCAGAACCTAGCAGGGCACGCTCTGTGCTGGCTGGGTACTGGTTCTGGAGCTGCTGGACGAGTCCTCTGAGTTCGGTCTCTCCCTCTGTTCCCTGGGTGATGTTTAGGGGAGGGATATTGCTCCCCTCCTGGAACTCTTGGCCTTTCCTTTCACTGGCAGAAGATTTAAGGTAGAGTTTACCTTCAGCTCTGGTCCAAATGAGTCCTTCTTACTCCTTTTGAAGTCTTCAGATGATCTGCTAAGTGAGGGGTTCAGCCCTCTTTTAAAGCCAAATGGGCCCCAGTGATTGGTGCAGACTAAGCACACCTTAATGAACTAATCTTGGTTCCCCACCAACAATCTTCTGGTATGCATGAGGTCAGGACCATGTCAAAGTGTCTCTCTGGTTAAATGAGCCCCTTGAAGTTTTGGGGCCAGGGTCGGACTGGGACAAGAAATAGGCCCGGACACCCAAAAAAAAGTGGCCCAACCCTCGCCTCAGAAAAGTGGCCCACCCCTCACCTCAAAAAAAGTGGCCCTCAAACCATCATCCGTGAATCGCATCAATTCACGACTTAACAGAAAATGCTACTTGTGGAGGGTTCATGTGTCTGTTGCATGTTGTTATGTTTTGTGTAAACGCTTGAGAAAGTGATAACATTCCTTTTTGTTCTTTTTTTAAAAAAACATCATCATCACATAGGAAAATACTTATTTTGCAGAACCAGACTCAAAGCATGTCTACTCGTTGACACCAGTAATGAAAATAGAGTTGCATTTAATAAGCAGTACAGCCAAATGATGACACAATAAGAACACAACTCATAAAATAACATAACTTTGCATACAGTTCTGTGACAGGGTCCACAGCTCCTGGAAATCCTGCTTCCAGCTTCATGAAAATCCTGGAAATCACTCAATCAAGAGTTCCTGCAACAATGCACTTTTATGTGCAACCAGGTCGATTATGTCCGGATTTTGCAATTGGACAAGCATATTACGCTCCACAGACATGAGCATAAAGGCTTCGAGGTTGTCCTGGCAGAGGTGGTTTCTTAGGCGGGTTTTAATATTCTTCAATTTTGAAAAACTTCTTTCACATGCTACCTGTGTGCAAGATAAGGTCAAGATGAACTTGTATGCCAAATACAATTGCCGGTAAACACTACTAAAAAGTTCATACCTTTTTAGAATTGCATAGCAACATATTGCACAGTTACGGCATGTATTGCATTTCTGTACTAAAGGTAGCTCTCCAAAATGTTGTAGTGCTGGATCTTCACCATGTAGGGCTTCAAATGCATACTCTTCTGGTAGTGTCCTCCTCAGTTTAGTCCACTTGCTTGCAAAGTCTGAAAGTTCTTCCCTTAACCCCTGTAGCATTATGGAGTCATCCAGTCTTTCAAGCAAGGAGCACATATTTGTAAGAGCATTGTTGGGTAGACTTTCATTGACATTTTTGGGATCCAGGCATGCTATATCTGCGGCAAGAGATGAGTGGGTTTTGAAACGAATAGTTAGGCTTTGAAGAATGTTGTCCATAATGGCATTATGTACAGTAATTCTAAACCGGTCTTTAGCCAAAGTGATTGGCTCATCCCTTGCATTCATTCCAGGCATCCTCTTTTTGTGGGACACTCTCCCCTCTGGAAGTGCAGTTTCCACTCCTTTATGATAGCCTCTCTCTTCCAAGCCCACGTTGGCCCATTCTGCAAATTTTTCAGCTGCAGAATACACAGAATACAAAATTTCTTGACTGTGCAGCAAGCGCTTTTGTAGTGTCCCAGACCATTCTTTGTGCCTGTAGGATGTCCATTACACTTGTCTGGAGGTACTTGGATAATGGGGTTGTCAAATTAAATACTCTGAGATATAACTGGGCTGTAAGCGCTGTTTGGAATTTTCACAGAGCCTCAGAAAAGTTTAAAGCTTGGTAACAGCCGTTTGCATTGAATTTATCCGTATTTGAGCCAATATTGAGTGCAACAACCACATCAATGAACATTGCTTTGTTTGGGTTATTAAAGGAGCCAAAAACATTTCGTTGTGCTGCATCCTTTGCCAACCACCTTGTTTCTCCTATTATTTGGATTGTGTGGCCTTCCACAGACAGCTCACGCCACACATCCATCCTTTTGTAGGACTACCTGAAAAAAACGGCACAGGAGTTTAACAGGCCAAACAAAGACGTGGATTCATTTGATACTTGTGCCCCTTCTACAAGTACAAGATTTAATACATGTGCATAGCACCAGACATGTATTTGACCAGGGGATTCCTTACTGAGCCAGGATGTGAGACCATTGTACTGCCCCTGCATATTGGATGCACCATCAGTTGAATTCCCAATGCACGTGTGTAGGTCCAGACCATTATCTTTAATAACACTCTGCACCAACTCAAACAGCCCCTTTCCAGTAGACAAAGTGCAGTTGGTTACTGCTAGTAGGCGTTCATGTACAGTGTCAGTAACATATCTAATAATTATAGAGCACTGATCAGTAACACTCCCATCTTGGGTTGAGTCTATCTGAATGGAAAATATTCCTGCTTCCTTTATTTCTTGACAGATGACCATTTTGATCAGTTTGGAAATGGCTTCAATCACATACCCAACTGTAGTCTTTGACATGAAGGTCACAGAAGCACCCTGTCCTTGCCCAGTTTTCTTTTTGGATTTGGTTTGAATGGCCTCAATATGTTCCCTTAGAGGTCTGTCATATTTACTTAGGAGCAGAAGGATTTCAAGGAAATTGCCATGATCCAGCTCTGCATTATCCAGCTCGGACATGGATTCTGATTTCCCCCGAAAACTGAGCCCCCTTTTCCCAATGACTTTTACAACATCAATAACACGCTCCAGTATGTCTCTCCTTTTTCTGATTTGCTCACTTTGAGCTAATTTCTGTCGGTGAATGAGTAAACCGCCTATGTCGACCCCTGAAAAGTTCAACATATATGAATCTGTGCACCTCCGGTGACCTTGGCCTGCCTCATGTTCTGCAATGCGCTGGTAAATACGCCTCCAGTTTTTCATCCTGTTGATGAAAAGACCCCTCTCTCCACGTTTAGCAAACGCTAAACAAACTGTGTAAAAAAGGGCCTTTTGTATGTCTGAGTAACTTAACCAATACCGTTTTCCCCCATCTTTCCACCAAAAGGCTAACTCTGCTTTAATGTGTCTATGTTTGGGAGGTTGAATTGGATGGTGCTGAAAGAAATAGGAAAGTTGATTTGGTTTTGGGCGTTGAAACAAATAGTCTGCCACCTGTAGATCATCTTTCCGTGCTCTGCGCTTCACACCCCCATTCTCTGAGTCTTCAGTATGTTGTAAAGCAAATAAAGATTCTTCCGAATGACTAGTACCTGCCACTTCCTCCGGGGGGATGATGTTGTCTCCAATTATTTCTGGCAGACTTGTGTCTGACACTTCCTCCTTAAGGGAATCTTCAATTGGTTGTAGCAGACTGGTACCACCACCGGCTGCCTCTTCCTTGAGATGGACAGCCTCAATTATTTCTGGCAGACTTGATTCCAACACTTCTTCCTTGGGGGAATCTTCAATTGGTTGTGGCAGACTGGTACCACCACCGGCTGCCTCTTCCTTGAGATGGACAGCCTCAATCATTTCTGGCAGACTTGATTCCGACACTTCCTTTTGGGGGCACCTTCAATGATTGATGACATTGTAGTTGCTGCAGCATCTGCCTCTGTTGAGATGTCTCCAATAACTGCAGAGACTCTGGCTTCTAGTCTTGTCACATCTGGAGCTCTTGCTGATGTGTCCAGTGAAGAACCAGGTTTAACACTTGCACCTGAAGAAGATGGCTGCTCACCCTCATCCACTTTTGTCCCAGCAATACCACCACGTGATATTTTGAAGGTCTGACTTGTAAACAGATCTTCAATTTTTTTGTTTTGCCGGATTTCCTCTTCAATTCGCTTTTTCTTATTTCTCTTAGTTTTTCTGCTCCTCCCTTTCTTTTTTTGGAATCCATTTCTCTCCTAAAAAATGAAATTAGCTTAATTGTGCATCGGATTCCTACCTTTACCACAGTAGGTCTAAATAACCTGGCTGCCAACATCCAAAATATAATTTAATTAAGAGGAAACAAGTGCTTGTCAGCATTATCAGATTTGACTGTTCCCCATGCTTAGCATAACATCCCTCCCAAAAAAGAGAACAATATCCATCCAGCTGGGCCTATAAAATGCTGAGTCTAACAATAATCCAGTCCCATTGTATGGTAAATGAACTGGATGCATGCGTGTTATTTCTCCAGGCCAGCAGTGGCCTGGACGTTGTATTATGGTATGACGTCTCAGAAAAAAATAGCCAAAAAAGGAAAGCTGCATTGCAATTAACATATGAGAAACACCAAGGGTGCATGCAGCAACATACATATAGCAAGTGAATTCCTGCCGCATGCACACAAATGCACACGTTTCAGTAATCATCCTACCCTCCACCCCAGTGTTTGAGAGAGGATTAATACAGGTTTTCCTTTTGCCCTAGCACACATTAGGTCTGGATGCAATGCAAATTCACAATAACAAAACTTGACCGGATTGAAAGAGGAGGAATAGGATAGGAGTTCTGCCTGGTCACTGTGCTTCTTATAGGCTGGACTGGAGCCTAGGATGACCGTGCTTCTGGGGGGAGACAACAAGTGTGCATAATAAAGGCTGCCAAAGTGGTTTGAGACTTTGAGTGTGCTATACAGGACCACCTTACATTGCACTGCATTGAAGATATACAGTCAGTCACTAGTGGTTACTTACGCACAGGGATGGGCTTGCCTGGCTGGCTGGCTGTTGCCGGTAGGTCCGCTCTAAGGCCTGACTAGAATGGATACTTGAACAGCGACTGTCACCTACCTGCAAAAAGAAACAAGGTAAAGATGACAAAACCCAATAAACACAGTATATATCATATAAATACAGTGCATGGCTTGTAACAAAGATATGATGTGCGCCGAAGAAGCATCCCCCAATAGCTAGCTAAACCATAGATAGTCTGTCACAAAATAAGGAGTAGAGCATCCAGGTCCATAAAGGCTGTATACAAATTGTCAAATTGAGCTAAAAAACAATAGAGGATGATTTGTGATGTGTTGATGTATGGAACAAGTGACAGGAGACCCTTGCACACCCTCATCAGTTGCGCCAGCAAGCAAGCATTGCAGGAAATTCACAGCGGAGATGAAAATCTGAGCATTTGTAATGTACACATTCACATCTGCTTTGTGAAAACATTATACACAGTAGCTGTAGAAATAAATGATGCTGAATGTGGAGGGAAATGCATACTCCTATTAATAAATGTAAGCTTTTCTGTGTGTGTAAGATGTCCAGAACAGTCACCTGGCCGAGAAGTTCACAAACTGGTGGTTTGGAATTGGAAAGGGAAACAACTCAAGGATGCAACAGGAACACCTATGTGTATGGGTGGAATGTCAACAAAGGTCTGTTCTGGAGGGCCCGGCCCAAAGGGAAGGCGTATATTAAAAGGAACAATTTTGTTTTAACATTAAACGACATGGACCCTAACAGGCCAACATTGCTTTATATGTCCCAGTAGCTTAATATGATATAGTATAGCATTAGCATACAAATATAACATAGTATACAATAACAAACCTAAGAAAGAATAGCGTTTCACACAGCAAGGTAGAGCATTAGGAACCTACAGTAGCATAGCACAAATATGCAGAAAGAAAGCTGGCCCCGGGAGCATACATACACTGCATGACAGAGGCCTCTAAATCCTCTAGCCGGTGTCTAGTGCATTATTACGGTACATGATATGATTGGTTATTTATAACACGCTTAATACCCACAGGTTTCTAAGCACCACGGACCAAGTAGTCCTCATGCATGGAGCACTGGTGACTTCTGAGAGCCACTGTGGTGGCGCCTGGCACCCTGGCATTGGCATAATACGGACAGGTACTGCACCACTTCCCAACAGGTGGCCTGGCTTCAATAAAATCCGCAACAGTCTATGTGACCCCAAAACCAGACAAATCGGCGTACCATGAACAACAAAAGGAGATGGTGACCCGTAGAGAGAATGAGATTAACATGCCCACGCGAAAGGGAGCCCCCAGGCCCAGCGCACTTCCATTTCCTGCCTGTTAAGGGTACACATGGGGGAGTCCCCCTTATAGAAAGACAAACAGGCCTCATGGGACAGACCTATTGAGACTGACTTGGAAAGGAATACTGGGTCAGCAATACTGGGGCACACATACTGGGAATAACTTGGAAAGCCTTATTGGGCAGGCAAGGACAGACAGGACCAGGCATCCAGGCACTAGCTTACTGGGGAAGACATACACAATCAGACTGGGACAGACTTACTGAGGCTGACTGGGGCAATGTACTGGGACAGACAGGACCCAGCATACAGAGGCAGATAACTGGGACAGATCTACTGGGGCGGACTGGTAAAGGCTTATTTGGGGAGACATACTGGGACGGGTGTACTGGGACAGGCTGGGCACATCATACAGAGCCAGGACACTGGAGACTGGGACAAGCACACTGGGGCTGACTGGGAAAGACACGCAGGGGCTGACTGGGCAAGCCACACAGGGGCTGACTGGGAAAGACACACTGGGGCTGACTGCGAGCCAGACACACTGGGGCTGACTGGGCAAGCCACACAGGGGCTGACTGGGCAAGCCACACAGGGGCTGACTGGGAAAGACACACTGGGGCTGACTGGGAAAGACACACTGGGGCTGACTGGGAAAGACACACTGGGGCTGACTGCGAGACAGAGACACTGGAGCTGACTGGGAGGGAAAGACGCAAAGGGGCTGACTGGGCAAGCCACACAGGGGCTGACTGGGAGAGTCACACTGGGGCTGACTGGGCAAGCCACACTGGGGCTGACTGGGAAAGACACACTGGGGCTGACTGGGAAAGACACACTGGGCAGGGGCTGACTGGGAAAGACACACAGGGCAGGGGCTGATGGGAAAGACACACAGGGCAGGGGCTGACTTGGAAGACACAAAGGGCAGGGGCTGACTGGGAAGAAACACAGGGCAGGGGCTGACTGGTAAGACACACAGGGCAGGGGCTGACTGGGAAGACACACAGGGCAGGGGCTGACTGGGAGAGAGAGTGGGAAAAACACACAGGGCAGGGGCTGACTGAGAAAGACACACAGGGCAGGGGCTGACTTGGAAGACACACAGGGCAGGGGCTGACTGGGAAGACACACAGGGCAGGGGCTGACTGGGAAGACACACAGGGCAGGGGCTGACTGGGAAGAGACGCAGGGCAGGGGCTGACTGGGAGAGAGAGAGAGAGAGAGAGAGAGAGAGAGAGAGAGAGAGAGATTACAAAACTTTATCACAGTGCAATCCCATTGGAAAACGCTTTGTAAATCTAGCATGGCAGGGGCTGACTGGGAGAGAGAGAGAGAGAGAGAGAGAGAGAGAGAGAGAGAGAGAGATTACGAAACTTTATCACAGTGCAATCCCATTGGAAAACGCTTTGTAAATCTAGCCCAGAGAGTGAAAGAGACAGAAATGTGTGTTCAATGTACAATGAAACATATGTTCTTTTATAAAAATGGAAAAAGCCGAAGCAGAAGACTCACATTTTAGTATTTATTTTAAATCAGTGCTGCAATGTGTGTGCGTGAGAGAGAGAGAGACAGGGAGGGAGATAGGGTGACCGACAGAGAGAGAGAAGGGTGGGCAAACTAGAAACAAACAGATTTTGCCTGGTTTAAAAAAGCTTTTTTCAACAATGATATCCCATTGAAAAAGGCAGGCCCATGGTCTTTTATTCCAACTGAGAAAGCGTATGACCATTTCAGACTAATGAGTCAGAGTGATGAAACCAGTAACACTGCAGAAGACTCACATTCTAGTATTTATTTTAAATCGGTGCTGCAGTTCAGCTGTTACAAGGGTTAGACAAAAGTAAAAAGGAAAGTTCATTTCACACTCTTGAAAGATCCATTAAACCTGTAACAATAATCACCAAATCAGGCCAGGTGCGGTGGCAGCAATTACTACAGATCATCACTTCACATGCCAATTACTGCCTAACCACATTGCCGAAGCTCATTATTGTATATTGGGTTATTAATGCCACTTGCTTTCTTCCCACATCCCACAAATGCACGTTATATCTCTGTGCAATTCAGCTTACCTCTGCCTTCTCTGAATGTAATGTCTGCAGTCACTAGCCAAAGTGATTTTCCAGTCAGAATAACGTTAACAGGTTGTGTCAGGAGGAAAAGGGGAACCAGCAGTGCTTTTTGGCGGCCCTGTTCTAATATCACTCTCAGTCACGTTTGATAATGTTTTCAGTCTCCTATGGAGAGTTTTATTGGAAAAGTCACTAACCACAATGGCCAGAATGCCTGTTATCACACATATTGGATGCATCATGCATGCAGCAGAAAACCGGGACATGCCACTAAAGTAAAACACATAGAATGATGTGACCTCTTCCATCACCTTAGACAAAGCTTCAGATGAGATTGTTAGATTCAGGCAAGAAACGGAGAGGAGTCAGAAGAAACACGTGTAACATTGCCCTGCGATGCCTTTGCCAATTGCCATAATCTCAGGCTGCATACTGTAAAACACTGTAGTGCATTTCCTTCTATTGGTATCACACGTGAGATTAAAAGACAGCAACAATAAATGACAAATTTGGTCGGACAATTACTATGTGACTATTACGTTCAAGTTGTAGAGAAGGTTTTAAAAAATGTACCATCCATGTTTGCAATTCATATTAACTTGCTGTGTGTAAAAGCTGAGGGTAGTAGTGTTAGCGCCAATACGCTACCACAGATGGTAAACAGCAATTAAATGGGGAAAGAAAGACACATAATATCACCTGTTGACCCTCACAACTGACGCTTGAATAAAAAACACAGTGGGAAGGGCGTGCACTACGGTAAAAAAGTCCTTTACACTAGGAATGCCAAGTTAACTCATACGGTGCCAATATTTACAGCTCATGCACTCCAGTGCCAATTGCATAGCACTCCCAGCGCCACCTTCCTTAAGTCACACTACACCACTACTTCACAGCGCCTGCACTGAGTACATAGCCCATCACACCCCCAGCGCCACCTTAGCTCACTCTCCACCAGTTCTCCATGACTTTCGCGTTAACTCTCAGGCAGCCCGCGCCCCTGCGTTAATGAAGCTATGCAGGGTGGGCCGATGAGTGGATGACACTACGGCAGAAGCGGGGGTCGAGGGTGGGGGAATTGAGGGTAGCAAGCAGGCGTACACTACACCTCAATGTTCTGCTTGCATTAGGAACTCCATTGGCTGCTCAGCTTTGCTTGTGCTCTACGTCGAGGTGTGTGTTTGTGTGTGTGAGGCAGGGAGTTCCAGTGGGTATGTTCACAAATCTTGGCACTGCCACCTGAGTTAAAAAGAGCAAAGAATGCAATGGGCACTTAACCGAGTGAGTGCTGATGGGGGGGTTGGGCACAGGGTGGGCAGAGCATAAGGTGAGAGTTTGTGCCTCCACGGTTCTAAATCAGGAGTGCTGTGCACTCGAATTGACAGCTCTTGCTCGTTTTAAGAAAAATAGAAGCAAAACGATCTTTCTATCATGAAAGGTGTGTACATTATGCTTTTCATTCCAGGTGTGTTTTCCAACTTCCAAAAACAGGGCCATGCTTTGATAAAACACATTTTTTTAAAAACAGCAGGTGAAAATGCCTAAAACATTGAATGTATAAAAACTCAATCTCGATTGGCTTTAATGGAGGCCGCAGTGATGTGTGATCTTTCCCTGCCTTTATTCTAAATTGGATCCATGGTTCCTAGATCCTGCTCCCAGGCTTCCCGCTCGTGCCAGGTGTGCATGAGAGCTTGACCCAGCATGGGTTCTGAACTTTTGAGGCAAGCCGTTAGACAAGAAGACTTAAACAAGGCACACAGCACTGCAGGCTGTGGTCGGAGACTGCACTAGTCTAGTGGATATGGAGTGTGGATGGATCAAAGTTACTTACGTGAGGCTGATTACTCATCATTGGCCGGGTCAGGTGGGAGTCACATGGGCCGTCCGTCCGTGTTGTGGTGTCTGTTGTGGCCGCGCCAGGCCCGGTGGTCTGCTGGCCTGCTGCTGCGCTGCCTCCTGCCTGCTGGCTGCTGCGGCTGGGCGGCTGCGGCTGGGCCAGCCGGCTGTGCTGTGTGGGTGGCTCAGCCTCAGGTCAGGGAGGGCAGGTTGGCTGCGGTCAGAGTGTGGCGCCGGACCGGCCCCCCAGTGCGTGTCCTCGCCGTTCCTGCTGCTGCCTGCTGCTCTGTTGTGGCTCAGCCCCGGGCTGCCTTGTGGGGTGGGTCAGCACTGGACGGAGTCACAGCCTAGTGCGGTGGCCAGCCCGGCGCCGGCTGTGGTGCTGGTGTGTGGCAAAAAATAATGTTGAGGAGTGGCTGTGGAGAGCCTAGGCCCACCGCTGTGGCCGGGCTGGCTGTGGCTCAGGTCAGACAGGTGCTGCTGCGGAGTGCAGGCGGCCGGGGCCCGGTGCGGCGGTGCGTCATGTCCCAGAAGCTCCTCGTTCTCTCGGCCTGCTGCTGCTGTGCTCAGGGCTCAGGCAGCCCGGTGGGTCACGGGCACTGCGGTGGCCAGCGCGGTGGTGGTCGACGGTCATGGGTGGGTAGGGTGAGCCAATAATGCCCAACAGAGGGGAGAGAGGTCCTATATCCTCTCTCAGAGAGAGAGAAGAGAGAGTCACGTCTCCAAATGTGGCAGCACAGAGTCTGTGTGTGTTGGCCCCAGGCAGGCCCCCACCCCCCAGGCCAGGCACAAGTTATTTCTACTTTGCAGGGCATTGATTGCAACAACAATTTCGCTGTTGTTACTTCCTGCAAAGTTGAAAGGAACTTGTTTGTGAACTTCCCCATGAAAGGAGCACGGGGCGGCCCGCGCGCCACACGACACATGGGCACAGGGGTGGGCTGCTGCGCCACCACCAGCCTGGCTGGCGTTGGCGGCGGCCGGCCCTTGATGCATTCTCATGGATGGTCGATGCTGCTCATCTGTCTCATGCATATGATATGCATCTCATTCTCATCTGCACTGCAAATGCAATTTGCAATTTGCAAATTGCAATTTCCGAGTCCCGCTCCCTCCGTCGTCAGCAGCACCACCTCCAGGCTCCTGGGCCATGGGCCAAGCCAGGGTTGGCCTGGCACTGGCGGCAGCTGGAAGTTACTTGGATGAAAACAAAGTAACCCTGCCCCGCCCGCCCCTCAGATCAGAGAGAGTGTGTCAGTGTCAGTTTCCTTCTCCGGCGCCCGGCGCAGGCGCACAGCCCCTAGCCTCCCAGGCGAGCTGCGCCTTCGGCCCGGCCCCCGGGCCGCGGCAGGCTGCCACGGGTCACGGTGACGGCACGGCAATGTAATTAATCAGGGAGGCTCGATCGAAACAATTTAATTAATAAAGAAAAAAATTGTCGGGCTTGGGCCCGACTCGGCCACATGGCCCACATCACATCAGTCAAGTGCCTGGCAGCCAGCTGCTGCAGAATGTATTATGTAAACATTTTTTACGGGCAAAAAAAACGGCCCTGGGGTGGCCTCATGAATACCGGCCCCCCAGGTCCTCAAAGGTCATCGGCCAGTCCGACCCTGGCTGGGGCAGGCATCCTATCTCCCCCAGACAACTTACTCTGAAACGGGTCAGCTCTGCAGGGGTTTGCCTAAAGTAAATAGGGGACCCAGACATGCATTTCTCTGCCTTTCATACAAAGGGGTGGGAACTAGCCTCAAGTTGATACATTGCATACCAAAGGGGTGTTAGCTGTGGTCGGAGACCCCACTAGTCTAGTAGATATGGAGTGTGGATGGGTCAAAGTTTCTTACGTGAGGCTGATTACTCGTCGTTGGCCGGGTCGGGTGGGAGTCACACGGGCCGTCCGTCCATGTTGTGGTGTCTGTTGTGGCCGCGCCAGGCCCGGTGGTCTGCTGGCCTGCTGCTGCGCTGCCTCCTGGCTGCTGCGGCTGGGCGGCTGTGGCTGGGCCGGCCGGCTGTGCTGTGTGGGTGGCTCAGCCTCAGGTCAGGGAGGGCAGGCTGGCTGCGGTCGGAGTGTGGCGCCGGACCGACCCCCCAGTGCGTGTCCTCGTCGTTCCTGCTGCTGCCTGCTGCTGTGTTGTGGCTCAGCCTCGGCTGCCTTGTGGGGTGGGTCAGCACTGGACAGAGTCACAGCCTAGTGCGGTGGCCAGCCCGGCGCCGGCTGTGGTGCTGGTGTGTGGCAAAAAATAATGTTGAGGAGTGGCTGTGGAGAGCCTAGGCCCACCGCTGTGGCCGGGCTGGCTGTGGCTCAGGTCAGACAGGTGCTGCTGCGGAGTGCAGGCGGCCGGGGCCCGGTGCGGCGGTGCGTCGTGTCCCAGAAGCTCCTCGTTCTCTCTGCCTGCTGCTGCTGTGCTCAGGGCTCAGGCTGCCCGGTGGGTCAGGGGGCACTGCGGTGGCCGGCGCGGTGGTGGTCGACGGTCGTGGGTGGGTGGGGTGAGCCAATAATGCCCAACATAGGGGAGAGAGGTCCTATATCCTCTCTCAGAGAGAGAGAAGAGAGAGCCACATGTCCAAATGTGGCAGCACAGAGTCTGTGTGCGTCGGCCCTAGGCAGGCCCCCACCCCCCAGGCCAGGCACAAGTTATTTCTACTTTGCAGGGCATTGAGGGCAACAACAATTTCGCCGTTGTTACTTCCTGCAAAGTTGAAAGGAACTTGTTTGTGAACTTCCCCATGAAAGGAGCACAGGGCGGCCCGCGTGCCACACGACACACGGGCACAGGGGTGGGCTGCTGCACCGCCGCCGGCCTGGCTGGCGTTGGCGGCGGCCGGCCCTTGATGCATTCTCATGGATGGTCGATGCTGCTCATCTGTCTCATTCATATGATATGCATCTCATTCGTATCTGCACTGCAAATGCAATTTGCAATTTGCAAATTGCAATTTCCGAGTCCCGCTCCCTCCGTCGTCAGCAGCACTGCCTCCAGGCTCCTGGGCCATGGGCCAAGCCAGGGTTGGCCTGGCACTGGCGGCAGCTGGAAGTTACTTGGATGAAAACAAAGTAACCCTGCCCCGCCCGCCCCTCAGATCAGAGAGAGTGTGTCAGTGTCAGTTTCCTTCTCCGGTGCCCGGTGCAGGCGCACAGCCCCTAGCCTCCCAGGCGAGCTGCGCCTTCGGCCCGGCCCCCGGGCCGCAACAGGCTGCCAGGGTCACGGTGACGGCACGGCACTGTCATTAATCAAGGAGGCTCGATTGAAACAATTTAATTAATAAAGAAAGAAATGGTCGGGCTTGGGCCCGACTCGGCCACATGGCCCACATCACATCAGTCAAGTGCCTGGCAGCCAGCTGCTGCAGAATGTATTATGTAAACATTTTTTACGGGCAAATAAACGGCCCTGGGGTGGCCTCATGAATACCGGCCCCCCAGGTCCTCAAAGGTCATCGGCCAGTCCGACCCTGGCTGGGGCAGGCATCCTATCTCCCCCAAACCACTTACTCTGAAAGGGGTCAGCTCTGCAGGGGTTTGCCTAAAGTAAATAGGGGACCCAGACATGCATTTCTCTGCCTTTCATACAAAGGGGTGGGAACTAGCTTAAAGTTGATACATTGCATACCAAAGGGGTGTTAGCCCTGGCTTTCCTGTTGTATATTCTGGCAAACCAGCCCCTTCAGGCTTTCTTCAATTATATCTCATTATTATGCACTGCAATGAGCTGGAAGATAAAAGGAATGCAGATCCATGGAACCTTTGATATTTAAATTAGGAAGCTCATGGCTGGAGGAAGGTGTGCCTTCCCCCTTCTGGAGATGCTTTGATGTAGCCGGGACTGTCAAGTTCCAGCTGAATATGACAGGGGAAGATGGCACCTGTAGGCTTTCTTCCCAGATTACATGTGACTATTTGTTTTGTGCGGGAAGCAGGTGGACTGTGTGTGGAATGGCCTCACACAGTCCTTGGAGGTTGGCCTCCCATTATTCCTTTTTATTATTAAAAAATAAAAAAATCCCATGCAAGCGCACTCTTCCCATGTGGATGGTCGAATTCCTCACATGCCCCCGAGCCTCAAAATGTGAACCACCACCCTACTGAGGGTCTGGTTCATCATAAAGGCGAAAGTACCGGCTGAGGCCATCTGCATCTCCATGCTGGGAGCCTGGCTTGTGCTGGATGTCCCTATCTAATCCTTGTAGGGATATGGCCCACCGAAAAAACTCAGGGTTCTCCCCTTGCATGGCCATTAACAATCCCAGAGGCCTGTGGTCCGTCTGTATCATAAAGTGAGACCCAAAGATGTAGGGTTTCAGCTTCTTTACGGCCCGCACAACCGTAAACACCTCTTTTTCTATGACAGCTCAGTTCCTTTCCATTTTTGTCAACAGCCTGCAAATGTAGGCGATATGTTGCTCTACCCCTTCAGAGTTCAGCTGCGCTAACACTGCTCCAGTCCCAAAATCACAGGCTTCTGTCTGGATAATGAATTCCTGACCATAGTCTGGCACTTTCAGAACTGGCACCTTGCACAATTCATCCTTTACATCTTGAAAGCTGTTTGACAGACGGGGGTCCAAGTTACCTTCTTTGGGATCTTTTTGGATGTCACCTCATTCAGGGGCATGGCAATAGTCCCATACCCACTAATGAATGACCAGTAGTGCCCGGTGAGACCTAATAGAAACAGAGTGTAGCTGCGGAGTTTTGCTGCAGTCTGAGTTACCTGAGCTCTACTACTTTTTTGACCTGAGAGTCTGTTCACTGTGTCTACACCTGCAGGAGGAGCAGCCAAGGCCTCTCACAAGTGCTTATTATTCACAGTGTGGCCGCAGAGCGGGCCATGGAGTGGAGCTGCAGAGTGGTGCTGCAGTCTGAGAAGTCCGAGCAGACCCGTTCGGACACAGGGACGTGGCCTCTACAAGTCTCAGATGGTATTTTACTTATTAATGTTCTTCAATGGGTCCAGCATCTCTCTGTTGCTCCTCGCTCCTCCCTACTGGAGTTTTCATTTCCTCAGAGGATCATATCTTAAATGCCCAAACTCTGGAAAAATGATTGACGTTACCACTTATTGGTCGGGGCAGGATGGTTAAACACATGAGGCCGTGATAATAAAAAAAAAAACGTGAAGTCTTTCTGTCTCGTGCAGCATTAGCAAGCGGGGCCGGAAGCTATTGAAGTCTCCCTGCTTCTGCCTCTCAGAGGTTATTTTGGATCAGGCCATGGAGAGTATGAAAAGGATGCTCGAGGATAACAGGGAGGGGACCATCGGTCCCCCCCGTAGGTTCATCTTATGAACTCAATGCAATATCGGCCCTTTGGGAAGAGATGGAGGGTGCCAAATCCAATACCATGGTTTTGGCTGGCCTCGCCTGGCCCCGCCTCCAATACCATGGTTTTGGCTGGCCCCGCCTGGTGTCGCCTCCAGTTGCATGGTTTTGGCTGGCCCTGCTTCCAATACCATGGTTTTGGCTGGCCCCGCCTCCAATACCATGGTTTTGGCTGGCCCCTCCTGGCCCCGCATCCAGTTACATGGTTTAGCCTGGCCCTGTCTCCAATTCCATGGATCAGGCTGGCCCTGCCTCCAGTTACATGGTTTTGGCAGGCCCCGCCTCCAATACCATGGTTTTGGCTGGCCCCGCCTCCAATAACATGGATACCACTGGCCCCGCCTGGCCCCGCCTCCAGTTACATGGTTTTACCTGGCCCGCCTCCAATTGAATGGATACAGCTGGCCCCGCCTCCAGTTACATGGTTTTGGCACGCTCCGCCTCCAATACCATGGTTTTGGCTGGCCCCGCCTCCAATTCCATGGTTTTGTCCGTCCCCGCCTCCAATTCCATGGATACGGCTGGCCCGCCTCCAATTCCATGGATACAGCTGACCGCGCCTCCAATACCATGGATACGGCTGGCCCCGCCTCCAATACCATGGTTTTGGCTGGCCCCGCCTCCAATACCATGGATACATCTGACCCCGCCTCCAATACCATGGTTTTGGCTGGCCCCACCTCCAATACCATGGTTTTGGCTGGCCCCGGATACGGCTGGCCCTGCCTCCAATACCATGGTTTTGTCTGGCCCCGCCTCCAATTCCATGGATACAGCTGGCCCCGCCTCCAATACCATGGTTTTGGCTTGCCCCACCTCCAATACCATGATTTTGGCTGGCTTTGCCTCCAATACCTTGGATACAGCTGGCCCCGCCTCCAATACCATGGTTTTGGCTGGCCCCGCCTCCAATATCATGGATACGGCTGACCCCACCTCCAATACCATGGTTTTGGCTGGCCCCGCCTCCTATACCATGGTTTTTGCTGGCCCTGCCTCCAATTCCATGGATGCGGCTGGACCCGCCTCCAATTCCATGGATACGGTTGGCCCCGCCTCCAATACCATGGTTTTGGCTGGCCCCGCCTCCAATACCATGGTTTTGTATGGCCCCGTCTCCAATACGATGGATACAGCTGGCCCTGCCTCCAATACCATGGATACGGCTTGCCCCGCCTACAATACCATGGTTTTGGCTGGCCCCACCTGGCCCCGCCTCCAATACCATGGTTTAGGCTGGCCCCCCCTCCAATTCCATGGGTACGGCTGGCCCCGCCTCCAATACCATGGTTTTGGCTGGCCCCGCCTCCAATACCATGGTTTTGGCTTGCCCCACCTCCAAAACCATGTTTTTTGCTGGCTCTGCCTCCAATACCTTGGATACAGCTGGCTCCGCCTCCAATGCCATGGTTTTGGCTAGCCCCGCCTCCAATACCATGGTTTTGGCTGGCCCCGGATTCGGCTGGCCCTGCCTCCAATACCATGGTTTTGGTTGGCCCCGCCTCCAATTCCATGGATACAGCTGGCCGCGCCTCCAATACCATGGTTTTGGCTGGCCCCGCCTCCAATACAATGGTTTTGGCTGGCCCCGCCTCCAATACCATGGTTTTGGCTGGCCTCGCCTCCAATTCCGTGGATACAGCTGGCCCCACCTCCAATACCATGGTTTTGGCTGGCCCCGCCTCCAATACCATGGTTTTGGCTTGCCCCACCTCCAAAACCATGGTTTTTGCTGGCTCTGCCTCCAATACCTTGGATACAGCTGGCCCTGCCTCCAATTCCATGGATACGGCTGGACCCGCCTCCAATTCCATGGATACGGTTGGCCCCGCCTCCAATACCATGATTTTGGCTGACCCCGCCTCCAAGACCATGGTTTTTGTTGCCCCCGCCTCCCCATACCATGGATACGTCTGGCCCCGCCTCCAATACCATGGTTTTGGCTGGCCCCGCCTCCAATACCATGGTTTTGGCTGGCCCCGGATTCGGCTGGCCCTGCCTCCAATACCATGGTTTTGGCTGGCCCCGCCTCCAATTCCATGGATACAGCTGGCCCCGCCTCCAATACCATGGTTTTGGCTGGCCCCGCCTCCAATACCATGGTTTTGGCTTGCCCCACCTCCAAAATCATGGTTTTGGCTGGCTCCGCTTCCAATACCTTGGATACAGCTGGCTACGCCTCCAATACCATGGTTTTGGCTGGCCCCGCCTCAAATACAATGGTTTTGGCCGGCTCTGCCTCCAATACCATGGTTTTGGCTGGCCCCGCCTCCAATACCAAGGATATTGATGGCCCCGCCTCCAATACCATGGTTTTGGCTGGCCCCGGATACAGCTGGCCCCGCCTCCAATAGCATGGATTTGGCTGGCCCCGCCTCCAATTCAATGGTTTTGGCTGGCCCCGCCTCCAATACCATGGATTTGGCTGGCCCCGCCTCCAATTCCATGGATACGGCTAGCCCCGCCTCCAATACCATGGTTTTGGCTGGCCCTGCCTCCAATTCCATGGATACAGCTGGCCCCGCCTCCAATACCATGGTTTTGGCTGGCCCTGCCACCAATACCATGGTTTTGGCTGGCCCCGCCTCCAATAGCATGGTTTTGGCTGGCCCCGCCTCCAATTCAATGGTTTTGGCTGGCCCCGCCTCCAATTCAATGGTTTTGGCTGGCCCCGCCTCCAACACCATGGTTTTGGCTGGCCCCGCCACTATTTCCATGGATATGGCTGGCCCCGCCTCCAATACCATGGTTTTGGCTGGACCTGCCTCCTATTCCATGGATACATCTGGCCCCGCCTCCAATACCATGGTTTTGGCTGGCCCCCCCCTCCAATACCATGGTTTTGGCTGGCCCCGCCACCAATGCCATGGTTTTGGCTGGCCCCGCCTCCAATACCATGGTTTTGGCTGCCCTGATGTTAGGGAGAATTCTCATTCTAAGGCTAATTTCCCTTTCCTAGTGAGTCCCTCAGCAGCTTTGTTGGATTTCTGGAGTTTATTTCTTTTCCACTTGGTAAGAGTGTGAGCTTTTCCCCCACTCTTACCTGTTTGCTATGTGTATTTCAGATGTTTTTGTGATTGTGGGCTCTGGAGTACACCACTTCAGTAGCCCCACTCTTTTGTGTGTTACACAGCACCTTCAGTGCAGTGACACAGGGTTGTCTTTTAGACTTCCCACCAACTTCATTTCTGAGGCTGACTACTGTCCGCCAGAAAAGGGTAAAGTTGCCATTAACTTTACTTAGTATTTTAACCACAGATCCAGTACACCCATCTTACATGGAGTACTGGAAATGGTTAATTGTTAGCCCTTGTTATCTGTACCTCCTAGAGCAATGTTTCACTCTTTTAACATTTAGACTTGGCTGGTGGCAGTGGTATCTACCCTAACTTTTCTACCGCGATTATACTATATAAAAGTGGTATTGTTTTAGGCTATTATATTAGCCTCAGACTTAAACCTGCTTGACCGAATGCTTTTTCTTTTGGCTCCGGTTGGGTTTATTCGCCATTTCTTTTTGTTAAAATCCTTCTTGTGTTTTACTTTGCGCGGCAAACCAGGTTTGCCTCCTTTGTTCACTACCTTTTGGTGGGCTTCTGCCCAGAAGCCCTCCGCTAGGTGCCTGGGTGTCTGGGTGGGCTGAATGTGAGGAAAGGGTGTATTCACCCCCTGCACAGGGTATCCTAGGAAACCCAAGTCACGCTTTGCCATGATTGGCTGAGGTGGTTGTCCGGGCCGGACAACCCCCCTACTGCGTGATTGACAGCCAGGCTGTGTGAATGGGGGATTTTTGCATAAAAGGCAGGTCTCTTGGTCTGGAAGTCAGAGTCGCCACTGGAACTACAAGGGACCGAAGAGAAGCGGAGAAGAAGTCGACTGCTGCAACTATCCCATCCTGGTGAAGCCCTGCTGCAGTCCTGAGCTATCTACCCTTCGACGACCAGAGAAGATCCAGTCAGGAGTCTTCTTCCCTTGAGCTTGGTGGGGATAACCAGCTCATCTTCTACAGCCAGAGGATCCTCTTCGTGGTCGAAATCACTGCACACTGCGGTAGTGGTCCAGATAGCCATCTGAAGAGCCTCTCCTGTTTATAAGGAGTGCACCTTTTATTCATTGTCGCTGCTGCCGGCTTCAGCCCTGTGTGGTGCAGACCCCTCCAGACGTCCTCCTTCTGATCGAAGCTCCAGGAACCGAGGGCCTAAAGGAAACTACCAGGAACAACTGCAGTGGCACCAGCTTCTTCCTTGAATAAGGTACTGTGTTCTGCTCGAGGAATTTGGGTGAATCCCTTTTTCTTCGTCTCCAAGGCTTGCCCTTGTCTTCCCTCCTTCTTATAACTTTTGCTTCCTCTGTTGACAATATCTAAGTACTCCTCGCTCCGCTTAATCGTGAACTATCTGATTGTGTGATCCTCGACAACAGAAACCCAGTTCCACTTGACACTGGCTCCGGCCTATTGACTTTTGAGGTTCTGTCTAAGAGTGTTCTCTGATTCTGTCTGCCTTGACAAAAGTATTGCCTATGATTTTTGCCCCCAACTCTCTCTGGGTATCTCAGGTGCTAAATGTGTTTTTGGCCCGGTAACATTTTTTGCAGTGGATACGTGTTTCTTTAGTAAGAACGAACTGTCATTACTGTCAAAAGTGATCACAAGTGTATTCCCGGTAACGTCTTTTGTTTCATAACTCTGGTCGGCTAAAACACAGGGTACTTACTTTGAAGTATACCGTACAAAGTGAATTGGTTATTTGTAGTATATTTTATGTGTGGTTTTCAAATTAATAGAAGTGTTGTGTTTATAACAACTGGTTTAAAAATAAATGTACTTATATTTTTTACCTGAAGCCTTGAGTCAGTGTTTGCTTGAGTCAAAGTAATTGTGGTCCCTTTGTCTAATCGCTGCTACTGCTCATATACTCTTGAGGTAAGCCTGGCTGCTCCTCTACTGCTACCACTTTAACATAGTAGTACAGGCTTGTACCAAAGGTAAAACATGTATCACCACCTGTAGTCTTAATTGTGTGTAGTGGTCCCTAGGGGCACTGCACAGGATTCTGCCCATCACTGGTGTACAGCGGTGAGGATTTGGAAGTAGAGTGATTACACTTAGAGGTCTGCTATTGCTTGGTTTCAACTAACCACAAGGCTAACACCATTAAATCTATTTAACTAAGAAATAATGCCAAATATGGAAAACTACACTGCAGAGGTTCTCTTGAATTACACTGCTGAGGTTTTGAGAACCACGTGTAGGGAGAGGAGTCTCTCTGGTAAAGGAAAGAAATCTGAATTGATGCCAAAGTTAATGGGAAAACAAAGTCTGGAGAGTGGGTCAGAAGGGCCTACCCCTCCAGCAAATGTGGATACTGATGTTTCTGATTCTGAGAGTGATAATTTTGAAGAAGTAGATGAGTCCTTGTTGGGAAACCCTACAACTCCTTTGCCTGCTCAGAAAGCACAACCTCTGTCCACAGGGACCCCCACAGGTCCTACACTTACTCCTGAATTTATTGCACTTGAGAAAATGAGACTTGAATTGGAAGTGAAACGTTTTGATGCACAGACTGCCATGAAACATCAAGAGTTAAGGCTCAGAGAAATGGAGCTGAATCATGAACTAGAGATGAAGAAATTGTCTGTAGAAAATGCTTCTCTCCCAGAGTCTTCTAGGTCTTCCAGCCCTAAGAGACCCCATATGCCAAAGGAAATGATTGGTATGTATGAGACTAAACTTGATGTTCTGGATTGGTTAGCAATGTTTGATTACAATCATGGGATTCAAGGTATCTCAGGGAATCAGCTGATTCCCTGGCTTTTCTCTAGGCTTCCCCATGTTGCAAGAGATGTTGTGATGGAGTTGGGGGAGGTGGATAAGCAGGATTATGAGTATGTGAAGCTAGCATTGATATTTAGATTTGGGAAGACCCCTTCACAGTATCTTAAGAGGTTTAGAACACTCAAAAAGCATGATGGTACCCCTTGGGCTACCTGGGTATGTGAATGTTTGAAAAACTTAGATTATTGGGTTAAGGGTTACAAAGTGAACACTTATGAAGGTTTGAGGAATCTTGTAATGTTGAAGTCTATTTTTGATGTCTGCTTCCTGAACTTAGACAGCAATTGGCTGATTCAAAGGAGATAGATCCTAAGAAACTAGCTAAGGCTGCTGAC
Source organism: Ambystoma mexicanum (assembly GCF_040938575.1). Lineage (NCBI taxonomy): Eukaryota > Metazoa > Chordata > Amphibia > Caudata > Ambystomatidae > Ambystoma > Ambystoma mexicanum. The sequence goes on from NC_090933.1 coordinate 588,047,377, forward strand.
TTGTGGGTTGCCAACAAGGCTACTCACAAAGATTCTGGGGTAACTCAGAAAAAGGATGAGGGAAAGCAGCCAAAGAAAGAAAATAAAGAGAATTCCAATAATTCCAATCCAAAAGAGGGCCCCAAACATAACCAGGGTAATCGTCAAGGAAAACCGAATCAGGCTAATGTACCATCTGGTCCCAAACCAGATGGATGTCAGAACAAACCCCCATTCCAGAGAGCATTTGGAAAATGCTTTGTTTGTGGGTTGCCTGACCATGTGAAAGGAGATCCCAGATGTAAGGGTAAACCTTCAGTGGTCAACAATGTCTCCTTAGCCTTCTCCTAGGTAGATGAAGTACCTATGACCAGTGGAAACTTTCAGTTACTAGCTGATGAGCCCATGAGAGTCTCAGCTAGTGTTTCTTTAGTGCCCTTGGGTCTTTGGGAACAACAGAACTTAGATGTCTATAACTCAATCCCAGATAATACTGAAGAGTATTTCAAAGATAGTGTTCTTGTGAATAGTCAGGAAACCCATGCCATCAGAGACACTAAAGCCAGCATAACTGTGGTTGATGAATGTTTTTTTCAAGATGGAGGATGTTGCTAAGGCACCCAAACACCTGACCAAGTTAGCTGGAGGCCTTGTGCAAATGGTTCCCCAGTTACCAGTTTTCATCCAGTGTAATGACATGACTGTCAGAATACCTGTAAGTATGCAAAATAACGTACCTGGGAGGGTCCTGCTGGGTAATGACCTTAAAACTCTTGGAGTTGTGGCTAGTACCCCCAGACCTCCCAGCAGAAGGAAGCATGAGCTCACTAGGTCTGCAAGGGAGAGAACCTTGAGAGGCTCTCCTGGGAACATGATAGAGGAAACTATCACCCCAAGCCCACAGGACTTACTTACTGCTATTGCAGGTCAGAAAGAGACATAGGGGAAACCCAAGTCGGCCAGCAAGAAACCAGCAAGCACCCCTGTGCCCAGAAGGACATCTCCAAGGCTATCCAAAGTCACATCTGTGACTCCTCCACCAGCTGAGGCTGAGTGTGAGGTTCAACCCTGTATGGTTCAACTAGATACTGAAGAATCAGATCTAGAAGAATATTTTACTCTGGTAGGAGATCTTGACCCTGTTGAGCATCCTGAGCTGCAGTCTTTACTGGCAGGAGGTGGACCCAACCGGGAAGATTTCAGCATGGGACAAAGAGAGTGTCCTACCTTGGAAGGTCTTCGCCTATAGACAGCTTCTCAGCTCAATGGGATTGAGCCTGGGAAGTATAGGTTGCACTGGGAAGATGGCCTCTTCTACAGTGGACCGACTGAGTCAACCCCTGGAGACAGCAAAAAACTTGTAATTACTCTAGTGAACCGACTCCAGTTTCTGCAGTTAGCCCACAAGGTACTTTTGGCTGGTCACTTAAGTTTTAAGAAGACCAAGGAAAGGCTCTCTCTTTACTTCTACTGGCCTAAGATGGGCTCAGAAGTAGACCAAATTGTCTTTCTTTTGGCTCCAGTAATGGTTTATTCCCCATTTCTTTTTGATAAAGTCCTTCGTGTGTTTTATTTTGCGCGGAAAACCAGGTTCGCATTCTTAGTTCACCATCTTCTGGCGGGCTTCTGCCAAGAAGCCCTCCTCTAGGTGCCTGGGTGTCTAGGTGAGCTGAATGTGAGGGAGGAGTGTAGTCACCCCCTGCACAGGGTATCCTAGGAAACCCAAGATGCATTTTGCCATGATTGGCTGAGGAAGTTGTCCGGGCTGGACAACCCCCCTGCTGCGTGATTGACAGCCAGGCTGTGTGAATGGGGGATTTTCGCATATAAGGCAGGACTCTTGGGCTAGAAGTCAGAGTCACCACTGGAACTACAAGGAACCGAAGAGAAGCGGAGAAGAAGAAGGCTGCTGCAACTACTCCGTCCCGGTGAAGCCCTGCTGCAGTCCTGAGCTATTTACCCTTCGACGACCAAAGAAGATCCAGTCCGGAGTCTTCTTCCCTTAAGCCTGGTGGGGTCAACCAGCTCATCTACCACAGCCAGAGGATCCTCTTCGTGGTTGAAATCGCTGCACACTGCTGTAGTGGTCCGGATAGCCACCTGAAGAGCCTCTCCTGTTTTTAAGGAGCACACCTTTTATTCAAAGTTGCTGCTGCTGGCTTCATCCCTGAGTAGTGCAGACCCCTCCCAACGTCTTCAGGAACCGTGGGTCTGCAGGAAACTACCAGGAACAACTGCCGTGGCACCAGCTTCTTCAATGAATAATGTACTGGGTCCAGCTTCGAAGAACTAGGGTGAATCCCTATTCTCTTCACCCAAGGCTTGCCCTTGTCTTCCCACCTTCTTATAACTTTTGCTTCCTCTGTTGACAATATCCATGTACTCCTGGCAATGTTGAATCTTGAACTATCTGACTGTATGGTCCTCGACAACAGGAACCCGGTTCCACTTGACACTGGCTGCGGCCTATTAACTTTTGTTTTCCTGTCAGAAAGTGTTCTCTGATTTTGTCTACCTTGACAAAAGTATTGCCTATGATTTTTGCCTACAACTCTCTTTGGTTAACTCAGGTGCTAAGTGTGTTTTTGCCCCGGTAACATTTCTTTCCGCCGATACGCGTATATTTCGTAAGACCAAACTGTCATTACTGTCAAAAAGTGATCGCATATGTATTCCCAGTAACGTCTTTTGTTTCACAACACTGGTCCATTAAAACATAGGGTACTTACCTTGAGTTGTTCAGTGCCAAGAGAATTGGTTGTGTGTAGTGTATTTTTGTGTGGTTTTAATTTAATAGCAGTGAAGTGTTTCACCAACAGATGGTTTAGAAATAAATGTATTTTTACTTTTCAACGAAAAACCTTGAGTCAGTGTTTGTTTGAGTCACAGTGATTGTGGTCCTTTGTGAAATCTCTACTACTGCTCATTTGCTCTTGAGATAAGTCTGGCTGCTCCGCCACTGCTACCACGTTAACATAGTAGTACAGGCTTGCACAAAAGGTGAACTTGTATAACCACTTCTGGTCTTAATTGTGTGTAGTGATCCCAAAGGGCACTACCAGGATTCTGCCTAACACCCGCCTCCAATTCCATGGGTATGGCTGGCCCCGCCTCCAATACAACGGTTTTGTCTCGCCCCGCCTCCATTACCATGGTTTTGGCAGGCCCTTCCTCCAATTCCATGGATACGGCTGGCCCCGCCTCCAATACCATGGTTTTGGCAGGTCTCGCCTCCAATACCATGGTTTTGGCTGGCCACGCCTCCAATTTCATGGATACGGCAGGCCCGTGTCCAATACTATGGTTTTGGCTGTCCCCGCCTCCAGTTACATGGTTTTGACTGGCCCTGCCTCCAATTCTATGGATACAGCTGGCCCCGCCTCCTATACCATGATTTTGGCTGGCCCCGCCTCCAATTCCATGGATACGGCTGGCCCCGCCTCCAATACCATGGTTTTGGCTGGACCCGCCTCCAATACCATGGTTTTGGCTGGCCCTGACTCCAATACCATGGTTTTGGCTGGTTTGCCTCCAATACCATGGTTTTGGCTGGCCCCGCCTCCTATATCATGGTTTTGGCTGGCCCAGCCTCCAATTCCATGGATACGGCTGGCCCAGCCTCCAATTCCATGGATACGGCTGGACCCGCATCCAATACCATGGTTTCGGCTGTCTCCACATTCAGTTACATGGTTTTGGTGGGCCCCGCCTCCAATACGATGATTTTGGCTGGCCCTGCCTTCAATACCATGGTTTTGGCTGGCCCTGCCTCCAATACCATGGTTTTGGCTGGCCCCACGTCCAATACCATGGTGTTGACTGACCCCGCCTCCAATTCCATGAATACAGCTGGCCCTCCCTCCAATACCATGGTTTTGGCTGGCCCCGCCACCAATACCATGGTTTGGCTGGCTCTGCCTCCAATTCCATGGATACGGCTGGCCCTGCCTCCAACACCATGGTTTTGGCTGGCCCCGCCTCCATTTACATGGTTTTGGCTGGCCCTGCCTCCAATACCATGGTTTTGGCTGGCCCAACTCCAATACCATGGTTTTGGCTGGCCCCACCTCCAGTTACATGGTTTTTGTGGGCATCGCCTCCAATACCATGGTTTTGGCTGGCCCCGCCTCCAATACCATGGTTTTGACTGGCCCCGCCTCCAATACCATGGTTTTGGCTGACCCGGCCTCCAATTCCATGGATACGGCTGGCCCGCCTCCAATTCCATGGATACGGCTGGTCCTGCCTCCAATACCGTGGATACGGCTGGCCCCGCCTCCAATTCCACAGATGCGGCTGGCCCCGCCTCCAATACCATAGTGTTGGCTGGCCCCGCCTCCAATTCAATGGATACGGCTGACCCCGCCTCCAATACCATGGCTTTGGCTGTCCCCGCCTCCAGTTACATGGTTTTGGCTGGCCCCGCCACCAGTACCATGGTTTTGGCTGGCCCCACCTCCAATACCATGGTTTTGGCTGGCCCCTACTCCAATTCATGTATACGGCCAACTCCGCCTCCAATTCCATGGATACGGATGGCGCTGCCTCCAATACCATGGTTTTGGCTGGCCCCGCCTCCAATTCCAAGGATACCGCTGCCCCTGCCTCCAATACCATGGTTTTGGCTGGCCCCGCCTCCAATACCATGGTTTTGGCTGGCCCACATCGAATATCATTGTTTTGGCTGGCCCCGCCTCCAATTCCAAGAATACGGTTGGCCCAGCCTCCAATACCATGGTTTTGGCTGGCCCCGCCTCCAGTTACATGGTTTTGGTGGGCAACGTCTCGAGTTCCATGGATACGGCTGGCCCCGCCTCCAGTTCCATGGGTAAGGCTGGCCCGCCTCCAATGCCATGGTTTTGGCTGGCCCCACCTCCAATACAATGGTTTTGGCTGGCCCGCCTCTAATTCCATAGATACGGCTGGCCCCGCCTCCAATACCATGGTTTTGGCTGGCCCCGCCTCCAATACCATGGTTTTGGGTGGCCCTGCCTCCAATTCCATGGATACGGCTGGCACCGCCTCCAATACCATGGTTTTGGCTGGCCCTGCCTCCAATACCATGGGTTTGGCTAGACCTTCCTCCAATACCATTGTTTTGGCTGGCCCTGCCTCCAATACCATGGTTTTGGCTGGCCCCGCCTCCAGTTACATGGTTTTGGTGGGCCTGCCTCAAGTTCCATGGATACGCCTGGCCCCGCCTCCAGTTCCATGGATAAGGCTGGCTCCACCCCCAATACCATGGTTTGGCTGGCCCTGCCTCCAATTCCATGGATACGGCTGGCCCCACCTCCAATACCATGGTTTGGCTGGCCCCGCCTTCAATTCCATGGATACGGTTGGCCCCACCTCCAATATCATGGTTTTAGCTGGCCCCGCCTCCAGTTACATGGTTTTGGTGGGCCCCACCTCCAGTTCCATGGATACAGCTGGCCCCACCTCCAGTTCCATGGATAAAGCTGGCCCCGCCTCCAATACCTTGGTTTTGGCTGGGCCGCCTCGAATTCCATGGATATGGCTGGCCCCGCCTCCAATACCATGGTTTTGGCTGGCCCGCCTCAAGTTACATGGTTTTGGCTGACCCTGCCTCCAACACCAAGGTTTTGGCTGGCCCAGCCTCCAGTTACATGGTTTTGGCTGGCCCTGCCTCCAATTCCATGGATATGGCTGGCCCCGCCTCCAACACCATGGTTTTAGCTGGCCCCGCTGTTAGGGATAATTCTCATTCTATGGCTAATTTCCATTACCCAGTGAGTCCCTCAGCAGCTTTGCTGGATTTCTGGAGTTTATATTTTTCCACTTGGTGAGAATGTGAGCTTTTCCCCCACTCTTACCTGTTTTGCCATGTGTATTTCAGCTGTTTTTGTGATTGTGGACTCTGGAGCGCACCACTTCAGTAGCCCCACTCTTTTGTGTGTTACACAGCACCTTCAGCTTGTCTTTTAGACTTCCCACCGACTCCATTTCTGGGGCTGACTACTGTCCCCCAGAAAGGGTAAAGTTGCCATTAACTTTACATAGTCATTGAACCACAGATCCAGTACACCCCATCTTACATGCAGTATTGGAAAGGCTTAATCCTTAGCTCTTTTTATCTGTACCTCCTAGAGCATTGGCTGGCTCTGCCTCTAATACCATGGTTTTGGCTGGCTCTGCCTCCAATTCCATGGAAACGGCTGGCCCCGCCTCCAACACCATGGTTTTGGCTGGCCCCGCCTCCATTTACATGGTTTTGGCTGGCCCTGCCTCTAATTCCATGGATACAGCTGGCCCCGCCTCCAATACCATGGTTTTGGCTGGCCCTGCCTCCAATTCCATGGATACGGCTGGCCCCGCCTCCAATACAATGGGTTTGGCTGGCCCTGCCTCCAATATCATGGTTTTGGCTGGCCCCGACTCCAATACCATGGTTTTGGCCGGCCCCACCTCCATTTACATGGTTTTTGTGGGCCCCGCCTCCAATACCATGGTTTTGGCTGGCCCCGCCTCCAATACCATGGTTTTGACTGGCCCCGCCTCCAATACCATGGTTTTGGCTGACCCCGGCTCCAATTCCATGGATACGGCTGGACACGCATCCAATACCATGGTTTCGGCTGTCTCCACCTCCAGTTACATGGTTTTGGTGGGCCCCGCCTCCAATATGATGATTTTGGCTGGCCCCGCCTCCAATACCATGGTTTTGGCTGGCCCTGCCTCCAATACCATGGTTTTGGCTGGCCCCACCTCCAATACCATGGTGTTGACTGACCCCGCCTCCAATTCCATGAATACAGCTGGCCCTCCCTCCAATACCATGGTTTTGGCTGGCCCTGCCACCAATACCATGGTTTGGCTGGCTCTGCCTCCAATTCCATGGATACGGCTGGCCCCGCCTCCAACACCATGGTTTTGGCTGGCCCAGCCTCTATTTACATGGTTTTGGCTGGCCCTGCCTCTAATTCCATGGATACAGCTGGCCCCGCTTCCAATACCAGGTTTTGGCTGGTCCTGCCTCCAATTCCATGGATACGGCTGGCCCTGCCTTCAATACAATCGATTTGGCTGGCCCTGCCTCCAATACCATGGTTTTGGCTGGCTCTGCCTCCAATTCCATGGAAACGGCTGGCCCCGCCTCCAACACCATGGTTTTGGCTGGCCCCGCCTCCATTTACATGGTTTTGGCTGGCCCTGCCTCTAATTCCATGGATACAGCTGGCCCCGCCTCCAATACCATGGTTTTGGCTGGCCCTGCCTCCAATTCCATGGATACGGCTGGCCCCGCCTCCAATACAATGGGTTTGGCTGGCCCTGCCTCCAATATCATGGTTTTGGCTGGCCCCGACTCCAATAACATGGTTTTGGCTGGCCCCACCTCCAGTTACATGGTTTTGGTGGGCCCTGCCTCCAATACGATGATTTTGGCTGGCCCCGCCTCCAATACCATGGTTTTGGCTGGCCCTGCCTCCAATACCATGGTTTTGGCTGGCCCCACCTCCAATACCATGGTGTTGACTGACCCCGCCTCCAATTCCATGAATACAGCTGGCCCTCCCTCCAATACCATGGTTTTGGCTGGCCCCGCCACCAATACCATGGTTTGGCTGGCTCTGCCTCCAATTCCATGGATACGGCTGGCCCCGCCTCCAACACCATGGTTTTGGCTGGCCCCGCCTCCATTTACATGGTTTTGGCTGGCCCTGCCTCTAATTCCATGGATACAGCTGGCCCCGCCTCCAATACCATGGTTTTGGCTGGCCCTGCCTCCAATTCCATGGATTCGGCTGGCCCCGCCTCCAATACAATGGATTTGGCTGGCCCTGCCTCCAATACCATGGTTTTGGCTGGCCCCGACTCCAATACCATGGTTTTGGCTGGCCCCACCTCCAGTTACATGGTTTTTGTGGGCCCCGCCTCCAATACCATGGTTTTGGCTGGCCCCGCCTCCAATACCATTGTTTTGACTGGCCCCGCCTCCAATACCATTGTTTTGGCTGATCCCGCCTCCAATTCCATGGATACGGCTGGCCTGCCTCCAATTCCATGGATACGGCTGGCCCCGCTTCCAATACCGTGGATACGGCTGACCCCGCCTCCAATTCCACAGATGCGGCTGGCCCCGCCTCCAATACCATAGTGTTGGCTGGCCCCGCCTCCAATTCAATGGATACGGCTGACCCCGCCTCCAATACCATGGCTTTGGCTGTCCCCGCCTCCAGTTACATGGTTTTGGCTGGCCCCGCCACCAGTACCATGGTTTTGGCTGGCCCCACCTCCAATACCATGGTTTTGGCTGGCCCCTACTCCAATTCATGTATACGGCTAGCCCCGCCTTCAATTCCATGGATACGGATGGCGCTGCCTCCAATACCATGGTTTTGGCTGGCCCCACCTCCAATTCCATGGATACCGCTGGCCCTGCCTCCAATACCATGGTTTTGGCTGGCCCCGCATCCAATACCATGGTTTTGGCTGGCCCGCATCGAATATCATTGTTTTAGCTGGACCCGCCTCCAATTCCAAGAATACGGTTGGCCCAGCCTCCAATACCATGGTTTTGGCTGGCCCTGCCTCCAGTTACATGGTTTTGGTGGGCAACGCCTCGAGTTCCATGGATACGGCTGGCCCCGCCTCCAGTTCCATGGGTAAGGCTGGCCCGCCTCCAATGCCATGGTTTTGGCTGGCCCCACCTCCAATACCATGGTTTTGGCTGGCCCGCCTCTAATTCCATAGATACGGCTGGCCCCGCCTCCAATACCATGGTTTTGGCTGGCCCTGCCTCCAATTCCATGGATAAGTCTGGCCCTGCCTCCAATACCATGGTTTTGGCTGGCCCCGCCTCCAATACCATAGTTTTGGCTGGCCCCACCTCCAGTTACATGGTTTTAGCTGGCCCTGCCTCCAATTCCATGGATACGGCTGGCCCCGCCTCCAACACCATGGTTTTAGCTGGCCCCGCTGTTAGGGATAATTCTCATTCTATGGCTAATTTCCATTACCCAGTGAGTCCCTCAGCAGCTTTGCTGGATTTCTGGAGTTTATATTTTTCCACTTGGTGAGAATGTGAGCTTTTCCTCCACTCTTACCTGTTTTGCCATGTGTATTTCAGCTGTTTTTGTGTTTGTGGACTCTGGAGCGCACCACTTCAGTAGCCCCACTCTTTTGTGTGTTACACAGCACCTTCAGTGCAGTGACACATGGTTGTCTTTTAGACTTCCCACCGACTCCATTTCTGGGGCTGACTACTGTCCCCCAGAAAGGGTAAAGTTGCCATTAACTTTACATAGTCATTGAACCACTGATCCAGTACACCCCATCTTACATGCAGTATTGGAAAGGCTTAATCCTTAGCTCTTTTTATCTGTACCTCCTAGAGCATTGGCTGGCTCTGCCTCTAATACAATGGTTTTGGCTGGCTCTGCCTCCAATTCCATGGATACGGCTGGCCCCGCATCCAACACCATGGTTTTGGCTGGCCCCGCCTCCATTTACATGGTATTGGCTGGCCCTGCCTCTAATTCCATGGATACAGCTGGTCCCGCCTCCAATACCATGGTTTGGCTGGCCCTGCCTCCAATTCCATGGATACGGCTGGCCCCGCCTCCAATACAATGGGTTTGGCTGGCCCTGCCTCCAATATCATGGTTTTGGCTGGCCCCGACTCCAATACCATGGTCTTGGCTGGCCCCACCTCCAGTTACATGGTTTTTGTGGGCCCCGCCTCCAATACCATTGTTTTGGCTGGCCCCGCCTCCAATACCATGGTTTTGACTGGCCCCGCCTCCAATACCATGGTTTTGGCTGACCCAGCCTCCAATTCCATGGATACGGCTGGACCCGCATCCAATACCATGGTTTCGGCTGTCTCCACCTCCAGTTACATGGTTTTTGTGGGCCCCGCCTCCAATAACATGGTTTTGGCTGGCCCCGCCTCCAATACCATGGTTTTGACTGGCCCCGCCTCCAATACCATGGTTTTGGCTGACCCTGCCTCCAATTCCATGGATACGGCTGGCCCGCCTCCAATTCCATGAATACGGCTGGCCCCGCCTCCAATAGCGTGGATACGGCTGGCCCTGCCTCCAATTCCACAGATGCGGCTGGCCCCGCCTCCAATACCATAGTGTTGGCTGGCCCCGCCGCCAATTCAATGGATACGGCTGACCCCGCCTCCAATACCATGGCTTTGGCTGTCCCCGCCTCCAGTTACATGGTTTTGGCTGGCCCCGCCACCAGTACCATGGTTTTGGCTGGCCCCACCTCCAATACCATGGTTTTGGCTGGCCCCTACTCCAATTCATGTATACGGTTAGCCCCGCCTCCAATTCCATGGATACGGATGGCGCTGCCTCCAATACCATGGTTTTGGCTGGCCCCGCCTCCAATTCCATGGATACCGCTGGCCCTGCCTCCAATACCATGGTTTTGGCTGGCCCCGCCTCCAATACCATGGTTTTGGCTGGCCCGCATCGAATATCATTGTTTTGGCTGGCCCCGCCTCCAATTCCAAGAATACGGTTGGCCCAGCCTCCAATACCATGGTTTTGGCTGGCTCGCCTCCAATACCATGGTTTTGACTGGCCCCGCTTCCAATACCATTGTTTTGGCTGGCCCCACCTCCAATTCCATGGTTTTGGCTGACCCTGCCTCCAATTCCATGGTTTTGGCTGGCCCCACCTCAATACCATGGTTTTGGTGGGCCCTGCCTCCAGTTCCATGGATACGGCTGACCTCGCCTCCAGTTACATGGTTTTGGTTGGACCCACCTCCAGTTCCATGGATACAAGGTGTTCCTTGTTTACGGCTGGCCCTGACTCCAATACCATGGTTTTGGCTGGCCCGCCTCCAATACCATGGTTTTGGCTGGCCCCGCATCCAATACCATGGTTTTGGCTACCATGGTTTTGGCTGGCCTCACCTCCAATTCCATGGACACGGCTGGCCCCGCCTCCAATACCATGGGTTTGGCTGGCCCCGCCTGCAATTCCATGGATACGGTTGGCCCCGCCTCCAACACCATGGTTTTGGCTGGCCCCGCCTCTATTTACATGGTTTTGGCTGGCCCTGCCTCTAATTCCATGGATACAGCTGGCCCCGCCTCCAATACCATGGTTTTGGCTGGCCCTGCCTCCAATTCCATGGATACGGCTGGCCCCGCCTTCAATACAATGGATTTGGCTGGCCCTGCCTCCAATACCATGGTTTTGGCTGGCTCTGCCTCCAATTCCATGGATACGGCTGGCCCCGCCTCCAACACCATGGTTTTGGCTGGCCCCGCCTCCATTTACATGGTTTTGGCTGGCCCTGCCTCTAATTCCATGGATACAGCTGGCCCGCCTCCAATACCATGGTTTTGGCTGGCCCTGCCTCCAATTCCATGGATACGGCTGGCCCCGCCTCCAATACAATGGGTTTGGCTGGCCCTGCCTCCAATATCATGGTTTTGGCTGGCCCCGACTCCAATACCATGGTTTTGGCTGGCCCCACCTCCAGTTACATGGTTTTTGTGGGCCCTGCCTCCAATACCATGGTTTTGGCTGGCCCCGCCTCCAATACCATGGTTTTGACTGACCCCGCCTCCAATTCCATGGATACGGCTGGACACGCATCCAATACCATGGTTTCGGCTGGCCCCTACTCCAATTCATGTATACGGCCAACTCCGCCTCCAATTCCATGGATACGGATGGCGCTGCCTCCAATACCATGGTTTTGGCTGGCCCCGCCTCCAATTCCAAGGATACCGCTGCCCCTGCCTCCAATACCATGGTTTTGGCTGGCCCCGCCTCCAATACCATGGTTTTGGCTGGCCCACATCGAATATCATTGTTTTGGCTGGCCCCGCCTCCAATTCCAAGAATACGGTTGGCCCAGCCTCCAATACCATGGTTTTGGCTGGCCCCGCCTCCAGTTACATGGTTTTGGTGGGCAACGTCTCGAGTTCCATGGATACGGCTGGCCCCGCCTCCAGTTCCATGGGTAAGGCTGGCCCGCCTCCAATGCCATGGTTTTGGCTGGCCCCACCTCCAATACAATGGTTTTGGCTGGCCTGCCTCTAATTCCATAGATACGGCTGGCCCTGCCTCCAATACCATGGTTTTGGCTGGCCCCGCCTCCAATACCATGGTTTTGGGTGGCCCTGCCTCCAATTCCATGGATACGGCTGGCACCGCCTCCAATACCATGATTTTGGCTGGCCCTGCCTCCAATACCATGGGTTTGGCTAGACCTTCCTCCAATACCATTGTTTTGGCTGGCCCTGCCTCCAATACCATGGTTTTGGCTGGCCCCGCCTCCAGTTACATGGTTTTGGTGGGCCTGCCTCAAGTTCCATGGATACGCCTGGCCCCGCCTCCAGTTCCATGGATAAGGCTGGCTCCACCCCCAATACCATGGTTTGGCTGGCCCTGCCTCCAATTCCATGGATACGGCTGGCCCCACCTCCAATACCATGGTTTGGCTGGCCCCGCCTTCAATTCCATGGATACGGTTGGCCCCACCTCCAATATCATGGTTTTAGCTGGCCCCGCCTCCAGTTACATGGTTTTGGTGGGCCCCACCTCCAGTTCCATGGATACAGCTGGCCCCACCTCCAGTTCCATGGATAAAGCTGGCCCCGCCTCCAATACCTTGGTTTTGGCTGGGCCGCCTCGAATTCCATGGATATGGCTGGCCCCGCCTCCAATACCATGGTTTTGGCTGGCCCGCCTCAAGTTACATGGTTTTGGCTGACCCTGCCTCCAACACCAAGGTTTTGGCTGGCCCAGCCTCCAGTTACATGGTTTTGGCTGGCCCTGCCTCCAATTCCATGGATATGGCTGGCCCCGCCTCCAACACCATGGTTTTAGCTGGCCCCGCTGTTAGGGATAATTCTCATTCTATGGCTAATTTCCATTACCCAGTGAGTCCCTCAGCAGCTTTGCTGGATTTCTGGAGTTTATATTTTTCCACTTGGTGAGAATGTGAGCTTTTCCCCCACTCTTACCTGTTTTGCCATGTGTATTTCAGCTGTTTTTGTGATTGTGGACTCTGGAGCGCACCACTTCAGTAGCCCCACTCTTTTGTGTGTTACACAGCACCTTCAGCTTGTCTTTTAGACTTCCCACCGACTCCATTTCTGGGGCTGACTACTGTCCCCCAGAAAGGGTAAAGTTGCCATTAACTTTACATAGTCATTGAACCACAGATCCAGTACACCCCATCTTACATGCAGTATTGGAAAGGCTTAATCCTTAGCTCTTTTTATCTGTACCTCCTAGAGCATTGGCTGGCTCTGCCTCTAATACCATGGTTTTGGCTGGCTCTGCCTCCAATTCCATGGAAACGGCTGGCCCCGCCTCCAACACCATGGTTTTGGCTGGCCCCGCCTCCATTTACATGGTTTTGGCTGGCCCTGCCTCTAATTCCATGGATACAGCTGGCCCCGCCTCCAATACCATGGTTTTGGCTGGCCCTGCCTCCAATTCCATGGATACGGCTGGCCCCGCCTCCAATACAATGGGTTTGGCTGGCCCTGCCTCCAATATCATGGTTTTGGCTGGCCCCGACTCCAATACCATGGTTTTGGCCGGCCCCACCTCCATTTACATGGTTTTTGTGGGCCCCGCCTCCAATACCATGGTTTTGGCTGGCCCCGCCTCCAATACCATGGTTTTGACTGGCCCCGCCTCCAATACCATGGTTTTGGCTGACCCCGGCTCCAATTCCATGGATACGGCTGGACACGCATCCAATACCATGGTTTCGGCTGTCTCCACCTCCAGTTACATGGTTTTGGTGGGCCCCGCCTCCAATATGATGATTTTGGCTGGCCCTGCCTCCAATACCATGGTTTTGGCTGGCCCTGCCTCCAATACCATGGTTTTGGCTGGCCCCACCTCCAATACCATGGTGTTGACTGACCCCGCCTCCAATTCCATGAATACAGCTGGCCCTCCCTCCAATACCATGGTTTTGGCTGGCCCTGCCACCAATACCATGGTTTGGCTGGCTCTGCCTCCAATTCCATGGATACGGCTGGCCCCGCCTCCAACACCATGGTTTTGGCTGGCCCAGCCTCTATTTACATGGTTTTGGCTGGCCCTGCCTCTAATTCCATGGATACAGCTGGCCCCGCTTCCAATACCAGGTTTTGGCTGGTCCTGCCTCCAATTCCATGGATACGGCTGGCCCTGCCTTCAATACAATCGATTTGGCTGGCCCTGCCTCCAATACCATGGTTTTGGCTGGCTCTGCCTCCAATTCCATGGAAACGGCTGGCCCCGCCTCCAACACCATGGTTTTGGCTGGCCCCGCCTCCATTTACATGGTTTTGGCTGGCCCTGCCTCTAATTCCATGGATACAGCTGGCCCCGCCTCCAATACCATGGTTTTGGCTGGCCCTGCCTCCAATTCCATGGATACGGCTGGCCCCGCCTCCAATACAATGGGTTTGGCTGGCCCTGCCTCCAATATCATGGTTTTGGCTGGCCCCGACTCCAATAACATGGTTTTGGCTGGCCCCACCTCCAGTTACATGGTTTTTGTAGGCCCCGCCTCCAATACCATGGTTTTGGCTGGCCTCGCCTCCAATACCATGGTTTTGACTGGCCCCGCCTCCAATACCATGGTTTTGGCTGACCCTGCCTCCAATTCCATGGATACGGCTGGACACGCATCCAATACCATGGTTTCGGCTGTCTCCACCTCCAGTTACATGGTTTTGGTGGGCCCTGCCTCCAATACGATGATTTTGGCTGGCCCCGCCTCCAATACCATGGTTTTGGCTGGCCCTGCCTCCAATACCATGGTTTTGGCTGGCCCCACCTCCAATACCATGGTGTTGACTGACCCCGCCTCCAATTCCATGAATACAGCTGGCCCTCCCTCCAATACCATGGTTTTGGCTGGCCCCGCCACCAATACCATGGTTTGGCTGGCTCTGCCTCCAATTCCATGGATACGGCTGGCCCCGCCTCCAACACCATGGTTTTGGCTGGCCCCGCCTCCATTTACATGGTTTTGGCTGGCCCTGCCTCTAATTCCATGGATACAGCTGGCCCCGCCTCCAATACCATGGTTTTGGCTGGCCCTGCCTCCAATTCCATGGATTCGGCTGGCCCCGCCTCCAATACAATGGATTTGGCTGGCCCTGCCTCCAATACCATGGTTTTGGCTGGCCCCGACTCCAATACCATGGTTTTGGCTGGCCCCACCTCCAGTTACATGGTTTTTGTGGGCCCCGCCTCCAATACCATGGTTTTGGCTGGCCCCGCCTCCAATACCATTGTTTTGACTGGCCCCGCCTCCAATACCATTGTTTTGGCTGATCCCGCCTCCAATTCCATGGATACGGCTGGCCCGCCTCCAATTCCATGGATACGGCTGGCCCCGCTTCCAATACCGTGGATACGGCTGACCCCGCCTCCAATTCCACAGATGCGGCTGGCCCCGCCTCCAATACCATAGTGTTGGCTGGCCCCGCCTCCAATTCAATGGATACGGCTGACCCCGCCTCCAATACCATGGCTTTGGCTGTCCCCGCCTCCAGTTACATGGTTTTGGCTGGCCCCGCCACCAGTACCATGGTTTTGGCTGGCCCCACCTCCAATACCATGGTTTTGGCTGGCCCCTACTCCAATTCATGTATACGGCTAGCCCCGCCTTCAATTCCATGGATACGGATGGCGCTGCCTCCAATACCATGGTTTTGGCTGGCCCCACCTCCAATTCCATGGATACCGCTGGCCCTGCCTCCAATACCATGGTTTTGGCTGGCCCCGCATCCAATACCATGGTTTTGGCTGGCCCGCATCGAATATCATTGTTTTAGCTGGACCCGCCTCCAATTCCAAGAATACGGTTGGCCCAGCCTCCAATACCATGGTTTTGGCTGGCCCTGCCTCCAGTTACATGGTTTTGGTGGGCAACGCCTCGAGTTCCATGGATACGGCTGGCCCCGCCTCCAGTTCCATGGGTAAGGCTGGCCCGCCTCCAATGCCATGGTTTTGGCTGGCCCCACCTCCAATACCATGGTTTTGGCTGGCCCGCCTCTAATTCCATAGATACGGCTGGCCCCGCCTCCAATACCATGGTTTTGGCTGGCCCTGCCTCCAATTCCATGGATAAGTCTGGCCCTGCCTCCAATACCATGGTTTTGGCTGGCCCCGCCTCCAATACCATAGTTTTGGCTGGCCCCACCTCCAGTTACATGGTTTTAGCTGGCCCTGCCTCCAATTCCATGGATACGGCTGGCCCCGCCTCCAACACCATGGTTTTAGCTGGCCCCGCTGTTAGGGATAATTCTCATTCTATGGCTAATTTCCATTACCCAGTGAGTCCCTCAGCAGCTTTGCTGGATTTCTGGAGTTTATATTTTTCCACTTGGTGAGAATGTGAGCTTTTCCTCCACTCTTACCTGTTTTGCCATGTGTATTTCAGCTGTTTTTGTGTTTGTGGACTCTGGAGCGCACCACTTCAGTAGCCCCACTCTTTTGTGTGTTACACAGCACCTTCAGTGCAGTGACACATGGTTGTCTTTTAGACTTCCCACCGACTCCATTTCTGGGGCTGACTACTGTCCCCCAGAAAGGGTAAAGTTGCCATTAACTTTACATAGTCATTGAACCACTGATCCAGTACACCCCATCTTACATGCAGTATTGGAAAGGCTTAATCCTTAGCTCTTTTTATCTGTACCTCCTAGAGCATTGGCTGGCTCTGCCTCTAATACAATGGTTTTGGCTGGCTCTGCCTCCAATTCCATGGATACGGCTGGCCCCGCATCCAACACCATGGTTTTGGCTGGCCCCGCCTCCATTTACATGGTATTGGCTGGCCCTGCCTCTAATTCCATGGATACAGCTGGTCCCGCCTCCAATACCATGGTTTGGCTGGCCCTGCCTCCAATTCCATGGATACGGCTGGCCCCGCCTCCAATACAATGGGTTTGGCTGGCCCTGCCTCCAATATCATGGTTTTGGCTGGCCCCGACTCCAATACCATGGTCTTGGCTGGCCCCACCTCCAGTTACATGGTTTTTGTGGGCCCCGCCTCCAATACCATTGTTTTGGCTGGCCCCGCCTCCAATACCATGGTTTTGACTGGCCCCGCCTCCAATACCATGGTTTTGGCTGACCCAGCCTCCAATTCCATGGATACGGCTGGACCCGCATCCAATACCATGGTTTCGGCTGTCTCCACCTCCAGTTACATGGTTTTTGTGGGCCCCGCCTCCAATAACATGGTTTTGGCTGGCCCCGCCTCCAATACCATGGTTTTGACTGGCCCCGCCTCCAATACCATGGTTTTGGCTGACCCTGCCTCCAATTCCATGGATACGGCTGGCCCGCCTCCAATTCCATGAATACGGCTGGCCCCGCCTCCAATAGCGTGGATACGGCTGGCCCTGCCTCCAATTCCACAGATGCGGCTGGCCCCGCCTCCAATACCATAGTGTTGGCTGGCCCCGCCGCCAATTCAATGGATACGGCTGACCCCGCCTCCAATACCATGGCTTTGGCTGTCCCCGCCTCCAGTTACATGGTTTTGGTTGGCCCCGCCACCAGTACCATGGTTTTGGCTGGCCCCACCTCCAATACCATGGTTTTGGCTGGCCCCTACTCCAATTCATGTATACGGTTAGCCCCGCCTCCAATTCCATGGATACGGATGGCGCTGCCTCCAATACCATGGTTTTGGCTGGCCCCGCCTCCAATTCCATGGATACCGCTGGCCCTGCCTCCAATACCATGGTTTTGGCTGGCCCCGCCTCCAATACCATGGTTTTGGCTGGCCCGCATCGAATATCATTGTTTTGGCTGGCCCCACCTCCAATTCCAAGAATACGGTTGGCCCAGCCTCCAATACCATGGTTTTGGCTGGCTCGCCTCCAATACCATGGTTTTGACTGGCCCCGCTTCCAATACCATTGTTTTGGCTGGCCCCACCTCCAATTCCATGGTTTTGGCTGACCCTGCCTCCAATTCCATGGTTTTGGCTGGCCCCACCTCAATACCATGGTTTTGGTGGGCCCTGCCTCCAGTTCCATGGATACGGCTGACCTCGCCTCCAGTTACATGGTTTTGGTTGGACCCACCTCCAGTTCCATGGATACAAGGTGTTCCTTGTTTACGGCTGGCCCTGACTCCAATACCATGGTTTTGGCTGGCCCGCCTCCAATACCATGGTTTTGGCTGGCCCCGCATCCAATACCATGGTTTTGGCTACCATGGTTTTGGCTGGCCTCACCTCCAATTCCATGGACACGGCTGGCCCCGCCTCCAATACCATGGGTTTGGCTGGCCCCGCCTGCAATTCCATGGATACGGTTGGCCCCGCCTCCAACACCATGGTTTTGGCTGGCCCCGCCTCTATTTACATGGTTTTGGCTGGCCCTGCCTCTAATTCCATGGATACAGCTGGCCCCGCCTCCAATACCATGGTTTTGGCTGGCCCTGCCTCCAATTCCATGGATACGGCTGGCCCCGCCTTCAATACAATGGATTTGGCTGGCCCTGCCTCCAATACCATGGTTTTGGCTGGCTCTGCCTCCAATTCCATGGATACGGCTGGCCCCGCCTCCAACACCATGGTTTTGGCTGGCCCCGCCTCCATTTACATGGTTTTGGCTGGCCCTGCCTCTAATTCCATGGATACAGCTGGCCCGCCTCCAATACCATGGTTTTGGCTGGCCCTGCCTCCAATTCCATGGATACGGCTGGGCCCGCCTCCAATACAATGGGTTTGGCTGGCCCTGCCTCCAATATCATGGTTTTGGCTGGCCCCGACTCCAATACCATGGTTTTGGCTGGCCCCACCTCCAGTTACATGGTTTTTGTGGGCCCTGCCTCCAATACCATGGTTTTGGCTGGCCCCGCCTCCAATACCATGGTTTTGACTGACCCCGCCTCCAATTCCATGGATACGGCTGGACACGCATCCAATACCATGGTTTCGGCTGTCTCCACCTCCAGCTACATGGTTTTGGTGGGCCCCGCCTCCAATACGATGATTTTGGCTGGCCCCGCCTCCAATACCATGGTTTTGGCTGGCCCTGCCTCCAATACCATGGTTTTGGCTCGCCCCACCTCCAATACCATGGTGTTGACTGACCCCGCCTCCAATTCCATGAATACAGCTGGCCCTCCCTCCAATACCATGGTTTTGGCTGGCCCCGCCACCAATAACATGGTTTGGCTGGCTCTGCCTCCAATTCCATGGATACGACTGGCCCCGCCTCCAACACCATGGTTTTGACTGGCCCCGCCTCCATTTGCATGGTTTTGGCTGGCCCTGCCTCTAATTCCATGGATACAGCTGGCCCCGCCTCCAATACCATGGTTTTGGCTGGCCCTGCCTCCAATTCCATGGATACGGCTGGCCCCGCCTCCAATACAAAGGATTTGGCTGGCCCTGCCTCCAATACCATGGTTTTGGCTGGCCCCGACTCCAATACCATGGTTTTGGCTGGCCCCACCTCCAGTTACATGGTTTTTGTGGGCCCCGCCTCCAATACCATGGTTTTGGCTGGACCCGCCTCCAATACCATTGTTTTGACTGGCCCTGCCTCCAATACCATTGTTTTGGCTGATCCCGCCTCCAATTCCATGGATACGGCTGGCCCGCCTCCAATTCCATGGATACGGCTGGCCCCGCTTCCAATACCGTGGATACGGCTGGCCCCGCCTCCAATTCCACAGATGCGGCTGGCCCCGCCTCCAATACCATAATGTTGGCTGGCCCCGCCTCCAATTCAATGGATACGGCTGACCCCGCCTCCAATACCATGGCTTTGGCTGTCCCCGCCTCCAGTTACATGGTTTTGGCTGGCCCCGCCACCAGTACCATGGTTTTGGCTGGCCCCACCTCCAATACCATGGTTTTGGCTGGCCCCTACTCCAATTCATGTATACGGCTAGCCCCGCCTTCAATTCCATGGATACGGATGGCGCTGCCTCCAATACCATGGTTTTGGTTGGCCCCGCCTCCAATTCCATGGATACCGCTGGCCCTGCCTCCAATACCATGGTTTTGGCTGGCCCCGCCTCCAATACCCTGGTTTTGGCTGGCCTGCATCGAATATCATTATTTTGGCTGGCCCCGCCTCCAATTCCAAGAATACGGTTGGCCCCACCTCCAATACCATGGTTTTGGCTGGCCCCGCCTCCAGTTACATGGTTTTGGTGGGCAACGCCTCGAGTTCCATGGATACGGCTGGCCCCGCCTCCAGTTCCATGGGTAAGGCTGGCCCGCCTCCAATGCCATGGTTTTGGCTGGCCCCACCTCCAATACCATGGTTTTAGCTGGCCCGCCTCTAATTCCATAGATACGGCTGGCCCCGCCTCCAATACCATGGTTTTGGCTGGCCCTGCCTCCAATTCCATGGATAAGTCTGGCCCTGCCTCCAATACCATGGTTTTGGCTGGCCCCGCCTCCAATACCATAGTTTTGGCTGGCCCCACCTCCAGTTACATGGTTTTGGCTGGCCCTGCCTCCAATTCCATGGATACGGCTGGCCCCGCCTCCAACACCATGGTTTTAGCTGGCCCCGCTGTTAGGGATAATTCTCATTCTATGGCTAATTTCCATTACCCAGTGAGTCCCTCAGCAGCTTTGCTGGATTTCTGGAGTTTATATTTTTCCACTTGGTGAGAATGTGAGCTTTTCCCCCACTCTTACCTGTTTTGCCATGTGTATTTCAGCTGTTTTTGTGATTGCGGACTCTGGAGCGCACCACTTCAGTAGCCCCACTCTTTTGTGTGTTACACAGCACCTTCAGTGCAGTGACACATGGTTGTCTTTTAGACTTCCCACCGACTCCATTTCTGGGGCTGACTACTGTCCCCCAGAAAGGGTAAAGTTGCCATTAACTTTACATAGTCATTGAACCACAGATCCAGTACACCCCATCTTACATGCAGTATTGGAAAGGCTTAATCCTTAGCTCTTTTTATCTGTACCTCCTAGAGCATTGGCTGGCTCTGCCTCTAATACAATGGTTTTGGCTGGCTCTGCCTCCAATTCCATGGATACGGTTGGCCCCGCATCCAACACCATGGTTTTGGCTGGCCCCGCCTCCATTTACATGGTTTTGGCTGGCCCTGCCTCTAATTCCATGTATACAGCTGGTCTCGCCTCCAATACCATGGTTTTGGCTGGCCCTGCCTCCAATTCCATGGATACGGCTGGCCCCGCCTCCAATACAATGGGTTTGGCTGGCCCTGCCTCCAATATCATGGTTTTGGCTGGCCCCGACTCCAATACCATGGTTTTGGCTGGCCCCACCTCCAGTTACATGGTTTTTGTGGGCCCCGCCTCCAATACCATGGTTTTGGCTGGCCCCGCCTCCAATACCATGGTTTTGACTGGCCCCGCCTCCAATACCATGGTTTTGGCTGACCCTGCCTCCAATTCCATGGATACGGCTGGACCCGCATCCAATACCATGGTTTCGGCTGTCTCCACCTCCAGTTACATGGTTTTGGTGGGCCCCGCCTCCAATACGATGATTTTGGCTGGCCCCGCCTCCAATACCATGGTTTTGGCTGGCCCTGCCTCCAATACCGTGGTTTTGGCTGGCCCCACCTCCAATACCATGGTGTTGACTGACCCCGCCTCCAATTCCATGAATACAGCTGGCCCTCCCTCCAATACCATGGTTTTGGCTGGCCCCGCCACCAATACCATGGTTTGGCTGGCTCTGCCTCCAATTCCATGGATACGGCTGGCCCTGCCTCCAACACCATGGTTTTGACTGGCCCCGCCTCCATTTACATGGTTTTGGCTGGCCCTGCCTCTAATTCCATGGATACAGCTGGCCCCGCCTCCAATACCATGGTTTTGGCTGGCCCTGCCTCCAATTCCATGGATACGGCTGGCCCTGCCTCCAATACAATGGATTTGGCTGGCCCTGCCTCCAATACCATGGTTTTGGCTGGCCCCGACTCCAATACCATGGTTTTGGCTGGCTCCACCTCCAGTTACATGGTTTTTGTGGGCCCCGCCTCCAATACCATGGTTTTGGCTGGCCCCGCCTCCAATACCATGGTTTTGACTGGCCCCGCCCTCAATACCATGGTGGTTTTGGCTGACCCCGCCTCCAATTCCATGGATACGGCTGGCCCGCCTCCAATTCCATGTATACGGCTGGCCCCGCCTCCAATACCGTGGATACGGCTGGCCCCGCCTCCAATTCCACAGATGCTGCTGGCCCCGCCTCCAATACCATAGTGTTGGCTGGCCCCGCCTTCAATTCAATGGATACGGCTGGCCCCGCCTCCAATGCCATGGCTTTGGCTGTCCCCGCCTCCAGTTACATGGTTTTGGCTGGCCCCGCCACCAGTACCATGGTTTTGGCTGGCCCCACCTCCAATACCATGGTTTTGGCTGGCCCCTACTCCAATTCATGTATACGGCTAGCCCTGCCTTCAATTCCATGGATAAGGATGGCGCTGCCTCCAATACCATGGTTTTGGCTGGCCCCGCCTCCAATTCCATGGATACCGCTGGCCCTGCCTCCAATACCATGGTTTTGGCTGGCCCCGCCTCCAATACCATGGTTTTGGCTGGCCCGCATCGAATATCATTGTTTTGGCTGGCCCCGCCTCCAATTCCAAGAATACTGTTGGCCCAGCCTCCAATACCATGGTTTTGGCTGGCCCCGCCTCCAGTTACATGGTTTTGGTGGGCAACGCCTCGAGTTCCATGGATACAGCTGGCCCCGCCTCCAGTTCCATGGGTAAGGCTGGCCCGCCTCCAATGCCATGGTTTTGGCTGGCCCCACCTCCAATACCATGGTTTTGGCTGGCCCGCCTCTAATTCCATAGATACGGCTGGCCATGCCTCCAATACCATGGTTTTGGCTGGCCCTGCCTCCAATTCCATGGATAAGTCTGGCCCCGCCTCCAATACCATGGTTTTGGCTGGCCCTGCCTCCAATACCATAGTTTTGGCTGGCCCCACCTCCAATTCCATGGAAACGGTTGGCCCGCCTCCAATACCATGGTTTTGGCTGGCCCCGCCTCCAATACCATGGTTCTGGGTGGCCCTGCCTCCAATTCCATGGATACGGCTGGCCCCGCCTCCAATACCATGGTTTTGGCTGGCCCCGCCACCAATAACATGGTTTGGCTGGCTCTGCCTCCAATTCCATGGATACGACTGGCCCCGCCTCCAACACCATGGTTTTGACTGGCCCCGCCTCCATTTGCATGGTTTTGGCTGGCCCTGCCTCTAATTCCATGGATACAGCTGGCCCCGCCTCCAATACCATGGTTTTGGCTGGCCCTGCCTCCAATTCCATGGATACGGCTGGCCCCGCCTCCAATACAAAGGATTTGGCTGGCCCTGCCTCCAATACCATGGTTTTGGCTGGCCCCGACTCCAATACCATGGTTTTGGCTGGCCCCACCTCCAGTTACATGGTTTTTGTGGGCCCCGCCTCCAATACCATGGTTTTGGCTGGCCCCGCCTCCAATACCATTGTTTTGACTGGCCCTGCCTCCAATACCATTGTTTTGGCTGATCCCGCCTCCAATTCCATGGATACGGCTGGCCCGCCTCCAATTCCATGGATACGGCTGGCCCCGCTTCCAATACCGTGGATACGGCTGGCCCCGCCTCCAATTCCACAGATGCGGCTGGCCCCGCCTCCAATACCATAATGTTGGCTGGCCCCGCCTCCAATTCAATGGATACGGCTGACCCCGCCTC
Source organism: Ambystoma mexicanum (assembly GCF_040938575.1). Taxonomy (NCBI): domain Eukaryota; kingdom Metazoa; phylum Chordata; class Amphibia; order Caudata; family Ambystomatidae; genus Ambystoma; species Ambystoma mexicanum. Next base: position 588,071,026 of record NC_090933.1, read on the forward strand.
CAATACCATGGCTTTGGCTGTCCCCGCCTCCAGTTACATGGTTTTGGCTGGCCCCGCCACCAGTACCATGGTTTTGGCTGGCCCCACCTCCAATACCATGGTTTTGGCTGGCCCCTACTCCAATTCATGTATACGGCTGGCCCCGCCTCCAATACCCTGGTTTTGGCTGGCCTGCATCGAATATCATTATTTTGGCTGGCCCCGCCTCCAATTCCAAGAATACGGTTGGCCCCACCTCCAATACCATGGTTTTGGCTGGCCCCGCCTCTAGTTACATGGTTTTGGTGGGCAACGCCTCGAGTTCCATGGATACGGCTGGCCCCGCCTCCAGTTCCATGGGTAAGGCTGGCCCCGACTCCAATACCATGGTTTTGGCTGGCTCCACCTCCAGTTACATGGTTTTTGTGGGCCCCGCCTCCAATACCATGGTTTTGGCTGGCCCCGCCTCCAATACCATGGTTTTGACTGGCCCCGCCCTCAATACCATGGTGGTTTTGGCTGACCCCGCCTCCAATTCCATGGATACGGCTGGCCCGCCTCCAATTCCATGTATACGGCTGGCCCCGCCTCCAATACCGTGGATACGGCTGGCCCCGCCTCCAATTCCACAGATGCTGCTGGCCCCGCCTCCAATACCATAGTGTTGGCTGGCCCCGCCTTCAATTCAATGGATACGGCTGGCCCCGCCTCCAATGCCATGGCTTTGGCTGTCCCCGCCTCCAGTTACATGGTTTTGGCTGGCCCCGCCACCAGTACCATGGTTTTGGCTGGCCCCACCTCCAATACCATGGTTTTGGCTGGCCCCTACTCCAATTCATGTATACGGCTAGCCCTGCCTTCAATTCCATGGATAAGGATGGCGCTGCCTCCAATACCATGGTTTTGGCTGGCCCCGCCTCCAATTCCATGGATACCGCTGGCCCTGCCTCCAATACCATGGTTTTGGCTGGCCCCGCCTCCAATACCATGGTTTTGGCTGGCCCGCATCGAATATCATTGTTTTGGCTGGCCCCGCCTCCAATTCCAAGAATACTGTTGGCCCAGCCTCCAATACCATGGTTTTGGCTGGCCCCGCCTCCAGTTACATGGTTTTGGTGGGCAACGCCTCGAGTTCCATGGATACAGCTGGCCCCGCCTCCAGTTCCATGGGTAAGGCTGGCCCGCCTCCAATGCCATGGTTTTGGCTGGCCCCACCTCCAATACCATGGTTTTGGCTGGCCCGCCTCTAATTCCATAGATACGGCTGGCCATGCCTCCAATACCATGGTTTTGGCTGGCCCTGCCTCCAATTCCATGGATAAGTCTGGCCCCGCCTCCAATACCATGGTTTTGGCTGGCCCTGCCTCCAATACCATAGTTTTGGCTGGCCCCACCTCCAATTCCATGGAAACGGTTGGCCCGCCTCCAATACCATGGTTTTGGCTGGCCCCGCCTCCAATACCATGGTTCTGGGTGGCCCTGCCTCCAATTCCATGGATACGGCTGGCCCCGCCTCCAATACCATGGTTTTGGCTGGCCCCGCCTCCAATTCCATGGATAAGTCTGGCCCCGCCTCCAATACATGGTTTTGGCTGGCCCCGCCTCCAATACCATAGTTTTGGCTGGCCCCACCTCCAATTCCATGGAAACGGCTGGCCAACCTCCAATACCATGGTTTGGCTGGCCCCGCCTCCAATTCCATGGATACGGTTGGCCCCACCTCCAATACCATGGTTTTGGCTGGCCCCGCCTCCAGTTACATGGTTTTGGTGGGCCCCACCTCCAGTTCCATGGATACAGCTGGCCCCACCTCCAGTTCCATGGATAAGGCTGGAGCCACTTACAATACCATGGTTTTGGCTTGCCCCACCTCCAATTCCATGGATACGGCTGGCCCCACCTCCAATACCATGGTTTTAGCTGTCCCCGCCTCCAATACCACAGTTTTGGCTGGCCCTGCCTCCAGTTACATGGTTTTGGTGGTCACCGCCTCCAGTTCCATGTATAAGGCTGGCCCCGCCTCCAATACCATGGTTTTGGCTGGGCCGCCTCGAATTCCATGGATATGGCTGGCCCCGCCTCCAATACCATGGTTTTGGCTGGCCCCGCCTCCGGTTACATGATTTTGGCTGACCCTGCCTCCAACACCATGGTTTTGGCTGGCCCCGCCTCCGGTTACATGGTTTTGGCTGGCCCTGCCTCCAATTCCATGGATACGGCTGGCCCCGCCTCCAACACCATGGTTTTAGCTGGCCCCGCTGTTAGGGATAATTCTCATTCTATGGCTAATTTCCATTACCCAGTGAGTCCCTCAGCAGCTTTGCTGGATTTCTGGAGTTTATATTTTTCCACTTGGTGAGAGTGGGAGCTTTTCCCCCACTCTTACCTGTTTTGCCATGTGCATTTCAGCTGTTTTTGTGATTGTGGACTCTGGAGCGCACCAATTCAGTAGCCCCACTCTTTTGTGTGTTACACAGCACCTTCAGTGCAGTGACACATGGTTGTCTTTTAGACTTCCCACCGACTCCATTTCTGGGGCTGACTACTGTCCCCCAGAAAGGGTAAAGTTGCCATTAACTTTACATAGTCATTGAACCAAAGATCCAGTACACCCCATCTTACATGCAGTATTGAAAAGGCTTAATCCTTAGCTCTTTTTATCTGTCCCTCCTAGAGCATTGGCTGGCTCTGCCTCCAATACCATGGTTTTGGCTGGCTCTGCCTCCAATTCCATGGATACGGCTGGCCCCGCCTCCAACACCATGGTTTTGGCTGGCCCCGCCTCCATTTACATGGTTTTGGCTGGCCATGCCACTAATTCCATGGATACAGCTGGCCCCGCCTCCAATACCATGGTTTTGGCTGGCCCTGCCTCCAATTCCATGGATACGGCTGGCCCCGCCTCCAATACAATGGGTTTGGCTGGCCCTGCCTCCAATACCATGGTTTTGGCTGGCCCCGACTCCAATACCATGGTTTTGGCTGGCCCCACCTCCAGTTACATGGTTTTTGTGGGCCCCGCCTCCAATACCATGGTTTTGGCTGGCCCCGCCTCCAATACCATGGTTTTGACTGGCCCCGCCTCCAATACCATGGTTTTGGCTGACCCCGCCTCCAATTCCATGGATACGGCTGGCCCGCCTCCAATTCCATGGATACGGCTGGCCCCGCCTCCAATACCGTGGATACGGCTGGCCCTGCCTCCAATTCCACAGATGCGGCTGGCCCCGCCTCCAATACCATAGTGTTGGCTGGCCTCGCCTCCAATTCAATGGATACGGCTGACCCCGCCTCCAATACCATGGCTTTGGCTGTCCCCGCCTCCAGTTACATGGTTTTGGCTGGCCCCGCCACCAGGACCATGGTTTTGGCTGGCCCCACCTCCAATACCATGGTTTTGGCTGGCCCCTACTCCAATTCATGTATACGGCTAGCCCCGCCTCCAATTCCATGGATACGGATGGCGCTGCCTCCAATACCATGGTTTTGGCTGGCCCCGCCTCCAATTCCATGGATACCGCTGGCCCTGCCTCCAATACCATGGTTTTGGCTGGCCCCGCCTCCAATACCATGGTTTTGGCTGGCCCGCATCGAATATCATTGTTTTGGCTGGCCCCGCCTCCAATTCCAAGAATACGGTTGGCCCAGCCTCCAATACCATGGTTTTGGCTGGCTCGCCTCCAATACCCTGGTTTTGACTGGCCCTGCTTCCAATACCATTGTTTTGGCAGGCCCCGCCTCCAATTCCATGGATATGGCTGGCCCCACCTCCAATTTCATGGTTTTGTCTGACCCTGCCTCCAATTCCATGGTTTTGGCTGGCCCCACCTCAATACCATGGTTTTGGTGGGCCCTGCCTCCAGTTCCATGGATACGGCTGACCCCGCCTCCAGTTACATGGTTTTGGTTGGACCCACCTCCAGTTCCATGGATACAAGGTGTTCCTTGTTTACGGCTGGCCCTGACTCCAATACCATGGTTTTGGCTGGCCCGCCTCCAATACCATGGTTTTGGCTGGCCCCGCCTCCAATACCATGGTTTTGGCTACCATGGTTTTGGCTGGCCTCACCTCCAATTCCATGGACACGGCTGGCCCCGCCTCCAATACCATGGTTTTGGCTGGCCCCGCCTGCAATTCCATGGATACGGTTGGCCCCATCTCCAAAACCATGTTTTGGCTGGCCCCGCCTCCAGTTACATGGTTTTGGTTGGCCCCGCCTCCAGTTACATGGATACAAGGTGTTCCTTGGTTACGGCTCGCCCCGCCTCCAATACCATGGTTTTGGCTGTCCCCGCCTCCAATACCATGGTTTTGGCTGGCCCCACCTCCAATTCCATGGATACGGCTGGCCCCGCGTCCAATACCATGGTTTCACCTGGCCCCGCCTCCAATTCCATGGATATGCCTGGCCCCACCTCCAATAACATGGTTTTGGCTGGCCCTGCCTCCAATTCCATGGATACGGCTGGCCCCACCTCCAATACCATGGTTACAGCTGGCCCCGCCTCCAGTTCCACGGTTTCACAGGCCCTGCCTCCAGTTTCATGGTTACAAGGTTTTCCCTGGTTACGGCTGGCCCCGCCTACAGTTCATGGTTACGGCTGGCCCTGCCTCCAGTGCCATGGTTTCACATGGGTCGCCTCCAGTTCCATGGTTACAAGGTTTTCTCTGGTTACGGCTGGCCCCGCCTCCAGTTAGATGGTTAGAAAGTTTTCTCTGGTTACAGCTGGCCCGCCTCCAGTTCCATGGTTACAGCTGGCCCCTCCTCCAGTTCCATGGTTACAGCTGGCCCCGCCTCCAGTTCCATGGTTATGGCTTTTTCTGCCTCCAGTTCCATGGTTACGGCTGGCCCAGCCTCCAGTTCATGGTTTTGTAGGCCCCGCCTCCAGTTCCATGTTTACAAGGTTTTCCCTGGTTAAGGCTGCCCCCACCTCCAGTTCCATGGTTATAGCTGGCCCGCCTCCAGTTCCATGGTGACAGCTGGCCCAGCCTCCAGTACCATGGTTACAAGGTTTTCCCTGGTTACGGCTGTTTGGAAAGATTTCGAAATTGTATGTAATTTTCCCTCCATGTTTTAACCCCCACACTTTTTGCTGCTGTTTAGACACCATTGACTGACTTTTCCAGAGAATCACAGCCTTCAGCTGCACTCCTCTGGGCTTTCGCTCACTTTTTATGGGGAAACTGACATGCCCTTAAGACAGTCAGTACTGGGAGACTTCGTTTCCCTTAGTCCTTTCCTCATGTTGCAATTTTTGTGCAACATGTAACAAGTGTGCAATGCATTTTACCATACAGCACACTTGGGTCTATAGTAATTTCCTAAGGCCCTCGAAACTCTCTCTGGACTTTTTATAAACTGTGCCGGTGTGTCATGGACAGGACTGGTGGCAGCTGACGTTTCGCAGTATTTTGAACCCTTTCCTGCCATGTTAACCGCGTTAACCGCGTTAGGCACAAATAGGTGGACTGGCTCAAAAATGGCCATGCCATGAGGTTCTTTTTCCTGTCCTTTGGCCATCTTGACCCTTCACCTTCCCCAGGTCGAGTCGACCCAGGCCAGACCTTATTTGGTCATGCACTTTCCCGCAAAATGCACTGCTTTCGCCGGCTCCTGCATGCCTTGTGTGTGTGACTCCAGGATGTGGGCTGTGGTGTCTGTCCCCAATACACATCCTGGCTGCCAGAGAGTCTGGAGTGCCATGAATGCCTGGGAACACTGTGGTCCGTGATTGGTCCATGTATGGAGTGTGTGTTTATGAGCAGATCTCCCATTGGCTCCTCTCTGTTTTGGCACAAAGGGAACTTTGGATAAGACGAGGCTGAAAACACAACTACCATGTCAATCTCCTGAGTTCTCACTGAACAAAGGATAGGATCAAAGTATTCTGCAACATGAAGCCGAGTCGAGGAACCGCTGGAGATCCGCTGGAAGGTTAGGCACCCTGAGCCCGCTGGCATCCCATGGGACCCCTCTGCATCTGGTCGTCCTAGAAGGTCTGCGAAGACGCTTCGACCCATTGGAATAGTGGGACCAACTATTCTCTGCACCTTCACCAAAACCTGCAAGTAAACTTTCTCGGAAGTGTCCCTGGTCCAACCAGTGGGCTGACCAGCTTGCGCAGGACCTTTGCTCTGTCACCGCCACCGTTTCGAGGAGGCCCTCGAAACTTGGTATACTGCTAGCTCTGTTTCCACGACACCCTCACACCGAATTTCGTACACTTGGCGTTCCCAGGTCTGAAATTAGATGAGTGCGGAAGGACCAGAGTAAATTTGGTTATCCTGTTGCCCTGCTGTGGCAACGTCCTTTGCAATTCTGCTGAATTCGTGTCTCTCTTGCCCCTGAAGCCTGCTGCAGTGAAACGGGGTTGATTCGTCAACCCTGAGCAGAGAAATCGCCACTGTCCCGTTTGGGAATCATCGCTGTATCTCAGGAACTAAAAGGTGCTGAGGCGTCCTTTTTGCCGCATTCGAACCAGCAAGCTAAGTGGACTTACCTGCCGAAGTTTGGGTCCGCTTGCGTCGGGGACCGGTGAGTACTCCATACCGCAACTGGTGGCCCCTAGCACAAGGGCCCATTTTTACGCACAAGTGGTCGCTCAGGGCCACTCTGCTTTCCACTGCTATTGCGAAATAGCGACTCCATCCCAAACTCTCGAACTGCCTCTGCCTTCAAGTGGAGGTCCTTCTTGAATAGTGGGAACTTGTTCTGCATCGCCTCATCCACCTTCCTGAGCTGCTAGAGACCCCTGAAGAGACCCTATTTTGCCCATTGGCACAACCGCGTGCACTTGCATTGCATGTACTATTGAGAATAAGGGTCCTCTCTTCTTAGGGCTTGCACTGCCTAGTTAATTAGGTGTATTCTCAATGTTGAACTGGTCTTAGATATCACCAGAACTGCCTGTTTCCTTCCCATCTAGGTGGTCTACATATTTTGTGCAGTTAACCCTTTGGACCCCAATGGTCTTGTATATATAATGTATGGATTGTGATGTGTTGGTTTACTTAGTGTTACTGTGATTCTTTTGCTATGGTCTATGTTACAAAGGCCTTGTAATAAATGTGTCTATATTTTTTATATAACACCTGTCTGGAGTAATTTGTAAGTGTCCTTGCTTTGTGTGCTCATTGAGGTCTTTCAGCCACCCTCACCCCCCCTGAGATTTAGTCTTGACCGCCTGCCAAAGTTACCTTGATTGGTCTGGCTTGTCGAGAGGTTACCCTGTTCCAAGAAACTAGGCTTGCCTTCTGAACTTCTGCTCACCAGGTCAGAGTTTAGAAATCCTTCTTAACAACAGCTGTCCCCGCCTCCAGTTCCATGTTTACAAGGTTTTCCCTGGTTACGGCTGGCCCCACCTCCAGTACCATGGTTACGGCGGCCGACCTCCAGTTCCATGGTTACGGCTGGCTCTGTCTCCAGTTCCATGGTTACGGCTGGCCCCGCCTCCAGTTCCATGGTTACTGCTGGCAACACCTCTAGTTCCATAGTTATGGCTGGCCCCGGCCTCCAGTTCCTTGGTTACGACTGTCCCCGCCTCCATGTTCTATGGTTATGGCTGGCTCCACCTCCAGTTCCCTGGTTATGCTGGCCCCACCTCCAGTTCATGGTTACTGCTGGCCCTGCCTCCAGTTCCATGGTTTCGCTGACCCCGCCTCCAGTTCCTTGGCTACAAGGTTTTCCCTGGTTACGGCTGGCCCGCCTCCAGTTCCATGGTATTGCAGGCCCCGCCTCCAGTTCCCTGGTGACAAGGTTTTACCTGGTTACGGCTGTCCCTGCCTCAAGTTCCATGGTTACAGCTGGCCCGCCTCCAGTTCCATGGTTACGGCTGGCTCCGCCTCCAGTTCTATGGTTACGTCTGGCCCGCCTCCAGTTCCATGGTTATGGCTGGCCCCACCTCCATTTCCATGGTTTCGCAGGCCCCGCCTCAAGTTCCATGGTTTTGGCTGGCCCCGCCTCCAGTTCCATTGTTACTGCTGGCAACACCTCAGGTTCCATGGTTACGGCTGGCCCTGCCTCCAGTTCCTTCGTAATGACTGGCCCCACCTTCAGTTCCATGGTTATGGCTGGCTCCGCCTCCAGTTCCATGGTTACTGCTGGCCACACCTCCAGTTCCATGGTTACGACTGGCCCAGCCTCCAGCCTATGGGTTTGGCTGGCCCCGCCCCTAGTTCCATGGTTACTGCTGGCCCCGCCACCAGCACCATGGTTTTGCTGGCCCCGCCTCAAGTTCCATGGTTACAAGGTTTTCCCTGGTTACGGCTGGCCCCGCCTCCAGGTCCATGGTTTTGCAGGCCCTGCCACCAAGTTCCATGATTCCAAGGTTTTCCCCAGTTACGGCTGGCCCTGCCTCAAGTTCCATGGTTACGGCTGGCACCGCCTCCAGTTCCATGGTTACGGCTGGCTCTTCCTCCAATTCCATGGTTACGTCTGGCACCGCCTCCAGTTCCATGGTCACTGCTGGCCCCGCCTCCTGTTCCATGGTTATGGCTGGCCCCGCCTCCAGTTCCATGCTTAAGGCAGGCCCTGCCTCCAGTTCCATGGTTTTGTCTGGCCCCGCCTCCAGTTCCATGGTTATGACTGGCCCCACCTCCAGTTCCATGGTTATGGCTGGCCCCGCCTCCAGTTCCATGGTTATGGCTGGCCCCGCCTCCAGTTCCATGGTTACGGCTGGCACCACCTCCAGTTCCATGGTTTCGCAGGTCCTGCCTCCAGTTCCATGGTTACAAGGTTTTCCCTGGTTACGGCTGGCCCCACCTCCAGTTCCATGGTTACAGCTTGCCTGCCTCCAGTTCCTTGGTTACAGCTGGCCCGCCTTCAGTTTCATGGTTGTTAGGAAAGATTTCATAATTGTATGTAATTTTTCCTCCGTGTGTCAACCCCCAAACCTTTTGCTGCTGTTTAGACACACTTGACTGACTTTGCCAGAGAAGCACAGCCTTCAGCTGCACTCCTCTGGGCTTTCGCTCCCTTTTTATGGGGAAACTGACATGCCCTTAAAACAGCCAGTACTGGGAGACTTTGTTTCCCTTAGTCCTTTCCTCATGTTGCAACTTTTTTGCATCATGTAACAAGTGTGCAATGTATCTTACCATAAGGCCCTAGAAACTCTCTCTGGACTTTTTATGAACTGTGCCGGTGTGTCATGGACAGGACTGGTGGCAGCTATCGTTTCGCAGTATTTTGAACCCTTTCCTGCCATGTTAACCGCGTTAACCGCCTTTGGTACGAATAGGTGGCCTGGCTCCAAAATAGCCATTCCACGAGTTTCTTTGTCCTGTCCTTTGGCCATCTTGCCCCTTCACCGTCCCCAGGTTGAGTTGACCCGGGCCAGTCCTTATTTGGTCATGCACTTTCCCACAAAACGCAATGCTTTTGCAGGCATCTGTATGCCTTGTGTGTGTGCCTCCTGGATGTGGGCTGGGGTGTCTGACCACAATACACATCCTGTCTGCCAGAGAGTCTGGAGTGTTATGAATGCCTGGGACCACTGTGGTCCGTGATTGGTCCACGTATGGAGTGTGTGTTTGTGAGCAGATCTCCCATTGGGTCCTCTCCATTTTGGCGCGAAGGGAACTTTGGATAAGAGGAGGCTGAAAACACCACTACCAGGTTAATCTCCTGAGTTCTTCCCGAACAAAGGATAGGATCCAAGTATCCTGCAACACAAAGCTGAGGTGAGGAACCACTGGTGACCTGCTGGAACTTTTGGCACCCTGAGCCCTCAGTCATCCTGCGTGACAACTCTGCATCTGATCGTCCTAGAAGGTCTGCAAAGATGAGATGCTTCGACCCATTGGAATAGTGGGACCAACTATTCTCGGCACCTTCATCAAACCCTGCAAGTAAGCTTTCTCGGAAGTGTCCCTGGGCCAACCAGTGGGCTGACCAGCTTGCGCAGGGCCCTTGCTCTGTCACCGCCACTGTTTTGATGAGGCCCTCGCAACTTGGTATCCTGCTAGCTCTTTGTCCACGGCACCCTCACACCAAATTTCGTACATTTGTCATTCCCAGGTCTGAAGTGAGACGAGTGTGCCAGGACCGGAGTTAACGCAGTTACCCTGTTGCTCTGCCATGGCAACGTTCTTTGCAAGTCCGCTGCATTTGTGACCCTTGTGAAATCGCAAGTGTCCCGTTTGGGAATCATCGCTGTATTTTAGGAACTAAAAGGTGCGGAGACATCCTTTTTGCCGCATTCGAACCTGAAAGCGAAGTGGACTGACATGCCGAAGTTTGCGTCTGCTTGCCTCGGGGACCGGTGAGTACTCAATATCCCAACCGGTGCCCCCTAGTGCAAGGGCCCATTTTTACACACAAGTGGCCCCTGGGGGCCACTCTCCTTTCCACTGCTGTTGCGAAATAACGACTGAATTGTGAACTCTCAAACTGCCTCTGCCTACAAGTGGAGGGCCTTCCTGAATAGTGGGAACTTGTTCTGGATCGCCTCATGCACCTTCCCGAGCTGCCAGAGACCCCTGAATAGACCCTATTCTTCCCATTGGCACAACTGCGTGCACTTGCATTGCATGTACTATTGAGCACAAGGCTCAGATCTTCTTAGGGCTTAGACTGCCTCTTTGTTAGGTGTATTCTTGATGTTGAATTGGGCCTGAAGATTACCTGCACTGCCTGTTTTCTTCCCATTTAGGTTGTCGACATATTTTGTGCAGTTAACACTTTGGACCCCATTGGTCTTGTATATATAGTGTATGGATTGCAATGTGTTGGTTTACTTAGTGTTACCTTGATTCTGTTGCTATGGTCTGTGTTACAAAGGCCTTGTAATAAATGTGCTATATTTTTGATATAACACCTGTCTGGAGTAATTTGTAAGTGTCCTTGCTTTGTGTACTCATTGAGGTCTTTCAGCCACCCTCACCCCCCTGAGACTTAGTCTTGACCGCCTGCCAAAGCTACCTTGATTGGTCTGGCTTGTCCAGAGGTTACCCCGTTCCACGAAACTAGGCTGGCCTTCTGAACTTCTGCCCACCAGGTCAGAGTTTAGAAATCCATTTTAACAAATTGGTGGCAGCAGTGCGATAGGACTGAAGGTATCCAGTGTTGCATACTAGTGAAGACATTTCGAGTTATTCCTACTAGGACACATAGGGAAGTGTTGTAGTATAACTGAAAACGTCCATTGTTTGAACTAAAAATATGGAAACAAGCACCTTGTTAACTTTAAAAGCTTCTAAATCTGCAACATTGAGAAATATGTGTGCTGAGAGAGGTGTCTCTGCTCATGGCACAAACATTGAAATGATCCAAAGAATCATAGACTGGCAAGAAGCTCAGTTTAGTGCCATAGCTTCTGATGACAGTGTGGAAAGAGGTGGGGCTGCTCACACTGGCCGAACCTATAGTTCTGCCACTTCACTGGTTCACAGAGACAATGAGGATTTGGAGGTTGTAATGTCTAATGTTTCCTCTGCCAGTGTTGAAGGTGAGGCTATGCTTGAATTCAAGAAACAAGAACTGCTGTTTAGGCAGAAGGAGCTTGAATGGCATGGCAAAACTAAAGATAGAGCAGGCAGAAAACCAGAAAGACAGGGATCACCAGTTGGAACTGGCCAAGCTTCGAGTTGCCAATGGATCCAAGGGTCCTTGACATGGGTCTAGGTGCTCCTCTCATCCGAGGTTTCCTAAGGATCTGCTCAGTTTGTATGAAGAAAAGAATGACATTATGGACTGGCTGAATACATTTGAATATGCATGTGAAGTTCAACAAATTGACAATGCTGATAAAATTGCCTGGTTACTTAGCCGACTGCCCCATTCTGGCTGCAGTGCCATTATGGAAATGTCAAAAGCTGAGAGAACAGATTTTGCAATGTTGAAGCAAACTCTTGTTAGGGAGAATTCTCCTTCAATGGCTAATTTCTTTTACCTAGTGAGTCCCCCAGCATCTTTGCTGGATCTCTGGAGTTTATTTTTCCACTTGGTAAGAGTGTACCCCTTTTCTTTCCACTCTTACTTGTGTTTTCCCATGTGTATTTCATCTGTTTTTGTGATTGGAGACTCTGGAGTACACCACATCAGTAGCCCCCTTCTTTTGTGTGTTACACCGCACCTTCAGTGCAGTGACACAGGGTTGTCTTTTAGACGTCCCACCGACTTCATTTCTGAGGCTGACTACTGTCCCCCAGAAAAGGGTAAAGTTGCCATTAACTTTACTTAGTATTTTAACCACAGATCCAGTACACCCATCTTACATGGAGTACTGGAAAGGGTTAATTGTTAGCCCTTGTTATCTGTACCTCCTAGAGCAATGTTTCACTCTTTTAACATTTAGACTTGGCTGGTGGCAGTGGTATCTACCCTAACTTTTCTACCGTGATTATACTATATAAAAGTGGTATTGTTTTAGGCTATTATATTAGCCTCAGACTTAAACCTGCTTGACCGAATGCTTTTTCTTTTGGCTGTTGACTCAGTCGGTTCAATGTAGAAGAGGCTATCTTCCCAGTGCAACCTATACTTCCCAGGCTCAGTCCCATTGAGCTGAGAAGCTGCCTGTAGGAGAAGACCTTCCAAGGTAGGACACTCTCTTTGTCCCTTGCTGAAATCTTCCCTGTTGGGTCCACCTTCTGCAAGTAAAGACTGCAGCTCAGAATAGTCAACAGGGTCAAGATCTCATACCAGAGTAAGATCTTCTTCTAGATATGATTCCTCAGTATCTAGTTGAACCATACACGGTTCAACCTCACACTCAGCCACAGCTGGTGGAGTCACAGAGGTGACTTTGGACAGCCTTCAAGATGTCCTTCTGGGCACAGGGGTGCTTGCTGATTTCTTGCTGGCAGACTTGGGTTTCCCCTTTGTCTCTTTCTGACCTGCAATAGCAGTAAGTATGTCCTGTGGACTTGGGGTGATGGTTTCAACTATCATGTCCCCAGGAGAGCCTCTCAAGGTTCTCTCCCTTGCAGACCTAGTGAGCTCCTGCTTCCTTCTGCTGGGGGACATGGGGGTACTAGACACAACTCCAAGAGTTTTAAGGTCATTACCCCGCAGGACCCTCCCAGGTACGATATTTTGCACACTTACAGGTATTCTGACAGTCATGTTATTACACTGGATGAGAGCTGGTAACTGGGGAACCATTTGCACAGGGCCTCCAGCTAACTTTGTCAGGTGTTTGGTGTTAGGGAGAATTCTCTGTTTAGGCTGAATTTCCTAACCTAGTGAGTCCCCCGGCAGCTTTGCTGGATTTTTGGGGTTTATTTTTTTCTCCTGCCAAGAGTGATACTATTTTACCCTCACACTTGGACATGATTTGAGTGTGTTTCTTTGAATCTAGAAGTGTTTAATGGGCTATGGGGTCTTTTACTCCATAGGGTTTCATGTGTTTATGTGATGTGTGTTACACAGCACCCTCAGTGCAGTGACACAGGGGTGTCTTAGTGACCCCCCCAGTATAGACTCCATACCCTGGGACTGACTACTGTCTCCCAGGGCATGTAAAGTCACCATTGACTTTACTAGTCTTAAATTCTGAACAGAACCAGTACAAACCATCATATTGTGGACGTACTGGCTGGGGCAATTCGATTGCCCCAGGGTCTGTTAGTCGAGGGGGCACGTATCCGTCCCCCCTGATCGGGTTTTGGCTGGTGGCAGTGGATACTACTTTTTATATTCAACCGCAAATATTTTCCTATGGGATTTCCCATTGTTTTAGGCTACTATCTTTATTTCATTATTTACGGTAGCCTCGAACATACCGCCGGTTTATTTAATTAATATTAATTCTCCGGTTGGTATTTTTTGCCAAAACTTGATTCTAAAATGGCATTTGTGTTCTCTTCTGTGACTCCAACCCAAGTCGAGCCCTTTGTTCCACTTTTTGGCGGGCTTCTCCACAGAAGCCCTTCAAAGTGGTGCCACTCTGTCTGGGGTACTAAGGAGGGGTAGAGGGGAATTTAGGCACCCTGGACTGAGTTGCCTAGGCAACTCAAGTCGCACTCCATCCTGATTGGCCCAAGTTGTGAGCCGGCCGACTCACCACTTAGCATGTTTGAGTGACAGCTAGGCTGAGTGAATGGGGGTTTGCTGCATAAAAGCAGGGCTTTGGGGACTGGAACTTCAGAAGTCGCCACAGGACCTAAGAATCCGACGAGGGAGAAGCTGAGCCGACCTGCCACGACACCACCACCGGTGGAGCCCTGCTGGACTGCCTCACCACTTTTCCCAACGACAGAGGAGATCTCCCGCCGGAGAGTCTTCTTCCTTTGACTGGTGGGGATTACCAGTTTCACGTCTTTTCGCTTTCCTGATGTACCTCGTGGCCGCCTTGCCAGTGACAAGCACCCCGGCAACCGGGATACCACGTTTTACCACGATCGCGAAACCAAGGTACCACCTTTAACCGAAAACTCTGCGGCTGGTTTCTTCCCTGGTAGTGCAACGACCTTCATCTTTCCTCCAAGTCGAGATCTTCTCTTCCCCTGGACGACGACGCAACTTGCACCCACTACCAGGAACAACTGCCACCGCTGGAGGATCCTTCCCACTTAAGGTACCGTGTCCCGCCTGGCTTCCCTTGCTACCGACTGTACGGGGTAGATTTAGCCCCCGGCTTTCGAACCTGGGTTAGCCTGGGACACCTTGGCTAAACTTTTCTAAGCCTCTCTAAACTCTTTTTGAACCCTCTGCAAGACTTTCCAAGCCTAGTGTAACTGTGTGATCTTGGGCGCATTTGTTCTCTGCTCTCTCTAAGAGTGGGCCCAGCCTTTGGACTTTGGCTCACCAGTGACTTTTGCTCTTCTGCCTTGCTAACAGTGTTCCTGAACCTTAGAGTGGTGTACCTTTCCATATTCTGTCTTTTTCCTTCCCTTTCTCACAAACTTATTAGAGTGCAATCTAGTTAAGCGCTCTCCTCTGTATGAAAATAAGTGGTGTTTTACTGTGATTTATCTAATAGGGAAAAAGGGGTGTATATATCATAATAGTAACTGTGTTTAGAATATTTTACAATAAGAGTGCTGGAGTGTTTCAATTGTGTGTTTTTTAATAAATAATTATATACCTTGATACCAAAGCTCTGGTCAGTGTTTGCTTGTATTATTGTATCTGAGTGCCTATTGAGTATACTTTGCATACTGCTTAACTCTTCTTGAGAGAGGTCTGACTGCTCAGCCACAGCTACCAGGTAAATCTGGGTGGTACGGACTGCTACCAAGTGTCTTTTCTGCCAACACCTGTAGTCTTAAATCTTTTGCAGTGGTCCCTAAGGAAACTGCACAGCCGGACATCCCTTCTGCTGCGTGATTGGCAGCCAGGCTGTGTGAATGGGGGATTTTCGCATAAAAGGCAGGTCTCTAAATCTGGAAGGCAGAGTCGCCACCGGAACTACAAGGAACCGAAGAGAAGAGAGAAGAAGTCGACTGCTGCAACTATCCCGTCCCGGTGAAGCCCTGCTGCAGTCCTGAGCTATCTACCCTTGCACGACCAGAGAAGATCCAGTCCAGAGTCTTCTTCCCTTGAGCTTGGTGGGGATAACCAGCTCATCTTCTACAGCCAGAGGATCCTCTTCGTGGTCGAAATAGCTGCACACTGCTGTAGTTGTCTGGGTAGTCATCTGAAAAGCCTCTCCTGTTTTTAAGGAGTGCACCTTTTATTCACTGTCGCTGCTGCCGGCTTCAGACCTGTGTGGTGCAGACCCCTCCAGACGTCCTCCTTCGGATCGAAGCTCCAGGAACCGAGGGTCTGCAGGAAACTACCACGAACAACTGCCATGGCACCAGCTCTTCCGTGAATAAGGTACTGTGTTCTGCTGGAGGAATTTGGGTGAATCCCTTTTTCTTCGTCTCCAAGGCTTGCCCTTGTCTTCCCTCCTTCTTATAACTTTTGCTTCCTCTGTTGACAATATCTAAGTACTCCTGGCTTCGCCGAATCGTGAACTATCTGACTGTGTGATCCTCGACAACAGGAATCCGGTTCCACTTGACACTGGCTCTGGCCTATTGACTTTTGAATTTCTGTCTAAGAGTGTTCTCTGATTCTGTCTGCCTTGACAAAAGTATTGCCTGTGATTGTTGCCCCCAACTCTCTCTGGGTATCTCAGGTGCTAAGTGTGTTTTTTCCCCAGTAACAATTCTTGCCGCGGCTACGCGTTTCTTTAGTAAGACCGAACTGTCATTACTGTCAAAAAGTGATTGCAAGTGTATTCCCGGTAACGTCTTTTGTTCCATAACACAGGTCCGCTAAAACACAGGGTACTTACCTTGAAGTATACCGTACAAAGTGAATTGGTTAGTTGTAGTATATTTTACGTGTGGTTTTTGAATTAGTAGAAGTGTCATGCTAACAACACTGGTTTAAAAATAAATGTACTTATATTTTTTTACCTGAAACCTTGAGTCAGTGTTTGCTTGAGTCACTGTAATTGTGGTCCCTTTGTGTAATCTCTGCTACTGTTCATATACTCTTGAGATAGGCCTGGCTGCTCCGCTACTGCTACCACTTTAACATAATAGTACAGGCTTGTACCAAAGGTAAAACTTGTATTGCCACCTGTAGTCTTAATTGTGTGTAGTGGTCCCTAAGGGCACTGCACTGGATTATGCCTAACAACTCTTATCTTAAAGTTTGGAAAGACTCCTGCCCAATACTTAAAGAGATTCAGAGAGTACAAAAAGAAAGAAGGAGGTACTTGGGTATCTTATGTAACTGAATCCTTAAAAAGCTTGACCGGCAGGGTTGAAGGTTATAAGGTCTCTACCTTTGAAGGTATGATATGTCTTGTCATGCTGGAACATATTTTTGCATCCTCTTCCCCTGAGTTTAAGCAGCACTTGGCAGATTCAAAGGAGATAGATCCAAAGAAACTTGCCATAGCAGCAGATTTGTGGGTGTCAAATAGAGTGTCCGTAAGGACAAGTCTCATCCTGGTAAGCAGGAAGAGGGGAAAAAGCCCAAAGATAAGGAGGGTGGGGGATCGGATAACACTTCCTCACAGAAGGGCCACAAAAAGAAACATAAGGGTAAGTCAGAGGAGAACGCACGGGGTAGTGGAGGTCAGCCTCCAAAACAGAACTATTGTTATAGTAAGCCTCCCTATGTAAGCAGACCCAGTGGATCTTGTTTTGCTTGTGGAGCAACTGACCATGTGAAGGGGACCCCAGATGTAAGGTCAAAACCTTGGGGGTCCACTCTGCTAATCTGGCCTTTTCCTCCTATGAGGAAGACGAGATTACAGAGGCATCCTTCTCCTCAGACTCCTTCCCCACTGGGATAGATTCTGAGGTACTTTTAGTTTCCCTGGGTTCCTGGGAGCCTAAAGTCTCAGAGGCTTATGGTAGGATTCCAGATAACACCAAACACTACTTTAAAGACAGTGTGCTGATCAATGGGGTAGATACTCCAGCTCTTAGGGATAGTGGGTGTAGTCGAACTGTAGTGGATTCTACCTTGGTAGACCCAGAGGAAGTTGCCACCAGAGCTACTCTGTTACCCACTAAGATGGCTCATGGCCCACCTCTCCTGTTCCCAGTAATACCTGTAACTCTTACTTTGAATGGTACAGCAGTTAGGATTCCAGTGAGCATCCAAGATAAAGTCACAGGAAAGGTCTTGCTGGGAAATTATCTCAGAGCTTTAGGGCCTGTGGGAAATACAGCTGAAAGACCCTGCACAAGGGCTGAAACGAGGGCAGCACTGGCCATGACCAATGCAGTGCGCCAGCAAAGTGGGAACCCAAGGCTAAAGGGGTTAGGAAAACCAAAAGAGCGAAGGAAAACATACCCTCTAACTCACCTACCGCAGAGGAGGAGGTAGTTGGTCAATCACCAGGACCTGACGAGGAGGTGGTGATACCTGACATATTTGACCCAAATGACCATCCTGAACTAAAGGAATTGTTAGTAGAAGGTGGTCCTGACAGGGAAGAATTCAGTAAGGGCCAACGTGAGTGCCCGTCTCTGGAAGGCCTAAGGAGACAGGCCTGCGCCCAGCTTGAGGCTGAACCTCCTGGGAAGCAGAGGATTCATTGCGAAGGTGGGCTCCTGTATAGTGAGCCTACAGAGTCTACAGAAGGAGAGCATAGGAGGTTGGTGATTCCCCTTGCTGTAAGACCCTTCCTCCTGTAGCTGGCACATTAAGTGCCCCTTGCTGGTCACCTTGGAATCAAGAGAACCAAGCAAAGGTTATCCATGCACTTCTACAGGCACAAGATGGGGGTGCAAGTAGAAAGTCACTGCAGGAGTTGTGCCTCCTGCCAGTTATCTGGTAAGAGTGGCTCAACAATCCAAGCTCCATTGGTATCACTCCCAGTTGTGGGGGTACCATTTGAGAGGGTAGGGATCGACATTGTTGGTCCCCTTGACCCCCAAACATCCTCAGGCAATAGGTTTATCCTGGTGCTGGTCGACCATGCAACCAGGTATCCTGAGGCCATCCCATGGAAAACTGTGACTGCCAAGTCAGTTGCAAAACCTTTACTTGGCACATTTCTTAGGGTTGGCTTCCCTAAAGAAGTTGTGTCTGATGTGGTAGTAACTTTATGTCAAAGTATATGCAGGCCATGTGGAAGGAGTGCGGTGTCACCTGTATGTTTTCATCCGCATACCACCCATAAACCAATGGTCTGGTAAAAGGTTTAACAGGACCTTGAAAAGTATGATTGGGGCTCTGGAAGAACCCCAAAGAAGAAAATGGGATCTTCTGTTACCATGCTTACTGTTTGCCTACAGAGAAGTGCCACACAAGGGTGTTGGCTTCAGCCCCTTTGAACTTCTGTTTGGTCACCCTGTAAGGGGACCCTTAGCCATAGTCAAGGAGGGATGGGAGGTGCCCACTCCCCCATTACTACCAGCATAGTGGACTATGTGCTAGGGCTCAGAAAAAGGATGGTACTCCTGATGGGTCTGGCTAGTGAGAAGCTGAAGGCAGGGCAAGCACTGGTGAAACATTGGTATGACCAGAAGGCTTCCCTCATCAATTTAACACCTGGTCAGCAAATCCTGATCATGAATCCTATAAGGCCTAGAGCTTTGCAGGACAAATGGCCAGGCCCTTACACAGTGGTGGAGCCACTGGGTGAGGTCAACTATTTAGTGGACCTTGGAAGGGGTGGACAGGCTCCAAAAGTATTCCATGTGAATAGGCTGAAGGCTTTCATGCCAAGAGTTGAAATCACTGCACTTCTACTGGCTTCAGATGTTGAGTGTTGAGAAAAAGGAGTCAGAACCTCTCCCTGACCTTTTCTAAAGTGGTCCTTCAGACAGCTCCATTGAGGGTGTACAAGTGGCCCCTCACCTGACTTCTGATCAACAAGCTGAGGTGAAAAGTTTGCATGGGCAGTTTTCCACCTTGTTTTCACAGTCCCCTGGTTTGACACCTTGGTGAAAACATGACATTGACACAGGAGACAGTGTACCTACCAAAAGTAGGGGATACAGAATGTCAGGCAAAGTAAGGTCTTACATTAAGACAGAGGTCAACAAAATGTTGGATCTTGGAGTGATTGAACCCTCCAGTAGTCCTTGGTCCAGCCCAGTGGTTTTGGTTCCAAAGGCAGGTAGTTCTGAATTGAGGTTCTGTGTGGATTACAGGACTCTGAATGCTGTCACCAAGACAGATACACACCCATTGTCTAGAACAGATGAGCTGGTGGATACTTTGGGTGCCTCCAAGTACCTCAACAGATTTTACCTCACTCCAGGCTATTGGCAAATAGCACTTGCAGAACATGCCAAGGAGAAGACAGCTTTCTCAACACAAAAGGTTCTTTAACAGTTCTGGGTAATGCCTTTTGGGTTGAAGAATGCACCTTCCACTTTCCTGAGGCTTGTGAATCATGTGTTGAATGGGTTGGATTAATTCTGTTTTGCATATCTGGATGATACAGCAGTTTTCAGTGCCAAGAGAGAAGCCCATGTGAAACACCTTGGGATTGTGTTACAGGCTCTTCAGAAGGCCCATTTGACCGAAAGGCCAGTAAGTGCCAGATTGGACAAGGATCAGTGGTCTACCTTGGACATGAAGTAGGTGGAGGGAGGATACAGCCTGTACCCAGTAAAGTACAAGCAGTACACAACTGGCCTACCCCCACTTCTCAGACCCAGGTGAGAGCCTTCTTAGGCCTCACTGGGTATTACAGAAATTTCATGGCAAACTATGGTACCATAGCTGCCCCTCTGACTGCTCTCACCACTCCAAAGAAACCCAAGAAGGTAACTTGGTATGAAGAGTGTGAGAAGGCCTTCAATGGCTTAAAAGACTCCTTGTACCCTTTGGGAACACCACACACAATTAAGACAACAAGTGTAAGTACAATTTCACCTTTGGTACAAGCCTGTACTACACAGTAAAGTGGTAGTGATGGCTGAGCAGCCAGACTTATCTCAAGAGTAAAGTGAGCAATATCAACAGTTACACAAAGGACAGCAATTAATATGGTTCAAACCAACACTGACTCAAGGTTTCTGGGTAAAAGAATATACATTTATTTACACATCACTTGTGAAACAGTTCACTAAGTAAAGCAGCAGGAAAATCACACTCTTAATATACTACACAACACCCAATGAATTCTGGACAAGTTAAGCTCAAAATGAAGTTTGAGCAAAATGGCACTCCAGCAATTAAAAAAGGGAGGGAAAGACAAGGTTATACAAAATTAAGCAGCACCAACAAGTGAATAGTCAGGCAATCTAGTAAAGGCTTCTAAAATGAGGATTCAAATGAATAGGCCAGAGCCAATGTTAATGGGTCACAGTCTTTCAGGATCACACAGTTCAGAGTAGTTCGCAGTGAAGTCTTTGCCAAGAGTTCGAAAAGAAGTTGGTCGGAAGAAAAGTTATTTAAAAGAGTAGAGAAGGACAAGCACTCGGAATCGGAGAAAGATTTCAAACACTTTCACCGCGGTCAAACGGAACGAGCGACCGGATTTAAACAGTTCCTTAAATGAAGAAGGAGTCTGTAGCTGAGGCAGACGTTCCTGGCAGATCCTGCAGGCTCACAGTTCCGGAAGGGACTGTTGGACTGACACGAAGGAGGAAGACTGAAGGGTCCTAGACTGCCCAGGGAAGAAATCAACAGCAGAGCACAGCCTCCTGGCTATCCGGTTCACTGCAGCTGTGCACAGCAAATTCGCCCACCAGAGGGAGGCCTTGCTTGGAGTTTGGGCAAACTGGTTGGTCCCACCAGCTCAGGGGAAGAAGATTCCTTGCAGATCTTCTCTGTCGTTGAAGTTTGGAGATTCGGACCCGCAGCAGGGCTTCACCGGGAGGTTCAGTCGTGGTAGTGGTCCTCTTTCCTTAGCTTATCTTCGGTTCTCTCAATCCAGTGGCGACTCTGCCTTCTCAGTCCCAGAGACCTGCTTTTTATGCAGTTTTCCCCCATTCACCCAGCCTGGCTGTCAATCACACAGCAGGGTGGCTGTCCTGGCCGGACAGTCACCTAGCCAATCAAACAGGAGTGTGACTTGGGTTATCAAGGGAACACATGGCAGGTGTCCTAAAACCCGTCCCTCACATCCTGCCGACCCAAACATTCAGGCGCCTAAGGAGGGCTTCTGTGCAGAAGCCCGCTAAAGGACGGTGAACAAAGGAACCAAACCTGGATTTGTGAGTTTAAAAAGACTAATAAAGTCAATGGCAACTTTACATGTTATGAGAGACAGTAGTCAGTCCCATAATATGGAGTCTAAAGTGGGAAGTCTGAAAAAGACAACCCTGTGTCACTGCACTGAAGGTGCTGTGTAACACACATTAAAAAGATGATGCCTATAGAGAAGGTGAAGATCCACAGTCTATCAACACAAAACATGTTAAACACACGCAGCAAAACACATGTAACAGTGGGAAAAAAGGCTCACACTCTTACGAGGTGAAAAAATGAATCCTAGAAATCCAGCAAAGCTGCTGAGGGACTCAGTAGGTAAGGGAAATTAGCCATTCTGGAGAATTCTTCCTAACAACCTTCAGGGGTCACACTGTCCCCTTGGCCTTCTCCCCAGAGGAAGAAGTGCCTATGGCAAGCGGAAACTTTCAACTTCGGGCTGATGAAGCCATGAGAGTCTCAGCTAGTGTTTCTTTAGTGTCCCTGGGTTTGTGGGAAGAACAGAATTTAGATGTCTATAATTCCATCCCAGATAATCCTAGAGGGTATTATAAAGATAGTGTTCTTGTGAATGGCCAGTACACTCCTGCCATCGGAAAGACTGGAGCCAGCATAACTGTGGTTGATGAATCATTTTTAAAGGTGGAGGATGTTGCTAAGCCACCCAAACGCCTAACCAAGTTAGCTGGATGCCCTGTGCAAATGCTTCCCCAGTTACCAGTTCTCATCAAGTGTAATGACATGACTGTCAAAATATCTGTTAGTGTGCAGAGTGAAGTGCCTGGGAGAGTCCTGTTGGGTAATTACTTAAAAACTCTTGGAGTTGTGTCTAGCATCCCCAGGCCTCCCAGTGATAGGAAACAGGATCTCACCAGGCCTGCAAGGGAGAGGACCTTGAGAGGCATTTCCAGGGGAAGAGATAGAGGAAACTATCACCCCCACCACACAGGAGTTGATCACTGCTATTTCGGGAAAGAAAGAGGTAAAGGGGAAACCCAAGACCTCCAAGAAGAAAGCAGATGGCAGTCCCTGTGCTACCAACAAGGACATCCCCAAGATTGTCCAAAGTCATACCTGTGACTCCGCCACCTGCTGAGGCTGAGTGTGAGATACAACCCTGTGTGGTTGATCCAGTCTCTGAAGAGTCAGATCTGGAAGAAGACATGACTTTGGTTGGAGATCTGGCAGAAGGTGGACCCAACAGGGCAGACCTCAGCAGAGGACAAAGCGAGTGTCCTACTCTTGAAGGTCTTTGACAACAGGCAGCTTCTCAACTTGATGGGCAAGAAGTTGGAAAGCATAGGTTGAGCTGGGAAGATGGCCTCTTCTACAGTGAACTGGCTGAGTATATCCCTGTGCACTGCAAAAGGCTTGCAGTGCCCCTAGAAAACAGACTCCAGTTCCTACAGTTGGCCCATGAGATAGGCTCTCCTTATACTTCTTCTCGGCTCAGATGGGTTCAGAAGTTGACAAACTCGGTAGTGTCAGGCTTTCTCAAATCTGATGTTGTCCCCGGAAGCTGCTGAACCCCCACAGTCCCCTTTGGATGCTAACCTCTTAACTGGTATCAAACAGTTCAGTTGAGAGCACCCCCAAGGGAAAGGGGGAAAATGGGACAAAATAATAAACTTCAGGTTTTGCTCAGCTTCTTTATCTGTCAACCTGTTGGTAAAAATAACAACAAATTCACTTTAGTCACTAACCTTTGAATTCCTTGGCTCTGACTTCTCTTTATAAATATAAGTAAATAAACACGCCACCATACCTGATTATCCTCTGTGAATAACGTAGAGGACGTGTGTGAATTCTACTGAAGAAAACATAAAAATAGAGTCTCAGATGCTCTTACTAGTTTCTTCAATTCGGTTTTGAAAAACTGCTAATCTCTCTCAGTTTAATGAGTTTATCTTCAAGCAGTTCAACTGTCTTTTACCCAAACAACCCGCTGGAAATATTATACATGTAGTTTGTATTGGTTTCTAGCTTCAACACAAATTCCAAAAATGACACTCTAACTATTCAATTTAAAATTGTTTGTTTCCTGAATGTATAAAAGTGTTCATTAATTGGATCTTTTGCTTGCAAAGAAGATTGCTCATAAAAGAAGCGTTCCTTTAACCAGAATATGCGCATGCGTGAAGATATTGTTTACTCCTTCTAAAATGGAAGCGCACATGAACAAGGAATTGAGTTCAAAAATGAAACTGGCATGGGCGCATGCGTAAAGGAATAGTATTCCACTCTTCTTAATATAAATTGTTCAAACATGAAAGAAGAAATTCCTCAGTTCTGGACACTAATCCTTGAAGAGGCAGTCCAGTGATGAACACGCGCCAGGTTAGAATGTTAGTAAATTAAACATAACGCCTCGGAGTCGCGTGGCTACCACACAGTCACTTGCGCAGACAGTGTAAGATTTCTAACGCTAGTCCGACGCTAAGAAAAGCACTGTTACCGTCAAAAGGTACAATACTCAATAATCTTTTATACGGCCGAAAAAACACACAACGCTAAAATGATAAACAGACCTCCACACTCCAACTTGCCAGGTGCAAAAAATGTGACGCAGTTCAATAAATTTAAATACAGTTCTAGAAGTTCAAAAATAAATTCTTGAAAGAATGAAATGAACTACTATTTAAACAAAAACTAAGAAAAACAGGAACAAGTTAATTAATGGTTTTGATATTTAACTCTTGCTTGAAAATCATAAAATTCCATAAAAGATAATGAATTCACTTAGCTTGCTTCTTTCTTTCACCGGAGCGTTTTCTAAGTTTCTTCTTAATTCTCCAACACTTTCCTGGTCCAAATAACTAATTTTAGGCACAAGGGCCTAACTAAAGTTTTCTAAATCTTAAGAGCTTCAAACATAAGACCTTCCAGCTGGGCTTCTGACAATGAAAGGCGGTTTAGAATGTTCCAACAATGCCTTTCTTTTACTTCTGACCAATCACTGATCCTTTTGGAATTCTCCATTTTGACTTGGGAAGCTCTCCACACTCTGCACAGAAAGTTAAGGCCCAAACCATACTTTATGTTAATCATATCCTCACTACACCACATTCATCCAAATCCCACGAAACCTGACAGTTAGGAGCTGTTGCACTTGCCAAACCTCTGGCAAGAGTGGAGACAAGAATATGTCACCCTTGGTGTCTCTCCCAGTGGTGGGAGTTCCTTTTGAGAGGGTGGGCATCAACATTGTTGGTCACCTTGACCCTCCCACATCTTCAGGAAACAGGTTTATCCTGGTTGTAGTAGACCATGCTACTAGTTATCCTGAAGCCATACCTATGAGAACTGATACGACTCAGGCTGTGGCTAAGGCTCTACTTGGTATTTTTACCAGAGTAGGGTTTCCTAAGAAAGTGATATCCGACAGGGGATCCAATTATATGTCCCACTACATGCAAGCCATGTGGAAAAACTGTGGTGTCACTTACATGTTCTCTACAGCCTACCATCCACAGACAAATGGACAGGTAGTGAGGTTTAATCATACAATGAAGAGCATGATAGGTGCTTTAGAAGAACCCCTTAAAAGAAAGTGGGACCTTCTACTGCCATGCCTTCTCTTTGCTTATAGAGAATTCCCTCAGGAGGGAGTTGGAAACAGTCCCTTTGTACTTCTCTATGACCATCCAGTCAGAAGTCCTTTGGCCCTGATTAAGTTGGGGTTGGAGAGTACTCCTTCCCCCAAGCAAGTCAGAGTGACTGACTTTGTGATAGGTCTCCGTAGGAGAATGTCACACATGATGGCAGAAGCTAGTGATAACTTAAAAGCAGGCCAGGCTCTGATCAAACATTGGCATGACCAGAAGGCCAACATGTTTGAGTTTACTCAAGACCAGCTGGTATTAGTTATGGTACCAACAAGGCAGAGGGCCTTGCAGGACAAATGGATAGGACCCTTCAAGGTTGTGGGCAAACTCGGAGAGGTGCACTATCTGGTGGACTTAGGCAGTCGAAGAAGGCTCCCAGAATTTTTCACACCAACCGTTTGAAGGCATATGTCTCAAGATCAGAAGTGGGAGCTTTGATACTAGCTTCAGCTCAAGAGGAGAAGGAGAGTGAACCTCTACCTGACCTACTCAGAGGCCAACCTTTAAATTAGAACATAGAAGGCGTCAATCTCTCTTCTCAACTGACATCTGAACAACAGGAGGAGTGCTAGGTTCTGTTAAATCAGTTTGCCTCCCTGTTTTCACTTTCTCCAGGTTTGACCCCTTGGGGCCAGCATGATATTCTCACTGGTGACTGTTTACCTGTGAAAAGCAGAGGTTACAGAATGTCAAGACATGTGAGATCCCACATCAAATGAGATGTCAACAAGATGCTTGATCTCAGGGTTATAGAGCCATCTACAAGTCCATGGTCTAGTCCAATTGTTCTAGTACGAAAGGCAGGATCCAAGGAGTTAAGATTATGTGTGGACTATAGAGCTCTAAATGCAGTCAGTAAGACTGATGCCCATCCTTTACCAAGGACAGATGAACTGGTGGACAAACTTGGTGCAGCCAAGTACCTCAGTACATTTGATCTGACGTCAGGCTATTGGCAAATAGCCCTGACAGACCATGCCAAGGAGAAAACTGCATTGTCAACCACAACAGACCTCTCCCAGTTTAAAGATATGCCTTTTGGATTAAAGATTGCACCGGCTACATTCCAAAGGATGGTCAATCAAGTTCTGAATGGGATGAAGGACTTCTGCATGGCATACTTGGATGACATTGCAGTAGTCAGCCATACTTGGAAAGAACATGTTGATCACTTAGGATATGTTTTGCAGGCTCTTGAGCAGGCCCATCTTACCATAAAGGCAAGCAAATGTCAAATTAGTCAGTGCAAAGTGGTCCACCTTGGTCATGAGGTAGGAGGAGGTGAAATAAGGCCATTGCCTAGCAAAGTACAAGCTGTACAAAAATGGGCTACCCCTACTACTCATACCAAAGTGAGCGCCTTCCTAGGGCTCTATGGGTACGACAGGAATTTCATAGAGAATTATGGGACCATGGCTTCTCCTTTGAATGTAGTCTCCTCTCCAAAATTCCCTAAAAAGGTTAAATGGAATGAGGAGTGCACTCAAGCTTTTGAAAACCTGAAGAAAGCCCTTTATCAAGCTCCAGTCCTCAGAGCTCCGGATTATCACCAACCCTTCATTGTGCAGACAGATGCATCCAATACAGGTATAGGTGCATTCCTTAATCAACTGGATGAGAAAGGTAGGGAGCACCCCATTTGCTTCATCAGTAGGAAACTGAAGGAACCAGAAACAAGGTGGGCAACCATAGAGCGTGAATGTTTTGCCATTGTGTGGTCTCTGTAGAAGTTTAGACCATACTTGCATGGATCTACTTTTGTGATTCAGACAGACCACCAACCCTTGAGATGGTTAATGCAAATGAAAGGGGAGAACCCAAAACTTCTAAGATGGTCAATCAGCCTGCAAGAGTATGATTTCACCATAGAGCACAGGTCAGGATGTCACCACCAAAATGCTGATGGTCTCTCTAGGATGTTTATAACTGACTAGAGTGACGAGATTCATTCAGGAGTGGATTAAATCCTCCTGTCCCTTAGTCTGGGGATGTGGGCGGCGAGTGTTAGGGAGAATTCTCCAGAATGGCTAATTTCCCTTACCTACTGAGTCCCTCAGCAGCTTTGCTGGATTTCTGGGATTTATTTTTTCCCCTGGTAAGAGTGTGAGCCTTTTTTCCCATTCTTACATGTGTTTTTCTATGTGTGTGTCACGACCCTCGCCCAAAACCCCATCTGGTAATCCCATTGGCCAGGTGGAGTCAGGACTCGGGCCTCTAGAGCCTGGCATCCTCTTCAAAAGCCCTCATGGGGCCAGTCCTGGCGCCTATGGCGCCTGGCTCATACACCATGAACAACAATGTACTTGGGAACTACTTTATTATATTATCAGCCAACATGGAGGCATCCACATAGCTTGGTTCCTAAGAACCAAGCTATGCGATCTAGTGTTTTGGGTGTGGCAGGCCTGGAACTACTTTCCCTGGTACTACTTTACCTGGGCTATATAAACCACACCCTGACTGCAGAGCATGCTTCGTGTTACTTTGCAGCTTGCAACGTGATGCTCACCGTGTCCAACTATTCCCTCGAATCTCGGTGAAGCAGAACCTGCAAGGAGACAAAAGGAACATCATTAGCAGCAGCATCTTACCTGCAGTCTTCATCTTTAAACACTCGCAGCTACTGAGAACAGTTTCCTCGAATCTGCACGCCTCCCGGACAAAACGACCTGAAAGAGGAAGAGAGAGGCAAGAGACATTTACAAATTATGAACTGCTCAAAAGGCTTACCTGGCTGGTCGCCTCTCGGCTGGTACCACTCCGGACATTCCACTCGTGCTGAAGAACACCGCGACATACAAGGAAGGAAAACATAGGTTAGCAAAGGCAAGACTTTGCAGCGCTGCACATAGCGCTTACTTACCGCATCATAGCGCTCTTAATGCGCCATCATTTACCAGCGGGGCTCAACCAAGCCAATTTGCCGCGCTGAAGCTCCGCATACCTAAGGGAGAAAAAAGAGACATTTTAAACAAAGAAAGGCATGCAGCATAGCAATAAAACTAAAGAACAGCAATAAGACCTACATGAACAATATCAAATGGGCCGGCGTCAGTGAAGTAACTGGATAGCACTCGCCCATGAAAGACAACGCGCCCCTGCAAAGAAGGCAGGACGGAGAGCACGCCTAATTCTACCACAAGGTGAGGAGAGGGCACCAGAGGGACTGAAAGCATACAGGGGTGGAGGGAGGATACTTACCCCAGTTGGTCAGTCTTGAACACAGTCCTCCTGTATTTTCAGGCAGAACCTTCCCCGCAGACCACATCAGGGCAAAGCTGAGAGGCATACCAGCGAGTAACCCAGCTGGGTGGCGTCCCTGTGGATACCAGGTGAGCGTAACAGAACACGAAGCCTACGATAACTTCCATTCTTGCTTGTGGTGCTGTTTAAACTCAGTGAAAATAATACCTGGCTTGATTGAAATTGAATTGCAGTGTTTTTGACAGTCTACGCAATTTGAAACAGAGAGTTTCCTCTCTGCACGTGTGACTATAGGCAAGAACTACAATCCCAGGAGGATTGTAGTTCTAGGCAGCTACTTCCCACCAAACCAGGCGCGCACGCGCCGGCGTGCATGGGCAGGCACAGTCTGTGGGAGCAGTGGAGGAGCAGCAACACGTCCGCTGTATTCTGGACAGAAAAGCCTTTTACATCCATAATCAATGTTGCTCCTGGACAACAATATAAACGGTGAGATGTCTAAGGGAAGGTAGGACCTTAAACAAAGGGAGAGATGATCCCCTCAAGGGCATTTCATCCCACTCCCTGCTACACCATGCAATTAAGGTAGGATTGCTAAACACCAGATCCATGTGCAAACACGCACTCAGCATACATGAGCTGATCACGGAGAAAGAAATTGATCTACTTTGTATTACTGAAAGGTGGCTTAAAGAGCCAATAGGACCCACCTGTGACATTGCCGTACCAGAGGGATACACAGTGTATAATACTAACAGGGAAGGTAGCCAGGGTGAGGGAGTGGCTATTGTAGGGAGAGAGTCGTTGAAACTATTCAAAGCAAATTTCAGTTGTCACGGATGTGAAACCCTACAGCTCAAATTAACGTTTACACCTAATGACTGCATCAACATAATAGTCATTTATAGACCTCCATCATTAGTCTCAGACTTTGAAAATGAGCTTAGCTCACAACTCATAAACTTAAAATCACCTAATTCATCCACATTGTTAGTAGGAGACTTTAACCACTGGAGAGGTAATAAGATGGACAAAGAAGCCATCTCTCTCAAGAGGACCTTAATAAATCTTGATTACGTTGTTATTAACAACAAACTCACAACCCCACAAGGCACCAACTGGATTGGACCTTAACGCACAACCTGCAGACTCAGAGGGTCGTCACAGAACCATGTATATGGAGTGATCACTATTTGGTGTCTTTTGAGGTTTTATTGGCTAACCCCAAACAGCATCATAATCCTCATATAAAAGTACAGAGTAGAAATTTTAAAACTTTAGGACCAGAACAACTCAAACCCTGTATCACAAGAATCCTGAAATCCTTCCAAGAGCAAGACGAATACCTTGCACAGATTCAGAATCTGGTGGAACAGGAAGCCCACATGAAAACTAAAATAGCGAGGAAAAATAGTAATCACCAAAAGTGGTTCAGTGAAGAACTAAACAAACAGAAATTAGAAAAAAGAGTGCTAGAAAGGAAATGGCACCAAAATCGCTCCAAGGAAAATAAAGACCACTTGAGTCAAGCCAATAAAAAATACAGGGAAAGCATTAAAGAAGCTAAGGTTAATTATTACAATAAAGAAATAGCAGCAGCATCAAATGCTACAAGCAAAATATTTGAAATATTAAAAAGCATAGAAAAACCTAAAGTCCTTCGTCCACCCTTTTCACCATCTAAGGAAGACTGCAATATAGTCCAAAATGCCTTCGCAGCAAAAATGCAAAAGGCAAGAGAAAACATAGTTAAAGCCAGAGAACAATCTGCAGAAGTCATGCCAGAGAAAGACTTTTTTTAATCAGGGAGTCACTGATTCCTTTAATTTCATATCAGTCTCGGTAGCAGACCTGCTGGTGGTACTAAACAAAATGAAACGAACATCATGTTTCAAAAATATACTTCCTTCAAAAATTATACTAGAAAATAGGGAAATATTCACACCTGTTTTGGTTAAAATAATTAACACATATTTTAAAGAAGGTTCAGTACCGAAGAAAATTTAAAAAGTCACAATTGCGCCTTTGGTTAAAAAGGTTGGTCTTGACCCCAAGGACCCAGGTAATCTATGTCCCATTACTAATGTTAACTTTGTCCTTAAAATATTGGACAAAATAGCTACGATCCAATTACAGAAACATATATAGGAGCAAGCAGTACTCCATCAACAACAATCTGGCTTCAGGGCTGTCCATAGTACAGAAACGGCCATGTTAGACCTGTAAAGCCATATGCTCCAGTTAGCGGACAGAGGCAAAACTGGGATGTTGATGCTGTTGGACCTTAGCGCAGCCTTCGACCTGGAGATCACCAGCTCCTAGTAAAAGCACTAAAAAAAATAGCGGGATGCTCCCCGATTGCCCTGGACTGGCTCATATCCTTTCTTTCGGAGCGTCAAGCCAGAGAACATTGGGGGGAAATGTTTCCAGAGGCTATCTCGATTATTTTCGGTGTACCGCAGGGAGCTAGCCTATCCCCGATGTTGTTCAACATATATATGAGAAGTCTCTGTGATTTGTTGGAGGACGTCAGCGTCTTTTTCACAAATTACACCGACGATACACAACTGGTATTAGAACTAGAGGGTGATCACACAAGAGAAAAAATTGCGGAAATCTACCACATAATAGACCAGTGGATGCAGCAAAACTGGATGTGCCTAAATAACACAAAGACAGAGCTCTTGATCTTTGGAACTAGCGCAGCCAGAGCCAAACTGGGAGAGGAGTATAATTTCTTCTCTATCAAAGAGGCCAAAATCCAAGTCTCTGGCAAGGTTAAGACCCTTGCGATGATGGTAGATGCCCAGGTGAGCTCAGAGGCTCAGGTCAACTATTTACACAAAAACAATTCATACTATATATGCCTCATTAAAGCCATTAGACCCTATCTGAGCGAAGAGAATTCTGCAACTATAGCTAGAGCAATAGTACTATCCAGACTAGACTATGGAAATGCATTGTTGTTGGGAGCAACAAAAAAAAGACATTGCCGGATGTCAAGTCATGGAAAATGATGTGGTTCGTCTAGTGAAGAAACTAAAAACTAGGGAGCACACAACAGAGGCACGGACATCATTGCATTGGCTAAGAGTTGAAGACAGAGTGAACTTCAAGTTAATGACAATCATTCACAGGTGTATCTTTGGAGAGGCCCCGCTATACTTCAAGAAGCATTTACAAGATATAGCCCCTCGAGACAACTATGTTCAGCGGATAAAGGACTACTAAACGTGCCAAGATACAAGCTCAAAGCGGGCATGGGCAGATCCTTCACTGTTTGCGCGGTGCAGCAATGGAACAAACTACCTCCTAAATTACGGTTAGAAAAGAACTATCAAACGTTTAGGAAGAGCTTGAAGACCTGCTTCTTCAAGTAAACTTTAATGCTTAGCAAAATAAGAACCCGGTGAGACAGACATTAATTCCAAATGTGACCATTACATGTTGTTTGTTAGCAGCGCCCTGATGCCTGTGCTTTATAAGCACCCATAACATAACATAACATCGTGGTCAGACGGAACGAACAACCAGATTTCGACAAAAACGAGGCTATAGCTGAGACAGAAGTTCCTGGCAGGTCCTGCAGGCTCATGGTTCCTGACGTGACTGTCGGACTGACACGAAGGAGGAAGACTGGAGGGTCCTGCACTGCCCAGGGAAGAAACCAGCAGCAGAGCACAGCAACAAATAAAAGGTACGTTCCTTAAAACCCAAACAGGGCCAGAGCTTCCTAGATATCCGGTTCACTGCAGCTGTGCACAGCAAATTTGACCAGGAGAGGGAGGCCTTGCTTGGTGTTTGGGCGAACTGGTTGGTCCCACCAGCTCAGGGGAAGAAGATTCCTTGCAGATCTTCTCTGTCGGCGAAGTTTGGAGATTCGGACCCGCAACAGGGCTTCAACAGGAACAAAGGAACCAAACCTGGTTAGGCACGCTGAGTAAAATACGAGAAAGACTATTACAAAAAGAAATGGCGAATAAACCCAGCCGGAACCAATTTAAAGTAAATGTGGTCCAGCGGGTTTAAGTTTGAGGCTTCCAAGATAGCCTTAAACAGTACCAAGGCTATTTAAATAAACTGTGGTAGGAAAAATATGGTAGATACCACTGCCACCAGCCAAATCTTAATGAAAAGGGAACAAAACAATGTTCCATGAGAGACAGACAAAAAGGGATAACTATTAACCCTTTCCAGTACTTTATGTAAGATAGGTTGTACTGGGTCTGTGAGTTTAGAAAGACTAATAAAGTCAATGACAACTTTACATGTTCTGGGAGACAGTAGTCAGTCCCAGAAAATGGTGCTTAGAGTGGGAAGTCTGAAGAAGACAACCCTGTGTCACTGCACTAAAGGTGCTGTGTGACACACAGTAAAAAGATGATGCCTATAGAGTAGGTGAGTCTCCACATCTCTGAACGCACAAATGTAAAACACACAGCAAAACACATGTAAGAGTGGGAAAAAAGGCTCACACTCTTACAAGATGAAAAATATAAATCCTAGAAATCCAGCAAAGCTGCTGAGGGACTCAGTAGGTATGGGAAATAGCCATTCTGGAGAATTCTCCCTAACACTCGCCCCCCAGACTAAGGGAGAGGAGGATTTAATCCACTCCTGGATGAATCTTTTCACTCTAGTCGGTTACAAACATCCTAGAGAGACCATCAGCATTTTGGTGGCGACTTCCTGACCTGCGTTCAATGGTGGAATGAAACCCTTGCAGGCAGATTGACCATTTTAGAGGTTTTGGGTTCTCCCCTTTCATTTGCATTAATCATCTCAAGGGTTGGTGGTCTGTCTGAATTACAAAAGTAGATCCCTACAAGTATGCTCTAAATTTCTTCAGAGACCACACAATGGCAAAACATTCACTCTCTATGGTTGCCCACCTTGATTCTGGTTCCTTCAGTTTCCTACTGATGAAGCAAATGGGGTGTTCCCTACCTTTCTCATCCAGTTGACTAAGGACTGCACCTATACCTGTATTGGATGCATCTCTCTGCACAATGAATGGTTGGTGATAATCAGGCGCTCTTAGGACTGGAGCTTGACAAAGGGCTTTCTTCAGGTTTCAAAGGCTTGAGTGCACTTCTCATTCCATCTAACCTTTTTAGGGAATTTTGGAGAGGAGACCACATTCAAAGGAGAAGCTATGGTGCCATAGTTCTATTTGAAATTCCTGTAGTACCCAGTGAGACCTAGGAAGGCTCTCACTTGGAAGTAGTACGGGTGGCCCAGTTTTGTACAGTTTGTACTTTGCTAGGCAATTGCCTTATTTCACCTCCTCCTACCTCATGACCAAGGTATACCACTTTGCCCTGACCAATTTGACATTTACTTGCCTTTATGGTCAGATGGGCTTGCTCAAGAGCCTGCAAAACATATCTTAAGTGATCAACATGTTCTTTCCAGGTAGGGCTGAACACTGCAATGTCATCCAAGTATGCCATGCAGAAGTCCTCCATCCCATTCAGAACTTGATTAACCATCCTTTGGAATGTAGCAGGTGCATTCCTTAATCCAAAAGGCATAACCGTAAACTGGTAGAGGTCTGCTGGGGTTGAAAATGCAGTTTTCACCTTGGCATGGTCTGTCAGGGCTATTTGCCAATAGCCTGACGTCAGATCAAATGTACTGAGGTACTTGGCTGCACCAAGTTTGTCCACCAGTTTAACTGCCCTTGGTAAAGGATGGGCATCAGTCTTAGTGACTGCATTTAGAGCTGTACAGTCCACACATAATTGAAACTCCTTGGATCCAGCCTTTGGGACTAGAACAACTGGACTAGACCATGGACTTGTAGATGTCTCTATAACCCCAAGATCAAGCATTTTGTTGACCTCTCCTTTGATTTGGGATCTCACATGTTCTGACATTCTGTAACCTCTGCTTTTAGACAGTCACCAGTGAGAATATCATGCTGGCCCCAAGTGGTCAAGCCTGGTGAAAGTGAAAACAGGGAGGCAAACTGATTTAACAGAACCTTGCACTCCTCCTGCTGTTCAGATGTTAGTTGAGGAGAGAGATTGACTCCTTCTATGTTCTCATCCAAAGGTTGGCCTCTGAGTAGGTCAGGTAGAGGTTCACTCTCCTCCTCCTCTTGAGCTGAAGCTAGAAGCAAAACTCCCACTCTGGTCTCGAGACACATGCCTTTAAATGGTTGGTGTGAAAGACTCTGGGAGCCTCCTTAGGTCTGCCTAGGTCCACCAGATAGTTCACCTCTCAAAGTTTACCAATAACCTTGAAGGGTCCTATTGTCAAAAAATAAATCATATCGTGCCTCCTATTGTAATAAATATATGAATATTGGCCTACGCCAAGCTGCTCGAAAGTCGCTTGTGAAAGAATCCGTGTTGCAAGGTCCTGACCTTAAATCATTGTAAGCCGCCATTTTAGGTCAAACCGCCATTTTAGGATTCACTTTGTAAAAGTCACCCTGTGAGTTAAAATGGTGGACGATGTCATTCCAGAATACAACATGGCCGCCTTGACCTCTGTACATAGCTAATATGTAACTTGCCTGCAGGCCACTTGTTGAGGTCGTGAACTGAGACCTTGTCCTTCGTTGACCTGTGTGTAGAAGGATTACTCGTGCAATGAAACTAATCCACAAGCATATGTTGAAACAATGTATTCAAATACTGAACATAGAACATCTGTTTAATTACATTGTATTAATGTTCGAGAAGGGCTGCATGGAAAATCTTAGAATATACAGTTATTGCATAGGCTTGTTGATACATGTATTAAAAGCAAACCAGTTATATGCGGTTGTTTTGAGACTTGGCACAAATCCTAGATTGTTGATGTATTAAATGGAATATTAACCCGAAGTGGGGCTGGACATCGTGCCCACTAAGTGTATAAATAGCGAATGCATTCTGATGTACAACGTCTCTCACTGAACACACTGAACCACCCTGGAGTTCGTTGTGTTGTACTGAGGGCCGATAGCTATCTGAAAATAAAGTACTTTGTATGTTCCTTTGTAACCCGTGTTCGGTGTATTTCCTTTTGGGGTACTCAGCCTCGATATTTTGATTTTGTTTTCACAGTTGGCTCCCAAATAGGGACCCTCAAGATTGATGCCGGATTGTTGAAGGTTGACGCACGCTATCGGACCGGGATCGGACGGTGTGACATAAGGGGCCACACTGAACGAGACGCGACACCTCAGCAGCGCTGCACAACCCGATCCTTGGACAATAAGCGTGTGGTCGAGACGGCATCTTGACGAGGGTCCACTTATCGAGGTGGGCAGATTTGTCGAACTCACCATACACGAGGTAAGATTAGTTAGGTAAGATTCTTTGAAATCCGATCGGACCTCCTTAGGTTTGGTCAGGTGAGTCATGACCCGATTCTTAATTTAATCCTGACAATTTGAATTTTGGCGCATTGTATCTGCAGACACAATTATTCACCAGGTAACACCAAGAATTTGAGATATGCCTGGGAAATTGTCTACCTGCCTTAGGGCATTATTCCACAGTGATAGACAATCTTTGGAATTTAGCCGTCCGGCACCACAGGAGGGGTCGCCGGCATGTACTATGTACTGTAAGCATGGCATTGGAAGGATAGTATTTGACGACATTTAGCACAGACAAACCAGACATGCCTCTGAACTTCAGTGGCCAATCAATGGTAGTTTTGAAATCCCTCGTATTGAGTATTTACAGTCAATTCTATTAAAGAAAAAGGCTAGACCTGCAGCATTTGATGTTTTGCAGAATTGGAAAAAAAGAAGCGTTGCAGCAACTTAAAAGTAGAGAAAAACATGCACGCTGTCATAAAACGAACACTGAAAAAGCGTTGTTATATGATCAGGACAAACAGGCTGAGGCGACTAAAAATATGGATAGGGCTCTGCCTAATGTTCCCCTTCCTCCAGCTCCCCCACCTCTTTTTATCGCACCAGTTATAGTACCTCCATCAAATTTGCCTGCTCCCTCTCTTCCAAGTGGTCCTGAGACGCTTGTAATCGATCGAGGTGGAGGGTCAAAGGTTGTCACTCGCAATACTGTACCACCGGAGAAGAAACATGAGTTAATTGCATGGGCTAAGCATTGTATGGAGAAGGATGATCAAGCTAGCGTTTTTGCCACACTTTGTAATATGGATAAGTTTCCTGAGAAAAATGTTTTTATTGAAGGTTTAGGGATTCAGTTATGCATAATGTGGGGAAGATTAAATAATGCGGATCTTCCGCAAGGGTTAAGGGATCTAAATACTCTAGCTCTTTCTAGAGACACTGTGGAGAAGGTAAATGAGCATGTGGAGAGGTTATTTGGGTATAGAAAGGAGTTAGAAAAGTTACAGAATGAGGATGACGAGGAGAAAAATATGTATGTACAGAAACGGTTCCTTCCGTGTCGTAAATCGATATCTGCGGAAACGCGAATTTGTAAGAAAGACGCAATTAGATGGATTTCAGACATATCGATAACTCCTGTTGAAGTATATGACACGTATAGTCAATATACGCTAGAAATGCAGAGGAAAGTGATACAGGTAATGGTAGAGTACCTGCAGGATGAGTGTGTGAAAAGGAAGATTAGTTGTCCCACAGAGTTATTGAGTATTTACAAGAGAGCTTTTTCAATTGACACTTCTTCGACTACTTTAGCGCTCGATTTAGCTCTGTTGCTTAGTAAGCATTCGGAGTCACCTACCTCTCAGTTGCCTATGAGAGAAGTCCCTCTGACATTTGTCCCAAAGGTCGAGGTTGCGGCCAATGCTGCACAGGGTATAGTTGCTGTGAACATTACCGCAAACTATGTATCGCAGTTCGTTCACGTCCCGTTCTCAAGACAGGAAGTGAATACTATTAGGCAATCTATTCCTGATATTAGGAAAAATACGACAGGATTCTATAAAGAAATAGAGTCCGTCTTGCAATCCTCAGTGTTCACCTTAGGCGATATTGATCTGTTATTTCCTGTACTCCTGCCCGTAGATTTGTGGAAACAGGTTAGAACAATAGACGACATACCTGGTTTGGGAGACACGTGGGCTAACATAACTAGGCTTGACGGAGAAAGGCCAGCTAGAGAGAGACCGCCTCAGGTGATACTAACTTTGCCTGATAGAATCGTTGCTAAATTAAAAACCATAATTCCCGAAAAGAGAATTATTTGGGACAAGCTTACGGCCTGTGTCCATGGAAAATCTGAGGGTGCTACCAAGTTCTTTAATCGGTTCGAACAGGTATTCTCGGATTTCGGTGGACAAGACCTAGGCACAGAGTCTGGGAAAAGGTTGTTCGTGGACACATTTGTGCGTGGTTTGCTGCCTGACATCCGGTCGCAAATTATGTCTTCTGAGAGCGCTTGGCAGGCGAAATCACAATCAGAAGTACTGCACATGGCTCAGTACTACGAGAACCGTGCAAATAATGAAAAAGATAGGGTTGAAAAACGAAAAGGAGATTGGAAAACTAAAGTGCTATTGCAGCAAATATGGAGAGAGGCCCCAGACGAGGTAGTTCTCAGGTTAGAGGTCAGTATGTCCCGCAGGGGAATGTGCCCTTGGGTCCTGTGAACATTAACCAGTGCGCTTATTGTCATCGAGAGGGTCATTGGCGAGCACAATGCCCCGTCCTTCAACAAAGGTCAAATAATACATTTGGTAATATAGGTAGGCAATCCAGAGTTCGCCCGGGTGTAGGGGGTCCTGGTAGAGGTCAGTTTACACAGGACCCTCAGCAACCTTTCTTGCAGGACAATCATACTCCGAGTGTGTACAGCAGGAACATATTTGATCATCGTTCCGCTGCATATTCATCTGAAGAGCTTCCTTTTGATGATATTCTGTTCCGTTGGAATTGTCTGAAGCAGGGTTTGGAACCTACACCTATTCCCGTCAATCAGAAGGGTCCCTACGTTGAAATGGTGGTGGGAAATAGGAAACATCAGTTTTTGATAGACACTGGAGCACAGAAGTGTTCCATTGATCATTCACGGGTTCCAAACATTCTACTGTCAGGGCAAACCAATGTTTCTTTAGGGTTTTCTGGTACACCAGTTGTTTGTCCAGTTTCTTTGCCGGTACCTATTTCTTTGGGTCCCTTCACGGACCATTGTCCATTTCTGTTGACTTCGGATTGCGGGGAGAACTTGCTGGGGTTGAATCTGTTAAAAGGAATTAAATGCAGTGATTTATTGTTCTTCTGATGGAGTACGCTTGACGATTTCACCACAGCAATTTTCTGCCTCGCAATTCTTGACTAGACCTTTTCCTCCAGAATTCATTATTTGTACCAGAGAGCTTGTGGGCTGTCGATGACAATGATGTTAGTGTTTTAAAGATTGAACCTGTCAAGATAGTTTTGAAATATGGAATTGAGCTGCCACGCATTCCTCAATATAAAATTTTAGCTGAGGGCGAGCGAGCTTTGAAATGCATTGTTTCCGATTTTGTGCATTGCGGGGTCATTGAAGAAATTTCAGGGAGTTTGTGTAACAGTCCGATTTTACCCATGTACAAGAAAGGCAATAATGCAATTCCATTCCGTTTCATAATTGATTTACGTGCCATTAATAAAGTTGTGGCACCACAATTTCCAATTGTGCCTGATGTAACGACAATCCTAACCATGATTCCAGCTACAGCTACTTACTTTAGTGTTGTGGACCTAAAGAATGCTTTCTTTAGTATTCCTATACACAAGGATAGTAGATATTTGTTTGTGTTCACCTTAGGGGGACGCTTGTTCACATTTACTCGTGCACCTCAAGGGTACACAGAAAGTCCTAGCATTTATAGTAGGGCTTTGAAAGAACAACTTGATACCCTTGAAGTGCCCTCTACCTGTACATTGCTTCAGTACTTTGATGATTTGCTTCTAGCTGCTGACTCTGAGAGGGCCTGTAAGGAGGGCACTGTGTTATTACTTATCCATCTAGCTAAGCATGGTCACAAAGCTTCGCTTTAAAACATTTCAATATTGTTGTCAGGAGGTCGCCTATTTAGGCTATCTCCTGTCAAAGGAGGGAAGAAGATTGACACCTGAAAGAATAAAACACATTTCTGGCATGTCTGTCCCAAATACACAGAAGGAAGTTAGAGCCTTGATAGGTATGGCTTCTTACTGTAGGTTGTGGATCCCAAATTTTTCACTAGTGATCAAACCGATGTTGGCTTTGACAAAGAAAGGCATTTCTTCGCCATTGCCATGGAACGAGGTACACCAGCAATTGTTTGACTTGCTTAAGACTGCATTATGCTCTGCACCAGTTTTGGGCACACCAAACTACAAAAAGGCCTTTGTGTTGTTTCTGCATGAATGTGATGGATGTGCTTTGGCTGTATTAACGCAGGAACATGGAGGGAAGAATAGGCCGTGCGGTTAATTTTTTTCCGCCCTTGATCCTGTAGCATGCGCTTTGCCAAGATGTTTGCGAGCTGTCGCTGCTGCTGCTGCATCTCTAAAACAGAGTGAGGAAATGGTCCTAGGCCATGATCTAACCCTGATGGTGCCTCACTCTGTAGATGTTCTACTGAACCGAACTCAAACGCAACACCTCACTTCTGCACGGTTGACAAGATATGAATTGATCTTGTTTGCTCCTCACATTCAAATTAAGAGGTGTTGTGTTCTTAATCCGGCTGAACTCCTACCTTTCCCGCAAGATACTACTTGCGGCAATGAAGTACCACATGATTGTTTGTATACGACCGAACAAGAGACAAAGGGTACAATTGATTTGAAAGATACTGCTTTGGATAATCCGCAAGGAGAGCTGTTTTGTGACGGCTCCTGCTTCAAACTTCCGGATGGTACATCCACAGCTGCTCATGCGATCACTACATTCAGCACGGTTGTGGAAACTAAGAGAATCACGCATTATTCTGTGCAGGCCGCAGAGATTATAGCATTGACCCGAGCTTGTGAACTTTCCGAAGGGCTTACAGTAAATATATATACTGATAGTCAGTATGCCTTTGGGGTGGTTCACAACTTTGGGAGACTTTGGTCAGAGAGAGGGTTCCTAACTTCGCATGGCACCAAAATTCAACATGGCTCCCTAATAGTACAACTACTCTCAGCGCTTGCGCTCCCTACTCAGTTAGCAGTTATGAAATGTGCAGCAGATCGAAAGATTACAGATGATATAGGGAAAGGGAATGCTTTCGCTGATCAGATAGCTAGGCAAACTGCTACCGATCTCCTTACGGAGATGTATGTTTCAAGGGAATCTGTAGATGCTTATGCAATAGATGAGGGTGTTGGGTCTTACGCGATATCCAAGCTGATTCCACGTTAGAAGAATACAAAAGGTGGGCTGAAGGCTTGGGGAAACTTGATGATGGCGGGTGTTGGGTGGACATAGTAGAAGGGAAATGGCTACTCCCTGACACGTATGTCATGATGATGGTCATCATGGCCCATGGTCCTACACATGTATGTGCCCAGAAGATGACAAAAATGTTAGAGAAAGTTTGGGTGAATGACAAAATTTCAAAAATTGCCCAGCGCTAGGTCCAGGAATGCATGATTTGCCTGCAACACAATGTGGGAAAGGGGACAGTAACTCCAAGGGGTAGTTTTGGGCCACCCTCTGTCCCCTTTGAAGTGATCCACTTTGATTTTATTGAAATGGAATGATGCGATAATAAGAATTATGTACTGGTGGTTATCTATGCTTTTAGTAAATGGGTTGAGGCTTTTCCTTTTAAAGATGCTACAGCTATGACTACTGCAAAAATCATGTTAAAGGAATACTTCCTGCGGTTCGGTTTGCCAAGAGTTATCTGGTCGGACAATGGTCCACATTTTGTCACTGCTGTAATTCTGCAGATATGTATGGCATTACGAATTGACAAACGATTCCATTCGGCCAGACATGCTGAGAGCGCCGGACTATTAGAAAGACACAACGGTGTCATCAAGAACAAGCTCACTAAGACGTGCCGGCACCAAACTAAAATGGCCGGACGCCTTACCGATCGTGTTGTTATCCATGCGCACAACCCCTCAAACTAAGAATGGGCTCTCTCCATTTGAGGTGGTAATGGGGAGACCTGCCAATATTTGGAACCTTCCTAAATGTAACTCATTAAGAAATGTTGAAAGTGTATTACTTTCCGATTATTGTAGCCAGTTGACTAAAAACCTGTATTTGATTCATCACCAGGTACGAGAAGCTTTACCTGTGCGATACGAGGGCCCGGGCCACACGGCCTGGAAGTTGGGTGGTCGTCAAATCTTTCGAGCGCTCCTCTTGCCTCGCGCTTCGCTGGCGTGGGCCATTCCATGTCCTGTTGGGTCAACCAGACAGCGGTGCGGGTCACTGGGAGAAAGAACTGGATCCACACGTCCCACGTCAAGAAACTTCCTCACCCTGAGCCACACGTTACAGAAGAAACAGAACCCCTCGCTGACACTGCAATCAACGATCCCAAAGCAGTAAGTAGCATTGAGAGTGTGTCAGAGAATCTCTCTGAGCTCGTGAGGTTTGGGGAAGCTGCCATTTTGTCTCCACACTCTCCACAAATTTTGCATCCGGAAACTGCTATTTCGAATTCGGCACCTTCACTTGCTTCCGACACGTTGCTTCCAGCAGGAAGTGACGACATATTGTTTCCGGATCAATCAGTACTGGGAAAAGTAAGGTTCAATCTACGACCACGAAAATAGACTTACGGCACAGTTTGGCTGTGCATCTGATAGACTTAGATAGACTTACGGCACGGTTCGGCTGTGCATTTGAAGAAGAAAAGGATCATCGAGGGCTTGTTTTTGCCCAAATTTGAGAAAGGGGATTCTGTTGGCTAGGGTTGTGGAAGGACTAAGAGGTCGCTCGACCAGGAGGTCGCCAGCAACAAACTTTGAGGCATCCATTTGAAGACTACAATGCCTGCTACCGCTACCGCTCGTATGGGACTTGTAAATAAAGGGGTGACCAACTGGGACGATGGACAAAATGCCTGGGCCCCGAAAATGTATTGCTGTTTTTTTATAATGATATTTGGGTTTTTAATAGCTGCTGCCTTAGGATTGTGGTACCTCGAGGACACTCACTCTTTAGAACTTTTGTTGCTTACTGAAAGTACACCTATTGTTCCTACTCCCCTAGTACATTTGCATACTCTATCCCCTAGGGATTCTCAGCACAGACAAAGGTACCACAATAACACTTTACTGCTTATCGTGAATGCTACGCATGCCATTTTTAATAAATCTAACTGTTGGGTCTGCTCACATTTACCGCAACACGGGGATAAGGGGCTAGGTTGGTATATTTATCCTTTACCTTTGACAACTGCTTGCAATGCTTCTCTTAGAGCATTGTTCTTTGGCTGGTGGAATGATAGCATCTCAGGGAACTTTGATGGCACTAATTTGAATAGTTTTGAGAAATGTGTTTTGACTCCCCTGGGATGCTCGCTTTTCGCAAATAGGAGTAAACCGAATGTTGCTTCTATTAGGCCTTCTGATAAATTGTCTCGTCCTTTCCAATCTTTGATTTCCTTTAAGATGGCTCCAATAGGCAATAAGGACGCCATGCCTCCTTCTTACAATGTTAAACATAGCCCCAATTTAGTCTCTTTTTGTATACAGAGGAATGGTACTCAGTCAATGGGAAATTTTCTAGGTTGTGCCAACGTTGCAAATTTGACTGGGGAAAACAGACCTTTGTATGCAGGCGAACCTGTCAACTTTGTATGTGGTAATGTAGCATTCCCATGATTGCCCAGGGACTGGCAGGGAACCTGTTATTTAGGGATCCTGTTACCTGGGGTGTTTATAGCTAGTACAAGAAAAGTTTCGAAGGCTCGTCCACGGTGGGACGAGAATGGTGACACCCCAGCACAAATCTTGGAAGATATAGCTAAATCAGTTGTGCCATTTTGGGGGCAGATAGCGAATTCAGAAGATATCAGAAAACTAGCGAGAGTACTGGAGAGAACCATTAACCGGACCACAGACATACTTTATAATATGACGTTAGAACAGAAGGCGATAAGATTAGTAGCATTTCAAAACCGAATGGCATTAGATGTCATTCTGGCTGAGCGTGGTGGAGTGTGTAAATTAGTGGGGTCCGCTTGCTGTGTTTTCGTACCAGATTCCTCCCCAACTATCTTAAAGGCAATACAGAATCTGCACGTCCTTAGTTCCGAAGTGCATGTTCCCGAGGGAAACTGGGATCTAAAGACTTGGTTCTGGGACTTCTTGCGATCTTGGGGTTGGAAGGTACTTTCGGTCTTGCTAATTATTTTGGGAATCCTGTTGTTTCTTTGTTGCTGTATTCAGTGTCTACCTGGTATGAGTTCAATGCTAGGGGGATGTTGCGCACAAGCGATAGGTTTGATAGGACATAAAGTGTATGCCCCGAATAAAACTTCCAAAGAATATGTGTTGAAAGATATTTTAGCAAATGACCTAATGGCAATAGATATTTCCGATAGTGATTCAGGGTGCATGGACGATGATGCATGGAGTTATTTGCAAGGAGATCCAAAGTAGTTTTTAGCACTTGGCATAGGCGAAAAGGAGGGTTTGTCAAAAGAGAAATCACATTGTGCCTCCTATTGTAATAAATATATGAATATTGGCCTACGCCAAGCTGCTCGAAAGTCGCTTGCGAAAGAATCTGTGTTGCAGGTCTTGACCTTAAATCAATGTAAGCCGCCATTTTAGGTCAAATCGCCATTTTAGGATTCGCTTTGTAAAAGTCACCCTGTGAGTTAAAATGGTGGACAATGTCATTCCAGAATACAATATGGCCGTCTTGACCTCTGTACATAGCTAATATGTAAGTTGCCTGCAGGCCACTTG
The DNA here is from genome assembly GCF_040938575.1 of Ambystoma mexicanum. Lineage (NCBI taxonomy): Eukaryota > Metazoa > Chordata > Amphibia > Caudata > Ambystomatidae > Ambystoma > Ambystoma mexicanum. The sequence continues at coordinate 588,115,170 of NC_090933.1, forward strand.
TTGAGATCGTGAACTGAGACCTTGTCCTTCGGTGACCTGTGTGTAGAAGTATTACTCGTGCAATGAAACTAATCCACAAGCATATGTTGAAACAATGTATTCAAATACTGAACGTAGAACATCTGTTTAACTACATTGTATTAATGTTTGAGAAGGCCTGCACGGAAAATCTTAGAATACACAGTTATTGCATAGGCTTGTTGATACATGTATTAAAGGCAAACCAGTTATATGCAGTTGTTCGAGACTTGGCACAAACCCTAGATTGGTGATGTATTAAATGCAATATTAACCCGAAGTGGGGCTGGACATCGTGCCCACCAAGTGTATAAAAAGCAAATGCATTCTGATGTACAACGTCTCTCACTGAACACACTGAACCAAGCTGGAGTTCATTGTGTTGTACTGAGGGCTGATAGCTATCTGACTTTGCTCTGTTTTTGTAACTGGATTCAGTATAAAATAAAGTACTTTGTATGTTCCTTTGTAACCCGTGTTCGGTGTATTTCCTTTTGGGGTACTAAGCCTCGATATTTTGATTTTGTTTTCACACTATCCATTTCTTCTGCAAGGCCCTCTGCCTTGTTGGCGCCATAACTAATACCAGCTGGTCTTGAGTAAACTCAACCATGTTGGCCTTCTGGTCATGCCAATGTTTGACCAGATCCTGACCTACTTTTAAGTTATTAGTCACTCTGACTGGCTTGGGGGAAGGAGCACTCTCAAACCCTTCCTCAATCAGGGCCAAGGGACCTCTGACTGGATGGCCATAGAGAAGCTCAAAGGGACTGTATCCAACTCCCTCCTGAGGGACTTCTCTATAAGCAAAGAGAAGGCATTGCAGTGGAAGGTCCCATTTTTTTAAGGGTTTCTTCTAAAGCACCTATCATGCTCTTCATAGTACAACTAAACCTCTCTACCGGTCCATTTGTTTGAGGATGGTAGGCTGTAGAGAACTTGTAAGTGACACCACAGTTTTTCCACATGGCTTGCATGTAGTGGGACGTAAAATTGGATCCCCTCTCGGAAATCACTTCCTTAGGAAACCCTACTCTGGTAAAAATACCAAGTAAAGCCTTAGACACAGCCTGAGCCGTAACAGTCCTCAGAGGTATTGCTTCAGGATACCTAGTAGCATGGTCTACTGCAACCAGGATAAACCTTTTTCCTGAAGAGTTGGAAGGGTCAAGGTGACCAACAATGTCAATGCCCACCCTCTTAAAAGGAACTCCCACCACTGGGAGAGGCACCGAGGGTGCCACATTCTTGGCTCCCCTCTTGCCAGAGGTTTGGCAAGCCTGACAGCTCCTACAGAATTTGTCAACTTCTGAACCCATCTTAGGCCAGTAGAAGTATAAGGAGAGCCTTTCCTTGGTCTTTTGGAAACTCAAGTGACCAGCCAAAGGAATCTCATGCACAAACTGTAGGAAGTGGAGTCTGTTTTCTAGGTGCACTACAAGTCTTTTGCAGTCCCCAGGGATAGAATCTGTTGGTTCACTGTAGAAGAGGCCATCTTCCCAGTGCAACCCATGCTTCCTAGGCTCTTGCCCATCGAGACGAGAAGCTGCCTGTAGGCGAAGACTTTCAAGAGTAGGACACTCTCTTTGTCCTCTGCTGAAGTCTGCTCTGTTGGGTCCACCTTCTGTCAGTAAAGACTGTAGCTCAGGATGGTCAACAGGGTCCAGCTCTCCAAACAAAGTTATGTCTTCTTCCAGATCTGACTCTTCACAGACTGGATCAACCATGCAGGGTTGTACCTCACACTCAGCCTCAGCAGGTGGAGGAGTCACAGATATGACTTTTGGACAATCTTGGGGATGTCCTTTTCAGTAGCACATGGGTGCTATCTGCTTTCTTCTTGGAGGTCTTGGGTTTGTCTCTTTCTTTCCTGAAATAGCAGCAAGCAACTCCTGTGGGGTGGAGGTGAAGGTTTCCTTAAGGTCCTCTCCCTTGCAGGCCTATTGAGCTCCTATTTTCTTTTACTCGGAGGCCTGGGGGTACTAGACACAACTCCAAGAGTTTTCAGGTCATTGCCTAACAGGACTCTCCCAGGCACTTCACTCTGCACACTAACAGGTATATTGACAGTCATATCATTACACTGGATGAGAGATGGTAACTGGGGAAGCATTTGCACAGAGACTCTAGCTAACTTGGTTAGGTGTTTGGGATCCTTAGCAACATCCTCCACCTTGAAAAATGATTCATCAACCACAGTTATGCTGGCTCCAGTGTCTCTGATCGCAGGAGTCTCCTGGCCATTGTTTGTTTGTTTGTTTGTTTATTTATTTGGTAATGTGCACCAAACCCTAAGGTAGCTGGATGCAATCAGGCCAAGTATACTTAAAGCTTAGTTACAACTCATGCAATGGTTGCAGGCATACAATGGTATCTTGCTACCACTTGCAGGTTACATTGGGGCGTGGTGCAATGGTTACATATACATAATACATGGTGCAATGGTTACATATACATAATACAGTCATGTGGGCAATGGTTACATATAAATAATCAAGTCGTGTAGGCATAGATAGGGAGGCAGATAGCTGGAACAGTGCTAGGAAGGTGAGGCGATTGTTAGCAGTTGTTGGTATGTAACCAGTTCAGTATGTTACGTCTGAATTTAGGATAGGGTTGTTCAGTTCTAATGTCTAAAGGTAGTGGATTTTATGATATAGCTGCTTTGACCGGGAAGCTAGATCCGCCAGCTGTGGCTAGCTTAAATCTTGGGATCTCTAGGAGATGGGCATTGGCAGATCTGGTTAGTCGTGTAAAGGTTCTCCTGATTATTCTTTCTGAAAGATATGGTGGTGCTATATTGTTCAGGTACTTAGATGTGAGTGAAGCTGATTTTAGCAGGATTCTGTCCTTTATATTTAACCAGTGGGCATTTCTCCTAAATTTAGTAATGTGCTCTCTATTGTGGATATTTAGGGCAGCTCTTAGGGCATTGTTTTGCAGCCTTTGGATTTTATCAGTGATGTATTTGTTACCACCTGAGTACAAGGCATTACAAAAATCCAGACGCAACATTATGAGTTTGTCAGCCATGGTGATGCAATTTGTTTCGGATAGAAAGGGTCTGCAGACTCCGATAAGCTTACAATTGTAGGCAGTTGAACATGCTAGTGAGTTGACTTGTTTCTTAAAGGTTAGTGTGGAATCAAAGTAGAAGCCTTATGTTTTCACTATGTGCATCACCTTAATCGAATTAGAGTCAATATTGAATGAGGCATAGCTATGACTGAGTTTTTTTAGGTTAAACTCTGAGCCTGTGATCAGTATCTCAGTTTTATCGTCATTCAGGCAGAGGCCATTGGATACCTCCATGCCTGAATGAGGAGGTATATCCTGTTTACTAGAGCCGAATCCTCAAGAAAGTTGCCTGAAAGGGGAATGAGGATCTGGGTGTCATCTGCATAATTTGTTTAGGTGACACCCAGCCTGTCCAACTTGTCGAATAGGGGCTTAGTAAAAATGTTATGCATAGTAGGTTAGACGCATTATGCTTGTGGTATGCCGCATGATGTTTTTATAGGGTCAGCGGATGCTGAATGGGAGAATACTTTCATCGTATGGTTTGCTGGGAAGGACTGGACCCATAGTATGGCATCACTTGAGAAATGGACTGCCAACCTGAGGTGATTGCATAAGACTGCATGATCCACCAGATCGAAGGCTGCCGATGGGTCAAGGAGGAGTAGCATTGCTGTCTTCCCATTATCCTTCAACTATTCGATTTTGGGTCTTAAGGTCTATTAGGGCTGTTTCCGTTCCATGTATAGGGCAGAACCCACATTGACGTGAGCCTAATAGGTGGTTGACTTCAAGGTAATCCTGGATTTGAAGGCACACTACTCTATCGATAATTTTTAGAAGGAAGGGGACAGTGGTGATGGGTCTGTAATTAGTTGGGATAGAGGGGTCCAATGTTCGTTTTTTAAGTAGTGGGACAACCCAGGATTCTTTGAGGTTATTGGGCACTGAGTTGGTCTTGAAGGAGGCATTGATCAGCTTCGAGATGAAGGGGGCTAGATCTCTAGCTGTGTCCTTTATAATTTGGGCCGGGCAGCTGTCTCCCTTGCAGTTTGATGGTTTTAGGGAGAGAATTATTTTCTCAGTTTCAAGGATAGAGATTTTAGTAAATCTAAAGGTTATAGTGGTTCTGTCAGGAGTGGATTGGTCGGTGGGTTGCTGCTCGGATGGGAGCAGTGAAGCTTTTTTTATAGCTATTTTTGATTGGAGGGAGGCAATTTTATTTGACAAGGAATTTTGTATGTCAATGCACCATTGCTTGTCTTTGGGGGCATTGTCAACGGGAGGGATAGGTGCTTCCATTTCCCTAAGGATGGTAAATAATTCCTTAGTGTTAGTTTTAGCCTTTGAGATTCTGTCATTAAAGGTGTTCTTTTTTGTGATGATTATTTATTTCTTGTTCAGCTTAGAGTGTCAGTTAGCTTGGCTTTATTCTCATCGGTAGGAGAATGGCGCCACCTGGATTGAAGCATTCTTTTTTGGAGCCTTAGTTCTTTGAGGTGGGGTGTAAACCAGGCATTAAGGTGTGCTTTTTGTCTACCTTTACGAAGTTTGGTAGGAGCAATAATGTCCACTCATTCACAAGAACACTATCTTTATAATACTCTTTAGTATTATCTGGGAAGGAATTATATACATCTTAATTCTGTTGTTCCCACACATCCAGGGACACTAAAGAAACACTAGCTGAGACTCTCATGGGTTCTTCAGCCAGTAGTTGAAAGTTTCCACATCCCATAAGTACATCTTCTCTGGGGAGAAGGCTAAGGAGACAGTTTGGACCCCTGAAGGTTTACCCTTAGATCTGGGATCCCCTTTCACATGGTCAGTTGAACCACAAACATAACATTTCCAAAATGGTTTGATGAATGGGGTTTTTTTCTGACCTCAATCTGGTTTGGGTCCAGATGGTGCACGTGCCTGATTCGGTTTCACTTGTGGTTTACGCTTATGTTGCTGTTTGTGGCCCTCTTTTGGATTGGAGGTATTAGAATTCTCCTTGTTATCTTTCTTTGGCTGCTTTTCCCTCATCCTTCTTCTGAGTTGCCCCAGAATCCTTGTGAGCAGCCCTGTTGGCAACCCACAAGTCAGCAGCCTTAGCTAACTTCTTTGGATCTATCTCCTTAGAATCAGCCAACTGCTGTCTGAGCTCAGGTGAGCAGGCATCCTAAATTGACTCCAACATAACAAGATTTATCATACCTTCATAAGTGTTTACTCTGGAACCCTTAACCCAACCATCTACATTTTTCAAACATTCACATACCCAGGTAGCCCAAGAGGTACCATCATGCTTTTTGAGGGCCCTAGACCTCTTAAGGTGCTGGGAAGATGTTTTCCCAAATCTCGCAATTAAAGCTAGCTTCACACACTCATAATCCATCTAATCCACCTCCCCCAACTCCATCACAACATCAGATGCAACAGTGGGTAGCCTAGAGAAGAGCCAAGGAAGCAACTGATTCCCTCTAATGTCTTGAATCCCATGGTTATATTCAAACATTGCCAACCAATCCAAAATATCAAGCTTAGCCTCATACATACAAACACTTTCTTTAGGCCTACAGGGTCTCTTAGGACTGGAAGACCTAGAAGACTCTGGGAGAGAACCATTTTCAATAGACAATTTCTTCATTTCTAGTGCATGGTTCAACTCCATTTTTCTGAGCTTAAGTTCTTGATGCTTTGTTTCAGTTAGAGCATGAATATGTTTCAATTCCAATTCAAGCTTCATTTTTTCTGGAGCAATGAATTCAGGACTGAGTGTTGGACCTGATGGGGTCCCAGTGGACAAAGGTTGAGGTGGTAGAGCAGGTAGAGGGGCTGTGTGCCCTACATTTTGAGACTCACATGCCTCATCTAACTCATCAATAATAACAGATACATTATCATCCTGATCATTTTCCACATTTGCTGGAGAGGCAGGCATTTCAGACCCACTCCCCAGACTTTGTTTCTTTAACGACCTTTCAATTAATTCTGACTTTTTGACTTTAGCAGAGAGATTCCTTTCTCTAAACAGATTTTTCAGATAATCCACAGTGTAACGAAGGAGGTTCTCCTGCCTGTAGCTTTCCATATCACACATGATTAAAATTTGCTTTTTAGTGATGTTTAGCCTTGTGGTTAGTTGATCCAAGGTAATAGCAGCACTCTAAGTTTAATTACTATACTTTATCCTCACCACTGTACACCAGTGTTAGGCAGAATCATATGCAGTACCCTTTGGGAAGACCATTTACAATTAAGACTACAAGTGCAGGTACAAATTCACCCTTGGTACAAGCCTGTACTACACAGTTTGTTTGTTTGTTTGTTTATTATTTGTAAGGCGCACCATACCCTGGAGCATCAGGGCGCACAAGACAAGAATATGTTCAACTTCGTTGCAGGTACATCTACATGGTTATAATACAGTAAGCAATAGACACAAAATGAGACCAGGTACATGTACATGGTTATACTACATAATACAGTATACAATAAAAAAATGTAAGGGGCTGGAGCTGGGTCCAAAAGCACCTGATACAGGTATAGGTATACTTAAGAGTCTAAGGTAATATACAGTGGAGTAAATACAGTAATATACAGTGGTATATATACAGACAGAAGTATTGTTGCTAGGAACAAATAGGAGGATCAACAGTGGGGCAGTAGGGTCAAGCCAGTTGGAGTGGTTAGATGTAATTAGATCTCAGCCACTTGGTCAGATTTTGCCTGAATTTCACGAAGGGCTGGGGTTCTCTTATGTCATGTGGTAGTGAGTTCCACAGCTGTGCTGCCTTGACTGGGAAGCTGTGTCCACCAACAGTGGCACGTTTAAAGCGCGGGACTTGAAGGCAGTTCACATTGGCCATTCTTGTGGGTCTAGATGAGGTTCTTAAATGTAACCTGTCCATTAGGTAGGGTGGTGCTTTGTTATTAAGACACTTGTGAGTGAGGGAGGCGATTTTGAGTTGGATTTTATCCTGAGTGGATAGCCATTTGAATTCTCTTCTTATAGAGGAAATGTGCTCCTTTCTGTTGATCTTGAGAGCTGCTCTCAGGGCGTTATTCTGTAGAACCTGGATTTTGTGGATGGTCTGTTTATTAGCCCCAATGTATAGACCATTACAATAGTCCAGTGTGGACAGTATGAGTGCTCTGGCTAGCGTGATACAGCTGGCTGTGGAGAGGAATTGTTTGCTAGCTCTAATGAGTTTACATGTATATGCTGTAGTTGAAGCTAGGGAGTTGACTTGTTTGACAAAGTTTAAAGCAGCGTCAAGGTAGAAACCTAGGGTTTTGACTTCCTTTGCCACTTTGAAATTATTCCCGTCGATAATGAAGCTTGCATAGTTGGGGCTGAGTTTGGTTATGTATGTTGGGGTGCCTAAGATTATGAGCTCAGTTTTGTCGTCGTTCAGGCATAATCTATGTGTGGCCATCCATGCCTGAACGATGCTGTAGATTTTATTCACTAAGGCCAGATCCTCGCCGTAATCTCCTGAAAGCGGAAGGAGGATCTGGGTATCGTCTGCATAGTTAGTGTAGGCGATACCCAGATGATCCATTTCGTCGAAGAGTGGCTTTGTGAATATGTTATAGAGGGTTGGTGAGACACAAGATCTCTGGGGTACGCCGCACGTTATAGGGATCGGGTCAGCTCAGGCTGATGGAGCGAAGACTCTCATGGTACGGTTACTCAAGAAGGATTTGATCCATATTATGGCCTCTTTGGAAAAGTGAGCAGCAGTGTCTAGGTGTCTGCATAAGACTGTATGGTCGACTAAATCAAAAGCTTGCTGAGAGGTCTAGCAGGAGGAGTAAGGCTGCTTGGCCATTATCTATGCATTGATCTATTTTGGCCTTGAGATCGATAAGGGCAGTCTCAGTTCCATGCTGTGGGCGGAATCCAGATTGGCGGTTTCCGAGCAGGTGGTTGGATTCAAGGAAGTTTTGTATTTGCATGTATGCCACTTTGTGTAGGATTTTTAGAAGAAAGGGCACAGTTGTGATGGGCCTGAAATTGGTGGGAATGGCTGGGTCGAGGGTTTGCTTCTTAAGGAGTGGCAGGACCCACGACTCTTTTAGATTATTTGGTACAGTACCGGTGGTGAAGGATGAGTTGATGAGTTTTGTTACGAATGGCGATAATTCTCTCGCCCCATCCTTAATTAATTGGGCAGGGCATTGATCGCCTTTAAAGTTGGACGGTTTGAGTCCCAGGATAACTTTTTCGACTTCAACGGTAGATACCTTAGAGAAGCAGAATCGCGATACTTGTTTATGTTTCAGTAAGGGTGTTGAGGTATGAGCGGCCTGTGGTGTGAGAGATGCTTTTTCAAGGGCAATTTTGGTTTGTAGGTTAGCTACTTTGTTAGTGAGGGCAAATTGTATGTCTGAGCACCATTTATTGTCCTTGGTGCAGTTTTCTTGGGGAATGATAGGGGTTTCCAGTTCTTTCAAGATACTGAACAGTTCTCTGACACTAGATTTGGATTGGGATATTCTGGTATTGTATGTTTCCTGTTTGGCTAGTAGGATATCTTTTTTGTATTGGGAGGATACCTTTGCAAGGTTTAGTTTGTTTTCTGTAGTAGGAGTGAGCCTCCAAATGGATTCTAGTTTTCTTTTGGTTAACCTGAGATTTTTTAGATGAGGGGTGAACCAAGAGTTAAGGTGTTTTTTCGATTTGCTAGTTCGTAATTTGAGCGGTGCTATGTGGTCCAGGGCTGTGTTCATAGTTTCATTGAAGTGATCAACTAGTACATTAGGATCTGTGTTGTCTGAGAGTGAGTTTAGTTGTGGTAGTATGATAGGCAACAGTTTTTCCGTGGTCATAAGCTTCTTGTTCCTCTTGGGTATAGGAGGGGCAGGTGTGGATTTGGCTGTGGCTGAGTTAGTTGCTACTGTAAATAGTAGTAGATAGTGGTCTGTCCAGATCTGGGGGACAGTATCTGTGATGGTTACTCCACAGTTGTGCTCAGCTATCCAGTCAAGGATGCAACCTTTGTTATGCGTGGGAAGGTTCACTCTTTGTGAGAAGCCCAGTTCTTTTAGGATCAGGGCCGTAGCTGTAGACTGGGTGTCTTTGGTGTCATTGTAGCCTAGGTTGAAATCACCTAGCACTATTATTTGGGAGGTACTTTTCAGGTTTTCGGATAGGGTAGCGATGGCTGAGCAGCCAGACTTATCTCAAGAGTAAAGTGAGAAGTATCAGAAGTTACACAAAGGACAGCAATGACTATGGTTCAAGCAAACACTGACTCAAGATTTCTGAGTAAAAGAATATACATTTATTTACACATCAGTTATAAAACAGTTCACTATTATAAAGCAGCAGAAAAATCACAGTCTTAATACACTACACCACTCCCAATGAATTCTGGACTTGTTAAGCTCAAAATGAAGTGTGAGCAAAATGGCACTCCAGCAATTAAAAAGGGAGGGAAAGACAAGGTTATACACAATTAAGCAGCACCAACAAGTAAGTAGGCAGGGCAATCTAGAAAAGGCTCTCTACCACGAGGATTCAAATCAATAGGCCTGGGCCAATGTTAATGGGTCACAGTCATTGCTCAGGATCACACAGTTCAGAGTAGTTTGCGGTTAAGTCTTCGCCAAGAGTTCGAAACAAAGTTGGTCGGCAGAAAAGTTATTTAAAAGAGTAGAGAAGGACAAGCCCTCGGATTGGAGAAAAATTTCAAACACTTTCACCGTGGTCAGACGGAACGAACAACTGGATTTCAACAGTACCTTAAATGAAGAAGGAGGCAGTAGCTGAGGCAGAAGTTCCTGACAGGTCCTGCAGGCTCACGGTTCATGAAGCGACTGTCGGAGTGACACGAAGGAGGAAGACTGGAGGGGCCTGCACTGCCCAGGGAAGAAACCAGCAGCAGAGCACAGCAACAAACAAAAGGTGCGTTCCTTAAAACCCAAACAGGGTCTGAGCTTCCTGGCTCTTCGGTTCACTGCAGCTGTGCACAGCAAATTCGACCAGGAGAGGGAGGCCTTGCTTGGTGTTGGGGCGAACTGGTTTGTCCCACCAGCTCAGGGGAAGAAGATTCCTTGCCGATCTTCTCTGTCATCGAAGTTTGGAGATTCGGACCTGCAGCAGGGCTTCACCGGGAGGTTCAGTCATGGTAGTGGTCCTCTTCCTTCATCTTCTCTTCAATTCTCTTGATCCAGTGGCGACTCTGCCTTCCTTGTCCCAGAGACCTGCTTTTTATGCAGTTTTCCCCGTTTCACACAGCCTGGCTGTCAATCACACAGCAGGGTGGCTGTCCTGGCAGGACAGTCACCTAGCCAATCAAAAAGGAGTGTGACTTTGGTTACCAAGGGAACCCTTGACAGGAGTCCTAAAACCCCTCCCTCACATCCTGCCTACCCAGACATTCAGGCGCCTAAGGAGGGCTTCAGTGCTTAAGCCCGCCAAAGGACGGTGAACAAAGGAACCAAACCTGTTAGGCGCGCAGAGTAAAATACGAGAAAGACTTTTACAAAAAGAAATGGGGAATAAAAACAGCCGGAACCAATTTAAAGTAAATGTGGTCCAGCGGGTTTAAGGTTGAGGCTACCAAGATAGCCTTAAACAGTACCAAGGCTATTTAAATAAACTGCGGTAGGAAAAATATGGTAGATACCACTGCCACCAGCCAAATGTTAATGAAAAGGGAACAAAACAATGTTCCATGAGAGACAGACAAAAAGGGATAACTATTAACCCTTTCCAGTACTCTATGTAAAATAGGGTGTACTGGGTCTATGAGTTTAAAAAGACTAATACATTCAAAGGCAACTTTACATGTTCTGGGAGACAGTAGTCAGTCCCAGAAAATGAAGTTTAGAGTGGGAAGTCTGAAGAAGACAACCCTGTTGCACTGCACTAAAGGTGCTGTGTAACACACATTAAAATGATGATGCCTATGGAGTAGGTGAATCTCCACAGTCTATGAATGCACAATTGAAAAACACACAGGAAAACACATGTATGAGTGAGAAAAAAGGCTCACACTCTTACCAGGTGAAAAAAATAAATCCTAGAAATCCACCAAAGCTGCTGAGGGACTCAGTAGGTAATGGAAATAGCCATTCTGCTAGTCATCTTGTTGACGAGGAGAGGAAATTACTGAAGGGCCCATTGGTCAGTACTCACCCTCGAAAACTAGTAATACAAAATAGCTGCACCATGCAAGGACAGAGTGCAGGATTCACATACTCCAGCAAGGTTCAATATTCAGGACTCAGTAAATTGGCAAAGGGAAGTCTGTTTAATGATGCATACATCAGCTTATGAAAATCAGCAGCATCACGAACACCTGCCTCACCCCGACTTCCCCAAACTTCAGTACAACAGCCTCTTTTATGGGCAAACTTCGTCATCACTGACGTCTACTTCTACAAAAATCATCATGCAGCATAATTGGCTAGGAAAGGTAACTGAAGTATAGGTGTTATATCTGTATATGGAAATAAAGCAATTGGATTGGATAACTCTTATCGGGTGGGTGTCTACGCCCATCCCTCTACAACACACGTGACTGACGTCACTGTAAGTACGACGTCTCATTGCTTACAGTGTCTATAGGACCCTAGATTACATGGTCCATCATGGTTGGGCAAGTTACACCCCTAAACATAAATATCCACTTTAATTAGCAGCATGCAGAATAGACACCCAGGTGCCTAGTTTCCCAAGATTCACCCTTGCTCCTTTCCATCAATCAGTGTTTTTAGGGCTAGGTGTCAATTAGTTGGCTGGGTACGGCCTTGGATCTGTAGTCTCTTATCTGGAAAAGTTATGGCATCCTCGGGTTCTGGATGACATCAGGCGGTGGTACTTCTTCGCTCTTAGCTGGTCACGTGTTAGTTCACCGTGAATCTGCTTTAGTGTTCCATCTTTTCGTGTATTTAATTCTGTGTTTACTTAGCCACCTGCATGGGCCTCTCTTATCTTGACCTTCACGGGTGGGCTGGCATGTTCCGAAGTTGGAGTCTCGTGAGCTCATGCTCACCTCCCCTTCTCTGGTTGACCTCGATTTCCCCGGCATGAGCCTCTCTTTGCTAGGTTTCGATCCTGCTCCTTCTCTGGTCTCTGCTAGGATTCAAAACTTGGCCTGTTAGGCCTCTGGCCGCCTGGGTACAATTCTGCTTTCACAAAATGGAGTCGCACATGTACATTGTACAGTATTGAGGTCGATATATGGTTGGCGCTTGCCGCTCTATTCTTCTAGTATGCATTGCAGGCAGTATCGATTTCTTAGCATCTTGCGTTTCAAGCTTATTTACACTCATTCAACAGGGCGGTTGCTTCCATCTTGTCTCATGGCAACATTTTGTTACGATTTAACTTTGCCCATTTCATTTATTCCAGCAGTTACCGGTACTGGTATGCTAGCTTTCAGTAGCCAATTCTGTTTGTTCTCTGGGCTGCCTAAGCCCTTGGTTTATTTCCATTGGCCTTCCATTAAGGCCTTCAGGGGTTTCATCGCGGACAGTCTGTAAGTACTCATCGTTACGTACCAATGGTACGGTTGTCTGATTTGGTCCGTGCAGCGCAGGGCTGTCTGATTAAGAGTACTTCAACAGGTACAGATCTCCTAACGTACACAGGGCAGAGGCCCATTGCAGCTCTCTGTTGGTTCAGTTGCTCCTCATACGTCACATATCTTGGCGAGTACTTTACTGGCATTTCGAAATGGGGAGCAGGGGTGCTGGTCATATCTGGGACCTCCTCTACACTCCCCATCTGGTCGGTTCATCGACCACTTCTGCTTTCTCCTTTGTATTCAGCTTTTTTGACTCCTCTGAATCTTGATCATCGTCTTCAGGACTGGTACATGACGGTGTGAACATGTTCATCTTTGGAGTCCATATCTTTATCACCCCTTTCAAGCTTCCTGCAGTTTTCACATGCTTATCCTTGTTCCAGGTCATCAACTGGCATTGTCCATTTGGGCTGCAGTAAATCCATTTGCCTTCATACCTTCTTCGTTTTTTGGGATAAGTGAATTTAGTTCCCTCTGGTGCAAATTCACTGGCCTTCACAAAGTCCTTTATTTCTTCATCTGTCAGGTCTCTGGGCTTCCAGCCTGGCTCGACATCGACCATAATTTTCATCCCAATGGCTTTCTTTGCAGTTTTCTGACATTGAGTGATGATTATCTTGATAACACAGACTCCTAGCAGTACCATGGCTTGCAAGGCTCCCAGGAACTTGAATATATCAGCCATCCATTGTGGGACACGTGAGAATAGGTTCCCAAACCAACTGTCATCATCCACTTGGTTCGTTTCATCGGTCATCTGGTTTTTTAAAGTTGTCAACATGCTTATGGCCTCTGTGAGGGTTCCATTTTCTTCATCGTGTGATGGTATAAATGTGCAACATGATTCTCCGATTTTTGCTCAAACACCTTCATCCATTGCTGTGATCATGTCAAGCACATATCTGTTTTGGAGGGCCATCAGTCTAACTGCTCTCAGCTCTTCTTTGATCGCATTGAATCCTTTTATTGTGGTGTTGATGGTCTGCAGTAACTCCCATCTGGTTATCTGCAACCATTTAGCATTCACTCCAATTTGGATGTGTGGCAGGAGCATTGTGGTGAATACTGTTGAAGTGAGGCTGAACAACCTGTGTTCGTGTGTAATCGCATGGAATGCTTATTCTGATTTGGCAGAAAAGTAGTTTTCTCTCTTCATCTGGATATCAGCTCTGTGGATCTCCTCCTTCTCAGATGAGCATCTGCTTTCGGGAACCTGTCCAGATTCAGATCGTTTTTTGGAATCACCAGTGCGGGAACATGGACATTGACCAATGTACATATCCGCCCCAATTCTTTGGCAGTCTTATGTATGCTTTGGATCCACATGCCCAATAGTGGTCCATCAGGTCTGCGCTTCCTTGTGCCATTCCTGGGGCTTCATATATTTGTCCACAGTTTTGATTCTCCCCCATTTTCCTCGTGCCATTACTTCTGAAGCACAGTTTCGGGTTCTCCAACGTTACTATATGCAGGGGCCCTCCCCTGTCTTCGACCCATGTTAACAGCTTCACCAACGTCGGCCATAGAGGTTTACATAACCTCTCTGAGTTTTCTATTGCTTCTTTGCAGGCTCCAAGGACCATCCAAGCTTGGCAGATTACGACTCCTTGTTCCCACCCGTTAGGGAAACCACTGATCCCCAGATCTGCATTTGTCCTCGGTTCTTCCGTATTTGAGCTTCTTCTGCCATTTTCCCTTGGACGTTCAGTCTTGAGTTTACTTCCCACCTTATTCCTGATCCTTTGACGTCAGAGTTTTCATATCTAATCACATGATTCTTGGTGTGCGCCCTGTTCCTCATTTTGATGTCCTGGACAAATCCGTCTTCATCAGGGTAGTCTTTTTCGTTGGCCCATATCAACGAGGCGTCTCTTCCCACAAATTGTCCTTGGGTGTTGCACATTGCCACGTGTGACATGCAGTGGGCTGTGGGGACATCAATTTCTACAGCCACAAAGATCTTGGATTTTCCCATGCTGTATGGCAGCAGCGCACAGACGAAGCACTCTCCTCCTGACTGCCTACGTCCTACTTCCATCATGTGCTGGTACCATATGTTGTTTCCAAGATGGGCTGTGCTGTCCAGGTAATCGTTTAGTTCATTGTCCATTTCATATGGGCTTCTCTTGATCCTTAGCGTTTTTATGTAATTGGCTATCACTATCTCTCTGAATGCGTCTGTACTGCTCTTCTGTTCAGGTAGTCTCTCGGGTACTATCCTTGGTGCGGCAGGTTTCACTTCCTGCACTGCAGTGGTAAGGGAAGGTTTAGCGTTTCTTTTCCTTCCCTCCTGCATCCTTTTGTAGACCTCCTCCCACCACATTTGGCTTGTCATCCTTTCAACACGTGGCGGCATCGTAGGCCTGATGCTTATTTCTGGCATTGGAGCAGGCGTGATCGTTATCACAATTACTGTGGTTTTCTTGCTCAGCTCCTCATGTAGTTTCTTTGCTCTGAGTATGAGAGGAAATACATACTCGACTACCGCATGTGTTTTCTCAGTGAGTTCTTTTGTGGCTACCTCGGTTCTATTGTGGGACTTTGCTATGCCACCTCTGTTCAGTTTCTCGCTTGGTTCCCTGTTTTCTGGATCTGTTTGTTCCACAGGTGACTTTTCTTTTTCGGTTGTTTCGGCCCGTGGTCTCGTAGCCATTGACATTTGCCCTTGTTCGTGTACCCTCAGTGTGTGGGTGTGTGCGGTGGACAGTGCTACATTGTCATTCATTCCATGCTGACCCTGTCTCCAGTTTTTCTCTCCATTCATTACTTCAGGTGTATACATATTACTGCTAATTACATTCAACTGTAAACCATTTGCTTTATCATCAGTTTTTCTTGGAACCGGGATGACAATGTAGGGCCGGGTGCTTTTGTGGGGCCCAAACGTTCATTACCTGGTGGATGCACAGACATTGGGACGCTTCGTGCACCAATAAAAAATGCAGTTCTGATAGTTAGAGACAAAAATACTACAATAATCACTATGCATATACATATAATGGCCTTGAAGGACATTTTACAGCATCTCCTTCCAAGAAACCGGGGCGCCCTTCCGCTGGTGGCATGACTAAGTTACTGTTTTGTGCCCCCATTTCAATCAAGTCCATAGTCCACTATTTATTTATTTCTTTGCTCTGATCTCGTTGTTCAAAGTTCAGCAAATACTAAAGTGATATGTGCTGTTCAATGTCCCTCCTCTTGCGAGTGATGATGATAGTCTCTGAGTATGGAGTACAGTTGCTTTGCTAGACTATGGGAAAAGGTTATTTTCAGCACATCACATTCATCCTGCATTTGTTGTGGGACCCGCTTTCCCAGGGCATTCTTTCAACTCGTCATGGCCCTGAGGATATGCAGGACAATGTTTGCAGAGACACTATGAAAAGATGGATTCGCTACAAATCACAAAAAAATTAAATATTGAAAAAAATAAAATAAAACAAAATTGAACATATGAGAAGGTAGGAAAAAATAAGACAAACGTTAAAAAAGGTAAACACGGCAGTGAAGTTTGTGTCTATGTTCCTTTCACTTGGTCGTTTGAGGTCGAGTTGATGAACAGTCTCTCACCCATTTATTCTCCTGTGCGATAATGATGAACAAATAGAAAACACAAAACAAGAAAAATAAGAACAGATGTAGTTATCCTTGTTTCTGCTCTTCTCGATCTGTCCTATGTTGGAAGCATGAAGAACTGTGTCTTTCTTTTCTTGCTTTGTCCCCGGCTGGGGATGATGAAAAAGTTTATTTTGGAACGCCCCCTTCTAAGGCTCTTCTTAGCAGTGGATGTCCATAGTTGCTTCCGAGTTGTGATGCAATAGCTCTTAGGAGCCTGTTCAAGTGGGCATTCTTTGCTGGATCATTAAGAAAGGCAGGTACATCAATGTTGCGGGGTTTGCCCACTAGTTATGGACATTTTTCAATGAGGTGATAGAAAACACGATAAGCGTAACGACTGTCTTCAGGTGTTAATGACATTTGTTCTGGTTCTTTGGCTCTAAAGTCACAGGCCTTTCTTGCAGTGTGATCAGTGTTTTTCCCTTCGATCTGTCCCTCGTCGAATAGTCTCACTGAAATCTCCTCAGGAATTCTCACTGGAAATTGGACAGCTCCACTTGGAGCATGATGCCGTGGCGAAGAGTCTTTATGTCTAGGAAATTGGCAGGATCTCTGAGGAAAGTGACAACGTTGACATCTGCAGGCCTTCCCACCATTTCTGGATAGTCTGTGACTAGTCTAATCAGGAAATCGTGGGATAGCTGCGTGTCTGCGGGTGACAAGGACATTTGCCTTGGGTTTCTGGGTCCCGATCACAAGTCTTTCTTTTGTCGTGATCAGTTTTTGCACTTTCCTGCTGCGTGGATCGCTACCACATGGTTCAGCTTGTACCAAACCTGGTTTAGGAAGCTATTATTTCGGGGGTCTCTAATAAATGTCAGTATGTCCGTGGTTCTCCCAAACTAATCCTGGGCACTCTTCGATGATGCGGAAGAACAAAGTATATGTGATCTCGTCAATGATTACTTGTGGTGGAAGCATCTGTGTCCTTTCTGCTGCGTTAGGGTAGTGCAATGAAAGTCTCTGTTATGACAGTCAGTAGTTGTCGGATTATTTTCCTGCTTGCAGGGTCTTGAATGAATTCAGTAACACTGGCTTCCCTGCCTATAAGTGAAGGATAGGACAGTACTACCAGCTGAAAATAGGTGAGCACATCCCACTTGAGACTTCTGCTGGGATGAACCATGTGTTTGCGAACAAAGACTTTATACTGGGTGCTTCAGGATAACAGTTTTAGTTCTCAGGAATGTCTGATTCTGTTGCTTACCCGAGTCTTAGGCTTTTGAATGCTTTGTGCGGTTTTAAATGTTCATGAGAGTAACACTTTTGCTGATATGAATGTGTGATTTTCTTCATTTACCGTGCACCTTTGGCTGCAGAGAGTGTTTGCTTGCTTATTTTCTCTTTTAGTGCATAATGAAAAGGGTTCAATTGTGGACACAATTTTCACAGAAGTTCTTTTGTTGGCTATACTGACTGTTTGCGTGCTTGTTCTTTTGACACTTTTCACTTGGCTTGAGGAAATGTCCTGTTTTACAAGTCTCACTTTTCTTGCTTTCTTGTTACTTGTCTGCTCATGCGTCCTTCTTCCTCGCCATAGATCTTGTCTGCACGTGCTGAGGTTCTTCTTCTTTGTCTGTAGGTTCTTTAGCGATGGGTGCAGCAGGAGGGCTTTCCCCTACACAGGGTTTGACATCATTCAGGAAGATCCAGACTCTTCTGCCTTTGAGCTTGACAGCTGACGGGGTGCAGTCCTCCACGATGAACGGGCCATTAAACCTCAGCTCGTCCCACCTTTTCCTGGTGAAGTTTCTCACTAGGACGCTGTCTCCTGGGAAGACAAGGGGTGCACAAAGGCTGTGAGCTGTGCCTGCATCAGCACTGTCTGTTGTGGTTTGTGCTGTGCTGTCCCTTTTCCGCCGTCGCTGCAGCTGGCCTGAAATGACAGTGGCACTTGCTGTGAGACAATCCAGGTAGGCTTTCATCTCCTCTCCTAGTACCTCCCTAGTTGACTGGGCATCACATCTAGAGCTGTCTCGGGGGATAAGAGGGGTCCTCCTTCTTCTCCCAGTAACTATCTTGTGCGGCGTTAGATGATGGTCGGAGCCTGGCTGGTTCCGAAGAGCATACAATGCTAGTGGTAGGCAGTGCATCCATCCCTTTCTTAATGTGAGCTTCAACTTGGCTATCCTTTCCTTAAGCAAGCCGTTGATCCGTTCACATATCCCGTATCCCTCTGGGTGATACGCCGACGAGAATTTGTGCTTTATACCAAGCAACATGCTAATCTGCTCAAATACTGCATTACAAAATGTGCCCCATTATCAGATCTCGTTACCTCGCATACTCCCCATCTAGGGAAAACCTCCCTCACCAGGAATTTGGCCGCACAGGCAGAGTCAGAGTGTGTACAGGGGCCTGCTTCTACCCATCTGGAGAAGGGACACACCACCACAAGTAAATACCTGTACCCATTACACACCTGGATCATATCGACATAATAAATATCTAGGTGCTGGAAAGGTCCATTTGGTCTGGGGATGACTCCTCTCACTACTTTTAATGTGTGCCCAGAAGTGAATTGCTGGCAGACAATACAGTTTACCATAAAGAATGCAACATGCTCTGCTAAATTCGGTGTAAACCAGTCTTCGTCACGTGTTGCAGCAAGATTTTCTTTGGTCATATGAATGGGGTAATGAAGCTGTTCTAGTGCTATTTTAGGAGGGTGACAGGCATTACTGGTTTACCAGTGCTGTCTTGCCTCCATAATCCGTCAGAGGGGTTTAAAGGACACCCTCGACGCTTCCATACATTTTTCTCCTCCTGAGGTGCCTCCCCCTGGAGCTCCATTAACTCACACTGTCCCATATTGCTATAAGCTTCTGGTGTGGCTTGTGCTACCATCATTCGTTCATGGGTATGTGCCACCTCCACGTCCATGATTGTTTCAGTTTTAGATGCCATACGTTTGGCTTCCGTGTCTGCTTCATGATTTCCACGTGAAACAAAATCTGTCCCCTTGGTATGAGCGGTGCATTTCACGACCGCTATGCCTACTGGGAGCTGTAGTGCTTTTATTAGCCTGTCCAATAAGGCTGCATGTTGCACTGGCGTGCCGTCTGCTCGGAGGTAGCCCCTCCTTTTCCAGTGCGCTAATCCTGCGTGCACTGTTGACGTCACATAGGCAGAGTCGCTGTACGCTGTTACCTCTTGGTCTGCATGGTTCTCAATGGCGAGTATCAGTGCCACTAGTTCTGCAGCCTGTGCCGAATAGTGAGATGGTATTCGTGCACTGACAAGTACTCGGAACTCTCCATTCGCTATGTGTTTGATCACGGCCATGCCTGTATACCTTTGTCCGTCTTCTTGGTCGATTCTAGAAGACCCGTCAATAAAGACGATCTCTCCACCTGCCAAGGCTTTTTCGTTTAGCATGGGGATTTCATCATAAAATTCCTCATAGTTCGCACAGTCATGCACAGGTTCTCCCTCTGTGACTGGCTCAGCAATAAACATAGCAGGGTTCACAGTTTTGCATCGCACTATTTTGATCGATGGATTAGTGATAATCACCTCGTAGGCTGATGCTCTCTGAGAAGTCAGCATGCCCTTTGGCTCCTCTAGTATGGCGAATAGCGAGTGCTCAACATATAATGTCATGGAGCACCCCATCACAATGGATGATGCCTTTTCAATGGCGATCGCGGCAGCAGCTAGGTTTTGTTCGCATGGGAAGTGGCCCTTCATGACCGGGTCTAGACTCCCGCTGTAATATGCTAGGGGTTTATATCCCAATGAGGTTCGCTGCATGAGCACTGCCGTCATAAAACTGCCATCAGTATGAGAAAACAGATAGAATTCCTCAGCATAATTAGAAATCCCAAGGACTGGAGCCTTACAAATTGCCCCCTTGAGTTCTGTAAACCCTTTCTCCATTTCTTCATTCCATTCAATTTCTTCTTTCGTCGCCTGGGCCTTTTTTGATTGGTCTGCGGTGGTTCAGTTGCACATTGTGCACTTGATTCGGCTGGGCTTGTCAGCATGGCTCCCTCGAGAGCATACTTTGAGAGCTTCCTTTGCACTAGCTTCACCTCCTCTCCCTTACGTGTTGCCTCTTTCTTCCGATTCTTTTCTTGCAACAATATACAATAATGTGCAATTGTCAACTGGATTTCGGCCCATGGTTTAGCTTCTACTTCTGCCAATTATTTGAGCTGTTTTTGTACCGGTTCTGGTAACCCTTGGCACAATATATGGTAAAATACAGGGATAGATTTTGTCCAAGACTCATGCGTTTCGAGCACCCACGAGTCTTGAAAATTCTGGATATAAAGCAATGGATCCTCTGACTCTTTCATTTTTTGAGTCATTATGGCTCCCATATCCGATGTGCCCGGATATAGTGTATGCAGCGCTTTCCACACTGCTGCTCTACAGTTGTTAAATGGTGCTCCGTCATGAGTGGTGTTAGTTATGGTTACCCTAGGGTAACCTGCCCTTTTCCACACATCTTCTGCTCTTTCACCAAGTATAGCAATTAGAAGACCCTTAATGTCCCCTATGGCTAGAGTGACACCCCCTGTCATTTTCTCTAACTCATGTATCCACTTCCCAGCCCCCGACGTCAGCATGGGAAGCTTATTTTTAAGATTCTCTCGGTCCATGTGTGGCCAAGGAATATACTGCGGTCTTGCTACCCCTTTCTCTAATAGCGGGAATTGGAATGCGCAATCCAGTCTTTCTGGTCTTTTGCCAGGGTGGCGTTCCCGCCTTGCCGTCTGCCTGGTAATGCTCTTAGCCTGTCCGCATAGGCAGGGGCTGACGCCCCCCTCTGACCATGGGGTGTCTCTTCATGTCGGCTGGACTGTCCAGCGGACTTCGGTGTCCTACTTGTGGACCCGCTAGTATCTGACCATCGTACCTCTCGGTCCCTAGGGTGCCGCTTTTCGCACCGTCTCCCTTTGTCATACACCGTTTCCTCTGCTTCCCCTTCGGAGTCAGACTCTGAATATTCCCAGTTTACACAGCTTCTTGCATCATCTTCGTTCTGCCCAACTTCTAGTCTATCTAGGGACAGTCCCCTACTCCCACTTCTTCGGGTGGCATCCACGGTGTCATATAGCTGAGTGCTCTCCAAGCGCTCATCTTCCCTTCCCTCTTGGGAGATTCGTTCCAGGCCCATCTCATCATATATTTTATCAAATCGCTTCCCTGATGCTTCTGGTGTCGAAGTCATCATCAATAATTGTCCCGCTTGTACCTTGTTAACTCATTGCTTCCTTTCCATTTCTTTCCCTCTCTCTCTCTATCGAGAGGTGCATTCGTTTGTGCCTGGTCCTTCCTTTCCTCACCTAGCCTCTCTTTGTCCCACGGGATTGTGGAGGCCGAGTCGATTTTCTGTTCCTTCTCTTTCGTCTCGTCACTGCTACACCCAGGTGACTCATATGCAGGGTTGCTATACCCTGTGGCTGCCTTAAGTTCTCTTAGTGGGTACAGACCCTCCGACTTACTTCCTTCAGCAACTGGTTCCAGTGGGGCAGGTGGTGCGGTAGGCGTCTCACCCCCCTCCGTACATACTTTTAATATCCAATCTGCGGGGGGCTCTTCTTCTTTCACTTGTTCAAACTTTTTCCAAAGCTCGAGAACAGCAAGGCATTTCTCGAGCTTCTTACCGCTATATGTGGCGTGTAGGAAGGTGGTCATGTGCTGCAAAACAACCTTAGACAATGACCCATTCTGGGGCCACGGCATAAACATTTTATTCGCTGTGCCCTTAACCCACTCCTGGCTATATTTCTTCAGCTTTCTTGCATGTTTTGGCAATTGCTTGCACAAATGTGCAAGTGGGGTAATTTCTTCCATTCTTAATTTGGTCACCAACAATATTCATACCGTTTTTAACTTTTTACTACTATGAGCGAGCACCACATATGCAAGCTCCAATTCAACTTTTCCGCTAAGCTCTACACCAACAGTTTTGCACAACCTTCTCAATTCAATGGCAATTCCCTCTCAATTACGGATTCGCGTAAAACCAAACTGCATTGTAATTAATCAATAATACAACAATTTCACATTTGACATATAAAGGACATAGAAAGACATATAGGACTGACGCTGGACAGACTAGACAGACACCAGCTGGTCAAACGTGTACCTGCCTACTAATTGTGACCGCGTCATGGCATTTGAACTAACCCCTTTATGACGTCTTTAAACATCATCGTAGCCTAAAGTCCCCCCTCTGTGGGCTCTGGGTTCAAGTTCCTTCTGACCACTCTTTAAAGTGCAGGAACAAGGCAAATTTTACAGTTTTCTCTTGGGTGCCCCCCCGGTATTCTTTACAGTTGTAATTTCAGGTGCCCCCTGACTTACAGTTTTTCTCTCGGGTACCCTCCCGGTATTCCTTACAGTTTTTGTCTCGGGTGCCCTCCCGGTATTCTCCCCAATAAGTTCAAGTACCGTGCCTTAACCCCCTATATACACTGTCTATTCTACTTCTAGCTGTTACCTTTCCCCTTCTTACTCTAAGGCCTATAAGACCTTTGCCAGGATAACAAGTTTCATTGTTTCACTCACTGATCGCCTCTTTTCCTCTCTGGAACTTCAGGATCACCGCCCCTTCCTTCCTGCTTTTAAGGTTTTCGTCCGATCCGCTGCTCCTGGGAATAAGAAGGGTTATGCTTGGAAAGGCGGGTTCCTTCAGACCCACTGTAGATTCTTTGGGAATAATTACACTATCATTGTCCACGGGGAGCTTCTCAGCTTACTCAGCCGGAATGGCGAAAGGACTCATGACGTAACCGAAGGCCCAGAGTTACTTTGTGCCGTTGGTTTAACGGTGTCTTCTAACTATATTAATCGATTATCGCTAATCGATGGCCGTAACCATCCTCTGCTACCAAGTGTTGACGAGGAGAGGAAATTACTGACGGGCCCATTGGTCAGTACTCACCCTCGAAAACTAGTAATACAAGATAGCTGCACCAGGCGAGGACAGAGTGCAGGATTCACATACTCCAGCAAGGTTCAATAATCAGGACTCAGTAAATTGGCAAATGGAAGTCCGTTTAATGATACATACATCAGCTTATGGAAAACAGCAGCATTACAAACACCTGCCTCACCCTGACTTCCCGAACTTCAGTACAACAGCCTCTTTTATGGGCAAACTTCGTCATCACTGACGTCTACTTCTACAAAAAATCATCATGCAGCATAATTGGTTAGGAAAGGTAACTTAAGTATAGGTTTTATATCTGTATATGGAAATAAAGCAATTGGATTGGATAACTTTTATCGGGTGGGTGTCTACGCCCATCCCTCTACAACACACGTAACTGACGTCACTGTAGGTACGACGTCTCATTGCTTACAGTGTCTATAGGACCCTAGATTACATGGTCCATCATGATTGGGCAAGTTACACCCCTAAACATAAATCTCCACTTTAATTAGCAGCATGCAGAATAGACACCCAGGTGCCTAGTGTCCCAAGATTCACCCTTCCTCCTTTCCATCAATCAGTGTTTTTAGGGCTATGTGTCAATTAGTTGGCTGGGTACGGCCTTGGATCTGTAGTCTCTCATCTGGAAAAGTTATGGCATCCTCGGGTTCTGGATGACATCAGGCGGTGGTACTTCTTCGCTCTTAGCTGGTCACGTGTTAGTTCACCGTGTATCTGCTTTAGTGTTCCATCTTTTCGTGTATTTAATTCTGTGTTTGCTTAGCCACCTGCATGGGCCTCTCTTATCTTGACCTTCACGGGTGGGCTGGCATGTTCCGAAGTTGGAGTCTCGTGAGCTCATGCTCACCTCCCCTTCTCTGGTTGACCTCGATTTCCAAAGCATGAGGCTCTCTTTGCTAGGTTTCGATCCTGCTCCTTCTCTGGTCTCTGCTAGGATTCAAAACTCAGCCTGTTAGGCCTCTGGCCGCCTGGGTACAATTCTGCTTTCACAAAATGGAGTCGCACGTGTACATTGTGCAGTATTGAGGTCGATATATGGTTGGTGCTTGCCGCTCTATTCTTCTAGTATGCATTGCAGGCAGTATCGATTTCTTAGCATCTTGCGTTTCAAGCTTATTTACACTCATTCAACAGGGCAGTTGCTTCCATCTTGTCTCATGGCAACGTTTTGTTACGTTTTAACTTTGCCCATTTCATTTATTCCAGCAGTTACTGGTACTGGCATGCTAGCTTTCAGTAGCCAATTCTGTTTGTTCTCTGGGCTGCCTAGGCCCTTGGTTTATTTCCATTGGCCTTCCATTAAGGCCTTAGGGGTTTCCTCACGGACAGTCTGTAAGTACTCATCGTTACGTACCAATGGTACGGTTGTCTGATTGGGTACCGTGCAGCCCAGGGCTGTCTGGTTATGGGCACTTCAACAGGTACTGATCTCCTAACGTACACAGGGAAGAGGCCCATTGCAGCTCTCTGATGGTTCAGTTGCTCCTCATACGTCACATATCTTGGCGAGTAATTTACTGGCATTTCGAAATGGGGAGCAGGGGTGCAGGTCATATCTGGGACCGCCTCTACAATCTTGTTTTGGATGATGTTGTAGACTGAGTTGATGGTAGCAGTGTCTTGGTGGCAAGAAAGGGGGAGAAAAATGTGGGTGTCATCGGCATAGTTTGTGTACTAGATGCCAAGGACAACCAGGTGATCGAAGAGGGGCTTTTTACAGATGTTATACAGAGTGGGGGAAAGGCAAGAACCTTGGGGGACACTGCAGGTAAATAGCGTGGGTGAGGAGGCATGATTGTCTATGAAGATCGAAGAGGATCTGTCAGCTAGGACAGATTTGATCCAGTCATTGGCTGCAGGAGAGAAGTTTGCTTTGGTGGAATGGTGATCACAGAGAAACTGATGGTCGATGAGATCAAACGCAGCTCAGAGAAACAGCATGCGGAGCAATGCAGGTTTACCCGTGTCTTTGATGTCGTCTAGTTGATTTTTCAGAGTAAAAATAATGAACATATAATGGACAGAGTAAATCATGTTCTTACAAAGGTTATAGTCACCCCTCTGGGCATATTGTTGTTACCCCACATTCATTAATTGACTCCTATATGGCGTTAAGCACCCGTTCCCTAGGGCTGTAACACGTGGTAATGGGCCAGCAGCCTGTGTTAAAGGCCGGAGTGAAACAAGTGAGTTTAACAAGAGCCCCAGGATGTTACCACCTGTTCCAGCCCTTGCAACGGGTGTTTAATGCTATTAGCACTCGTCCCATGGGCTGGGACAGGGCTAATTTAAAGTATTTTCGTTCCATGAACGGTTCGCCTCATAGCCTTCCATTCACAGAACGAAAAGACTGTTCAAAGATGGCCCCCATGCAATGGGACGGCGAGTCTCCGTACAAAGCCCCTCTCCCATGGCAGCCAAACCGAAGCAGAGCAGAAGACGTTGCAGCAACGGCGGCGTAAGCACTTGCAGCAGCTGTGGAGGCAGCACTGGGTGGAAGATGGCGGGTGAACCAGCCATCAGGCAGCCAGGAACACGAGCTGAGATCGCCAGTTTCAGCCCGTGTTCCTAGCCTCCTGATTGGTTTGCTCCCCCAAACAGGGTGCTAATAGACATTAACAGTTCAGGACCCTTATTACAGAAAGGTTGCACCAGTACAGTGCTATTTTACACAGTATTTGTGCCAGGGAAAATGTGTATCCATGCAGATATGCATTCAAAGAAATCATATTTGGGCTCGTCAAGTTTTGCCCCAGCGAAAATGGTGTGAAAAATTGGTCTTGCACTTTGGCACAGTTTCTAAAGATCATACGCAGGTTGTATATACAAAGATGCTACAAATGCTACACTGACACCTTGGTGAGCACCGTAGGCCTTTAGATCCCGCTTGCTTCTGGCATATCCTGAAAACATGACTTCCCTTTTGAATTCAGGATTTCGCAATTGATATTCATGAGATCAAGTTACAAACAATGCATATGATTGGCAATTGATTTGCACGTTCATGGTTTTTCGTAAAAAGTGATGGACGTCCAGCAGATTAAACCAAGTGGCTAATATAGCCCACGTGTTGTAAACCTGGTTGTCAGCTGCTTGCATTCTTTCCTTTTATTGTTCCCTTAAAAAGGCAATGAAATGAATACATAAGAGTTGTCAATATAATCAGGGGTACTTATTACATTGAATGGACAAGGCACCCTGTAACGAAAAGGGAAAGCAAATGAAAACCTATTTTCGCTGGTATTGTGTATGCATTCTTATTTAAAATGTGCCCTCTCACATAAAACCAGAAGAACATTGAGTTACGATATAATGAGAAATGATATAACAAAATATAATTGCAAGGAGAAAAGAAAAGACTAGTACATTGTAATTCAAAAATATCACGACCTCACAAAGAGGAAATATTATGAAACAATTTTAACAAAATAGTACCTTATTGTTGCTCTTAGTAAAATGATTCAGGAGCCAGGCTAGCTCTTGCAATAATTGCATTGGACACATTTTTCTTTCATGTGTACTAAACCCCTCCCTAATCTAGCCTAGTTGGTATTTGGCACTGACTCGCCAGATATGCCACTTCAAGGGCCATACCGCACCATAACAGCATCCTTGAATATCTCAGCCCACCGATCGTCCTCATTTGGGGTCCACATCTGGCAGACAGATCATGAATCATACCCTACCCATAGGTCCAGAGTTGGCATTGTATGGGCTGCTGCTTGTGAGTTCTGCCCACACGAATTTCCAGAACTAACTTGTTTGCAGCCTGCTGGCCATGGGGCATTTTCAAAGATGTGGTCATGCCGTGTTGTCACGTCTATAATCAGAATCTGAAAGCTATCACAGAGGTAACTCTGCCCTGTCTCTGATCTCTGACAATTACAAACGATATCATGGAAAAAGGAGGAGCCTTTTCCTCAGGTCCTCTCATTCGTGGAATGGCAATGAGCATTACATCTCTCATCTTTACCTGAACTTGTGGTTGTTTTTCTTTCCACATCTAAAGAATGTACGTTTAGAGCAGTGTGTGAGCACCGAGGCAAAGCGAGACAATCACATTTGGTGAAAATGTATGTATCTGTCATTAATTGATCGCAACTGTCTTGACGATAGTGGTCTAATGGTAAATAAAAGATAAAGCATCACACTTCTGATTACGATTAGAATAGAAAGGTGTCAAATAGCGTTGGAAAGTTTGATGATCCTCAACTTTTCTGAGGCCAACTCCGAGATATCCTTGCTGTCAGGACATAGACATTTCTTCCACCTGATCTTTAATTCTAGATCCGAGGAATTCAAAGTTTGCAGGCAATGGCAGAACGAAAGGCCCTCGCAGAGTTTTGATATTTAAATGTGTCTCTAATGAATACAGGATCCTTTCCACAATAAGCCATTTACACTAAACAAAGTGTTTTGAATTCTATCCTGTTTTTAACTAGAAGCCAGTGCACTAACTTGCTCCTCCTCCTCTTCTCCTTGCACTTTTCCCCTTCCCTCTCACCTGCACTTGCACAATCTTAATGTCACTAGGCCCAGTAAGATCGCTGTCTTGTCCTCCCTTTGTTTCCCCTCCCTTGCCTCGTCGCGCCTTGAAACACTTGTGTATAGGCGTGTTATAAATGTCATATCATATCAGATTATAATTTCAGCACTGGTCTGCTGTGTCCTCTCCAGTCACATCTAGTTAAAAGTCAAGCTTGCGAGATCTGGAGTCTCTGCAGGTGTTTTATCAAAAAGTTAGGGGCAGCCGAAATATGCACAGTTAGCATGGTCAAGTTGAGAGCAGGCTAGGGCAGCCACAGGTTGCAATAACCAGAACATAACATGCGTTTGAGCAAACATGAGTTGAAGAAACCCTTTTTAACACAGTTGAGATTTGTTAGGCCATGACAAACTGACCATGCATAAAAACTCCCAGATGGTTACCCAACTCTGTAGGTTGCAGAACATGTAAATAACGTAAAGTGCTCAATTGCTTTGGCCAAATATCTATTGGCCAGTTGGCGTTCCAGGCTTCCCACCATCGTGATCTCACTTTTAGTGGGATTCCTATTCATGCAATGACTGTAATGCCCCTAGCAAAATGTGAAGCTCGGCTAAGGCGGATGTCCTGTGTGTAAATTTAAAGCTGCACCACAAAGGAATTAACCAGCTTTACCAGATCGTTCAGGTATATTTTTAATATCAGGGGTAACAGTCCCAAAGATCAGTAAGCTTGGTTTCGAATCAAATGGTGCTAGGCGGACACGTTGTTGTCTGCTTAGCAGAAAGTAGACTAACCTTTGCAGGTGTAACCGCAACACTGACATTTTGCAGTTTTAAGAACAAAATGTCATGGTGGCTATTGTCAAAGGTCGTTGAATGTTATGTGTTACCTCCATACACACAAGGATTACATGAAAGGCAGGGACACACATCTTATTACTTTATTCTCTTGGTACATGTTAACTTCCCGTGCCCGCGTCCCCTTGTTAGGCAGAAACCTGTGCAGTTCCCTAAGGGACCACTGCAAAAGATTTAAGACTACAGGTGTTTGGCAGTAAACCAACTTGGTAGCAGTCTGTACCACACAGATTCACTTGGTAGCTGTGCCTGAGCAGTCAGACGTCTCTCAAGAAGAGTTAGGCAGTATGCAGAGTATACACAATAGGTACAGAGACACAGTAGTACAAACAAACACGGACCAGAGCTTTGGTGAAAAAGCATATAATTATTTATTTGAAAACACACTTGTAAATCACACTAGCAAAAAAAGAGGAAAGTAATTTCAGCACACAGTCACTATCATACATATACAACCCTATTCACTTATTAGACAAGTCTTAGTGAGAAACACCACTTATTTTCAGACAGAGGTGAGCGCTTAACATAAGATGACACTCTAGTAAGTTGTTAAGAAAGGGAGGGAAAAAGGCAGAGTTAAAGAAGCACACAAGTTTCAATACTTTCTCAAAGAACCACAGTAAGGCAGGATAGGCAGAGTTCTACTGGAGAGCAAGGCAGTCAATTGCAAGGCCCACTCTTCGAGAGAGCAAGCAGAAGGGGTCCAGGTTCAACAGTGGGGTTATGCCCAAAGAGTCTTTGTAGATAGTTTGCACAAAAAGGATGAAATTAAAGTCAGGAAAAGTTAGCTAGGTTGTCCCAGGCCAGCCCAGGTTAGAAAGTCGAGGCTTTACTGTCACCCCGAACGATCTGTCGCAAGGGAAGCCAGGCGGGACACAGTACCTTAAGTGTGAAGGAAGCTCCAGCGGGATAGTTGTTCCTGGCAGCAAGTGCAAGTCTGTGTTTCGTCCAGAGGAAGAAGAGGTCTTGCGGTGGAGGAAAGATGAAGGTCGTTGCACTGCCAGGGAAGAAACCAGCCGCGGAGTTCTCCGGTTAAAAGGCACTACCCTTCTCTTCGCGGTAGTGGTAAACCGTGGTATTCGGTTGCCAGGGTGCTTGGCACGGGCAAGGCGGCCACAAGATGCTCCAGGAAGGTGAAAAGAAGGCGAAACTGGTTATCCCCACCAGTCAAAGGAAGAAGACTCTCCGGACTGGAGATCTCCTCTGTCGTCGGGAAAAGTGGTGAGACGGTTCAGTAGGGCTCCACCGGTGGTGTCGTCATTGCAGGTCGGCTCAGCTTCTCCCTCCTCGGATTCTTAGGTCCTGTGGTGACTTCTGAAGTTCCAGTCCCCAAAGTCCTGCTTTTATGCAGCACACCCCCATTCACTCAGCCTAGCTGCCAATCAAACATGCTAAGTGGTGAGCTGGCCGGCACACCACTTGGGCCAATCACACAAGAGTGCGACTTGAGTTACCAAGGTAACTCAGTCCAGGGTGCCTAAACCCCCTGCCACACCCCCTGTGGTACCCAGACAGAGTGGCACCACTTTTGGAGGCTTCTGTGGAGAAGGCCGCCAAAAAGTGGAACAAAGGGCTCGACTTGGGTTGAAGTCACAGAAGAGAACACAAACGCCATTTTAGAATCGAGTTCTGGCAAAAAATACCAACCGGTGAATTAATATTAAATAAATAAACCGGAGGTATGTTCGAGGCTATAAGAATTAAATAATTAAAGTTGGTAGCCTCGAACAATGGGAAAATCCCATAGAGATATATTCGCGGTCGAATATAAAAAGTAGTATCCACTGCCACCAGCCAAAACTCGATCAGTGGGGACGGAGACGTGCCCCCTCGAACAACAGACCCCGGGGCAATCGAATTGACCCGACCAGTATGTCCACAATATGATGGTTTGTACTGGTTTCTGTTCGTAATTTGGGACTAGTAAAGCCAATGGTGACTTTACATGCCCTGGGAGACAGTAGTCAGAACCAGGGTATGGAGTCTATGTTGGGGGGTCGCTACGACACCCCTGGGTTACGGAGGGTGCTGTGTAACCCACATAAAAAAAACACATGAGACCCTATGGAGTAAAAGACCCCATAGCCCATAAAACACATGGAAAGTGAAAGGAACACCTCAAATCATGTCTAAGAGTGGGAGCAAAAGAATCTCACTCTTAGCAGGAGAGAAATAAATAAACCCCAAAAGTCCAGCAAAGCTGCTGGGAGACTCACTAGGTTTGGGAAATTAGCCTTTACAGAGAATTCTTCCTAACACCCCTCCCCATCCCTTTCCATCCCCTGTTAGGCAGAATTATATGCAGTACCCTTTGGGAACAATACATACAATTAAGACTACAAGGGGCAGCACAAATTCACGTTTGGTACAAGCCTGTACGACACAGATAAAGTGGTAGCAGTGGCTGAGCAGCCAGACTTATCTCAAGAGAAAGTGAGCAGTATGAAATAGCTACACAATGGACAGCAATTACTATGATTGAGGCAAACACTGACTCAAGGTTTCCAAGTAAAAGAATATATATTTATTTACTCATTAGTTATATAACATTTCACTAAAGTAAAGCAGTCTAAAAATCACACCCTTAATACACCACACTACTCCCAATATGTTCCAGACAAGTTAAGCTCACAAAATGAAGTGGGAGCAAAATGGCACTACAGCAATTTAAAAGGGAGGGAAAGACACAGTTAGGTAGAAATTGAACCACACCAACAGGTAAGTACTCAGGGCAATAGAGCAAGATGAACTACAGTGATAGAATCAGGTAGCAAGGCTTAGGGCCAAAGTCAATGGGACAAAAGTCTTTTGCTCAAGATCACACAGTTCAGGGTAGTTCACGGTAAAGTTTGTGCCACGAGTTCCAGACGAAGTTGGTCAGCAGAAAAGTTAGTGTTAAAAGAAGAGAAGGACAAGCCCTCAGATTGGGAAAGCTTTCACACACTTTCACCGCGGCTGAACGAAACGAACAACTTTATTTGCACAGTACCTTAAAACGGAGAGGGAGCTGAGGCGGACGTTCCTGGCAGTTCCTGCAGGCTCACGGTTCCTGAAGCGACTGTCGGACTGACATAAAGTAGGAAGATGTAGGGTCGTGTGCCACCCAGGGAAGAAACCAGCAGCAGAGCAAAACAACAAATAAAAGGTGCGCTCCTTAAAACCCAAGCAGGGGCTGACCTTCCTGGCTATCCGGCCAACTGTAGCTCTGTACAGCGAATTCGACCAAAGGAGGAGTCCTGGTTTGCACTTTGGGCAAACTGGTTGGTCCCACCAGCTCAAGGGAAGAAGATTCCTGGAGGATCCTCTCTTGTCGTCGGAGATGGAGATTTGGACCTGCAGCAGGGCTTCACCGGGCGGTTCATTCATTGTAGGGGTCCTCTTTCCTCAGCTCCTCGTCGGTTCTTTCGTTCGAGTGGCGACTCTGCCTTTCCAATCTCAGAGATCTGCTTTTTATGCAGTTTTCCCCCATTCACACAGCCTGGCTGTCAATCACACAGGAGGGTGACTGTCCTGGTAAGGACAGTCACCCAGCCAATCAAACAGGAGTGCGACTTGGATTACCAAGGGAACCCATGGCAGGAGTCCTAAGACCCCTCCCTCACATCCTGCCTACCCAGACCTTCAAGCGCCTTAAGGGGGGTTTCTGTGCAGATGCCCGCGAAAAGACAGCGAACAAAGGAACCAAACCTGGTTTGGCGAGCAGAGAAAAACACAAGAAAGACATTTTCAACAAGAAATGGTGACTAAACCCAGCCGGAACAATTTTAAAATCAATATGGTCAAGCGGGTTTAAGTTCGTGGCTACTAAAATAGCCTAAAATAATACCAGGGTTATTTGCGATAACCACGGGAAGTAAATGATTTCAATCCGGCACCAACCCAAGTCAACGCCTGGCGTGTAATCCTTATTTATTTTAGTCTAAAAGTTCTTTATTCTGAACGATGTACCATTCATATCACGCCCTTCTCCTGGAACCTCGTGGTCACACTGAACCAGGAATCAGGCTGGTTTGCAAAGTTAAAATATTTATTTATGTATTCACAATTTAATCACACTATGTTTTAATGGGTACACAATAATCACCAATGGGGTGATGTAACAATGAATATTCTCTTTAATGCACAAGGAGTAATAATGAGCAAAACAATTCAGCACAGAAATTCTAATTTTGTGTGTGTTCAGATCAATAGCACTGTGGTTTAGCGGTTCCCCCTGCACACCTCTCAACCCCAACAGACAATGTAAAGAGATAGGAGGAGAGAGAGCAGGTGTTCAGGAATGGCAGAATTCAACAAAATATCAATCCCACTTTCGCCCAGCAACACAAGAGAAAAATGGAATTGATTGGCAAGCTGTCAGAATGGTTTAAAGTTATCTTAGAATGGATTGGGTAAAAACACTAAATATGCTCTAAATTGCTGAAATTGTTATAAAATGTTATGGGAGCCACTTTGGATAGTTGCACACAAACACTAGCAATGATTTAATACCAAGAAACAATTTGAAATCTTAAAATTAAGGTCGGGAGCAATCATAAGCTGTTTTACACGTGTCAGAATTTCCCTAAAACAAAATTTGCCGCAAACTTTTCAGTGTGCGATAATCACGATAACGGGAGGACCATATGGATTTGTGATGCGGTTTTAAGTGCGATCTAAAGCTGTGGATGTTAGCTACATGATTGTTTGAAACAAAAGGGTGGCGTCCTGCCACATACATTTACATCAATTACCCTTTACATTTTTATTTGCTGCAAAGGTTATAACCTTTTGCATGCTAAGTATCAAAGGAACTATATACTCATGGTTAATAGGTTAGTAGGGGTAAGAATACAAAAAGAATATCACAGGTGACTATTAGCTCATTTATTCAGCTGATGTCACAAAGGATATGGGTTCAGTTTCCCATAGTGTTTAATAGTTTTTTTGAACAACAGTTGCCTAAAAACTGGCAGACATATTGAAAATAGAACAAATAGAGAGCAAACTGAAGCCACAATTCAAGTTCCTAAAACATGGTCACAGCATGTACATAAAAGCAGAGTAATTTTACAGCAATTATGGTAAAAAAAAACTCATAGAACGTGAAACTGTAAATAGTGAACCAGAGTTTTAGTCTTCACAAAAACATCCTGATAGTTGTTTCCAAGGTGTACTGGATATTTTGGGGAGGTACTCAAGTCTTTGGTTACCTTCCCAAAATGTACAATTCCTTTGATACTTAGCATTCGAAATGTTATAACCTTTGCAGCAAAAAAAATGTAAAGGGTAATTGATGTAAATGTATGTGGGAGGATGCCACCCCTTTGTTTCAAACAACTTACAACTCTGAAGTCCTACCACTTTCTTTAAGCAGTCCCTCCAGTTACGTGGATGTTAGCTACAAGCAGAAGTTGAAATTTTGCTTCTAGCACAAACATTGAAGAAGTTGTGGACATTTTAGTAGAGGTTGTTTTTTTCAGATAGGCACAAGAATGGAAAACGGGAATGCACTTTTAAAATAACAAAAAGGATTTCTTACACTAAAGGATGACTATGAATACAATGAACACCACACAGGAACACAGCCACTTGATCAGCCCGACTGCCTGCAGTGGTCCCGCCTTCTTCAGATGAGAAAAGATCAGCGCAGAGATAGTTTTAACAAAACTAGCACAGGAGGAAGATAGGAGGGATAGGATAGAGAGTTTAGACAATTCAAAAATACTCCTAACCAGATCAGGTTCTGAAGACAAGATAGGATGGGTTTAAGATAGGGATTAACTATGGACAGTACATATGGTAGTGACACAGTTCTATCTATAGATACTCACTAGATATGTTTTTGAACATAACCGTCAGGATTCTGGTCCGTCAAAATTCTGGTCAGGGAAGGGAATCTGGTTCTGGGACAGACAGCTGGGCACATCGGATTGGATCTGCAATCAGCAAGGCTTGAGCACGGCACAGGACTGGACTGCAATGGCTCTGGTCACAGCACGGCACATAACTGGATTGGATCTGCCCTTTTTGGTTCTGATGATAATTATCTCAGCAGGCAAGCAGTGCAGCACAGCCCGGCTGTATTTTGGTTCCCCTTAGGTGGTTGGATTCTGGTTCTGTAATTTAAGGCCTAGCTGAAAACGGTTCAGCTATGCAATGGGCCTTTATGCTTTGCCAAGTTTCTGGAGTCTGGAGCAAGGAAGATTGAAAGTTCTTCAACAGGGTGCTCCTCCAACGTCAGGGTATTGGTTGAATCTGTGTGTTTATCTGCCCTCTGCTGTCTCTATGTGTGCTATGATCAAGGGGGTGTGTGTGCTGGTTTAGCCTAAGCTCGCCCCTTTGACAGGGATTGATCTGGGTCTCCTCTCTGCCCTGATAGGAGGCGAAAAACAGTGTGTCACCTTTATTGTGTGGGTTTATGAGGCTTAGAATCCACTCCTAGCCTCTTGGACACAAAATCTACTTTTGGCACAACCCATATTTACACATGTGCAACCTCTATAACCACCACATATACAGATTACATATTTTGTACAGCATCTACTTCTCCAAACCCTGTCGCTGTAGGATCTTGTGTCTACTTTTCACAGAATTTTGCCCTTTTCATCAGGAAAACAATTTCCAATTTATCAGCAAATGTCTACAAGTGCGCGTGTATCACATGGGCATAAGTGTATAAAGTTTCATACATCTAGCAGCAGTACATTTTGTGTAAAATCACATTTTCTGCTGTTTATTTCCAGAACATGTCACACGATGTTTCTGCCTCTTGAAACGTGCAGTTAAAATTTAGATTCACAAATCTGTTGTTTTTACATTTTTCACAATTTTGAACAGTAAGTTATCCATATTTTTAAAATGCGTTCTTTGTCCTTGTTAAGCAACAAATGGTTGTTTTAGCTCCACCTCTTTTTGTCTCTTTGCAGTCCAGGCACAGTCTGCTCCCTGTTTGTTCGTTGGCATAGGCAATTTACGGCTCTTCACACCTAGCATTTCCTTTAGCTGGAGGATGTCCATTGTTTAGTCCTGGGCTCACCAGCACTTAGTACCTCCCTGTGAGTTTCAGCTGGGGGGAAGTGTCCTGCTTCTGTGAGGAAAGCTGTTATTACAGTTTTGGTTGGTTTTAGCCAGGCTTAAATGTAAATGTTAATTGTGTTGCATTTTTCCTTAGCGCAAACAAAACTTGGGATTTCACAATATCAGCTAGAATTCTCATTTAAGGTTTTAAACCATGGGATTAAACAATTACAACATAGTTTACTCTCAGTAACAGGCCACTTAGATTGCAAACATTTGATTACAGTTTATACATGTTTAATCTTTACTCAGGCAGGCTTCTGACAGCTGTCATTCAGGCGGCCGAGGGTACTGCACTCAGATTTTGACATGCACAGCCAGGCTACTTTTGCTGTGGAAATCCCTTGATGCTTTCAGCTTTTCAGGACATTGCACGTTCACAATGATTTCTTGAACTAAGTGAATTGTAGTACCCAGCAAGAATTCTGGATGTTTGAGGGTGTCTTGTAAGGGCATTCTGCAGTTTCAGTAACAAAGAAAAAGTAATTTAAAGCAAGATTTTGGGGTTTCCTTTAACAAAGCACTGCTTTTTCCTTCTTTACTCCATTTTCACTTGTTGAGGAGCTCAGTGACATCTTTCAGGAGTGAGATCTCTGTTCCACCACTGACAACATGCATGTCAGATTGGGCAGCCATCTTTTTGTGCTTTGCAGAGCGTGATTTTCAAAGGTTTTGGCACGCACAAGGGTTTTGTGGCCATTTTGCTATTTTTGGCACCATCAGAACACAGTGATGCCGCATGGCAGAGCAAACGTGGGTCAAGACATCCACAGAGCCCCCCCTCACGACTTGAGTTTGACCGCTCGTCAAGGGGAAGTCGGGAGATTGGGTTGTTCTTTCTTTCTTTTTAGCCTAGGTGGAGAAAGTTGTCTGCTTCTCCCATCAGTGCGGGATCGACATGCGCTTCTCACCGGTTCTGGATGGGAGTATGGAGCATTACTCCAGGCTCCTTCGGTCTTTCCTCCCGGTCCCCGAGTAGTCCTCCTTGGTACTTAGAAATCTTTGGTTTCAGTGCTATGAGACAGAACATAGCATGGTTATGGAAATGTCCCCACTACTATTCATGTAGTGGGACAGATGCATACATTGAATACCATTTAAAATATTCCCCGCCTGTAATTACTAATGATTTTAACAGATGGAATGGTTTTAACAGTTGGAA
This sequence comes from Ambystoma mexicanum, assembly GCF_040938575.1. Classification (NCBI taxonomy): domain Eukaryota; kingdom Metazoa; phylum Chordata; class Amphibia; order Caudata; family Ambystomatidae; genus Ambystoma; species Ambystoma mexicanum. The sequence goes on from NC_090933.1 coordinate 588,151,831, forward strand.
TTTTACAGGGATTCGGAATGTCCCCCTCTGGGTTTCCGGTTGCCTCCTCTATTTGCCGCATATCATGCCTGAGATGGCAACTCTTCAGCTGGTTTATGTGGACCCACTTGTCTTCCCCTTCTGCCAAACTTCCCTTGGGGATGCAGATTTTTTAGGCGACTGGTGAGATTCTGTCCACAATTTCGAAAGGACCCCGCCAACTTGGGAGAAATTTGCGCTGTTTGGCTTGGTTGCTTTGGAAATTATACAAGTAGACCCGGTCTCCTACTTGGTATTCTTTTTTAGTTGTCTTAAGGTCATAGTGGGTCTTCATACTGTTTGCAGATCTTTCTAGATTCCGCTGAGCATAGGCAAAAGCATGTTGAACATGTTTTCTCAGATTCTCAACATACTCATGAGTTGTGGAGGCATTTATCAAGGTTTGCTCTTGGGTTCTGTAGAGCAGATGCTGGGGAAGCACCATCCTTAATCCAGTCATCAGCTCAACTGGAGATATTTTTGTTGCAGAAGAAGGTGTAGATCTGATGGCCATCAGGACAAGAGGTAATTGAATGTCCCAACTTGGCCTAGAATCTGCCACAAACTTTTTTAATATGGTCAGAATTGTCTTGTTTTATCTCTCAACTTCACCACTAGATGCTATCCGGTAGGCAATGTGTAATTTCCTTTTGACCCCAAATATCTCCCACATCCTTGTCATCACTTCGCTCGTGAAGTGGCTAGCTCGGTCTGACTCAATCCTTTGGGGTAGTCCAAAACACAAGAAGATGTGATTGATCATTAGGGCAGCTCTGTTTCTGCCTTGCAATTTGGGGCCGGGAGACATTCCACCCATTTAGTGAACAAGCATGTTACGGTCAACATGTACTTGTTCCCCCTAGAGGAGCGAATCACGGGCCTGATAAAATCGACTTGTACATCTGACCAAGGCAGTGTCATCCCCCTCTTTTGGAGGGGAGCACGGTGGGTGTCATGATGCCTACCCCCGGGGACCCAGACCAAGTCCAGCAAACCCGGAAGCAGGCATCAAGTTACCCCAAGAAAGCCCAACAACCCCCGCTAGGGGCTATTTGGGTGCAGTCCTGGCACCTATGGCGCCAGGCTCATATGGAGGGTCAGTCCTGGCGCCATAGGCGCCAGGCTCATAGATTAAAACTTACCTGATGCAGACCATGCTGCAAACTTACCTGATGCAGACCATGCTGCAAGAGCTCCAAGCCAAACAAGGCTTGGAAGGGACTATTTTACCTAGGGACTATTTTTTTACTCGGGTGGGGCTGGGGAGGAATACTTACCTGGGACTACTTTGGAGGCTATTCAAACCACGCCCGAAGAGCAGCACACGCTTCGCGTTATTCTGCATCCAGCAGCGTAACGCTCTCCGTGCCAGCAAGTCTGCATCCAGTCATCTGCCACGCCCGCCTCGAGTTTGGAGCTCCTAGAAAAAGGGAGAAAGAAGGAGAAAAGGTTAGAACAAGAGCAATACCTTTGATCCTTACCTGAATTCCTGATCCATCGCGCCTTCGAGCTGGAAGAAAGAAGTTATTTTATGCATGTCGCCTCACCTGCTGCAGCGCCGCTCTGAACTCACCGGCCTTCACAGCATCTTCACATTTCACTGCATCCTCCTGCATGTTACTGCCGCACTCCGGCACCTAAGCAGAAGACAAGAACAGCAAGGTGAGCCAAGGGAATACACAGAGGAATACCCCCCATAGACTTACCTGATTTTCCCACCGAGGGTACTATTGTTCTTCACGGGTCGGTGCAGCTTCCACTGCATCCTAGCCGAACCCCGGCCCATCGCACGTCGCCTCGCCTGCTGCAGCGCCGCTCTGAACTAACCGGCCTTCGCAGAATCTTCACATTTCACCGCATCCTCCTGCATGTTACCGCCGCACTCCGGCACCTAAGGAGAAGACAAGAACAGCAAGGTGAGCCAAGGGAATACACAGAGGAATACCCCCCATAGACTTACCTGATTTTCCCACCGAGGGTACTATTGTTCTTCACGGGTCGGTGCAGCTTCCACTGCATCGTAGCCGAACCCCGGCCCCTAAGGGGAAACAAAAGGACAGCAAGGTGAAACAAGGGACTAACAAGGGGAACCCTCCTCACCACAAAAGACTTACCTAATTTTACCGCCGGAGGCATTATTCCCCGAGACTTCATACTTTCTCTCAGCACTTGAATAAGGGAAAAAGCAACAAGTTACATATGGACATTATCTTATCGAACTGTGTTGGATAATACAAATCCTTACCAGAACATTACCGGTTGCCACGAGGAACTCTTCAGTAGGGTCAAGCTGCAACCTGCAAGGAATCGGACAAGAGTGAAAGTCAGGCATTTGAACTCTTACAAACTACATACTTACAGAGTCTTGCCGGGAATATCGGAATCAATATTTTCCTGGAACTCACCAATTCCTTCTGGCCAGTGAAGCAACTGGTTATCTACACGCCCCTGCGCTCAATGCAGGATGGAGAGCTCATCTTTTCAAATCATCAGGTGAGACTATGAGAGGGAACATCCAAGGTGATCAGTGGGGAGAACAGCGGGGTGGGGAGATTTACGCTCAACTCCACGGGTGGTTAATTCCCTTTCTCCACTTGCAGAAGAATATTCCTACGGGCCAAGCAAACGAAGCAAGGTGGGCCAGTCCAGTCCGTCATCTTGGCCCTACATGACACATTGGTGGAGACTGCAGCAGTCCAGTCCAGATCGACGCCTCTGTGGGAGCCAGGTGAGCGTAACAGAACGCGAAGCCTACCCACAAATTCCCACCCGGGCGTTATGGATACCTCAGAGACTGACCAATTGGTTCAATTACTAGGGGAACTGAGGGCTGAAGTGCATTCTGCCCGTCAAGAAACCAATGCTCTTAGGAGAGAACTGATTTTGTCGAAGGAGTAAACTGATGATCTTGCTAGGAAACTATTGCAAAGCCAGGCTGGACAAGCACCCCTACCTGGTTCCGGGGGAAATCCAGCTCCTGTGTTATCGTCTAACCCAGTGCAAATAAACCTAACAGGACATATTCCATTAGCCCCACCCAAACACTTTGCCGGAGATCCCAAAAGGTTCGTCGTGTTTATGAACCAATGCCACATGCACTTTTTATGCAGACCTGGAGCCTTCCCAAACAATCAAGCCAAGGTAGCCTTTGTATTGTCATATCTCAGCGGTAGTGCAGCTGATTGGTCAATTCCACTAGTTACTCAGGATGACCCAATTATTCAGGATTTTCAGGGCTTTCAAACTAGCATGGAAAGACTATTTGCCCGGCACTCCCAAGAACAGGCCCTGGATAACAAACTTTTGTCTCTACAACAGGGTAACCAGGACCTTCTATCCTACATCGCAACCTTTAATAGGTTAATAGTGGAAACTGGATGGCCTGAGGTAAAACGAATCACGGTATTTCATCGAGGGCTTCGAGGAGAACTCAAGGATGTCTTGGCTCAAGTGGTGAACCCACCTCAAAACTTCGCTGAATATATAGACTTAGTGCTCCAGTTAGATCACAGACTTCAGAACAGAAAGGCTGATCGAGCCAAGTTTGAGAATCGGGTGTTGGTCAAAACCCACGCTAACGCCAAAGGAGCAGATGCTTCAGAACCCATGCAAATCGGAGGGGTTAAAGGACCCCTAACCCAGAAGGAAAGAGAAAGGAGACGGCAAATGCAATTGTGTCTATATTGTGGCACTTCTGGACATTTTCTACAGGATTGCTCTGTAAAACCACCCAAGAAGGTGGTAGGAGCTGCTGATAAAAGCCATATGGAGTCAGACTCGGGAAACGACCACGCCCGACAAGCGTAGAGGTCCGCTTGCCGAGCTTGAAGAAGGATACTCAGACCTCGCATTTCATCATACCAATGGTCCTCGTAGATCGAGAGCAGCCATCGCGTATGCACGCAGTAAGGGCATACATTGATAGCGGGGCCATAAGAAACTATGTGGACTATGAATTGGCTTCCAGGATGAATCTACCTCTCTGCCGAAAAACCACCTCAGATGTCATCACCACAGTCGATGGAACTGAAATTGCCTCTGGGCCTGTAACTCACTCCACCGCAGAGATAACACTATTGGGTCAGGATGGGCATCGAGAGATTATTGTGTTTGATCTAATCAAAGCCCCACAGTTCCAAATAATACTGGGGATACCTTTGTTGGAAACACATAATCCTTGTATTGATACGCGAGAGAAGAGAATAACCTTCCCCGATTGTGCACAAACCTGTTACCCAAAGAAAAATCAGAACGCAGGCCTGACCACAGAAATCACAGCAGTCATGCAACTACCTCCAGAATACCAAGAATTCCAGGATGTCTTCCAAAAGGAAAAGGCAAACAACTTACCTCCTCACAGATCGTACGATTGTCAAATCGATCTCATACCCGGTGCACAACCCCCTTGTAGCAGGATCTATGCCCTTACGGAACCTGAGAACCTTCACCTACGACAATACTTAGACCAGTACCTTGCCAATGGCTTTATTCGCCCATCCAAGTCCCCTGCATCTTCAGCTTTGTTTCTCGTACCCAAAAAGGAAGGTGACCTCAGAACGTGCATAGACTACCGCGCATTGAACCAGATAACTGTTAAGAACCGATACCCGTTGCCTCTGATCCCTGAACTACTAGACCAAGTGATGGACGCTTGTATATACACTAAATTAGATCTCCGGGGGGCATACCATCTGGTACGTGTAAAAGAGGGCGACGAATGGAAGACTGCTTTCTGCACTAAGTATGGGTTATTCGAACACCAGGTGATGCCTTTTGGGTTGTGCAATGCACCAGCAGCCTTCCAATACTTCATGAACGATGTCCTTCGTGAACTCATTGACGTTTGTGTTGTCGTGTATATCGATGATATTCTTGTATACTTCTCTTCAGTATGTGACCATGTGAAGCACGTCCGAGCAGTCCTTGAGAAATTGCGCCAGCACAAACTATATGCAAAACTAGAAAAATGCATTTTTCATGCCACAAAAGTTGAACTCCTTGGGTTTATCCTGACCCCAAAGGGAGTCCGAATGGACTCACGAAAGGTGGACGCAATCCTTAAGTGGCCATCTCCAAGTTCAGTTAAAGGAGTACAAAGCATGCTCGGCTTTGCCAATTTCTACCGCAGATTCATCCCAGATTTTTCACGTCGTACATCCCATCACAGCACTCTTGCGATAAAATAAACGCTTTATGTGGACTGAAGAAGGTGAAAATGCCTTCCAAGAGCTGAAAGCGAAATTCACGTCTGCACCTGTGTTAAAGCACCCGCACCCTGAACTTCCATACATAGTGGAAACTGATGCATCCAGTCTAGCCATGGGAGCTGTCCTGTCTCAAAAGGACCCTGAAACTGGCCAGCTTCACCCAGTAGCATTTTGGTCCAGAAAGTTCTCGGCACCCGAGTTAAACTATGCGGTTACCGACAAGGAGTTATTAGCCATTAAATCCGCCTTCAAGGCTTGGTGGCACTATCTTCTCGGTGCCAGGCATACCATTACTGTGTTCACCGATCACCGAAACTTACAGTATTTAAAAACAGCCAAGGCCCAATCGTCACGTCAACTCCGATGGGCATTGTTCTTTGCCGAGTTCGATTTTGTGATAACCTATCGACCAGGTTGTAAGAATAGTAAAGCAGACGCATTATCCTGAATAGGGATGGGAGAGGCAGAAGTGAACCCAAAACCAGTACCTATAATTTCCGAACAAAGGATTATTGGCATGACTACTCTACAGACACTAGAGGACATTCAGGTAAAGATCCAGCATCTCTTTGATCCTACAGCCTGCAGGACTGGGTAAAGAAAGGGCCAGACTACTCTGTCACCAATGATCTGCCTTATTACCAAGGGCGGCTATTTCTGCCACACAAGGAACTACAAGAGCTAGTCATTTCCCGTTATCATGATACCCTAATGGAGGGGCACCCATGTATTGCAAAAACTGAAGCTAAAATTAAAAGACAATTCTGGTGGCCCACTTGGCGAAAGGATATTAAATCATTTGTGATGTCTTGTGGCATTTGCGCCCAAAACAAAAGGCAAAAGAAAAAACCAGCTGGACTCTTACAACCTTTAGGCATTCCGCCTACACCATGGCACACCTTATCATTAGACTTTATTACCGATCTACCTCCTTGTAATGGGTTTAACAACATTCTAGTTATTGTGGATCTTTTTTCCAAGATGGCCCACTTTATTCCTTTAAAAGGACTACCTTCAGCCTCAATCCTGGGCAAAGAATTCCTCAAAAACATTGTTCGCATCTATGGATTTCCGTCCGTGTTGGTCTCTGACCGGGGCAGTCAATTCATTTCACATTTTTGGAAAAAAGGCTGTCAATTGGCGCAAATCGATGTGAGGTTATCGACCAGTCACCACCCCCAGACCGATGGTCAAACGGAGAGGACCAACCAGACTCTCGAACAATACCTGCGTTGTATGTTACATCAGACAGAGAGTAATTGGAAAGACATTCTTTGGATCGCCGAATATGCATACAATAATTCAGTACACTCTGGAACTGGACAAAGCCCCTTTTATACCTTATACGGGCACCATCCTCGAACCTCAGACCTTGACTCACCCCAAGACTTAGAAATGCCCGCAGTGGACCATCTGCACGCTACGATTACACAAGCCTTTAAGGAAGCAACTACACATTTAAAACAGGCAAAAGAAAAATACAAGAAAGATGCTGATCAGCATAGAAGTGATTCTCCACAATACCAAATAGGAGACCAAGTATGGTTAGCCACAAAACATATACCTCTAAAGGGAACACAGACCTTTAACCCCAGATATACGGTACCTTACTCTATTAAGGCCATTATTAACCCAGTGGCTGTCAAGTTGGGGCTGTCAAGTTGGATTTACCTGCTAATATGCAAATTCATCCCGTCTTACATGTGTCACTTTTGAAGCCAGTACAACCAGGGACAAGACTAACCAAGCCACCAGACCCCATCCTTGTAGACGGAGAACCTGAATTTGAAGTCAAGAACATCCTGGACTCTAAGTTGATAAAGTCAAAACTTTTTTATTTAATCGACTGGAAAGGTTACGGACCACAGGAAAGGTCATGGGAACCTAGTGACCATGTTCATGCACCCCGATTGGTGAAAAAATTCCACCGAAATTTCCCAGACAAACCGAAACCACAGGGAAGAATGACTTTAGGAGGGGACTTGGGGGGGAGTGCTGTCATGATGCCTACCCCCGGGGACCCAGACCAAGTCCAGCAACCCCGGAAGCAGGCATCGTTACCCCATGCAAGCCCAACAACCCCCGCTAGGGGCGATTTGGGTGCAGTCCTGGCGCCTGTGGTGCCAGGCTCATATGGAGGGTCAGTCCTGGCGCCATAGGCGCCAGGCTCATAGATTAAAACTTACCTGATACAGACCGTGCTGCAAACTTACCTGATGCAGACCATGCTGCAAGAGCTCCAAGCCAAACGAGGCTTGGAAGGGACTATTTTACCTAGGGACTATTTTTTTACTCGGGTGGGGCTGGGGAGGAATACTTACCTGGGACTACTTTGGGGGCTATTTAAACCAGGCCCAAAGAGTAGCACACGCTTCGCGTTATTCTGCATCCAGCAGCGTAACGCTCACCGTGCCTGCAAGTCTGCATCCAGTCATCTGCCACGCCCGCCTCGAGTTTGGAGCTCCTAGAAAAAGGGAGATAGAAGGAGAAAAGGTTAGAACAAGAGCAATACCTTTGATCCTTACCTGAATTCCTGATCCATCGCACCTTCGAGCTGGAAGAAAGAAGTTATTTTATGCGCGTCGCCTCGCCTGCTGCAACGCCACTCTGAACTCACCAGCCTTCGCAGCATCTTCACATTTCACTGCATCCTCCTGCATGTTACCGCCGCACTCCGGCACCTAAGGAGAAGACAAGAACAGCAAGGTGAGCCAAGGGAATACACAGAGGAATACCCCCCATTAGACTTACCTGATTTTACCACCGGGGGCACTATTCTTCTTCACGGGTCGGCGCAGCTTCCACTGCATCCTAGTCGAACCCCGGCCCCTAAGGGGAAACAAAATGACAGCAAGGTGAAACAAGGGACTAACAAGGGGAACCCTCCTCACCACAAAAGATTTACCTGATTTTACCGCCGGAGGCATTATTCCCCGAGACTTCATCCTTTCTCTCAGCGCTTGAATAAGGGAAAAAGCAACAGGTTACATATGGACATTATTTTATCGAACTGTGTTGGATAATACAAATCATTACCAGAACATTACCGGTTGCCACGAGGAACTCTTTAGTAGGATCAAGCTGCAACCTGCAAGGAATCGGACAAGAGTGAAAGTCAGGCATTTGAACTCTTACGAACTACATACTTACGGCGTCTTGCCGGGAATAACGGAGTCAATATTGTCCTGGAACTCACCAATTCCTTTGAGCCAGTGAAGCAACTGGTTATCTACGCACCTGCGCTCAATGCAGGATGGAGAGCTCATCTTTTCAAATCATCAGGTGAGACTATAAGAGGGAACATCCAAGGTGATCAGTGGGGAGAACAGCGGGATGGGGGGATTTACGCTCAACTCCACGGGTGGTTAACTCCCTTTCTCCACTTGCAGAAGAATATTCCTACGGGCCAAACAAACGATGCAAGGTGGGCCAGTCCAGTCCGTCATCTCGGCCCTACACGTCACATTGGTGGAGACTGCAGCAGTCCAGTCCAGATCGACGCCTCTGTGGGAGCCAGGTGAGCGTAACAGTGGGTGAGTGATGTTGGCTGAAATTGTGCACACACAAGACACCCCTTCAAGTGTTGGTCGAGGTCCTGCCCCATGTGTGGCCAGTATGCAACCTCTCGCAAGATTTCTAATGTCGTGTGAAACCCCCGATGACCGGCTGTGGCCGCATCAGGGGCGTGACTTAGCATCAGGCTTCGGAATGAGGTAGGGACCACCCACTGGTCATGGCTAGCAATGGATCTCCTCACCAACAAACCGTCTTGGATTCGGAACATTTTTGGATATTTCATGAATACTCTGAGGTCCTCTTTCCCTATGTAATCGGTATCCCTCAGGGAAAAGTTCTCAGGGTCCTCAATGTGTTGATAAAACTTACCAATTATTGGATCCCTTTTTTGAGCCGTATCCTGCTCTACATTCTCTTGCTGCAGGAGATCCAGATCTTCCTTTACTTTTGTCAGGTACTGTCTGGTTTCTCTCTCTGATTCTTGGCACTTTTGTAGCCTTTGCTCTGCAAAGTCCAAATCAGTTTGGGTTTTTCCTAGGGATTGTACTTGCCTTTTTGCCAGATCTAGGTTTTCAGCATATTCGTAAGTAACCCTACATAGTCATAACCCTAGCATGCGTCACATCTAGATAGAATTGTGAATGTTAGCATGTGCCACACTCAGCTGAAAGTCTTAACCTCAGCTTGCGTTGCATCTAGACAGGACTGTGAATGTTAGCATGTGCCACACTTACATGGAATAGTGAATGATGCCAACTAACCAATACACTAACAATTTCAGCCCTTGCATACACCTCTCAAACTCTAACCAAACACAACCACAAGCCTTAAACGCAGCAAATCGCACAAACTTCACTAGACTGCAAAAACAAAACAAACCGCACATATACCTGCACAACAGCACACGACGACTACCCACCATAAAACACCCCAAGCCCAGCTAACGGACCCACCGGGCTGAGGCGGCCAACAGAACATCACTGCTTTCTTGCACTTTTCCAGCTCTTTCCCTCTATCTCGCCCCCCCCTCCCTTTTTCAGAGCCGCCAGTATGCCAGGAGACCACTCCGGTGGTGATAGTGCGCGGTACAAATATTAACATTAACATATTTTTCCTGTATTACTCCAATGTGGAGGTACAGGTACGCCGGTATATTGGCAATTTTACATTGCCCTTCTTTTACCCTTGGGGCCATATACAGTTCACTAAGTGCCTGGTGTAATGGACCCTGGTCCTGCCATGTATCTAATTCTGTGGCAGTGGCTTGTTGTTTGATTTCCTGCAGCTAAACATTCTCATCCTGCTCAACCAATTCACCCCGGACAAACAATTTGTGCAGTAGGTGTTCTTTTGACATATTAATTTCCACTGGGGTCGCCATTCCGGACATATCAATTTCCTTCTGACTTATCTCAGAGTTATTTTTACCTTTGCAAAACAAGACAAACGCCTTTGAGTATTTCTATTGAGGGGTGTTTTTACAGTATAGCACAGTGTGGTAGCCCAACAAGGTGTATGTACCCTGTCAGTTAGCAACCTGTGTTAGACTGTCACAAGTGATATGTCTAATTAAGGAACCCTGGACGAGCCCCCAATCTGTAAGTGATTTCAATCCGGCACCCACCCAGGTCAACGCCTGGCGTGTAATGCACAAATGAAATCCTTATTTACTTTAGTCTAAAAGTTCTTTATTCTGAACGATGTACCACTCATATCACGCCCTTCTCCTGGAACCCCCCTGGTCACACTGAACCAGGAATCAGGCTGGTTTGCAAAGTTAAAATATTTATTTATGCATTCACAATTTAATCACACTATGTTTTAATGGGTACACAATAATCACCAATGGGGTGATATAACAATGAATATTATCTTTAATACGCAAGGAGTAATAATGAGCAAAGCAATTCAGCACAGAAATTATCATTTTGTGTGTGTTCAGATCAATAGCACTGTGGTTTAGCGGTTCCCCCTGCACACCCCTCAACCCCAATAGACAAAGAGATAGGAGGAGAGAGAGCAGGTATTCAGGAATGGCAGAATTCAACAAAATATCAATCCCACTTTCCCCCAGCAACACAAGAGAAAAATGGAATTGATTGGCAAGCTGTCAGAATGGTTTAAAGTTATCTTAGAATGGATTGGGTAAAAACTCTAAATATGGTCTAAATCGCTGAAATTATTATAAATTCTAATGGAAGCCGCTTTGGATAGTTGCACACAAACACTAGCAATGATGTAATACCAAGGAAAAATTGGAAATCTTAAAATTAAGGTCGGGAGCAATCATAAGCTGTTTTACACGTGCCAGAATTTCCCTAAAACAAAATTTGTGGCAAACTTTTCAGTTCACGATAATCGCGATAACGGGGGAACTATATGGATTTGAAAATTTGTTTCTGGCACAAAAATTGAAGAAGTTATGGACGTTTTAGTGCAGGTCGTTTTTTCCAGATGGGCGCAAGAATGGAAAATGGGAATGCACTTTTAAAATGACAAAAAGGATTTCTTACACTAAAGGATGACTATGAATACAATGAACACCACACAGGAACACAGCCACTTGATCAGTGTGACTGCCTGCAGTGGTCCCGCCTTCTTCAGATGAGAAAAGATCAGCGCAGAGATAGTTTTAACAAAACTAGCACAGGAGGAAGATAGGAGGGATAGGATAGAGAGTTTAGACAATTTAAAAATACTCCTAACAAGATCAGGTTCTGAAGACAAGATAGGATGGGTTTAAGATAGGGATTAACTATGGACAGTACATAAGCTAGTGACACAGTTCTTTCTGTAAATACTCACTTGATATGTTTTTAAACGGAACCGTCAGGATTCTCGTCAGTCACAATTCTGGTCAGGGAAGGGAATCCGGTTCTGGGACAGACAGCTGGGCACATCGGATTGGATCTGCAATCAGCAAGGAGCTCTGGTCTCAGCACGGCACAGGACTGGCCTGCAATGGCTCTGGTCACAGCCAGGCACAGGACTGGATTGGATCTGCCCTTTTTGGTTCTGATGATAATTATTTCAGCAGGCAAGCAGTACAGTGCAGCCCGGCTGTATTTTGGTTCCCCTTAGGTGGTGGGATACTGGTTCTGGAATTTAAGGCTTAGCTGAAAATGGTTAAGCTATGCAATGGGCCTTTCTGCTTTGCCAAGTTTCTGGAGTATGGAGCAAGGAAGATGGAAAGTTCTGCAACAGGGTGCTCCGCCAGCGTCAGGGTAGTGGGTGAATCTGTGTGTTTAGCTGCCCTCTGCTGTCTCTATTTATGCTATGATCAAGGGTGTGTGTGTGCTGGTTTCGCCTAAACTCACCCCTTTGACAGGGATTGGTCAGGGTCTCCTCTCTGCCCTGATAGGAGGAGCAAAACAGTGTGACACCTTTAGGGTGTGGGTTTATGAGGCTTAGAATCCACCCCTAGCCTCTTGGACACAAAATCTACTTTTGGCACAATCCATATGTACATATGTGCAACCTCTATAACCACCACAAATACAGATTACATATTTTGTACAGCAGCTACACCTCCAAACCCCACCGCTGTAGGATCTTGTGTCTGCTTTTCACAGAATGTTGCCCTTTTCATCAGGAACACAATGTCCAATTTATCAGCAAATATCTACAAGTGTGCATGTGTCACATGGGCATAAGTGTATAAAGTTTCATACTTCTAGCATCAATACATTTTGTGTAAAATCACATTTTCTGCCGTTTCTTTCCAGAACATGTCACACGATGTTTCCGCCTCTTGAAACGTGCAGCTAAAATTTAGATTCAAAATCTGTTGTTTTTACATTTTTCACAATTTTAAACAGTAAGTTATCCGTATTTTTAAAATGTGTTCTTTGTCCTTGTTAAGCAACAAATGGTTGTTTTAGCTCCACCTCTTTTTGTCTCTCTGCAGTCCAGGCACAGTCTCCTCCCTGTATGTTCCTTGGCAGAGGCCATTTACGACTCTTCACACCTAGCATTTCCTTTAGCTGGAGGATGTCCATTGTTTAGTCCTGGGCTCACCAGCACTTTCCACCTCCCCTCGAGTTTCAGCTGGGGGAAGTGTCCTGCTTCTGTGAGGAAAGCTGTTATTCCAGTTTTGGTTGGCTTTTGCCAGGCTTAAATTTAAATGTTAATTCTGTTGCATTTTTCCTTAGTGCAAACCAAACTTGGGATTTCAAAATATCAAAATATCATCTAGAATTCTCATTCTAGGTTTCAAACCATGGGATTACACAATTACAACATAGGTTACTCTCAGTAACAGGCCACTTAGATTGCAAACATTTTTTTTTTTTATTGTATTTAATCAAAATTAGATTTTTACAAAAAGAAGAAGAAAAGTCTTTCTTTGTAGTTAACTGAAGAGAAAAAGAAGAGAAAAAAAAAAAAAAGAAATAGAAGAGAAGTCTACCGTTTCCTGTGTACGCTGGCTTGCTCATGCCACTGATTGATTAAGAGTTTCGATTGCTGAAATTTTTTTTTTTTTTTGCAGAATTTTCTCCAGAGCAATGTCTATTAGTTTAGAAGCCGCTATTAGCCATCTAGTTTTTGCTCCCGTGATCAGACGATTCCACCAGACATTGTGGTCGATTAAATATGAAGATTTTAGTATAGGGCCAAGAAAGGCCTCTCTTTCGTAGTCAATTGAAGGACAAGTCATCAAAAGATGTTTGATTGTTTCTGTGGATTGAGAATCTCCACACAGTCTGCAGGATTTATCTTTCGATGCGGCCCGAATTGCCAGAACCTCTTGAGTCGGTAGGAGATTTAAACGGGCTTTGAGTAGAGTTCTCATGAGGCGCTTTGACGGATATTTCAGACAGTACTCCATTGGTTGCTTCAATTTGTTATAGATTGGTGGCAGGTGGGTCAGTAGCTTGTTCGCAGTTGAGTTGTCGTTGGTTTTTATCCAGTCCAACCATTCCATTTTAGATTTTATTCTCATAGGATTCTGAATTAATTCCTCTTCTGAGCAGGCTATTTCTTGCAGCATACACTTTTGTTTCTCAGCCCAGTTGGTAACGGATTTGTTGGTTCCCTTCGCTATTTCTTCAGAGATCATTTTATATATTTCCAAGCTGTCTTTATTCCGCAGTTTCTTATAGAGCTGGATCGAGCTCTTCGCAACTACCACCTCCAGAGAGAGCAGGCCGAGTTCGCGCCTTATAGGAGCCACTGCTGTCGATTTAGGTAAGCCTAGAGTTGTTCTCCAGATAAAACCTTCTAGCTTTGCCCATAGGGTCATAGGAATGGAGAGATTCGCATCCATGCCGTAAGTCAAGGCTGGAATTATTTTGGATTTATAGAATTGAATTGCAGGAAGAAGACTAAATTTGCCATATTTTCTGTCCACTGCGTGTAATTGTGCTGTTAAGTTTTTGGTTTTACGCCACAGGATTTTCTGCATACTGAGAGATTTTTTCGAGCTATCGATAGTTACACCCAGATATTTGAATGAGGGTACTATCTCGATTTTTGATTGGTTTAAAAACCACTTCAATGATTCTTTTTTCTTACGGTCTTGCTTTTGGAAGATCAATATTTTTGTTTTTGAGTTGCTAATCTCCAGGTTGTTCTCCTTTGTGTACTTTTGCAGATTGTCCAGTTGTCGTTGGAGACCCACCTGGGTGTGGTCTAAAATGATGAGATCGTCTGCATATAGGAGTCTAGCAACCGTTGTGCATCCTATTTTCGGAGGAAGCGATCTGATTAGTTCTTGAGAAGTTTGGAAATCACCGAGAAAAGAGATAAAAAGAGCTGGAGCCAAAGGACAGCCTTGTTTGACTCCTCGATTGGACGATATAGGATTGGAGAGTAGTCCACTGTTGTTTAGCCTGACTGATATGTGAGTATCCGTGTGTAGAGCGATGATTGGGTCAAGAATCTGGCCCGGGCAATTCCAGTTTTTCAGCTTGGCCCACAGTTTGGCTCTATCTACTCGGTCAAAAGCCTGAGACAGGTCCACAAAGGCAAGGAAGATTCTCGGCGCTCCAAGTAAGACTTTTTCTTTTTAGATACTTAGAATCATTAAGTTTGCTGCTGTGCTAGCATTTTTTTGGAAACCGGTTTGGAGAGGGTGCATAGCTGGTGATGTTGTTATCCAGGTCCGAAAGTGGGTCAAGAGGTAGGTGGCAAAAACTTTTCCGATAACATCTAATAGAGCAATTGGGCGATAATTGGAGGGGTCTTCTCTCGTGCCCTTTTTGAATATCGGGAAAATAATTGCTTGTGTCCAGGAGCTCGGGATTATCCTTCATTCCTTACAGTGTTTAAATATCAGGCTCAGGGCTGCTGACCACGCCTCTGGGTGCTGCTTCAGGTCGGTGTTGGCTAGACCATCTGGTCCAGGTGCACGCAAGGGTTTCAGTTTCATGATAATTGACTTGATATCTTCTGTATCGGAGAGGTCGACCCAGTCGGATTTAGTTGATGGATATGCCCTCTCAGTGTCAGGGGGAGGATGGTCAAACAATTTAGAGAAATGGTTAAACCAGCATTCTTCCGGCACAGCATTTATCATTGGCAAGTTTGGATGAGGCTTCGTTTCGTTGATCAGTTTCCAAAATTCTCGGGTTTTCTTGTTAGCTATGATCGTGAGCATACTTTCAGCATCAGCTTGGTAGAGTAGTGATCTGTTGTTTCTTAGCCACCGTTTATATGCTCTGAGCTCGAGATGGTAAGATTCCCAGGTGCTAGGGGAGTTCATCATCGTTGCAACTTTTTTTAGTTTTCTTAGGTGGCGGCGTTTGATCACTAAAGTCCGGTTATAAGTGTGGGTAAAGTTCTCACTACGGTTGTCTAACCTTTTCCGAGGTTTTTTGTACTGCAGGAGCAGAGGAATGTAGCTACTCCTGTATGTTGCTTAGTTGGCTTTACTATCCGTGATGAGAGCTTCGTAATCGTCACTCAAGCGTTTGATGTCGTTGACATTCATGCGCAAACGAGAGAGCTGCGTGTTCACTTCAACCGGGACGTTATAGAATAGCTGGTCATATCTCTTGGCTCTGCATATGAGGTTTAACAGGTTGTGGTCACTGCTTTCCGTTCTGATTACTTCGAAAGACGCAATGCTTGAGTAAATATTTTCTGCAACGAAGATGTAATCGAGAGTTGCTATAGATTGTCCTCGCTCCCATGTCGGAATAGTGGGTTGATTATTGACATTTGCGGCATTACGAAGGTTTTTTGAGTTCATTAGCGAAAGCCACAGAATTCCTCTTTCTGATGCTGGTGTTGAATCAGTCTCTTTTAGGCAGTTGCAGTTCAAATCTCCACAGATAAGAATATTAGAGGTTTTGTGTTCAATCATTATTTCGTCGATGGTGCTGGCAGCTTCATCACAGAATTTAGCGGACGACATTCTTTGAGGATTCCAGTAGGTATTAATTATTGCCCAGATTTCGGAGTCATTTTCACTGTTCATTCTTACTAGCACTACCAAGAAGGCATAGGTGGCTACGATTGTCTTGATGATTTGTAGATTAGACCCAGTCCGGATGGCTGTCAGGAGGCCAGAGGATGGTCTGCCAAAAGGCCCCTTTAGCGCCGGCGAGATCGCGATGTTATATCCATCAAGTGCCGGTTTATTCAATAGCCACGTTTCTTGGAGGCATATAATGTCATGGATTCCCAGGTTGTAGCTGCCAGTTTTAGTTAGATGTATATGGCCTCTAGTATTCCATGACGCTATGGATAAGGTAGCGTTCATTTGGACTTCATTTCTGAATTCGGGTCGCCAGCGTGGTGAAAAGGCTCCCCTTGTTTGCTGCTATTTCTTTAAACCCGGGGTAAAGGCGTTTCGGAGCCAGGACCACATATCCTTTGGTGATGTAGGATGACGGTGTGTTGTAGACTGGTCTACGTCTTGTTTAGGTCGTAGATAATGTCCTGGAGATGGTGGTCTTTGTTCGATTCGGCTCACTGGTAATGTATGCGATGGCGAAGTTGATCTTCTATGATCTTTCCGGTTTCTTGAATCATTCCTGCCTTCCTTTCTCTCATTAGCATAGTGGTAGTGTCTCAGATGAGCAGTTCTAGATGGGACTATCCTCGATGTTCTAGTTTCGTGATAGACTGGTTTATCCCAACGTGGTGAAGTTCTTCCTCGTCTTCTTGCTCTGTACAAATCTTCAGTCTGTGATTTATATCTATATTTTTTTAGTGCCGGGGATTTGTTGCTTTCCGTCTGGATCTTGGTGGTTTTTTGAGACGAGATCTCAGTCAGGGTGAAGCCTTCTTGGGCCACTTTTGCGTAGGCTTCTTGGGGGATTGCTTGGAGCGCTGAATTCTTAATATGAAGATATGATTTTGCTTGCTTATTTCTATGATACGGCTCTATGAGCGTAAAGTCGTCAGTTTTTAGTGTGTTGAGCATGTCAACCTGTTTAAGAATTTTGAGAACTGTTCTTCTATTCAAGATCATGTAGTGGTCTTCTGCCGATTTTTGTTCGATCTTGAAAAGGCACACTGAATCACGGATCTTGCCATTGGTTCTTACTGAGGGTTCATGTTGGCATTTGGTTTTCGCCACTTTTTCCTTGTGAGGAGATGATTTACTTGAGATGGTAGATTTAGTGGATTGTAATTTTTCATACAGTTGTCAATGCTCAAATCACCCGCCCGGTGAGGATCAGTCTCACCTTTGCCGACATGAGCTGTTGCAGATTTGCTTATTTCATCTTTTTGTAAGGGCGATTGCGTTTCATGGGGATTTCTGTCGCTGTCTCCCGTTACAGTATCAAGATCAATAATTTCTGCTGGGTCCTCGTATTGTGATACATCTATCAGTGAACTTTGGCAGATGAAGTCCTCGACAGATCGAGGCGATTGGATGGGATGGTAGGTGCCGGGTGTACCCTTTTCGTATGCCGTCGCTTCATCTGTAGAATAAGTTCTACTCTCTTTAGAGAATTCTTTGAGAGTGGATGGTGGCTCTATTATGGGTTCATTATGTCTCTTAGACGAGTCTAGTTGAGGGCTTGTTGTTAGCTTCAATAATGGTTGATTTGACGTTGAGGGTAATTCTTTTTTGGAATTGGCCTTTGTAGGTCCTATTTTCGGTGGCACCGTTTTTCTGTGGGGTAATTTACTTTTTTCGTTAAGAAAAAGCGGTGCTGTTTTCGTAGGTTGTGAGGAAATCTGGGGTTCATTCTCATCCAGGGAACTTCTTTTCGAGTTAGCAGTTTGTAACAGTATTAGTTTTTCTTCCAAAGTCGATAATTTCTGGTCCCAGGTTTCTCTTTGTTTCTTGTTAGTTTGCTCCAAAGCAGTGATAAATCCTTCTACAAATATCAGCTTTGTATGCATCATTGCTGAAACTGTGATGCTGTCCTTTAATGAGTCGTTAATATTCTCGTAAAGCTTCCCAAACGGAGCTAAGGATATTGTAATAGCCGACATGATGGCTGCTAAGTCGTTTTTTTTTAAAGGGGAGTCTTTTGAATTAGGGGGGGGGGTATTTCACTGAGTCTCCTGTTCCTTGGCGGAGAACGTGGACGTGGTGAGGAGTGCGGCAATAACTCTGGAGAGAGTAGATTTTCATCTGTTTGGGTAAGCTGATCGTGTTTTTTTGGATTTTGCATTTGTTGTTCCAACGACAATTGCGGCTCTAGTTGTGTCCCCAGAGATTGCCGGTTATTTGGAACTAAAGGAGGTAATTGAGCATTTTTCCTAACTGGTTTGTTTTTTAGTGGAAGTTCAGCGAATAGGGGTAGCGATACGCCAGTTTGCCCTTTCCTGTTTGGGGGTGTAAAAGATTTTGTGTTATTTGCAGCCTCCGTTGTACCCAAATTAGTCGTGTTCGGTGTTGGCGATTGCATTGATTTCAGGGTATCGGATATAGAGTCTCGGTTGGGTTCTTTTAGAATCGGTTTGGTTTTTTCTACTTGGATTTTCATAATAGAGTTTTCCTTATTCAGGCCGTTGTTTAAACTAGAATCGTTTTTGTTGGCACTTGGAGATTCCGTTACTTTTTTGGCATGGAGGGTTGTTTTTCTTGCCTTGGTGACAGGGGAGAGGTCCTGAATTGCTTCCAGGATTTCTGCATCCGCGAGTTCATTGGTCTCGTCCAGTTTCCTTTTGCATTGTTTTTTAAAGAAGTCTTTTAACGCTGATGAGAGCAATGGGCAGGGTAAATTTTTTTTCCCTGTGTCTTTTTTCTTATATTTCTTTTTAGGGTTTTGTGTTTTTTTTTTTGTATTGAAAATCTCGCTTTAGGTTCTTAGCGGCTATTTGGGCTGTGGCAGATTCTGAATCCGGTTCTTCAAGAGTTTCCTCTATATGTTCATTCGATGTATTGACGTTGGAGGGTTTAGTTGTTCTAGGCTTAGATAGATTTTTGGCACTTGAATGGTTTTCGGGTCTTTTTTCCCTTTGTGGGCTTATTGAAGGTATATGATCATTGGTTGCATGAATTTGGGCCAGGATTCTGACCGGAGCCTGCAGAGTTTTTTCCTGATTGTTGATGGGCACTGGTAAACCAGTTGCAGGCTCATCCAAAGCGGAGGAAGTTGCCGCTGGAGTAGACAGAGCGTTTCCTGGGGCAGCGTCGGCGCCGCCAAGAGGAAAGAGTTTCGATATCGGTGTTTGAGGCTGCGTCTCTGAATTCGTGATCGTAGTTTCACCTCCATTGTCACCGCCATTGTCCTGTGGCCTCTCCCCCTCAAGACCGTCAGCCCAGGCTGCGAGCACAGGGGTAGACGCCGGCGGTCCTCCGACCGCCGAAACGTCCGCACCTCTCGCCATCGTTGGAACCTGGCGGGAAGGCTGGACAGGCTGGACGCCGGTACAGGAAAGGGAGGAGGGGGGAGACACCTGCAAGGCAGATGGCGGGGGAGTTGAGGAAGGCGCCGCGCCCTCGAAGCACGGTGAATCCGAAAGCTCACCAACACAGCGTCCCCTCCCAACTGAAGAAGCGAAAGGGTCCAAGGAAGACGCGTGTTGGTTAATTGAGAGATGCGGGGAGTTAGCTTCCTCCGCTTCTATAGAATTCGTATGTTTCGCAGCACTAGGTAGCAGCTCCATTGGCGTCTGGCATGATACATATGGAGAACGGTGACCCCCACTGAAAGGATTTTCGAAATCAAAACAGGATTTCGGGGATGACAGGGTGCTGTCAGAGAATTCGCTGACCGAAGGTGTCAGGGCGATGATCCTTGGGACCTTCGGTTTTGTAGCCGGATGTTTCATTGACGAACCATCGACACTTTTAAAATTGCTTCTTAGTAGTCTTTGCTCCACTGAGCAGTCTAGCCGCACTTGTTGCTCTTTGGTGGGTCCTCCCACTGAAGAAAGGGTAGAAAGGGTAGAGAGACTGCCGATGACTGCCTCTACCTCGCCTCTAGCTCCGCTCGCCGCTCCGCTCTAGGAACAGGTATTGCAAACATTTGATTTCAGTTTATACATGTTTAAGGTTTACTCAAGCAGGCTTCTGACAGCTGTTATTCAGGCAGCCGAGGGAACTGCGCCCAGATTTTGACATCCACAGCCAGGCTACTTTTGCTGTGGAAATCCCTTGATGCTTTCAGCTTTTCAGGACATTGTATGTTCACAATGATTTCTTGAACTAAGTGAATTGTAGTACCCAGCAAGAATTTTGGATGTTTGAGGGTGTTTTGTATGAGCATTCTGGAGTTTCAGTAACAAAGAAAAAGTGATTTAAAGCAAGATTTTGGGGTTTCCTTTAGCAAAGCACTGCTTTTTCCTTCCGTCCTCCATTTTCACTTGTTGTGGAGCCCAGTGACATCTTTCAGGAGTGAGATCACTGTTCCACCACTGACAACATGCATGGCAGATTGGGCAGCCATCTTTTTGTGCTTTGCAGAGCACGATTTTCAGAGGTTTTGGCGCACACAAGGGTTTTGTGGCCATTTTGCTATTTTTGGCACCATCAGAACACAGTGATGCCGCATGACAGAGCAAAAGTGGGTCAAGACATCCCACAGGTAGAAAAAATAGGGTAGTTACCACTGCCACCAGCCAAGTCTTAATAAAAAGGGAGCGAAACAGTGCTTCAAGAGACACAGACAAAAAGGGATAAGAATTAACCCTTTCCAATACTACATGTAAGATGGGGTAATACTGGGTCTGTGGTTTAAAGAGACTATATAAGGTTAATGGCAACTTATGTTTTTGGGAGACAGTAGTCAGTCCCAGAAACTGGAGTCAGGGGGAAGTCTGAAAGCCAACCTTGTGTCACTGCACTGAGGGTGCTGTGTAACACACACAAGACATGGATGTCTATGGAGTAGGTGAGGCTCCATAGCCCAAGATCACACAAAAAGGTAAAACACACACAGCAAAACACATGTAAGAGTGGGAAAAAAGGCTCACACTCTTACTAAGTGAAAAAATAAATCCTATAAATCCAGCAAAGCTGCTGGGGGACATTAAAGGTAAGGGAAATTAGCCATTCTTTAGAATTCTCCCTAACATCCCCCATCCCCTCCCCTGCTACAAGGTCTTCTCCTTCTTAAAGGAGCTGCGTTCTCTGGTCCACAACATCCCCCGTTGCTTATCATTGGGGTTTGTGGGTTACATCTGTTCGATGAGGCAAGGGGCTCCCTGAATGGTACGCTGGGGTCGACCCATTGGGTCATGACCTCTTCATTTGGTGCTCTCGGCAGGGGGTCCTTGGGCAGTTCCGCCACAAGCTCGTCTTGTTCTTCTTCAGCTTGGGTCTCCTTGTCTGCATCCTCTTTGAACAGCTTTGAAAGAACGAGGCATTCTGGGTTATTTCTCCCTCATCTCCGATGGCTGTGACCATTGGGACTTTGATCTCGGTGACCACGAGTGGTTCTGGTCTGTAACTTGCATCTGTATTCTTTTGTTGTTTCTGGTGGACATGTACAACCTCACCCACTGGGAGTTGCGGTTCTTCCGCTTTGTGCTTGCGATCTGTCCATTCCTTGGCTTTTTTTCTTTGCATGGCCTCTCACTCCCTGATCTCACCATCTTCCGCTGGTGTGTAGTGTTCCAGTTGCGGAAGAAGGGTCAGTGGTTTGTACCTTATCATGAGTTTGGTGGGTGTGCGTCCAGTTATCTCGTGCAGTGTATTCCTGTTATTCCTCAACATTTGGGAGACGGCTTGGGGCATGGGCATTAGGTCTGTTACTGCTTTTTGGCACATTCTTTTTATCATGGCCATGAATCGCTCTACCATGCCGTTGGCTTACATCTAAAGGGGGGTGTTCCTTTGGTGGTGGAATCCGAGATGTACCGCAAACTTCTTGAACTCCTGGCTCTGAAACGGTGGACCATTGTCCGTTTTGACAACATTGGGAACACCCCACTCACTGAACAGCTCATCTCCTACCGCCACTACGTGATGGAATGCCATGGATGGAACGTGCTTGACCAGAGCGAATCAAGAGTATTCATCAATGGCTACCAGTAAGTGGCCTGCTTCTTCTAGTGGCCCATAAAAATCCATTGCCACTCTTTGCCAGGGTCCATCGGGTAGCAGGACTGTCTGGAGTGGACATGGGGGCCTGTTTTGTGCAGTCACTTGACACTTGAGGGTGCAGTGTTTAGTGTGTCCTCCACAATTGTGTCCATCTATGAAAACCACACTTGGTTACGTAGAATCTTCTTTGTATTGGCGACTCCCCTGTGGCCTTTTTGAGCTCTGATGATGAGGGCTTTCCTGTCGGTTATCTCTCAGCAGTGTTCCTTGGTTCGTTGTGGCCAATTTGCCATGTATCCTTGCCATTCTCTGTAGGTCTCTCTTGTCCACCTCCCCTGTGGCCTTTGTGCGCTATGATGATGAGGGCTTTCCTGCTGGTTATCTCTCAGCAGTGTTCCTTGATTCGTTGTGGCCAGTATGCCATGTATCCTTTCCATTCTCTGTAGGTCTCTCTTGTCCACCTCCCCGTTTTCAAAGCGTTCCGTAGGTGGGTGTCGCCACCGGGTGGTGTTTGTGGGTTGGATGGCTGCTTGTATGGTGGGGTCAGCCTTGCATCTCTCTGCAAAAAATTCCTTTGTGATGGTTGGGGGAAGGGTGTTGAGATACAAGTATGCAATATATGCTTCGGCTTCGAGTTGCATGACATTTTCCGGTGTGCTGTCTGGGTGTCGGGATAAATAGTCCTCCGGATTGGCTTCTACGCCAGGTTTGTGAACAATGGTATAGTAGTATTCCTGCAGTCGTATGCCCCACCGTTCTATTCATGGTGGCATCTTGATCTTGGGGTTCCCAAAGAGAGAAAGCAGCACTTGATGGTCTGATATGATGACGAATGTCCTGCTTATGACAAAGTGATCACATTTCTTGCATGCCCAGACCGTGGCGAGGCATTCACGCTCGGCCTGAGAGTAGGCTTGCTCAATGGTGTTGAGCGCTCTGCCGGCATACGCTACTATGTGTCAGTCAGACTTCCTACTGCGATCTGTTTGGGCTAGGATGGCGCCCAACCCAACCGGACTGGCATCAACCGTGATCGGGGTTGAAGTAAACCAGTTAGCGGTCATTTGCTAGTTCACTCTTGATTGCATCAAAAGCCGCTTGACAGTCTCCGTCCCAGGTGAATGTGAGGTCTTCCTTAAGGAGGTGCCTACGTGGGCTGGTCAGTGTCACATAATGTGGCAGGTAGTGAGCACAGTAGCCTGCCATTCCTTGGATGGAACGCAGTTCCTTCGCATCCTTCGGGGCCTCAAGATTGACGATGGCGTTGATCTTGTCGGGATCAGCTCTTATCACCTGATTGGAGAATACGTGTCCAAATAAGGACAGGTTACGCTTGTTGACGGTGCACTTTGGCTCATTGAGGGTGAGGCCACTCTCGTGCAGGATGGTGCAAACCTGTCGTAGTGCGTCGTCGTGTTGACCTTGGGTGATGCCAAATACCAAGATGTCATTGCTGTAATTGCAAGCGTTTGTGACTGGTGGTATGAGCCAGCGCATTGTCTTCTGGAATATCTCGGCTGCCGAGGATATATCAAAATTAAGCCGTTTGTAACAGAGTAGACCTTCATGTGTAGTAAAGGTGGTGATGGGCCTTGATGCTGGGTCAATGACCAGTTGATGGTAGCATTGGATAAGATCTAACTTCGAGAACCGGGTGGCTTGGTTAAATCTGACTAGCATGTCCTCGATGTTAGGCCTTCAATGCCTTTCCCTCTGGATTGCAGTGTTGGGGATTTGTATATCCACACACAGACTTAGGCATCCGTCTGACTTGGGAACTACTACCAACAGGGATACTCCAGGAGTGGGCCCATCAGCCCTTTCAATTATGTCGTCTTCAAGCAATAGTTGTAACTCTTGAGTCACTTTGGCTTGCAGTTGAAACCCTATCCTTCGGGGGTGCTGTGGTATGGGACATACCGTGGGGTCGATGTGGAGTCGCATAGCGGTGTGCTTTAGCATGCCGATGCCTTTGAACAGGTCAGGGAACATGTTTTGTATTTTGGTGATGTCTTGTTCCCTCCGAGATAGGGTCTGTAGTGCCTGGATTTGTGGAGGGAGGCCCTGAATTGTTTTGGACTGGTCGTATTGTATGTTGATCAGTTGTAGAGCGGTGGCCGTCTTGTAGCTGAGGAGGCATCTACCAGTCACAGGGCTGTTGACCGGTATGTGCAGACCTCTGTGCAGTAGATCACACCAGTATTGCCCTTTGGATTGTAAGGGATGGGTCACTCTCCAATGGAAGATACGAGCTTCAGATGATTGTAGGGGATAGAGGCTCATCATGGTTTTGTATGTGTTCTCATTCATCACGTTCACAGTAGCCCCAGCGTCAATGAGGAATGGGGTATGGAGCTCTCCTATGTGAATGGTCATTTTTGGGGTGACACTATCATCAGAGGTGTCGTATATGAGTCAAACATACTCCCGACTGTATCTGTCATACTCATAGTACGGCTCAGTGTTGGCCGGCTCTTCTGGCATTGGGGGGTGTCATACAGGTCCTCAATGGGGATCTCCCTTCTAAGTCTTTGGTCTTTGTCCTGGTATAATTGTGCATGAAGAAGGTGTTCCGATGTTCCGAACGGTCCTCCGGGTGGATCGATTTGCAGGTTTTCCACAGCTCGTATGAAGCCTGGCTGAGTTGGGTAGGTCATTGAGTTTCTGTTTGGAGTGGTCCTTATACTGTCTTTCTCCTGGTAAGGTCATGGTTTGGGTGATATTGTTGGGTCGTATCTCCTGATGGTGGCTGGCTGTGGCGTCTGTCTGTATGCCTCCAATATTTCAAAAAAGGTAGCAGGCACTCCTCTCCAGAAAGAACATGGCATGATAACCTGTTCTGAGATGAGAGTTTGCAGCACACGCTTTTTGCTCACTGTACCTTTCACAGATGGGAAATATCCATTTGCATATCAGTCTTTGTCCCGCCCACATGGGCAGTCCAGCACCGAAATTCTATGGCAATTCCTCTCTGAACAAGAGTACAAACAGCAACCCATACACGTGTTTCAGCCTTGTTGAGCCTCATCAGTGAGGTGAAGCTGTGCCTCCATGAGCACAGTGAGCAGGGAGTCCACGTCTGGTTGCCCCCAGGTAACTCTGGGTGACCAACCCCAAGTTCCGTGCAAATATTTCAAAAAAGGTAGCAGGTGCTCCTCTCCAGAAAGAACATGGCATGATAACCTGTTCTGAGATGAGAGTTTGCAGCACACAATTTTTGCACACTGTACCTTTCACAGATGGGAAATATCCATTTGCATGTCAGTCTTTGTCCCGCCCACATGGGCAGTCCAGCACCAAAATGCTATGGCAATTCCTCTCTGAACAAGAGTACCCACACAGCAATCCGATACATGTGTTTCAGCCTTGTTGAGCCTCACCAGTGAGGTGAAGCTGTGCCTCCATGAGCACAGTGAGCAGGGAGTCCACGTCTGGTTGCCCCCAGGTAACTCTGGGTGACCAACCCCAAGTTCCGTGCAAATATTTCAAAAAAGGTAGCAGGCGCTCCTCTCCAGAAAGAACATGGCATGATAACCTCTTCTGAGATGAGTGTTTGCAGCACGAGCTTTTTGCTCACTGTGCCTTTCACAGATGGGAAATAACTATTTGCATATCAGTCTTTGTCCCGCCCACATGGGCAGTCCAGCACCGAAATGCTATGGCAATTCCTCTCTGAACAAGAGTACCAACAGCAACCCCATACACGTGTTTCAGCCTTGTTGGGCCTCATCAGTGAGGTGAAGCTGTGCCTCCCTGAACACAGTGAGCAGGGAGTCCACGTCTGGTTGCCCCCAGGTTGCTCAGGGTGACCAACCCCAAGTTCCTTGCAAATATTTCAGAAAAGGTAGAAGGCGCTCCTCTCCAGAAAGTTCATGGCATGATAACCTGTTCTGAGATGAGAGTTTGCAGCACACGCTTTTTGCTGACTGTACCTTTCACAGATGGGAAATATCCATTTGCATATCAGTCTTTGTCGCGCCCACATGGGCAGTCCAGCACCGAAATGCTATGGCAATTCCTCTCTGAACAAGAGTACCAACAGCAACCCCATACACGTGTTTCAGCCTTGTTGGGCCTCATCAGTGAGGTGAAGCTGTGCCTCCCTGAACACAGTGAGCAGGGAGTCCACGTGTGGTTGCCACCATGTAACTCAGGGTGACCAACCCCAAGTTCCTTGCAAATATTTCAAAAAAGGTAGCAGGCACTCCTCTCCAGAAAGAACATGGCATGATAACCTGTTCTGAGATGAGAGTTTGCAGCACACGCTTTTTGCTCACTGTACCTTTCACAAATGGGAAATATCCATTTGCAGATCAATCTTTGTCGCGCCCATATGGGCAGTCCAGCACTGAAATGCTATGGCAATTCCTCTCTAAACAAGAGTACCAACAGCAACCCCATACACGTGTTTCAGCCTTGTTGGGCCTCATCAGTGAGGTGACGCTGTGCCTCCCTGAGCACAGTGAGCAGGGAGTCCACGTGTGGTTGCCACCATGTAACTCAGGGTGACCAACCCCAAGTTCCTTGCAAATATTTCAAAAAAGGTAGCAGGCGCTCCTCTCCAGAAATAACATGGCATGATAACCTCTTCTGAGATGAGAGTTTGCAGCACATGCTTTTTGCTGACTGTACCTTTCACAGATGGGAAATAACCATTTGCATGTCAGTCTTTGTCCCGCCCACATGGGCAGTCCAGCACTGAAATGCTATTGCAATTCCTCTCTGAACAAGAGTACCAACAGAAACTCCACACACGAGTTTCAGCCTTGTTGGGACTCATCAGTGAGGTGAAGCCGTGCCTCCCTGAGCACAGTGAGCAGGGAGTCCACGTCTGGTTGCCCCCAGGTAACTCAGGGTGACCAACCCCAAGTTCCTTGCAAATATTTCAAAAAAGGTAGCAGGCGCTCCTCTCCAGAAAGAACATGGCATGATAACCTGTTCTGAGATGAGAGTTTGCAGCACACACTTTTTGCTCACTGTACCTGTACCCACTGGGGCCTTTTGCCTGCACATGATTTGGAAGTGATTCTCCTGACCACACCTCATACACATTTAACCAAGGGCAGGGCATTGGCCCTTGTGTGGCATTCAAACCCACATCGGTAACATTGTCTTTCTGGCGGGGGTCAGCAACTGGTGTTCCACATGTCTTGGCGGGGCATTACGCTCGAGCATCGGGGTTGCCCTTGTGGATTGGTGGTGACGGCAGCTATTGGGTCAATTTTTGGGGTGTTTTCAATGTTGGCTGCTTGCGCATCGACTCTTTCCTATGCCTCGCTAAGCCTGCAACTTCCTTCAGCAGGAGGGTTTTCTTTAATAAATGTTTCCTGAAATGGGATGAGATGCACCCTTCTATCACCCTTAGTCTGATGGCTTCGTCATCATTAAAGTTTGCAAAGTTGCAGTACGTGATGTGTCTTTAAAGGCACAGGATAAAGTGCCCAACTGTTTCATGAGGTGCCTGGGCACATTGGTTGAACATATATCATTCTTAGTCTCTATTAGGGAGGACTACTAGTCGTCCATTGATAGCCGCAGTTAAGAGTTGATAGGTGGACTTTTCCGGGACAGGGACGGTTTTGATGATGCTTTTCATTTCTTTTCCTACCAGATTTGTGAAAATGTCCAGTTTGTTGGGTGCGTCCTGGTTTCCTACTGCTCTCATGAACTCCTCGAATTCATCCATCCACTCCTGCCATCTTTGGCCTTGGTCTTCTTGTTGCTCTAAGGTGAAAGGATTTGGGCGACGTAGTAAGGTTGCTGGGTTTGTGGGAACTACTCCTGCTGCATTTTTCTGTGGTGCAGCTGCTGCTCCTGAGACCCCTTGAGACCTGGCTGCTTTGTGTCCACGTCACGCTGGAGTTTGTTTCCTTCCTCTGTGGCGGGTATGACAGGTCGTGGCCTTGGCTCACTGTTCTTGCTGTGTATCCCTTGTGCGTTGTATTTGCTTTCTCGAGGGCTGGTTGGTGACTTGCTCTGTATGGGTGGGTCACGGGCATGGGGGCAGGCTGCGTTGTCATGGGGAGCCTGGTTTGCCTCAGAGTCACATGGCATGTGGCTGTTTTCTGCTGCTATATTCACTGGTCAGTGGTGTTTTGTTAACATTGTGCCCCTCGTGATGTGTATTTATTTATTTATTTGTTTGTTTGATCCTGGCTTTCTAGTGGATATGGTGGCATGGTAGCTTGGTGTGGTGTGTGACGGGATGTCTCTTATTCTGTTCTTTGCTTTCTAGTGGACACCTTTGCAGAGACTGTGTTACACGTAGCACACGCTGCCGGTGTAGTGTCTTTGCAGCCCATGTGGCAGCGTCCCTCCATGCAGACCTGCTTCGATGTCAGGCTCACCTCTGGTGCTGACAGGCAACCGCTCCAGCTCATGCTCTCCTCCTTTGTACGGGCAGGCACGCGACCCAACTCCTGTTCTCCCTCTCCGCACAGGCAGGCATCCGCTCTGGTTCCTGCTCTCCCTCTCCACCGGGCGAACGTTCTCTCCGCTTCTGGGTCCCCTCACCAGCGTAGGCACCTTCTCCAGCCGTCTTTCTTGCATCCTCCAGCGGTCCTCCAACTCATCAGCGGGACCATGTGCACCGACCAGCTCTTCAGGTCACGCGGCCTCCTCTTGTTCTGCGGCGGCTTCCCGATCCTCCTCACCACCTGCAGCAATCCTAGCGTCAGCTGCCTCCTCTGGCCATGCAGTTCCTTTTCTGTTCTGCATCATCTCCTTTTAAGACGGCGGGCGTGATCTCTTCTCTCGTTGCCAGTTATTATGCATTACCTCAATACACACAAGGATTACACAAGAGGCAAGGATACACGTCTTATGTTATGTTATGTTATGTTAAAGGATTTGCAATGCGCACCTGATACCCGAAGGCTGATGGGCGCAGACTGACAAACACAAAACAAAACTACACATGCAGCAGAACTATAAGCTGTCCCTTGTTACAACTAGCAAGGCTCTAAACATAGAGTAATGTTTTCAGCTTTTTTTAAAAAAGTTCTGTTGAGACCAGCGTTCTTATTGAAGTTGGGAGGGCATTCCAGGCGGTGGGAGCCGCTACTTCAAAAGACCCTTGCCTTGTTTTGTTGGACTTATGCCGAGGTACAATGAGTATATTTGAGTTATCCGATCTCAGTGACCTTCCCTTATCTTTCACAATTATGGCTTCTCTCAGGTATGATGGCATTTGACCTACAATACATTTTTGAGTGATCAGAAGGAGCCTAAACCGAATTCTTACTCCAACCGGTAACCAGTGAAGGCTCCTTCTGGCCTCAGAGACATGGGGCCTCATTACACAGATGGCGGTAAGGATTTACCGGTACCGGTAAAATACCGGTACCGGTAAATCCTTACCGCCTTACTACGAGGTCCCTTTGCGGGTTGGGGGATTTAACGCCTGCTTTTTGCAGGCGTTAAAAACCAACCCGCAAAGGGACCCAGGGAGCTAATTACGGTACCGCAATTTGCGGTACCGTAATTAGCGCCTTCCCCATTCTCATTGAGCCCTATGGGGCAAAATTGGGAATGGGGAAGGGCAATGGTGGAAGGGGGAATTACCGCCCCACCAACCTTGGAATGGGGTGGTAATTCCCCTTTCCGCCAAGGCGGTGCCGGTATTTTACCGGCATGAACCATGGCGCTAATAGCGCCATGGTTCTCCGCCATCCGTGTAATGAGGCCCATGATCTCTTTTTCTCAGGCCCTTCACTACTTTTACTGCCCCATTTTGGATTACCTGAAGGCGATGGATCTCAGTCTGGGGGATGCCTACCAAAAGACTGCATCCATAATCTAATGTTGAGCCAATGATGGCTCTAGCCAGAGTTTCTGAATTTTTTTCAGAAATGAACGGGCGAAGATGGCGGAAAAGTTTAAGAAAATAGGAGGCTGATGAGACGAGGCTATTCACCTGCGCTATCATATTTAAATGTCTGTCCAGACATACGCCCAAAGTCTTAACCTTGGATAAAGTTTTAATAACACAATTGTCCAAGTTGACATTCTTATATTCCGCTCCTAATTTATTCAATTTGCTTGGCGAGCCCACAAGGAGAAGCTCAGTTTTAGCACTGTTCAGGGCCAAACCATTGGACACCATCCAGTTTTGAATCTTCAAATAGATTACATTAATGAAGGCTTCTTCTTTTTGATGTATTCCTGAGATAGGTAGGATGCATTGCGTGTCATGCGTGTAATTGGCAAACACAATCCCTTCCTCTTCCAGCATCTGGAAGTAGGGGATCATGAAGATGTTATAAAAACACAGAGACACGCATGCTCCCTGTGGGACTCCATACAATAAAAGCCTAGGGTCAGCTTCTGCCAATTCACTGGCAACTCTGATTTGCCTATACTTTAGGAAGGATGATATCCATTGGATGGCCTCTTCAAAAAAAGATGCATTCTCTCTAAACCTGGTGGACAGATCCGAATGGTCCACCAGGTCGAAGGCCACGGAAAGATCTAAAATCATCAACAAGGCAATCTGACCTTTATCCATACCCTGAATGAGATGGGATTTGAGGGCAAGAAGCGCTGTTTCTGTGCCATGATTGGCACGGAACCCTGATTGATAATTATGCAGAATTTGATTCTGTTCCAGGAATAAAGAAATCTGATTGTACGCCACCCGAGCTAGTATCTTGAGGAGAAAGGCAGTATTGGTAATAGGCCTATAATTAGAAGGGGTAAGCGGGCATAGATTGGGCTTTTTTAATAAAGAAGTAATCCATGCGTTTTTCAGATTAGCAGGCACTACCTTCGACTCAAAGGAGGCATTGACAAATTTTGTAAGAGCTGGTAATAAAATGGGTAAGCATTCCTTAATTATGATGGCCGAACATGGATCGCCTTTACAACTTGTGCTCTTAAGTTGACTAATAGTTTTTGCTAATTCCTTTTCAGAAATAGGCGAGAAACTAAATATAGGTTGATCTTTATCTTTAGCTGGGGGGGTGTATAATCTTCTCCTGCTGATCTGATATGCTCAAGGAGAGTTTTTTAATCTCTATGGTTTCTTTGATCTTGTCTAATTTGTTAGACATAGCTGATGGAATTTCTGTACACCAGGCCTTGTTTTTAATAATCGGGGCTGGTGTGGGTCCTGACGTGTGTGTTTGTTCTTTTAATATTTTAAACAGCTCCTTGCAGTCTGATCTGGCATTGGTGATCCTCTTATTCAATGCCTCCTTTTTAGCAGTTTTAACCTCTTTTTTTAAATTTGCAGCACTACTTTTATATAGTTTTAGGTTACTGGAGGATTTATCATTTCTCCACGCATGATAGAGTTTGTTTTTCTTGGATTTTTGTTCTAAAAACTCCTTAGAGAACCAATTATTATTATGATCAGTTCTCTTCATTTTATTTTTGATGGGCGCAAGCTTGTTGGTCACTGTTATCAGCGAATTTGTAAGCATGTCCAACATAGCATCTAGATCCCCTAATTTACCTATATCGGTATTCAAAGATTGAGCCCAGGGAAGTAGCGCCTCTTTATTCAATTTTTTTTCGATTTCTGCTGGT
Source organism: Ambystoma mexicanum (assembly GCF_040938575.1). NCBI lineage: Eukaryota > Metazoa > Chordata > Amphibia > Caudata > Ambystomatidae > Ambystoma > Ambystoma mexicanum. The sequence continues at coordinate 588,183,499 of NC_090933.1, forward strand.
GATGAATAATTTGGGGAGCGAAGATTTAGTCCTAAATGATTCCACTTTGGATTGGAAGCTAATTCTAAAGTGGTCTGACCACGGACAGCGTTGAACATCTACATTAGTTATAGGAACATTAAGGGTGGATATCCAATCCAATGTATGGCCCTTAATGTGTGTAGCAGTTCTCACATGATGGTCAAAACCTAAGGCATCAAGGGTATTCTCCATTGTCTTTGCTGTTGTGTCTGAGTCGCTACCCAGCCAAAGGTTAAAATCTCCTAACAGAACCAATGTGGTATTAGGCTTCAGAAAGGAGAGTAGTAAGGTGTTTAGAGAGGTGGGAAAGGTGGGGGTCCATTGAAGGGGCTCTATAAAGTAGAAGAGCATTCAGAGTAGTTTCTGCGCTAATAGCAATTTTAATAAGTAGAATTTCTGAGCCAGGAATGGAATCAATCTTGTTTTCCCACGTTTTCAAAGAGCATTTAATAATAAACGCTGCCCACCCCCTATTCTGAATTCTATCTTGTCTGATCATATAATAACTTTCAGGAATAGCAAGTGACAATGTAGGGTCAGCAGCTTCGTGGCTCCACATTTCCGTCAGGGCACAAATATCAAGATTATATTCTTCTAAGATTGAAGCTACCTCTGTGGCATGTTTTAGGAGTGACCTAGTATTGAGTAACATATATTTGAGAGAGCATAGCGGGGTACTAGAATTAGGACTAATTTCAAAGTTATCTGTTATTTGTGGAGAGTTTATATTAATTTGATCATCTTTGGTAGAGAAGGGCATCCCACTCACAACTAATGGGACAATATGTGTTTCCCTGCTCATATGGGTGATCTCCTGCGTGATGCATACTAAATCCTGTCTTCTTTCTGTGTTAGGTACATCCGGCGAGGCACCTGGCAAAATAGTACACAGTATTTGTGGTATTTTAACAGCCTCAGCCTGTAGTGTTACTATGGCCTGAGATTTACAGGAATCAGAAGCAGGCATAGATATAGTGCTCTCATGACATCCTTGGGGGATCTTAAATTGAATAAGGTTGTCTGGTGCCCCAATATGTTCACTGGAAGGTTTCTCTGGGAGCAGTGGATGTAAAGGGGCGGTACTAAGCACTTCTGTTTGAGTAGCTCGTGTAATATATTGTGATTGTGTATTAAGGTATCCCCGAGAATCAATCTTTTCTCTTGCGACACTAATAGCTTCCAATGCTTCTTTAATCCCCATATTGGATACTCACAGTGTACAGCAAAAAAGTAGCCCTTCTCCCTACTCCCGTAGCGAACCGGAGCAAACTGGCTTCGACGTGCCAGCCCTGACGCGCCTGACGTCGTCTCAAAAGGCACAAAGAACTACACAAAGTCTGGGACTTGTAGTTCTTTAATAACACACCCTCCTACGGCGGTCCAAGCACTCGTTTTAGCTCACTAATCCTATTGATTCGAATACGGCTTTGCTAACGTTGTCAGGCAAGTCTTGTTTAGCTAAGATTCTACACTAAAAATGAATTAAACAATTCTGCAGTTAGATGAGTAAAAACTACATATAAAAATGTAAAAACTAGCGAACAGTAATAGGTCACAACTTTTACTTTCGCTGTTACAATAAATCTGTCTATTCAGCTAGCAAATTAAATAACACAATCTTACTACTTTATTCTCTTGGTACATGCTAACTTCCCGTGCCCTTGTCCCCTCCCCTTCCCTTATCCTCTCCCACCCCCTCCCCTGCTACGAGGTCCTCTCCTTCTTTAAGGAGCTGCGTTCTCTGGTCCACAACAGTGACAGATCTATGAAGGCCTTCACACTGCTCTCTTCCACCGGCCTGCTCAGGTCTTCAAGGATTGGTGTAACTACTGCCTCTATTCCCGAAGCTGCTCAAAACAGGCCTGCACAGAGTCCAAAAGAGGGCAGACCTCCACATACTGCTGGCTTTGGGAAAGTTTCTGACCAGGCGTGCAGAGCGGCCCCCGCGAGCAGAACTCGTAATGTGGCGGTACAGTGATAACTGTGCCGGCATCACTACCGGCGACGTTATCACTGTACCGTCAGGCTCATAATGAGGCCCACTGTGTATGAAATGAGGTCAGTGCTGACCAAAACCTGGGAGTGGCGGGTTGAAGGGAGGTTTGTTATGGATGGTTGGTCTTGACAATGAAGTGAAGGCTTTTACCATGTCAAACGTGCAGAACGTGTTTATTTCTCCAGGATGCCTTAGTTGAGCATTGAATGATGTCTGTCACATAAAATGCACGATTCCAGAGGGAGTCCTCTCCCAGGCCTTTTACAGGAGGCAATACTAGCGCATGAGGGTATGCTTTTACTCAGTCTGCTTAAAACAGTGCCCTCCAAAGCCAATTCGACCAAAATAAACACATCTAATTTTACTAGTGAATAAAACCCAGTGGATAAAATAACTCAATGGGTTAAATGGTTGCTCCAGAAATGTGTATGCAACTGGCAGGTACCAGTTTGATTGGCAGGATGGTTTAATTTTTTTGATGTCAATAAATTGAGCACCGTTTAATTGGGTAGTGATGACAGCTATTGTTACATCTCTTAGAAATGCAAAGGATCCAGCATTACCCGACATACAAACATGTTATGATGATTATTAAATGTAGCCCACGTGTCTTCCATTCTGAAGGAGAGGCTAAGAGGTCCACCATCTTCGTTACGTACATTTTGTTCTGTATCATCTGTTCTTCTTGCACAGTGAATCCTACCAGAAGGAAAATGATGTGAAGGGAAAACTTTATATTTTCAACAGGGAGACAATGTGCAAAATGAGTCACATACATTGTTCATGGAAGAATAAAAGTACTGGCGAAGGTACAACAACATGTCACATTGGAGTTTCCTATAGTCAGGTGGGGCTGGGAAAATGTCAACCATGTCAAGTCAGGGCTTCTGAATCACTAGATCAGTAGGACTGGCCGAGAGAGAAAGCTGCAGGTCCAGTTAGTGTTGCTGAATGCCAATAGGGGGTTGGACAAGTATATGGCAGACCAGAGCTGCTAATGGGAAGTATAGCAGGGGACTAGTCCTTCAGAGGTCAGAGCAGTTGGGCTGGAATGGAGTCAATGACACGCCAGGCTGTTACCTTCGAAAGAATGGGATGTCAAGGGTAGGAGAAAGTCACACGACAGCCTTATTGCCTCTCTTATAAATCTCCCTATGTCCAATGAATTTCAGTGTGAATGTAAATCTCTCATTCTTTCTGATAAAAAAGGCCCTCTTTCGCATTCTTTCTTCCTATGTGGGGTAGTTGTGATGACCAGCAACTAAGCTACTGTGCATATTGTCTTATCATGTACCACTACTCAGTCCATGACTTTTTCACTCCTTCCCTCGGAGCTGTGCTCGAGGCAGAATTAACAGCATTCAGGGATGGAGGACAATCCACTAAAAAATGTAAGATTGTGTTAATTTCAGAAAGAGTACATTTTAATGATGCCAGTAAGATAGCTCAGCGGGTTGAGCTCTTGTTGCTGTGATCTGCAGGTCACAGGTTTGAATCCCGGCACGACCAACTCATCAGTCCATCCTTCTGTGGTTGATAAATAAGTGCCAACTTTGGTTCGGTGATAATTGTATGTAGAGCGCTTTGGCAAAAGCGCTATATAAGAAACACATCATTAATACAGTATATAAAATCAAAGCACTGTCTGTTTATCATTCTTAATATATGTGTCTTTCAGTTTATTTGGATTTGGAGCAACCTTCCCAATTTGAGATGGAGTCTGTAATTTAACAGCTTCTGAAGGAGATTTTATCTGACTGGGAGACCATTTTGTGACAATACCTGATAACTAAGTTTCCAGTGAGAAGGTGCAATCCATGAATATGGATTAGTGCCGGCAGGCCCATCCACTCTAACCAAATAGTAACTGATACACAGACTTTACTGGTCTCCATTGTTCCATCTTCTTTCTCCATAGTATGGATTCCACATGTCAACTTTTCAAATTATAATCATAGGATTCACAATGAAGAAAACTGCTGAACACATCCATTCTGCTCATTTCACTACACATTTTACAGTACACCCTGTTTGTGAGCCCAGACTTGCCTTCCTATGCTATCACTTTGGATCCCTTTTGCACAGGCCTATTAGAAACCAAGACAGTTGAACGCAGATAAATGCCAGGCCCTACCTATCATCAATCCTTCTGACTGTAATGATTGGCGGGACACAGAGTGGGGGGATTTAGGTTTTGTTACTTTATTTTTGATAAATTAATAATAAGGTATATAGGAGAATGTATATGGGAGCCCCTGCTGGCACCAGCCCTGCTGTCATCCCTCAACCGTCATATTCCCCGACATTTGCTCGTCCTCGAACACTTGCTTTTCCAGTCCATGAGACAGCAGGATCGACCTCTGAGAGCCGACCCTACACATCCCTCTCCTTCAGGGAGACTCCCCAAAGACCTTAAACATTAGACATTAACTCATTGAACATAGTCGCTGAGGTATGTAGGCCAGAGGCAGCTCCTCCTACTCCTGGAATTAGTCGGCTCCTCAACTGTGACATCATGAGAGGTTGGGGAATGCACAATCCACCCCCCCTTCATCCCCAGGACGACCTTCCAGCTGAGGTACTTGACAAGGAAACTAAATCAGAACTGGTGGAACTTCTCTTATTCTCAATCATCACATGTTCCAAATTCCACACCATGTCATCCTCAGTCTCGAGTGCAAACCTGAACACCTCTTTAACTTTGATGGGACTTGACCACTTACACTTCCCAACTTGAAGAGCCTGGGGCAACTTGATATGATGATATGATAAGTCATTTATAACGCACCTGTACACAAGTGTTTCTAGGCGTGATGATCCTTACCATGTCACGACACATTGTACCACTCTCTCTCTCTCACTCCACTTCGATCATAAACTTACTTGTTCCTCAATTGACTGCTCTCAATAATCTCTCTCACATGCCCCAACCTTACCTTCTATACGGTAGGGTGACCCATCCATGGAGGAAACAGTTTTGTGTTTGCTTTCCTCCCCCTGCTGAACTCAAACAGTCAAACACCAGTGGTGCTGTGTGGGGTGAACCTATGAGATCTCAGAGCTTCCTGTACAGCAACCTTCAAGTTTCACCCATTTGCCCATGCCACCTGATTGTTTCCTTGAGGACCCTGTTAAAGTGCGCCATCAGTCCATTAGTTTTGGGGTGGTAAATAGTGCAAGTTTTGTGTGTGATCAAATGCACACAATAATCACCCCATTCCCTTGACCTGAACTGGGTACCATTATCAGTCACTATCTCTCTGGGGTAACCCTCTCTACCACACAACTCCTCCATAAACTCCACAAATCTTCCTGATGTCACACTGTCTGTCACCAAAACATCTGCCCACCTGGTGAGCAGATCTAGCACAACCAACCAAAACGACTGCACCCCATCTGACCAAATGGGAACCAGAACATCCATACCAAACTTATCCCACAGCCATGTGGGAATGTCGGTGATCGACATGGGAAAATTTGGACTCACACAATCTTTATCACTTTGCTTTCAAAGGAAAAAATCCCTGACTGCTCTCTCAACTTGAAGGTCGCAGGTCGTCCAGCAGTAGTTGTTGCAAATCCTCTGTTTCATTTTCATAATGCCTTGATGACTCTTGTGGCCCAGATCCACCAGGCATTTCCCGATACTGTCTGGGGAATGATCTTGTCACCTATGCACACCAAGCCATTCTGTATCGACAACTCGCCTTTCCCCTCCCATAGTCTCCTGAGATCCCATGATTCCTCCTGATTCTTGTTGAGATCCCCTCTAAGCATGGCAATCATCAATTGTTAAATTTTTCCATCATTTTTCATCCCTCTATCCCACTCTTCTTGGGAAATAGAGCAGTCATTGATTTCAAGGACCACTTCCCTATCCTCATCCACATGACCTTTTTCATCATTAGAGGACATCTTTGATATGCAGTCTCCACTCCTGGAATGTATCACACGACACAATCATATTCCTGGAGACGAGAGACTCATATCCTGATCCTCTCGGACACTTTATCCAAACCCATCAATGTGATCATTGCAACCAAGGATTTATGATTTCTAAAATTCAGAACTTTTTAGCAAGCAGCCCACTTGATGGCCAAAGCATCTTTTTCGATGGTGGCATAGTTTTTCTCTGCTCCTTTCAAAAGCCTTGAGACAAAAGCAATTAAATATTCTCTACCATTTTGCAGCTGGGTCATTACAGCACCCAAACCTATGTTGCTAGAAACGGTTGTGATGACTGCTGCTCTTCCTCTCTTGTAATTCTTCAATATGGCAGCTTTCCCCAAAGCACCCTTTACAAGAGCAAATTCTCCTTTGCAAGCATCATCCACATGAATTCTCTGTTACTCGTGAGGAGGTCCCTCATATTAACTGTGTGGGAGGTGAAATTGTTAACAAATGTTGAATAGTATTCAGCCATACCCAAGAATGCCTATAGCTGATCATGGCTGGTTGGCTTTGGCATTCCTTCCTGCCATCTGCTAAATTCTTCTTGGGACAAACTCCTTCCTTTGATATAACATGTACAAGGCATTCAATCTTACTTCTGTTGATCTAAAATGTTTTCCTGCTGAGGGTTATCCCTGCCTTCTGTCATTTTTTAATAACACCTTCAAGTCTCTCGTTCTGTGTTTCTTAGATTATCTGCATAGACCAATATGTTGTCCTAGAAGAAGAGTACTCCTGGATAACCATCAAATATTTTAAATATGATTTTCGGAAAAACTGATGCTGCAGAGATAAAGCCAACAGGCATCCACTTGTACTGAAAGAGGCCCTCAGGAGTTAAGAACACTTATAGATCTGGACTTCTTATGAAGTCTCACCTGATGGTATGCCGAAGTGAGGTATAATGTAGAGAAAAAAACATGCTGGTCCCATGGTGGAGATAATCTGTTGAATGTTGGGCATCGGATGTCTTTCTGCCATAATGCATTTATTCAATTCCCTCAGGTCTACACAGATTTGTATCTTCCCAGAACTTTTTCTCACTACAACCAATGGGAAACCCACTCCGCTGCATCAATGCTCTCGATTATGTCTTGCTCCATAATTTGACTTAATCTCTTCTTTAGAGCGGAATGTTTCTCATCTTTGTGCCTACGGTGTGCAGTTATCTCTCAACCTGATCTGATGAACAGACCCCTGCAAACATCCAACTTTATCCTGAAACAATCCCTGAGCGATGTCTTCATCAACTGATACACCTCCCACCAAAAGGACTGCATCCTCTGCATTGGGGTAGAGCTTGACCAATAACTTCTTCTGGTCTGTCCAACTCAGTAGTGGTGTGGCTCCTTTTCTTGAAACATAAACCTTTCCAGAGGTATCTCTTCCTTTAAAACTCAGGGTCTCGCAAAACCAATCGTCTAAGTCTATGGTCGCTCCCCCATACACTCTTGGCCATATGTCAACTTCATTGAAGTACTCAGGCCCCATTTGTGCCCATATTATTTTTGGCATCAATGTATACTTGGCACCTGAGTCATTTATCATCAATGTGAGAACTTCGTTCACAAGGATGGAAGCTTTCGGGCTGTTAACCTCTTCATCTCCATCCATGACCAAATAACACATTCCTCTTGCTCACCTTCGCTGTGATTACCTCTGATCCAAGTGGTGCTTGTCCTCACTTGGCAGTACCTTGCGGTGTCCCTTGCACTTACAAATCATGCAAAGAGTCTTTAGGGCAGGGCATTCGGGATAATTTGTCCAATGAGACGTGCTATCACACCTAAAACATCTTCTTGTGTCACTACGACCTCTTCCCTGTGAATTGAACCTTCTTCTGCCCTCGAAATTCCTCCTTCCCCTGTACAGTCTTTCATTCAAGGGTTTCTTCTTATCGGTGCTGCTGTTATTGCTCACCGTAGCAATGGCTTCTGACGGGGAAATGTTCGCCTGTTTTGGTGGTTCGGGTGTCACACCAGATTCCCTCAACCTGGTTTACAGCACATTGTTCGGTGTGTTCTACCTCTTTCGCAATTCGTAGAACAGTGTCAAGAGGTGGGTCATCCTCCAACCATAGTTTTTCCCTAACTTTGCTGCTGCTACATTATAACATAAATTGATCTCTTAGTCTCTCATCTAACTGTTGATTAAATGTACATCTTCTTGTCATCTTCCTTAGGGCTGTAATGTACTGTTCTACAGGCTCACCCTCTTTCTGGATGTGTTTTCTAAATGTATAACGTACTAAAATTGTGCTAACCTTTTTCTCAGAATGCTTCTCCATTTTCTTGATAGATTTCTCATATTCATTAAGGTCACCACTTTCCTCTGTTGTCAAATCAGCAAATCTTTCAATTGTTCTTGGCCTGCGGATCCGAAGCACTGCAAAAGAAGGGATTGCCTCCTCTCGACAATATAGTTTGTACCACACACCACATTAGCAACTTCTGGATGGAAGAAAGGATGTGGCTGAACATTGTCGAGGGCCATGTCTCCTGCACCCCTGCAGGACACTGTAGTAGTGGATGTAGCAGTGGTGGTGAGTGGCAACATTATGTGTGGCTTGTGTAAACCATTGTTGCTCAATCAGGGTTAAGTTGTATTTATTGAATGACATAAAGTTCATATTCCTCAGTACTGGCACCAAGAAGACCAAGATGAAGGGAGATTGGTCTCCCCTTCAGTATGTCCTTTCCTCTAATTGCTAAAAGGACTGTTCGCACGCCACCGTGCAGCGTGCAAAGGAGGACAGAGCAGGAGCTGCATTAATCAGCACTGCATTCTACAGCGCATAATACACATCACAGGAACCATCGGGCTCAGTAAGCACAGAGAGGGGTAGCCTGGCACTGCGGCACAATCACCGGGTCAGCAAGGCTGCAGGCTCTGGGCTTCAAAGTGAGATCTGTAATGATTAGGGCCACACGTAGTGGGTTAAGGGAGGTTTTGTTACTTCATATTATATATTAAAATAACGTTATAAAGAAGAATGTAGATGTGCGCCCCTGTTAGCCCTCAATCATCATATTCCCTGGCGTTCCCTCATCATCAAACTCTCTCTTCTCTGGTCCATGAGACAGCAGGAGGCTCGACCTCTGAGATCCGACCCTACACTGACCAGAGCTTATGTCACACACCCTGTTTTACAGCTTTGCTCTAGTTTTAATAATATAGTTCCTGTAGTCGCAGCAGGGCAGATTTCTCTCTTTTCTAGCACTATACATATAGGTTAATATGTAATAAATAGCTCACTGAATATCCCCTACATGACACCAACAGATGTAAGATCTTTGCAGCGTGCGAGACTGGGTTGGACTTGCTGGCATTTTAACGTATGATCTTCAATCAGTGGCGGCTGGTGACTTTTTGAATTGGTGGGGCGTAACTACCAGCCCAATATTTCACTATCCCAGCGCTTTTCAAGGGAATGTGGGGGGGGAGTCGGGGCTCACTAAGAAACAAGGAAAATACATAATGGAAGAGGTAAAAGAAGAACAGAGAAAGAGAGAAGTACAAGATCACAGCCACCCACCGCTTGTGGGGGTGCCTTCCCAAAAAGTAAGAAAAAAGGAGAAAATGAAAATGGCTACACAATGTCACCCTGGGCCTGCAGGAAACAGGAAGAAGAAGACAAAAAAAATAAAAATAAAAGTGAGTCTACCATAGTGTCGCTAGCATACAGGAGAAAGACAACATAGTGCCTCATTACGAGGCAGGCAGTAGCCGTGCCCTTATTAAGGGCACGGCTGCCGCCGGTAATGATTCTTTACCGGCGCCCAGAAAAGGGCAATACCGGGTCATGCCAACCTTGTTAGACCCGGTAATTGCCCTTTTCTGGGCACCAGAAAAAATGTATCCCCATTACCTTTTGAGCCCCATAGGGCTCAATGGGAATTGGGAGGATGCTAACAAAGGGCCCGTTAATGACAGGCCCGTTGTTAGCATCCTGGTCTGCTAACGGGTCCCGCTAAGGACGCCTGGTCTGACCAGGCGTCCCTTAGTGGGACCCACTGCAGACCTCGTAATAGAGCAGGCTGGAGTGAACAGTGCCGTTGCCTTACCAGCACTGTTCATTCCGCGGCCGCCTGCCTCATAATGAGGCCCATAGTCTTTCCCCTCAAGGAAGACCGCCCTTTCAGCCCTCCCTCAGAGGACTTTCATGAGGAATGCCATCATCTGGAGCAGCACAGAAGTAGGACTGCGATTTTTCTATTTTTGGGGGACCCCATTCAGTTGTTGTGTATCCACATAGTAGACTGCAGCTGCTTGTGTGCTTAAGTAAAGGGTTTGAGGTGTCTACTTGCTTTCAGATGCAGGGAAGGAGCCTTCTGTTAGGGATATAGTTACTGAGCCTTTTAAATGTTTCAGATGTTCCTGAGAAGTATGCCTTGCACAGGGCTTTCAGAAGGTGACAATGGAAACATTTTATTGCTGTCACATATACAAAACACTTTGTATAAGAGTTGCATGTGATGTTCCCCTTAACTGTCTTCATGTCATTGCACTACATTAATTATTCTTCTGCTTGAAGGGCTGTTTTCACGCACAGCTTTGTCTGAGGAAAAATTATGAAAAATAACCTGGTTAAAAGAAGGACATCCTGTTTTTCTTGATAGTCGGAAAAAAAAGCAGAAATAGAAATCCCATTTTAGGGGTTAAAAGAATTTGAAGTGTAATGGATTCACAGCTCTGTCAAACAAGCTCACTTCATAATTTTCAGGCAATGCTTTTGGTTTTACACATTGTATTTTTCCAGCGTCTCTCTAGACACTGGTAGGTGCCCAGGATGACACCCATTTTTATGCTATGGACCCAGTGGTCCCACAAGAGTGGGAGCTAGCCCCCTCTTGGTATTTTCCATCAGCGATTGCTTCATCATGTCTTCTATATAAGGTGTTTTCCAAAGGTATCTTTCCCTCTGTGTTAGTTTGGAGCTCACCCACCCTTGAGATAGCACAGTAATCTGCCTAGCACCCTACCTCTCCCCATTTACCTAAGGGCTGCACTATGAAAATAAACACTATTTCAGATTTTCAGTTAGTAACAGATCAAAGGGTTAAAATAGTTTGGTGTACACCTCCACAAACCATGGGTGGGTTTGGGGCTGGCTCTTGTATATTCCTTTTCTCGTTTCTTATTGTACACACTGTAGGGTATTTTGTGGAGATTTGGGGCCTGACGGTATTTTCTTACCGCCGAAATATAACTTAGCAACAATCACTCCTTGTATTCAGATTGGGCCATGTACAACAATAATACAGTGAACATGCATTATTTCAGCACCCAGGCATGCATATTTGGTATGCGTGGGTGATAGGCGTGGTTGGTGGTATTTTGGTGAGCATAATTCCCTTGTTTTATTTGTGGCCCCAATGTCCAGAATCCCTTATCTTTGCTTAGATTTTTCGTGTAATCACTAGAGAGACCTCAGACCTACATTTTAGGAATACCACATTTTTCAGTGTTAGTGTTAGTGTGCCACCATGGGCGATCTCACTGACTTATTTACGACAGAGAGATATATATGATAATCTTGTGGTAATTTCCACTACCTTACATACGGTAGGGAGCTATGTTCAGAGAGTCTCTCTTCCCGTTGGCTCATGTACCTCCAACGAGCTATGCTACACTCACTCACAACTGTTCATACTGAATCTGACATGCACACATCTGTCTTAAAATGACCATTGCACTGTTTAAAATCTCCCCACATCATCAGCATTGTAATGGTAAATAGTAAATACACCACCCATCTGTTTTCAAATATTTTTCTGTATTATAAAAGTTGCAATTAAACACGATCTCATTCTTTACAGAAATAAATAAAATGGTACAGTAAAAGCATTGTCTATGACACACTGCAAAGAGAGTGGCGGAGAACAGAACTCAAATTGCAACATTAGCATTTGATTAAGGCATGCACAGGAATCCTACACTGACTGCATATTATCGTACACACTCAGCTCCCACACTTCTGTAATTACCTTATCTTTTTAGTTGTTCTCTTTGGCTGTTCTCTTTCTGAATGTGGCTCCCTTGAAGATTAACTCCAGTAAAAAGGAACGCTTGCCTTCTCAAACCGGGGTCATTGCCTGGAATTCTCAGCTTTTGCAGATAGGAATGCCTCAGCCAGGGGAAAGGTCCTTCTTTCAGCTCTCCCCAATCTTGACTGCCCTTCTCCTTGTCAAACTCCCCCCAGCCAAACCTGATCACTCCCTCTAGCATGATACTTGCTATGACGCTGCTCCAATCAGAATTAATCACGCCATCTCCTCCTTCTCTACACAATGGCTCATTTTTATAGTAATACTTTGTAACCAACTGATTTCCTGTTCTTTCGAGCCCATTTGCTTCCTGTAGTTATGTGGACAGGGCAGCAGAGAGAACAGAAAAAAAAATGGATGTGCGTTTAAAAGTTCACTTTCAGAATAGGCCTAATTCTGCAGTGGAGACACATTTTTATTAGTGGATTATGTTTCATTAGTCAGGTTAGTAATAAGTTATGTTAGTTGTCATTTTCAAATGTGTCTCTCGCACCATAGGCATTTCAGGTGAAAAATAGTGTGCATTTTTGAATGTGCACGTGTACTTTTAACTGTAAAAATAGATTTGCATCTTATATGTTAAAATCGTTTTTGACTGAATGCCCTGTCTTTCCTTGTTAATCTGGTAACACATATAGCAATGCACCGCACCCTTGTGGTGGTGCTGCAAAAAAAAAAATTGCTACCTGTGCAATAGTGCTGTACTCTGTGCTGTTTGCTACCTGTGTAGTAGTGCTGTACTCTGTGCTGTTTGCTACCTGTGTAGTAGTGCTGTACTCTGTGCTGTTTGCTACCTGTGTAGTAGTGCTGTACTCTGTGCTGTAACACGCCAAATATCCTTACATACCCTCCTTTTGTTTTTAGAACTTGGCTATAATCCAAGGCAATTCCTAAAAACAATTTGTTCTCTCTTTTTTTCTTTTACAATATAGCAATCCAACAAAATGAATATTCATGTGCATCAATGAAAAATTTGCAATCAACACAGTATTCATCCGAGTTCATTAGTTTACAAAATGTTCTACATTTGCCTTCTCAGTTGGAGTGGCATTACTTTAAGTTTAGATTTTCCAAGTCAATTAAAAACAAAGAAATAAAACAACTAACTAAAACAAATAATTAATATAACAAATTAAAATAAATAATTAAAATAATAAATACGTGGAACTCCATGGTTGGTGTGCAGAGAGAAAGTGTGTTAAATATTGAATATCTGCTTGTTTTCTTTTAATTTGTGTTTAATTTCAGAAAAAAAAAATGAAATATTTTTACCAAGCATGTTTTATTTTTGGCAAAAGGATGAAGTTAGTATTATGCTATGTACTTAATTTGTTTATTCTATATTTTGATTTAGACAATTAACATTATTTGGTCGGAGGTTCCGAGATCAGAGCCCACGAGAGAGACGATGGAGTCCTGGAGTCCCCTGGATGAAGACCAAAAGATGCCTGCCTCCAGGTGGAGGTGAAGACAAGATAACCAGAATGCTAAAAAGGATGACTCCTATGGATCTAAGATTGCCAAGATGGAAGTGTACTCGAATGAACCGAATAACATCGCTGGTCGGGACATATCAGAAGCGGACAAGAGTCACTGCCTCCTGATTACACCCATTTATTTTCTCTTTTTTTGTTCAATGGACTTTATCTGTCTCTACATGCTCAAGCTGCCTGATCTCATGTCTGGGATGGCATGGTTTGATTTGATTTACATGGACAAACTGCTCTATTGCTGTTTCACCTTCATTTTTCAAAATTTTATAAACCACAGGAGAGACCTTATCTATAATTCGAAATGGCCCCTGCCAGGCTGCTAGAAATTTAGAATTTTTCTGTTTACTTTTTCCAAAATGAAACTTATATACCTGATCCCCTACACTGTATTCCTTTACTGATGTCTTTTTATCATAATATGACTTTGCACTGTCAGCAGCTCTTTCCAGATTTCTCTGCACAAAAGCAAATGCATGTTGCAAATGCCTCCTCAGTTCATCAATATATTCATGAACTGTGGATGCACTCACAAGAGTTTGCTCATGTGTTCTGTATAGTAGGTGTTGTGGTAACACCATTTTCCTACCTGTTAAGACCTCATGGGGGCTAACACCTGTTGCTTTGGCAGGAGTCGACCTGATTGCCATCAAAACCAATGGTAAACGCAAATCCCAGCTGGAACCTGCTTCTGCCACAAATTTCTTTAAAATATCCACAACAGACCTATTGCTTCTTTCAACTGTACCTGAAGACGCCGCCCGATATGCGATATGTAGTTTTCTTTTCACACCTAGTATTTGCCATACCTTACTCATTAGAGTACTTGTGAAATGACTTCCTCTGTCTGACTCAATTCTTTGTGGCAACCCAAACCTTGAGAACACATGGTTCACCAGCAATGTGGCTGCTGTTTGCGCACTACAATCCGGTGCAGGAATGCATTCAATCCACTTCGACATCAAACATACCACACTCAAAATATAACGGTGTCCCCTGCTCGACCTTTTTAAAGAACCTACATAGTCTATTTGCAAATCTGACCATGGGAGAGTTAGGCCTCTTTTCATCAATGGTGCTCTATGCATTGGTGAAGCAGGTTTAAATTGGGCGCATACTAGACATCCTCTAGTATATAATTCCACATCTTGGGACATATGTGGCCAGTAAGCATAATCTTTTAGTATTTCTAATGTTTTTTGTGAACCTCTATGGCCTGCAGTTATGGCATCATGTGCATGGTGTAGCATTAGTCCTCTGAATGAAAGGGGTACTACCCACTGTATTTGCCCTGTTATGGACTCTCTAATCATGAGTCCATCCTGTAATCTAATTCGTGTTTTGTTCTTTAATAACACCCTCAACTCTTCTTTTCCCATACAATCATTTTCTGTTAAAGGATTTTGTTCGGGGTCTATCAAATGATTATAATAGATTCCCAAAATTTGATCATTCTTTTGTGCCTCAATCAAATCTTGGTCTGGCGTGTCATGACTCCACTGCACCACCGGTTGATCTACCTCCTTTGGTGCTTTAGAACGTGTGACTGCATCAATTTGTATTTCACCCATTAAATAATCAATAGGTAGCAATTCTCCCATCACAGCCCCAAACTTAGCCAGGTGGTCTGCCTTATCATTTCCCTCCTTATCCTCTCCTGGTGTTTTTAAATGCCCACGAATTTTTCTCCAGTATATTGTTAAATTATTTTATGACACCAATTTCTCTATGGCTTGTATCATTTTTCCATGTTTAAGTGGCTTTTTGTTGTATGTAACCATGCCTCTTGCTTTCCAACCAGGCAAATACTCCACAAAGCTATTCCGTGCATAGTCAGAATCAGTCACCAGGACAATTTCACTGAACTTTTTATATACTGCAGTAGCAATTGCTTTATAAATGGCTGCCAATTCCGCCACCTGACTGCTCCTATCTCCAATCCTCATCCCTATACTGGGGACACCTTCACATTTCAACCAGACATTTCCTATTCCTGCCACTAACTGTTTATTACTGTCATTTTCAATGTGAAAAGCACAACCATCCACATATACAGTTGGCAAATCCTTGCATGTTTTTTCATCAAAAGCTTTGTGTGGTGATTGTTCAAATTCCTGCAAACTAGTTTCCACTTCCATTTCATTTGGTATTTGTTCAGCTGCACAGTCATGTAAGTCAGCTAACCCTTGAGCAATTGGGCTCTTTTTATTTTGTCCATATCTCACTTCTACGGGAAAACCTTGTAATGCCAGCGTCCATGAAGTGATTCTGGATTGCGCTAGATTGCCTGATCTAATCCTTTTACTCTCTAAAAATTGCAAAGGTTGATGATTTGTTTCAATAATCACCTTTTCTCCCTGAACAATGGGACGGAAATGTTGTAGCGCCCACACAGTGGTTAATAGGGCCTTTTCACATTCATTAAATTTCATTTCAACTTGGGAAAATGCCTTACTTGCAAAGGCAATGGTTTTGTGATTCAAATCGTGTTTTTGTGATAACACTGCTGACATACAATGTTCAGAAAAGCCTATTTCTATAAAGAAATCCCTGTCCTTTATGGGGTATGCTAAACATGGTGCCTTTACAAGACATTCCTTCAATTTAGCCACTGCATCAGACTGCTCTTCTTCCCATCTCCAGGGAGTATTTAGTTTAAGCAGTTTAGTCAATGGTTGAGTGATTTCTGCATAATTCTCAATGAACTTTCTGTTATAGCCTGTCATCCCTAATAAACTTTTTACTCCTTTCACATTTTTAGGATCTTTTAATCTTTGTATGGCCTCTATTTTCTTCCTTTGTGGATTTAGCCCATGTTCAGTCACTTCATGCCCTAGAAAGTTCACTTTTTTCTTGCACCATTGTGCTTTTTGCAAAGATACTTTGGCGCCTGCTTTCTGCAATTGGCCAAGTACATGTCTTATTTCATCAAAATGGCTTTTCAGGCTTTCATTTTTTATCAGGACATCATCCACATAAACTATTGTTCCTCTTTCCGCTGCATCCGGCATGGCCTTTCTCAAAAATATGCCAAATTCACTCCCACTATTGATGTACCCGAATGGAGCTCTAAGCCAGGCATATTGAGTCCTGTCAAATGTAAAGGAAAATACGTGTTGTATCTCCTCTGCCAATGGCACACACCAATATCCAGAGGAGAGATCTAATGTGGTAAATACATTTGAACCATGTATCTGAGCTAGGCCCTGATCAATGAATGGCAGTGGCCATCTAGATACTGGTACTCTTTTATTTAACTCTCTTAAGTCTGCACACAGCCGCCATTGACCATTTGGCTTTAACACACCTAAAATAGGCGTACTGGATGTGCTATGAATGGGCCTGATTATTCCCTGTGATTCCAAATTTTTAATAATCTCTGCCAATGATTCTAAACATGCCAGCGGTAGTCTATACTGGCGTACAAACACTGGATTTCTGCTACAACCTTCTGGTAGTGTGGCCACATGTAAATCAGTTAAACCACAATCATAAGCATCTTTTGCAAATACATCCTTAAACTCCCTAAATATTTCCCTCAGGTCGTCCCTATCCTTATCGCTTTCACATGCATCCGCTAAGGAGATCTGCTCTTCTACCATTCTGGAAAATTCTGGAAACTCTTCTGGTAAAGGAATCTCAGCGCTTTCCTCTAACTGTGTGGCTGTGTCTTTTTGTAGAGCTGCCACTTTTAAATATTTTGGCATATCAGCTTCCACTTCAATGGACTGATTTCCTGTTTCATTTTCATTTAAATTAAATATTATGCAATCCTCTTGATGGCAGCACACCGTCTCATTTGAATCATAAGGATACACAGAATGAATTTTAAATATTCCTTTGGGCTGAGAGTCCAGGTGTTCTGGCAACTCGCCCTTGGCATCTACATATTTTTCAGGAATATTCCCAATCACCATGTTATTTAAATCTGCCGTATAATGTGATTTTTGTATGGCCATTCCTAATGGGGAGTTTTCCTCTAAATGAATATCCTGACAACCTTTATTATTTACCATGATTTTTACAGATCCCTCACCAATGTCTACCAATGGAATGTATTCATAATCCAGGCCTTGCTGTTTTATGGATTCATTCAGGCATACAAATGCATCAGAGCCTTTCATCTGCTGTCCATTTTTGCATTTCAGTGTTATTGCAAACTGTTTTGTAAATGCAGGAATAACAGTATTTTTCCTTATTTGTAATTCGATTGCATAAGGAACCAGTTGTGCACAGTGATAAGCCCTTCTTTTGTCTTCAAATTCAGGTGCCGGACCACCTAGGCGTGACCATATTTTTTGATTAAGGAAATCTAACACCATACACATTCTGTGCATGATGTCATTGCCCATGTAAAATTCATTTTGTGCTCCACTCACTATCCATACATTATGGTAAATTGTTTTCTGCCCAATGCTAATTTTAAGCATGCATCTGCCTGCAATTCGGTTTTCAAAGTCTGGACTGTCCAACCCAGAAACATATTGGTTTTTAATCCTAAATTTCGGGATTTCTTCCCTCTCCATAATTTTTTGCAACAATTTCTCATTAATGAAACTCCTTTCATGTTCAAGCGCTAAAGTGGCTTTTATTGTTTTAAGATAATCATTTATACCAACATGAACCCATGGTTGCTCATCTTCCATGTGTACTTCTGCCAGAGTGGTAATGTGTTTTTCTGAATCTGTTTTAGGAGCAATATTCTGTTTGCATGTTTTCTCTTTTAAATAGAAACGTAATGTGTGCTCATCTATGGCAGTCTGCCAATCTTTCCTTGGGTCCAAGTATATTTGTACAGGTAGTTTTTCATTGTCGCTCTGCATTTTGTCTTGACACATTAATATAACAGTGACACTAGGTATGCAGCTATTCTGGAGATATACCTCCACAGCATCATTTGTTTTGGCAACGGTGTGACATTCATTTATATTGCTGTTTTGTGATTTTAGTTTCTTAGGCCTCAATGGTTTTTTGGTTAAGGACCACAGCACTCCATTCACCCCATCTATGAGAGGAGACAATCTTTTCAGGCAATCTGTCCCCATCAGAAATGGAATTTCACAAATATATGTGATCAATACCTCTTGTTTCATTCTGTGCTTTCCTATTTTTATGTCAACCTCAGTTACACCTATGATGGGCACCTCCTCCCCATTAAAGTTATGCACTGGGCCTTGATTTGCCTTCACTGTGATCTGACTCTGTGGAGGCCTCCCTTCATTGATACTCTTTACCAGCTCCTTGGACATAATTGTGGCCTGTGCGCCAGTGTCAATCATAGCAAAGGTGTGGCATTCTTCTTCTACAGTGATGGGTGCATAATATCTGTCCTCAACTTCCTCTAATACACATAAGAAATGTGAATTCTTACTGATTTCAGGGCTCACCTTTCTCAGGTCTTTTTCACTTTTGACTAAGCACATTGGTAAATGAAAAGACATTTTTCCCTCCTTTTTACCCATTTCTGTGCGAGATATTTTATTCATTTCTCCATGTTCAGAGGTTTTTTGGAGTGTGGCCACTGTTCGCCCATCCATCTGGGTAACATCAGAGACCACATTACAATCCTCCAACTGAACATGTGTAACAACATCATTCAGCAATTTGTCATTTTTTAATTCTGTGCATTTGTGATCATTTATTGCGATACCAGCCCTTTCAGCCTCTTCAAAAATATGTGGCTCAAAGAATTCTTCAGGTGATTGACTTGTACCCTCCTTGTGAGTATTTCCTTTTTCTGTCTGTGTTTGGTCATTGTTTTGCTTGCCCAGGGAAGGAGCTATGGCATCCCCACTTACTCCCTGTTCACTGGTATTCCCCATGCATGAGTCATTTTTCTTAAATCTGTCCCTTTGTTCTTTTGGAATTCCTAATGTTTCTTTTTCATTTGTGCAAATCTTTACTGTTTTATTTAGCTCTAAGTTAAACCGTACCTCTTTTTTAGAAGTATTTGCACTTTCTGTCACAATTTCATTTACTGGTACTTTCATTTTTAATCCATTAGGCATCTCAGAGTCGTTATGCAAAATTATATCAGAGCAATCAGTCATTTTGGCACTGCAGTTATCATGAGTACTTAGTCACTTTTCGGAAGCCCCCCGGTCATTGCTATGGCCATCAGCCCCCTCTTTGGAAGGTTGTTTTTGCGCTGTATAGAGCTTTCCTATTTGCTCAGCTAACATTTTCACTTGGGCCTCAAGGCACTGGAACCTTTCCATCTCTCTAGGATCCTCTTTCTGTGGCCTAGGTCGATATTGGTTGTTTTCCCCCTGATTGGATCTATTCTGATACCTCTCAGGTGATTGATGTCAGTTGGGATGGTTTCTGAACTCTTGATTCATTTGTGGAGGGGAGCGGGTTGCACCCATCCTTTGATTATATTCCCCTGGTGGGGAATCATTGTACTGGCGTGGACTGTAGTTCACGTTTTGCCTCATGTCCTGTCTCTCAGATTGTGGGTACTGGCCCCTATGTTGATTTCCATTATCAGTAAATCGATCAACATATCGGGGCCTATCCTGATTACCATATATCATGGTGTTGGGATCAAACCTACTCTGTGTCCCCAATGACTGGTAGGGACCATCATTTCTTTGATCTTGATTTTGTCTCTGGTTATTGTTCATACCTGCCATATCAGGCCGATATCCTACCCGGGGTCTATCCCCTAAATACCTAGGGCTGATGTAGCTCTCTCTATTACTAGGATCATGTGTTTGGAACATTGGTACAGGAAATGGCGATCTTTGTTGATTACCCCTTTGTTCAGGTGTCACATTATTTTTACCTTGGCTTTGAGCAGACTCAAGGGACATTTTGGCTGACCTGATTTCCATTACTGTGGCTGAGGGTTCTTTAGATTTAGGCCTAGTATCTTTCATTTTATCACTTTCTCTACCCTGACAATAGAGTACCTCATATAGCTTTGTGCTTTGATGTACAATCCATTCAAGGGACTTGTCACGGTCAAATTCACGGACCAATTGGGATATGATGTCTTTCTGTAGCCCATAGAAGTATGCAGTTTTAAACTCATTGGAATTTGAGTCAAAAGATACATCAAAGCGAGAGAATGCTCTTTTTAAGTCTTGTAAAAATTGGCGAGGGGATGTATTAGGTCCAGCAGTAATTGTGTACGTGACTTTCTTTGCCTCCTGCAATGACTGAAAAGGAGAAAAATGACGCCTAATTTCTTTTTCAAACTCCAGCCATGTCATATTCTGCTGTTCATTTAATCCCCTTATGATGCTGGCCGTCGGGGCATCTAAAGTTAAATGAAAATATTGTCTGTACTGTTCCTTAGGTATCTGGAGTGCTTTAAAAATGTCATGTACCGCTTCTAAGTGATCCTCAATGCAGCATTCACCTCCCTTTCTAAATGGTTTGATCAGGGCTTTAATGGATTTCATTATTTTTATGGGGCTACTTGTTGTAATACATGGAATTGCACTATTTTGTGATTCAATCCTGTTTTCAGGTGTATGATATTGGTGGCTGCCCCCAATGGGAGTATCAAATCCCCCAAGGGCGCTGCAACCAAGTTCAGTCACCGGCCCAGTCACTGGAGCACTAGCTCTTTGGGCAGAGCTAGAATTCACCTCCACTCCATTGAATGTGGTACCCTGCCGCCTCTCCTGGGACCTGGGAATGCACATTTGCTGTTCTAAGTCCTTACACTTTTTAAGGAGTCTGGTTGCTTCATTTTGCAAATAATTATTTTCATCACTCATTTTATTAATCACCTCCTGCATTTCGCAGATTTGCATTTGGCATTCATTGAACTCTTTATTTCTCTTGTCTCTTTCTTGGATCATTTTAATCATTTCTTGTTCTGCACTCTGGTGATCACCTTCTTTTTCACAATGTTCTTTTTGTAAAATCTGCATTTCTGAAACAACCTCATCTTTATCCTGCCTAATTTGATCCACTAAGGCTTTTAAGTGTGCCAATTCTTGCTCACTATCTTCAAATTGTTTCTTGCTTTTGGATAACTGAGTATCAAAGTCTCTGCATTTTATTTGCATGTCTTTTTGGCATACATCCAATTCTGCTCTCAACATTTCCTGATTTTTACTTGCCCCCTCTAATTCAGTCTTTAACCTGTTAATTAGCTGAGTATCATTCTCTTGCATTCGCAGGGACTTGTTTAAAATAAACCATATTTTGCCGCATAGCCGTATTAAACAGTCTTTCTCTGCATTTTTATCGGCTGCATTCAATAATCTTGTAAGGCAGACCTGAATTATACTGCCTTCTGCAAAAATATTGTCTAGTTTTTCTTTCTGCACCTCACCCTGAATGCGGTTACTCCATTCTAACGTGCTATTCGAAGACCAATTCCCATGTGCAAATAACTTTTCCTCTAAATATTGCACTAGATCTGAGAATGTGGTTTCCCTTTGTGACATTCTGAAATTCGTTTTTAGTGGCACACTGTTATTATAAAATGGGTTCCCTTTAATGTGCAAATGGCAGTGTGATACACACTTGCCACGCCCAGTAGGTACTCTATGATCACTTTCCCGGCCTGCAACGCACCATAAATATGTAGGGTATTTTGTGGAGATTTGGGGCCTGACGGTATTTTCTTACCGCCGAAATATAACTTAGCAACAATCACTCCTTGTATTCAGATTGGGCCATGTACAACAATAATACAGTGAACATGCATTATTTCAGCACCCAGGCATGCATATTTGGTATGCGTGGGTGATAGGCGTGGTTGGTGGTATTTTGGTGAGCATAATTCCCTTGTTTTATTTGTGGCCCTAATGTCCAGAATCCCTTATCTTTGCTTAGATTTTTCGTGTAATCACTAGAGAGACCTCAGACCTACATTTTAGGAATACCACATTTTTCAGTGTTAGTGTTAGTGTGCCACCATGGGCGATCTCACTGACTTATTTACGACAGAGAGCTATATATGGTAATCTTGGGGTAATTTCCACTACCTTATATACGGTAGGGAGCTATGTTCAGAGAGTCTCTCTTCCCGTTGGCTCATGTACCTCCAACGAGCTATGCTACAGTCACTCACAACTGTTCATACTGAATCTGACATGCACACATCTGTCTTAAAATGACCATTGCACTGTTTAAAATCTCCCCACATCATCAGCATTGTAATGGTAAATAGTAAATACACCACCCGTCTGTTTTCAAATATTTTTCTGTATTATAAAAGTTGCAATTAAACACGATCTCATTCTTTACAGAAATAAATAAAATGGTACAGTAAAAGCATTGTCTATGACACACTGCAAAGAGAGTGGCGGAGAACAGAACTCAAATTGCAACATTAGCATTTGATTAAGGCATGCACAGGAATCCTACACTGACTGCATATTATCGTACACACTCAGCTCCCACACTTCTGTAATTACCTTATCTTTTTAGTTGTTCTCTTTGGCTGTTCTCTTTCTGAATGTGGCTCCCTTGAAGATTAACTCCAGTAAAAAGGAACGCTTGCCTTCTCAAACCGGGGTCATTGCCTGGAATTCTCAGCTTTTGCAGATAGGAATGCCTCAGCCAGGGGAAAGGTCCTTCTTTCAGCTCTCCCCAATCTTGACTGCCCTTCTCCTTGTCAAACTCCCCCCAGCCAAACCTGATCACTCCCTCTAGCATGATACTTGCTATGACGCTGCTCCAATCAGAATTAATCACGCCATCTCCTCCTTCTCTACACAATGGCTCATTTTTATAGTAATACTTTGTAACCAACTGATTTCCTGTTCTTTCGAGCCCATTTGCTTCCTGTAGTTATGTGGACAGGGCAGCAGAGAGAACAGAAAAAAAAATGGATGTGCGTTTAAAAGTTCACTTTCAGAATAGGCCTAATTCTGCAGTGGAGACACATTTTTATTAGTGGATTATGTTTCATTAGTCAGGTTAGTAATAAGTTATGTTAGTTGTCATTTTCAAATGTGTCTCTCGCACCATAGGCATTTCAGGTGAAAAATAGTGTGCATTTTTGAATGTGCACGTGTACTTTTAACTGTAAAAATAGATTTGCATCTTATATGTTAAAATCGTTTTTGACTGAATGCCCTGTCTTTCCTTGTTAATCTGGTAACACATATAGCAATGCACCGCACCCTTGTGGTGGTTCTGCAAAAAAAAAAAATTGCTACCTGTGCAGTAGTGCTGTACTCTGTGCTGTTTGCTACCTGTGTAGTAGTGCTGTACTCTGTGCTGTTTGCTACCTGTGTAGTAGTGCTGTACTCTGTGCTGTTTGCTACCTGTGTAGTAGTGCTGTACTCTGTGCTGTAACACGCCAAATATCCTTACAACACCCACAGGTGGTCTTGGGGCTTGGGCTGATGCTGTGTAAACAGCAAAATACCCTAATTCCTTCTCTGTTCAAAGACATCTAGCATGGAAGAATTATCAGGGGGTGAAATGGACATCTCATTGTGCGCATACCTAGAAAAGGGATCTAATTGAAGCCCATGGTATACCATCAAATACAATACTGTTATTTAATTCTGAATCGCTCAAGACAAATGGTTGAGGGTGATTATTCAGTACCCAATGTACTGCTTTTTAAGTTGCCCATTGAAAGTGAGAAAGGCACACTTTTACACAGTAATTCAAGAGAAACATCACTGAAGGGAATCTAGCCTACATAAATGCTGAGCATACATTTTCCTTTCTACAAGCTATTTACATACAGGATGCTATAGTAGATTGTTGTAATTGAGTTTTTAGGCTGCTGATGATATTCTGACATGTCTATTGAGAAAGCAGGTAGTATCCATTTTCAATAAAGAGGAAGAAGAGAGAAGTGGATAGGCAGGGAGGCCTGGAACTAATTTGTGTTTTAACTAGTGAAAGATTCATCCTGGATTCTCCTGCATTTTCAATCCTTGGTGCATGCACGCTCAGGGTGAATTAAATGCATAGATACAATGGTGATGTGTCTGTTAAAAAAGCCTCTGTTTTTATATCCGTAGCATTGAAAACTGAAGTGAATAGTGTGTTTATTATTGTAAATCATTAGAATTGAAATTTCATGGATGCATAACTTGTTAATCCTTAAACTGATTTAATTATTTCGATTTGGTTAATAAATATACCTGTGTGTTTCTTGTCCCGAAAGAGGGATTAAGCTGTAAGGAATTAATGATGTCACATTGGTGGTCCCAGATTCATAAAAAGAAAAGTATCAAATAAAGGAAAATTGGTTTGTACAGCCACAGATATTAATCTTTGGAAAACTGAATAGCCTCAGTAGGCACAGCTAATAGAGACTAAAGAGGCCCATTAAATCAGTTGTGACTGAGACCAATTTTAATAAAACTATGACTGGTGGAACATATGATATTATGTTGAACTCACAACCACCAGTAACAAGATGTGAAAAGAGATAACATGCCTTCTCAAGGAAATTAACTCTTTAAGGCTCAGACATGAAGATGATGACTTTTCTATGGAATTAAATCAGAGGGAGGCAGAACTGGACATACATTCTAAATATGGCCTGCATCTGTGTGTATGTTGAGTTTGAGATCTTAATATTACAACAGAATTCAGCTTGACCCGTGCTTCTGTCTTATCCTATCTGATATATCAATCTCCCCAGCCTCTCCTGATGGAAGGAACTGACATCTGGTGAAAACAGAATGTTTTATCTAAAAAGTACTCCATGGTAGGCAGCACTGAAGTCATAAACCCCCAAGAACTTACACTATAAAATACGTTATTAAATGTCTCTGAAGTCATAAATACCTCCAGCTCTGATCTAAGAGTAAAGACACCAGTTGCTCTGTTATTGATTTACGAAAAACATTTATAGTAATGTGATGTTTAATTGTGCAAATTAGGTACATTTGCATTTTTTTGCACAGAAACTGCACACACCAGTGATTCATATGTCTTTGAATCCGGATTGACCAGCTCTTTACATTGAGATGGAAAAATGATTAGTGAAGAAAAGTAATAACTATGTAAGTCATGATCTATTTGTCCTATAAAGGTAAAACATTGCATCATTTAATTTGCTGCAGAGAGTTAAATCTGGTGAATGTATTCATAACTCTAGTACATGTGTGGAATGTACTATTTCAGAATATTACAATGTTTAATGCAAACAATCTATAAAATGCCATAACATCAAATGGGAGAGAACCTGAGTTTAGGAGTTATTCCCATTAGACTTCCCTCTTCATTAAAATGCCAATTGTCCATGAAGGGGTAGGTCTAGTTTGATGTCACTTTTGGAACATTGTCCAATCACATACATTCACCAATTAAGTTTAAGAAATTATACACCTCAAAAAGGAGTGGTTTTGCTTCTATAATAAGGTCAAACACACACTGACACAGGGGAGCACTCGCTCGCTCACTGACTGATAGAGAGGAAGAAAGAAAGGAGAATTGATAACAACAGGAAGGAGAAGGAATAGATTGCTCTCCTTTTGGACCCATTTTGGATTATAAACCATGCACTGTAAGTGAGGCCTACCAGGAGTTACAGTCCCAGGCCTCCTTCAGTGGAAGAGACAGCAGGCAAGTTGTGGAGGAAGGCTGATCCCATCTTGCTAACTGATTTCCACCTGATCAAGATGGGGGGTCTTGAACCAGTCCTTAAGAGGGCGCTCACCTATGTGTATGACAGCCAAAAGAAATGTATATGTGAGTATAATCTAAAGGGCAAGTAATCTGGAGGAGAGTGACACTATGAAGGCATTCAATTATGGCCCTTGTAGTTGTCAGTACTGAGGGATGGAAATATCTAACTTGATTGTATATCCCAAGAAGTTAGGGAACATGCCAGAGTGTATGTGCTTCTGGAAAAATATATATTTAATAGACTACGTCCGATGGTTTGCAAACAATGGGATCCCCTAATGCCTTCTCTGTCAGAAGACGCCTAGCATGGAAGAATTATAGGCGAGTGAAATGGATATCTCACTGTGTGCATACCTAGAAAAAGAATATAATTGATGTAATTTTTGGGTATACTATCAAGCAATATACTGTTATTTAATGCTGAGTTGCTCAGGGCAAAAGGGAGAGGATGATTATTCACTAAACATTGCCCTGCTCTTAAGTTTGCCCATTGACCGTGAGAAAGGTACACTTTTACACAGTAATTCAAGATAAACATCACTGAAGGGAATCTAGCCTACATACATGTTGAACATACATTTCCCTTTCTACAATACATTTACATGCACAAATGTTCAGTAGTTTGTTGCAATTGTGTTTCCAGAATGCTGCTGAAATTCGGACATGTCTATTGCATGAGTGGGGTGGTGTTTATTTTGAAAAAAGGGAAAGTAGGGAGAATTGCACAGGCAGAGATGCTTGGAAATAATGTTCTTTTTTACAAGTGAAAGATTCATCCTGCACTCTTGTCCATTTTCAATCCATGATGCATGAGTGCTCAGGATGAATTTAATGTAGTATAGGTGCCTATGGGGATGTGTGTGTTACAAATGTTTCTATTCCTATGAGCATTGGAAATGGGTGGGGGAAGTGTGTTGATTATATTTTTATCATTGGCATTGGAATTTCATAGATGCATAACTTGTTTATCCTTAAACTGATTCAAACGTTTCTATTTGGTTAATAAATATATCTTCTGTGCAACCCTGTGCCGTTCTTGTCCGGAAAGTGAAGGCAGTCCAGGGATGTCATTTGTGAGGTGCCGTTCCCCCTCTGCTGCCCCTAGACCTATCCTTGCAACCCCTGGACCAATGGACAAAGAGGTAATGCCAATAGCAAATATCTGTGTTGCACCTGAAAAAGTCAGTTTCAAATGCAACTAAATGTGCCACCGATTTTTTCACCTGTAATATAGATCTCGTTAGCTATAGAAATAACAGGGATGCAGGAAAAAACATGAAGCCCCCATAGCTAACATGTTGGCAGTCCATTAGTAAATAATGCCTAAATGGTTGAGTTCAGAGGTGGGCCTGTCTGTGCGGCTCATAACCAGTACTGTAGCAACAGGAAGGGTATGGAGGCTAGGTCTAGCTACCTGGGAATAGCTATGAGCAGCCTGCAGCACTCAGTGACAGCACAGCATGAATGTAAATCTCCTCAGAGGTTCTCGTTGTCTGCTTTGCACATCTCGTGAGCCACTGGGCCTGTGATGAGAGGGGTGTGCCCCAGTGGCTTTTGCCACCAATCCTGACTGGGCACTGTGTGACCTGACCCATGTCTGACAGACCGGTACTACAGGCACACTGTAAATAGACGCAAGGTGATATACTTTATTTACATGAGGCTGCCCTCCTCCTTTGAAGTAAATCATCTGTTGCTTCCTCAAGCAAAATATATATATATATATATATTTAGAAGGATATCTCAGATACAATGTGCTTGCTTTGGGAACAAGAGGATGCAATGCAACATGGGTTCAGTTCATGTTCCAGTGCTTAGAAGCTGGAGGAGGCTGGCATCAAGAGACATATAAAGCACCATAGGAAATAATAAAATTGGGCTTTTCTAGGGGTTATGTCATGGAGCTGCTGCTGCTTTTACCATTTTAGAATATTAACAAATCTGCAATTACTGTTACCTGCAACACATCCTTCCTCTCTATCCCCCATCTAACAAAAGAAACAGTGGGTTGCTTACCAAATAAGCAAAACAGAAAGTGATGGCTGGAAGGTTTCAAATCATTCATAACCACTGGCACAGCTCTGGGTTTGGGGTGTGTGTTTGAGGTTCAATGTTATGGAGGCTGGCACTAGAGACTTAATATGTTGTACTAGTGACTTACAGGTTTTGGAAGATAGTGTTTGAGACGTAATGTGTTGTAAGAGTGTTGAAATGTATTTAATGCAGATATAAGATGTCTGAGGAGGGTAATTGAGATTCACACGAGGTTTTGAAGGAGGGTACTGAAGACTTACGTTGCTAGTTTTCTTGAGGTGGGTGATATTGGAGAATGCTGGAAACTTAAGTTGCTGGACATTCACAGTAATTTGGTAATATGGGCCTATACACACTGATATTAACACTACATATGGTGATCTATTCTTGTCTGAAATGGATATCATATTACAGTGATATCGTAACCATATTTTTCTTAGATTACTGACGAACAATGCTATGTGATGCCACTTCCTGTTTTGGCAAGGGGTGGAAGGTTGTGTGCCATCACTTCCTATGATGTCACTGAGCGTTCGGGTCAAATGGCATAACTTCCGGAGATGTCAACAGAGGTCATGGGTTGTGTGATGTCACATCCGCTACTCCTGGCATTTTGGTGAAATGACGTCCCTGAGGCAGTCTCTAATGAATCAATGCTGTTAAATTGGGGGTTCCGGAACATAAAAAGAACTTTATCAAATAAAGAAAATGTGTGCACATGTGTTTGGGTGAGTGGAATATTCCCCTGAATTAGATGTTGCCTAACTGAAACATCCTACATTGCAGAACCCTTATCTATAGGTTGGGATTAATAGACTCACTAATGCTCACCTCCCACTCCACCTTTAACTCTGCGCTCAACAGAATATGGCTGAGTCCCACAGAGAATTCAGTCCAGCTGCCACACATTAACTGGCATAGCAATCCATACTGTGCTTGAATATTCTAATTAGAACAGCAAATATAATGTCAGTGTGCTCTTCAAGTGCTCTTCAACTCTATTAATAATTGGACATTTGCCTGCTTTAAATTATATAACCGCATGAAATGTTATCATCTGTTTATTTTCATGTGTCTTCAGAAAACCATCTGCCGGGGGTAACATAGCCTGAAGAGCTTCAAAGCCATACTAACGGCAGCAATGTGTTATCAATGTGCTATACAAATATCAAGCAACATAACGTAACATTTAATGAGATTTAAAATAAGTCTAAACTTTCTTCATGTAACATGTTGTTTTTATAATTACAAACACTGTACAGTTACGATTCAACACCACTGTTTGCTGTTGATGTAAAGACAGATCCCCCCACAGCCATAGACGTCTGTGCCCATCTTGAGCTAATCTATATGCATACCTCACACTCAAGACACTACATAGCTTTAAGCACAGCTACAGTTCCAGACTTAGGTGCTCAAGTTGACCTCCCCTACATCTCGTCCTTTGAACTTGTGTTGTATTCAAGGTAGACAGGAATCTCTTCCCAGCAGGGTGTGTCCATCAATCAAGCATTGGGTTTTAATTGTAGGCCTAATTTAGTCATCTTCTCTCATAACACATTACAAATTAAACATAATTAGAACACAGTTCAAAAGGCTCATGTCTTGTCATATCTTCAAAGTTCTGTTTTTTTCCTCTGTACTATTGATTTTTCGTAAATGTAGTGTATTTATTTTATTGTTTAAAGCATGGGCCTAGATCGATAGCAAAGGAGGATGTGGGGAGCCAGCGCTGGGCAGGTGTCTTTTTACAGTGGCAGAGTACTGTGAGCTGCAGTCTGTGCAGCCATCAGCGTTATTCCTTGCTCAGATATTGTTGAAAAAGCCACATTTTTAGAGGTTTGTGAAATGAAACAATTTTGGTGCCATTTCGAGCTCATACCGTGATGGAGTTCCAAAGGGTGAGTGTGTGACAAGATAAGGATTGTTTGTGGGTTTTCCCTTTGCGGAAGAGTTGTGATTCGAGCCGGTTGGTTAATTTGCAGCGCAAGGAGCATGTGCTGCCATATATGTGGAGCGTAGCCACCAGGTACGCTGGTGTGCTCCTCATAACTGCTTTGTAGTTGATGCATGCAGTC
Source organism: Ambystoma mexicanum (assembly GCF_040938575.1). Classification (NCBI taxonomy): domain Eukaryota; kingdom Metazoa; phylum Chordata; class Amphibia; order Caudata; family Ambystomatidae; genus Ambystoma; species Ambystoma mexicanum. The sequence continues at coordinate 588,213,686 of NC_090933.1, forward strand.
TTGAACAGTCTGTCCTGAAGTGGAAACAAATGCATTTTGTGTAGGAAGGGGGTGTTTCTGTCAAATTTCCAAGAACCCGTAATAAGGCGTGCTTCAGTGTGGTGGGCTACTTTTAGGGGAGCCAAGTGTGTGGATCCATCAGGGGAGCATTTTTCCCCATCAATGTTCAAGACTACAGGGGCCTGACCTACGGTCCAGAAGTTCTGCAGTGAGATGATGGGGTTGATTGTGCAAAGGGTTGAGATTAGGAGCCAGGCCCTTTGGGTCTTCTTGGATGTGTGTTTTTGGAAGGGCAGGCTGCCGTTGATCGTGAAGCCTAAGGATTTTGCAGAATTCTTGCAGTCGCATATCATTGAGCCATTGGTGGATGAGTTGTAGTTTATCAAGAGGGCCAATGAGGATTCATTTGTTTGGGATGTGGTTAAGTTTAAGGTATGGACTGGATGATGACTCTTTCATTGTGGAGGTGACTGATGTCCTGTGGGCTTTTCAGTCTAATGCACTACTGAGTATTACTTGCATATTAGTGAACAACTGTATCAGGATCTTTGAGCAGGGTGTTCTGAGGATCCATCTAAAGATCAAAGAGGATCCGTGAGAGAATGGAGACTTGGGGGGCTTCACTGGAGACTGGGAGTTAGTTAGAACACAATGGGCCTCATTACGAGGTGGGCGGTAAGGGATTACCGGCACCGGTAAGGGCACCGGTGCCGGTAATCCCTTACTGCCCAACTACAGGATCCCTTAGCGGGTCCCCTCCTTAACGCCTGGTTTTACCAGGCATTATGGAAGGGACCCGTTAAGGGACTTCAGAGCTAATAACGTTACTGCAATTTGCGGTACCGTTATCAGCACCTTCCCCCTTCCCATTGAGCCCTATGGGGGCTGAAATGGGAATGGGGAATGGCTTTTTCAATGAGGCCTTACCGGTTCCGCAAATGTCGGAATAGACCGGTAAGTCCCCATTGAACGGGACCGGACACGGTACTGGTATTGGAGGTAGTTATGGCGCTAATGAGGCCCAATGTGTTCATCTGGATGGCCTGTTATCTGCCTGAGATATAGCAGGAAAACCATTTAAGGACAGTGCCAGTGAATTCCCTCATTTTGGCAAGGAAGGAAAGGATAATGTGGTACGAATGCAGCCAAGAGGTCAAGGATGAGAAAGAGGCATGAGTCACCCTTATTCATGATTTTGTGGCTATCATCCATTAACTGGATGGTTGCTGTCTTGATTCTACACTTGGGGCAGCACCCAGTATGCTAGTCATTAAGCGGTGTAGTTGCTCGATTCTGGTGAGAAGTCATGTACCAACAGTTTTTCTTTTTTTTTGCTTATGGTTTATTACAAATGTAAACCTTTTACAAACAAAATCCACATCATCAGAATACATTCATTGCATCCCTCTCGGGGATTACAGTCGTAGATACTTTCTACACTTCCACATAATAATCACATTCCTATCAATTATGAAATGGAGGGCTACCAACATTACAACCCGGTCTTCCCTTGTTTTCTCTCTCTTTTACTTTTTAAGAATACCTTCTACCAAAGACATTATTGCTAAAACTGAACTGGTTTTTCCACCTAAAAGTATCCCGTTCTACCATTCTGTGACTGATAGTGACTCAGCTTGACTCAGTAATGTCGAAATAAGCTCTGCTTGCTTAATACATTTCCCCAGGAATTGCATTCGGATCTCAGCCAATGCATTACAACTGGTTACCAGATGGAAAATTGACTCTGGCTCCTTGGGTATACAACAGTATCTAAAGCTCGAATCTTCTGGCAGAATCTGTTTCCTTAGTAGAAGCACCTCGTTAGACAGTAGAATGTTAGGCAGCACCGCATAAACAAGTCCCAGTAGTGTGCGTAAGGGACATTTTGTAAGTATCCCGGGATTTGGTTGAACCCCCTCCCATCCTCAAGTAGTGCCGAAGAGAGAGTGCACAAGCCTCTGGACTGCACTGTATTAATCCAGTCTAGCTCCTGCATTCTCTTTTTGGATTTCAATGGGTTATTAATTAGCATATCAGGCATTATATTGCACGCCTTCATACTGATCCTTCCATCTTTTAAGCCATTTATCTGACCAGCTGAATCCATTTGCCTCAGGATTTCGAAGGTAGTGGAGGTGTCTAAGGTCAGACATTTCCCATATAGGGAAATTATTTTCCATGCTACCAATGACTGCATCGATTGCAGCCCCAACTCAAAACGGATGCATGCCATTGGCAGGTAGTTTGGCAGTCGCAAAACCTTTCTACAAAAAAGTCCTTCTAGTACGCCCCACTCTTTGCAGGCTATGTTAAGGATTGCCTCTGCCCCATATGTGAGTATCAGGACAACTTTTTGTTTATAGATCATCAACATGGGAAACAGCGAGAATGCCCCAAACTTCTTGTGCATCACGATCGCCTAGGTTGGAAGTTTCCCGGGTTTAGCACACAACATTACTAGGTGAGCGCTCTCATCTAGGTCCGTATTAATTATAGTCCCTAGGTACGTTATCATATCTACCTTCTCTAGAGTTTCCTTTCCCAATTTCCAGGTTGGACCTCCCTTTTGTTTTCTACTTGCAGAGAACATGATGAAGACTTTCGATTTTCTAGGTGATAAAGCCATCTAGTCTGCATTGGAGTCCAACCGGTGTCTGGTCAATTAATAATTAATAAATTATAATAATTAATAAATAATTAATAAAATCTCCCACATACAGGACCCAAGGCAGCTCTTGCTCTCCAAATTTGGGGGGGAAATCACATATCCCTTTGCTCGGATTCATTTAGAACCAACATGTAGAGGTTAAAAAGCATTGGTGCTAAAGAGCAGACTTGTTTTAGACCACAAAATGTTCAAATTATTTCTAAGAACACCCCTCCGCCCCTGACGAGAGCCTTACCTGGACCGAGGTGTTCAAATATAGAATCCTAAATAATTCTACCAGATCAGGTGGGCAATTCCACATAAGAAGTTTGTGCCACAGCTGTTCCTTATCGATACAATCGAAGGCCTGCTCGAGGTCCATGAAGGCCATGTACACGTTCCTATTAGCTTTGATCTATCTAAGCTTCAGTACGTTTAATAGGAACAAGTTTAACAAAGTACAGACCCCCTTTACAAAACCCATCTGTCTTGGGTCCATATGACCAGACTGAGCTGCCCACTGATTAAGGTCTCGTAATAGTAGACCAGCAAAAAAACAGCTTACCCATGGTGTCTAATAGGGCTACAGGGCGGTCATTTTTCGGGTCCCCCTTCTCTCCATGTAGAAGGGTTCTGCTTCATTGTCATGACTTGTTTGAAGATCTTTACCATTAGGTCTGCCCAGGCCTCAACATTTCCCTTTAGGACATGATTGGCCATCTGGGCTCACCGCTCTTGAGGAGCTCAATTTAGAGATCATGGGTTTAATTTGTTCAATATCCAAGCTAAACAACCAACTTCCCATTGGGGTTGGTGGGTCCGGTTGGGCCGGCTCCTCCCCGCAGGAGAAAAGCTTGGGGTAGTGGTCCACGCAGCTGGCCTCTGGCACCTGGATTGTAGTAAGCACAGATTTGAGATTACCACCATTATTTAACAGCTCCCATAGTCTAGTGTTGTTTTTGCAGAGCATTCTAAGCATACACCTTATCTACAGACCCCCCGGTCCATTAGGCACTTTTGAAGAAGACTTAACCACCCTCTTAAACACTAATGCCAAACCGGGAACACAAATCATTCTACTAGGCGACTTTAACTTAGGCTATAAGGACCTAAAAGACTCTAATGCCTCCTCCATAGCCAACACTATTGTGGAAGCGGGCCTCACTATACAGAATAACGGCCCCACGCACGCTAAAGGCCGTACATTGGACTGGGTCGCAGACATCAACTGCGTTTCCCTCATAACTGCAATTGAACCCTGCATATGGACTGATCACTATCTGATCTCATTGTCCATTTCAGACCTTCCCCAACCTAAATCTACCAAACCTCATGCTCCTCCTGCCCTTATCCGCTGCAAAAAAAACATAACACTCTCAAATCTTCTCCCTTTGATCCAGCCTATCACTAATCACTCTAGTCTGATCTCTAAACCCAATGATCTAGTTGACCTGTACAATAACACCATCAACTCAGCGACTGACGCCATTGCGCCGCTGAAACTCACCAAATCCAAACCTATTGCCCATCTTAACACTTGGTTCACTCCCACGCTAAAAGCCTTACGCAAAGAGAAACGACACGCAGAAAAGAAGCCTGCTGGAGAAAAAACGCTTCTCCCCATAATAAAAATCTCCTCACTACCCTTACTAATAGCTACAAAAAACAAATCATTCAGGCAAAAAAAGAGACCTTTAATGACAGAATCAAAAAAGCAAATTCGAATACCAGGGAAATCTTCTCCATCCTGAGAGAATTAGAATCCCCAATCGCACCCATAGACTCTTTTACCAAAGATAAAGCCTGGTGCACAAACATTCAAAAGGCCTTATGCAATAAAATCACAATGTTGCAAGACAAAATATTAGCCAAAAAATCTGCCCTCCACAACATTGCCCTCTCGACGCAAGAGACCATACTTCAGGAACTTGAAGTTGCCGCCAACCAAACCAAACCCCCGAACCAATTTAGTTTCAGAGCCATTTCTATTGCGGAAACCAAGAATATCATCATGTCTCTCAAACCGTCCTGATGCCTCGGTGACACCTGCCCATCCTCAATTATTAAAGAGGCCGCTAATGAACAAGCCCCCTTCATCACATCATTTATCAACTCATCATTCAAAACATGCTCGTGCCAACTAACCTTACTAACCAATGAACTATAGGCCCATAACAACTGTCCCGTTCCTCCTCAAAATCTTAGATAAAGCTGCATATCTACAAATCTAATTTTATCTGGAGATCAATAATCTATTAGGGACAAGACAATCAGGATTTAGACCGAGACATGGAACCGAAACGGCCCTCCTTGATCTTAAAAACCAACTAGACGAGCGCAAAGATAGAGGAAACATCTCTATTCTCCTACTCCTAGACCTATCAGCTGCCTTCGACCTGGTAAACCACAAGGTACTTTGTAATCACCTCAAATCGGCTGCCAACTTCTCCACAAAAGCCACAGAGTGGATAAACTCATTCTTGGACCAGAGAACCGTAAGAGTCTTCTCACCCACATCCGCAGCGGACCCAGTCCCCATCACCTGTGGAGTCCCTCAAAGTTCATGTGTTTCACCCACTTTGTACAATAATTTCACAAATCCTCTCTTTGACATATTGGACAAACTAGGGGTCTCATATACCAACTGCGCTGATGATACCCAGATCCTTATCCCAATCCAAGGGGACTATGATAAGGACACAAGCCTCATAAATAAAATCTACCAAATCATCCAAACCTGGATGGCCACACACGGCCTATGTCTTAACGACGACAAGACTGAGCTATTAATCATCGGATCCACCAGTAAACTTAACAAATTGCCCCATCTGTACAACTCCATCACGATTGATGGTATCAAAATTAAGGTAGCCAAGGAAGTTAAAACCCTAGGATTCTACCTAGATTCAGCTCTTACCCTCGACAAGCAAGTAAATGCCACAGCCTCAGCAACGAGTTACACCTGCAAACTAATTCACGCATGTAAACCATACCTTTCCACAGACAGCTGCACCACCATAGCGCGAGCCCTCATCCTCTCCAAACTAGACTACTGTAATGCACTGTATCTAGGCACTAGTAAACATAACATCAACAAACTCCATTAGCGCTTCATCAATTATTTGCATGTCATATCTTTATAATGAAAATGTAACAACGAAAAACATACCAATTTTTATTTTTGGGAACCCCACCCCAAACCCCTGTTTGCCACCGGTAGAAGCCCAGGACACCCTTTCCATGCAAGATTTAACCCTTTACCCCACCCCCACATACATTTTAGTTATATTTTTCATCATAAAAGTTTCCGTATATGTGCATTTCTACATAAATGTTTTGTTATAAAGATGATATACCATCATTCTCAGAATTCACCCCCAATACAAATTGATTAAGATTAGAGTCTTTTTTTGTTTCCCCTCTTGCCTCTGGTATCAAATCCATAAAGATGGACAAAAGGATTCGACTGGTTCACTTTTATCACCTGTAGGTTTCTTGCTATTTTAATCCGCACTTGCAGGCCCGAAAATGGTCTGCCAGTGTTGCCTTTGAATGCTTCATGTATATAGACTTTATATCCCTCACATATAGGTGCAGACCTTAGCCATGTCTCTTGCATCCAGAGGATAGAAAAAATGTCTAGGCCCAAGTATCCATTTGGGAGAGTTCCACATACCCCTAGTGTTCCAGCAGCCTAGGCATAGGGGCTTTATTTAATCCACGTTTTGGCTCTAGGGCAAGAGGGGTTCCGTCAAGGCTTTTGCTAAGATTTTCAGATAAACAGGAGTGTCGTAATGGGCCAGTAGTTGGCGAGATCACTTGGATCTAGATTCCGTTTTTTCAAAGAAGTCTTAAGAGACCAGTCTTAAGAGAGTTAGGGAATGACCCTTCATTGAGGGTTCAGTAATGATTCTGAGGAGTGAGTTGAGCGGCAGGCTCTATTGCAGCAAAGAGTACATGGCAGATCAGTCAATATGTGGATTTAAAATACTGCATGAGGCTACACCGGGCATATGACAAATGTACGTAGGCATGTTGTATTAAGATGCTTGCTGGTCACACCAGGCTGCATTTGTCTTAAATTCCAATACCTGGCCATGTATTGCTGTGCTTGGTAATGCAAGATTTTACCCGGGCAGAAGATGGCTACCACTTAACCGATGAGTTTATGCATTGTATAAGATAAAGCCAGAGCTACAAACATTTTAAGTGCTTGTTTCAGGATGCATTGATATCAATAGGTGTCACACAGTGTCACAGTCATCTGACCACAGCGAATTAGCACAGTAGTCGTTTATCCAGGTAGATCTATTATTTTGGACTGTTTGATAGCAGATCCATTCTATCAAGATGCCCTTTTGTCCAAAGGCTGGTGGGCAGAGGGGGTATCAGGTAATATTATCCCCATTTATGTGTCACCATACATAAAGTCACCAGGAAACGGCATAGGCAACATTACATATGGGGACAATATATGGGGTAAATGGCAACAGGGGTTGCAGGGTGTCGCCCGCTCAGACTCGGACTGGCCGAAAAAAAACCACAAAATGCTGGTGTGGGCCAGATTTTTTGGCCAAAGTGGGCCAGTTTGATGAGTTGATTCGCTCTGCGGCTAGTAGTTTTGGCCAGGGTATCTGAATAAATATACTCTAAAATGCACAATTTGCATCACACTTACAGGGTAATTCATGGAATAACTGTGCGCCAAAAAGGGGAGTGCAAGTGTGAAAATCGCAGGGCACGGGTGCCAAAGCCATGCACGCAGCCGTTCATCGATTCATGGAATGCGCTGCGCTAGTAAAACCTGGGATGTGCGCCAAATCCGTGGGTGGGGCACGTGGGCGCACATGTCACTAAACGGCATGCGCTATGCGCGCAGGGAACGTGCACATCGTGTAGCGCACACAAGAAAAGTGGGCGGAACACGGGGCGTAACATGCCGAATGGGGAACCACGCATGCAAATGTGGGCGTTACGGGGGGAAGTACAGGAGGCAAATGCTCACAACGCCTACACGCGCACTACCAACACGTATTCATGGAATCGTACAGGGGAAAGCCGTGCGCCAAAAAGGCAGCGCTAATCCGGAAACACGTACGCCAGCAGGAAGCAGGCGTAAGCGGCCCCGCGCAGCATAAAAGTGCGCGCAAACAACAAACAAGCTCAGATGCTACGATGAATATACCGTTCCTCGCAGCAGTGGTCGTGGGACACCGCAGGAGGAGGAGGATAGCCAAGCCCCGCATTTATTTTACCCAGGACCAGCCTTTTTGGGATGCCTGATGACCAGGTGTGTGGGAGGTACAGGTTTCCACCACACATAATCCTAGAACTGGTCAGGGAGTGGGAGGATGACCTCACATCACCCACCCTGTGCTCCCAAGCACTGAGCCCCTTGGAAAAGGTGCTCAATGTACTGCACTTCTTGGCTACTGGGTCATTTCAGCGGACAAGTGCCATAGTGGGGGGGTGTGTCACAGGCCACGCAGTCACGCTGCCTACACCAGGTGTTGGCCATCATGACTGCACGCCCCTCAGTCCGCAAGCACATATACATGCCCAGAAAACCTGCAGAAAGGCAGGCTGTTGTCCAGGAATTTTACGGGGTGGCATACTTCCCCAAAGTGCTAGGTGCCATTGATTGCACCATTGTAGCTCTACGTCCTCCCAGGGCCACTGAGCATATCTATCGAAACCGCAAGCACTGCCATTTCATCAACGTGCAGGTTGTATGTGATGCAAAGGGAATCATCACCTCAGTATATGCCAACTATCCAGGGTCCACCCATGATAGTTTCATATTCAGAATGTCACCCATAAACCCGGGACCTGGAAGCTGGGCGGCATGGCGACACATGGCTAATTGGCGAGTATAAATGCCTCTGCACATGCATGCATGTCAGAGACTGAGAAATGTGAAAAACCCACTAATGACAACCATTATCACCTCCCCAGGGGACAGTGCCTACCCTCTGAGCACCTACATGATGACGCCAATTAGGAACCCCACCACACCACCCGAGGTAAAATACAACACAGCCCATACTGCAACCCGGGGCATAGTGGAGCACACATTCGGAGTGCTCAAGTCATGCTTTTGCTCCCTTGACCGCTCTGGTGGGCAGCTGCTATATGCGACCCCACTAGTGTGCAGGATCATAGTGGCAGCATGTGTCCTGCACAACGTTGCAACCCAGCGGGGCGTGCCGGTGGACATGGTGGTGCCCCCACATCCCCCACCACATGCACAGCCACTGCTCATGGGAGGTGAAAGGGCACGTGGTGAGGCAGCCCGTACCCAGCTTGTGGCAAACTACTTCACTTAATATCACTTAATATCCCACCCCTGCGGAGTGCACACGGGCCTGGCACATACCAGCTCACAATCAATGATGATGACAAAAGGGACAGTCAACTGTCACAACCATACCAGCCTGAGATTGTTCACCTGGAAGTGCTACATTGTGTGCATCCCTAGCCACTCAAAGACACCCAATGCTGTGTCAGAAAAAGGCACACATTCATGAAGGACTACCCCGTTGCAAAATATCACATCAAAATAGTGGTATGTCACCCAACCCCTCCCCATCTTACCTACCCAACACACCATGGCATGGCATGCAATGTGAAAGCAACCAAATGAATGCACAACACATGACACAAGTGTCACAAAGTGCACTGTCCCAAATGGAAACAGGCCACAGACAATTTGCTCTCAATAATGAATAAAATAAAATACACATGAACAAATACTTACCAGCAGGAGAAAACATCAGTACATGATCAAACAGTGGCAAAATATGAAAATAAAAAATGAAAGTAGTGCAAGTGTCACAACCTGACTAAGGCAGCACATCGACCCCTTCCAACTGCAGAGTGTTGCTGGTAGGCAAATGTTTCAGTGTACTGCATACAATATGAAAGGCATCTGCAAAGTAGACGGGCTTGTCAAGACATGAAGAAGGTACATGTATATAAGGAAAAAGTTATTGATGTAGAACCATACATAAATCCACCATGCAGTGGAGATTTCAACAACAATACCCACTAGGGATGAATACACAGTTTTGACTACAGACTGTCCACACAATTTATGGGAGCCCAATGTCACTATGTAAGTTACTGTCACTTGGTCACACCCTTTGCGAGCCCATGGAAAGGGGAAGCAGGAGGGCTGTGTGTGTCAGGAACCCAAGTTTCTAACCCAAAGACAGGACAAGCCTGCATGTGCCCAGCTGGAATACACAGTGGATGCCTACGGGAGCCACACAAAGCAACAAACTGTAAAAAAGAAAATGGCCATGTGTGGACCGGGGGGGAGGCCACCCAGGAGGGAAGAGGTACAGGGTGCATCCCAACACCCACATGCGTGGATGTTGAGAAAAAAAAAACCTCCATGGGCTCATGGCCTGCACGGCTACGCTACAGTGGGAGAACTGCTGTCGCTGTCATCACCCTCTGATGGTACATTAGAAGGTGGACGTGATATGGGATGCAGACCACACAAAGCCCTGGCATGCTCCTCCATGGCAGCAAGCATGCAGGTCTGAAAGGTTTGGTTCTGCAGATGATGATACGGAGATCCCCATGCAGCACCTCACAGGTAGCACGTATTTCTGCCTGCATGGCCTCGCGTGATGCCCGGATCTCCTGACGGGTTGCCTGGAGCTCAGCTGAGAGTGTGTGTGTCAGCTGCTCCAGCTGCTGTTCTGCCCTTGTACTCCGGGACACCTCAAGTTCACACAGAGTATCTCTGAGGGAGCTGTGTTCCAACCCCATGGCTTCCCTGTGGGCCTGTGACTCTACAGATATGGCTGTGCGCAGAGTCTCCAGTCCAGCCCGTCGCTCCTTGTCGGAGGCCAACATGTCCTCGCTGTGTGAGTGGCAAATGGACTCTGTTTCCTGCTGCTGGAGCTCCATCTGCCTTTCAGGAGGGAGAATGGAAGTTGCCACCATATCCATTGCCTGAGCCATCATTTCACACAATGCCCCCTGTTGTGCTGCTATAGTGTAGATCAGTGGTATTCAAACTGTGGGTCGCGACCCCCTAGGGGTCCGCGGGTGCATCCCAGGGGGGCCCTGAGAGCTCAGCATGAAAAAAGATTTTTTTTTTTTTTTTTTAGATTGGAAGAAATGGGCAGGGGTGGCCCACATGGGCGGGCTGAAGCATGAAACTGTCTCAGGCAACAATGAAAAAGTGGCCCACAGTTGTAAATGGATATTCATTCCTTTAGTCACAGACTGGGCCTCATTACTACTATGGCGGACCAGTAACAACGGTGCTGGTAAGCTACCGGCACCGTTGCTACCGTTCCGCCATAGTAAGAGTTGTGCTCGTGGGTGCTTGACAGCCCCCGCCAGGTCTGACCTCAGCTCGTCGGATGCACCAGCACCGTTATTAATGGTGCCGGTGCATCCGAGCTCCCCCTTCCCATTTGAGCCATATGGGGCTCAAATGGGAATGGGGATCTACCGGCACCTTCGAAAGGGCAATTATCATGTCCGCCTAACTCGGCATGACCTAGTAATTGCCCATTCGCTGGTGCCAGACCCGGATGCAACTCCAGTGGCAGCCGTGCCGGTTTTACCGGCACAGCTACCGCCAGAGTAGTTATGAAGCCCACTGTTTCAATAGTACCCAAAGGGGTGCTTTGTGTTAAAATGTAAGTAAATTGTGATATATTCAGCAACAATGGTCCACATTACTAACTGCATAGTGGCCCCTCACCCATTATGGAGGAGCTAAGGAGCCAGCCCAGTGAAACAGTGAGCACTCCCTCAGCTGCTTTATCCAGCTAATGGAGTGCTCCTGGGCTGGCTGAACACTGTTTCCCTTTGACAGTTCAGTTTAGTTCCCCAGCCGCACATGCTCACTGAGCCATGCAAGTGCTGGGGCGTTTTGCTTCGCCAGCATTGCATAGCTCATTGGAAATGCTGGCTGGGGCACTGCATGTCTGTATGTCCGAGGGGGAGCTCCTGCGCCTCCTCGCACATACGGACAGAGCAGCTGGAGCAGCACCCACACACAGGCCAATGCAGAAGGTACGTTTATGTTCATTGTTTTTATTTAAACATGTGTATGGATGCGTTATGAGTGAGTGTATGGTGATGGATGCTCATGTGAATGATAGAGTGATTGCTGTATGAATGTGCAGCGCCTTGCATATACACATAATCATGTTCATTGTGTTAGGACCAGTGGGGCCCAGGGGACAGGGATGGTATCTTTTTACCGGACATCTATCATTCAAAACCCTCTGCCTTGTCCACAAGGCTTTCTGGGGCCTCGGTCCAAAATACCTTCAGCTATTCCTCCGCAAATACCTCCCCTCTCGAGCTCTTCACTCCTCTACCTCCAACTCCCTCAGGGTCAGTCGTTTATCAAAGAAACGAGCTGGGGGTAGATCTCCGTCTTCGGCTGGGGCCTCCCTCTGGAACAGCGCCCTGCCACTCTAAAACTTGAGGAGAACCATCTTTCTTCCTGCACTTATCAGACCTACCCTGTCTGCTGCCTTAAACGTAGCACTTGCAAATTGCTGGCTGCACTACCACTGTTTGTTGCCTTTATTATTTATTTATTGTTATTTATCTGTTTCTCCTCTGCTTCGCACTTTCCACTTCTCCCCCCTTCCATGCACTTTTCCCCTCACACTTGCGCGTTCTCAATGTCACTGGGCCTAGTAAGATCGCTGTTTTATTCTCCTCTGTTCCCCTCCCTTGCCTTGTCACGCTCTGAAACACTTGTGTACGAGCACGATAGAAATAAAATATCAATGCCTGCCCCCTGGACTCCCAGCAACAATTGCAAACTGTTTGGCTATTTACCCATTTTTTGTTAAAAGTATGCTCTACAATGCAACATTTTAACCTATTATTTAAAAAAAAATTCACAGGGGGAAACCCCCCCGAACCTCCCCTTAATGCCCCTCCACTTAAAAAAGATTCACCAGCCGCCACTGGCCCTCAGACTGTGTTGGGAACGGGATGGGGGAACCGAGGGACTATGGTGGGAGCACAATGGGCGGGAACCATGGGATAGTGATGGGAGAAGAGTGGGGAGAGCCCTGGGTGTGTGATGGGGTGGGGAGAGACCAGCGACTGGGTAGGAGTGGGATGAGGGAGCCCAGCGACTTTGATGGGAGCAGGTGACGGCGCGCAATATATACTGTCCATTTGGCATTTCTGGGGGGTCCCGACCTGCCCAAATTTTGCTCAGGGGGGCCCTGGCCAAAAAAGTTTGAAGACCACTGGTGTAGATGGAGTTCTCCCACACATTATTGCCTGGTGGCACATGGCCACCGCATTGGCGGGCACCACACCTGTTTGGGGCAAGGTGATATGCACCTTGCTGTGCTGGCACTTCCTGAGGCTGCACGACTCTATTCCTCCTTTGATCTGCTGGCCTAGGAACAGGAACAATATTGTGGAGTGTGGCCTTGCATCTGTAACCGCCACAGGCAGACTTTCCAACACTGAAATCCCCATAGAGGGGTCTACCCCCAGTGCAGGTGGGTTTGGCAGAACAACATCCCTGCCAGAAACACTCACGTGGGATGGGACATATGTCTCAATGTCCGATTCAGCACCTGATTCATAGAGGTCTCCCGAGGTGTACCCAGAGACACCCGTGGACAGTATGGTCTGTAGGAGGATTGGGTTTTCACCCACCACCACCCCACGTCCTGCACTGGTGCCCGGTTGTGCCTGTGAGTCTTCCTGGCTCTGCACCATCTCCTCCTCCTCAACAGCATCAAGTGCCTCATCACCTGCAAAAACATAAAAGGAAAGTAATGAAAACAGGCATGAGCACCATAGCCCACACACATGAGCATGACGAGGAAGACATCCAGTACATTAATGACACATGTCACACATGAAAATAACTCTGGCATGCATGCACTGTTAATGAGTTGGAAGGGGAGGCAAAAAGCATACACTGAGGACTCCAACATGGAAAACCAACACCTGTGCTGCATGCTGGATATCACTGGCATCACACATTAGCCTGCGACTGGCATGGACAAGGCACATGCATGACACATGCCAGCACACAGATGGCACGTAGCATAGCCATGGCAGATTTCACAAGGACACCCAGATGGCAGCAAATCAGTACTGCCACCCACCTATGGGAGATGGACATCATGAAATAAAACATGCAAAATAGTGTGACAAAACACGCATGTGTCACACGCTGCAACAAATCCAGTGTTCACTGATGCAGTGATGGCAGGCACATGGATACATCAATGGTTGGTCACTTCGACATGACAGAAGACAATTGTCATGTTCAACATTCAAACAGGAGACCCAAAATGATTGTGTGCAGGCCATGTGTAGGTGCACATTACTCAATCAGCCTGATTGGTGAAATCATTCCCATAATAAGTTAAGAAATGTGGGCCATTGTGGGGTGTAATCTATGACTGAAGTATGTTACATTTGGGGCAGTACAGCACAGAAATGTGTGGTAAAAATGCAAAGGATTTCATCAATCAGGCACAATGAACAGGAAGACAGTATGAACGATGTTGTGGCAAGATGACAGTTGAAGGGCAGGTGCAGTAATCAGGTGCAAATTGTCAACTGCGGTCAGAAGGGATACTGTGAAATCCAAACCCAAGGCTGGGGAATGGTTTGGAGGCACCACATGGTTGACCCATAGCAGTCATGAGTACACAGCCTCACCTGGCACTCAATCAGAACACATCACCCATGCAACATACACATTGATTGCACACACATGCATGGGCACTCACCGAACATTGCTTCAAGATCTAGTAGGTCTTCCACACCTTGGATCTGATCCTCTGTGATAAAGGCTCCAGCGATAGACTCATGTTCAGTGAGTTGTTCCTCCTCTGGTGGGGACCCACTGCCAGTCAGTAGAGTAGAAGCATGATTGGAAGCCAGCTTGTTCTTTGCTCTGCGTTTCAGGTCATTCCACCGCTTAGAGCAATCATCAGCTGTGCGCCTCACAAATCCAAGAGAACTAATGCGGTCCGCGATGGTCTGACAGTGGGCCCTACGTTGAGCAGGCGTAGTCTTGCACCCTGCAGTCACCACCATTTCTCGGCCATGGGCTGACACGTAGCCCACAAGTGCGTCTAGTTCTGCATCATTGAAACTAGGCTTCCTTGATGTGCCGGAGTGGGTAGCCATGCCGGGGGTCCCAGCCTGTACCGCTTGTACCTTCCTCTTGAGAGGTGGTACGGTCCCTGAGTGGCTCACGCCACTCTGGTTGGTAGGGGCAGAAGTGCAGGTGGACTGGGCACTGGAAGTAGCCAAAGGCACGATGACCAAAGGTCTCACTGCAGTCATTGGCTGCTGGTTGATGTTGGCAGGACCAACCACTGTGTGATGGACTTGGACCAACACTGTCCTGGCTGGGTGACTCGGAGCTGGGGTGGATTGAGGTGCAGCTGCCCCTGCAGCCTCCTCACCCTGGCTACTTGGGGCAGCAGATGACATTGCTGCCCCAGATCCACAGGGCCTGGTGACAGCAACTTTCACCCCCACACGTGGCTTTGACTTGATGACACGGAAGTCAGCCTGGGAGTCATCCTGTGCCGGTTCAGTTGACAATATGGGCGGGATCAACAAGGCCTGAGCTGGGATGGTGTCAGCTGCATCTCCCTGACCCATTGGGGGGGATAGGTGTTCCTGATTGGTCCTCCACACACTGGCCTCTTGGGCCACCCTGCACATCCTGGCACATCCCCTACCGCGCCCACCTCTTGTAGCTCGGCCACCTTTTCCTCCCTTACCGCTTGGTCACCACCCAACCATGGCACTGATGTTCTTGTGCAAATGGGAGGTGCAGTAAACAATTGTCCTGGGCAATTGGGGTGAAAGGGGTAGGGTACTAGATGGAATACATAGCCTAGTGCTCTAGCAAGGCTGCCTGTGACCCCTGGGGGAAGATGACTGGTCACGCAACGCTCAGGCACCCCGAAAACAAAATTTAATGTGCATGCGACCCCTGGTAGACCACATGCGTGGAATAAAGAACCCTCACTACGCTGTGGCACCCAGAAACACAAAAATAAGCATATGCATGGTACACGCAGGCTACAATTGCCTCTGAATGGGTACGCGACACACAGGGGCAATCACAGTTGAAAAATAAGGGCGCGACTCACCGTCTGCCTGGAAAAAGAACGTGAAAAATACATGTGTTGGCAACACCCCACCAAAAGAAGAATTGAATGCTGTCTGAGAATACAGGGTGTACGAACTGGAACCGTTGTGAAGTAATCACATGTGAACCGACAAGAAGCACAAGAATCACCCGCTCGCTCTCCACAAAAAGCACGTACAAGAAAATGGCATCCTACGCGTACCTTTTAACCCAGCCCACACGTGCTATGTCACTTACGCGCATATGCGCTAAGGGCCTTTCCTCCAGTTACACGCAGTGACACCCGGACGTGCAGTTTTTGCACGTGTACGATCAACATGCACCCGTGTTGAGGGAAACGCCCTTGTGCGTCACGTCACAGACGCGCTTATGCGCTAAGGGCCTTTCCTCGAATCACACGCAGACGTGCAGTTTTTTCATGTGCCAAATCACTCTGTATCAAGCTGGCCACGTAACAACACACAGAAGACCACGCGCCTGCCCAGAAGGCCATTTTCCTACCCTCCAGAGCCCCAAGCATGTTCCCACCTGCCATCTGCTGCTGCCTGCCTGCTGGCCACATGCCCTGCTGTTTGGTGTCTGCACGTCAGCCATCTGCAGGGGTCCATTTGCTGTGACCACCCCTGCTGGAACAGAAGACTCCCGACTGCTATTTCATCGCTCCACAGCCCAGCCCCAGGACCCAGTTGCCCACCCACACCTGCCTCTGGGGTTGCCATGTCGGACACAACACCATCTGGCACCACTGGCAACCCACAGCCAGAGAGGCAGAGGGCTACCAGCTTCAGTGCCAATAAAGTTGGTATCCTGGTGGTGCGAGTCCTGGGGCAGTATGATGCCCTCTTTGGAAGTTTGTGCATCGACAATGAAGGACGGAAGAGGATCTAGATGGAGGTTGTGGCTGCCATCAACGTGGAGGGGGTGGCAGTCTGCGACATTCAACACGTCTGGAAGCGGAGGGAGGACTTCAGGTCCAGGACCCTCAACAAGGCCCGGTGCCTCATGAAGGCAGCGGATGCTGAGAGGTGCCTGGTCTGCCTAACCAACAACCAGATGAGGGTCCTGGAACGTATATGCCCAACGCTCCACCTCCAGGTCCTTGAGAGGCAGACCCGTCTGGAGTCGAGCGGTAAGTGTGCATGCGTACTGATTGGACACTGTGCATGTTGAGGTGTGGCAGGAGTGTGCAGGTTGCACATGTGTCTTTGTAGGGCCTTGTATGGATGTGTATGTACATGGACGTGAGCCTGCCGCATGTGAGTGCTCTCATGTGTGAGACACATCAATGGTGTATGTGTTGGTAAGCATGCTGGCCAAATGCAGGTGTGGGTGCACACATTTTTAAATTTCTGTGTATGTACTGTGGCATGGTTGTGGTGTCACATATGGATGCTGGTTCCACCTGCATGTATCTGCACTATGTACATGTGCATGTGTGTGTATTTGACAAATGTGCAACTGTGATACACCATGGATGCATGTGACACTGACATGTAGGAGGCTGATTGCCAGATGTGACATGGATGGCGATGTTATCACTGCGACAGGTGGTGGAGATGTACAGATGCATGTATGTCTGGTGGGGTGTGTGCATGTGTTCTGCACTCCCCGTGCTGCATGTGACGTCAGGCTCACCTTCGGCTGCTCATGCTGTTGTTTGTGGATGGATGGTGCTGCCTGGTGCAACATTTCTGTTGATTTGCTCATGTGTGTGAGTTGAAATGACATGTGTGTTGTGGAGTGTGATGCCATGTCTGAAGTTTGACACTGCCACTCATGTGCAACTGTCATGTGTGTATCAGACCATTGTACAGTGCCCTGATGCCTGTGTTCTATCTCTCCCTGTCTGCAGTGTCAACTGATGAAGAGGGCGGAGAGGGTGCTGTGGAGCAAAATGGCAGGGATCGCACCGCCAGCCAGAAACGCAAGGCCCAGCTCCTCTCTCATGTTGTCATCTCGTTGGGGAGTGAGGAGTCTGGTGCTGCGCCCGTGGCCGCAGCTGCCGAGGGTAGGTCCAAGAGTCGGAGGTCAGAGGTGGATTCCCCGGCAGCAGAAGGGGCAGCTGAGACCCCACAGGGTCCGATGGAGGAAGATGGCCCGGAGTCATCCCGATTGGTCGGGGGTTTGGTTGAGGAGGAGGCTGTGGAAGGGACACAGAAGGGGTCTGGAGGGGGGATTCCACTGGTGCTAGTGGTACAGTCCATGGGGCAGGGACAGGAGGCAGCACAGGCCACCGCAGAGGTGCCTGTGTGTAATCCTGTCCCCGATCCTGTGACTGTATCATCCCGCACCACCAGATATGCCTACGTCCAGACCCGTTCTCAGGGAGGGGATGAGCGCTCAACAACTGGCCTTCCTCTCCCTGCGGATGTGGCAATCCGGGACCGTGTTGAGCCTGTCCGGCTGGGATGGCGTTCAGTCAACGGGGCATGCGAGGTGACCTACAGTGTTTTCGTGAAGACTCTGCACGTCATCTCAGATGCCTCTATGACCGCATTGACCTACTATGCGCCAGTCATCCTCCGTGCCATCTTCCGGCCCATGTATCACCTGGGTACCCTGTGGAGCTTCCTCTGACCCAGCGGCCAGGCTGGTGGAGGACACATCCCTGCCCCATTTGGGAGTCGGAGGTCCAGCAGGGGTGGCCACACCAACAACTGCACCCCAGCAGGAGGAGGACGTGCAGGCAAGGCATCAAGAGGCAGGGCACAGGCACGGCAGCAGCAGGCTCCAGGTGGGAGCGATGATGGCTCGGGGCCATCAACATCGGAGGGGCAGGCCTCGGCCGGAGGGCAGGAGGACCCTGGATTAGGAGTATCTTCCGTGTGGCAGCGTTTGGGCCAGCAAATAGATGCGGAGCGGCGGCGGGCAGAAGAGGCACGGCTCACTATGGTCAAGGCGGAGAACTCCATGTGCAGGGCGTTGAGGCGGGCGAGTGCCTCGAGGAAATTTGCAGGGAATTGGAGGTGAACATGGCATTATCCCTGCAAGACCTCGGGGCCAGGAAACAGGCCCCGCTCCAGGACATTGAAGGGAAGTTCGATGATGCCCTGGCCAGGGCAATCAACAAGTGAGCCGTAGGACTTGCCCGCCGCCATTGTATATATTTAATTAGTGTTAAGTTCACTTTGTTTTTTCATTTCTTTTGGGGTGCATGGACCATGCCCCACCTTTTTGTATATAGTTGTTTATTAGGTAGGGTTTTTGGTAGGTTTAATTTGGATTGTTGGGCTCATGGACCCTGGATTTTCAAATTGTATATAGTTGAAGACTGGATTAGAATTCTTTTTTTTCTTTTTTTTCCATGGAGCAATGGATTTATTTTTTCATTTGGATTTTGTTTGATGGACAAACCCTTTGGAGAAATTTTCATTTGGATTTATTTGGATTGTGCATTCATTTATTTTTTAATCCATTTTGGACATGCAGCCTTTTGTTCATTATTTGTATTATTGTGTGATTTTCGTTAATTCCCTTGCTTTAGTATTGAATGCATTTTTTTTTCATGCTTAATTTGTGTCGTATTCTCTCATTGGTTTCATGCATGTCACAATGTGGGTTTTCTCATTCACTTGCACCAATTGTGTGTGTGTGAGACAGATATGTATTGATGTGCATACTTGACATTTGGGATCTATCATGACATGGGGATTTCAATGTGGGGTGCATGTAATGTTTGGTTGGGTGTTTGGACTGGGGTGGCGTGGGGTGGGATTTGGGTGGCCATAAGGGTCAGGAGTGTGTATCGTGATGACGGGGGTGGGGACATGAGTCGGGGCCTGCTGGCAGGTGCCCCTCACTGCTGGGTTGGTGGGGTGCAGGGGGACATGAGTCGGGGCCTGCTGGCAGGTGCCTTCACTGCTGGGTGGGATGGGGTGCAGGGGGACATGAGTCGGGGCCTGCTGGCAGGTGCTCCTCACTGCTGGGTGGGTGAGTGGGTGGGTGGACATGAGTCTGGGCCTTCTGGTAGGTGCCCCTCACTGCTGAGTGGGTGAGTGGGTGGGTGGATATGATTCAGGGCTCACAAGTGTGCTCACAAGTGCATGGTGCCATGTTGGCTGCCTGCAGGGCATGGTGAGGGTTGTAGGGTAGTCCTCTGTGGGGTGGGCTGGATGCAGGGCGTGGGTAGAGGGGAAACCGCACACTCAGGAGGGCCCATGATGCCAAATCGCGTGTCAAACTTCCTGCGTACCACCGAAATACACATACCCCGCTCACACAGGGCCTATCAAGTGTGAAACTTCCTGTGCACCCCCCAAATACACATACCCCGCTCCCACAAGGCCTATCGCGTGTGAAACTTCCTGCGCACTCACGAAATACACGTACCCTGCTCCCACAGGCCAATCGCATGTGAAACTTCCCGCACACCCCCGAAATACACGTAGCCCGCTCACACAGGGCCTATCGCGTGTGAAACTTCCTGCGCACCCCCCAAATACACATAGCCTGCTCGCACAGGGCCAATCGCGTGTGAAACTTCCTGCGCACCCCCCAAATACACGTACCCTGCTCGCACAGGGCCTATCGCATGTTAAAATCCCTGCACACCCCCGAAATACACGTACCCCACTCGCGCGATTGCAGTGTAGCGGCCCTGCAAGCTGTTCCAGGGTTAGCGCAGACCTTTGTGCCGTATTGGGGATTTCGATGGCTTTTCCTTGTGCAAGGGGCGTTCTTGGGGGCGTAACTGGCGCTGCAGGATGTTCGCTGCGCCAGGGCTTAAAATGGCTTGGAAAATCCATGCATACGCGTGCACCAGAATGCTGTTTAGCGCACACGGCTGGCACCGGCTGGCGCACGCTCCCTCTCTGCGCTTTCCACGTGCGCTGCCTCTGCGCTGAAATCTATGAATGACCCCCTATATCAAAAAACTCCCCCTTGGTTACTATTCAAACAGTGTCACAAAAGAAATGAATAGCCATTTGCAACTGTGGTTCACTTTTTCATTGTTGCCCGAGACAATTTTATAGCCCAGTCAGACCCTGCCCCTGCCCCTGCAACCTTTTTGCGGGGACATTATCACATGCAACCGCAGAGCGTTCATTAAGACACAGCACGTGTGAAGAAAGAGGTTTCCAGTGAGGTGCTTCGTCAGGAACCGTTCTTGACAGCGTGCGCGGGCACGCTGCAAAACTGCCTTGTCAGAACGAATTTATGGAGCACTAGATTGCAAACTTTATTTATAGAACTTCTTTTGAAGTGACGTTATTTCAGTGCCGGCTGCATAAACTGGGGCAGTCGGGGA
The DNA here is from genome assembly GCF_040938575.1 of Ambystoma mexicanum. Lineage (NCBI taxonomy): Eukaryota > Metazoa > Chordata > Amphibia > Caudata > Ambystomatidae > Ambystoma > Ambystoma mexicanum. Next base: position 588,234,722 of record NC_090933.1, read on the forward strand.
GAGTGAAAAGATCACATCTCATTTCCAGCAATGAATTTTCTCAAATGGCAATAGGCCGTGTCCTCTATATTCAGCTTCCTTTTACATAATCAAGGCAGCCAGGCTCCCAGGGAAACGCGCGCGCCTCTCCCCTCAAAGCCGAGCGATTGTGCAAAATGTCAAAGGCGCTCAGCATTCCAGAAATCAAATAAACAGGGCCTATTGCCCATGAAATCAATCCATTGTTTCATTTCAAGCAAAGCAGAAAGTTCGGGTTTGTAAATGGGATTTTACCACTCTGGCATTTCTTTGACGATTTCAGATTGCTCCAGTGACGCCTCTTAAAAACAAAAAAAGAAACACAATGTCGGTTGTTTTTAAAAGTGAACATAGCTCTAAATTCTTGTAGCTTTTAATTATTTCATTTGCTATCCTTGTCTGCCATCCATTTTTCATTTTTTTAGGAACAATGAGCTTGATTCTCAAAACGTTTTTTTTGTGCAATTGATCACCTCCCAAAGGAATGTGCGTGCAATGCACACAGAGCATGTGAATTCAAATGCACGTTCCGCCGTCCATGCCAAAGGTGAAGTGCAACAGATGAAAGGGATATTTCTGCACATGTGGAAGAAAATCCAGAATTGGCAAATGGGGTGCACGTTGAAATGGAGAGAAAATAAAAGCATTCTGCTACTCCTTATTGGAACGGGTGCTGGGGATGTGCAATACATAAAAGGATTAATTTCTGCCCAGTTTATGAATGTTCTTCAAAGTAGGACTGCAGTGATATGAACCATGTCACCTGCGTGCATTTCTATCCCTTAAACAGGGACAGTTTTAAAAAAAATCTATACACATGTTGCAATGACAAGCCCTTCAGATGAAAATCTTTCTAACACTCCTCAAAACCACTGTGGCTGTCAACGCCTTTGCACTATCTCCTTCACTAAATGAATTAATACAAAAAGCTGACAAAAGCCACAAAATAAAGAAGAGGAACACCATACAAAAGAATTCACATACACACTCAGACAGTGCATATCACGACACAAGTGTAGAATCTCTATCAGAAAGCTGCATAGAGAATAATAATAATCAGGCCCTATTGGCACCCACCAATTAGGTAGTGTACGATAGTGTACCCTGTTATGCACACTATACATAGGGTGCTAATAGGCAATACACATACTAATGAGCCCCTTCGAGTAGTTCATGTGTACCTCCATTAGTCTGCAAAGGCTGTACTACTTATTATGACACTCATCAGGGTTAGGCAAGATTGTATGCAGTACCCTTTGGGTGCACTACAATAACTTTGACCACCTGACAATAGGGACGCAACCTATGGTACAAGTCTGAACTACACAGGTCGGTAGTGTGGCTGAGCAGACAGGCTTATCTCAAGAGGGGTCAATGTGAGCAGTAAGGTTGTGACACAGAGTTTCACCACACAGTTATTAAAAATAAACATACTCAAGGTTTCTTGATAACACAATTATTAATTTATTTCATAGTCAGTTATATAAGCCTTCTTCAGAAAGGGAGCAAAAACATCTAACACTTAAATATACTTCAAAACACACTCTTAGTTTCTCTAAATGAGATGATACCCATCGGGGATGGCACACAGACACTTCCTACACCCTCAGGTGACTTAAATAGCTAGGACACTGTGGACATTGATTTATCACTAGAGCAATACTGAGTTTGGTGGAAAAGATAGAATAGAGGAATAAAACAAATGTTAACAATTCATGAACAGGTGAGTACTTTTGAGAAACTTCCAAAGCAAAGTAAATTAACCCTTTCCTGGGGGAAAGGCCAAAGCACAAAGTCAGAGGTAAAGCGGAGTCTCTCAGGGAGCCAGGACAGCCAATGTTAATTGCACAATGTCAAGGGGAGCTGAAGATCTTATTTGCAGGTAGGTAAAAAGTCTTGCACAATGTTTTTAGAAATGTTTGTAGAAAATAGAACACTTGAAGGGCCACAAGCTGGGAGGCTTGTGAAGGCAAAGCTTTAGCAACTCTGCAAAGTAACCAAGACAGGTTTCAACTGAGAGCAAGAAAGGGTACACAACAAGAGGTATGTTCTCTTGGACTGTACATTACCTCTGGTTAGAATAAATGGTTCAAGCTGGCCTCTGTTCCTGTGCAGCTCTGCAGATCCTGTTGTTGCTGGTCCTTAGTCGTGGGGACAAGAGGGAGGATGTCTGGGGACTCTTGCTCTGCAATGGGACGGTCAGCGGCAGCAGTGGGCAAACTTCAATTTAGTGGTCCTTCAGTGTTTCAGATCCTTGTGTCTGACAGCATATAGCAACACTGCGCTTCTCGAATACCACTTCAGACATTCCTTGCTTCTGGGGTCCGGCACTCTGTCGAGGTGGCTCAGGCTTGGTCAGTCCGGCATCAGGGAAGTTCAGAGGATCTTCCTGGCGCTCGGTTCTGACTGAAAAGCAACGCACACAATCTTGTGTTCCTCTCCCTGGCACTTCGGTTCCTGCAGCAGCAGCAGTCGAAATACAAGCAGCTTTGAGAGGATGTCCACACGTGCTTACTTTGGAGTTGATTGGTCCTACCAACTCAAAGGGAGAAGTCGTCCTTGCAGGGCTTCTCTAGTCGAGGCGAATTTGGAGTTTCAGCACAGCAGCAGGGCTTCACTGGGCAAACAATGGTCCAGGAGTTGCAGCAGGCGTCTCTTCCAAGTTCTTCTTTGGATTCCTTCATCCAGTCAACGACTCTGCCTTCCAAGCCAAAAAGCCTCGCCTTTTATGCAAGTTTCTCCCATTCATTCCAGCCTAGCTGTCAATCACACAGCAGGGTGTCTGTCTTGCCGGACAGCCAGCTGGCCAATCACCTTTGAGTGCATTCCTGTAACCAAGGGGATTAAGCACAGGGAGTTTCGGGCACCTCCCTCACTTCCTGCCCCTGCCAGACATACTGGAGCCAGAGGCGGGCTTCACTCGTTTATCCCGCCAAAGACAAAATGAACAAAGAGACCAAACCTGGTTTGGCGTGCAGATTAAATCTCAGAGATGACTTTTTCAAAAAGAAATGATGAAAAAAGAAGACCAGGGCCATTTTGATGAAATTGACATCCGTGGGTGCCTTACTGTGGCTGCGAATGCAGCCCACGGTAAAAACACACAATGGTAGTAAAAAGTAAACCACTGCCAACAGCCATTAATTGTAGAAAGGGTAACATAAACAATGTTACATGAGAAACTAGACAAAGGGGATACTAAGTAATCCCTTCAGCACCCTATGGTAAGATAGTGTGTGCTGGGTCTAGAAAGTTACAAAATGTAAGTAAAGTCAATCTCACTTCACTGCTCTTGGAAACAGTAGTTTCACCAAGAGTAGGTATTTAAACCTTTGGGAAATCTAATAGACTTCCCTGTGCCACTGCACTGAAGGTGCTGGGTGACACAATGTAAAGATGATGCCTATGGAGTTTGTCAGACTCCAAAGTCAAAAGAAAGAAAGAGAATAAATCATATTAAAATTACTTTAGAGATAAAAAGTCCTAAAGTCCAGCAAAGGAGCTGGGGTCTCTAATGTAAAATGGAATTAGCACATTTCTGAGAATTCTCCCTAACAATCAGAGTAATTTAAGTAAATTAGGGCACCATTAAGCAATGTATTTAAACAGGAATCATCTTAAACAGTATAGTTATAGCCACATTAAGTAGAACCGGTTGCAACACCTCCCATCATGCAGTGTATGTCCAGTGTTGTTAGGCTGTAATGACCCAACCTCATGATGTCTGTGATCGAAGACTTACAGGAGATATTACTGGTGCCAGCTGCTTCATCCTGTAGCCCCTGGGTCCATAGTCTTCTGCCATCCCTCTCTGCCTGAGCCCATGCCATACTGTGTCTGTGACATGTTGGAATTGATAGGGGCGGGGGTGATGGAGGGGGACTTTAGCAGCGAGCATAGCAGTAGCTCCAGAACCAGGGCAGTCCTGGCCTCCTCCAGCATTGTTTGCCACACTTCTCCAGTCTGGACAGCATTGTGCAGTGTCACAGTAACAGCCAGACACTGTGCAACGAGGCACAGGCAGGGTACCAATGTCATGATCCATTCTGGGTCCACCCATGTTTAGTATTACATATATGGGTGAAGGAGAGCAGTAGGGCTGATTGGAAACAGGTGAGAGACACAGCAGCACTCACGCCCCTTGCAAGCAATTGCAGGAGTGGAGTATCATAACAAGCATCCTTCACAAAAGAAGTGAGGACATGCCATATACTAATGGTTAAATCGTTTAATTTTGCACGTGGTGTAGGGCACTTGCAATTCTCATAAAGCACACGTCACCAATCTGCATTTCACTGCCTTACGTGACAAATATCCATTCTCTGTATTACAAGATCCCCAGAAGGGACCTCATCTTTTTAGCTGGCCCACAATGAACAAGAAGACCTAATTTATGAATCGGGTTTGCTTATACGGTTACCCTCTATAGGTGTGATGGAGATAGCATGGCCATACTAAAGTAAAAAGTCTGCAACGTTCTGAGTGTGGTCTTTTGAGGCAGAGGGGCTGTAATATGGAGGCAATTTGCCACATGTTACGTTATTGGGTGTCATACTGCATGGCTTCTACCATTCCCTATCACCTGGGAATGCACAGTTTCTGGGTCCAGTGTGGCCACCTTGGAATTCTGCCCATTTGACAAAGATTGGCATTCAACAGGAAATTGGGCCAGGAATCACAGTTTCTTGTAGGTTGTCCAGGAAATCTGTCTCATTGTCTCCAACTAGCCCCACAACCCCCTCACATACCACATAGAGCTGCAAGCTAAAAAGGCCATTGATTCACCTGAGAGTGAGGCAGCTCCATCATTTAGTTTATTAGTCTTGTTGAATCCATGCAGGAGGTCCTTCACAGGGGCCTTGATGATATGCGCAATAGGTAAGATACAAGGTGGAGGAAGGTGTCCTCAAAATATCCACCAAGAAGGTGTGCCATCCCTCAGAAAAGAGAGCCCGCTGTGGCGGAAGGCTGGTGTAAAGAATGGATGGTGGTGAGGTGGGTGGGAATGCCTGCCACTAGAGTACATTATCTCCAGCAGGGTGCATATATCTCATAAGAAAACTCTGCTCAAAAGCAAAAGAATGAATAGCAGCCTCACAGATGGGAAAACACCACTTTGTGGAATTGCATGGAGACCTATAGGAATGTGAAAAGAGCGTTATGGTAAGTCCCAGAATTCTGCTAAATCCATTCAGGAATGTCCTCAGTGTCCAACGAAGCAGGGGGAACTGTCCCTGTGCCTAGAATTATCTAACTCTGAAATTATATGTGCATTTCCAAACAACATACAGAGGTAAGTTGTGAATGTTGATCCTACCTATCCCACCCCTCCCCTTTACTGTCCTCTTTCCCTCTCCCACAAGGTCTTAGCCAACCCCTATGTTCTATCCCATCCCTTCCTGAATCCCTCTCCCGGATCTCTCTATTTCCATCCTCTATTCAGCTTCAAAACAGCACCCGTGCCATTTCTCCCTGGCATGCAATACTCACATTAATCTCACATTAATCTCATCTATTTTTTGCCTTTCCTCAACCATCCCCTTGCCACCTCTTTGTCCACTATCAGTCTCCTTCTGAACCTCTGGAATTCCCAATCGATAAGCAAACAAACTTGTTTTAGTCACTTTGGCTATTATTATACCAGGCTCTCTTTGATTGTAGTCACAAAAGCCTGGATCAACCCCCATGGCACATCAACTCTCACATCACTTCATACTGACTTTGCTACTTCCTGACCCTGTCCTCAACACTTGAACATAAGGGGTTATATTGGCCTAATGATCAGCAGGATCACAGCATCTGTCCCACTTCCTACCTCTTGGATTTACCCCACCTCCTTTGAACAAACACCTGTCCAATTCATTGCTCCCATTCCCCTCATTTCACCCCCCTCCTATCAACCACTTGGCACCGTCAATCAATTCTTCCCGGACATAGACCTCCTGACATGGACCTACTGCTCAAGTCCTTCACATCCACATGATTGGTAACCACAACGTTATAAGAAAGACCCATTAAATCCAACTTGACTTCACTCTCTCTTACCACTCCCTGGTAAGCTCACATCGCCCCCCGACTCCATCCTTCACTCTGCTGCCCTTTCCATTGATCTTTACCCCTCTGAACACTCACTAATTCAATTCACCATCTCTGTGCCTCCCCTACACACGCTCAGCCCCTCTAACCTACTATGAAGAGGAAGGTAAAACCTGACACTATGGGCCCATAACAAGACCAAATCAAGTCCTCCCTCCAAGGCTCTCTCCTCCAATCACCGACTGTATTAAACTGGCCTTTACTAGGTTCATTGACACACTCACCATCTCCTCTGACTTTCACACTCCTGATCATACCATCACCTCTGCCGCTGTTGGACCACAACCATGGATGCCCCCAACCATCCAACAACTAGGGGCATCCATACACCTCCACCTAGGCTGTTGCTTAAAAAGACACTCTCCTTGCCCTCACAAACACCCTTGATGCTGTCTAATCATTTTAATAAACTGAACTCATATCATTTCTATGCTCCCATCCTCAAAGGCGTGCCATGACCCACCATACTATGCTCTCTCACCAAAGAAAATACTGCCCGGCCTCCTCTTTCTCAGCTGATGACTTTGACTCTCATGTCTCAAAGGTTGTGGACACCTTGTCAATCGATCTATCTCTCCCACCTCCTACCTCCTTCTCTTCACCTCCTATACTCCCGCAATCTCTTTTCTAACTACCCTTGTCCCCACTCCCACTGAACCATGGCTGATCCTTCACCTAGTTACCCTATCCTGTGTGCCTATTGATCCCTTTGCAACTCAAGCAATAAACTAACTCACAAGTCACCTCCTCTCACATCTCTCCCTTCTTCAGCCTCTTTTTTATTGTCATTATCCCCACTTGTTATAATGTGTCCTCTGTTATTCCCATTTTTAATGAAGCCTACTATTGAACCCATTCATCTCTCATGTCTCTCTTCTGCCCCACCATTCGAAAATCCTGAATTGATTTGATTTCAACGCCCCTGTCAACTATCTTCCACCTCACTTCATTTCTAATCCTGCTCAATCTCTATGCAGCCTTTGACACTATGAACGATCCATCCTCCCTCCAAACCTGTGTTTCTGTTAGCTTTAAGGACAGCACACTTAGATTGATGGCCCCTTATCTCTCTGACTGCTCCTTCTCCATTTCTTGCATATCTAACAACCCCTCGACCAGACCCTTATTCCGGGCATCCACATAGACTCCTTGGTCCTCTTGCCTTCACGCTCTATTCTAAAACTCTGGGCAAGCTCATCACATCCTTAGGTTTTCACTTCTTGCTGATTTCCATACTTTTGGCCCGAAATCTCTCAAAACCTCACGCGCCCCCCCATCCATCACTGGATGGCACTATCCTTCCTGATGCTACTCTCTTCCAAAATGTAATACATTGTTCTCCCATCATCCAATGCTACTCTCCTATCTCCTGCCATCTGCACATCCTCACTCCTTCATCTAAGGTTCATAACATGTGGATCCCATTTCACAGCAATCTTGGATTCCATAGGTTAATTACTACCGTCTCAACATTAGACAAAGGTGCTACATCTTACCCACAAACAAATCCCTACTCTTGTGCTCAGTAAACTGGATTTATGATCCAGTGTTCTCCTGGTTCTCTCCTCTGCTCCTTGGTCCTCTTAAAGTCCAGAACTTTGGTATTTACACCCTCTGCAACTTACCCCTATCACCTGCAACCATGGCGCACCACCATCATGCTGGTTGGCCCTCTTTAGAAAAATCACTCTCTCTTTAAATTCCATCTACTTGTCTTCAAATCCATCTATGGGCACGCCCCAACCTCATCTTGCTGAATGCACCCCCTCTGCCCTCCCTCTTGCACTCTATGTTCCATCGCCCTTATTACCCTCTCCAACCACTACCCACCTACACCTCCTCCAGCTACTGGCACTTCTCCCTACATGTCCCCCACTGGAACACCCTCCACACAGATTTCAAAACAGCCCCATCTGTTAGACAGTTCACTCAATTTACTCATTCTAACCAATTATTGGCCTCCTTCCACACTCCCATCTGACTCCAGTCTACCCTCCCACTTACCCGCTCCATATATTTCAGTTGTAAATATGTGAATATGTATAATATCATACATTATGGCACTAGGCCTGTGCTGTTTGTTTAAGTTAGCTCTGTTCCATAATCCACATTTGTATATCCATTTACATGACCAGCTTGCCAACTGGTTACTCAATCACAGATACCCTTTATAAAGGTAAAGGGACCTTACACTGGGAAAACCTATTTCCTCTGTTTTATTTGTATGCATGTCATTTCGGGTAGAACTAGCACCACAACATTAAATACATACAAATGCAGTACTTGTGGAGGATTAACACGACTAAAATCAATCCACAAATGGCAAAAAAGTAGGTATGTCAAAATATGCTCAAAACTCATAACAATCCCACAAGCATTAAAATGTTTAACCTAAAATCACATGCATATCTGTAACCCAACGTCCCCTGTGCACGCTGTCCATGTCTTTACCACATATGGATGTCATGAACACATGAATGAAAGAACATGTGCACACAATGCACAGCCCCCACAGTGTCTCACCACAGTTCCACTTTCCCTTTCCCACTCTTTCTCCGATCTATGATCACAAATCCAATCAAAAGCTTCCATTTAGAAATATTGGGCACTCTTTGCACAACTCACCATTAGCACGCCACACAAACTAAAACCCACCCTCTTTCTGTCGTAAACAATGAACACAAAAGATATTTTACCTTTGCTAAACCTGAATCTGCTGAAGCTTTTGAAAAATGTCTGATAACCTCCTCTGCTAATGAAGAACCCAGTCTAAAGAGACATTGGTAAGTCTTTCAAAGTAGGTACAACAAATACATTCAAAATGAACGCATTAATGTTACTAATATAAATAGTGACAAACATACCAAAAATGAAACTGTCAAAGAAAAACATGTGTGCAATAAAACACACTTTTCAGATTAATAATATGGCAAAGTACAATTAGCAGACTCAGAATGTTTACGGTTACATATGGTCTAATGAGTTGAAAACTGCTATACTAACTTAATAAACTTAATTTGTAATCCACATTAAACTAAAATGTTACTTGCAGAATCACAGATATTAAGCATCAAAAGAGAACATCTTCCTGTTGTTGAGCTAAAACATCACATATAGAAAGAATCAAAATTCATAGCAGAGACATATATAAAAACCTGTATAAACTATAGTGCACTCATTTTCAAAAATATGCACGTGGGAAAGTCAAGCTTTTTTGGAACACCTGTCAGAGTTTGACGCCCGCCACCCAATCGTAAGACCCAAGACTTGAGTTTGACCAGCCATTAAAAGGCCCTGAGCCCTACCAAACCAACTTGGAGAGCCCTTAAAAGGCCCCCTTTGCTTGCTGCTTTCTTTGTGGGTTTTGTTTAGCTGTGAAATTAGAAGTGGGCTGGACAGCATTACAAATATGAGGTTTTGGAGGAATTTTACAGTTTCTTTGTGAACTTTAGGAGAGTTTTGGGTGAGTTCGTTTGTTGGTTTTGCGATGCTTTTGATGTTTCTTTACCCCTGCATTATCCTCCTTTTCTCAGTCTTTGTGTGCTCTTTAGGCCCCCTCCACAATCTTTCAATTTCTACACTTAGTTCCTTGTAATTTAAAACAAATACAATAGAAAAGCTCATCTAGTACTTTCTCCTTTTATTTTCTCCCTTTGTGTCCCTGCAAACATTAAAAGGGGTTTCCCAACACCCTTCCTTTCCTGTGTTTGTAGAAACATCTTTGAGCGTGAACCTAAGTCTTCCTGTGGTGTGCCCAGTCACATCCCTATTCTTTTAGTCTTGCGAGAAACCCTTTGTTTGTCATCGACTCTTATTTTGTCTTCTACACACTGATAGTTTAGGCACATTTGGCACCTTGGGCAAATGTGTGTTTTGCATGTTGACTTCTTAGGCAAAGTGTCTGTTATAAAGTGTAACCATGTGTTATGTATTTAGTTAAACCTTGTTTATCTTTCCATGTGGGAATGTCTGATAACCAAATTCCTCCTAGTTATGTAGTTAGAGTGAGGCTGTGGAAGGGCTGGCAGAATCTGGGGGTCCCTGTCCCTACTCACCTCTGTGAGAATACTGACCAAAATAAAGTTTGAATAATGCCTAACTCACGGTTGTGGATTTCACTGCATAGAAGTGGCGTCAAGGAATTTTGGAGACCCCCAGGTACATGCTCCTTGGCACCGCTAATTCTGGTGGTAAATTGAAATGTGTCCTCCAACTCGGAAAGGGATGACAGACTGATGATGCGGTGCAGGCAAAATATAATTGGAGCAGCCACAACCGAACAAAGCAGAGAGCACAGCAGCCTTCTATTACCTAGGCACCAGGCACCAAGCAGAGGCCAAACCTGGGCAGTCACATTGATCTCAAAACCTTGGTGAGGGAGTGCCGCCGCTAGAAGGAGAAGGATTGGTAAGTAGCTAATGATGGACCCACTTCAGCAGAGCTGTGCAAGATCAATGTGGAGAGGGAGGCTTGATCTACCCAGCTGGAGTGTCAGCGCTCGAAGGCGAGGACCAGACGGCCAGGTGGGAGGCACTGACCGTGATGCTGGACATGCATCAGAGGGCAGGGCCTCCGTATCTTTGTCCTTTACTGCTTTTTACTGTGTGTGCTGTCGTGTTTTCCACATAGGAGTTCATGTGGGACTCCTGGCAGTGCAACTCTCTCTTTTGGTTTGGTGTACAGACCCATGGGATACCCTTATGGCACCCATGGTTGGTGGTACAACCCTGTGAACTAGTGTATGTTTTTGGGCACCTATGTGTGGCTCACAGAGCAGAGTACGGGCTGGTGGCAGCTACATGCCTAATTGACTGGTGCCCTGAGTGTCCTCCATTTTGGGATGCCCAGTCCCTGTCATTGGAATCGGTAGATTCCTGATGGTGACAAGATGGCCCCTGTGACCTCTTGCCTTCCATCGCCAGTTACCTTGGTTTTCCCGAAGTCCCGGGAAGCCTTGACTCTGTCCCTTCCCCCTGACAGGCTGTTGGGTGGAAGTTCCATATATGGTAGTGTGGAGAAGTGCCGAACAGACTGGCTGGAACCTTCCCAACGACCGTATGCTGTGAGTGCACCTGTGGGTGGGACCTGGGTGAATGGAGTCTGTGACGAATATACACTTCTTGTAGTGGATGTCTGGTATCTGGTGTGTTTGACACAATGACTGAGGCAGCCCTGCCCGAAATTGGTATGAATGCATTGTGTAGTGTTGAATGGCATGATACTTGTCCAAATCCACATTCTGTGTTGTGAGTGTCTGGATGGAGAAAATGGCCTGAATACACATGTGCCTGATTGGCTGACTGACTGCTGAATGCCCTTCTGAGTGATTGGTTGCCTGAGTGTGACCCAGCCAAATGAATGGGAGATCAACTTGTATATCTGGGGGCCTCTCACTGCTAGAAGAAGCTGGAGTTGAAACTGACATTGAAACTGCAGCTTATCCTTGAAACCCTGCTGGAAGAGAAGTAGTGCTGTTGCTCTACTTCGTCGATCTGAAAGCTGATGTGTCTTCAAGAACTGATCCAGAGAGGACCTGTTTAGCCACCCTCTTCCTGAGCTACGAGGGACCATCATGCACTGCTAACCTTCGCCGAAGCGCCCTGGAAGTCAGCCTACGAAAGACTGTCAGCCGGAGATGGGGACTGCTGACGAGAAACGAAGAGAAGCACCGGACAGCCGTCAACTGTCGTTGACCAAGGTTCGTAGGTTTGCTATAACCGCTGGAGGCCCGTCAAAGTTAGTTGCCCAGAAGCGGGCACTGCTTGACGCCGTGCCATCGATGACTGGAGCCACAATGCTCCTTTTGCCTAATACTTTCTGATTCACGGAAATGCTCGTCCGCACCGCTGACCGCCTTATCCTGCTTGAGAAGGCCAGGGCGTCGACGCACCGAGGAGCATCCGCCGAAGGGTTTCCCGCCACCCATAGACCATAGAGATGCCACATGACTCGACGCCCTTGCTGGGCAACAGTTCTTCACAAACTCTTTGCTGTCTAGAACTATTGACATCGAGGTGCCCCGCACGCCTCATCCTTGCAGGACGTCTTCGATTCGTCGTCAACGACCACCATCAGGATCGAAGTTGCTAGCTCGATGCCACCGAACTTTCCATCGACGGTCATCAACGCCAAGTTCACCTTCTTTGAGGCCGTTGCCGATCCGCGGCTCCTGCTTTAAAGGGAGTCACTCAAGAAGGATCCGCCAACGCCTCCTCGAGGAACTCTGCTATTCCAGGTACATTGGGGTGGTAGAAACACTTTAGAAGTGAAAAAGATTAACTGAACAATATATGGACTGGGCTTGTGGTATAGCTTTATTTTACAGGTTGCCCAGGTGGGGGGGATCTCCACACAGAGCTGTGTCTAGTGGTAGGGGCCAGTATTCTGCCAATTGTTTTAACCAACTGCTTTCTCTCCTATATCTATTGTTGGTTACTTTTATTCATTGATCTGTGTGACATTTGACCAGAGTATAGTTGATGCACCTTTATGAGATCTAACAATAATTTTGGTACCACTTAGAACTGTATATATTTTCCATTTTAAATAACCGAGCACAAAGTGAGTTATTGTGATTGTGTATGTAACCTTGAACCTTAATTATATAAAGACTGTGTTTTAACTAATACAGTGTGCGGACATTCATTTTGTGGGTGCTTGGGGACTACACTGTACGTAAGAACCAGCCTGCATCACCCCCTGAGAAGTTAGTCCTTGATTGCTTGTCCAGCACTACCCTATATTGAATCTTGGCTGGGGTCCTCTGTGCCTCTCCTCTGCCATATAGAGAGCAGGAGTACAGACAACCGCCTCCGGTCTTTACACTGACCTTGGGTGCAAGAAAGAGAAGTGAATGCCTTATCTCCTGTTTAACAGTTGAGCGGGTGCATGGACATAAAGGGAGGACTCCAAATCTGGGGAGGTGGCATTAACAGAGAGGAAGGACTATGTGTCCGGAGTGAAACCTAGATAATTTGACCAGCTTTTCTGGCAGCTATATTGGAACATACAGCTTTTAAACACAAGCTGGTAAAGACATTCTGATTGTGAAAGTTTTGGAAGCGGGGGAATCCTCTAACAGTAAGCAGTCTATCCCAACAATGACATAACAATGAGCAGCCTATCCCGGGGAAGCCACCATTAGGCTGCATGAAAAGAAGATTTTCAAGACTATGTCCTTGCCATACATGGGCCGTCATATAGTTTGGAAAGCTAGCAGGTGCTTTTAATGTATAGGCTAGGGTTTGAGGAGAATTCTGGAGAGCCTTCTGGAACTTGTTCAAGTGACCAGAGGTAAAGGTCAAGAACCAGCTGCAGGCAAATCCTTAAATATATATGAGGTCATTCTCCAGAAGATGGGCCTTACATTCTGAAAAAAGCAACATCCTTGAGAGATACAATTTAGAGGATGCGCCAACAGGTCAATGAAGAGTCATCTGAGGACTTTGTCACAGGCCTCAGGGAGCTACCCAACAAGTGCACCTTTGGTCAGTTATATAATGAATGAGTTAGAGATACATTTATGTTGAAGATGTGAGTGCACAAGATCAGGGAGGAGATTTGGACCAAAGGAGACCACAGTCTGGATGATGTCCTAGACATTGAGAAGAAGATGGAACACACGAAGGAGTGTGTCAAGGTACTGGAGTGGAAGGAAGAGCAAGGACATAGAAAAGAGTGTGCTATAGTGATAGAGTCGAAGGACTGAATGGACATTCTCAAAGGAAGGGTACACATAAATATAATGGTGGAAATGGCACGGTATAGAGAAAAACAGGGATGTAAAAAAAGATGCTTCAGGTCTGGCAGCATGTTCCAATTCACCAGCTCAGAGAATTGCCTGGGCCTCAAGGCAGGCTGTCTTAAGGTGTGTGAAAAAGGGTCACTTTGTGTGGTGCTGTGAGAACATCACCGGTGGCGGTGTCCTAGAAGTCAGTGGTCAGATTGGTGGGGATGCTGAGGGAAAGTAACTAAGTGTAGAAATAGAGCGCATTACTTTTTCTGTCAGTCAAGTGGGCGTAAATTTAGGAAGGGTGGGATACCACATGCTTTGGTGAGGATGAATGGAGTGGGTGCTCCAGTGGTTCTGGATTTGGGTTCAGATTATACATAATTGACAGTAAAGTGTGGTTTGAGCAATTCAAGGATCAGAGGCTCAAATTCAAGCCACCCAGGGCATGGGCAAATGCCTAATGGAGATTGGGCCGGTAATCAACATTTTGGGGTTGTTCCAAGGTAGGTTACAGCGCAGAAGCAAGGTGAACATGTCAGGCATATATGTTTCAAAAAGAGGCAGCAGTTGTTTGGGCTGGTGGGAAACAAGTGACATGGGGGATCAGATTAGACCCAAGTGTACCTGGCCAGGTTGCAGTTCTGGAGGGGGAGATGGGAGTCAAGTAAAAAAGTAGGTTTAAAAATGTGTTCAGGTTAGCTTTGGGCAGTTTGAAATGGTTGCACTACCACATTGGAGAGAAAGGAGAGTTTATGCAGGTAAGAAGGCTTGGTCAGCTGGCCAAGGGCCTTCGTATGTTCTGGGGCCACAAAGGATAGGGAAAGTCCTGGATGATGATGTGATCATGGAGGATGGGAAAGTGTGGAACAAAGGAAGGATAGTAAAAAGAAAACACATATGTGTAGGCTGCATTCTCAACGGGTGTGAGGGGGAGGTATGTTTTATAGTCAAGCAGTGTGCTGTGTGTGTAATTAAACCTTGTTTAACATTCCATGTAAGAATGTCTAATGATAGAATTCCTCCTAGAGATTTGTTCTGTTCCAAACTATTAGGTAGTGTGAGAAACCTGAAGGTGTCTTCCAGGACACGCCCATCGCTATTGGATCCAGTTACTGCGGGTGGATCAGTGAGGGAGGATCACCTGGATGGGGGGGTCCTTGGGGAGTGGGAGTTGGACACCGGCGGGTGAGACGCAGTATCCCACTTCTTTCAACATCTTTTCCCCATCCTACATGTAGGATATTCCACAATACTGCCCCCCCCTTATCCGACAGAAACACTTTCGCACAATACGAAAGACAACGCACTAACACCAGAGCCCTTTATCTGACATGTCCCAATACAAGGGTCAGGCTGATAACCAAGCAGGGGAGAGATGCTTGTCTCGGTGGTAATAACCTTGACTCAAAGGAGAAGAAAGCAAAGAGGTTCATCACAGCCAGTGAGTCGAGGAGAGCATCGATATGAAGCCAAACTGTGTTGAACGAAAAGTAGCAACAGCTGATTTGAATTTTGAAAGGAACTAGTTGGAAAAGAGAGGGAAAACCTGTAACAGAGATGACCGCACAATGTGGGTGCTCAAGCAGCAAACTCTGGGTGATTACCAGATGATAAAAGACTACCATAACCAGAAGGCCCTGGGACGAGGCAAAGAGAGGTCAAAGTGGTCGTACAGGCGTCTTGTAAAATCCTCTGTACCGTTGAAAGTCTTTGACTGACCAATGATTGTGAAAGAAAGGGAAAGAAAGGGAAATTAATCCTCCATGGTGAAAACTAATACATGAACTGTTCATTAACAGTTGGCAAGAGTGAACCTGGTGGAGGGATGCCAACGAGTGTTAAAAGTTGGCAAGAGTGAACCCGGCAGAGGGATGCTAATGAGAAGGGGCAAAGTCTGAAGTTCCATAGTGATCTGTTTGTTAAAAGTTGTCAACAGTGAACCCGGCGGAGGGATGCTAATGTGACGGGGTGAAGTCTAAAGTCCCATAGTGAACTGTCTGTAAAAGTTGTGAACCCGGCAGAGAGAAGCCAACCATCAGAGGTGACGCCTGAAGAACTGCTTAAAAAGACATTAAGACCTGTGAAAGGAAGAAGCATTTGAATACCAGGGGAAGTGAATAGTCCCCCTTGTCAAGTGGGTCCGAGCACGTTTAAGGGAGATCCAGGATTGGAAAGTCCTCACCCAAAGTCCATTGAGAAAGGAACTTTTTGTTTGATATATTATTGTTGAAGATGTCAGGGCATTGAAAGCAAGAGACTTTTTTATTGAAAAGAGACTTATACATCGAAGAACATGATAGCTGGAATGGAACTGTTAGCTCGTGCTGAGAAAGCTCGACCGTGTGCTGTGCTCCAAGGTTCCACCTTGTCCCATGCTGGAAACATGGGGAAGAGAGATCCCTGGCAATCACATTCTGACTTATTATTTGTGAACAATTCTTTCTTTATTGAGACCTTATCTCACACTCTTTGTTTAATTAGTTGTAAGGAATTGGCAATAGGGTTTTCTTACTATAGGCCCTTTTATTTTGACACAACGTCACAAGGACTGCCTTATTTTCATTTGATGGTCGACGCTTGCTCCCATCTTAGATTTAGGTTTAGATAAGGCGTTTTTCCACCCGGCATCTACAGGTTAATAAACACCCTTGAACTGTGATCACTTGTGTCTGTCTTTACTGTTGCCACCATGAGTTCCTTACAGCCGTTGGAGTGAGGCTTTTGAAGGGCTAGGAGGATCTATGGGATATCTCTACCTGCGTACTACTGTGAGGCTACTGACTGGAATGAAGTTTGAATACAGCTTACCTTGCTGTTGTGGATTACACTACATATTAATGTCCTTTTATTTAGAGGAAGGGCCAAGAAGGAGAAGATGAAGTGCTGGGCTACTCCTCAACTCCATGTTAGAGGTTGGGGTAGACAACCAGTAGGGGGGGACAGAGACTGATGAGGGGTAGACAGTGTTGGAGACAGAGCATGAGGAGGGACAGCTGGAGCTTGAGGTGGAGGGGATGGTGGTTGAGGAACTTATGATGGTAGATGGGGAGGGGCAGGCAGAGGATGTGGCTGCAGAGAAATGTGTGGTAGCTGTAGTGCCATTCCAGGAGTACCTGAAAAAGGTAGGCAAGTACATTGACAGTTTATTTGGCAGAGAGGGCTCCAGGAGGAGCAGGGCAGGGTAGCTACAGAGTTACAAGAGGAAGAAGGGGAGAGGATGAGATGGTTGTGCTGCAGGAGATAGAAGAGATCTAGGCAGAGAAGCCAAATATGATGATCCAGAAGATGGCTCAGAATGCAGGAGCAAACTGGGGCCACTGCAGCATTTCCTGCCCATGCAGATAGGATAATGTGGGGTCAGGCTTTTTACAAAATGGTGAATTTGGGTCAGAAGATATCCTCATTCATGGCATCATTGCCCAACTGATCATGGGTGTGTGACTACTTCAGCTTGCTGGAGGTAAAGCCTGTCATGAGGAGGCAGGAAGTGTAGTGCTCAACCTCTACCTTAAGACAGTTCATCGGTGTAAGCCAATTAAGATTTTCTTGGGCATCAATACACAATTACTATATGCTGTGGTGAAATGATTTGTTCAAGGACACCCAACACATTCCACAGACCCATTACTGATGCTTCCCCTCCAGTTGTGATCACAGCCAAAAGTGATTGTCTGCCTCATGGTCAGCCACGTTCAAGCAAGGTACCCCCAGATGCATGACTCTGGGCCAGCCCAACTTTCTTTCCAACCCCCAGTGTCTTGCACAGCACAGCCTGAACCATGGCACCATTGAACAGCAGGACTACTGTACCACCCCTAGCAGTAGAGTCTTCTGTTGATGGTAATAGAGTTCAGAGTGTGAAACCATTTTGTCAGGAGAGCAAAACAAAGTGATGAGGAATGCAGGCATATACTGCCTGCATTGGATGTTACTGGTTCTGTCAGTTGGGGGGCGCTGAATCCCTTGGCAGATGGAAAAGCACATGTTCCAGCATTGTCCTCCTCTTTTCTAGGTGACGGGGCAACATTGTAGTAAAAAGGAAAACATAGAAGAGTGTATAAAAAGGAAGAAGTTGTAGGAAGAGACAAATAAATAGATGCAGAACCTCCAGATTACGAGAAAAGGTACATGAACTCAGAAGGTGCCTTCACTGGTTTGTAGAGCAACCTACATTGAGACAGAACACCCGATTTTGAGCTTTGTACAATGACTTAGGGTGTCTCTCCCCTGGTTGGTAGAGTCAAATAAACTGAAGCAGAGTCTCCAGATTCTGAGTGTGGTACTGGGAGTCAGAGAGTGGTTTCCCTGCCTGGTAATGCACTGAACCACTATTATGAAAGTGAAAGTCTAAACTACATTTGTCCAGGACCCTCCATCTGCGTAACTGTGACTAGTTTAAACATACATCTTCATCATCTTAAGAGTCTGTTTTGTCTTCTTCAAAGAGATGGGCCTGGTGTTTCCTCTCGCTATAGTCTTTGGCGATAAAATACTCATTCTATTTTAGGACAGTAAGCTCTCTGATGTGTTTGTCTTGTAGACATCTCCTGTGGTCTGATACAAAAGCCCCAGGAGTATGTAGGGTAACTCCACAACAACCAGACAAATATAAAAGAACCCATTAGGGAAAAAGGCTAGGTACACCCTTTTTCGAGAAGAACAAGAGCTTTATTAGGTATACAAAAGGAAATGGAGAGAGGGTATTACAAGTCCAATGCCCCAGAGCTTTCTCTCTTCGTCAAAGTAAAGTGTGTCTTATACGCATACATATCTTCATTCATGATGCATTCGATATACAGTATTTCTCCCCCAACCCTCATTGGCTGCTGCCTATTTACATGCTAATAGTCAAATATGGGCCTCTCTCCAATTGGTTCTATAATATTCTCTTCTATCTTCTCCACATGTGGGTGATGACTTCTTCACCTTGAAGCACTGCAAGCTAATTGGTTGTACTATGAAAGGTACCACCCCATCTTTACTACTAGCCATGTGATGTAAACCTGGTCATCAACATGAACTTGGCAGATAACTTTGAGATCAGCCTGGTCCTTGCGAACAAAGCAACTATTTTCTCATCCCAGATACACAGGCGCCCCCATCATGCCTCCTGCTACAATCTTATAAATATTGGCATCACCCTTTGCTCTCCCTGGTACAAATCATGGACATTGATGTTCTCGGTTACCCCCCTGCATCGGTTACCCATCCGAAGAGGTAGGACTGGTGTCCCACTAATCCATCCAATTCATGAAGGATTTAAGAGTATTATTCCTGGACATCTGGTAGTTCAAATGGAACAACCATTATTATTGGGGGCTCTAGTGAGCTTATGGCCCTTGGAACGTGCACTTGTTACTGGATGAGATTACAGCAGAATAGCTCTGAGTCCAAATAACTGAACAAACTCAAGAAGATGGCAAGTTGCTGTTTTATTAGCAATTATCTAAAACAGGGAGTTTACAGCAAACATCAACAGACATACGTTCATTCTCTCAGCGATTTTCACATGAAAAACAATTATATACTCTCTTTGTGCGTCGGAATGATGTCATGCTATGTGGCAATAGTGAAATACCTATCATCGGTTGGGATTGGTTAAGAAACACTGATAGATTTGCAATCATATAGGAGCTAGGTTTGTTATTGGCTGTCAAATATCAGTTGGACAACTTATGCCTTCCTCTTCATACGTCTAATTTAAGAAAAATCAGTTTTCATTGGTTTCTCAAGCTATAAGGTCCTTCATTATGTGGACTAATACAATTGGTTTGGCATGATTGTGCCTTGTCTGGAACATTCAGTTCAATTAGCAGCATATAAGCCAAGACACAGGTGCAAGTAGATAGGACATGAAGCTGCCATGCCACCCAATTAGCCCAACATCTCATCACCCATGCCTTCTGCCATTAAATTCTCTCTGTACTTGGCCTTGTGAAGTATTCTTGTCCTAGAAATGCAACAGAAAAAAGGGCACTGGCTGGCTATCGTGTCTGGAACTCCAAGTTCAAGCCCTATTTTCAACCTCAACTAACTTGACAAGAGACCACAATTCCGTTCATTCTGCAAGATTTTACATTTTTTAAATGAATTAAGACTTGGCATCCTTTGTGTTCTTGCTTGCCCCTTAACGTGAGAGGATTCATACTCCGCACACAGGTTCCTCTTCAGCGTAGATAGCTCACCTCGACTTCTTAGTTCTTGACTTCGGGCCAGACAGCCTCCAAATGCAACTCCAATAACCTGCTATTCTACTGCAACACAGCCTTTCATTTTCTCTTCATGATTCTTTGGCATAATTATTTCATGATACCAATGTCTAGTTTCTGTACAATGGCGGCTCTGCCTGTATTCTATTCACTACTTGTAGCTAGCCTATACGATGACTTGATCTATCTTGCATTTCAGCATATGTATATTCATCATGCTTCTGTTTTCTGCAGCACTTTTAACATTTAATCTTCTTCTTTTACACTTTTAAGGTTCACTTGATTCTTTACTTCCTCATTTCTCCTCTAGGATTCATATATTGTCTTCATTCAGTATTTCAGGACTTTGTGCACACTTTCTTATGACAGCATCAGTCCATTTTCTTAGCTCTTTCTCATATTCCTTCAATGAGTTCCTCCTGCAGGCTGTCATCAACTCGAGTGTACATTTGATTTGGTCATCCTCATGGATACCATCTTCCATATACTCGCTGCGGTATTGTTACAATAGCGGGTGTTAGGGTAAAGTCTCATGTCACCAATACAGGGGAGTTAGGGGGGTAGGATCTCTTGTGGATGTGTATGTCTTCTCCTCTAAATTCCCCCCTCTGGTCGCGTCCACGACCACCTCCTTAAGTTTTCCTGCTTCTTTGAATCTTCTCTTGAATAAGGGTTTCTTTGGTATCCATATCTTCATCACCCCCTCAGGGTGCCCGCATTTTTGATTTGTTCATCCACACTCCATTTCATGTAATGACATTCTTCCCTTGGGGTACAGAAGACTCAATGTCCCACAAAATTGTTATGATCTCTTTGGTACAGGAATTTCATTCCTTCAAGTGCCACAATGCTTGCTTTTGTTTGTTTGTTTGTTTGTTTATTTAGTCAAAATAATGAAAGATTGAAGTCCACATGTGTTATTTTCTTTAAACGAGCTGGAGCCACGTGTGTGCCAACATGCTAGATTTATTCCATCTTGGGCTAGAGAGAGACATTCACCAAGCCCAACTTAACTAAGACATGCGTGATGATGTCCAGCAGAAGGGGACAGATCTTTTTTTGTAAAGCAGACTGTTCCTCTACTCTTTCGGCCTTTTCATCCTGGTTGAACCCACTATTTGTGGAGTGCTTGGTCTGTTTCCAGTTAAGGCTCTTTTGGCTGACTAGAATATGTCTCATGTACATCACTATGGTCAAGTTTAGCGAGTGATTCCATGACTGTGATGCCAATCTTGCTTAGATCCCGTCTAGCATCTATCAGTGCTCCCGCAACCACCCGTCACAGTTCTACAATGTGAGCATGTTTTATATATGGAAAGCGTGAATATTCTAGGTCTTCAGAAGATAAGAAAGATTATGACTGCATTTATTTACAGATAGATATTATAGAACTCCTGTTTAGGGCTTGAAGCGTCCTTCCATTCAAGGGGCTCGTCATCCGAATTCTTGGGATGGCAAAGGTATTGTTCCTATCTGTATTTATAGTGTGATTCTCTTTGCATTCTAGGATCTCCATCCGAGAAACCTTTGCTTGCTCTAAAGAGACAGTGGGCCTCATTACGAGTATGGAGGTAGCCATGGTGCTATTAGCGCCATGGCTGCCTTCCTACCGGGCTCCAATACCGGGTTCCTGCAATGAGGACTTACTGGGTCATTCCGACATAGGAGGACCCAGTAATTCCTCCTTGCAGGAACCCATTCCCATTACCATTTGTGCCCCCATAGGGCTCAATGGGGATGGGGAGGGAGGTAATAACGGGCACATTACAACTGGCCCGTTATTACCTCCCTCTTCCGCTCACGGGACCCGGAAAGGACACCTGGTTTTACCTGGCGTCCTTACAGGGTCCCGCACTGGGAACCTCGTAATTGGCACTCCCGTAATGAAGGGTGCCAGTCCCATACCGGTACCCTTCATTACAGGAGCGCCACCCTTGTAATGAGGCCCAGTTTCTTCAACTTTAGCTTTAGTCCACTGTCCTGATGTCTCATGGCCATGTGCTGAAGAGTTTTGCCCACTTTCTGCTGAAGATTGTTGTGATGGAGTTAACATTTTATTTGTTTCATGAAGGGTTTCGCTCTATGAAGTTTTTTCCTTTTTTATAAAAATGGGGGACAGTTTCACCTTGGGAAGGTCTCTTACTTTGTCATTTCTGCAGGATATACCAATTTGCTCAAGGGTGTCTGTTTGCACAGCTTTATCAACTGCCTTTTATGCTTGGTGTCCTGTGGTACCCAATTTATTATGGGGTTCTCTTGTTGCAGATTTCTGTACGCCACTATTAGTTGTTTCTTTGGAAGGTAGCAATATTTTGCTGATGAAATGCTTATTTTTCACTCTAGTGTTTTTCTTTTTCCTTGGGAGTTTTGCCTTTACGATTTTGCCCGAAGGAGTTGATAACGAGGATGGAATGTCCGAGAATTGGTTTGCAAGAGGGACCATGTTAATATCGGTACCCTTGTTCTTTTTCTTCTTCTTTTTTTGTGAGATAGAGCCTGTTCGTGTTATGATGTAGAAGGTGTTTGTGGGAGACAGATTTATTCTGTGTTGTTAGCTGGAGGCATTTTATGATTGCGCTGGTTCGTAGGTGCAGGGCCAAGATCGTCTCCTATTTGTGCAGGTCTCATAAACTCGTCAAGAACCGACTCTGATAATGGGGTGTTGTCCACGTCAAAGTATAAGAAGGCTTCTGTTACTGGCTCATAATTGTCCCCTTCTGATAAGGGTAAAATAAGTGTATCTTCTATATCTACTATTTTCCTTTCTAAAAGTGCTATGTGCTGCAGTTTAGTGCATTTCTCCAATGCTCATTGTCTCTTTAATTGCCTCTGTTTTTAGGTCATGGGAACAGCGACACAGTCAATGAACATGCTGACTAGTTCATGCAGTAAGGGATTCTTGCTCATACAATGATAGGTTGTTACCTACACACAAAGGGGCTATGCCAATCCCAGTTGCCATTCCATGGTGTGTGAGGGACAGGGTTAATGTTCTGGAGGAATATGCTCTGGGGATAGTTGCCAGCAGGTTGGGACGTTTTGCCAAGTATGTGAGCATGTCTACAGCCAGGGGAAATTGGTGTATGAGTCAGTAATGACTAGTTCACAGCATCATTTCGAGATGCAAAACCCAACCTATTTGAAAATGCAAGTATTTTGCTGTGGTGGCATGGAGAACGGCATTCATTATCTTTGTTTTGTTTCTGGAGAGGGGTAATTTATGTCATTTTCATTTTCTCCTTACCTACTTAAAATAAAGTAACATAAAAATTGCAAAAGATAGAAATGTAAACATAAATTCTAAAATTCCAAAAATAAATATAACATGTTAAATCTATTTCAATTTTATTGGGTGTTACATTATGGGTGTTTAAGAATAAACACTGAAGTAGGGGCAGACATTTGAAAAGAAATGTCCCTACTTCAGGATGGAATTCTCTTGGAAATGAATCATATGACACTAACGGAGACCTTGTATAGTCTCTCGGTCCTATTCTAGATATGCAGTGCATGCTCTATTTGCTTGTAAGTATGTAAGTGAGGACAGTTATATTTTCTAACAAAACAAACACTAATAAGTAAGCATGCTTGAGAGTTCACCCTGATGCACCAGTGTAGCATGCAATGCTAGGATTTGGGAATAATGTTTTGCAACATGTCAGTCCACATGAAACTACTCTGTATTTTGTCTCATGTTTCTAGAAAGAGATGTTCACATTCTGTGTGTGCGCTCAGCCCTGCGCAAGAGGACAGGCATAAAAACTCAGCGAGGGCCCACTTCTCTGAGATAATCAAGACATACAATTTCAGTGTCTGCCTTCAGCCCTGCAAGACATGAAATATGGACAAATAGAGCCTGTGCCCCTACCCCTGTGAAAGAGGAGAGAAGAAAAGTTCTAGTGTGCGTCCTCACGCCTGGGAGACAGGAGAAGTAACATTGAGAGTATGCTCACACTGTTGCAAGAGATGAGGGATGTAAACATTCGCTGTAGGTCCTCACCTTTGCAAGACAGGAGAGATGTAAAACATGTGAATGTGCTCCCACTTCTGTGCAAGCAGACAGACACACATAATCAGTGTGTGCTTCACCTCTGAGAGACATGGGTGATGTGGAAATGTAGTGTATGCGCCCACTCCTGCTAAAGAGTAGAGATATGAAAATTGAGTGTGTGCCATCACCGCTGAGTGGCAGGAAATATGCACACCTTCAGTGTATGCCATTGCCTCTGCAAGACAGGAGAAGCACAAAAAATTGAGTGGAGAGAGGAGAGGCATAAACATGATATGTGTGCTCTCTCTTTCCCCTGCAAGACAGAAAAGAGATGTAAAACTGGAGTGTCTGCCTTTACCCTGCATGACATTAGAGATATAGATATCACCAGACTCCGGCAAGAGAGTAGAGATGTACAAATAAAGTATAGGCTCTACCCCTGCGAGACAGGAAAGATATATAAATTGGGTGTGTGCCCCCATTCCTGCGAGAAATGAGAGAAGTCAAAATTAAATGGGTACCCTCATCCCAGAATGACAGTTGAGATATACAATTTCAGTCTGTAGCCAGTAGCCCCTCTCCTGTGAGACGGGAAATGCAAAAATACAGTGTGGGTCCTCCCCACGTGTGAGAGTCAAGATTTAAATAATCAGTACCTGCTCTTACCCTGCAAGAAAGGAGAGACATAAAGATTGAGAGTGTGGGCCCACTCCTGCTAGAAAGGAAAGACATCAAAAGTCAGTGTGTGCGGTAATTCCACCAAAATTTGGTGGAAAGCTGGTGAATTTACCTCCAGCTGATGGCTGGAGGTGAATCCTCCAACTTTCCGCCACACCTATAGTTGGGCGGTGCCGTAATGCAGCAGTATACAGTAATACCACTGCATTTAACCCACACCACCCAACTTGTAATGAGGCCCAATGACCTCACTCCTGTCATACAGGAGTGATGTAAAACTGGAGTGTGAGCCTTCAGCCCTGCCAGAGAGGAGAGATGCAAAAATCCTGTGTTGGTGTTCACATATATGAGATATGGGAGAAATCAAACATTGAAGATGTGCCCTCATTTATATGGGAGAGGAGAGACATAAGAATTCAGTGTTTGCCCCAAACTTGCATGAGAGGAGAGGTGTACAAATCAGTGTGTGCCCTCACCCCTGCATGACAGGAGAGATATACAAATTGAGTGTGTGGCCCCACTCCTGTGAGAGAGGAGAGACATAAACATTAAGTGTCTGCACTCACTCTTGCGAGACAGGAGAAACAAAATCAAACTAAGTGCGTGCACCCACTCCTGTGACAAAGGGGGAACATACAAGTTAAGTGTGTGCTCTCAGTCCTGAGAGACAGGAGAGGCATACAAGCTAAATGTGTGACCTTACCCCTGAATTACAGGCAAGAAATAGAAATGCATCTGTACATCCTCTCCTTGAAAACAACATACCAATTGCTGTCATTACGTTATATGTATTGTGAATCATGTCCTCCACTTTTTCAAGTGGAACTTTTAGATTAGTTTTATCATGACGATCAAAAAAATTAGTTGTGTTATTATCTATTGGTTGTTTTTTTAGGTGCTTTTGTCAGATGTTTTTCCATTTGCACCTCTCTGTCTTGATCAACTGAGTATCATGATTACACTCACACATTTTTATTAAGTGTTGCAGCGGCTTTGCCCTCTAACAACAGGCACATCACTCACCTGAGTGTGGCTGGAAGAGATGGGGTTACCACCCCCTTTGTTTGCTCTTCTCATACACCCTCTCCTGTGAGCCAGGAGCGATTTGGGAATTTAGTCTTGGTCCTCACGCCTGTGAGAGGTGAGATTAAAAACAAACATCAGTATCTGCCCTTACCACTGCAAGAAAGGAGATACATACAAATTGAGTGTGTGATCCCACTCATGCTAGAAAGGAAAGACATCAAAAGTCAGTGTGTGCATTCTGCCCTGCAAGACTGGAGCAGCAAATTCGTTTTGTGTGTGCCTTCATGACTGAGTTACAGGAGAGACTTAAAGGTTCAGTCAATGACATCAATTCTGTGAGACAGGAGTGTTGTAAAAAGTAACTGTGAGCCCTCAGCTCTGACAGAGAAGAGAGATGCAAAAATCCTGTGCTGCATTCAAATATGTGAGGGAGGAGAGAAATCATATATTGAGTGTGTGACTTCATTCCTATGAGAGAGGAGATACATACACATTAAATGTGTGCCCTCACCCATGTGAGACAGGAGAAATGTAAACATTCAGTGGCTGCCCCAAACTTGCTAGACAGAAGAGATTTAAAAATGAGTGTGTGCCCTCAACCCTGCATGACCTGAGAGAAAGAGAAATTGAATGTGTGCCCCCACTCTTGTGAGAGAGGAGAGACCTAATAATTCAGTGTCTGCACTCTTGCGAGACAGGAGGGACATACAAATTGAGTGTGTGTACCCGGTCCTACAAGAGACAAGAGATGTAAAAGTTGAGTGTGTGACCTCACCCTTGTGAGACATGAAAAACATACAAATTAAATGTGTGCCTTCACCCCTGAATGGCAGGAGTGATATACAAATTCATCTGTGCACCCTATCCTGTGAGCCAGGAGGGATGTAAAAATACAGTGTTGGCCTTCAAGCCTGTGTGAGAGATGAAATTTAAAAACACATCAGTATCTGCCCTTACCCCTTCAAGGAAGGAGAGACATACAAACTGAGTGTGTGGTCCACTCCTGAGAGGAAAGCCCTAAAAAATTCAGGGTGTGCCCTCGCCCCTACAAGATTGGAGAGTCATAAAAAGGTTGTGTGTGCCCTCATTTCCGAAGGACAGGAGGGACATACAAATTCAATTACCTCACTCCTCTAAAATTCAGTGTGAGCCCTCAGCCCTGCAAGAGAGGAGAGGTGCAAAATCCATTGTCTGCAGTCAACCATGCGAGACAAGAGAGATATAAAAAATGGAGTGTGCCCTCATTCGTATGGAAGTGGGGAGACCCCTACCAAACAGCACAGAGATTCAAATTCAGTGTTTTTCCCAATCCTGCAAGAGAGGAGAGATGTAGAAAATAATGTGTCCTCACCCCTGCGTGACATGATAGAGAAAAATAGTGTGTGCGGCCACTCTTGAGAGAGAGGAGCAAGATAAAAATTCAATTTCCGCACCCACCCTTTCAAGACAGGAAAAACATCAAGTCAGTGTGTGCCTCCACTGTTGTAAGAAAGGAGAAACACAAACATTCTGTGTTTTACCTCACTCGAAAGAGAGCAGACATGTAAATATTCAGTGTGTAGCCCTCAGCCCTGCAAGAGAGGAGAGTTGCAAAATCCATTGTCTGCACTCACTGATGTGAGACAAGAGACACATAAGAAATTGAGTGTATCCTCATTCGTATGAGAGTGGGGAGACCTAAGAATTCAATTTGTGCCCTCACCCCTGCGAGACAGCATAGAGCTTTGAATTCAGTGTTTTTCCCAATCCTGCAAGATAGGAGAGATGTAAAAAATAATGTGTGGCCTCACCCATGCATGACATGCTGGAGAAAATAAGTGTGTGCTGCCACTCTTGCGAGAGAGGAGCAACATAGAAATTCAATGCCCGCACCCACCCTTTGAAGACAGGAAAAACATAAAGTCAGTGTGTGCCCCCACTCCTGTGAGAAAGGAGAAACACAAACATTCTGTGTTCCCTCACTCCCAAGTGAGCAGAGATGTAAAAATTCAGTGTGTGCCCTCACTCCCACATGACAGGAAAGATGTGAACATTAGTATGTGCCTGCACTTCTGTGAGAAAGGAGAGATTTAAAAATACAATGTGTCCCCTCACCCTTGTGAGACAGGAGGTACGTAACAATTGTGTGTGAACCCTCACCCTTGAAAAACAGTAGAGAATTAAACAATACATTTGTGCCCTCTCCCCTGCGAGACTGGAAAGACAAAAACATTATGTGTGGGCCCTCACTCCTGAATGACAGGAGAGACATACCATTTTGTGAATGGCCAAACTTCTGTGATCCAAGAGGGATGTAAAAATTGAGTCTGAGTACTCAGCCGTGGAAGAGAGAAGAAATTTCAAAACCAGTGTCTGCACTCACCCATGTGAGACAAGAGAGACTTCAAAAGGTGAGCATGTGCCCTCATTCCTATGAGAAATTAGAGACACGAGAATCAGTCTTTTCCCTCACCACTGTTTTACAGGAGAGATATAAAAATTGAGTATTTACACCCACTCTTGCAAGAGAGGAGAGACATAATAATTCTGTGTCTTCATTCTCTCTTGCGAGACATGAGAAACATAAAACATTGAGGGGTCGATTCATGGAATTCATGTGCGCCGAAAATACCTGCGCAGAGGTGCCAAAACGTGCGAATCGCAGGAAAAGTGCGAAAATCGCAGTGCAAGTGCGAAAATCGCAGGAAAACCAGCGCACAGCGATTCATGGAAGTCCGTGTGCGAGAAAAACATTGGATGTGCGCTAAAAATGTGCGCCGCGCACGCCGGCGCACAGGTCATCCAACAGCGTGCGCCACTGCGAAATCGCACATAGCGCGGCGCACATCACAAAAGTTGGCGGAACACGGGGCGTAACACTCGGAATGGGGAACAACTTTGTGTAAATATGGGCGTCACGGGGGAAGTACAGGAGGCAAGTGTGCGGAACGCCCACACGCTCGCCTACAACCCGTATTCATGGAATCGAATAGGGCAAACCAGCGCACGGTCAAAGACGCGCACAGGGCCAAACAAGTACGCCACAAGAAAGCAGGCGGTAGCGCCCCTGCGACTGAAAAAAATGTGCGCCAAAATGTGCGCTAACAAAAAGCACCCATATACAGCCATGATGAATGGCCCATACAGTGGCCCTCTAGGACAAATGAGGTGCAAAGGGGCACCGACAAACACGGACACCCACTGTGTGAAAAATAGCATGTGCGCGTGTTCCTGGGTGTGCGGGAAGTTCCACACACGATTAGCCTGGGTACGTGTACTTCGGGGTGCGCAGGAAGTTCCACACGCGATTAGCATGGGTACGTGTACTACGGGGTGCGCAATAAGTTCCACATGCGATTGGCCTGGGGAGGTGGGGGTGCGCGGGAAGTTCCACACGCGATTGGCCTGGGTACGTGTACTTCGGGGTGTGCGGGAAGTTCCACACGCGATTGGCCTAGGTATGTGTATTCCGATGTGCGCGGAAGATTCAAACGCGATTTCTGCAGGGTACGTGTATTTCGGTGGTGCTGGGGAATGCTACACGTGATTTGGCCATGTGGGTCCCCCCAGGTGTTCCCTCTACACCCTTCACGGCCCCTGCAGGCAGCCCACACCACAGGGTACTACCCTGCACCCCTGCTCATGTCCCACAGGCAATCCATCCACCATGGCCATGCCCACCAGCCAACCCACATGTCACTTTGCACTACTGATCACCAACACATGTCTCCCACCATCCCCACCCCCCAGCCACCAGGGGCAGCCTCCACCAGGCCCCCACTCATGTCCCCTATTGCCCCCACCCCCCAGCAGTGCAGGGGCATCCTCCACCAGGCCCCCACTCATGTCTCCCACCACCCCACCCCCCAGCAGTGCAGGGGCAGCCTCCACCAGGCCCCCACTCATGTCTCCCACCATCCCCACCCCCCAGCAGTGCAGGGGCAGCCTCCACCAGGCCCCCACTCATGTCTACCACCACCCCCACCCCCCAGCCACCAGGGGCACCCTCCACCAGGCCCCCACGCATGACCAACTCATGTCTCCCACCACCCTCACCCCCCAGCCACCAGGGGCAGCCTACACCAGGCCCCCACTCATGTCTCCCACCACCCCCACCACCAGCCACCAGGGGCACCCTCCACCAGGCCCTCACACATGTCTCCCACCACCCCCACCCCCCAGCCACCAGGGGCAGCCTCCACCAGGCCCCCACTCATGTCTCCCACCAGCCCCACCCCCAGCAGTGCAGGGGCTGCCTCCACCAGGCCCCCACTCATGACTCCCACCGCCCCCACCCCCCAGCAGTGCAGGTGCAGCCTCCACCAGGCCCCCAATCATGTCTCCCACCACCCCCACCCCCCAGCAGTGCAGGGGCAGCCTCCACCAGGCCTCCACTCATGTCTCCCGCCACCCCCCAGCAGTGCAGGGGCAGCCTCCACCAGGCCCCCACTCATGTCTCCCACCACCCCCACCCCCCAGCCACCAGGGGCAGCCTCCACCAGGCCCCCACTCATGTCTCCCACCACCCCCACCCCCCAGCAGTGCAGGGGCAGCCTCCACCAGGCCCCCACTCATGTCCCCTATTACCCCTACCCCCCAGCCACCAGGGGCAGCCTCCACCAGGCCCCCACTCATGTCTTCCACCACCCCCACCCCCCAGCCACCACGGGCAGCCTCCACCAGGCACCCACTCATGTCTCCCACCACCCCCCACCCCCCAGCAGTGCAGGGGCAGCCTCCACCAGGCCCCCACTCATGTCTCCCACCACCTCCACCCCCCAGCAGTGCAGGGGCAGCCTCCACCAGGCACCCACTCATGTCTCTCACCACCCCCACCCCCCAGCCGTGCGATTTGCCTGGGTATGTGTACTTCGGGATGCGCGGGAAGTTCCACACAAGATTGGCCTGGGTATGTGTACCTCGGGGTGCGCGGGAAGTTCCACACGTGATTAGCCTGGGTACGTGTACTTCGAGGTGCGCGTGAACTTCCACACGTGATTTGCCTGGGTACGTGTACTACAGGGTGCGTGGGAAGTTCCACACGCGATTGGCCTGGGTACGTGTACTCCGGGGTGCGCATGAACTTCCACACGCGATTAGCCTGGGTACGTGTACTTCGGGGTGCGCGGGAAGTCCCACACGCAATTGGCCTGGGTACGTGTACTTCGGGGTGCGCGTGAACTTCCACACGCGTCTGTGCCTGTGAGAGCGTGCTACGTGTATTCCTGGGGTGGGCGGGAAGATTCACACGTTCGCCTACGACGTGCCGAAAAATAAATGGTCCAATCCTGAGACACGTACGCCAGCATGAAGCAGGCATATGTCGACCCGCGCAGCATAAAAGTGCTCGCAAACAACAAACAAGCTCATACGCCAGGATGAATATACCATTCCTAGCAGCAGTGGCCGTGGGTTACCAAAGGAGGAGGAGGAGGATAGTGAGGGCCCGAATTTTCACTCCCAGAACCAGCCTTTTTGGGATGCCTGATGACCAGGTGTATGGGAGGTACAGGTTTCCCCCACACATAATACTGGACCTGGTCAGTGAGTGGGAGGATGACCTCACATCACCCACCCTGTGGTCCCAAGCATTCAGCCCCCTGGAGAATGTCCTCAATGTACTGCACTTCTTGGCCACAGGATCATTTCAGCGGACAAGTGCCATAGTGGGTGGGGTGTCACAGGCCACGCAGTCACGCTGCCTACACCAGGTCTTGAACATCATCACTGCACGCCCATCAGTCCATAGGCACATATACCTGCCCAGGACACCTGCAGAAAGGCAGGCTGCCACCCTCGATTTCTATGGTGTGGCACAATTCCCAAAAGTGCTAGGTGCCATTGACTGCACCCATGTGGCACTACGTCCCCCCAGGGCATCTGAGCACATCTATAGGAACCGCAAGCACTGGCATTCCATCAACGTGCAGGTAGTATGTAATGCTAAGGGAATCATCACCTCAGTATATGCCAACTATCCAGGGTCCACCCACGACAGCTTCATTTACCGAATGTCTACCCTAAGCCGGGAACTAGAAGCTGGGCGGCATGGCGATACATGGCTGCTTGGTGAGTATGAATGCCACTGCACATGCATGCATGTCAGATGCAGAGTTATGTCACTACCCCACTAATGATACCCATCACCTCCTCACCAGGGGACAGTGCCTATCCTCTGAGCACCCACATGATGACGCCAATTCGGAACCCCATCACGCCTCCAGAGGTAAAATACAACACAGCCCATATTGCAACCCGGGGCATAGTGGAGCGCACATTCGGAGTACTCAAGTCATGCTTTCGCTCCCTTGACCGTTCTGGCGGGCAGCTGTTATATGCGCCCGCAGTAGTGTGCAGGATCATAGTGGCAGCATGTGTCCTGCACAATGTTGCAACACGCCGGGGCCTGGCCGTGGACATGGTGGTGCCCCCACATCCCCAACCACATGCACGCCCGCTGCGCATGGGAGGGGAGAGGGCACGGGGTGACGCAGCCCATACGCAGCTGGTGGCTAATTACTTCACATAGAAATCACACCCCAGTGGAGTCACACAGGCCTGGCACATACCATCTGATAAGCAATGATGACTCGACCTGACAATTAAGACGAACAAAGGGACTGTCAACTGTCAGAACCATAGCAGCCTGAGATTGTTCATGTGGAAGTGTCACAATGTGTGCATCCCTACCTACACAAACACCACCAATGCAGTGTTATGAAAAGACACTTCCATGCTGCAGAAATGAATACCCACTTGCAAAATACTACAGGAAAACAGTGCCATGTCACCCACCCCCTCCCCGGCATGGCCACACAACACACCATGGCATGTCATGCAATGTGAGAGGAAAGAAATTATTCCCCACAACATGCCCCAAGTGTCAGCAGCTACAGTGTCCCTAATGGAAACATGTCCACACATGAAATGCTCACAGTAAGGCAGGACCTACAACCCACATTACCAAATACTTACCAAGAATACCAATCACCTACACAACCTCCAACCTACCTTAAACATGACATTACAGACTTAAAAATTAGCTAGCCTCACCACCTGATGATGACAGCCCTCCGAACACTTCCAAGTATACAGTGTTAGCGCCACGCAAGAGTGTAGGTGCACTGCTTACAACATGGACTCCAGTTCCAAGGTGGACCGCATTGTGAAGACATGAGGAATGGACCTGCAAATATGGAGGATGAGATGGATGCAGAGGCACATATCAATACACCACGCAGTGTACAATACAACAACAATATGCACTATGAATGTATACACAGTATTGACTACAGACTGCCCACACAGCTCATGGGAGTCCAATGTCACCATGTACATCAATGTCACTTGGGCACACCCTTTGCAAGCCCAAGGAAACGGGAAGCAGGAGGGGTGTGTGTGACAAAAACCCAAGCATCTGAACCCAATCCATGACAAGCCTGCATGTGCCCAGCCACAATGCAGCGTATGCCCACGGGAGCCACACAAGGCAACACACTGTCCAAAAAAAAAAAAAAATGGCCATTAATGGGCCCCGGGGGGTTGGGGAGGCCACCCAGGAGGTCCGAGGACAGGGTGCACACCAAAACCCACCTGTGTGGATCTTGCGGAAAAAAAACACCTCCATGGGCTCGTGGCCTGCACGGCTACCCTATTGTGGGAGTATCACTGCTGTCGCTATCCTCACCCTCTGCAGCTGCATCCGGAGGTGGTGGCACTATGGGAGGCAGCCCACGCAAAGCCCTATTTCTTTCCTCCATGGCTGCAAGCATGCGGGTGTGGTAGGTCTCGTTCTGGAGGATAAGTGTGCGGAGGTCCCCATGCAACAACTCACGGGATGCCCGGACCTCTGCCCTAGTTGCCTGCATCTCAGCTGAGAGCGTACGGGTGAGACGCTCCAGCTGCTCTTCTGCTCAACAAGAGTTGTCCTGAGGTGAAGGAGTTCCAGCCTCAGGGCTTCCCTGTGGCCCTGGGACTCTATGGAGATGGCTTCCTGCAGAGTCGCCAGTGCCGCCCGCCTGTCCCTGTCGGACGCCAACATGTCCTCCCTGTGTGACTGGCAGATGGAGTCAGTTTCCTGCTGTAGTCGCTCCATCAGCCTTTCGGGGGGACAATGGAAGTGGCCACCCTATCAATGGCCTGAGCCATCATCTCTGATGATGCTGCCTGTTGGGTTGCCATACCGTAAATGGATTGCTCCCATGCAGTATTGCCAGGTGGCGTACGGCCACCACGTCGGCGGGCACCACACCTGTCTGGGGAAAGGCGAACTGCGCCTTGTTGTGCCGGCACTGCCTGAGGCTGCAGGACTGCATTCCCCCTCTGATCTGCTGGCCCAGGAACAGGATCAGATGTCGCGGAGTGTGACCCTGCATCCGTAACCACCAAAGGCGTACCTGCCAACACTGACATCCCCATTGAGGGTTCTAACCCTGGTGCAGGTGGGTCGGACAGAACAGAATCCCTCCCAGGAACACTAACCTGCGACGGCACGTAGGTCTCATCATCCGAATCAACACCTGAGTACAGCTCGGGGAAGGTGCAGCCAGAGACACCCCCTGAGAGCACGACCTGCAGCAGTTGTGGGTTCTCACCCACCACCACACCACGTCCCTCACTGGTGGTCGGTCGGCCCTCAGCCCCCTCCTGGGTCTGCACCATCTTCACAACCCCAGCAGTGTCAAGTGCGTCTTCCCCTGCAAACACATGTAAGAAAACAAATGGAAACAGGCATTAGCACTATGGCACACAATTAGGGCTGAGAGGCTACAGAAACAGTACTTGATTGACACATGTCCCACATGACTAAAACACTCCCATGCATGCACCGTCACTGCGTGTGATGGGGAGGCAGATGGCACACATTGATGACACCAAGATGGAAGATGAACACATTTGCTGCATGCTGCCTAGCAGTGGCATCACACATTGGCCACTGATTGGCAGGTCAAATACACATGCCATCACACAGATGGCATGTACCCTAGCCATGAAGTGAAGAGGGAGAGGAGGTCACCAATTGTTCATTCAGTCCAGTTTGTTCATATAATTGATTATTTTCATTGTAATGGTTCAAATATTTAACCTGCAGCTGCCAGTCAAAAATGGTCCTATAGCACAGGGACATGTCCAAACTAATCATGTCCACGAAACTGAGCCAGTCCACTGTACCATAGCCATGTCAGACATGTGACAATAGGACTGAGAAATCCCGAGTAAAAGTGGTGGTATGCAAACAATCTGCCTGAATAAACAGAGGTAAATAAGCAACAGTGTAGTGGCAAGATGACACTCCAAGGGCAACTGGCGTGGTGTTGGGCTGGATGTCTAATGTTGACCGAAGGGATTCTGCCATACCCAAATGCTGTTGCCAAGAATGTATAGGAAGAGGGACATGGGTGAGCCAAACCACTCAGGCACACACACCCTCCCCTGGCACCCAAACAGAAGCCCTCCCACACACACCATGCACATGGATGACACACACATGCATGTGCACTCACCGGACAATGCCTCGTAATCTGCCACTTCTCCCACGCCTTGGATCTGTTCCTCCGTGACGTAGGTCCCAGCAACCTGCTCATGTGGAGTGAGTTCTATGTCGTCTGCTGGAGACCCACCTCCAGTCACTAGAGTTGCGGCATGACTTGAGGCAAGCTTATTCTTTCCCCTGCACTTCAGGTCATTCCAGCGCTTGTAGCATTCATTAGCTGTGCGCCTCACGATTCCAAGGGCACTTATGATGTCCGCAATGGTCTGCCAGTGTTCCTGACGTTGTGCAGGTGTGGTCTTGGATCCTGCAACAATCACCATTTTGCGGTCATGTGCGGACACATACTCTACAAGTGCATTCAGTTCGGCCTCATTGAAGCTGGGCTTCCTTGACGGGCCGGACTGTGTAGCCGTGTCTGGGGCAACAGCCTCTACTGGACGAGCACTCTTCCTCTTCCGCTTGGAAGGTGGTGGGGATCCGGAGTGTCCTGCGCCGCTCTGGACACTAGGGGCAGGAGCGTGGGATTGCACACTCAGCATGGGATTTGGTGCAGGCATTATCTCAAGTGTGATGGTGTCAGGGGGAATGTCAGCATGATGGACTTGGACCGACACTGTCTTGGATGGGTGTGTGAGAGGTGGGGTGGATGGAGCCACAGATGCCCCTGCAGCCTCCCCAGCCTGCCTATGCGGGGCAGCAGATGACCTAGCTGCCCCTGATCCATGTGGCCTGATGACACCAACGTTCACCGGCGCACGTGGCCTAGACCTGCTGACCTGGAAGTCAGCCATGGAGTCACCCTGTGCCAGGTCTGGTTCCACAGTGGGCTGGTCCAACAAGGGCTGAGCATGGATGGTGTCAGCCACGGTAACCTCACCCAGGGGGGGATGGGGGGTGAATGGGTGTCCCTGACTGCTGCTCCACACATGGGGGGCTAGGGGCACCCTGCAAGTCACGGCCACGTCCCCTACCGGATCCACCATGGCCACCACTTGGGGCTCGGCCACCTTTGCCACCCTTACGGCTTGTTCGCCTCCCAGCCATGGCACTGATGTTATTGTGCGTATGGGAGTCGATGTGAACTATTGTCCTGGGCAATTGGGGGTCAAAGGGGTTGGGTACCAGATGTTAATCGTACCCTAGTGCTCTATCAAGGCTGTATGTCACCCCTGGGGAAAGATGACGGGTCACGCAACGCACAGGCACCCCAAAAAAGCGAAGTAAGGTGCACACAACCCCTCCTAGACCACGTGCGTGGAAAAAATAACCTGCACTACGCTGTGGCACCCAGGAACACAAGAATGAACGTATGCGTGTCACACGCAGCCTAGAATGACCTCTGAAGGGGTACGTGACACACGGGGCAAGCACAGATGTTAAACACGTGCGCGACTCACCGTCCGCCAGGAACAAAAGCGTGAAAAATATGCGCGTGTGCGCGTTGGCAACACCCCCGCCAAAAGAAGAATTGTACGCTGTCTGAGGAGGCAGGACAACAGTAGTAGGGAGCGCTGTTTGAGAAAAGAGGCCCAGGAAAAAGAGGAAAAGAGAAAAAGCTGTCAAAAGTAACAGGGAGTACGAACTGGAAAAGCCGTGAAGTAAATCGCGTGTGAACCGACAAGAAGTACAGATTTCACCCACTCGTTCTCCACGAAAAGCACGTACAAGGAAATGGTGTTCTACACGAACCTTTTATACACACGTCACAGACGCGCATACGCAATGAGGCCATATCCACCAATTACGCGCTTTGACACTCGGACGTGTATCTCTTCATTTTTACACGCGCCATTCTCTACGGCCATGCGCGTGACGTCACAGCTGCGCATGGTGGCCTTTGGGCCAATGAAATCGCATATGCGAGCACACATGGTAAAACTGCACGTCCGAGTGTCATCACGTGTAATCGGAGGGAAGTGAGCGTACACGCGATTGGCCTGGGTAGGTGTATTTCTGGGGTGCGCAGGAAGTTCCACACGCGATTGGTGGAAATCCACGTGTGCTCTGTCATCATGTGTAATGAGGGAAACACCTGCGCGCCTCACGTCACAGACGCTCTCACGCGCTAAGGGCCTTTGGTCCAATGAAATCGCATATGCGTGCTGACGTGCATACGCGCTAAGGGCCTTTCCTCGATTTACACGCAGACGTGCAGGATTTTCACGTGCCAAATCACTCCATATGAAGCTGGCCATGCGCAAGCACACGGAAGACCACGCTCCTGCCCAAAAGGCCGAATTACTGCCCCCAGAGCCCCGAACAGCCTCCCACGAGCCATCTGCTGCTGCCTGCCTGCCTGCCTGCTGCCACCGTGCCCTGCCATTTGGTGCCTGCACATCAGCCATCTGCAGGGGTCCATTTGCTGTGTCCACCCCTGCTGGAACAGAAGACTCCCGACTGGGATACCATCGCCCCACAGGCCAGCCCCAGGACCCAGTTGCCCACCCACTCCTGCCTCTGGGGTTGCCATGTCGGGCACTGCAACATCTGGCACCACTGGCAACCCCCGGCCAGAGAGGCAGAGGGGCACCAGCTTCACTGCCACCGAAGTTGGTGTCCTGGTGGAGCAAGTCCTGGGGCAGTATGATGCCCTCTTCGGAAGTAAGCGCGCCAACAAGGAAGGACGGACTCGGATCTGAACGGACATAGTGACTGCCATCAACACGGAGGGGGTGGCAGTCCGCGACTACCAACATGTCAAGAAGCGCTGGGATGACTGCAGGTCCAGGACCCTCTTGAAGGCCCGGCGCCTCGTGGAGGGGGGCTGGGGCCACATGAGTACCATCCAGATGAGGGTCCTGGAACGCGAAGGCCCAGCGCTCCACGCCCAGATCCTTGAGAGGCAGACCCGTCTGGAGTTGAGCGGTAAGTGGCCAAGCATTGCTGTGTGAGACAGGGCATGTCGCA
This sequence comes from Ambystoma mexicanum, assembly GCF_040938575.1. Classification (NCBI taxonomy): domain Eukaryota; kingdom Metazoa; phylum Chordata; class Amphibia; order Caudata; family Ambystomatidae; genus Ambystoma; species Ambystoma mexicanum. The sequence goes on from NC_090933.1 coordinate 588,272,851, forward strand.
GTGTGCTGGTTGTCTGATACTTGCCTGTATGTGTGACATAGGCCATGTATGCATGTGTGTGTGCAGGGACGTCATGCATGTGAGACCAGTAATGTGTGAACCACACGGTTGGTGCATGTGTTCAAATGCAACATGGGTTGCCCTATGCGGAATGGCCACATGAAAGCATGCCAGTCTCTGTTCCTGGACATGGGTGAGGGATGGGTGCTGATGCCATGTACATGTATGCTGTCCATGTCTGTGTGTCTGACCTGCGTGTCTGTGACTTGTGAATGCTAGGGATGCATGACACATGTCTGTCGCAATGTTCAGGTTCACTGATGCAGCCTAATCATCCTTCTATCCACTGTGTCTGTGGTGTACGAGGCCAGATGGATGAAACTAGGGTGAAGTGTGTGCATGTGATAGGCATGGCACATGATGCATGTGAGTTCCAAAAAAACAGTGTATGTTTCAAGAATCACTTGGACATGTATGCTAATGTCCATAGCATGCACCATGCCTGTTACCGCATGTGTTTTACCTGCACTGAGCCATGTAGTGTGGAGGGACATGATGGAAGTAAGTGATCTTTGACAGTGCCACTCATCTGCTATTGCTTCCTGTCTAGGGGACCATTGTACAGTACCCTGATGCTTGTGTTCTATGTCTCCCTCTACACAGCGCCATGTGAAAAAGAGGGCGGAGATGGCTCTGTGGAGCAAAGCGGTGGGGATGCCCCCAGGGCTGCAGCGGAAGGGGTGGGTGAGCCCCCACAGGGGCTTGCAACGGCGGAAGACGGGGTGGAGCCATCCAGGCTGGTGGTTTCCACAGAGGAGGAGGAGGCCGCTACTGAGGCGCACATGGGGCTTGTTGGGGGCATCCCTGCTGGTGCAAGTGTTGCAGACCAGGGGCAGGGGCAGGAGGCAGCACAGGTCGCCGTGGAGGGGCCTGTGCATGTCACTGGCCCTGACACTGTAACTGCACCACCATGCACCAGCAGGGATGCCCCATCCCAGGCCCGTCTGCAGGTAGGGGGGATGTCCATGTCATCTGACTCCCCTCCACCTGCATACGAGGGGACCCCTGGCCGTATGGAGAAGGTCCTGATTGGTGTTGCGTTGTGCAAAATTTGTGATGAGGTGCGTGCTTCCTGGGAGGAGCATGCACTTCATCACGGAGAGCACCGTGCCGACGTGGCCCAGTTGGGAACGGCCATGGTCGGGGGTTTCCTACATGTGTCGGCCAATCTGGCGACCCTCTCCTCCTCTGTGGAGACTATGCACCAGTCATTCTCCATGCCGTCTTCCGGCCCAGATCCCACCAGGGCCCCCTGTGGACCTGCCCCGACCAATGCAGCTGGCTCGGTGGGGATCCCATCACTGCCACAGTCGGGAGTCAGAGGTCCAGCAGGGTTGGACACACCAGCAACTGGACCCCAGCAGATGGAGGATGTGACAGCATCATCGGGCAGGGCACGCGCACGACGGAGTCGGTGGATACCATCAGCCTGGATGCCGTCGTGCTGGCACAGGCAGTTGCGTCGGAGGCAGCGGCAGGCTCGATTTAGGAGGAATCATGGCTCGGGGCCATCAACATCAGGGGTGCAGGCATCGGCCGGAGGGCAGGAGAACCCTGGAATGGGAGTGGCTTCTGTGTGGGAGCGGTTGGGCCAGCAGATAGGTGCGGAGCGGCATCGGGCAGAGGAGGAACGGCTCACAATGGTGCAGAGAACTCCATGCGGAGGGCGCTGAGGCGGGCTGAGTGCCTCGAGGGTCTTCGCAGGGAGTTGGAGCTGGACACTGCTTTATCCCTGCGAGACCTCGGGGCCAGGGAACATGCCCGCCTCCAAGCCATTGAACAGGAGTTCGATGATGCCCTGGCCCATGACAACATCCAGTGAGCCGTTGGACTAGCCTGCTGCCCATGTAAATAGTTATGTAGTTAGTGTTAGGTTTCCTTTGTTTTTGCATTTTCTTTGGACCTTTTGGACAATGGGCCACATTTTTGTATATAGTTATTTTTTATTAGGTAGTGTTGTTAGATAGGTTTCATTTCTTTTGTTGGGATCATGGACCCTGGCTTGTTCACCTGTACATAGTTCACTGTTGGATTTTCTTTTCTTTTTACAATTCACCCATGGAGCAATGGCTTTCAATTATAATTTCCCATTGGATTTTCTTTTCTGGACTGTGACTTTGGACACCATTCCTTTGGATTCTGATTTTTGGTTTTGCATTTTTTCATGGACATGCTTCTTTTTACTTTTTTTACATTTCCATTTCTGTTAGTTTATCTTTGATTCAATTCATGTTTTCTTTAATACATATGTTTTGATCAAACTTCAATGTGTAGTATCATCTCATTGGTTTCATGCATATCATGATGTCAGCTTTGAGATTCACTGACACCCATTGGGTGTATGTGATGGACATGTGTTTGTTTCCAAACTTGCAATTGCAGTTCTATCATGTTATTGCCATTTCTGAGTGGGTGGATGCAATACTCGGGTGGGTGTTTTGCATTTGGAGGCTGACCATAGGGACCGGGGATCTAGATTGTGATGACATGTTGGCTGGGGAACATGAGTTGGACATGAGTGGGGGCCTGCTGGCAGGTGCCCCACAGTGATGGGGTGGGGGTGCAGGGGAACATGAGTTGGACATGAGTGGGGGCCTGCTGGCAGGTGCCCCACAGTGCTGGGGGGTGGGGGTGCAGGGGAACATGTGTTGGACATGAGTGGGGGCCTGCTGGCAGGTGCCCCACAGTGCTGGGGGGTGGGGGGGCAGGAGAACATGAGTTGGACATGAGTGTGGGCCTGCTGGCAGTTGCCCCACAGTGCTGGGTGGTGGGGGTGCAGGGGAACATGAGTTGGACATGAGTGGGGGCCTGCTGGCAGGTGCCCCACAGTGCTGGGGGGTGGGGGTGCAGGGGAACATGAGTGGGGGCCTGGTGGAGGCTGCCCCTGGTGGCTGGGGGGTGGGGGTGGTGGTAGACATGGGTGGGGGCCTGGTGGAGGCTGCCCCTGCACTGCTGGGCGGTGGGGGTGGTGGGAGACATGAGTGAGGGCCTGGTGGAGGCTGCCCCTGGTGGCTGGGGGGTGGGGGTGGTGGTAGACATGAGTGGGGGCCAGGTGGAGGCTGCCCCTGCACTGCAGGGGGGTGGGGGTAATAGGGGACATGAGTGGGGGCCTGGTGGAGGGTGCCCCTGACTGCCGGGGGGTGGGGGTGGTGGGACACATGAGTGGGGGCCTGGTGGAGGCTGCCCCTGGTGGCTGGGGGGTGAGGGTGGTGGGAGACATGAGTTGGACATGGGTGGGGGCCTGGTGGAGGGTGCCCCTGACTGCTGGGGGTAGGGGGTGGTGGGAGACATGAGTGGGGCCCTGGTGGAGGCTGCCCCTGCACTGCTGGGGGGTGGGGGTAATAGGGGACATGAGTGGGGGCCTGGTGGAGGCTGCCCCTGGTGGCTGGGGGGTGGGGGTGGTGGTAGACATGAGTGGGGGCCTGGTGGAGGCTGCCCCTGCACTGCTGGGGGGTGGGGGTAATAGGGGACATGAGTGGGGGCCTGGTGGAGGTTGCCCCTGACTGCTGGGGGGTGGGGGTGGTGGGAGACATGAGTGGGGGCCTGGTGGAGGCTGCCCCTGGTGGCTGGGGGGTGAGGGTGGTGGGAGACATGAGTTGGACAAGAGTGGGGGCCTGGTGGAGGGTGCCCCTGACTGCTGGGGGGTAGAGGGTGGTGGGAGACATGAGTGGGGGCCTGGTGGAGGCTGCCCCTGCACTGCTGGGGGGTGGGGGTGGTGGGAGACATGAGAGGGGGTCTGGTGGAGGCTGCCCCTGGTGGCTGGGGGGTGAGGGTGGTGGGAGACATGAGTTGGACATGAGTGGGGGCCTGGTGGAGGGTGCCCCTGACTGCTGGGGGGTAGGGGGTGGTGGGAGACATGAGTGGGGGCCTGGTGGAGGCTGCCCCTGGTGGCTGGGGGGTGAGGGTGGTGGGAGACATGAGTTGGACATGAGTGGGGGCCTGGTGGAGGGTGCCCCTGACTGCTGGGGGGTGGGGGTGGTGGGAGACATGAGTGGGGGCCTGGTGGAGGCTGCCCCTGGTGGCTGGGGGGTGGGGGTGTTGGTAGACATGAGTGGGGGCCTGGTGGAGGCTGCCCCTGCACTGCTGGGGGGTGGGGGTAATAGGGGACATGGGTGGGGGCCTGGTGGAGGTTGCCCCTGACTGCTGGGGGGTGGGGGTGGTGGGAGACATGAGTGGGGGCCTGGTGGAGGCTGCCCCTGGTGGCTGGGGGGTGAGGGTGGTGGGAGACATGAGTTGAACATGAGTGGGGGCCTGGTGGAGGGTGCCCCTGACTGCTGGGGGATAGGGGGTTTTGGGAGACATGAGTGGGGGCCTGGTGGAGGCTGCCCCTGCACTGCTGGGAGGTGGGGGTAATAGGGGACATGAGTGGGGGCCTGGTGGAGGCTGCCCCTGCACTGCTGGGGGGTGGGGGTAATAGCGGACATGGGTGGGGGCCTGGTGGAGGCTGCCCCTGGTGGCTGGGGGGTGGGGGTGGTGGTAGACATGAGTGGGGGCCTGGTGGAGACTGCCCCTGGTGGCTGGGGGGTGGGGGTGGTGGTAGACATGGGTGGGGGCCTGGTGGAGGTTGCCCCTGGTGGCTGGGGGGTGAGGGTGGTGGGAGACATGAGTTGGACATGAGTGGGGGCCTGGTGGAGGTTGCCCCTGACTGCTGGGGGGTAGGGGGTGGTGGGAGACTTGAGTGGGGGCCTGGTGGAGGCTGCCCCTGCACTGCTGGGGGGTGGGGGTAATAGGGGACATGAGTGGGGGCCTGGTGGAGGCTGCCCCTGCACTGCTGGGGGGTGGGGGTAATAGAGGACAAGAGTGGGGGCCTGGTGGAGGCTGCCCCTGGTGGCTGGGGGGTGAGGGTGGTGGGAGACATGAGTTGGACATGAGTGGGGGCCTGGTGGAGGGTGCCCCTGACTGCTGGTGGTAGGGGGTAGTGGGAGACATGAGTGGGGGCCTGGTGGAGGCTGCCCCTGCACTGCTGGGGGGTGGGGGTAATAGGGGACATGAGTGGGGGCCTGGTGGAGGCTGCCCCTGCACTGCTGGAGGGTGGGGGTAATAGAGGACAAGAGTGGGGGCCTGGTGGAGGCTGCCCCTGGTGGCTGGGGGGTGGGGGTGGTGGTAGACATGAGTGGGGGCCTGGTGGAGGCTGCCCCTGGTGGCTGGGGGTGGTGGTAGACATGGGTGGGGGCCTGGTGGAGGCTGCCCCTGGTGGCTGGGGGGTGAGGGTGGTGGGAGACATGAGTTGGACATGAGTGGGGGCCTGGTGGAGGGTGCCCCTGACTGCTGGGGGATAGGGGTTGCTGGGAGACATGAGTTGGGGCCTGGTGGAGGCTGCCCCTGCACTGCTGGACGTGGGGGTAATAGGGGACATGAATGGGGGCCTGGTGGAGGCTGCCCCTGCACTGCTGGGGGGTGGGGGTAATAGGGGACATGAGTGGGGGCCTGGTAGAGGCTGCCCCTGGTGGCTGGGGGGTGGGGGTGGTGGTAGACATGAGTGGGGGCCTGGTGGAGGCTGCCCCTGGTGGCTGGGGAGTGTGGGTGGTGGTAGACATGGGTTGGGGCCTGGTGGAGGCTGCCCTGCACTGCTGGGGGGTGGGGGTGGTGGGAGACATGAGTGGGGGCCTGGTGGAGGCTGCCCCTGGTGGCTGGGGGGTGGGGGTGGTGGTAGACATAGGTGGGGGCCTGGTGGAGGCTGCCCCTGCACTGCTGGGGGGTGGGGGTGGTGGGAGACATGAGTGGGGGCCTGGTGGAGGCTGCCCCTGTTGGCTGGGGGGTGGGGGTGGTGGTAGACATGAGTTGGGGCCTGGTGGAGGCTGTCCCTGCACTGCTGGGGGTGGGGGTAATAGGGGACATGAGTGGGGGCCTGGTGGAGGGTGCCCCTGACTGCTGGGGGGTGGAGGTGGTGGGAGACATGAGTGGGGGCCTGGTGGAGGCTGCCCCTGGTGGCTGGGGGCTGAGGGTGGTGGGAGACATGAGTTGGACATGAGTGGGGGCCTCGTGGAAGGTGCCTCTGACTGCTGGGGGCTAGGGGGTGGTGGGAGACATGAGTGGGGGCCTGGTGGAGGCTGCCCCTGCACTGCTGGGGGGTGGGGGTAATAGGGGACATGGGTGGGGGCCTGGTGGAGGCTGCCCCTGGTGGCTGGGGGGTGGGGGTGGTAGTAGACATGAGTGGGGGCCTGGTGGAGGCTGCCCCTCCACTGCTGGGGGGTGGGGGTAATAGGGGACATGAGTGGGGGCCTGGTGGAGGTTGCCCCTGACTGCTGGGGTGTGGGGGTGGTGGGAGACATGAATGGGGGCCTGGTGGAGGCTGCCCCTGGTGGCTGGGGGGTGAGGGTGGTGGGAGACATGAGTTGGACAAGAGTGGGGGCCTGGTGGAGGGTGCCCCTGACTGCTGGGGGGTAGAGGGTGGTGGGAGACATGAGTGGGGGCCTGGTGGAGGCTGCCCCTGCACTGCTGGGGGGTGGGGGTGGTGGGAGACATGAGAGGGGGCCTGGTGGAGGCTGCCCCTGGTGGCTGGGGGGTGAGGGTGGTGGGAGACATGAGTTGGACATGAGTGGGGGCCTGGTGGAGGGTGCCCCTGACTGCTGGGGGGTAGGGGGTGGTGGGAGACATGAGTGGGGGCCTGGTGGAGGCTGCCCCTGGTGGCTGGGGGGTGAGGGTGGTGGGAGACATGAGTTGGACATGAGTGGGGGCCTGGTGGAGTGCCCCTGACTGCTGGGGGCTGGGGGTGGTGGGAGACATGAGTGGGGGCCTGGTGGAGGCTGCCCCTGCACTGCTGGGGGGTGGGGGTAATAGGGGACATGAGTGGGGGCTTGGTGGAGGTTGCCCCTGACTGCTGGGGGGTGGGGGTGGTGGGAGACATGAGTGGGGGCCTGGTGGAGGCTGCCCCTGCACTGCTGGGAGGTGGGGGTAATAGGGGACATGAGTGGGGGCCTGGTGGAGGCTGCCCCTGCACTGCTGGGGGATGGGGGTAATAGCGGACATGGGTGGGGGCCTGGTGGAGGCGGCCCCTGGTGGCTGGGGGGTGGGGGTGGTGGTAGACATGGGTGGGGGCCTGGTGGAGGCTGCCCCTGGTGACTGGGGGGTGAGGGCGGTGGGAGACATGAGTTGGACATGAGTGGGGGCCTGGTGGAGATTGCCCCTGACTGCTGGGGGGTAGGGGTGGTGGGAGACTTGAATGGGGGCCTGGTGGAGGCTGCCCCTGCACTGCTGGGGGGTGGGGGTAATAGGGGACATGAGTGAGGGCCCGGTGGAGGCTGCCCCTGGTGGCTGGGGGGTAGGGGTGGTGGGAGACATGAGTGGGGGCCTGGTGGAGGCTGCCCCTGGTGGCTGGGGGTGAGGGTGGTGGGAGACATGAGTTGGACATGAGTGGGGGCCTGGTGGAGGGTGCCCCTGTCTACTGGTGGTAGGGGGTAGTGGGAGACATGAGTGGGGGCCTGGTGGAGGCTGCCCCTGCACTGCTGGGGGGTGGGGGTAATAGGGGACATGAGTGGGGGCCTGGTGGAGGCTGCCCCTGCACTGCTGGGGGGTAGGGGTGCAGGGGGACATGAGTGGGGGCCTGGTGGAGGCTGCCCCTGGTGGCTGGGGGGTGGGGGTGGTGGTAGACATGGGTGGGGGCCTGGTGGAGTCTGCCCCTGGTGGCTGGGGGGTGAGGGTGGTGGGAGACATAAGTTGGACATTAGTGGGGGCCTGGTGGAGGGTGCCCCTGACTGCTGGGGGATAGGGGTTGCTGGGAGACATGAGTTGGGGCCTGGTGGAGGCTGCCCCTGCACTGCTGGGGGTGGGGGTAATAGGGGACATGAGTGGGGGCCTGGTGGAGGCTGCCCCTGCACTGCTGGGGGGTGGGGGTAATAGGGGACATGAGTGGGGGCCTGCTGGAGGCTGCCCCTGGTGGCTGGGGGGTGGGGGTGGTGGTAGACATGAGTGGGGGCCTGGTGGAGGCTGCCCCTGGTGGCTGGGGAGTGTGGGTGGTGGTAGACATGGGTGGGGGCCTGGTGGAGGCTACCCTGCACTGCTGGGGGGTGGGGGTGGTGGGAGACATGAGTGGGGGCCTGGTGGAGGCTGCCCCTGGTGGCTGGGGGTTGGGGGTGGTGGTAGACATAGGTGGGGGGCTGGTGGAGGCTGCCCCTGCACTGCTGGGGGGTGGGGGTGGTGGGAGACATGAGTGGGGGCCTGGTGGAGGCTGCCCCTGTTGGCTGGGGGGTGGGGGTGGTGGTAGACATGAGTGGGGGCCTGGTGGAGGCTGTCCCTGCACTGCTGGGGGTGGGGGTAATAGGGGACATGAGTGGGGGCCTGGTGGAGGGTGCCCCTGACTGCTGGGGGGTGGAGGTGGTGGGAGACATGAGTGGGGGCCTGGTGGAGGCTGCCCCTGGTGGCTGGGGGCTGAGGGTGGTGGGAGACATGAGTTGGACATGAGTGGGGGCCTCGTGGAAGGTGCCCCTGACTGCTGGGGGCTAGGGGGTGGTGGGAGACATGAGTGGGGGCCTGGTGGAGGCTGCCCCTGCACTGCTGGGGGGTGGGGATAATAGGGGACATGAGTGGGGGCCTGGTGGAGGCTGCCCCTGGTGGCTGGGGGGTGGGGGTGGTAGTAGACATGAGTGGGGGCCTGGTGGAGGCTGCCCCTGCACTGCTGGGGGGTGGGGGTAATAGGGGACATGAGTGGGGGCCTGGTGGAGGTTGCCGCTGACTGCTGGGGGGTGGGGGTGGTGGGAGACATGAGTGGGGGCCTGGTGGAGGCTGCCCCTGGTGGCTGGGGGGTGAGGGTGGTGGGAGACATGAGTTGGACAAGAGTGGGGGCCTGGTGGAGGGTGCCCCTGACTGCTGGGGGTAGAGGGTGGTGGGAGACATGAGTGGGGGCTTGGTGGAGGCTGCCCCTGCACTGCTGGGGGGTGGGGGTGGTGGGAGACATGAGAGGGGGCCTGGTGGAGGCTGCCCCTGGTGGCTGGGGGGTGAGGGTGGTGGGAGACATGAGTTGGACATGAGTGGGGGCCTGGTGGAGGGTGCCCCTGACTGCTGGGGGGTAGGGGGTGGTGGGAGACATGAGTGGGGGCCTGGTGGAGGCTGCCCCTGGTGGCTGGGGGGTGAGGGTGGTGGGAGACATGAGTTGGACATGAGTGGGGGCCTGGTGGAGGGTGCCCCTGACTGCTGGGGGCTGGGGGTGGTGGGAGACATGAGTGGGGGCCTGGTGGAGGCTGCCCCTGGTGGCTGGGGGGTGGGGGTGGTGGTAGACATGAGTGGGGGCCTGGTGGAGGCTGCCCCTGCACTGCTGGGGGGTGGGGGTAATAGGGGACATGAGTGGGGGCCTGGTGGAGGTTGCCCCTGACTGCTGGGGAATGGGGGTGGTGGGAGACATGAGTGGGGGCCTGGTGGAGGCTGCCCCTGGTGGCTGGGGGGTGAGGGTGGTGGGAGACATGAGTTGGACATGAGTGGGGGCCTGGTGGAGGGTGCCCCTGACTGCTGGGGGGGTAGGGGGTGGTGGGAGACATGAGTGGGGGCCTGGTGGAGGCTGCCCCTGCACTGCTGGGGGGGTGGGGGTAATAGGGGACATGAGTGGGGGCCTGGTTGAGGCTGCCCCTGCACTTCTGGGGGGTGGGGGTAATAGCGGACATGGGTGGCGGCCTGGTGGAGGCTGCCCCTGGTGGCTGGGGGGTGGGGGTGGTGGTAGACATGAGTGGGGGCCTGGTGGAGGCTGCCCCTGGTGGCTGGGGGGTGGGGGTGGTGGTAGACATGGGTGGGGGCCTGGTGGAGGCTGCCCCTGGTGGCTGGGGGGTGAGGGTGGTGGGAGACATGAGTTGGACATGAGTGGGGGCCTGGTGGAGGTTGCCCCTGACTGCTGGGGGGTAGGGGGTGGTGGGAGACTTGAGTGGGGGCCTGGTGGAGACTGCCCCTGCACTGCTGGGGGTGGGGGTAATAGGGGACATGAGTGGGGGCCTGGTGGAGGCTGCCCCTGGTGGCTGGGGGGTGGGGGTGGTGGGAGACAAGAGTGGGGGCCTGGTGGAGGCTGCCCCTGGTGGCTGGGGGGTGAGGGTGGTGGGAGACATGAGTTGGACATGAGTGGGGGCCTGGTGGAGGGTGCCCCTGACTGCTGGTGGTAGGGGGTAGTGGGAGACATGAGTGGGGGCCTGGTGGAGGCTGCCCCTGCACTGCTGGGGGGTGGGGGTAATAGGGGACATGAGTGGGGGCCTGGTGGAGGCTGCCCCTGCACTGCTGGGGGGTGGGGGTAATAGAGGACAAGAGTGGGGGCCTGGTGGAGGCTGCCCCTGGTGGCTGGGGGGTGGGGGTGGTGGTAGACATGAGTGGGGGCCTGGTGGAGGCTGCCCCTGGTGGCTGGGGGTGGGAGTGGTGGTAGACATGGGTGGGGGCCTGGTGGAGGCTGCCCCTGGTGGCTGGGGGGTGAGGGTGGTGGGAGACATGAGTTGGACATGAGTGGGGGCCTGGTGGAGGCTGCCCCTGCACTGCTGGGGGCTGGGGGTAATAGCGGACATGGGTGGGGGCCTGGTGGAGGCTGCCCCTGGTGGCTGGGGGGTGGGGGTGGTGGTAGACATGAGTGGGGGCCTGGTGGAGGCTGCCCCTGGTGGCTGGGGGGTGGGGGTGGTGGTAGACATGGGTGGGGGCCTGGTGGAGGCTGCCCCTGGTGGCTGGGGGGTGAGGGTGGTGGGAGACATGAGTTGGACATGAGTGGGGGCCTGGTGGAGGTTGCCCCTGACTGCTGGGGGGTAGGGGGTGGTGGGAGACTTGAGTGGGGGCCTGGTGGAGACTGCCCCTGCACTGCTGGGGGTGGGGGTAATAGGGGACATGAGTGGGGGCCTGGTAGAGGCTGCCCCTGGTGGCTGGGGGGTGGGGATGGTGGGAGACATGAGTGGGGGCCTGGTGGAGGCTGCCCCTGGTGGCTGGGGGGTGAGGGTGGTGGGAGACATGAGTTGGACATGAGTGGGGGCCTGGTGGAGGGTGCCCCTGACTGCTGGTGGTAGGGGGTAGTGGGAGACATGAGTGGGGGCCTGGTGGTGGCTGCCCCTGCACTGCTGGGGGGTGGGGGTAATAGGGGACATGAGTGGGGGCCTGGTGGAGGCTGCCCCTGCACTGCTGGGGGGTGGGGGTAATAGAGGACAAGAGTGGGGGCCTGGTGGAGGCTGCCCCTGGTGGCTGGGGGGTGGGGGTGGTGGTAGACATGAGTGGGGGCCTGGTGGAGGCTGCCCCTGGTGGCTGGGGGGTGGGGGTGGTGGTAGACATGGGTGGGGGCCTGGTGGAGGCTGCCCCTGGTGGCTGGTGGGTGAGGGTGGTAGGAGACATAAGTTGGACATGAGTGGGGGCCTGGTGGAGGGTGCCCCTGACTGCTGGGGGATAGGGTTTGCTGGGAGACATGAGTGGGGGCCTGGTGGAGGCTGCCCCTGCACTGCTGGGGGTGGGGCAAATAGGGGACATGAGTGGGGGCCTGGTGGAGGCTGCCCCTGCACTGCTGGGGGGTGGGGGTAATAGGGGACATGAGTGGGGGCCTGGTGGAGGCTGCCCCTGGTGGCTGGGGGGTGGGGGTGGTGGTAGACATGAGTGGGGGCCTGGTGGAGGCTGCCCCTGGTGGCTGGGGTGTGGGGGTGGTGGTAGACATGGGTGGGGGCCTGGTGGAGGCTGCCCTGCACTGCTGGGGGTGGGGGTGGTGGGAGACATGAGTGGGGGCCTGGTGGAGGCTGCCCCTGGTGGCTGGGGGTGGTGGGAGACATGAGTGGGGGCCTGGTGGAGGCTGCCCCTGTTGGCTGGGGGGTGGGGGTGGGGGTGGTGGTAGACATGAGTGGGGGCCTGGTGGAGGCTGTCCCTGCACTGCTGTGGGTGGGGGTAATAGGGGACATAAGTGGGTGCCTGGTGGAGGGTGCCCCTGACTGCTGGGGGGTGGAGGTGGTGGGAGACACGAGTGGGGGCCTGGTGGAGGCTGCCCCTGGTGGCTGGGGGGGTGAGGGTGGTGGGAGACATGAGTTGGACATGAGTGGGGGCCTCGTGGAAGGTGCCCCTGACTGCTGGGGGCTAGGGGGTGGTGGGAGACATGAGTGGGGGCCTGGTGGAGGCTGCCCCTGCACTGCTGGGGGGTGGGGGTAATAGGGGACATGAGTGGGGGCCTGGTGGAGGCTGCCCCTGCACTGCTGGGGGGTGGGGGTGGTGGGAGATATGAGTGGGGGCCTGGTGGAGGCTGCCCCTGCACTGCTGGGGGGTGGGGGTGGTGGGAGACATGAGTGGGGGCCTGGTGGAGGCTGCCCCTGCACTGCTGGGGAGTGAGGGTAATAGGGGACATGAGTGGGGGCCTGGTGGAGGCTGCCCCTGGTGGCTGGGGGGTGGGGGTGGTGGTAGACATGGGTGGGGGCCTGGGGGTGGCTGCCCCTGCACTGCTGGGGGATGGGGGTGGTGGGAGACATGAGTGGGGGCCTGGTGGAGGCTGCCCCTGCACTGCTGGGGGTGGGGGTAATAGGGGACATGAGTGGGGGCCTAGTGGAGGCTGCCCCTGCACTGCTGGGAGGTGGGGGTGGTGGGAGATATGAGTGGGGGCCTGGTGGAGGCTGCCCCTGACTGCTGGGGGCTGGGGGTGCTGGGAGACATGCATTGTTGATCAGTAGTGCAAGGTGACATGTGGGTTGGCTGGGGGGCATGCCCATGGTGGATGGGCTGCCTGCGGGACATGTGCAGGGGTGCAGGGTAGTCCCCCGTGGTGTGGGCTGCCTGCAGGGGCCGTGGAGGTTGTAGAACGAACACCTGGGAGGATCCACACGGCCAATTCACGTGTAGTACTCCCCAGAACCCCTGAAATACACGTACCCTGCTGAAATCACGTGTGGAACTTCCCGCGCACCACTGAAATACACGTACCCTGCTGAAATTGCGCGTGGAACTTCCTGCGCACCCCTGAAGTACACGTACCCTGCTCGCACGGGGCCAATCGCATGTGGAACTTCCCGCGCACCCCTGCAATACACGTACCCTGCTGAAAGCGCGTGTGGAACTTCCCGCGCACCCCTGGAATCCACATACCCTGCTCGCACGGGGCCAATCGCGTGTGGAACTTCCCAGGCACCCCTGAAATACACGTACCCTGCTTGCACGGGGCCAATCGCGTGTGGAAATTCCCGCGCAACCCTGAAATACATGTACCCTGCTGAAATGGCGTGTGGAACTTCACGCGCACCCCTGTAATACACATACCCTGCTGGAATCGCGTGTGATACTTCCCGCGCACCCCTGAAATACACGTACCCTGCTGAAATCGCGTGTGGTACTTCAAGCGCACCCCTGTAATACACGTACCCTGCTGGAATCGCGTGTGATACTTCCCGCGCACCCCTGAAATAAATGTACCCTGCTGAAATCGCGTGTGGAACTTCACGCACACCCCTGTAATACACGTACCCTGCTGGAATCGCGTGTGATACTTCCTGCGCACCCCTGAAATACATGTACCCTGCTGAAATCGCGTGTAGAACTTCACACGCACCCCTGAAATACACGTACCCTGCTGGAATCGCGTGTGATACTTCCTGTGCACCCCTGAAATACACGTACCCTGCTGATTTTGCATGTGATACTTCCCGCGCACCCCTGATGCATACGTACACAGGACAATCGTGTGTGGAACTTCCCGCGAACCACTGAAATACACGTTTCCCGCTTGGCGTTTGCTGTTTGCCAGCCCTGTGAACTGGTCCAGGGTTAGCCCAGCCCTTTGTGATTATTTGGGGATTTTGAAGGCTTTTCCTTGCGCGAGGGAGTTCTTGGGGGCGTAACTGGCGCTGCTGCAAGGTCGCTGCACCACGCTGCGCCACGGCTGGTTTTGGATGCGAAAATCCATGAATATACTGTGCGCGGAAATCGATTTTAGCGCACGCGGCTGGCGCAGACATTCGCACGGGCACGCTGTGCGCCAGTCGCGTGCGCCACTTTTGTGCGAATTTCTATGAATTACCCTGTGAGTGTGTGCCCCCACCCCTATTAGAAAGTAGGAATTAAAAAAAATCAGTGTGTATCCTCACTCCTGTGAAACAGGAGGGATGTAACAATTCACTGTGTGGCCCCACTCCTGCAAAAGAGGAGAGATGTAAAAATCCAGTATGTGTCCTCACCCCACAAATGAGAGGAGATATGTAAACATTGGGTATGTCACCATCATTAATTTATTCTGAAATGATACATTTAATATGCATTAACAACAATACAATATCACGTAAAACAACATTTGATAAATACAATCATCAACAAATAACCTGTAAAAACTGCCACAATGGTATAAAAGACAGAAACTAGTTCATAGACATGGAATTCTAAAATCAACATTCATCGTAATTAATGTATATAATTGCACGTAATAAACCCATTCCCTATTACTAGCACTCATAACAACAGGATCAATTGCACATCTAAAAAAGATGAAGACATCTATTGTATTCAAAAACATATAGTTTACCAAAATTGGTAAAAGTAATTTTCTCCTTGCCTTAGCATATACCCAGCAAAAGAAATAAAGCACCTCTCGCATGTTACTGTGTCAGAGAGAAAAAAATGCACTTATCTGTGTAGTTTTAGCTTCATTTAGTAGTTAATGAGGCTAGAAATAAGATGCTAAATCTGAACTTCATAAAAAGCAATCTTTGCTTCAAGCTGGGTATCGAGACCAAATCACTTTCATACCAACATTATTGGGCCAAGCGTTGAACCTCTCTTTTAAGAGGGACACAGATTTCTATTGTATACATACCTGTCTATCTCAAAGTTCAAATAAATCATCAGCGTACTCTTTATGAATCTGAGTAATTTCCATTTTGGAATTTCTGTTATTTTCAGCAGCTACCAAAAAATGAGTATGTGCCCCCACGTCTTTGAGAAAGGAGAGATGTAAAAATACGTGTGCCCTCACCCCTGTGAGACAGGAGAGACGTACCAATGGACTGTGAGCCTCCACCCCTGAGAGAAAGGAAAAAAGTACAGCATTTAGTCTGTACCCCCAATGCTGCGAGCTAGGAGAGATGCAAATATACAGTTTGAGCTCTCACTCCTGTGAGACAGGAGAGCCATGACAGTTCAGTGTGTCTCCATAATAAGAGACGTGTTTAAGTTTAGGTTTGTGCTGTCCTGGGCCCAACTAATTGTGTTCACCCCCCACACTTTACGCTGTCCTATTTGCTGGGCTCTGCCCCCGTATCTTAAACATTTAGAAGCAGAGATATTAAATTGCAGTGGAAAAGTCTTTCTGTCCTCTCTTTTAGGCTTTACTCATCACTGTGCTGAGTAAGTTTGGAATTGTTATACTGTTGTTTAATTGATGCAGTTCGCTGCATATTGTGTGCTCTCCCAGATTTTGAGAGGGAATATATTTTTGTGCTTCACTCACTCAACCACGCTAGAATTGCAGGCACATAAATATGGTTGAATTAGCACATGTTTAACCCTCTATTGAGCAGTAACACCACACCAAAGCTTCGACCCCGTCAGGACATGAGAAAATTACAAGTTCAGTTTGTGTCCCCAATCCGGTGACAGAGAGAAGATGTAAACATTGAGTTTTTTCTGTCACCACAGCAAGGCAGGATAGAGTTAAAAAAGGAGTGTTTGCCCTGACGTCTGAAGACAGGAGAGATGCAACAATACAGTTTGTGCACTCACCCATGCGAGAGAGAAGGAATGTAAACAAATAGCGGGGGCACTCACCTCTGCGAGAAAGGAGAGATGTAACATTTCAGTCCGTGGCTCCCACTCAAGTGACACAAGCGAAGCATTAATGTTCAGTATGTGAACTCACTCCTGTGAGCTGGGAAAGACATCAGTCATCAGTCTGTGTCCCCACCTCGGCGAGAGGGGAGACACTTAATAAATGAGTGTGTTCCCACACTCACGTGAGACACGGAGTAAAAATGTAGTGTGAGCCATCAAACTTTCAAAATGAGACAGATGTAAAACATTATTGTGTGCCTTCACTCCAGTAATAGAGGAGGGACATTTAATTTAGTTTCTGCATTCACACTTACGAGACAGGCGAGGCATAACATTGAGTGTGCTCCCACTCTTGCAAGAGAGGAGAGACATAAAAGTTATGTTTGTGCTCTAACACTGCGAGAAAGGAGAGAGGTAAACATGTAGTTTTTGTAAATTGTGTGTGACTCTTCCGACCTTTGAGACAGAAGAGATTAACAAATTCTGTGCCTGCACTCACCCACACAATACAGGAGAGAAACAAATTGAAATGTGTGCCCCCACTCCTGTGAGAAAAAAATTGAAATGTGTGCCCCCACCCCTGTGAGAAATGAGAGACATACCAATTCAGGATCTGGTCTCACCTATCTCAGAAAGGAGAGATGCAGAAAAAGTGCGCGCCCCTACTCCTGGAAGGGATGAAAGATATAAAGATTCAGTGTGTGCCCTCCCCCCTGCATGACGGGAGTGATATAAAAAATGATTGTGTTCCCCAACTCCTGTGAGAGAGGAGAGGCATACAAATTCAATTCACGCACCCTTGAGAGAAAGGAAAGACATAAACACTGAGGGTCTGCCCCCACTCTTGTGCACTCACCCCTGCAGGACCGTAGAGACATAACATTTCTACACGCCCAGCGACACTGGAAATAAATTAAAATAGAATGTGTGCCCTCATCCCTTCTAGGCATGAGAGAATAAATATTCAGTTTGTGTCCTCAATCCTGCGACAGCGAGAAGATGTAAACATTGGGATTTTGCTGTCACCACTGCGAGACAGGGGAGACTTACAAATTGCACCGTAAGTCTGTAGAGCGCACCCCGGAAGCCCAGGGCACATAAGTTTCACACAAAAGCACACTTGCAGTGCCCGTGGCTTGTGGGGCCGCGCTCCACAGACTGTCTGGGTGTGAGAGGAGCATGCAGCGGGAAGTCAGATCCTCCATCATTTAAGGAGGTGCAGGGGGCCCATAGAAGCCGGTGGTTGGGGGGTGGAACTCTCAACATGGAAGTGGACAGGGTCACACACAAAAGGTTGCACCCATGAGATTGCAACTTTATGTCCTGCAATCATGGGCACAGACTTTTGTGTGCGACCTATAGACATAGAATAACAATGTGTGTGTTTTCTCTCGTGTCTGGGAGTTGTAACAATACAGTCTTTGCCCCTGCTCCTGTGTGAGAGGAGAGATGTAAAATGTTAGAATGTTCACTCCCTCCTGGACACAGGAGAGACATACACAGTGTATCTCTCTGCCCCCACTCCTATGAGAGAGGAGAGATATCGAAATTGAGTTTGTGTCCACTGTGAGACAAGAGAGATGTTATAATTCAGTCTGTGCCTCTTCTCTTGCGAATAGCATGCTAGAGGACAGCTTGGAGTTGCTATGATGGCTTTCCTTCTTTACCACTAAAGGGGAATGTGAACCAATGTACTGTTACAGTCATGCATTTAGTAGGATGCCCACTTGTCCAGCTACCAATAGTGAAGTGGACCTTGCCACCTTCTCACCTCTCCAAAGACTTTCTCAATGCAAGAACTACTGCATCATACAATGCAGGTACATGCTTGCATCAAAAAAAGGTCGAGTTGGGAATATGACAATCGACATACACACTTATCATCAGCACTATGAAACTGTTGTTTTCAACAACGGTGTGTGGTAGTAGGTCTACTGCCAGCATTATCTCCAATTTAGCTTTATTCAGCTATGGTAGCTGTGGTTGTGGATGGTTGTGATTATACTTTTGACTGAATTCAAATGATTTGCTTAGGATACGCTGGCATCAAAGTCATTGTTTCCCCATGCTTACTTTTTTTGGGTGCTGCTGATGGCACTGGCAGACACTACATTGCTTTGGGAACGGCACACCTCCCATTTCTGTATTTACCACCTTGGGCAGTGCCAGTATGCCGCTGAGTGTACGCTGGCTCCTGGGGGTATGCTGTGTAATATGTTGGTCCCACTATGGTTTATGAGGCTATTTCATATGGTTCAGCAATGACGACATGCCCAGATTGCTCAGACACACACCCCACCTAACCTGAACCTGGGCAGTCTGTTTCCCCTGTTTTCTCCCCTCGTTGCTTGTTGATTCCTTCCTACCAAATTGCCCACCCGCCCTGCCCCATTGTTTGCTCCTCCTCCCTTGTGCCTTTGCTTGCCTCACTGTGTACCTCCCCTATGACTTGTAAAGTGCACTGTTGTTTCCCGATGCTAGGTGTGAGCTTAATAAATACCATAATAATTATAATAATGACCTCTAACTTCCCATGTTATGCAACTTTTCTGTACTTAGTGCATGTGGCAAGTTGCTGTTCTTGACCTTGTACAGATAAACTCCATATTATAGATATGAACTTTGGACTTACAGTAGTTATCATTGACTATTGAGCAGAGGCAGAAGAAGAGTGAACACGGTTCTCTGCAAGGCACTCAGGCACAAAATGGGGTACTGATTGCTGTGATGGTCTGGTAGGGGTTGCCATTGAATGACGTGCACCACCACCACCTCAAGACCTCAGTTCAAATGCTTTGTTGAGTTAGTTCTACACTCTGAACCCGTTTAGAGGATGTGGCAGCAGGTTCCCTTTCAGGCTATGTTTGTTCCTCCAACCCTCTCTCTCTGCTACTGCTAATTTGTGACTCACAGTGAGTACTCATGGCCTTAAACACCTATCCCAGTGTTCCCTCAGGTGATTAGTGGTAGTCAAAGTCCTGGTCATCATCATCATACTCAGTACCATCTCTACCATGGCCATCGCTGACATCAGTGGTCAAAGTAAAGGATGGGACAGAAGATGCACTTGGTGGGCTTAGATAAGCAACATTCTGCTCCTCTAACATGTGAAATTGGCCATGACTCTGCTGACTCTGACCTACTGCTGAGAGCTGCAAATCCAAATCCCTCTTCAAAAACATCTCCATCAGAAACCACAGTATTAGCAGTCTCTTCAGCTGGCACCTCAACAGACCCTTGCAGAACATGGACCTGTGCATTGGTCTGTTGCAACAAGAGGGCAGGAAATACATCCGATTTGTGCCAAACTCTGATCATAGGGAGGGTGAGGTTTGTGCTGGCTGTACTCAAGTGGCAGAAACTGCTAAGCCAGAAATGTCACTGGAAGGACTTGTAGCCACAACCACAAGCAGAATTGCAATGCTTGTAGTACTTGTTAGAGCAGTGGTGTATGCACAACTTGTGGATATTGACTAAAGTTGTACTATTCTACTGCTCAAAATTGGTGCTTCCATGGAAATTGCAGTAGCTACTCTTGCTGCAGTTAACCATGCAACTTTTCAATTGTACCTTTCCACTTCCCATCCCACATTAGGGCACTGGTTCTAGGACATCTTCAGTGGTGTTGCCGTTTGCCTTAAACACAATGACATTGGCAGACCTTTGTCCCAGAGAAGACATGTGTTGTATACTCTTGCACCTGACCTCAACTCAACTTCTGAAAGTAGCTGGAATATTCACTTGTGTTAAATCATGTTCCTCTTCAATCCTACTGCTTTCAACCAGATGTTGTGTTGCGTCACACAGCCAATCAATCTACCACAATAATAATAATTAGGCATTTATGTAGCGCTACAAACCCTCAGGTATCTGAGCGCGGCTTATTATTACCCACAGTGTGTGGTGCTCATTTATCGACCTCAGAAGGATGAAAGGCTGAGTTTGGCCCCGCCGGGATTACTTGACCGGCTTCACAAATACCCACCACATACAATGGTGTTCTCCAGCAATTATTCAGACTCTTTTTTTCTGATCACCCTAAACAAATAAACTGCTTGTTTTCTCTGTGGGTGTTCCCCTTCAAACAAGCCGACTCAGTGCAGAGTTCTGTACCGCCCTATTGCTCAGTGTGCTCAATTGGCGGTGTGTTGCATCAAGCAGCCAATCAAACTGCAGCTTATGCTTGCCACCTGTGATCCCACCACCAACAACAATATTTTCAGCACCCCCACACATTTCTCTGTTCCCAATAAGCTTTACAACTACTTGTGTTCTGTTTGAGTGCTCGCACTCAAACAAGCTGGCCCAGCACACATTCCTCCTCTGTCTAACTGTTCGATGGTTAAGCAGGTGGTGTGTTGCGTTTCACAACCAATGAACCTGGCACTAGTGCCAACCAACTGTGATGTCCCTAGCAACAATGTTTCCAGCATCCCAAAATATGTTGTTCACAACCTATCCAAATTCTCTCCTATAATATTGAGGGGGTAATCCATAGAATTCGGCGCACAAGTGGCGCACGCGGCTGGCGCACAGAGTGCGCATGCAGCAGTCTGCGCCAGCCGTGTGCGCCAAAACCCATTTCAGCGCACAGCGTATTCATGGATTTCAACATCCATAACCAGCTGTGGCACAGAGTGGCGCAGCGACACTGCAGCAGCGCCAGTAACACCCCCAACCCCGCCCGTTCACCAAAAACATTGCACAAATCCCCTACATGGCACAAAGGCCAGTGGACTAGCATACAGCCCCCAACCACAGAAACGCGTGGAAAACTCCCTGCGCACACCTCGGAATACATGTACCCCGCTCGCGCTAGCAAAAACGCGGGTAAAAGTCCACACGCACCCCTCGGAATACACGTACCCCACGCAGCCCTCGGAATCCACGTACCCCGCCCACGCTAGTGAAAATGCGTTTAAAAGTCCACGCGCACCACTGGAATGCACGTATCACGCACCCCCGGAATACACGTACCCTGCCCGTACTAGCAAAAACGCGTGCAAAAGTCTACGCGCACCCCCGGAATACACGTACCCCGCCCGTGCTAGCGAAAACGCATGTAAAAGTCCATGCGCACCCCCGGAATATGCGCAGGCAACCCATCCACCCTCCCCATGCCCCACAGGCAGCCCATCCACCCTCCCTATGCCCCACAGGCAGCCCCTACCACAGGGGGGACTTTTTCCACGCATTTTACCCAATGCGAGCGGGGTATGTGTATTCCGGGGGTGTGCATGAACTTTTACACACGTTTTCGCTAGCGTGGGTGGGCTACGTGTATTCCGAGGGGTGCGCATGGACTTTTACATGTGTTTTCGATAGCGAAAGTGGGGTATGTGTATTCCGAGGGGTGCGCGTGGACTTTTACAAGCGATTTGGCAGTGCGGACTAGCCTACACCCCTGGGCATGCCCTGCAGGCAGCCCACACCACGGGGACTAGCCTACACCCCTGGGCATGCCCCGCAGGCAGCCCACACCACAGGGGACTAGCCTACACCCCTGGGCAAGCCCCGCTGGCAGCCCACATGGCACTATGCACTTGGGAGCACGGACACATGTCCCCCACCCAGCAGTGACGGGCACCTGCCAGCAGGCCCCAACTCATGTCCCCCTGCACTCCCACCCACCCAGCAGTGACGGGCACCTGCCAGCAGGCCCCGACTCATGTCCCCCTGCACCCCCACCCACCCCCAATGGCGGGCACCTGAAAGCAGGCCCCGACTCATGTCCCCCTGCTCCTCCACCCACCCAGCAGTGACAGGCACCTGCCAGCAGGCCCCGACTCATGTCCCCCTGCACCCCCACCCACCCAGCTGTGACGGGAACCTGCCAGCAGGCCCAGACTCATGTCCCCCTGCTCCCCCACTCACCCCCATTGATGGGCACCTGTCAGCAGGCCCCGACTCATGTCCCCCTGAACCTCCACCCACCCAGCAGTGACGGGCACCTGCCAGCAGGCCCCGACTCATGTCCCCCTGCACCTCCACCCACTCAGCAGTGACGGGCACCTGCCAGCAGGCCCCGACTCATGTCCCCCTGCACCCCCACCCACCCAGCAGTGACGGGCACCTGCCAGCAGGCCCCGACTCATGTCCCCCTGCACCCCCACCCACCCCCATTGACGGGCACCTGACACATGGCCCACCAAACAACATGTCTTAACAAAACAGACCCATGTCGCTAATGCCAACCCAAATCCCCCTTGCCCCCAGTACAAGCATGCAACCATCCACAGCACCCACTCCCAAATTACCCATGCCATGACAGTCTTAAAAGAACGACCATGTAACGCTCACCTGATTCCCGCAGAGGCGCCGGTCTTGACTGGGTGAATGCCGTATCTTCAAAGGTGATGTGTAACACACCGTTGGCTCTTTGGGCTGGACCTCTGTGCACTGTATGTCTGACTCGAAGAGTAAGATGTCTGCAGATAGAAAATATGGGATTAATGAACTGGGGTTATTGGGTGCCTCTCGCCTCTTCCCTTTCTCTTCTCCTGTAGAACCCCAAAGGTTAACACCCTCACCTTAGGTAAGTGAACGCCGAGCTCTCCATCTGCCTCGGGGCAGGGTGCCGTAACCAGTTTCTTCACTGGATAAGGGTGCAGGCCTGTTGACCTCAGAGGACTGCTGTCCGTCGTTAACTGCACGAACGGTAAGTTCTGGGCACTTCAAATGTCTTAAAAGTCTTTTGTAATGATATCTCTTGTTTACAGGGTTCCGGCGATGGCGGATGGCGGGCTGATGAGAGTTGAGGATCGAACCCGCGTGAGGAATAGAAGCGCCTGGAAGCACGTAAGTAAGCGCTTGTAGCCTGCTTCACGATGCGCACTAACTGCCCCTTTTATCTTGCAGGTACCAGTTCGGAGCTTTAGAGAAGCTGAAGGGTGCTGGAATACCCACTGGATTCGGCGTGGGAAGGAGTAATGGCACGTGAGTAATAAAGTTGCCCAATGTCTTTAAACGCACCTTCTTTTGTCTTTCAGATGCGGGATGCAGCGCGAGGCGTTGGTGACAGCCGATGGACCAGGTAAGAGATGCGCTGCCACTGAAGACCATAGTGCTAACCGGTTCTTTCTTTGTCCTTACAGGTGCTGCTGAAGACTGGATTCCAGGATGGTAAGCCTTTGTTCCCTTAGGCCCAGGATCAGAAGCAGAAGACACGATGAGCGTTCTGCTGCAGAGAATGCAGAATAACGCAAAGCAAGATTCATCCATCGGGTGTGGTTTAAATAGCCTCCTGTGGTGCTTAGGTGTCTCCTTCCACAGCCACGCCTAGGTAAGAAAAGAGTTCCTGCTTTCCAGAAGAGTTCCAGTGTTCTGAACCTAGGGAGTGGCTCCTGCCCCACCAGTCCCAAACAGAAGAGGATCAGGGGTTCAACTGGCAGGTAAGTAAGCAGCATGGTCTGCTGCAGGTAAGTCCACCCAAGCATTATGAGTCCGGCGCTTCCAGCGCTGGGACTGGGCATCTTTATGAGCCTGGTGCCACTGGCGCCAGGACAGGGTACAAAAGGTCCCAATTGGGACTGGCTGGCACTCGGAACCGGGGTTATGGGTCTGCTTCCAAGGGAGTCGGGCAAGTCCTGATCTTCTGGAAGCAGAGATCATGACACACCTTGCCCATGCATGAATGCACAACAGAGCCACACACTGGCAACACATGACTGAGGCAATGTTCATTGAGACATGCACAAAACCAATGATAGAACACAACACCAATCACAAAGTTAGAAAGAAATTTATTAAAAACATAAGGAAGTAACATAGAGGAAATCAAACTTGAAAATCAATATACAATGATAGATATGACCAAAAAAAATGGTAATCCAATGAAACAAAAATGAACGTCATGTTGAATAAAAAAGTGGTCCATTGCCAATGTCAATAAGAAAAAAATAATCCAAATAAAAGAAAACCATTGATCCATGAGAAAATTGAAAAAGAAAGTATGTACAAGTCTGCAACTATATACAATGGAATTCCAAATGGTCCATGATCCACAAAGAAAAGGAAACCTACAAAAAACTCTTATGAATAAAAAACTATATACACGAAGTGGAGCAATGTCCATGAACTCCAAAATAAAAGAAAAAAACAAAGAAACCTAACACTAATGAACTATGTACAATGGCGGCGGGCAAGACCAACGGCTAACTTGTGGATGGATGTTCCGGCCCAGGGCATCATCGAACTCCATGTCGATATCCCGGAGGCGGGCCTCTTTCCTGGCCTCGAGGCCTTGCAGGGATGCAGTCATGGCCTGTTCCAACTCCCTGCGAGTTGCCTCGAGGCACTCAGCCTGCCTCAATGCCCTATGCATGGAGTTCTCCCCCCTGACCATAGTGAGCTGTGCCTCTCCCGCCCGCCGCCGCTCAGCATCTATCCGCTGGCCCAACCGCTGCCACACGGAAGACACTCCCAATCCAAGGTCCTCCTGCCCTCCGGCCGATGCCTGCCCTTGTGATGTTGAAGGCCCGAGCCATCATGGCTCCCACCCTGAGCGTGCTGCTGCCGTGCATGTGCCCTGTTGGTCAATGCCTGCACTTCCTCCTCTTGCTGGGGTCCAGTTGTTGGGGTGGCCACCCCTGCTGGCCCTCCGACTCCTGACTGTGGCAGGGATGTGTCCTCCACCAACCTGGCCGCTGGTTCAGGGGCAGCTCCACAGAGTGCCCAGGTGATACTTGGTCAGGCAGATGGCATGGAGGACGACTGGCGCATAGGGGGCTCAATTGAGGAGACACGGAGGAACCCAGTCTTGCTGACCCGTCCTAGTAGGTTGACGCAATGAGGTATTCGAAATGACGTGCATTGTCCTCACGAGAACCCTGCACGTCATCCTCAATACCACTTTGACGCAACACCACACCAGCTAGGACAGGCACAACACGGTCCCGGATTGCCACGTCCGCAGGGAGTGGAAGGCCAGTTGTTGTGTGCGCATCCCCTCCCTGAAAACGGGTCTCGACGGAGGCATCCCTGCTGGTGCCGGATGATGCAGTCACAGGATCGGGAACAGGATTACACACAGGCACCTCCGCGGCAGCCTGTGATGCCTCCTGTCCCTGGACTGCACCACTGGCACCAGTGGAATCCCCCCTCCGGGCCCCATGCGTGTGCCTTTCACGGCCTCCTCCTCAATGGGTAAGGTGCTAATAACGGTACTGAAATTAGCTCTGAATTCCCGTCCATAACGCCTGGTAAAACCAGGCGTTAAGGAAGGGACCCGCTAAGGGACCTCGGAATAGAGTGCAAAGGGATTACCGGCACTGATGTCCTTAACGGTGACCGGTATCCCTTTGTGCCCACCTTGTAATGAGGCCCTAGGAGTTGGAGAAAGAGCGATATTTTTCAGGAGTTCAGCAGGATTGTTTGGGTCCCCATTTTGAGTTCAGTGGTGTGGTAAAAAATGGTGGTAATGCAGTGATATAAAATTACCACTGCATTACCGCCACAGTACCACACCACTGAACTACAAGTTTGCAGGAAAGGCAGAGGAAACATCTCCAGCAGAATGCTGGAGGTAATTCCTCCATTTTACCAACAGGAAATTGCCTAAACAGCAGTATTACTACCGGTAGTAATACCACTCGATCAAATAGTGGTAACGGTAATACCATATGGAGCTATCTCAGTGGGAAACCTTTATTTTTTGTTTCCTTTCTTTGTGAGCCAGGCATTCCGGCAGTTTCTCTGAGAAGCCATTTTATTGTTTGTTAGGGAATCTTTTTCTTCGGTGTTGTGATTTGAATTTAAGAATGGTGTTACTTGAGGTCGAGAAACAATCTTTTCTTACATTTGAACGCAGTGTATTTGGGAAGCTAGTTTTGTTTGTTAGGGAAAGCTTGGATATTTTAGTTGAAAAACCTTCATTTCTTTCTTATTTTAGATATGAAAACTGGCACGTATGTAGAGGGAGCAGGATCTGCTATGGTGCTGTCTATACAAGAGGATTACCGCAATCTAGATGTGCATTTGTTTATCCTCCTACCTTAAATCTGAAGAAGGGGGAGCTGAGTCCAAGAGCATTCTTGGGCAAAGACACAGAGACTATCAGACTCCTCCAGCAGTTGATGCCACTTCAGTAATTGTTTGGGGGAACGATAGTGACTCAGAAGCCGTGGAGGAGCCTGAGCCAGTGGAGCAGCCAGAACCACAGGAGTCAGCAGGAGAGCAATAACTGCAGGAACCAGGTGGGGAGGCTGGGAGGAGGCACGACGCCCAGTGAGGGGTTAAAGTGTTTCTCTGAAAGTATGGAGACGGCCAGAAGACATCCCCGGCCCCCTCTTTTCCATCCACTTCTTGAGCCTGGGATACTGTTACGGTGCCTGATTGGGTTTCATCAGCAGGGGCTAAATATGTGGCATGAACCTTGGCCCTGGGGTCTAAGCACATTAGTAGGAGGGGGATATCTGCTACCTATTCACTGGGTACCATGACCCTCCTAAACCACCTACTTGACAGGCACCAGTATATGTACAATACGTTCCAATGACCCCCACGGCCTTACCAGTTTTCCAATGAAGAGACTGCTACAGGAACCTCGCAGGAGGGCACATGGGAACAGCGACACAGTCAATGAACATGCTGACTAGTTCATGCAGTAAGGGATTCTTGCTCATACAATGATAGGTTGTTACCTACACACAAAGGGGCTATGCCAATCCCAGTTGCCATTCCATGGTGTGTGAGGGACAGGGTTAATGTTCTGGAGGAATATGCTCTGGGGATAGTTGCCAGCAGGTTGGGACGTTTTGCCAAGTATGTGAGCATGTCTACAGCCAGGGGAAATTGGTGTATGAGTCAGTAATGACTAGTTCACAGCATCATTTCGAGATGCAAAACCCAACCTATTTGAAAATGCAAGTATTTTGCTGTGGTGGCATGGAGAACGGCATTCATTATCTTTGTTTTGTTTCTGGAGAGGGGCAATTTATGTCATTTTCATTTTCTCCTTACCTACTTAAAATAAAGTAACATAAAAATTGCAAAAGATAGAAATGTAAACATTAATTCTAAAATTCCAAAAATAAATATAACATGTTAAATCTATTTCAATTTTATTGGGTGTTACATTATGGGTGTTTAAGAATAAACACTGAAGTAGGGGTAGACATTTGAAAAGAAATGTCCCTACTTCAGGATGGAATTCTCTTGGAAATGAATCATATGACACTAACGGAGACCTTGTATAGTCTCTCGGTCCTATTCTAGATATGCAGTGCATGCTCTATTTGCTTGTAAGTATGTAAGTGAGGACAGTTATATTTTCTAACAAAACAAACACTAATAAGTAAGCATGCTTGAGAGTTTACCCTGATGCACCAGTGTAGCATGCAATGCTAGGATTTGGGAATGATGTTTTGCAACATGTCAGTCCACATGAAACTACTCTGTATTTTGTCTCATGTTTCTAGAAAGAGATGTTCACATTCTGTGTGTGCGCTCAGCCCTGCGCAAGAGGACAGGCATAAAAACTCAGCGAGGGCCCACTTCTCTGAGATAATCAAGACATACAATTTCAGTGTCTCCCTTCAGCCTTGCAAGACATGAAATATGGACAAATAGAGCCTGTGCCCCTACTCCTGTGAAAGAGGAGAGAAGAAAAGTTCTAGTGTGCGTCCTCACGCCTGGGAGACAGGAGAAGTAACATTGAGAGTATGCTCACACTGTTGCAAGAGATGAGGGATGTAAACATTCGCTGTAGGTCCTCACCTTTGCAAGACAGGAGAGATGTAAAACATGTGAATGTGCTCCCACTTCTGTGCAAGCAGACAGACACAAATAATCAGTGTGTGCTTCACCTCTGAGAGACATGGGTGATGTGGAAATGTAGTGCATGCGCCCACTCCTGCTAAAGAGTAGAGATATTAAAATTGAGTGTGTGCCATCACCGCTGAGTGGCAGGAAATATGCACACCTTCAGTGTATGCCATTGCCTCTGCAAGACAGGAGAAGCATACAAATTGAGTGGAGAGAGGAGAGGCATAAACATGATATGTGTGCTCTCTCTTTCCCCTGCAAGACAGAAAAGAGATGTAAAACTGGACTGTCTGCCTTTACCCTGCATGACAGTAGAGATATAAATATCACCCGACTCCGGCAAGAGAGTAGAGATGTACAAATAAAGTATAAGCTCTACCCCTGCGAGACAGGAAAGATATATAAATTGGGTGTGTGCCCCCATTCCTGCGAGAAATGAGAGAAGTCAAAATTAAATGGATACCCTCATCCCAGAATGACAGTTGAGATATACAATTTCAGTCTGTAGCCAGTAGCCCCTCTCCTGTGAGACAGGGGAAATGCAAAAATACAGTGTGGGTCCTCCCCACGTGTGAGAGTCAAGATTTAAATAATCAGTACCTGCTCTTACCCTGCAAGAAAGGAGAGACATAAAGATTGAGAGTGTGGGCCCACTCCTGCTAGAAAGGAAAGACATCAAAAGTCAGTGTGTGCGCTAATTCCACCAAAATCTGGTGGAAAGCTGGTGAATTTACCTCCAGCTGATGGCTGGAGGTGAATCCTCCAACTTTCTGCCACACCTATAGTTGGGCGGTGCCGTAATGCAGCAGTATACAGTAATACCACTGCATTTAACCCACACCACCCAACTTGTAATGAGGCCCAATGACCTCACTCCTGTCATACAGGAGTGATGTAAAACTGGAGTGTGAGTCTTCAGCCCTGCCAGAGAGGAGAGATGCAAAAATCCTGTGTTGGTGTTCACATATATGAGATATGAGAGAAATCAAACATTGAGCATGTGCCCTCATTTATATGGGAGAGGAGAGACATAAGACTCTGCACAAAACTTGCATGAGAGCAGAGGTGTAAAAATCAGTGTGTGCCCTCACCCCTGCATGACAGGAGAGATATACAAATTGAGTGCGTGGCCCCACTCCTGTGAGTGCGCCCACTCCTGTGAGAGAGGAGAGACATAAACATTAAGTGTCTGCACTCACTCTTGCGAGACAGGAGAAACAAAATCAAACTAAGTGCGTGCACCCACTCCTGTGACAAAGGAGGAACATACAATTTAAGTGTGTGCTCTCAGTCCTGAGAGACAGGAGAGGCATACAAGCTAAATGTGTGACCTTACCCCTGAATGACAGGCAAGAAATAAAAATACATCTGTACACCCTCTCCTTGAAAACAACATACCAATTTCTGTCATTACGTTTATATGTATTGGGAATCACGTCCTCCACTTTTTCAAGTGGAAATTTTAGATTAATTTTATCATGAAGATCAATAAAATGAGTTGTGTTATTATCTAGTGGTTGTTTTTTAGGTGCTTTTGTCAGATGTTTTTCCATTTGCACCTCCCTGTCTTGATCAACTGAGTGTCATGATTACACTCACACATTTTTATTAAGTGTTGCAGCGGCTTTGCCCTCTAACAACAGGCACATCACTCACCTGAGTGTGGCTGGAAGAGATGGGGTTACCACCCCCTTTGTTTGCTCTTATCATACACCCTCTCCTGTGAGCCAGGAGCGATTTGAGAATATAGTGTTGGTCCTCACGCCTGTGAGAGGTGAGATTAAAAACAAATATCAGTGTCTGCCCTTACCACTGCAAGAAAGGAGATACATACAAATTGAGTGTGTGATCCCACTCATGCTAGAAAGGAAAGACATCAAAAGTCAGTGTGTGCATTCTGCCCTGCAAGACTGGAGCAGCAAATTCGTTTTGTGTGTGCCTTCATGACTGAGTTACAGGAGAGACTTAAAGGTTCAGTCAATGACATCAATTCTGTGAGACAGGAGTGTTGTAAAAAGTAACTGTGAGCCCTCAGCTCTGACAGAGAAGAGAGATGCAAAAATCCTGTGCTGCATTCAAATATGTGAGGGAGGAGAGAAATCATATATTGAGTGTGTGACTTCATTCCTATGAGAGAGGAGATACATAGGGCCTCATTACGACCCTTGCGGAAATGGAAAAATGATGGCGGAAATGCAATACCGCCATCGAACACCGCTCGTTGCGATCATGACCCGTCACCGTAAAGTACGATGCCATTAGCGACACCGCAGTGAACGGCAACGCTAACTGCACCAAGTACGCGCACGCGCGCCTTGCAAAACCGGAATCACCGCCATGGCGCAACGGTACGCGAATTCTGACCCTAGCGGACATGTACTGAACGCCATCAAGCACGTCGTAAAGTACCATTCCGCCATGGCGAGAAATACGGCAACGCGAACCAACCGTAAATGGCCCACTGAGTGCCTGCACTCCACTCCCTGGCCTCATTGCACAACTCCTGGCAGGCGCAATGTACTCACACTATGCAACCAGTGAAATCCACAATTCACCCATGCATGCCAACGTAGAAAAGCATGCAGGGGCTCAAAGCGCCCCGTGAGTGGGCATCCATGTACGGCATGTCACCATAGCCGTACTGACGCAGCACAGGCATGTGAAGGTACAATACATCAAAATGAAAATCAAGAACACATGACACAAAACAACAGTAGTCCCCCATCGCTTGCCACCAGCGCAAGGCAACATCCAAAACAGCATCCTGAGGGGGATTGCACCAGCCCTGTACTCATGCCAGTAAACAAACCAACCATCAGCAGAAGCATGTACCACACAAGTCGGCAGAGTGACTGAGCAGCCAGGCTCATCCCAAGAGGGGCCGATGGGAGCTGCAGGGCACAGATGGCATCAATACAGAAGCTATTCCAATGGACATGACCCCAGTCCCCCTCCAACAAACGCACGCAAACACAGTCACCTGTGACCAGCCACATTCTGAACAACCCATCATTCCACCAATCGACCTGGCTGACAGGCACCAGTCGGCCAAAAGCCAATCCCCCGCCCCTGAACAGCACATCATGTAAACAGTCACAATGGCAGCCCCTATCCGTGACCATACTGTGCTACGTAGGCAAACGCGGCCAGTACTGTACCACACAACTCAACTCAGAAGGCGGAACACAATGCAGATCATCACGCAATACATACCGCCACAAAGCGAAAATCGCCACATCACCTGCAAAGAACAACGCAACACGACAAATATCGGAATACAATTTAAATGCACATCCAAATGACAAAGGCCCCACAGCAATTTGCAAAATACCACCAAAACAACCATCATCACCGAGGGCTGCATCTGCAATAATTGACCGGCTTCCACTTGTGTGACGCCCTGTACCATCATGGCACACAGGGCCTACATCAACGTTCCAAAAGGCAACATGGAAGCGGCAAGAACCGCAGGTCCGTCCCATGAGGCAGGCACTAGTCGAGCTGAAAGGCCGAAATGTTGCACCTAGCCACCAGTACAGCGTAAGGGCATGTGGCCCATTGGCGATCGTCCCATAAGATCGAAATGGTGCTCCACTGATTCACCCGAAGCTGCAGGAGTCGAGAGTAAAAACCATCTGGAGGAGTGGCGTAGAGATGGCATCTGCAATAGGGCAGGAGATACCTGTCACCCAAAAGAAACACAAATTAACCGATTGCATTACGGGACTCATGATGCATTACAATCTTCATACAACACACCAAATCCACACCCATATGCATGCTAGCCCACTCCAAAGGAATATACACACCCCTAAATCAGTATCGAATCATAACGAAACCAATCGAGCTAAATACACCATTGTCAACGTCGGTTACTGTGCATGCGTCCGTCAAGATAGAACCCATGACATGGGATTAGTAACGTGCCTAGACACAAGTGTATGAAGGCGCGTCGAGACAGGGAGGATCCGACAAGGGCAGATAGACGTATGTCCCACTATGGCAGCCTTGCATCACATAACGCAGGGGAAGGGGAGTGAATCAAAAAACACATGTACATGGCAGACCATAAACGGAATCATCAGTCCATGCATCCACACATCATTCCCTCATCCCGCAATGAAAACGCATGAATATTCACTCACATAATATGTGAAACTTCCATCGCGTCTGTGCGTAATGCAGTCCGCAAAAACCACTGTGCCCCTGGCCGGATCTGTAGTGTTGTGAAGCAAGATGGATTTGGGAACGTCCTGCCTTATCGTCCACTACGCTGTTGCGCATCCCATTCAATTCATATCATTCATTGCCTGCTCGTTATGGGCCATGTCCCAAGGACATTCTACAATAGAACGTTACATTTCCAGCCAGACCTGTGGGCGTATCCTCGCCGCTACTTCAAAACCCAAAATGCTGGCCTTCGAATTCCTCACTTGCAACATTACGTCGAAAAGGCTTCTGTGAACGCTTGCATTCACAATTACATCAATGTAGTGCGGCTGTGTGTCATGATGCTAACTGGCTGCAATCACAAATGGCACGCCACGCCCGTCGGTGAAGTACGTTACTGTGCTGCATGAGGGTCGGCCATCGATCGAGCCCTACATACCACTGACTCTTCACAGGTATGTAAGCGGCTGCAATCATAGCATGTGTAACAATGGGAGCATAGCATGAAAATCAGTCAAAGTACATCACACTGCCATCGGGATTTGATACATGATTCAAATCCCAAGATGCCATGCGGCCAAATGCAGCCTTACGTGCGGGACGTGCTCGGCCAGAAGGGATAGCATCTGCCACAGAATCATTCAATCAGCACAGGTGGAGGCCATACAGGCCGACAGCACATATATTGCAGACCCAAACCCCTCCCACAACCACTCCCACTCCAAAATGCTACCGGCAGGACTAGCGATGTTGGGCCTGGGGTACCAGATAGCACTGCAAGTGCTACAACTACAAGAAGACGACGAACAACAACAGGTACAACAACCGGGCGCACAGGGGAGACGGAGGAGAAGGAGGAGGAGGAGGGCAAGGCAGGGTCAGCAAGGCCCACAAGCACTGCCACTACCACCACGCAGGCGGCCCGCAATCCCACGCCTCCGAGCCGATCCGTTCAACCTCACTGCTGAGCAGATCCACACCCTCTACCGTTTGGACCGGGACACCATAATCGCCATTGTGGACATGACACATGCTGACCTCGTGAGCATGATAGATAGCCCAACCGCCATCCCACCCCTACTGAAGGTGGTGTCTGCACTCCACTTCCTGGCCACAGGCACCTACCAGCACACAGTGGGACAGTTGCATGGCATTTCACAGCCACTGTTCTCACGGACACTCTTCCAAGTGCACGATGCCCTCCTGAAGCACGCCGACGACCACATCACACTACCACGCACGTACCAGGAGATTACCAACGCTAAAGTGGGATTCCATGCACTTGGCGGCATCCCGGGTTGCATTGGTGCCATCGACTGCACCCATGTTGAATTGGTTGTCCCACATGCCATGGAGGTCCAGTACCGCAACCGGAAACAATTTCATTCAATCAATGTGCAAATGGTGTGTGACTCCAACAAGATATTTACGCATTGTTGTGCCAGATTTCCAGGATCTACCCATGATTCTATGGTCCTGAGGAACACAAGAATACCACGCTACATGGAGCGACACGCAGGGCACAGATCCTGGCTACTCGGTGAGTCTCATTCCATGCATGACATCGTGGCCCATTTGATGCGTCAATGACCTTGCAGGGGGGGGGGGGGCTACTTAGCACTATCATTCCACTGACACCCTTTATTCGTCTCATACAGGTGATGCCGGGTATCCACTGAAGAGATGGCTCCTTACACCAATCCGGAACCCACAGAACGAGCATGAGGAGGACTACAACCATGCCCACTCACGTACCCGTGTGGTCATTGAACAGGCATTCGGCCTACTGAAGGCTCGTTTCCGCAGCCTCAGCAGGTCTGGCGGGGCACTCATGTACAGCCATGAGAAGGTTTCTAAGATGGTCATGGCATGTGTCATGCTGCACAACATGTGCATACGTAGGAATGTGCCCATGCCCCCTGACGCTGTACTGCATGCACCTGAAGATGATGATGATGATGAGGGTGGGGATGTGGAGGCACCTCAAGGAGTCCATGAGGCACAGGATGTACGTGCAATCCGACAGAGCATCATAGATGCATGCTTCTAGCAACCACGCATGGTGCCTATTACACGGAAAGGGGACCTGTGGCACTGTGTGTGTGTAGTACAGGCACATTGTGGACTGTACGCCTATGAAGGCCTCGTACGCAAATATCAATGTCCACACATGTCATTGGATGATAATGAGGTGCTGTATTGTTAATGTGATTTGATTTATACACCCTATGGACCCGCCACCCAGTGAAGCCCAACACACCCCCTCCACCCTACTACCTCCCCCCCCAACACCAGTGTCCAAATATGCATGCTGTCCGTGGGTAGACGCTATTGCAAGCCCCCTCTACGGGTATCAGGGGCACCCCTGCCCGTGGAGCGCAGGTTCCTGCCAGATCTGCGTTGGGGGCTGCCCTGGACGGAACTTGCCACGGATGATGTCTCTGCCTGCTCGCGTCCATGCATGTCTCTGAGGGTTTGTGAGAGCTCCGAGAGCACACGGCGCACAGCAGCAAGTTCAGCACAAACGTCTTTGGACGTCGCATGCAGTTCCCCCCTCAGGCTCTCGGTGCTTTTCTCCATTTGTGCTCTCAGGCTCTCGGTGCTTCTCTCCATTTCTCCCCTGAGGCTCTCACTACTTTTCTCTATTTGTGCCCTGAGTGTCTCGGTGGATGTTTCCATGGCTGCCCTGGAACCCCCGCATTCATTTGCATGGTCCTTGAGTAGCGTGGACGCTTCCTGCTGTTGCTCGATCAGCAGGTCGAGGGACTGTTGCCTCTGCTGGGCCATGGACATTTGCGGTGGTGTGACAGGGGGGCTGCTCAACACATGTTGCCTTGGCACAGGACTTGTGGGGGTTGGCCAGTCGTCGTCTTCAGGGTGCCCCTGCGTGGTTTCGTCATGGTGTAGGGGATGGAACATGCAGGGGGATTGGGAAAGGTCATGGATGGTACCTACGTCGCCAGCACTGTTTTC
Organism: Ambystoma mexicanum; assembly: GCF_040938575.1. Classification (NCBI taxonomy): domain Eukaryota; kingdom Metazoa; phylum Chordata; class Amphibia; order Caudata; family Ambystomatidae; genus Ambystoma; species Ambystoma mexicanum. The sequence goes on from NC_090933.1 coordinate 588,307,480, forward strand.
CGTGTCGGAGCATGCTGGCATGACAGCTGTGTCACCTATGGTGCTGCTACCACCAGAGGCAGTGCCATCAGATACGTTCTTTGGGGGGACCTGTGGTGCTGGGGTTGTGGACTTGCTGGCTGCTGGGGTGCCTGTTGCAGTCCCCTCCAGTGTGCTGCCACTTGATTCCTGCTGCTGCCGTGTCTTGATCCTTGCACCTGAGGTGGAGGCTCTTGGGACGTTGGTCCTGGCCCTCTTTGCAGGCGTGCTGGTAGGGGTGTCCTGCAGCTCGTCGTTGGTATCGGACCCTGTGGTGGAGTAAAGAGGGGCGAGCGTTAGTTATGGGTCTGTCGGATTTGGAATGGCAACGTATCAAATGCATTGGGGTGGTACATGAGGCTGATTTGGGACTGGGCCTTGGAGGTGGTCTCATTTTCGTGTGGATTGAGGATGCATTCATTTGGCTGCCTGCAGTTAGGGGGTGCATGCTGCACATGTAGGGGTTGTTTATGGCTTCTTGATTGATTTGTTTGTTCATTCTGACTTTTAGAGGGCGCTGTCAGGGCAAAGTATGTATTGCACTATGGGGTCACATGGTACTGCACATGTTCGTGGTTTGTGGATTTCGCATTGTTTCTCTTGGCCAACCTACCTGATTCTCCGGATGTCGGCACTCCTTTCTCCATCCCTCCGACTCCCTCTATGCTCTCCATTCCTATGGTGGAGGCGCAGATTTCCTCCCAGGGGGTCAACTTGATGGGCGACTCTGAACCCCCCCCGGTAGCTGTGGCGATGTTCCTGTTCGCAGAAAGTATGCTGCGTACGCGGATCCGCAGGTCGTCCCACCGCTTGCGACATTGCTGTGGCGTGCGGGGTGTTGTCCCCACCGCACTTACGCGCTGTGCCACCAGGGCCCATATGGCCTTCTTGTTGGCAAGGGCCGTCCTGGTCATTTGACTGGAGAAGACGACGGCAGAATTTTCCTGGAGGGTCTCGGTGAGCACGGTCAGTTCCTCTCGGGAGAAGTGTACCTGCCGCTTGCGGTCACACGCTTTCTTGGCTACCTTTCCCATATTTATTTTTTTAACTGGGGTTGCTAACGGGTTGGGATGTGTGTCAGGGTCGGATTTTTTATGGTTGTGTTGGGATTCGGATTTTATAGTTGTGCGGCGTGCTGTTTCCCGTTCCGGCCACATGCTTTTACTTCCGTTTCCGTATATTTACGGTGGCCGTAATTTGCGGTGCACGCTCGTTACGGTGACCGCTCATTACGGTGACCGCTAAGATGGGTGGCGGTATTGCACCTGGTGCAGCGTACGGCGGCGGTAAGGGCCGTTTTGGGGTCATTTCCGCCATCGCAGCCTTTCGGATTCCGCCATGGCGTAATGCTCGTGCCCGATGGGTCGTGATTGGCCGCACTTTGCTCCTTCGTGCAATGGCGGAAACGCTATTTACGCTGTTGCGGTCCGGTCAGTCACTTTCCGCCAGGGTCGTAATGAGGCCCATACACATTAAATGTGTGCCCTCACCCATGTGAGACAGGAGAAATGTAAACATTCAGTGGCTGCCCCAAACTTGCTAGACAGAAGAGATTTAAAAATGAGTGTGTGCCCTCAACCCTGCATGACCTGAGAGAAAGAGAAATTGAATGTGTGCCCCCACTCTTGTGAGAGAGGAGCGACCTAATAATTCAGTGTCTGCACTCTTGCGAGACAGGAGGGACATACAAATTGAGTGTGTGTACCCGGTCCTACAGGAGACAAGAGATGTAAACGTTGAGTGTGTGACCTCACCCTTGTGAGACATGAAGGACATACACATTAAATGTGTGCCTTCACCCCTGAATGGCAGGAGTGATATACAAATTCATCTGTGCACGATATCCTGTGAGCCAGGAGGGATGTAAAAATACAGTGTTGGCCTTCAAGCCTGTGTGAGAGATGAAATTTAAAAACATATCAATATCTGCCCTTACCCCTTCAAGGAAGGAGAGACATACAAACTGAGTGTGTGGTCCACTCCTGTAAGAGAGGAAAGCCTAAAAAAATTCAGGGTGTGCCCTCGCCCCTACAAGATTGGAGAGTCATAAAAAGGTTGTGTGTGCCCTCACTTCTAAGGGACAGGAGGGACATACACATTCAATGACCTCACTCCTCTAAAATTCAGTGTGAGCCCTCAGCCCTGCAAGAGAGGAGAGGTGCAAAATCCATTGTCTGCAGTCAACCATGTGAGACAAGAGAGATATAAAAAATGGAGTGTGCCCTCATTCGTATGGAAGTGGGGAGACCTAAGAATTCAATGTGTGCCCTCACCCCTACCAGACAGCACAGAGATTCAAATTCAGTGTTTTTCCCAATCCTGCAAGAGAAGAGAGATGTAGAAAATAATGTGTCCTCACCCCTGCGTGACATGATAGAGAAAATTAGTGTGTGCGGCCACTCTTGAGAGAGAGGAGCAAGATAAAAATTCAATTTCCGCACCCACCCTTTCAAGACAGGACAAACATCAAGTCAGTGTGTGCCCCCACTGTTGTGAGAAAGGAGAAACACAAACATTCTGTGTTTTACCTCACTCGAAAGAGAGCAGACATGTAAATATTCAGTGTGAGCCCTCAGCCCTGCAAGAGAGGAGAGTTGCAAAATCCATTGTCTGCACTCACTCATGTGAGACAAGAGACACATAAGAAATTGAGTGTATCCTCATTCGTATGAGAGTGGGGAGACCTAAGAATTCAATTTGTGCCCTCACCCCTGCGAGACAGCATAGAGCTTTGCATTCAGTGTTTTTCCCATTCCTGCAAGATAGGAGAGATGTAAAAAATAATGTGTGGCCTCTCCCATGCATGACATGATGGAGAAAATAAGTGTGTGCTGCGGCAGCACTCTTGCGAGAGAGGAGCAAAATAGAAATTCGATGCCCGCACCCATCCTTTGAAGACAGGAAAAACATAAAGTCAGTGTGTGCCTCCACTCCTGTGAGAAAGGAGAAACACAAACATTCTGTGTTCCCTCACTCCCAAGTGAGCAGAGATGTAAAGATTCAGTGTGTGCCCTCACTCTCACATGACAGGAAAGATGTGAACATTAGTATGTGCCTGCACGTCTCTGAGAAAGGAGAGATTTAAAAATACAATGTGTCCCCTCACCCTTGTGAGACAGGAGGTACGTAACAATTGTGTGTGAACCCTCACCCCTGAAAAACAGTAGAGAATTAAACAATACATTTGTGCCCTCTCCCCTGCGAGACTGGAAAGACAAAAACATTATGTCTGGGCCCTCACTCCTGAATGACAGGAGAGACATACAATTTTGTGAATGGCCAAACTTCTGTGATCCAAGAGGGACGTAAACATTGAGTCTGAGTACTCAGCCCTGGAAGAGAGAAGAAATTTCAAAACCAGTGTCTGCACTCACCCATGTGAGACAAGAGAGACTTCAAAAGGTGAGCATGTGCCCTCATTCCTATGAGAAATTAGAGACACGAGAATCAGTCTTTTCCCTCACCACTGTTTTACAGGAGAGATATAAAAATTGAGTATGTACACCCACTCTTGCAAGAGAGGAGAGACATAATAATTCTGTGTCTTCATTCTCTCTTGCGAGACATGAGAAACATAAAACATTGAGGGGTCGATTCATGGAATTAATGTGCGCCGAAAATTCCCGCGCAGAGGTGCCAAAACGTACGAATCGCAGGAAAAGTGTGAAAATCGCAGTGCAAGTGCGAAAATCGCAGGAAAACCAGCGCACAGCGATTCATGGAAGTCCGTGAGCGAGAAAAACATTGGATGTGCGCTAAAAATGTGCGCCGCGCACGCCGGCGCACAGGTGATCCAACAACGTGCGCCACGGCCACTGCGAAATCACACATAGCGCGGCGCACATCACAAAAGTAGGCGGAACACGGGGTGTAACACTCGGAATGGGGAACAACTTTGTGTAAATATGGGCATCACGGGGGAAGTACAGGAGGCAAGTGTGCGGAATGCCCACACGCTCGTCTACAACCCGTATTCATGGAATCGAATAGGGCAAACCAGCGCACGGTCAAAGACGCGCACAGGGCCAAACAAGTACGACACAAGAAAGCAGGCGGTAGCGCCCCTGCGACTGAAAAAAATGTGCGCCAAAATGTGCGCTAACAAAAAGCACCCATATATAGCCATGATGAATGGGCCATACAGTGGCCCTCTAGGACAAATGAGGTGCAAAGGGGCATCGACAAACACGGACACCCGCTGTGTGAAAAATAGCGTGTGCGCGTGTTCCTGGGTGTGCGGGAAGTTCCACACTCGATTAGCCTGGGTACGTGTACTTCGGGGTGCGCGGGAAGTTCCACACGCGATTAGCCTGGGTACGTGTAATACGGGGTGCGCGGGAAGTTCCACACGCGATTGGCCTGGGTAGGTGGGGGTGCGCTGGAAGTTCCACACGCGATTGGCCTGGGTACGTGTACTTCGGGGTGCGTGGGAAGTTCCACACGCGATTGGCCTAGGTATGTGTATTCAGATGTGCGCGGAAGATTCACACGCGATTTCTGCAGGGTACGTGTATTTCGGTGGTGCCGGGGAATGCTAAACGTGATTTGGCCATGTGGGTCCCACCAGGTGTTCCCTCTACACCCTTCACGGCCCCTGCAGGCAGCCCACACCACAGGGTACTACCCTGCACCCCTGCTCATGTCCCACAGGCAACCCATCCACCATGGCCATGCCCACCAGCCAACCCACATGTCACTTTGCACTACTGATCACCAACACATGTCTCCCACCACCCCCACCCCCCAGCCACCAGGGGCAGCCTCCACCAGGCCCCCACTCATGTCCCCTATTGCCCCCACCCCCCAGCAGTGCAGGGGCAGCCTCCACCAGGCCCCTACTCATGTCTCCCACCACCCCCACCCCCCAGAAGTGCAGGGGCAGCCTCCACCAGGCCCCCACTCATGTCTCCCACCATCCCCACCCCCCAGCAGTGCAGGGGCAGCCTCCACCAGGCCCCCACTCATGTCTACCACCACCCCTACCCCCCAGCCACCAGGGGCACCCTCCACCAGGCCCCCACTCATGTCCAACTCATGTCTCCCACCACCCTCACCCCCCAGCCACCAGGGGCAGCCTCCACCAGGCCCCCACTCATGTCCCCTATTACCCCAACCCCCCAGCCACCAGGGGCAGCCTCCACCAGGCCCCCACTCATGTCTCCCACCACCCCCACCCCCAGCCACCAGGGGCACCCTCCACCAGGCCCCCACTCATGTCTCCCACCACCCCCACCCCCCAGCCACCAGGGGCAGCCTCCACCAGGCCCCCACTCATGTCTCCCACCACCCCCAGCAGTGCAGGGGCAGCCTCCACCAGGCCCCACTCATGTCTCCCACCACCCCCACCCCCCAGCAGTGCAGGGGCAGCCTCCACCAGGCCTCCACTCATGTCTCCCACCACCCCCACCCCCCAGCAGTGCAGGGGCAGCCTCCACCAGGCCCCCACTCATGTCTCCCACCACCCCCACCCCCCAGCCACCAGGGGCAGACTCCAACAGGCCCTGACTCATGTCTACCACCACCCCCACCCCCCAGCAGTGCAGGGGCAGCCTCCACCAGGCCCCCACTCATGTCCCCTATTACCCCCACCCCCCAGCCACCAGGGGCAGCCTCCACCAGGCCCCCACTCATGTCTTCCACCACCCCCACCTCCCAGCCACCATGGGCAGCCTCCACCAGGCCCCCACTCATGTCTCCCACCACCCCCCAACCCCCAGCAGTGCAGGGGCAGCCTCCACCAGGCCCCCACTCATGTCTCCCACCACCCCCACACACCAGCAGTGCAGGGGCAGCCTCCACCAGGCCCCCACTCATGTCTCCCACCACCCCCACCCCCCAGCCGTGCGATTTGTCTGGGTATGTGTACTTCGGGTTGCGCAGGAAGTTCCACACGCGATTGGCCTGGGTATGTGTACCTCAGGGTGCGCGGGAAGTTCCACACGCGATTATCCTGGGTACGTGTACTTCGAGGTGCGCGTGAACTTCCACACGTGATTTGCCTGGGTACGTGTACTACGGGGTGCGCGGGAAGTTCCACACGCGATTGGCCTGGGTACGTGTACTTCGGGGTGCGCATGAACTTCCACACGCGATTAGCCTGGGTACGTGTACTTCGGGGTGCGCGGGAAGTCCCACACGCAATTGGCCTGGGTATGTGTACTTCGGGGTGTGCGTGAACTTCCACACGCGATTGGGCCTGTGAGAGTGGGGTACAGGTATTCCAGGGGTGGGCGGCAATATTTACCCGCGAATGTGCCTGTGAGAGCGTGCTACGTGTATTCCTGGGGTGGGCGGGAAGATTCATACGTTTGCCTACGACGTGCCGAAAAATAAATGGTCCAATCCTGAGACACATACGCCAGCATGAAGCAGGCGTACGTTGACCCGCGCAGCATAAAAGTGCGCGCAAACAACAAACAAGCTCATACGCCAGGATGAATATACCATTCCTAGCAGCAGTGGCCGTGGGTTACCAAAGGAGGAGGAGGAGGATAGTGAGGGCCCGAATTTTCACTCCCAGAACCAGCCTTTTTAGGATGCCTGATGACCAGGTGTATGGGAGGTACAGGTTTCCCCCACACATAATACTGGACCTGGTCAGTGAGTGGGAGGATGACCTCACATCACCCACCCTGTGCTCCCAAGCACTCAGCCCCCTGGAGAAGGTCCTCAATGTACTGCACTTCTTGGCCACAGGATCATTTCAGCGGACAAGTGCATTAGTGAGTGGGGTGTCACAGGCCACGCAGTCACGCTGCCTACACCAGGTCTTGAACATCATCACTGCACGCCCATCAGTCCGTAGGCACATATACCTGCCCAGGACACCTGCAGAAAGGCAGGCTGCCACCCTCGATTTCTATGGTGTGGCACAATTCCCAAAAGTGCTAGGTGCCATTGACTGCACCCATGTGGCACTACGTCCCCCCAGGGCATCTGAGCACATCTATAGGAACCGCAAGCACTGGCATTCCATCAACGTGCAGGTATGTAATGCTAAGGGAATCATCACCTCAGTATATGCCAACTATCCTGGGTCCACCCACGACAGCTTCATTTACCGAATGTCTACCCTAAACCGGGACCTAGAAGCTGGGCGGCATGGCGATACATGGCTGCTTGGTGAGTATGAATGCCACTGCACAAGCATGCATGTCAGATGCAGAGTTATGTCACTACCCCACTAATGATACCCATCACCTCCTCACCAGGGGACAGTGCCTACCCTCTGAGCACCCACATGATGACGCCAATTCGGAACCCCATCACGCCTCCAGAGGTAAGATACAACACAGCCCATATTGCAACCTGGGGCATAGTGGAGCGCACATTTCGGAGTTCTCAAGTCACGCTTTCGCTCCCTTGACCGTTCTGGCGGGCAGCTGTTATATGCGCCCCCAGTAGTGTGCAGGATCATAGTGGCAGCATGTGTCCTGCACAATGTTGCAACACGCCGGGGCCTGGCCGTGGACATGGTGGTGCCCCCACATCCCCAACCACATGCACGCCCGCTGCGCATGGGAGGGGAGAGGGCACGGGGTGACGCAGCCCGTACGCAGCTGGTGGCTAATTACTTCACGTAGAAATCACACCCCAGTGGAGTGCACACAGGCCTGGCACATACCATCTGATAAGCAACGATGACTCGACCTGACAATTAAGACGAACAAAGGGACTGTCAACTGTCAGAACCATAGCAGCCTGAGATTGTTCATGTGGAAGTGTCACAATGTGTGCATCCCTACCTACACAAACACCACCAATGCAGTGTCATGAAAAGACACTTCCATGCTGCAGAAATGAATACCCACTTGCAAAATACTACAGGAAAACAGTGCCATGCCACCCACCCCCTCCCCGGCACGGCCACACAACACACCATGGCATGTCATGCAATGTGAGAGGAAAGAAATTATTCCCCACAACATGTCCCAAGTGTCAGCAGCTACAGTGTCCCTAATGGAAACATGTCCACACATGAAATGCTCACAGTAATGCAGGACCTACAACCCACATTACCAAATACTTACCAAGAATACCAATCATCTACACAACCTCCAACCTACCTTAAACATGACATTACAGACTTAAAAATTAGCTAGCCTCACCACCTGATGATGACAGCCCTCCGAACACTTCCAAGTATACAGTGTTAGCGCCGCGCAAGAGTGTAGGTGCACTGCTTACAACATGGACTCCAGTTCCAAGGTGGACCGCATTGTGAAGACATGAGGAATGGACCTGCAAATATGGAGGATGAGATGGATGCAGAGGCACATATCAATACACCACATAGTGTACAATACAACAAAAATATGCACTATGAATGTATACACAGTATTGACTACAGACTGCCCACACAGCTCATGGGAGTCCAATGTCACCATGTACATCAATGTCACTTGGGCACACCCTTTGCAAGCCCATGGAAACGGGAAGCAGGAGGGGTGTGTGTGACAAAAACCCAAGCATCTAAACCCAATCCATGACAAGCCTGCATGTGCCCAGCCACAATGCAGCGTATGCCCACGGGAGCCACACAAGGCAACACACTGTCCCAAAAAAAAAAAAAAAAAAAATGGCCATTAATGGGCTCCGGGGGGTTGGGGAGGCCACCCCGGAGGTCCGAGGACAGGGTGCACACCAAAACCCACCTGTGTGGATCTTGCGGAAAAAAAACACCTCCATGGGCTCATGGCCTACACGGCTACCCTATTGTGGGAGTATCACTGCTGTCGCTATCCTCACCCTCTGCAGCCGCATCCGGAGTTGGTGGCACTATGGGAGGCAGCCCACGCAAAGCCCTAGTTTGTTCCTCCATGGCTGCAAGCATGCAGATGTGGTAGGTCTCGTTCTGGAGGATAAGTGCGCAGAGGTCCCCATGCAACAACTCACGGGATGCCCGGACCTCCGCCCTAGTTGCCTGCATCTCAGCTGAGAGCGTACGGGTGAGACGCTCCAGCTGCTGTTCTGCTCAACAAGAGTCGTCCTGAGGTGAAGGAGTTCCAGCCTCAGGGCTTCCCTGTGGCCTTGCGACTCTATGGAGATGGCTTCCTGCAGAGTCGCCAGTGCCGCCCGCCTGTCCCTGTCGGACGCCAACATGTCCTCCCTGTGTGACTGGCAGATGGAGTCGGTTGCCTGCTGTAGTCGCTCCATCAGCCTTTCGGGGGGACAATGGAAGTGGCCACCCTGTCAATGGCCTGAGCCATCATCTCTGATGATGCTGCTTGTTGGGTTGCCATACCGTAAATGGATTGCTCCCATGCGGTATTGCCAGGTGGCATACGGCCACCACTTCGGCGGGCACCACACCTGTCTGGGGCAAGGCGAACTCGCCTTGCTGTGCCGGCACTGCCTGAGGCTGCAGGACTGCATTCCCCCTCTGATCTGCTGGCCCAGGAACAGGATCAGATGTCGCGGAGTGTGACCCTGCATCCGTAACCACAAAAGGCGTACCTGCCAACACTGACATCCCCATTGAGGGTTCTAACCCTGGTGCAGGTGGGTCGGACAGAACAGAATCCCTCCCAGGAACACTCAACTGCGATGGCACGTAGGTCTCATCATCCGAATCAACACCTGAGTACAGCTCGGGGGAGGTGCAGCCAGAGACACCCCTTGAGAGCACGACCTGCAGCAGTTGTGGGTTCTCACCCACCACCACACCACATCCCTCACTGGTGGTCGGTCGGCCCTCAGACCCCTCCTGGGTCTGCACCATCTCCACAACCCCAGCAGTATCAGGTGCGTCTTCCCCTGCAAAGACATAAAAGAAAAGAAATGGAAACAGGCATTAGCACCATGGCACACAATGAGGGCTGAGAAGCAACAGAACCAGTACTTGATTGACACATGTCCCACATGACTAAAACCCTCCCATGCATGCACCCTCACTGCGTATGAAGGGGAGGAAAATGGCACACATTGATGACACCAAGATGGAAGATGAACACATTTGCTGCATGCTGCCTAGCAGTGGCATCACACATTGGCCTGTGATTGCCAGGTGAAATACACATGCCATCACATAGATGGCATGTACCATTGCTATTGAGTGAAGATGGAGAGGAGGGCAGCACTTATTCATTCAGTCCAGTTCCCTCATGTAATAGCTTTTCTAATTCAAACAGGTCTGATTTTTCACCTGGAGCTGCCAGTCCAAAATGGTCCGATTGCACAGGGACATGTCTAAACAAATGATATCCAGGTAACAAAGTCACTCCACTTTACCATAGCCATGTCAGACATGTGACTAGAGGACTGAGAAATGCCTAGTAAAAGTGGTGGAATGCAAACAATCTGCCTGAATGAACAGAGAAAAATAAGCAACAATGTTGTGGCAAGGTGACACTTCAAGGGCAACTGGCGTGCTGTTGGGCTAGATGTCTACTGTTGGCAGAAGGGATACTGCTATGGCCAAATGCTGCTGCGCAGAATGTATTGCATGAAGCACATGGGTGACCCAAACAACTCAGGCGCACACACCCTCACCTGGCACACAAACAGAAGCCCTCACACACACATCATGCACATGGATGACACACACATGCATGTGCACTCACCGGAGAATGCCTCATAATCTGGCAGATCTCCCACGCCTTGGATCTGTTCCTCCATGACGTAGGTCCCAGCGACTGAATCATGTGGAGTGAGTTCCATGTCTTCTACTGGAGACCCACCTCCAGTCACTAGAGTTGCGGCATGACTTGAGGCCAGCTTATTCTTTGCCCTGCGCTTTAGGTAATTCCAGCGCTTATAGCAATCATTGGCTGTGCGCCTGACGATTCCAAGGGCACTTACGATGTCCGCAACGGTCTGCCAGTGTGTCTGGCGTTGTGCAGGTGTGGTCTTGGATCGTGCAACAATGACCATTTCGTTATCATGTGCAGACACATACTCGACAAGTGCATTCAGTTCGGCATCCGTGAAGCTGGGCTTCCTCGACGGGCCGGACTGTGTAGCCGTGTCTGGGGCATCAGCCTGTGCCAGACGAGCACTCTTCCTCTTCCGCTTGGAAGGTGGTGGTGATCCTGAGTGTCCTACGCCGCTCTGGACACTAGGGGCAGGAGCCCTGGTGGACTCTTTATCAGGAGTGTGAGATTGCACACTCAGCATGGGAGTTGGTGCAGGCATTGGCTCAAGTGTAATGGTGTCAGGGGGAATGTCAGCAGGATGGACTTGGACCGACACTGTCCTGGCTGGGTGTGTGAGAGCTGGGGTGGATGGAGCCGCAGCTGCCCCTGCAGCCTCTCCACCCTGCCTACTTGGGGCAGCAGATGACCTTGCTGCCCCTGATCCACGTGGCCTGATGACATCAACGTGCACCAGCGCACGTGTCATAGGCCTCCTGACCTGGAAGTCAGCCATGGAGTCAGCCAGGTCTGGTGCCACAATGGGCTGGTCCAACAAGGGCTGAGCATGGATGGTGTCAGCCACATCACCCTCAACCAGTGGAGGCGGGGAGGGATTATGGGTGCCCTTGACTGGTCCTCCACACATGGGGGGACAGGGTCACCCTGCAAGTAACGACCACGTCCCCTACCGGATCCACCACGGCCACCACTTGTGGCTTGTCCACCTTTGCCACCCTTATGGATTCCTCGCCTCCCAACCATGGCACTGATGTTAATGTGCATATGGGAGTAGCTGTAAACTATTGTCCTGGGCAATTGGGGGTCAAAGGGGTTGGGTACCAGATGGTAATCGTACCCTAGTGCTCTAGCAAGGCTGAATGTGACCCCTGGGGAAAGATGACGGGTCACGCAACGCACAGGAAGCCCAAAAAAGGGAGATAACGTGCACGCAACCCCTCCTAGACCACGTGTGCGGAAAAATAAACCTGCACTACGCTGTGGCACCCAGTAACACAAGAATGAACGTATGCGTGTCACACGCAGCCTAGAATAACCTCTGAAGGGGTAGGCTACACACGGGGCAAGCACAGATGTTAGATACGTGCGTGACTCACCGTCTGCCAGGAAAAAGAGCGTGAAAAAGAAGCGCGTGTGCACGTTGGCAACACCCCCACCAAAAGAAGAATTGTACGCTGTCTGAGGCGACAGGACAACAGTAGAAGGGAACGCTGTTTGAGGGAACAGGCCCAGGAAAACCAGAAAAAGAGAAAAAAGAGAAAAAGCTGTCAGAGGTAACAGGGAGTACGAACTTGAAACGCTGTGAAGTAAATCGCCTGTGAAACGACAAGAAGTACAGATTTCACCCACTCGCTCTCCACGAAAAGCACGTACAAGGAAATGGTGTTGTACACGTACCTTTTATGCAGGCCCACACGTCCAGCGTCACTTCCGCGTGTACGCGCTAGGGCCATTTCCACCAATTACACGCTTTGTCACTTCCGCGTGTACGTGCTAGGGCCATTTCCACCAATTACACGCTTTGTCACTTCCGCGTGTACGCGCTAAGGCCATTTCCACCAATAACACGCTTTGACACTCGGACGTGTCTTTCATTTTTTTAACACGCAACATTTCAAACGTGTGCCATATTCAACGTGCACGTTACTTCATAGACGCGCATACGCTGGTGGCCTTTGGGCCAATGAATGTACAGACGTGTGCTGACGCGCTTATGCGCTAAGGGCCTTTCCTCGAATTACACGCAGACGTGCTGGATTTTCACGGTCAAAATCACTCCGTATCAAGCTGGCCACGCGTTCACACACGGAAGACCACGCTCCTGCCCAGAAGGCCGAATTACTGCCCCCCAGAGCTCTGAGCACGCTCCCACATGCCATCTGCTGCTGCCTGACTGCCTGCTGCCCACGTGCCTTGACATTTGCTGCCTGCACATCAGCCAGGGGTGCTGTTGCTGTGACCACCCCTGCAGGAACCGAAGACTCCCGACTGCTTTTCCATCGCCCCACAGCCCAGCCCCAGGACCCAGTTGCCCACCCACTCCTGCCTCTGGGGTTGCCATGTCGGGCACTGCAACATCTGGCACCAGTGGCAACCCCCGGCCAAGGAGGCAGAGGGGCACCAGCTTCACTGCCACCTAAATTGGTGTCCTGGTGGAGCATGTCCTGGGGCAGTATGATGCACTCTTTGGAAGGTTGCGCGCCGACAAGGAAGGACGGACTCGGATCTGGATGGACATCGTGACTGCCATCAACGCGGAGGAGGTGGCAGTCCGCGACTACGAACGTGTCAGGAAGCGCTGGGAGGACTTCAGGTCCAGGACCCTCAACAAGGCCCGGCGCCTCCTGAAGGCAGCGGATGCTAAGGCGCGCTGGGGCCACTTGTCGGAAGATCAGATGAGGGTCCTGGAACGCATATCCCCAGCGCTCCACGTCCAGTTCCTTGAGAGGCAGACCCGTCTGGAGTCGAGCGATAAGTGTACATGCATACTGATTGTAAGCTGTGCGCGTGGTGGTGTGCCAGGAGTGTGCAGGTTGAACATGTATTTTTATGTGGGAAAGTAGAGGGGGGTGTACAGGGCCCTGAGGGTGACACATGCGAGGGGTCTCATGTGTGACACATGGATGGTGCTTGTGTGTGTGGGCTTGCATGGCACAGGATGTGGAGGAATGATTGTCAGGTGTGACTTGGATGTCGATCGGAACACTGCGACAGTTGGCGGAGGTGTACACATGCATACAAGTTTGGTGGTGTGTGTGCATGTGTAGTGTACTCCCTATGTTGCATGTGATGTGTGGATGACCTTTGGCTGCTCATGCTGTTGTATGTGAATGGATGGTGCTGGCTGTTGCAATATGGCTGTGGTATGGCTCATGTGTGCAAGTTGAAATGACATGTGTGTTGGGGATTGTGATGCCATGTCTGAGGTTTACCAATGCCACTCATGTATAACTGTCATGTGTGTATGAGTCCATTGTACAGTGCCCTGAGGCGGGCCAAGTGCCTTGAGGCAATCCGCAGGGAGTTGGAGGTGAACATGTCGGCGTCCCTTCGGACCCTCGGGGCCATGGAACAGGACCGCCTCCGGGACATAGACGAGGAGTTCGATGATGCCCTGGCCCGGAACACCACTGAGTGAGCCGCTGGACTGGCCCGCCGCCATTGTATATAGTTATTTAGTGATAGGTTTCCTTTATAGTTTATTTTTATTTGGAGTCGACGGACACTGCTCCACCTTTTGTATATAGTTCCATTTTAGATAGGTTTTTTGGTAGGTTTCATTTCTTCTGTTGGGATGATGGACCCTGAATACTTTGTACATAGTTGGACTTTGCATTTAGATATTTTTTTTACTATGAATATTTTTTTCCATGGAGCAATGGTTTTCTATTTCTTTTTTCACTTCATTTCCTTTTTATGGACTTGAACTTTGGAAGAATTTTTTTTGGATTACCATTTATTGATTTTAATTTGAAAAGGGACAGCCAGCTTAATTTTGTTTTTTTTACTTGTGTATTTTGTTTAATTTTGATTGCCATTACTGTTGTTTTTAATACATTATTTTGATTTTTTCATTCTTCAATGGGCCTCATTACGACCCTGGCGGAAAGTGACTGACCGGACCGCAACAGCGTAAATAGCGTTTCCGCCATTGCACGAAGGAGCAAAGTGCGGCCAATCACGACCCCTCGGGCACGAGCATTACGCCATGGCGGAATCCGAAAGGCTGCGATGGCGGAAATGACCCCAAAACGCCCCTTACCGCCGCCGTACGCTGCACCAGGTGCAATACCGCCACCCATCTTAGCGGTCACCGTAATGAGCGGTCACCGTAACGAGCGTGCACCGCAAATTACGGCCACCGTAAATATACGGAAACGGAAGTAAAAGCATGTGGCCGGAACGGGAAACAGCACGCCGCACAACTATAAAATCCGAATCCCAACACAACCATAAAAAATCCGACCCTGACACACATCCCAACCCGTTAGCAACCCCAGTTAAAAAAGATAAATATGGGAAAGGTAGCCAAGAAAGCGTGTGACCGCAAGCGGCAGGTACACTTCTCCCGAGAGGAACTGACCGTGCTCACCGAGACCCTCCAGGAAAATTCCGCCGTCGTCTTCTCCAGTCAAATGACCAGGACGGCCCTTGCCAACAAGAAGGCCATATGGGCCCTGGTGGCACAGCGCGTAAGTGCGGTGGGGACAACACCCCGCACGCCACAGCAATGTCGCAAGCGGTGGGACGACCTGCGGATCCGCGTACGCAGCATACTTTCTGCGAACAGGAACATCGCCACAGCTACCGGGGGGGGTTCAGAGTCGCCCATCAAGTTGACCCCCTGGGAGGAAATCTGCGCCTCCACCATAGGAATGGAGAGCATAGAGGGAGTCGGAGGGATGGAGAAAGGAGTGCCGACATCCGGAGAATCAGGTAGGTTGGCCAAGAGAAACAATGCGAAATCCACAAACCACGAACATGTGCAGTACCATGTGACCCCATAGTGCAAGACATACTTTGCCCTGACAGCGCCCTCTAAAAGTCAGAATGAACAAACAAATCAATCAAGAAGCCATAAACAACCCCTACATGTGCAGCATGCACCCCCTAACTGCATGCAGCCAAATGAATGCATCCTCAATCCACACGAAAATGAGACCACCTCCAAGGCCCAGTCCCAAATCAGCCTCATGTACCACCCCAATGCATTTGATACGTTGCCATTCCAAATCCGACAGACCCATAACTAACGCTCGCCCCTCTTTACTCCACCACAGGGTCCGATACCAACGACGAGCTGCAGGACACCCCTACCAGCACGCCTGCAAAGAGGGCCAGGACCAACGTCCCAAGAGCCTCCACCTCAGGTGCAAGGATCAAGACACGGCAGCAGCAGGAATCAAGTGGCAGCACACTGGAGGGGACTGCAACAGGCACCCCAGCAGCCAGCAAGTCCACAACCCCAGCACCACAGGTCCCCCCAAAGAACGTATCTGATGGCACTGCCTCTGGTGGTAGCAGCACCATAGGTGACACAGCTGTCATGCCAGCATGCTCCGACACGGAAAACAGTGCTGGCGACGTAGGTACCATCCATGACCTTTCCCAATCCCCCTGCATGTTCCATCCCCTACACCATGACGAAACCACGCAGGGGCACCCTGAAGACGACGACTGGCCAACCCCCACAAGTCCTGTGCCAAGGCAACATGTGTTGAGCAGCCCCCCTGTCACACCACCGCAAATGTCCATGGCCCAGCAGAGGCAACAGTCCCTCGACCTGCTGATCGAGCAACAGCAGGAAGCGTCCACGCTACTCAAGGACCATGCAAATGAATGCGGGGGTTCCAGGGCAGCCATGGAAACATCCACCGAGACACTCAGGGCACAAATAGAGAAAAGTAGTGAGAGCCTCAGGGGAGAAATGGAGAGAAGCACCGAGAGCCTGAGAGCACAAATGGAGAAAAGCACCGAGAGCCTGAGGGGGGAACTGCATGCGACGTCCAAAGACGTTTGTGCTGAACTTGCTGCTGTGCGCCGTGTGCTCTCGGAGCTCTCACAAACCCTCAGAGACATGCATGGACGCGAGCAGGCAGAGACATCATCCGTGGCAAGTTCCGTCCAGGGCAGCCCCCAACGCAGATCTGGCAGGAACCTGCGCTCCACGGGCAGGGGTGCCCCTGATACCCGTAGAGGGGGCTTGCAATAGCGTCTACCCACGGACAGCATGCATATTTGGACACTGGTGTTGGGGGGGGAGGTAGTAGGGTGGAGGGGGTGTGTTGGGCTTCACTGGGTGGCGGGTCCATAGGGTGTATAAATCAAATCACATTAACAATACAGCACCTCATTATCATCCAATGACATGTGTGGACATTGATATTTGCGTACGAGGCCTTCATAGGCGTACAGTCCACAATGTGCCTGTACTACACACACACAGTGCCACAGGTCCCCTTTCCGTGTAATAGGCACCATGCGTGGTTGCTAGAAGCATGCATCTATGATGCTCTGTCGGATTGCACGTACATCCTGTGCCTCATGGACTCCTTGAGGTGCCTCCACATCCCCACCCTCATCATCATCATCATCTTCAGGTGCATGCAGTACAGCGTCAGGGGGCATGGGCACATTCCTACGTATGCACATGTTGTGCAGCATGACACATGCCATGACCATCTTAGAAACCTTCTCATGGCTGTACATGAGTGCCCCGCCAGACCTGCTGAGGCTGCGGAAACGAGCCTTCAGTAGGCCGAATGCCTGTTCAATGACCACACGGGTACGTGAGTGGGCATGGTTGTAGTCCTCCTCATGCTCGTTCTGTGGGTTCCGGATTGGTGTAAGGAGCCATCTCTTCAGTGGATACCCGGCATCACCTGTATGAGACGAATAAAGGGTGTCAGTGGAATGATAGTGCTAAGTAGCCCCCCCCCCCCTGCAAGGTCATTGACGCATCAAATGGGCCACGATGTCATGCATGGAATGAGACTCACCGAGTAGCCAGGATCTGTGCCCTGCGTGTCGCTCCATGTAGCGTGGTATTCTTGTGTTCCTCAGGACCATAGAATCATGGGTAGATCCTGGAAATCTGGCACAACAATGCGTAAATATCTTGTTGGAGTCACACACCATTTGCACATTGATTGAATGAAATTGTTTCCGGTTGCGGTACTGGACCTCCATGGCATGTGGGACAACCAATTCAACATGGGTGCAGTCGATGGCACCAATGCAACCCGGGATGCCGCCAAGTGCATGGAATCCCACTTTAGCGTTGGTAATCTCCTGGTACGTGCGTGGTAGTGTGATGTGGTCGTCGGCGTGCTTCAGGAGGGCATCGTGCACTTGGAAGAGTGTCCGTGAGAACAGTGGCTGTGAAATGCCATGCAACTGTCCCACTGTGTGCTGGTAGGTGCCTGTGGCCAGGAAGTGGAGTGCAGACACCACCTTCAGTAGGGGTGGGATGGCGGTTGGGCTATCTATCATGCTCACGAGGTCAGCATGTGTCATGTCCACAATGGCGATTATGGTGTCCCGGTCCAAACGGTAGAGGGTGTGGATCTGCTCAGCAGTGAGGTTGAACGGATCGGCTCGGAGGCGTGGGATTGCGGGCCGCCTGCGTGGTGGTAGTGGCAGTGCTTGTGGGCCTTGCTGACCCTGCCTTGCCCTCCTCCTCCTCCTTCTCCTCCGTCTCCCCTGTGCGCCCGGTTGTTGTACCTGTTGTTGTTCGTCGTCTTCTTGTAGTTGTAGCACTTGCAGTGCTATCTGGTACCCCAGGCCCAACATCGCAAGTCCTGCCGGTAGCATTTTGGAGTGGGAGTGGTTGTGGGAGGGGTTTGGGTCTGCAATATATGTGCTGTCGGCCTGTATGGCCTCCACCTGTGCTGATTGAATGAATCTGTGGCAGATGCAATCCCTTCTGGCCGAGCACGTCCCGCACGTAAGGCTGCATTTGGCCGCATGGCATCTTGGGATTTGAATCATGTATCAAATCCCGATGGCAGTGTGATGTACTTTGACTGATTTTCATGCTATGCTCCCATTGTTACACATGCTATGATTGCAGCCGCTTACATACCTGTGAAGAGTCAGTGGTATGTAGGGCTCGATCGATGGCCGACCCTCATGCAGCACAGTAACGTACTTCACCGACGGGCGTGGCGTGCCATTTGTGATTGCAGCCAGTTAGCATCATGACACACAGCCGCACTACATTGATGTAATTGTGAATGCAAGCGTTCACAGAAGCCTTTTCGACGTAATGTTGCAAGTGAGGAATTCGAAGGCCAGCATTTTGGGTTTTGAAGTAGCGGCGAGGATACGCCCACAGGTCTGGCTGGAAATGTAACGTTCTATTGTAGAATGTCCTTGGGACATGGCCCATAACGAGCAGGCAATGAATGATATGAATTGAATGGGATGCGCAACAGCGTAGTGGACGATAAGGCAGGACGTTCCCAAATCCATCTTGCTTCACAACACTACAGATCCGGCCAGGGGCACAGTGGTTTTTGCGGACTGCATTACGCACAGACGCGATGGAAGTTTCACATATTATGTGAGTGAATATTCATGCGTTTTCATTGCGGGATGAGGGAATGATGTGTGGATGCATGGACTGATGATTCCGTTTAGGGTCTGCCATGTACATGGGTTTTTTGATTCACTCCCCTTCCCCTGCGTTATGTGATGCAAGGCTGCCATAGTGGGACATACGTCTATCTGCCCTTGTCGGATCCTCCCTGTCTCGACGCGCCTTCATACACTTGTGTCTAGGCACGTTACTAATCCCATGTCATGGGTTCTATCTTGACGGACGCATGCACAGTAACCGACGTTGACAATGGTGTATTTAGCTCGATTGGTTTCGTTATGATTCGATACTGATTTAGGGGTGTGTATATTCCTTTGGAGTGGGCTAGCATGCATATGGGTGTGGATTTGGTGTGTTGAATGAAGATTGTAATGCATCATGAGTCCCGTAATGCAATCGGTTAATTTGTGTTTCTTTTGGGTGACAGGTATCTCCTGCCCTATTGCAGATGCCATCTCTACGCCACTCCTCCAGATGGTTTTTACTCTCGACTCCTGCAGCTTCGGGTGAATCAGTGGAGCACCATTTCGATCTTATGGGACGATCGCCAATGGGCCACATGCCCTTACGCTGTACTGGTGGCTAGGTGCAACATTTCGGCCTTTCAGCTCGACTAGTGCCTGCCTCATGGGACGGACCTGCGGTTCTTGCCGCTTCCATGTTGCCTTTTGGAACGTTGATGTAGGCCCTGTGTGCCATGATGGTACAGGGCGTCACACAAGTGGAAGCCGGTCAATTATTGCAGATGCAGCCCTCGGTGATGATGGTTGTTTTGGTGGTATTTTGCAAATTGCTGTGGGGCCTTTGTCATTTGGATGTGCATTTAAATTGTATTCCGATATTTGTCGTGTTGCGTTGTTCTTTGCAGGTGATGTGGCGATTTTCGCTTTGTGGCGGTATGTATTGCGTGATGATCTGCATTGTGTTCCGCCTTCTGAGTTGAGTTGTGTGGTACAGTACTGGCCGCGTTTGCCTACGTAGCACAGTATGGTCACGGATAGGGGCTGCCATTGTGACTGTTTACATGATGTGCTGTTCAGGGGCGGGGGATTGGCTTTTGGCCGACTGGTGCCTGTCAGCCAGGTCGATTGGTGGAATGATGGGTTGTTCAGAATGTGGCTGGTCACAGGTGACTGTGTTTGCGTGCGTTTGTTGGAGGGGGACTGGGGTCATGTCCATTGGAATAGCTTCTGTATTGATGCCATCTGTGCCCTGCAGCTCCCATCGGCCCCTCTTGGGATGAGCCTGGCTGCTCAGTCACTCTGCCGACTTGTGTGGTACATGCTTCTGCTGATGGTTGGTTTGTTTACTGGCATGAGTACAGGGCTGGTGCAATCCCCCTCAGGATGCTGTTTTGGATGTTGCCTTGCGCTGGTGGCAAGCGATGGGGGACTACTGTTGTTTTGTGTCATGTGTTCTTGATTTTCATTTTGATGTATTGTACCTTCACATGCCTGTGCTGCGTCAGTACGGCTATGGTGTCATGCCGTACATGGATGCCCACTCACGGGGCGCTTTGAGCCCCTGCATGCTTTTCTACGTTGGCATGCATGGGTGAATTGTGGATTTCACTGGTTGCATAGTGTGAGTACATTGCGCCTGCCAGGAGTTGTGCAATGAGGCCAGGGAGTGGAGTACAGGCACTCAGTGGGCCATTTACGGTTGGTTCGCGTTGCCGTATTTCTCGCCATGGCGGAATGGTACTTTACGACGTGCTTGATGGCGTTCAGTACATGTCCGCTAGGGTCAGAATTCGCGTACCGTTGCGCCATGGCGGTGATTCCGGTTTTGCAAGGCGCGCGTGCGCGTACTTGGTGCAGTTAGCGTTGCCGTTCACTGCGGTGTCGCTATTGGCATCGTAATTTACGGTGACGGGTCATGATCGCAACGAGCGGTGTTCGATGGCGGTATTGCATTTCCGCCATCATTTTTCCATTTCCGCAAGGGTCGTAATGAGGCCCAATGTGTGGTTTGTGTCTCATTGTTTTCATGCATGTCATGATATGGGTTTTCAGGTTCACTTGCAACCATTGTGTGTGTGTGAGACACATGTTTTCATTTACATTGTTTCCATTGGAGTAGTATCATGGGCGCATGTAATACTTGGTTGTGTCTTTGGGCTGTGGTGGCTGGCCATGAGGCCCATGCTTGAGGATTGTCAGGGCCTGTGGGCAGGGGGACATGAGTGGGGACCTGGTGGAGGCTGCCCCTGCACTGCTGGGGGGTGTGGGTGGTGGTAGACATGGGTGGGAGCCTGGTGGGGGCTGCCCATGGTGGCTGGGGGGTGGGGGTGGTGGGAGACATGAGTGGGGGCCTGGTGGAGGCTGCCCCTGCACTGCTGGGGGGTGGGGGTGGTGGTAGACATGGGTGGGAGCCTGGTGGGGCTGCCCATGGTGGCTGGGGGGTGGGGGTGGTGGAGACATGGGTGGGAGCCTGGTGGGGGCTGCCCATGGTGGCTGGGGGGTGGGGGTGGTGGGAGACATGGGTGGGGGCCTGGTGGAGGCTGCCCCTGCACTGCTGGGGGGTAAGGGTGATAGGGGACATGAGTGGGGGCCTGGTGGAGGCTGCCCCTGGTGGCTGGGGGGTGGGGGTGGTGGGAGACATGAGTGGGGGCCTGGTGGAGGCTGCCCCTGCACTGCTGGGGGGTGGGGATGGTGGGAGACATGAGTGGGGGCCTGGTGGAGGCTGCCCCTGGTGGGTGGGGGTGGTGGTAGACATGGGTGGGAGCCTGGTGGGGGCTGCCCATGGTGGCTGGGTGGTGGGGGTGGGTCTGAGACATGAGTGGGGGCCTGGTGGTGCTGCCCCTGCACTGCTAAGGGGTGGGGGTGGTGGGAGACATGGGTGGGAGCCTGGTGGGGGCTGCCCATGGTGGCTGGGGGGTGGGGGTGGTGGGAGACATGAGTGGGGGCTGGTGGAGGCTGCCCCTGCACTGCTGGGGGGTGGGGGTGATAGGGGACATGAGTGGGGGCCTGGTGGTGCTGCCCCTGCACTGCTAGGGGTTGGGGGCGGTGGGAGACATGAGTGGGGGCCTGGTGGAGGCTGCCCCTGCACTGCTGGGGGGTGGGGTGATAGGGGACATGAGTGGGGGCCTGGTGGTGCTGCCCCTGCACTGCTAGGGGGTGGGGTGGTGGGAGACATGGGTGGGAGCCTGGTGGGGACTGCCCATGGTGGCTGGGGTGTGGGGGTGGTGGGAGACATGAGTGGGGGCCTGGTGGAGGCTGCCCCACAGTGCTGGGGGGTGGGGGTGGTGGTAGACATGGGTGGGAGCCTGGTGGGGGCTGCCCATGGTGGCTGGGGGGTGGGGGTGGTGGGAGACATGAGTGGGGGCCTGGTGGAGGCTGCCCCCACAGTGCTGGGGTGTGGGGGTGGTGGTAACATGGGTGGGAGCCTGGTGGGGGCTGCCCATGGTGGCTGGGGGGTGGGGGTGGTTGGGAGACATGAGTGGGGGCCTGGTGGAGGCTGCCCCTGCACTGCCGGGGGTGGCAGTGATAGTGGACATGAGTGGGGGCCTGGTGGAGGGTGCCCCACACTGCTGAGGGGGTGGGGGGTCGGAGACATGAGTGGGGGCCTGGTGGAGGCTGCCCCTGCACTGCTGGGGGGTGGGGGTGGTGGTAGACATGGGTGGGAGACTGGTGGGGGCTGCCCATGGTGGCTGGGGGGTGGGGGTGGTGGGAGACATGAGTGGGGGCCTGGTGGAGGCTGCCCCACAGTGCTGGGGGGAGGGGGTGGCGGTAGACATGGGTGGGAGCCTGGCGGGGGCTGCCCATGGTGGCTGGGGGGGTAGGGGTGGGTGGGAGACATGAGTGGGGGCCGGGTGGAGGCTGCCCCTGCACTGCTGGGGGTGGGGGTGATAGGGGACATGATGGGGGGCCTGGTGGAGGCTGCCCCACAGTGCTGGGGGGTTGGGTGGGTGGGAGACATGAGTGGGGGCCTGGTGGAGGCTGCCCCTGCACTGCTGGGGGTGGGGGTGATAGGGGACATGAGTGGGGGCCTGGTGGAGGGTGCCCCACACTGCTGGTGGGTGGGGGTGGTGGTAGGCATGGGTGGGAGCCTGGTGGGGGCTGCCCATGGTAGCTGGGGGGTGGGGGTGGTGGGAGTCATGAGTGGGGGCCTGGTGGAGGCTGCCCCACAGTGCTGGGGGGCGGGGGTGGTGGTAGACATGGGTGGGAGCCTGGTGGGGGCTGCCCATGGTGGCTGGGGGTGGTGGGAGACATGAGTGGGGGCCTGGTGGAGGCTGCCCCACAGTGCTGGAAGGTGGGGGTGGTGGTAGACATGGGTGGGAGCCTGGTGGGGGCTGCCCATGGTGGCTGGGGGGTGGGGTGGGTGGGAGACATGAGTGGGGGCTCGGTGGAGGCTGCCCCTGCACTGCTGGGGGGTGGGGGTGGTGGTAGACATGGGTGGGAGCCTGGTGGAGGCTGCCCCTGCACTGCCGGGGGTGGGGGTGGTGATAGACATGGGTGGGAGCCTGGTGGAGGGTGCCCCACAGTGCTGGGGGGTGGGGTGGGTGGGAGACATGAGTGGGGGCCTGGTGGAGGCTGCCCCTGCACTGCTGGGGGTGGGAGTGATAGGGGACATGAGTGGGAGCCTGGTGGAGGGTGCCCCACACTGCTGGGGGGTGGGAGACATGAGCAGGTGTGCTGGGTAGTCCCCAGTTTTGTGGGCTGCCTGCAGGGGCCGTGGAGGGTGTACAGGGAACACTTGTGAGGACCCACCCAGCCTAATTGCGTGTGTAACTTCCCGCGCACCCCTGTAATACACGTACCCAGCCAAATCGCGTGTGATAATTCCTGCGCACCCCTGTAATACACGCACCCAGCCAAATCGCATGTGATAATTCCCGCGCACCCCTGTAATACACGTACCCAGCCAAATCGCGTGTGATAATTCCTGGGTACCCCTGTAATACATGTACCCTGGCTAATCGCGTGTAAAACTTCACGCGTACCCCTGTCATACACGTACCCAGCCAAATCGCGTGTGATAATTCCCGCGTACCCCTGTAATACACGTACCCTGGCTAATCGCGTGTAAAACTTCCCGCGTACCCCTGTAATACACTTACCCTGGCTAATCGCATGTAAAACTTCCCGCGTACCCCTGATATAAACGTTACCCGCTTTGTGTTCCTTGTTTGGCAGCCCTGTAAACTGGTCCAGGGTTGGCGCAGCCCTTTGTGATGATTTAGCGATTTTGATGGCTTTTCCTTGCGCAAGGGCGTTCTTGGGGGCATTACTGGCACTGCTGCAGGGTCGCTGCGATACTCTGCGCCATGGCTGGTTTGGGAGCCTAAAATCCATGAATACGCTGTGCGCAGAAATCGGTTTTGGCGCACGCCCCTGGCGCAGACAATCGCACGCGGACACTCTGCGCCAGCCGCTTGCAACACTTTTCTGCGAAATTCTATGAATTACCCTGTCAGTGTGTGCCCTCCCCCCTGCATGACGGGAACGATATAAAAAATGATTGTGTTTCCCAACTCCTGTGAGAGAGGGGAGGCATACAAATTCAATTCACGCACCCTTGAGAGAAAGGAAAGACATAAACACTGAGTGTCTGCCCCCACTCTTGTGCACTCACCCCTGCAAGACCGTAGAGAAATAACATTTCTACACGCCCAGCGACACTGGAAATAAATTAATATAGAATGTGTGCCCTCATCCCTTCTAGGCATGAGAGAATAAATATTCAGTTTGTGTCCTCAATCCTGCGACAGAGAGAAGA
Organism: Ambystoma mexicanum; assembly: GCF_040938575.1. Classification (NCBI taxonomy): domain Eukaryota; kingdom Metazoa; phylum Chordata; class Amphibia; order Caudata; family Ambystomatidae; genus Ambystoma; species Ambystoma mexicanum. Next base: position 588,332,191 of record NC_090933.1, read on the forward strand.
TGTAAACATTGGGATTTTGCTGTCACCACTGCGAGACAGGGGAGACTTACAAATTGCACCGTAAGTCTGTAGAGCGCACCCCGGAAGCCCAGGGCACATAAGTTGCACACAAAAGCACACTTGCAGTGCCCCTGGCTTGTGGGGCCGCGCTCCACAGACTGTCTGGGTGTGAGAGGAGCATGCAGATCCTCCATCATTTAAGGAGGTGCAGGGGGCCCATAGAAGCCGGTGGTTGGGGGGTGGAACTCTCAACATGGAAGTGGACAGGGTCACACACAAAAGGTTGCACCCATGAGATTGCAACTTTATGTCCTGCAATCATGGGCACAGACTTTTGTGCGCGACCTATAGACATAGAATAACAATGTGTGTGTTTTCTCTCGTGTCTGGGAGTTGTAACAATACAGTCTTTGCCCCTGCTCCTGTGTGAGAGGAGAGATGTAAAATGTTAGAATGTTCACTCCCTCCTGGACACAGGAGAGACATACACAGTGTATCTCTCTGCCCCCACTCCTATGAGAGAGGAGAGATATCGAAATTGAATTTGTGTCCACTGTGAGACAAGAGAGATGTTATAATTTAGTCTGTGCCTCTTCTCTTGCGAATAGCATGCTAGAGGACAGCTTGGAGTTGCTATGATGGCTTTCCTTCTTTACCACTAAAGGGGAATGTGAACCAATGTACTGTTACAGTCATGCATTTAGTAGGATGCCCACTTGTCCAGCTATCAATAGTGAAGTGGACCTTGCCACCTTCTCACCTCTCCAAAGACTATCTCAATGCAAGAACTACTGCATCATACAATGCAGGTACATGCTTGCATCAAAAGAAGGTCAAGTTGGGAATATGACAATCGACATACACACTTATCATCAGCACTATGAAACTGTTGTTTTCAACAACGCTGTGTGGTAGTAGGTCTACTGCCAGCATTATCTCCAATTTAGCTTTATTCAGCTATGGTAGCTGTGGTTGTGGATGGTTGTGATTATACTTTTGACTGAACTCAAATGATTTGCTTAGGATACGCTGGCATCAAAGGCATTATTTCCCCATGCTTACTTTTTTTGGGTGCTGCTGATGGCACTGGCAGACACTACATTGCTTTGGGAACGGCACACCTCCCATTTCTGTATTTACCACCTTGGGCAGTGCCAGTATGCCACTGAGTGTACGCTGGCTCCTGGGGATATGCTGTGTAATATGTTGGTCCCACTATGGTTTATGATGCTATTTCATATGGTTCAGCAATGATGACATGCCCAGATTGCTCAGACACACACCCCACCTAACCTGAACCTGGGCAGTCTGTTTCCCCTGTTTTCTCCCCTCGTTGCTTGTTGATTCCTTCCTGCCAAATTGCCCACCCGCCCTGCCCCATTGTTTGCTCCTCCTCCCTTGTGCCTTTGCTTCCCTCACTGTGCACCTCCCCTATGACTTGTAAAGTGCACTGTTGTTTCCCGATGCTAGGTGTGAGCTTAATAAATACCATAATAATGATAATAATTATAATAATGACCTCTAACTTCCCATGTTATGCAACTTTTCTGTACTTAGTGCATGTGGCAAGTTGCTGTTCTTGACCTTGTACAGATAAACTCCATATCAAAGATATGAACTTTGGACTTACAGTAGTTATCATTGACTATTGAGCAGAGGCAGAAGAAGAGTGAACATGGTTCTCTGCAAGGCACTCAGGCACAAAATGGGGTACTGATTGCTGTGATGGTCTGGTAGGGGTTGCCATTGAATGACGTGCACCACCACCACCTCAGGACCTCAGATCAAATGCTTTGTTGAGTTAGTTCTACACTCTGAACCTGTTTAGATGATGTGGTGGCAGTAAGTTCCCTTTCAGGCTATGTTTGTTCCTCCAACCCTCTCTCTGTGCTACTGCTAATTTGTGACTCACAGTGAGTATCATGGCCTTAAACACCTATCCCAGTGTTCCCTCAGGAGATTAGTGGTAGTCAAAGTCCTGGTTATCATCATCATACTCAGTACCATCTCTACCATGGCCATCACTGACATCAGTGGTCAAAGTAGAGGAAGGGATAGGAGATGCACTTGGTGGGCTTAGATAAGCAACATTCTGCTCCTCTAACATGTGAAATTGGCCATGACTCTGCTGACTATGACCTACTGCTGAGAGCTGCAAATCCAAACCCCTCTTCAAAAACATCTCCATCAGAAACCACAGTATTAGCAGTCTCTTCAGCTGGCACCTCAACAGACCCTTGCATAACATGGACCTGTGCATTGGTCTGTTGCAACAAGAGAGAAGGAGATACATTCCACTTGTGCCAAACTCTGATCATAGGGAGGGTGAGGTTTGTGCTGGCTGTACTCAAGTGGCAGAAACTGCTAAGCCAGAAATGTCACTGGAAGGACTTGTAGCCACTGCCACAAGCAGAATTGCAATGCTTGCAGTACTTCTTAGAGCAGTGGTGGATGCACAACTTGTGGATATTCACTAAAGTTTTACTATTCTACTGCTCAAAATTGGTGCTTCCATGGAAATTGCAGTAGCTACTCTTGCTGCAGTTAACCATGCAACTTTTCCATTGTACCTTTCCACTCCCCATCCCACATTAGGGCACTGGTTCTAGGACATTTTCAGTGGTGTTGCTGTTTGCCTTAAACACCAATGACATTGGCAGACCTTTGTCCCAGAGAAGACATGTGTTGTATACTCTTGCACCTGACCTCAACTCAACTTCTGAAAGTAGCTGGAATATTCACTTGTGTTAAATCATGTTCCTCTTGAATCCTACTGCTTTCAACCAGATGTTGTGTTGTGTCACACAGCCAATCAATCTACCATAATAATAATAATAATAAAAATTAGGCATTTATATAGCGCTACGAACCCTGAGGTATCTGAGCGCGGCTTAGTATTACCCACGGTGTGTGGTGCTCATTTATCAACCTCAGTAGCATGAAAGGCTGAGTTTGGCCCCGCCAAGATTCGAACCTGCGTTAACAGGCTCTGCACAGATGTCAAAGTGAGTGCGCTACTCGCTGTGCCACTTGACCAGCTTCACAAATACCCACCATACAATGGTGTTCTCCAGCAATTATTCAGACTTGTTTTTCTGATCACCCTAAACAAATAAACTGCTTGTTTTCTCTGTGGGTGTTCCCCTTCAAACAAGCCGACTCAGAGCAGAGTTCTGTACCACCCTATTGCTCAGTGTGCTTAATTGGCGGTGTTTTGCATCAAGCAGCCAATCAAACTGCAGCTTATGCTTGCCACCTGTGATCCCACCACCAACAACAATATTTTCAGCACCCCCACACATGTCTCTGTTCCCAATAAGCTTTACAACTACTTGTGTTCTGTTTGAGTGCTCCCACTCAAACAAGCTGGCCCAGCACACATTCCTCCTCTGTCTAACTGTTCGATGGTTAAGCAGGTGGTGTATTGCGTCACACAACCAATCAACCTGCCACTAGTGCCAACCAACTGTGATGTCCCTAGCAACAATGTTTCCAGCATCCCAAAATATGTTGTTCACAACCTATCCAAATTCTCTCCTATAATATTGAGGGGGTAATTCATAGAATTCGGCACACAAGTGGCGCACGCGGCTGGCGCACAGAGTGCGCGTGCAGCAGTCTGCGCCAGCAGTGTGAGCCAAAACCCATTTCAGCGCACAGCGTATTCATGGATTTCAACATCCATAACCAGCTGTGGCGCAGAGTGGCACAGCGACCCTGCAGCAGCGCAGTAACACCCCCAACCCCGCCCCGTTCACCAAAAACATCTCACAAATCCCCTACATGGCACAAAGGCCAGTGGACTAGCATACGGCCCCCAACCACAGAAAACTCCCTGCGCACCCTTCGGAATACATGTACCCCGCTCGCACTAGCAAAAATGCGTGTAAAAGTCCATGCGCACCCCTCGGAATACACGTACCCCACGCAGCCCTCGGAATACACATACCCCGCCCACGCTAGTGAAAACGTGTGTAAAAGTCCACGCGCACCCCCGGAATACACGCAGGCAGCCCAGCCACCCTCCCCATGCCCCACAGGCAGCCCATCCACCCTCCCCATGCCCCACAGGCAGCCCACACCACAGGGGGGACTTTTTCCACGCATTTTACCCATTGCGAGCGGGGTATGTGTTTTCCGGGGGTGCGCATGAACTTTTACACACGTTTTCGCTAGCCTGGGCGGGCTACGTGTATTCCGAGGGGTGCGCATGGACTTTTACATGTGTTTTCGATAGCGCAAGTGGGGTACGTGTATTCCGAGGGGTGCGCGTGGCCTTTTACAAGCAATTTGGGAGTGCGGACTAGCCTACACCCCTGGGCATGCCCTGCAGGCAGCCCACACCACGGGGACTAGCCTACACCCCTGGGCATGCCCCGCAGGCAGCCAACACCACAGGGGACTAGCCTACACCCCTGGGCAAACCCCGCTGGCAGCCCACATGGCACTATGCACTTGGGAGCACGGACACATGTCCCCCACCCACCCAGCAGTGACGGGCACCTGCCAGCAGGCCCCAAATCATGTCCCCCTGCACTCCCACCCACCCAGCAGTGACGGGCACCTGCAGGCAGGCCCCGACTCATGTCCCCCTGGACCCCCACCCACCCCCAATGACGGGCACCTGCCAGCAGGCCCCGACTCATGTCCCCCTGCTCCTCCACCCACCCAGCAGTGACGGGCACCTGCCAGCAGGCCCTGACTCATGTCCCCCTGCACCCCCACCCACCCAGCAGTGACGGGCACCTGCCAGCAGGCCCAGACTCATGTCCCCCTGCTCCCCCACTCACCCCCATTGATGGGCACCTGTCAGCAGGCCCCGACTCATGTCCCCCTGCACCTCCACCCACCCAGCAGTGACGGGCACCTGCCAGCAGGCCCTGACTCATGTCCCCCTGCACCTCCATTCAACCCAGCAGTGACGGGCACCTGCCAGCAGGCCCCGACTCATGTCCCCCTGCACCCCCACCCATCCAGCAATGACGGGCACCTGCCAGCAGGCCCCGACTCATGTCCCCCTGCACCCCCACCCACCCCCATTGACGGGCACCTGACACATGGCCCACCAAACAACATGTCCTAACAAAACAGACCCATGTCCCTAATGCCAACCCAAATCCCCCTTGCCCCCAGTACAAGCATGCAACCACCCACAGCACCCACTCCCAAATTACCCATGCCATGACAGTCTTAAAAGAACCACCATGCCCATGCATGAATGCACAACAGAGCCACACAGTGGCAACACATGACTGAGGCAATGTTCATTGAGACATGCACAAAACCAATGATAGAACATAACAACAATCATGAAGTTAGAAAGACATTTATTAAAAACATAAGGAAGTAACATAGAGGAAATCAAACTTGAAAATCCATATACAATGGTAGATATGACCCAAAAAAATGGTAATCCAATGAAACAAAAATGAACGTCATGTTGAATAAAAAAGTGGTCCATTGCCAATGTCAATAAGAAAAAAAATAATCCAAATAAAAGAAAACCATTGATCCATGAGAAAATTAAAAAAGAAAGTATGTACAAGTCTGCAACTATATACAATGGAATTCCAAATGGTCCATGATCCACAAACAAAAGGAAACCTTCAAAAAAGTCTTATGAATAAAAAACTATATACACGAAGTGGAGCAATGTCCATGAACTCCAAAATAAAAGAAAAAAACAAAGAAACCTAACATTAGCGGGGGCAAGACCAACGGCTAACTTGTGGATGGATGTTCCGGGCCAGGCCATCATCGAACTCCATGTCGATATTCCGGAGGCGGGCCTCTTTCCTGGCCTCGAGGTCTCGCAGGGATGCAGTCATGGCCTGTTCCAACTCCCTGCGAGTTGCCTCGAGGCACTCAGCCTGCCTCAATGCCCTGTGCATGGAGTTCTCCCCCTGACCATAGTGAGCTGTGCCTCCCCCGCCCGCCGCCGCTCTGCATTTATCCACTGGCTCAACCGCTGCCACATGGAAGACACTCCCAATCCAAGGTCCTCCTGCCCTCTGGCCGATGCCTGCCCTTGTGATGTTGAAGGCCCGAGCCATCATGTCTCCCACCCTGAGCCTGCTGCTGCCGTGCATGTGCCCTGTTGGTCGATGCCTGCACGTCCTCCTCTTGCTGGGGTCCAGTTGTTGGGGTGGCCACCCCTGCTGGCCCTCCGACTCCCGACTGTGGCAGGGATGTGTCCTCCACCAACCTGGCCGCTGGTTCAGGGGCAGCTCCACAGGGTGCCCAGGTGATACTTGGGCAGGCAGATGGCATGGAGGACGACTGGCGCATAGGGGGCTCAATTGAGGAGGGGGTCGCTAGAAGATCCAGCACACGGAGGAACCCAGTCTTGCTGACCCGTCCTAGTAGGTCGATGCGGTCAATGAGGTATTCGAAATGACGTGCATTGTCCTCATGAGAACCCTGCACGTCATCCCGAATACCACTTTGACGCAACACCACACCAGCTAGGACAGGCACAACATGGTCCCGGATTGCCACGTCCACAGGGAGAGGAAGGCCAGTTGTTGTGTGCGCATCCCCTCCCTGAAAACGGGTCTCGGCGGAGGCATCCCTGCTGGTGCCGGATGATGCAGTCACAGGATCGGGGACAGGATTACACACAGGCACCTCCGTGGCAGCCTGTGATGCCTCCTGTCCCTGGACTGCACCAGTGGAATCCCCCCTCCGGGCCCCATCCGTGAGCCTTCCACGGCCTCCTCCTCAACCAAACCCCCCACCAACCTGATGACTCCATGCCATCTACCTCCATAGGCCCCTGTGGGGGCTCAGCTGCCCCTTCTGCTGCCGAGGAGTCCACCTCCAACCTTCGCCTCTTGGACATTCCCTTGGCAGCTGTGGCCGTGGACGTGGCACCAGACTCCTCACTCCCCAAAGAGATGACAACGTGGGAGGGGAGCTGGGCCTTGCGTCTCCGGCTGGCGGTGTGATCCCTGCCGCTGTGCTCCACAGCACCGTCTCTGCCCTCTTCATCAGTTGACGCTGCAGACAGGAAGAGACAGAACACAGGCATCAGGGCACTGTACAATGGTCTGATACACACATGAACGTTGCACATGAATGGCAGTGTCAAAGTTCATAGATGGCATCACACTCCTCAATACACATATCATTAGAACCCACACACATGCGCAAATTAACAGGAATGTTGCAACGGGCAGCAGCATCCATACACATACAACAGCATGAACATCCAAAGGTTAGCCTGACGTCACATGCAACACAGGGAGTGCCGAACACATGCACACACGCCACCAGACATACATGCATCTGTACATCTCCACCACCTGTCACAGTGAAATCATCTGCAACTATGTCACATCTGCCAATCAGCATCCTACATGTCGGTGTCACATGTATCCATGGTGTATCACAGTCACGCACATGTCAAATACGCACACACACGCACATGTACACCGTGCACGTACATGAAGGTGGAACCAGCATCCATGTGTCATGCTGACATGTGTGCGTCTCCACATGCATTCGTGCATCATGCATTGGAATACACACACCATTGATGTGCCTCACCCATGACTGGAGTCACATGCGGCAGGCTCATGTCCCTGCACATACACATCCATATATGGGCCTTTCAAGACATATGTCCAAGCTGCACACACCTGGCACACCTCAACATGCACTGCATCCAATCAGTACAAATGGACACTTACCGCTCGACTCGGACGGGTATCCCTCTCAAGGACCTGGAGGTGAATCGCTGGGCGTATACTTTCCAGGACCCTCATCTGGACGTTGGTAAGGCCGACTCAGCACCCCCCTGCATCCGCTGCCTCCAAGAGGCGCCGGCCTTCCTGAGGTGTCAAAAGAGAAATTATATTGTGCCTCCTATCGCAATAAATATATGTATATTGGCCTACGCCAAGCTGCTCACAAGTCGCTTGCGAAGAAATCCGTGTTGCAAGGTCCTGACCTTAAAAGTCAATGTAAGCTGCCATTTTAGGTCAATCCGCCATTTTAGGTTTGCTTTGTAAAGTCACCCTGTGAGTTAAAATGGTGGGCGATGTCATTCTAAAATACAACATGGCCATCTTGACCTCTGTATGTAGCTAATATGTAACTTGCCTGCAGGCCACTTATTGAGGTCGTGAACTGAGACCTTGTCCTTCGTTGACCTGTGTGTAAAGGATTACTCGTGCAATGAAACTAATCCGCGAGCATATGTTAACAACAATGTATTCAAATACTGAACGTAGAACACTTGTTTAACTACATTGTATTAATGTTTGAGAAGACCTGCATGGGAAATCCCAGAATACACAGTTGCCGTATAGGCTTGTTGATATATGTATTAAAAGCAAACCAGTTATATGCGGATGTACGAGACTTGGCATGAACCCTAGATCGGTGATGTATTAGCGGAATATTAACCCAATGTAGGGCTGGACATCGTGCTCACAAAGAGTATAAAAGACCAATGCATTCTAATGTACAGCGTCTCTCACTGAACACACTGAGCCACGCTGGAGTTCGGTGTGTTGCACTGAGGGCCTATAGCTATCTGATTTTGCTCTGTTCTTCGTAACTGGATTCAGTATAAAATAAAGTACTTTGTATGTACCTTTGTAACCCGTGTTCGGTGTATTTCCTTTTGGGGTACTCAGCCTCGATATTTTGATTATGTTTTCACAGAGGGTCCTGGACTTGAAGTCCTCCCAGCGCTTCCGGACATGTTGTATGTCGCGGGCTGCCACCCCCTCCATGTTGATGGCAGCCACGATGTCCTTCCAGATCCTCTTCCGTCCCTCATTGTAGGTGCGTGGTCTTCCAAAGAGGGCAGCATAATGCACCAGGACTTCCTCCACCAGGATACCAACTTCTGCCACACTTAAGCTGGTAGCCCTATGCCTCTCTGGCTCGGGGTTACGAGTGGTTTCCGATGGTGTTTGCCCCGACATGGCAACCCCCGAGGCAGGTGTGGGTGGGCAACTGGGTCCTGGTGCTGGGCTGTGGAGCGATGGAACTTCAGTCGGGAGTCTTCTGTTCCAGCAGGGTTGGTCACAGCAACTGGACCCCTGCAGATGGCTGACATGCAGGCACCAAATAGCAGGGCACGTGGCCAGCAGACAGGCAGGCAGGCAGCAGCAGATGGCTGGTGGGAGTTGGCTCGGGGCTCTGGGGGGCGGTAATTCGGCCTTCTGGGCAGGAGCGTGGTCTTCCGTGTGTTGTCACATGGCCAGCTTGATATGGAGTGATTTGGCACGTGAAAAAACAGCACGTCAGCATGTAATTTGAGGAAAGTCCCTTAGCGCGTAAGCACGTCTGTGACATAACACGCGGACGGCCGTTTCCCTGGCACGGGTTGAAGGTCCCTCGTGGGTTTCCATCGCTCTGTACGTGCTTTTCGTGGAAAGCGGTGCGTGTGTTTTCCAGACGTTGGGGTTCACACGTGATTACTTCACAGCGGCTACAGTGCGTACTTCTTTTGGCGTGGGTGTTGGCTACGCATTCTTCTTCCACACGCAAGGTAGACAGTGAGTTGCACATGCTATTTCTCCTACTGCGGGTGTCCCTGTTAGTCGCTTACCCCTATTTATTGGGCATACTAGCCTGCGTGTTGATCACGTATGCATTTTTTGTGTTACTGGCTGCCACAGCATACTGCGTGTGTTTTTTTACATGCACGTTGGCTACAGGGGTTGTGTATCTCTTTTTCTTGATTTTTTGGGATGCCTGAGCATTGCGTGACACGTCATCTCTCCTAGGGGGCCACAGAATGGGACATTCATCGTAGCTGTATATACGTGTTTGCTGTTTGCACGCACATTTGTGATGCGCAGGAACGTTACCACCTGCCCTCGTGTGGCGGACGTGTTTAGGCCTGTGCGTGTCTTTGGCCGTGCGTGGGTTTCCCCTATTCGATTCCATGAATACATGTAGTTCGCGTACATGTGGACGTTCCGTGTATTTCCTGCAGTACTTCCCCAGTTACGCCTTCTTTTTCACGCGTTGTTCCCCATTCAACGTGTTCCGCCCCATGTTCCGCCCCCTTTTTGGTGTGTGCGCTGACTTTGTGCACTTTGCCTGTGCGCGTCATGCACAGCGTTCTGGATGTTGCAATGACATGTGCACCCATGTACGCCACGCGCAGATTTGGCGCACATCCCGGGGAAAACATGCGCAGGGCCTTCCATGAATCACACGCGTGCGTGTGCGCTTGCTTTTTCACGCTTGTGCCAGCTTGCGCCATGATTTTCAGCACACATTTATTCCATGAATCAGCCCCTAAATGCATAACATGCAATGGTGTTCCAAAAATGCTTTACCTAAAAATGAAAGAAAATGCTTCAGCTCCTAAAAGCAACCGACACAAACCCTTTCCTTTTAAATGTTCCTTCTTTTGATCTCTGCCTGAAAATATATAAAATGCACAAAATTAAATTATGTTTTGTTTATAAGCACAAAAATCCTTACCTAAAAAAAAGAAAATAGAAAAAAGCTCCAACTCTCAAACAGTAAAAAAAACAATTCCACACAAGCCTCCTCCCTCTCTGAAAGATTCTCAGCAGCTTTTGAGAATTTCCAACAGGCCTCTCCTCTGTATAGCCAGATGAATTTGCCTGCCTAAACTTGTTTACCTGAATTTCTTTAAAGTTTTTATGGTTGGCAGATCACAAATATTGTGAACATTCTGGTGATCAGGTATTCAGGGATTCAGACAAATAATTCTGCCAGGGTTTACTTTTAAGGCGTGCTTTGGAATTGATTTAAAAATATTGAGAAAGTAAATGTCATTGATATGCAGTTGAGTGTGGCTATCATAAGATTTTAGAAGCGTTACATGTGTATTGCTTGAGTTGTTTCGATTGCACGTGTAAGATTTAAAGGTATTGCTTTGAGGTGCATTTTAGGTCCGATCTGTAGGCATTATTTTTGGGGATTTTGTATCTTTGATTTGTGTGAGTTTCTATTGTATATTATTAGTTGATTTAGCATATTTGAGATTTTTGTTGTGATAGAATCATTTGAACGCAATATTTCATTATGCCATATATTTTGTTATGTGTGATTAGTTTTCATGTTTGTTGAGGTATTTTTTTTCATCCTGATTCCATGTTCTAGTTTTGTAGGAAGGGACTGTTTTAACATGTCTACGTTATTGCCATTTTTTCAGGTACGTTTTGAATTAGGAATTTTACTTTGTACTGAATTGTATTATTTTATTATTTATTATTTTGTGTGGTCGTATCCTGGTTATTGATCCCTGTCACTTGTGCGACATCCCACAATGCATTCCTTCACTCTACACACTCCATACCAACATTTTGCTTCAGTAGGTACAAGACACAAATAAACTCTGTAGCTTTTATTGATATTTCAATTAGTTATATTCAGTAAAGTAGAAATAAGAGAGAGGGTACATCAATTTCAAGATTCTTCAAGTTCCCACATATAGGCAATTATGATCCATAGAATATCAAAAATATTTACACAAAATCTTATTCCAAAGACGAAATGCAAATGTTAATGTATGTCTCAAAAACTTCCAATGAAAAAGTTCCATCCACAATAATTCTAGCAACATCTCAGTGCACATCACATCACTACATGACAGTAATCTTCAAAGTGTGGTGCTCGCTACCATTGGGGGCCCAGAGACATGCTCATAGTGGCATGCATTTCCAATCTGGAAAAGCTGATTTTGAATGCTGCTGAATGCAAGTTAGGCAACCAGATTCAGGTGTGCATCTTGGAGTCCCTTCGAGGCTCAGAGAAAAGGACACAGTTAGAAAGCAGGAATATAGGAGATGAGAAGAGAGATGGAGCTGGGAAGATGCACACAAAAATTGTGAACTCAAGAGATGATAGGACATACATGCATTTAGAGAAGTAACAGACCTATGGGCATCGTCATTTGTCAGAACCATAGACCCAACCAAACAATTGCATTGTACTTTTAAGAATCTGCGTATTGTTCACGCTTCCAATTTTGTACTAAATGTTGCTGCTTAAACATATTCACAACATGTCAACAACTTTCTAAAGTTCATTTTCAAAGAACTCAGTGGCTCAAGAAATGGATTTGCATGCCTACTATAATATCTATAAGCAGTGTTCGTGAGAGCCATAGGCCAAGTGCAAATCTGCACTTTTTAATCAATCCGTTGGTTTATCGTCCTTTTTCCTTGTCATCGCTCGAGTATGCAAATGCTGAAATTCTTCTTATTGTCTTGCTTCTGAATCGATCATTAGGGGTGTGTCTGCCTCTCCAATGCAGGTTTTAACATTGCTGATGTGGATCCATGCTCTTATGCCTTGAACATTTACAACAGAGGGAGTAATGTCTTCCAAAATGAATGGTCCAACAAATCTAGGTTTGTGCCACTTTCTAGTAAAGTTCCATATCACTATTGTGTCACCAATAAACAATCTAGGTGCTGATAATAATTTAGAAACTCCAGCTGCTGAATGGTTTTCATCTGTGTTCTGAGACCGACCCCCCTCACGCTTGAGTTGATCTGAAATGACAGAGATACTACCGGTCATGCATGTTGTTAAGTACTCATTTATTTCATTTCCTAACAGTTTTGCAGTATTCTGGGCATCACTTCTGCTCCTCGATGGAGGAGTCAGAGGCATTTTCATTTGGCTTCCTGTCACTAATTTGTGGGGCCTGAGATGATGGTGCGAACTAGGCTCAGTCCTTAGGACACATAACGCTAAGGGCAGGCCATATAGCCATCCCTTTTTCAGTGTCAATTTTACCTTGGCGACTATCTCCTTTAGGAGCTCATTGAGTCTCTCAAATATCCTGTTTGCGTTTGGGTGATAAGCAGAAGAAAATGTATGTTTAATATTCAATAGCAATCCTATTGTTCAAATACTTCATTAACAAAACATGGCCCATTATCTGATCTCAACACTTCACACACTCCCCATCTTGAAAAGACTTCACCCACTAAAGATGTTGCTGTGCAAGTGGCATCAGTGTGTGTACAAGGATCTGCTTCGATCCACCTGCAGAAGGGACATACCACCACTATCAAATACCTATATCCACCACATGCTTGCAGCATGTCAACCCAATCGATATGTAAATTCTGAAAAGGCCTATTCGGTGGAGGAAACACACCTCTAATTGTTTGCAGTGTGTAATTTACTACATAAAATGCAACGTGTTTTAACAGGTTCGACACAAACTAGTTTTCTGCAATAGTTGCAGTGAAACTCTCACTATTTATATGCGCTGGGTAGTGCAGCTGTTCAAGCGCTACCTTCAATAATGTTATTGGCATCACTGACTTTCCAGTACTGTCCTGTCACCACAATACTTCTGGGGGGATAAAGAACACCCCCTTTGTTTCCATAATTGTTGGTCTTCCTGTGGTGCGCTGCCATGGATTTCCATTAACTGAGCTCTTGCTAAATGGTTAAATCCTTCTTTTACCATCACAATCTTAACCACCTTTTCCTTGACTTCTAGAGCATCAAAACTAGAAATCTCTGGTGTGTATGCAACCCTTTTGGCTTCTGCATCTGGGGTTTAGTTCCCGCAAGAAAAAAAATCAGTTTGCATAGTATGTACTGCGCATTTAACTAGCGCTATTGCTATTGGGAGTTGTAGTGCCTTAATAAGCCTGTCCAATAGTGATGCATGTTGCACTGGAGTGCCGCCCGCTCGAAGGTAGCCACTTCTTTTCCAACATGCTAGCCCTGCATGTAAAGACGACGTCACATAGGCGGAGTCACTGTATATCGTCACATCCTATCCTTTGTCTTTTTCAAGCACCACAATGAGTGCTACCAATTCTGCCGCTTGTGCTTAAAAGTGAGCTGGTAGTATTGCACTTGCTACAACCTCAAATTCACTGTTTGCTCTATGCCTCATCACAGCGGCACCAAAATGCCTTTCCCAATATTTCTGATCCATTTTTGAAGAACCATCAATAAAGAGAATCTCCCCACCTGACTGGCCCTCATTACGACCCTGGCGGAAAGTGACTGACCTGACCGCCATAGCGTAAATAGCGTTTCCGCCATTGCACGACGTAGCAAAGTGCGGCTAATTCCGACCCATCGGGCACGAGCACTACGCCATGGCGGAAGTGCAAAGTCCGCGATGGCGGAAAAGTCCCCAAAACGACCCTCACCGCCGTCGTACGGCGCACTAGGTGCAATTCCGCCACCCATCTGAGCGGTCACCGTAATGAGCGGCAATCGGAAAGTACGGTGACCGTAAATATACGGAAACGGAAGCCAAAAAATGGTCCCGGAACGGGAAACAGCACGGCGTACACCTATAAAATCAGAATTTCCACACAACCATTAAAAATACTACCCTGAGACACATCCCAACCCGTCATCCACCCCAGTGAAAGCAATAAAAATGGGAAAAGTTGCGAAAAAAGCGTGCGACCGCAAGCGGCAGGTCCACTTCTCCCGTGAGGAACTCACGGTGCTCACGGAGACCCTCCAGGAGAATGCTGCCGTCGTGTTCTCCACGCAAATGACCAGGACGGCACTTGCGAACAAGAAGGCCATATGGGCCCTGGTGGCACAGCGGGTAAGTGCGGTGGGGACCGCACCCCGCAACCCACAGCAATGCAGATAGCGATGGGACGACCTGCGGATACGCATCCGGAGCATACTTTCTGCCAACCGAAACATAGCCACAGCTACCGGGGGAGGATCGGAATCACCCATCAAGTTGACCCCCTGGGAAGAAATCTGTGCCTCCACCATTGGAATGGAGAGTATAGAGGGAGTCGGAGGGATGGAGAAAGGAGTGCAGACATCCGAAGAATCAGGTAGGTGGCCCAAATAAAACTATGCCAAATCCACAATGTCCAATCATGTGAAGTACCATGTGTCCACATAGTCCAACAGTAACACATGTCCAGGAGAATGTCCACATACATCGGCCTGATAGCGCACTTTAAAACTCACATTAAAAACATAAATAATTAAAAATCCTAAAAACACCCCCTACACGTGCAGCAGGCACACCCTAACTGCAGGCTGCAATACAACTGCATCCTCAATCCACACAAAAATGAAACCACCCCCAAGGCCCCGACCCAAATCACCCTCAGGTACCACCCCAATGCATGTGATACATTGCCATTCCAATTTCAACAGACCCATTAATAACGCTCGCCCTCCTTTACTCCACCACAGGGTCCGATTCAAACGACGAGCTCCAGGACAACCCTACCAGCACACCTGCAAAGAGGGCCAAGACCAACGGCCAAAGACCCTCCACCTCAGCTGCACGCATCAAGACACGGCAGCAGCACAAATCAAGTGACAGCACACAGGAGGGAACTTCAACAGGCACCCCAGCAGCCAGCATGCCCACAACACCACCACCACAGGTCCCCCCAAGGGATGCCACAGAAGGCACTGCTTCTGGTGGCAGCAGCACCATAGGTGATACTGCATTAATGGCAGCATGCTCCGACACAGAAAACGGGAATGTCGAAGCAAGATCCATCCATGACCTGTCTCAATCCCCCTGTTTGTTCCATCCCGTACACCATGAGGATACCACGCAGGGGCACCCACAAGACGACGACTGGCCATCCCCCGCAAGCCCTGTGGCAAGGCAACATGAGGTTACCAGCCCCTCTGTGACACCACCGCAAATGGCCATGGCACAGCAGAGGCAACAGTCCCTCGACCAGGTGATCGAGCAACAGCAGCAACTGGCCACGCTCCTCAAAGACCATGCCGATGAATGTGGGGGTACTAAGGCAGCCATAGAAACAGCAACTGAGACACTAAGGGCAAAAATGGAGAGTAGCACCGAGAGCCTGAGAGTACAAATGGAGAGAAGCACCGAGAGCCTGAGGGGGGAACTGCATGCGACGTCCAAAGACGTATGTGCCGAACTTGCCGCAGTGCGCCGTGTGCTCACTGAGCTCTCACAAACCCTTAGGGACATGCATGGACGTGAGCAGGCAGAGACATCATCCGTTGCAAGTTCCGTCCAGGGCAGCCCCCAGCGTAGATCTGGGAGGAACCTGCGCTCCACAGGCAGGGGTGCCCCTGATACCCCCAGAGGGGGCTTGCAATAGCGACTGCCCACTGACAATGAGCATCTTTGGACACTGGTGTTCGGGGGGGAGGTAGGAGGGTGGAGGGGGTGTGTTGGGCTCACTTGGGTGGCGGGTCGATGGGGTGTGTAACATAATTTCACATATGCTATAAACATTTCACAATCATCCAATGAGATGCGTGGACATTGATGTTTGTGTACGAGGCCATTATAGGCGTACAGTCCATATTGTGCATGTTCCAGACACACACAGTGCCACGAGTCCCGTGTCCATGTATCAGCCACCAGGCGTGAGTGCTAGAAGCATGCATCTATGAGATGCTGACGAATCTCACGGCCCTCCTGTGCCTCACGGACTCCTTGAGGTGCTGCCACATCCCCACCCTCATCATGACCATCATCAGGTGCTTGCAGTTCTGCGTCAGGGGGCATGGGCACATTTCTACGTACGCACATGTTGTGTAGCATGACACATGCCATGACCATCTTTGCAACCTTCTCATGGCGGTACAGGAGTGCCCCGCCAGACCTGCTGAGGCAGCGGAAACGAGCCTTCAGTAGGCCGAATGCCTGTTCAATGACTACACGGGTACGTGAGTGGGCATGGTTGTAGTCCTCCTCAGGCTGGTTCTGTGGGTTCCGGAGTGGTGTAAGGAGCCATCTCTTCAGTGGATACCCGGCATCACCTGTATGTGGACAATAAAGGATGTTTGTGGAATGACATTGCTACGTACGCCCCCCCCCCCTCCTGCCAGGTCATTGCCGCATCACATAACCCACATTATCATGCATGAAATGAGACTCACCGAGTAGCCAGGATCTGTTCCCTGCGTGTCGCTCCATGTAGCGTGGTATTCTAGAGTTCCTCAAGACCATAGAATCATGGGTTGATCCAGGAAAGCGTGCACAACAATGTGTAATGATCCTGTTGGAGTCACACACCATTTGTACATTCAGAGAATGAAAGTGTTTTCGGTTGCGGTACTGGGCCTCCATGGCATGTGGGACGACCAATTCAACATGGGTGCAGTCGATGGCACCAATGCAACCCGGTATGCCGCCAAGTGCATGGAATCCCACTTTTGTGTTCGTAATTTCCTGCTCCGAGCGTGGTAGAGAGATGTAGTCGTCTGCGTGCTTCAGGAGGGCATCGAGCACTTGCAATAGTGTCCGTGAGAACAGTGGCTGTGAAATGCCATGCAACTGTCCGACTGTGTGCTGGTAGGTGCCTGTGGCCAGAAAGTGGAGTACAGACACCACCTTCAGTAGGGGTGGGATGGCGGTTGGGCTATATATCATGCTGACAAGGTCAGCCTGTGTCATGTCCACAATGGCGGTTATGGTGTCCCGGTCCAAACGGTAGAGGGTGTGGATCTGCTCATCCGTGAGGTTGAACGGATGTGCTCGGAGGCGTGGGATTGCGGGCTGCCTGCGTGGTGGTAGTGGCTGTGCTGGCAGGCCTTGCTGGGCCTGCCTTGCCCTCCTCCTCCTCCTGCGTCTCCTCTGTGCGGCCGGTTGTTGTAGTAGTTGCTGTTCGTCTTCTTCTTGTAGTTGGAGTACTTGCAGTGCTATCAGGTCCCCCAGGGCCAACATCGCTAGTCCTGCCGGTAGCATTTTGGAGTGGGTGTGGTTGTGTGAGGGGGTTGGGTGTGCAATTTATGTGTTTTCAAGCTGTATAGCCTCCACCTGTGGTGATTCATTCCACCTGTGCAAGCTGCAATCCCCTTTGGGCGAGCACGTCCCGCACGCAACGCTGCAATTCGACGCATGGCATCTTGCTATTACAATCATGTATTTGATCCCGATGGCAGTGAAATATTGGCTCATATGTTCATTCTGCTATGGTCCCATTGTTTCCCATACTATCTTTGCAGTCGCGAACAAACTTGTGAAGGGTCAGTGGAATGTAGTACTCGATTAACGGTGGACCCTCATGCAGCACTGTACCGCGGCTCAACGACGGGCGGGGCGTCCCATTTGTGAGTGGAGCCACTTTGCATTTCCACACATTGCCGCACTACATGGATGGATTTGTGATTTCAAGCGGTCACAGATGCCTTTTCGACGTGATGTTGCAAATGAGGAATTCGAAGGACGGCGCTTTCGGTCTTCAGCTAGCGGCGAGGAGACGCCCACAGGTCTGCCTGCAAATATAACATCCTATTGTTTAATGTCCTTGGGACAGGGGCCATGGCGAGAATGCAATGATTGATATGAATAGTATGGGATGCGCAATAGCGTGGTGGACGATAAGGCAGGACGTTCCCAAATACATGTTACTTCACAACACTGGAATCCCGGCCTGGAGCACAGTGGATTTTGCAGACTGCATTACGCACAGACTCAATGGAAATTGCACATGTTATGTGAGTACATAATCAGGCGTTTTCATACCGGGATGAGGGAATGATGTATGGATGCATGGACAGCTGATTTGATGGAGAGTTTGCCATGTACGGGGCTTTTGGGAATCTATCCACCTCCCCTGCGCTATGTGATGCAGAGCTGCCATAGTGGGACCATCGTCTATCTGGCCTTGTTGAACCCTCCCTGTCTCGACGCGCCTTCAAACACTTGTGTCTATGCACGTTACTAATCCCATCGAATGGATTCTGTTTTGACAGACGCATGCACACAAACACTCGTTTGTAATAGTGTTTTCACCTCGATATTTATAGTTATGATTCGCAAGTGATATTTGGGTGGGAATAATCCTTTGGATTGGGCTAGCATGCATATGGCTGTGGTTTAGTGTGATCATTGAAGTGAGTGATACGAATCAAGTTCAGATGGCCATTATATTCATTTTCATTTCATTTGGGTGACAGGTATCTCCTCCCCTTTTGCCGCTGCCATCTGTATGCCACTCCTGCAGATGGCTTCTACTCCCGACACCTGCTGCTTCGAGTTAATCAGTGGAGCACCATTACGATCTTATGGGACGATCGCCAATGGGCCACATGCCCTTACGCGGTACTAGTGGCTAGGAGCGACATTTCGACCTTTCAGCTGGACTAGTGGCTACCTAATGGAATGGCCCTGCGGTTCTAGGCGCTTCCATGTTGCCTTTTTGGACGTGAATGTAGCCCCTGTGTACCATGAACGAACAGGGCGTCACACAAGAAGAAGCTGGTCATTTATTGCGGATGCAGCCCACAATGATGAAATATGTTTTGGGGTTCATGACCTAATGGCTGTATGGGCTTGGTGATTTTGTGGTGCATTAAATTTCTCATCTGATATTAACCGTGTAGCGTTCTTCTTTGCAAGTGATGTAGCATATTCCTATTTGTGGAGCGATGTATTGTGAGTATATCTGCATTGGGTTCCGGCTTGTGAGTATAGTTGCGTGGTACTGTACTGGCCGCGTTTGCCTACGAAGCCCGGTGTGGTCAGGGATGGGGGCTGCCATTATGACTGTTTTGATGATGTCATGCTCAGGGGCGGGGGATTAGCTTTTGTGTAACAGATGCCGGTCAGCCAGGTGGGTTGGTGGAATGATGTGATTATCAGTATATGGCTGGTCACAGGTGCCTGTGTTTGCGTGCGTTTCATGGAGGGAGACTGAGGTCATGTCCATTGGTATAGCTTCTGTATTCGTGCCATCTGTGCCCTGCAGCTCCCATTGGCCCCTCTTGAGATGTGCCTGGCTGCTCAGTCACTCTGCCAACTTGTGTGGTCCATGCTTCTGCTGATGGTTGGTTTGTTTACTGGCAGGAGTACAGGGCTGGTGCAGTCTGACTCAGGATACTGCTTTGAATGTTGCCTTAAACTGGTGTCAGTCGATGGGGGGGGGCCTGTTTTTGTTTGTCTCATTGTTCTGCTCATGTTGCTGTACTTGAACCTTCGCATGCCTGTGCTGCATCAGTGCGGCAATGGTGCCATGGCAAATATGGATGGCCACTCACAAGGCACTTGGAGCCCCTAGATTGATTTGTTCGTTGGCATGCATGGGTGACTTGTACATTTGACTGGTTGCATTGTGTGACTTCATTGCACCTACGAGGAGTTGTGCAATGTGGCCAGGGAGTGGTGTACAGGCACTCAGTAGGGCCGTTTACGGTTGATTCGCGATGCCGTACTTCTCGCCATGGCGGAATGGTACTTTCCGCCATGATTGATGGCGTTAGGTACATGTCCGCTAGGGTCAGAATTCGCGTACCATTGCGCCATGGTGGTAATTACGGTTTGGCATGGCGCGCGTGCGCGTACTTGGTGCAGTTAGCGTTGGCGTTCACTACGGTGTCGCTAATGGCATTGTACTTTACGGTGACGGGTCATAGTCGCACCGAGCGCTATTCGATGGTGGTATTCCATTTCCGCCATCGTTTTTCGATTTCCGCAAGGGTCGTAATGAGGGTGAGTTTTCTTTAACGCATGGTTTGTCGTCAGAATACTCCTCATAACTCAAGCAATAATGCACATGGTCATCCTCTGCCACTGGTTCAGCTATAAATGTGTCATGGTTCACTATTTTACATCTAACATCTAACAATTTTAATCGCTGGATTTGATCAAATAACGTTGTACACAGAAGTCCTCTGAGATGTCAATGTACCCTTAGTGTTCTCCAAAATGCCAAATAAAGCATGCTCCACAAAAAGTGTCATAGGACACCCCATTACAATGCTTGTAGACTTCTCAATTGTGAACGCGGGGACTGCCAACGACTGTTCACACGGAAAATGCCCTATCCTGACTGGGTCTAACATCCCACTATAGTACGCCAGAGGTTTGAACCCTAATGTAGTTCTCTGTGTTAGCACTGCTGTCATAACTGTCCCATCAGTGTGTTAAAATAAGAAAACCTCTTCAGCATAATTAGGAATTCCTAAAACAGGTGCTGTACAAATTGCTTTATCCAACTCTTCAAATCCATCCTCTCTTGCCCAGTCCATTCTATTTTTTCTTTATTCACCTGTGCTTCTTTAAAGCCTGCAAAAGGGGTCTTGTGTATGAGCTATAGTCAAACACCATGCTCTCACATAATTAAATAATCCCAAGAATCGCTGCATCTGCTTTATCGTGTGTGGTTTTCAGGTGTCACCTTCTTTCCCTGATGTGAGATCAACTAGCCTATATACAACACTTCTTCTTGGCAATACTGTAACTTTTGTCTGCCTTGTATCCCTTGTCTGCAAGGATAGTCATTAATTGAATCAAATCTTGTCTACACTCATCTTCTGTTATGCTATCAATCAAAATATCATCTACGTACTGTATCACAGTACTTTTCAAATCAGTATTGCCAAGGTCCATCTGCAGGACTCTATTAAAGATCGATGGAGACTCACAGTACCTTTGACGAAGAGTAAAGGAAGTTAAGTCTTGTGAGTCTTTGTGCAACGGAACTGATAAAAATGCATTATTCAAGTCAATCACAGTGAAATATCACGCTTCTACTGGGATACTACATAGTATCTTTGCCAGATTGGGAACTAAAGGAAACTCAGCTTCTACAATCTGGTTGATCAGTCTCATATCTTGTATGAAACTCCACAACCCTCCCTTTTATTTCTTCACAGGGTACACCATACACCACGGTATTACACAATGACTCTGACAGTACCAGAATATATTGCTTCATTAATGATGATCAAAAGTTCCCCCATCTGCCTCTTGAGGCATCAGGTATTGCCTCACTGGAGGTAAAATTGACCCTGGTTTCAGCTTTATCTTAACCTCACCAACTCCTTTTAATAGGCCTACATCATAAGGGCCTGTAGTCCATAAAACACTTGACACTTTTTCCAAATGTTCATCAAAAAATACTGGATGATGTTGTATTATTGCCAAGCGTTGTTGGATCTCCCTTTTCTCTATTCTGACCCAATATGTAATGCTCATAAAGAACACCACTTCTTTGTCTGATGGATCATCTCTAAACATGTCATTATCAGTGACGTCAGTCAATCTGCACTCCTCCCCAATGGCAATTACTGTTCTCCATGGTCTACCCTCATCATCTGTGCCTTCGAGCATTGCCATTTACCCTCGTAGTATGGATGCATCCAATTCTAAGAAACTGGTCTGTCCCCCCTCTGCATCCATAGGTACCTATGGTCCAAAAAGAAATGTATAAGGTATCCTCATAGGCCGTCCCACTAAGCCAGGTAGCCATGTTAACAGAATTCTCACCTTATAAAGGAAAACTTCTGGCTCCATCGGCACCCCTCACACAGCCATTTGCTTTGTAAATGTCAATATAAACTCACCCACATTCATATAGAATATCCAAAGAGTGGAGCACACAATACCTTCATCAGTAAAAGAAATTGTCATATTAAGTTTTGTCATTAAGTCTCTTCCCAGAATATTAACTGGTGTCTGCCGTGAATACAACAATGGGACAGACATATCACATTCTCCTACAGTGACTGGTATTCGTCAGTAAAAGGAACTCGACTTGTAGCTCCACAGAATCCCTGAGCATTCATGGCATTTCCCGACATTGGGTATTTCCCTCTCGTATACACAAACGAGTAGCCCCAGTGCCAACTAAAAATGAAAAGGATTTGCCTCTATCATCACGTCAACACTTGGTTCCTATTGGGGGTCTGGTGTCATAGATAGTACTGAACACATCACCCTGTGAGCTGTCCTATAGTTGATACATACATACCCCTGTACCTTTGAAAGGATTCCCTCCTACCACTGTGACACCCCTATTCTAGTTGTCAATAACTGGCCTGTATTTGCATTCTGTTGTATCTGCATGGGGGCATGCTGCAAATGCCCTTGTGGTAGATTCAATGGTCCTTGCTGTGATTGCTGCAGTTGCTGCACCTGTTGCACTTGTGGTGCTTGTGCCTGATACACTGTCCGATCCTGGGGTATTCCTTCCCTAGCCTGTGAGCTATATGCTGGAGGATAAGCTGCCCGCCCTCTTGAGTATTGACCATTTTGTATATACCCTTGGCTCCCACATGTGCACACAATGTGCCCTGTCATTCCACATATCCAACATATAGGAGGGTTTCGACTAATTAGCCCTCCTTGGTTAAATCCTCCTTGCACATTCTGATTCTCACACTGCCCATTCTGAAACCCACTTTGAGTGTTGATTATTCCCAATGTGTCCACTGCTTGCTGTACTTCTAGCCTTTCTCCCCTTGTCAATACTGCTCCTTCTATGGTGTATTTTGACAGTTTTTCCGGACTATCTTAGCTTCCTCAATTTTTCTGGCATCATCTTTCTTTTTATTCTTCTCCTGTAACAGCCAGCAGGGATGCACTACAGTCAACTGTATCTCAGGCCATGGTTTTGCTTCCATTCCCACTAATTTCTTAAGCTGTCTTTGTACTGGCTCTGGCAGTCTCTGACACAAAATGTGGTAAAATACTGCAACTGTTTTTACTCCATGGCTTGCGCGTTTCAAGAGGCCAGCACTCTGGAATGTCTTGAATGTAAGCAAGCAGTTCCTCATCTTCTTTCATCGTTCGTGTCATAATCGCACCCATGTCTGATACATCAGGATATTCTACTCTAAGGGCTCTCCAAACATCTTCCCTGCAGTTGTTAAATGGCGCTCAATTGTGTGCCACGTTTAGTGCCGTGACACTCAAATAGCCTGCTCTCGTCAAAATGACATCTGATCTTTCCACAAGAATAGCTGCTAGGAGATCCTTAATATCCCCTTTTGCCAAGGTATTTCCTCCGGTCATTTTCTCGAACTCATAAATCAATTTTCCTGCACCCGCCGTTAAGCTGGAGGGTTTAACCTTAAATTATCTGTGTCCATCTGTGACCATGGAATATACTGTGGTCTCGCCACTCCCTTCTCCAATCGGGAAACTGTGTAAACCCTATTCCACAATCCGCTTCCATCGTCTGCCTATCCATGGTAGGAACAATAGTTCCTGATCGCCTTCTTCCTGGCAGGGACCTTGACCGGTTTACATATGGCGATGATTCTCCCCTTTCACTATATAATCATCCTTTAGGGTGCTCTGGACATGATATAGGATCTGGCATTCTATCCTTAGGCTGTTCTAAATCAGACCATCTTACTCCCTTGCCTGCCTGTAAGCCTCCCTCGGGGGAACACATGCTCCTTCCCTTCCCATTGAAGGATTCTCTCGCTCTTCGTCTGACTTTCAGTCCCCAACTAGTATGGCTCTCCTCTCTTTCACCATTGTCTAAGGTTAGCCTACTTAAAGACAGGGCTCTATGCTCAGTACTGAGTGGGCTTCCCTCTTCACCTCGTAATTTGGAGATTATAAATTGATCTCCCTTTCCTCAGCTTCCCGATTCGCTCTCTTTGTCTTAAATCCTAATAGGCTTTATCGATCCTATCTCCGATGCTCCCTATATCGAAATCCTCATCTAGTCTAACTTTAGATGGCCCTGACATTGCTCCCTGTAATGGGAGAAACTCTTCTATGTGGCCCCATCATATCACTGGACTTGGCTCCATTAATTAATTCTGAATGCAATCAATCTCCCGTTCTCGCTGTCTCCTTTTTTGTTATAATTCTTTATCTACTTCTATTCGCTTTCTTGATTCCCATCTAATTCTTTGTTCTTCCTTTCTCCTTTCCCCACTTTTCTTGCTTCCTTTTGTCTCTGTATCCTCTTATCTTTTAATTTCTGCGCTTCCTCTTCTTATCTCTTCCTATCCTGTCTATCCCATTCTTCCATTGCTCTGTCTGTTATCATACTTCCTTTCTTCCTACTTCCTTTGTTCCTCTGCCCTTTTTTGTTTATTTTGTTGCTCTTCCTGATACAGCTGTTCTTGCCACTGTCAGCTCTTCCTTTTCTGCTCATCTTTTTTTAATCTCTTTTCTCGTTCCCTGTCTTTCCTATCTTGCTCATCTCGATCTTCCCTTTGCCTAACTTCCTCAACGTTTTTTCCATATAGCTTAAGCAATATCTGTCTTCTCAACCATTCATTCTGTACGAGCATTTCCTCGTCAGCTTTATCCTTTTATCCTTTCCATCTCTTAATTTCCCGCTCTATGTCTGTCAATACATTTGATTGCTCACCTTTCTCTTCCCTCTTTTCTCTTAGTCTCCTCTGGACTATTGTCACTTTTATAAGCAGGCAGTTTGCATGTTGGATTACTATACCCCGTCACTGCTTTCAGTTCCTTCAATGGGTACAATCCTGCGCTTTCTGTACTAACGCTTTTTACTCCAAGCGAGGCAAGGGGACAGGAAGGCTCAACACCTTCCTCTTTACACTGATTAAGTATCCAATTCTCAGGTGGCAGATCCTCCCTCTCTTCCTGGTACATCTTCCAAAGCTCTAAAATAGCCAATCTCTTCTCTAATTTCTTTCCCGTGTATGCAGCGTGCAAGTATGTGGTGTTGTGTTGTAATACCGCCGGAGCCAAAGATCCCCCTGTGGCCGCAGCATGAACATCTTATCTGCCGTGCCGTTCACCCATTCTTCACGATACTGTTTGAACTTGGGCATGTGTTTTGCAAGGGTTTTACACAAATGCATCAAATGAGTAACATCTTCTATTGTGACAAGTCTCAATATTTACCAGTGCTTTACAAAAAATATGTTTATAAGAACAACAAATACGAGCATGCTACAACAAATTGCTGCTCAAACCATTTATTTTCCAATAGTCTCAATGTAGATTTAAGTCGTTACTTCTCTAGACAGATGCAACATTTTTGCAACCTTCTCTTAATTTTCTTTACACAATTGTCGCTCTTCAACACCTTAATATATCACAAATATACAAACAGACAGACTAGTCAACTCTTCACATTAATCCCCAGTGTTTTTGTCCTTATCTCTGCCCCTAAATATACCCTGATTAATTGGATTTAAGTCATCATCTTACAGGGACCTGTCCTCTGCTTCACCTAAGTTACTTCAACTGAAGTGTATGGTGACTTCCCCTTGGACCAGGACTTCTCAGGCTTTTTAGCTCCTTATCACTTATCTATATACACAAAAATACCACTCATTATCTTTTCTACACTATTTTTAAGTCCTCCATTACTTTTTAAACTACAACAATCCCATCCCTTTAATTTGCCATTCCCCTTAGTCTACTCACCATTTGCTCTTTCAGCTCGAGACCTTCGGTATCAACTCACCTCTCCAATCGACCACACTTGCCATTCGTCCGCAAAGCGCATGTGGAAACCAGGAGGGATTTCCTCAAAGAGGGGACCTTTCCCACTGTATCGATTTTATCGCAAGAATTCTACATCGGCCGCTCTCCACAGGAAACCTCGCAATCTTCTGGCTAGATGGCGAAGGGCACTCGATCGTCCGAAGCACGGGAGTATATAAGTTGATGGGTCTTTACGTCAACCATCCGACATGCTACCACGTGAACCCTAGAGGCCGTTTTAGTCAATGTAATGCATAATACTATGGATGGGATGGAAAATAACCAATTTAGGAAGTTGGTAAATAACTGTTCTATTTACAATTATCTAAAACAGGGAGTACAGCGGACATCAACGGACGTCACACTGCATAATCTCAATGTATCTCATGAAAGAAATCACATTTATATACTAAAAGTTTGTCATGCATGATGTCATACTACGTGGCAAATTAAGAAAACCTACTGGAGATTGTGGTTGGCTCAAGGGGAACGTCTATGCATAATTTCTATATGGGATAGGATCGTGATTGGGTCTCTATAGCCAGGTGGGCACTCATGCCCTACCTTAGTGCAAGTCATAGTGCAAGTCATCTTCAACAGTAATTAGAAACACAACACTTAATTGGCTTTCAAACCATAAGGCTCTTTGTTATATGGCCTTCTACAATTGGTTGGCAGACGTGTACCCTTCTGGAACATTTGATGCTTTAGCAGCATGTATGCTGGTAACCCAGGGGCTGGTGTGTGAATTTGACTGTGCCTCCACACCCAATCTGCCCAACATCTGTCATCACTCATGTCGTCTGCCATTCACATTGTCTTTCAACTTGGTCTTCTAGTAGCTTCTCACCTCTGGGAATATAAGGGAGTGCAGGCACTCGCTATCTTCAGTCTAGTGCACCATGCTCTTCGTCTATTTTCATCCTCAGCTCACATGATCAGAGACCATGAATTTGATAGTATTATATCATTTAATAGTCTTTAATGAGGAAACTTGGCACTCATGGTGTTCTCTCTTTGCAATTTAACAGGTATGCCTCAGCTTCCCACGTATACTGTTCTTCACAAGCTGATAACCAGTTCTTGGCTCCTTCCAATCTTTGACATCAAGTCAGACAGCTTCTTTGGTTTTGATTTGAATTCAAGCCTGTTCTTTGCTGCGACACACATAACTTCCAATCCATCTTCCTTCATGGAGACTCGGTTACTAAAATTGTATCATCGAATGTCAAGAACTCTATATACATATAGGTTGGCTGCACCGCCTGCAGTCTGTATACTACGTATAGCCAGCCTTAGTCTACTTAGTCTACTTGTGTTACAGAATCTGTACAATTATAAAACAACTTGTGTTTTCTGCAGTGTTCTTCACACATGCAATCTTCATTGCGCACATGAAAGTCTTTTTCTTGATTCTTTACTTCGCCATCAGGATTTATATCACCTAAGCATCATCTTCTCTGGTTATTGTTCCCATTGCGTCACTCTCATCTTTCGTAACGTCACCAGCTTCTCCTTTTCACATCTTCACATTTCTTCAGGAGCTTCTCTTAGGAGACCACCAGTCTTTCGGGGATACTTCACATAGGGTCTTCTCAACGGATACCTTGGCCCTCATTACAAGTCAGGCATTAAGGGGTTAACGGCGCTGTAAAGAGTGTCGGCGCCATTAAACCCTTAACGCCTTATTCCCACTTTAATGCCTGCTTTTTGCAGGCGTTAAAGTCCAAGGCACTAAGTGACCTTGGTGCTAATTACGGCACCGTAATTTACGGTGCTGTAATTAGTGCCTTCCCCATCCCCATTATGCCCTATGGGGCAAAAATGGGAATGGGGAAGGGCAAATAGTGAATGGGGAATTACCGCCCCACTCACCTTGGAATGGGGCGGTAATTCCGCCATCCACCATGGCGGAATCCGGCATGGACCATGGTGCTAATAGCACCATGGTCCACCGCCTGACTTGTAATGAGGGCCCTTGTCTCAAAGATTCTTTGTGTTACAGGTATCATTACTGGCGTTGCACATGTTGTGATTTCCGGTTTCCAACATATAGGCAAAATAGGGGTGGGACTTCCTATAGAGGCACTCGGCTGCTCCTCCACAACTGTATCTCAGCCTATGGCTTTGCTTCCATTCCCACTTGTTTTTTCATTTGTCTCTGTACCGGTTCTGGAAATCCCTCACATAAAATACGATAAAATAGTGCCACTATTTTTTACCATGGTTCATGCGTTTCAAGCTGTGATTTCTCTTGAATATCCTGAATATAAGCAATAGGGTCCTCATCTTCCTTCATTTTACGTATCATAATTGCACCCAATCTGATGTGTCAGGATACTGTACCCTGAGAGCCCTCCAAACACTGGCCCTACATTTATTAAATGACTCTCCATCATGCGCTGTGTTTTGTGCTGTCACACCCGCTTATTCTGCTAGTTTCCAAGTGCCGTCAGCTCTATCCTCAAGAATAGCTGCCAATAGACCCTTTATGTCTCTTTATTGCCAGTGTGTTTCCTCCTGTAATTTTTAATAATTGATATATCCATTTCCCAGCCACCGAAGTCAAACTAGGGAGCTTGCATTTTAAATTATCCTTATCCATCTGGGGACATGGAATATGTTGTGGCCTTGTTCCCCCCTTCTCTAGCAGGGGAAACTGTGAGAACCCCATCCCATAGTCTATTCCCACTATGCATTTACCTTATGCAGGGGTGATAGTTCTTAATCGTATTTGTGCTGGTAGCAACCTTAACCTACTCACATAAACTGGAGATTATCCTTTCTTACTACACGATCATGTCTGGGGGAGTTCAGGATATGGTATAGGATATGGTGTTCTTTCCTTATGGTGTTCCAGATCTGACCATCCTACCTCCTTATCCATCTGTTGACTTCTTAGGGGGATGCATGCACCCTCTCCCTCTGTCTCATGACCTGACTCTCTTTCCCGTTAAATGAAACAAATGTTCCAAAAATGGCTAAACCCCAACTGGTGTGACTATTATCTTCTCTTCCTTGTCTAAATTTAATATGCTCAAAGACAGTGCTTGTCGCTCATCATGAAACATATTTTCCTCCTAATCCCGTGGTTTAGATACCGGGGATCAGTTACCGCTCCCCTGAGTTCCATACTCACATTTCTGCCTCAATTGCTGATATAATTTATCGATCCTGTCTCCCAATATTTTCTGCATCATAACTTTCTTCTTCTAGTTCTACTCTAGGTGTTTGTGCCGTTATTTCTTTTATCAGGAGACTCTATCTTATTCTATCCCATTGTATTTCTTCGCTTAGCCTAATGTTTTCTATAAGGATGAGACTGGCATCCAGACCTCGCTGCCTCCTATTCTGTTTTATTTCTTTGTCCACTTCCCTTTGCTTTCTTGCATCCCTTCTTGCCCTTTCTTCCTCTTGTCTTTGTTCCTCCCTTCTCACTTCCTGTCTTCATTTTTCTTCTTCTCTCCTTCTCTGTAATCTTTTGTCCATCACTCTTTGTGCTTCTTCTTCCTCGCTCTTCCTTGTCCTCCTGTCTCTTTCTTCTATCTCTCGTTTTCTATTATCATACTTCCTTTGTTCCTCTGCATGCTTTTCGTCCTTTTCTTGTTCTTCTCTATATATCTGTTCCCGTCTTTCCCTAATTTTTCTTCCTTGCTCATCCTCCCTTAATCTCTTTTCTCGTTCCAGGTCCTTCTTTTCTTGCTCATCCTTGTCTTCTCTCTGCCTAAGATCCTCCATGCTTTTCCCATCTAACTTGATTAAAGCAGGTCCACCCATCCATTCGTTCTGTATGAGCATTACCTCATCAGCCCTATCCTTTCCTACTTTCCATCATTTGATTTCTCAGTCTATATCTGTCGAGATATTCGATCTCTTGCTGCTTTCTTCCTTACCTTGTACGGACTTACAGGCATCTTCTTTCCTATTGCTCTCTTCTGGGCTATCGTCACTACTGTAAGCGGGGGGTTCATTAATTGGGTTGCTATACCCCATTGCTGCTTTTAATTCCTTTAAAGGATAAACTCCTATCTCTTCTATATCTACGCTCTTAATCTCAAACAAGGTAAGAGGAGCCGGGGGCTCAACGCCCTCCCTTATATTCTAATTAAGCATCCAATCCTCTGGTGGTAGGTTCTCCTTCTCCTCTTGGTACATTTTCCAAAGTTCTAAAACTGCGAGCCTTTTATCTAATTTCTTCCCTGTGTACGCAGTGTGCACATATGTGGTCATGTGTTGAAATACCGCTTTTTGACAATGATCATGACATGAACATCTTATCAACTGTACCCTTCACCCATTCCGCACTGTACTGTTTGAGCTTGGGTGCATGTCTTAGTAATTTTTACAAAGGTGCACAAGAGGATTGTCCTCCATAACTACCAAGTCACAATTGGCTGTCGATACTTACCGGTTCATTCATAAAATCTATCTCAAGATTTACTGCTCGCCACTTTTAATCTTAAAACAACAAATATGAGCAAGCACCATCAATCGCTGCTCAATCCTTTTTTGTTTCAACAACCTATCTGTCTTCTGTTTGGCACCAATCATTTACTACATCATAACTTAAAACAACGTCACTTCCAACCCTTCACAGCTTGTTACTCCGTTAAAATTCACACAACAAATAATACTCAAAACGATAACACAATGCACATTAATACCCCCCGTGATCACCTTCCCATTTGTTATAACTGCTTAAAATAAGAAGTATACTTTCCACGCCTCCAATTATATTAACATATGACTGTGCGTATTCTCTTCTTAATATTGTAATTGGAATTTGAGGCGTCTTCTTCTATCTCCCTTAAAATAAGATTACTTAGGCGTTCCTTTATCTACACAAAATGTACTGTCACTCAAAAATCTCACAATCCTGCCCCTTTTAATTGTCATTCTCCTTAGTCTGCTTACATCCGTTAATCAACTCAAGGCCTTCGATATCGACTCTTGCTCTAATCCGACCACTTCGCCTTTCGTCCGTGGACCACCAGTAGAAACCAAGCATGGGTTTCTTCAAGGAGGTACCTGCCCACTGTCTCGGTTCTTCTTGCAAGTTTATTTCTATCGGCCGATCTACACAAGAAACTCCACGATCTTTCAACTAATAACAGAGGATACCTGATCGTCCGAAACTCTGGAGTCAAACTCGTTTGGATCTGAAACCATCCGCACTGCTACCACGTGAGTTTATGGCCCTTTGGAACGTGCGTATGGTAATGGATGGGATTACACCAGAATAATTCTGAGTCCAAATAACCAGGCAAACTCAAGAATATGGCAAACTGCTGTTTTATTAACAATTATCTAAAACAGGGAGGATATAAAGAACATCAACGGATGTACGCTCAGTCTCTCAATGATCTCCACACAAACTATGGTTTGTATACTGAATAATGCATCAGTGTGATGCTATACTACGCAGAAATAGTGAAAAACCTATCAAGGGTCGGGATTAGTTAAGGGAAACATCTAGATATATACTTCTATAGGAGCTAGGATTGTTATTGGCTGTCCGATATCAGGTGGACAATTTATGCCTACCTCTCAAAACATGTATTTTCAGAAACATTAGATACATAGTTTCTTATTGGTCTACAAACTATAAGATCCTTTGTTATACAGATTAATACAATTGGTAGGCACGTTTGTGCCATATCTGGAACATTCAGTTCATTTAGCAGCATGTACGCCCACACCCTTGTGCAGGGAGGTAGGACATGAAACTACCTCACCACCCAATTATCCTTGCATCTCTCATCACCCATGCCTTCTGCCATGAAATTGTCTTTTTATTTGGCCTTGCAGAGTATTCTTGTCTTTGAGAATGCCACTCGCTATCATGTCTAGAACTCCAAGTTCAAACTCTATTTCCATTCTTGGCTCCCGTGAGAGGAGACCACGATCTGGTCCATTATGCAGCTTTTAAATGCTCTAAATGAATTCAAACATGGCATCCTGTGTGTTCTTTCTTGCACCGTAATGTGGGAAGGTTTATCCTCCACACACTTGTTTTTCTTCAGAATAGATAACTGATCACGATTTTTAGGATCTTGTCTTTAGGCCAGGCAGCCTCGGCACGCAGCTCTATGAGCCTGGTTTTCTGATGTGACTCAACTTTCCATTCTCCCTTCATGGTTTCTGTCATGACACCAATGTCCAGTTTCTGTACAATGGAGGCTTTGCCTGAATTATATTCACAACTCATAGCTAGCTTCTATGATGACTTAAACCTTGCGTTTTAGTATCTGTACCATTGTTGAATGTTTGTTTTCTGCAGCATTTCATGCATGTGTTATCTTTTACACTTGAGAGTTCACTCAATCCCTTACTTCATCATTAACCCTCTAGGATCCATACATCATTTTCAGCCAATATCTCAAGGTGTCGTGCACACCTTCTTATGATGTCATTAATTCATTTTTTTTGCTCTTTTTCATATTCCTTCAGGGAGTTCCTCATGTAGGTTGTCATCACTCTGAGGATACATTTGATAGGGGTCTCTCAACGGATACCTCCTTCCAAATACTCGTGGCGGTACTGGTACGACAGCTGGTGTCAGACACGGTGTGGTCTCATGTCTCCAATAAAGGGGAGGTTGGAGGCCGGGATCTCTGGCAGATATATACAGCTGCTCTTCCACACCAGGGTGTACATTTTAAACCTCTTCCTACCAGACTTTGTGAGAAGGATAGGATAGTCAATAAAAAAGCAGTTTGAGAAGATAGGTGAGACAGAGAGCACCATAGAAGGTGCAGAGAGAAAGATGGGGGTGAACAGAAGGGGGGGGGGAATGATGGGGTAGGCAGTGCTGGGGAGCAGGCAGCTGGGAGAACACTAGCGGGGGACACGGTAGACAGGTCAACGGAAAGAAAATCAGATGCAATGCATAGACAACAGCAGCATACAGCACACAAAAAGGAACCTAAGAAGATGGATGCAGTTTTAGGTAACAAGCAACAAGGCACAGAACGCAATAGGGCTCCAGGGGGCCAATGACAGAGCAAGAACACAACAGGGGACCTAGATTGGAGATAGCTGATAGTATAATAAAGCAGAAAATATGTAAAGGAAGACATAAAATGCAATCACCAATGGAACCTAAAGGTAAAGGGGGGAACACAACAGGAAGGCAGGCAACGCAATGTAAGCCAACAACTGTGGAGAAACAAAAAAAACAACAAGAACAGTACAATCAGCAGAGGAACCTATAAGTAAGGAATGAACACAGCAGGAATACACGCAATGAAATGCAATGCAGGCCAGCAACCGTGGAGACAAACTTCAAGAACAGTACACAATAGGGGAGGGAAGGGATGGCGGGGATTGAGTGGACCTAGGATGCAAGGGAGCGCAAGGCAGTGACTAAGAGAAGGAGGGCAGTGCACGGCCAAGTAGAGAGGGAAGCACACACGGCCTAAGAGTTGCAAGGGGAAGCTCACAACTTACCAAACTAACCAAAAATTGCTTCCTGCAAGAGATTTGTGAAATGGTTGGACTGGGTTGGCACCCCTATGAAGAAGCCAGACATATGAGCAGGTGGAAAAGCATAAGTAGCCATGAGCTAAAGAGGAAGGCATTTTGGATTTTAAGGGAACAGTTGAAAGTGTTGTGGTCGGTTTCTAGTCTCAATGCTTTAAGTCACTCGTTTCAACACTTGGCAGTACTGGTATATCTAAGGTTTCTGCTGGGTGGAAAGATTGTGAAGAGGACTCAGTTGTTGTGTGGCCCTTTGTTGGAGAAGCCTTTTGCAATGTTTCCAAATGGAATTGAGATCATGGCCACCTCACCATGGGAAACTGACTTTTCCAAGGAATGAAGGATCGGGCCGTTTAGATAGGACACTTTGCCAGCGGTCCTTGTGTGCTTTGAAATAGCTGTAGAGATATTTCATTGCTTGGAATCAATATCCATGATGTCGTTTGGGGGTGCTGACCAAAAATGAAAATATCAGTAAAGTGTTTAATGTTAATGCGAAGACCATTGCACTGTACTCAAGGGATTCACATCAACAACGTAACTCTCTTCAAGGAACATTCAGTTGTGTAAGCGGAAACATTTAGAAATGATCAAATGCAATCATTTTATTTTTTATTTTCCTGCACAAATGGTGGCTATATGAATACCAGTGTGACGGGAAGACAAAGAGATAACTATTTGTGAATAGTAAATATTCAAAAGAGGTAAATGAATATGTGTCATTCTTTGTTGCCTGACTCCCAATCAGATTTCACAAAACTATTCCATTTGTTGTTTGATATGCATAAAGAGGCCCATCAAGTCTTTGTGTCTTTAAGCAAACTATGTGAAGGGTGGAAGGTTATGAATTCATCTTAGAAACTGGCATAGCTCTATGCAACCTTCCACGCAATCACTTTTTTAGCCAGTCTGTGCCACTGCAGACGGGGACCACCCATATGCAAATCAG
Source organism: Ambystoma mexicanum (assembly GCF_040938575.1). Classification (NCBI taxonomy): domain Eukaryota; kingdom Metazoa; phylum Chordata; class Amphibia; order Caudata; family Ambystomatidae; genus Ambystoma; species Ambystoma mexicanum. The sequence goes on from NC_090933.1 coordinate 588,366,735, forward strand.
TCTTGGTCCTGACACCAATGGGAGCAGTCCAGCCCAAACTGCTGGGTCATGTCGCTTCTGCATGGAAACACAAGCCGGAAGTCCAGGCGAAGTCCCTCTTTTTCTGTCTGCCGCTGCTGATGTGGGAACACTGCAGCCTGAGGCCCCTTCTGTGTTGTGAACCGGCATGCTCTCACCTGTGGTCGACTTTTCATCAGGCCCAAGTCTGAGAATGCTGTCACCCACCATCTTGCCTACCCACATCCAAATGGCCTGGAAACTGGCCTCTTGCACAGCCCTGCATGCTGCCCGTCCACGAGTGATGGCATGCCCACCATCAGCCTCTAGCCCACCCAAAAGCAGTCACCACTCGGACTATATCATGCACCTTCAGGCTAAGCCCAGGTTAAGTCTGGCCAAAGTCCCTCCTTCGCTGTCTGCCACTGTACGCAACTTACGCATGGATCACAGCCTTTCATATTAATTTCTCGCTTACCTATGTGACAATCTTTGGTCATCCTCTTCTTACTGACCATGATATTGTTTGAGTTTCCCTATCCTCTTCTAACTTGCCTGATGCATAAAACGTTCCACAGATCCAAAGGACTTCCACCAACTTCCTGCTGCCAATCTAACTACAACAGTCAGAACTACCACGCAGATCTTCCTTTCTCTTGGCGGCACCAGTCTCATTCTCCTCCACAGTTTACCTCAATCCGTATTCTCTATTTTCCTCGCTACAACTATGACTCACACTATACCTGCTCACTACTGGTCTAGAACAGTTCCTAGACCCTATGATTCCTTTCACCCATCTAATCTAGTCCGTCTGAGCACTACTCACTCATCCCCTTCTGCCCCTATCTTTCTCTTTCTCTGAAATGCGTAATCGATTTGCAGCAATTTCCAACTTGATATCGGTTTTTGGCTAGAGCTACCCTTTTTGTGGCTAACAGAAGCCTAACTCTCTTCTTCTGACTGCTCAATCCCCGCTACTCTTGTCAACCCTTTCCAGATCCTTGTCTTCGTGTAAAACGCAGAGCAGGAGGTATATTATATCACTCATCGTGCTCCTCTAACCTTCCCAAGGACATCTAACCCTTTTTTCCCCATGTTTGAATATCACTACTCTTCTCGTCATCTATCTCTGGATTTCCTTACTTTTTATCGTCCTCCTGGACCAGTCACCTCATTCTGGGACTACTTTACTTAGACTCTTTACTGTCCTTCATTCTTCCTATTGATTTCTCTCTTATTGTTCTTGGTGGCTTCTGTTACTGGGTCTTCCTGCTTGCCAACACACCCTGCTAGGCTCCATATTCAACTCAAGAGTTTTCTCCTTCTTGGCTTATCTTCCCTTCACTCTATTTCTTCTGCCCTCGCCTCACTTCACTGGCTTCCATTCAAATCCTGTCTAAACTTTAATTTCCTTTCTGTTGTATTTACATCCCTATACGGTCTGGCTCCTCCCTATCGCTCTGCTCTTGTATCTCTCTCCATTCCCTCTCCTGTACTCTGCTCTCAATCTCGGTCGGTTCCTTCTTTCAGTCGCTGACCCCCTCTGTGCACTTTCCCGCTTTCGCTCCTTTTCGGTTCTTGCTCCAAGACACTGGAACATCCTACCGCTGTCTATTACATCTCTCTCCTCATCTCTCTCTCTTCAAGGCTCGCCTGAAAGACTTATACCAACACTTCACTCTTTTGGCTAATTTACATCATCTATGCATTATCTTTATAGCGTCTTCTAAACCTGGAAAAGAGCTTTGGTGTAAAGCTCTAATAAATTAAAGTAAAATACAAATGCAAATAGCCCCTTCCTTAAATGTTTAGTGGTTCGGGTTATATCATATGCTTCCGTAACTAGTTTCAAAGTCAGGGTGTATAGCAGGAAAGGCCTCATTACAGTTGTTTCCCTTTTTGGAATGGTCTGTTACCAGCCTGGTAGTAAAAATGACTGTGAATGGCAACATCGGTGGTAAATGCATCACTAACAGTGGTAATTACATTAGCACCAATACTTTTCATTATAGAAAGAAATGATGCTTAAACATGGTGGTAAATACCATGTAAGCAGGTCATGTTTACGTAACAAGGTTGTCGCTGACAAAGTTACTGGGGATAGTGCGTGGGGAGAGACAGCCACTGTGGGCTGTCGAAAAATTAAAGGGATGCCTGAGTGGCTAGAGCACAGGAAACCAGAAATCCAAAAGGTAACAGTGGTTACATGGCGGCTGAGCCTCTTTATGAGAAGATAGAGGCAATCCAAGGGGAAATGAAAGCTTGCAGAGAACTAACCCCCCCCCTTGAAGGAGGGAAGTGAATACTCCCAAGATGCAGGACTGGAGACCAAGCGATGGGCAGATGAAGCTTCAGCAAGTGCGGGCTATGGGACAGCGGGCTCCCCGAAAGGGATGTCCATGCAAGGGGGACACGAAGTGTTCATACACGTTCTAGCATGAGAGAGTTAACAGGGCAATGAAGCCATGGGAATGCACACATACGAGAAGATACACCGCGCATAGATGCCTAACCAAACATTTACCATACACCAATACATCAGAAAATAGGGTCCGTTCTGAGCTGGTCGCAGGTTTTAAAGCCATAACAGTCGTTGTCCCTTTTGGTGCAGGACAGGTGATGGCATACACTATGCATTCAATGATAGATGTGTATTTTGTTCAGGGGGGGCCTTTCTCACGTTCCCTAGAATTAAACTTTGCTAATGTTATTTATTTATTTTTACCGCCCCCCCCCCACCCCCCCCCCCACGGCGGTAACATGTTACACCCTTCTGTCGTATTACTACAACTGCTAGAAATGCCGAAATATATCTGTTTTTCTGGTAGAATTTGTTTCACTGGCTAGTTATTACCTTTTAGAAATAGCAAGCCCGGCCTCCTTGCCGTGCAGGTACAGTGTGCACTTTCGAAGTGTAATTTCCGAGGTTATATTTCCAATATATAGAATTAGACATATTCACATTAAGTCTATATTGTTTTACTTCAGTATCCGAAGATTAATAGACACCCCCTGTCGTTCAAACACTTATGTTTTACATATATATCGAATTGATTTTTTTGATGCCACAACAGTCAGCATACCCCCTAGGCAAAACTATACGAAGTATTTGAAATCAGCAGGGTTTTACTGAAGCTCCTGCTACGCGCTTACGCAGTATGTTCTGCTTCCGGCTGTGCCTCGTGAAGCAGAACAATTTTCAGTCAGTGCGATTTCCGGCGTAGCAAACCTGAAGGAATCCTTTTCTGAAAGCACGCATTGACCAGCATCGTTTTCCCATTCCAAGGTATCCATGCAGCGAGTTGTTTTTGTCAATATATCTTTGTTGATGGCAATCACGTTCATATTGTGCTTTTATGTTCCTGAAAGCAATGATTCCCTGCAGACGCTGGCAGAAGGTAAAGGATATGCTTGGCTTAGAAACTCAATCCAGTGCTCTTCGCTGAAATAAAGTGGATGCCTGCTCGTGACTGTGGAGTGTTTTAGTGCACTTAAGTGTTTTGGGAGGTGTATACTGTTTTATAATGAACAGTGTTGCCCCTGTCAATTCAACATCGTCAAGTAAAGTATGCTTCTCCCCAAAAATTACCACGTTATGCTAAATCTGTAAAAAGGAGCACAGACTGACCGCATTCTGATTTTTCAAGAAAATAACTATTGTTTTGTACCTTGTTTTTGATGTAAACCATTTAACCCTCAATTCAATCATATATTTTCTTAACAAAATGAGGTGTGTAAAACTAATTCGGAAAAATATCATGGGCCCTGGTATATAATATGAATATCATAAATATAACAAAACATCCCTCTAATCCTCTAGCTGCAACGTCACATGTGATTGGCTAGTTGTGGTCTCACAGCTGCCTGATTGTATTATTACCATCTAGTTCTTGGGTCTGCAACCTTTGGCTCTTCAGATGTTGTGGACCGCAACTTCTATCAGGCCTGGCCAGCATAGTCAATGGAGAGGGATCTTGGGTGTTGTAAAGCCAATACACACTTGCTGACACAAAGCACGGCTCCATCATCTCTGAGAAAAGAGGTTGGGTGCATTAGCTCACGGATAGGTAGATATTTAATCCTTGAAGCAGGGATGTCATTTCACCAAAATGCCAGGGGTAGCGGAAGTGACATCACATGACCCTTGACCTCTGATGACATCGCAGGAATGATGTCATTTGACCCAGCCCAAAGTGACATCACGGGAAGTGATGAAACACAACCTTTCACCCCTTGACAAAAAGAATGGATCCCCATATGTAACATTAATGTCAGTGTGTATAGGCACATATTACCAAATTACTGTGAATGCAAGCAGGCGTCCAAGGACAAATGATAATGATGTTATTTTATATAGCACTTACGCTTAAGTGATTTATATAGAACACATATACATACAATATCACCCAACCTGTGTTGGTACTCATTTATCGACCTCGGGAAGTGATGAAAGGCTGAGTTGAGGTGTTTAAGAACAGACTATATCAGCGACTCACCCCCTGAAGTGTGCCTGAAATAAACCTTTAATGAGTCCAGCCATTATTGCATAGAATTCCAGAAAGGCACATTTTTTTGTTATTCCTATTCTTTTGTATTTAGGGCCACTGCTCAAAGTTTTACACTTGTAGAACTCCCTGTTTTTTAAGAGGCCTGAACAAGAGAGCCAGCGATTCCAGAAACACAAGGCCACATGGCGCTGGCCACAGCTAAGGAGCTTACATTTAAAATACAGGGGTAGCAAGGCAGATAACAGGGGTAGCAAGGGAGACCTCTGTGACCCCTAAATGACATCCCCACCTTAAAAGGAACTATGCATTCCATTTTAGTATAAGAAATAATGTGGTACCTCAGTCAAGTACATCTGAAGAATATTATAAGTCATGAGGGAGTTCTGTGCTTTTAAAAACCACTGAACCTGCAGTCTCATATGCCTAACATATTTACACATAAATCGAAAAGTGTGAAGGCAACGTAACCTATCGATTTCTTGCAAACATGAAACATTTGACTTTTAGTTATAGACTCTGCCCTTTTTCTCTTCCTGTTTATGCTTGGAGGGCATGACACTTTAGTACCTAATGAATATGTCGTAATTAGGGGGGAAATCCAAATCCAAAAGATGGAGGTAGTACTGCCCAATAGCGCATACCAGGAGACAGCGGCTCTCTGCCAATGGATATCCAAATAGTTGTAGACCTTAAAATTAAACATGTGGACTGATACACAAACCTTGCAGCGCCGTGCAAAGTGAAATTGAGTCCAACTTGCAGCGCCGTGCAAAGTGAAATTGAGTCCAATTTGTGCTTCCTGCCCGCGGCACAAAGTAAAGTAATGATTCACAAAACCCAGTTAGAGCTGACAAAGCACTGAGTGCAAACATACGCCATTTTACAGAAACAATAGTGCCATTATCCAAAGTGGAAAAGACCCAAAAAAGTTGCACACATGCAAAGCAGGAGAAAAGTACAAATGGAGCATGCAAGTACAGGCAACGTTTCCAACAATGGCAGATCCAACGCTGCTAGCAGTCAAACTAGCACACCATGCCAGAAGGTGAAGGGAGGGTGCGGGGGCTGAGGGTTTACCACAGTAGGACATTCACCCTCGGAATGCCAAATGAGAAGGTGTAATCCAGGAACTGAGCCCCCCACCACATGTCATATTGGACATGTTGAGGGAGTGGGAACCGGATTTAATATCCAACAAAATGCACTTGCATGCCATATCCCCCATGTGAAAGTACTATAAGCCCTGCATTTCCAGTGTACCACGGCCATCATGGGGGGCATCTCACAGCCCACTCAATCCACATGCCTACATCAGGTGCTGGAATGCATCATGGAATACCTGCACAACCACATAGTAATGCCACAGACCTGTCCCTGCCAAGTGTATCCTTTTGATGCACGACACCTAGAGACAGTCCTGCTTTTCTCTTCCAATTGCATGCTGGCACTTGTAGTTTTGTTTTTCCCATTGCAATGGTGGACCTACAATCCCAGAATGCAGTGCAAAGAAAACACAGAAGTGGCTCAAAGGTTTTACATGGAACTGGGAAACTTGGCAACTATGCAAACCATACAGGCAAACTATACAGCAGCAGAGGCCATCTTTGCCATTGCACACTTTCTATGGTTCCTTGAAACCATTGATTGCACCCATGTTGCTCTGCAGCCACTGTGCCAAACTGTGCACACCTTTGTAACAACATTAAGGACTGTCATTCCATCGATGTACAAGTCCTCGGTGACATCAAGAGGCACACCATACATGTAAATATACATTACCTTGGAATGACATATAAATAAGTTTTATTCCGTGCCAGTCACCCCTGCATCAGTCTCTAACATCTTGAACATTTGGTGACATGTGATTGCTTGGCGAGCATTCAGCATGGCACACCACTGAAACATCTAATCACATACACCTGCATTATGCTCAACTGTACATTCACATGCACACGCATGAAATCAATGACCTTATTACTGCATACTCCCTAGACTAACCTTTTGTAAGTTTTTATAACAGAGACCTGACACAAACCCCACAAGCCACTATCATGCTTGACATGCTTTACCTGCACTATCTGATCAACCACACAAAAACGGTGGTGGCATTGTTGTCATTTCAAAAGACTCATTCATGCATGCCAAGCCCACCCATCAACCATACACATCCTTTGAAGACCTCTCCCTCATCTGTTCCACTCTGCATCCCACACCCATCCACCTTCATTGCCTCCCCAAAACACAACCCCAAGTTCGATACTGAATCGCCTGAAATGTCTGACTTCACTACTGACAACCACAGCTCCCCTCACACCAACATCTATCTTGGCAATTTGAACCAGGGTAGTTCCCATCAAGACAGCAACCCAATACTGAACAGTATCCTTACTCCACGCATCTCCTAAAATCTCACCCAGCACATCATCTTTCTCACACAGATAACTTACAGCACCCTTAATCTTCCATTGTCTGTGCAAAATCAAATGTAGGTGTCATCGTCTGACCACTTTGTAATTCACCTCACTCTCACATTAGCACACAACATCCCCCCTTCCAGACATCTCCCTTCTTCCCAACCAGACAAATCAAACACATTGCAGACACAGACTTGGCAGCAGTCATGACACCTCCCCTTCCCTCACACACACCCCACCATACAACGCAAACAATTAGAACACCAGCATTACTCAGGCACCTCTCCATCAAACAGAAAGCCAGGCACCTTGCAAAAGACCTTAAAGAAAAACTCATGCTCCACCACAAAAATACTCCTCATACACTGCTACAACATATACAAGATGGCTATATGCCACGCCAAAGCAGTCGGCTACCTTCAAGAACTCTAATCACATATACATTGTCAGCATCATCAAGTCACTCTCCAAACCACCACCCACACCTTCCGCACCTCCATCCACCTCAGTAAGCAACTCCCTCATTAGCTACTTCAACACTAAAATACACAATATAAGACAAGAGCTCCCCTCTGTAGTACCAACTCCACCCAAGCTCCCAAACATGTCAAAATATTTGACAAATTCCACCCCATTAACCATGACACTCTCACCAGCCCACACTGCATCTTCCTGCATCACCAACCTGGCACCACAATGGCTGCTGTCTCGCACATTGTGCAATCCCCTTTGCACGCAAAACAGGTCAAATTAACCCCTCCTTAAGAAACCTTCGCTCCCGCATGCTCCCTTAACACTACCATCCCATGACTATCACGCCAGACCTCACCAGAATCATGAACCGTTTCATCACCAGCCAACTCCAAAAAATATCATCACAAAAATACCTCTTCAACTCCTTCTAATCTGGCTTCTGATCCAGCCCCAGCACTGACACTGCTACACTTCCCATCCTCGACGACCTTCACAACATCACAGACAAAGCACTCAAAGTCCTGCTCATGTTCCTCAATCTCTCCACAGGCTTCAACACTATCGACCACATCATTTTCCTGAACATCCTATCTCACAGGATGAAACTCCCATGTAATGTTCTCAACTAGTTGACCTCCTTTCTCCCTGATAGGACACACTTTGTCTCATGGCCCTATCTTCTATCTGATCCCACCCCAATCAATTCTGGGGTTTCCCAAGGATCCTCCCTGGATCGTTTCCTCTTCAACCTATATGTAGAATCTGTTGGACAGACCCTTAGCAAAACAACGTACATTTGCTCCAATACGCACATGACCCACACATTTAATGTCATCACCAGACTTCCCAACAGCAGCATAGTCTCCCTGAAGGCCATACAGAACGGGGTAGCAAGGCTCATCCTGCACCTACCCAAACACACCAGCTCTTTTCCAACTCCACTGGCTCCCACTACTCCAGATAACTGCTTTCAATGTAATCTGCATTGTTTACAAAGCCATCACCCACAAAACTCCATTGTACTTCCAGGACAACAAACACTGACATCTCCTCTTGCATTCTACTCTGCAAACTACCATGCACACAAAAACACACATTCACCAGTGGGTACCCATATCCTGGAGTACCCTCCACACCAGTATAAAGCATTCATCACCACTTTCGGAGAAGACACCCTCAAAACATACCTCTTTCCCCACTCCTAATCCAGCCACACCACCTCCCTGCCATCACCAATCTATCATTTCTTCCTATTCAGTGCTATCCAAATAAATACAAATACATCCCTCAAGGTACCCAAACAAGCACATGAAAAGCATGTGTTGTTCACAGAAATGAAAGTTCTCAATTGTTGCATATGTTTATTTTTTGCAGAGGACAGTGTATACCCACTGTCACCATTCCTCTAGACACCAATCCGGAAAACCTCAATTACAGCAGAGAAATGGTACAATGCTGTACGCATCACGACAAGAGACATCGTAGAAGTGTAGGAGGATTTGCATCCCAGTCCATGTGCTGTACCCTTAACTCCATTGGGGCAAAGGGCACATGAACGGGCTGCCCAGAACCGTTTGGTGTGTACATTCTTCACGTAGACACCACCTCATGTTGGGATCAGACTCAAAACCCTCATCCCTAATGGGTCTTAATGATGAGCAAGGACACTACCTCTATGGCCAGCAGAACACCCTGAGAAGGTCTGTCTGGGATAAGGAATGAGTCATGCCACAACATCAAAAGAAAGATATGGGAAAGTGGTCTGGCCATTCGTGACACATGCATGTCAGTAGAAATGCTGCATACAACATGATTACATCCACCACAGACAATTCCAAACACAAGGACTGCCCCTAGGTCCATGAGCACAGCATATACCATGCCACACATATGTGCAATACCAAGTTTCAGGCACACACATCAGAAACATGCATGCGCCAACACACATCATACTGCAATCCTCACTTCAAGGACTTAGTCAGCCATGTACCATAACACCCAAGGCAAGTGATTGACCAAAAAAAGACCCAAGACAATAAATCTCAATGGGACATCTCTTGAAGTATGAAAGCGAGAAGCGGTTACCGTGACAGATGCTGCATATTCACATTATGCCGACCTGTACACGTGGTCTGCCAACACAATTAATGCAACATAATGTGTGGGAAAATGGCAGCAGGTGACAGACCAGTGCAGTACATATGGAGTGGAATACTGAGTAGACATTGAGCCACAGACTCCATGCTGGATCCACGATAAGAAATAACATATGATTGGAAATAGACATCACAATACAAACAGAGGAAGTCCAAGAAAAGAGAGCAATACTGGGAAACCCAAAGTAATAAGAGACAGACAACAGACCTGCCTACCACAATCAAAAAATCTGCATGTCTATGCATCCTGGAAGACATAAGCCTGTGATCTCTCAACATAAAGGCATAGGCAGGACATGGCCATGAGCGGGACATAGTTGGACCTGAAATATCAACACAGGGTAAGAAATGCAACAGATGGCTGTCCCCAAAGAAATAATGCAGTAATGTAACTCATCAGGTGGGAGCACATAGATGTCAGTCCCTCCCACACTGACTACCTGCTCAGTGGAGATCATGCCACTGATCATCTCTTCCACTGTGTGTGGGAGGCGGGGTCTCCACTGGTGGCCTGAGAATACTTCTCATTCCTCCCAAACATTTCCTAGTGCGCTGACTCCGATCCTCCAGGTTCGTTTGCACCTCCTTAGAAGTTCAATGTTCCAGTCCATATTTATTTACCTGATATGTCACCTGCTGCCAAAGGGCAGCATGTTCTGTCAGTGAAAACGTGCTGCCAGACCAGGTTTAAAGGTCTACTCAACATGGGGTCCTGTGAGGGGTCAGAAATGAGAGGCAGACACAAAGTAGTAATATTCTCAACATCAGACATCTTTATTAACACAAAAGTGTTAGACAACATCCTCTCTGTCCATATCCTAAAGACCCAGGAAAGTAAGACTAAAGATCATTCTGTGTCAAGTTTTCAACACGTATAAACTGTCCCCGTGTCCAAAGCATACTAATCTGACCCTCGCACTAAAAATGATCAACTAAGGATGCGAGGAAATATCTTTAACTTATGTTTGGCAAAAAGTGTTCATAATCAAAACAAATGAATAAATCCAGCAGAAGGGGAACGCCTTCGATCCAGAGGTTGGTTCCTTTCCCCTGGGTATTCCGATAGGATGGCAAAAGTGTCTCTTTCAAACAAAAGTTCCTTGAGTATAGTAAATGTTAGTGTCCCTTTCAAACAATAGTTCCTTAAAGATGGCAAAAGTATCGCTTTCAAACAATAGTTCCTTCAGGATGGCAAAAGTGTCTTTGGTATAAGGCTTGACCATATGTCTTGGAAAATAAGTAAGTTTCTTTATACAACTTTGATGTACCTCCTGGTATACTCTCCTGCCAGGAATCCTCTAGTAGACTCTTCATATCCCATGGTATACTCCCCTGCTAGATATCTTGCTCCAAAAATTAAGTGTGTTCCCTGGTGTACTCTTCTGCCAGGAATCCCCTTTTGGGTCATACAGAGCCCCTGGTGTGCTCCTCTATCATGTATCTACCACCCAAATGTTCACGGCCTGGTGTGTTTCTTTCACCAGGACCTCTTCTTCAGTTTCAATTTTTATCATTGCAGTTATATCACCCTCCTGTGTTTCTATTTGCTTAAGGTATGACTTGTTCCAACTTTCCCTTCATTGATATCCCATGTATGCGGACTGGCTCAAGTTCTGCTGCTGTGCCTATTTCTTTAAAATGTATTTGCTTAGGGATATACTTTCTCCAACTTTCCCCATATTGGCATCCCATATATGGAGACTTGTTCAAGTTCTGTTTTTGCACTTCATTTGTTCGGTATTCAAATATTCGTACATGTTTTGCTGGCTTACATCCTGTCGGTATGCCTCTGGGTCCCATAGGGCTTTGGGCAGACTCACCAGTATTTTGCACTGCTCCTGACCCATTGCACGTTATCACAGTAAAGCATTGTCTCTGGGACAACCTTTGCCGCTCTGCAGACCTTCCTCCGGCTCTCTCTGTGGCTTCCAGCTCACCTGCCGGCTTCTCGCAACGACAGGGAACAAAGACTGCTGCCTATCAGCAAGACCCCATCACCGGTAGGTCTGCTGCTGCCAGTGTTCTGATGGGCCTCCAGCAGTGTCTGAAGCATAACTCCTGGTCTTGTGCCATGCTGGTAAGTAGCTCTAGTAATTGCGAGCTGCCTTTGGAAATAGTCTGCCTTCTCGATCTCCTCAGGTATCGTTCTTTCGCATACCGCTTCCTTCTCCTGCTCTCTCTGCAGTTTGAGTGTGGATGGCATTTTTAAGTGTCCCATGCACTCATGAGCTTTCAAAACAGCTAGTCCGCTCATTAATATTGGAGTTTTCTTCAATCTGCATCAACTCGTCACTCCTCTTCCTCATCTCAGTACCAGGGGCCTTATGAGAGTTGGAATTCACATAATGTCTAAGATGTCTATAGTGATATTGTTCTGAACTTTCACTTGAGAAAACATTATAAAGAGGAGATATTAGGTTTGTATTATATATGTGTGAGGTATGAATGGTATCTTGACTAGAGTAATAGTATGCCATCAGAATTTTAGGCATCACAGGTTTTTCTTCATATGAGAGGGGGAAATACCATGTCTCTTCCAATGAAGTTATCATCCCTCCCTGTAGTCAACCCCTCCCACATGATCTTCCCTCATAATACCACACCCGGGGTCAGGATCAGGCAGTTGCTGCCATCCCCTGGCCTTGTTGGAGGAGATTGCCATTGGGGAATTAGGGATGACTCCATCTGATTCATCACATACCCTTCCACTAATGTTGCTGGTTCAAACAACATCTATTGGTAAATGAGAAAGGAAATCCACATTACTCTGCTCCTTTACTTTCCTATGATCTACTGTGAAGCAATAGGGCTGTAAAGCCAAGAACCAGCACATTATCTGTGCATTTGTATCCTTGCAAAGGCTCAACCAAGTTAACAAGGCATGGTCAGTGACAAATTGGAACCTTCTACCAGTCAGATAATATTTGACGTAGGTTATGGACGACCAATTAGCCTGGGCTTCAAATTCGAGAGTGGCATAGATTTTCTGTCATGGAAATATCTTTCTACTTATATAGAGGACTGGATGTTCTATACCATCATAACCATTGTGAAAGAACTGTATACAAACCTCTATGTGAGGCATCAGTTTGTAATATGGATTCCCAGTTGAAGTATGCCACCTTCAGTACAGGTTCACTACACAAAAGTGAGTTTGTCAAAACACACCTGATCTTCACACACTATTTGATTTTTGGATGGTTCCGTATTTATGCGTTTATCTGTAAGAGGAGAGGTTATAGATGACAAATTAGGAATACATTGTCTATAATATTCAACTAATCCCAAAAAGGCATTAATTAATGAAAATACAGGACTCTGCGCCAACAACTAAAGTTGAGTTTAAATCTTAGATTATGATTTATTGATCATCAATGACCATTGAGCCCATAATTGATAACATGTTTCGGCTCCACTGAGCCTTTTTCAAATCCGGGCTACCCATAATTATAATATAGGACATACAATATATCATAGTCAAAGAACAATTTGTATGAACGGCATCATAAAGTATAACATAATTCCAGTTTTCAAATATCGTGACCACAAAATGTGCATAATAACATGAAAGAAATTAGACAGAAAAACAAGGATGGGCAAAAGGGAAGGGTTCATGGGTGTAGAAAAATAGGCAAACATATCATAATGCATTATTATGTTTAGATAAACAGAAAAAGAGCACAAAAAACAGAAACAAAAACACAAACAAAAAGAAAGAAGAACCCATTAGTAATCATTATTCTTCAATTCATTGAATAATATAACCAAATTCTGCAATGGTCCCTTGAGACAAGCTGACAACTTGGTGCATGTCCTTACCCGAAATTTGATGTAACCAATTCTTATGACTATTTGTCCATGTAGTAGTAACGGGGTAAGATCCCCAATATCAATCTAAACAAAAAATGTAAATAGCGAAGGTAAATAAAACTGATTGTCCAATTTAGAATATACATTAATTGTGTATGTCAAGGTTGCCAATGGCAACTAGGCATTTTCACTTATATGAATAAATCCCGCCCTTCACCAAACGGGCAAAACAACTCTACTTAAAGGTCACAGGCCATTTTTGCCTTATTCAAAACAATTAATTTTATGAGCCATTGTAAGTTCCGTGGTGAAGACAATTGTAATTAACCATCATTATGTATCCAGATAAATGATCAACTACGTAAAATGATGACGCATTTCAAATATAGAACACGTATTTCAAGTACGGAAAGCACAACATATAACTTATTTTCTTGCTACTCCTCGCATCCGATAACACTTGTCAAGTGCCATTAAAGCTAGATCCCATTGGAAAGTAAACCATAACATAAGCGGTCCTCTCTTACCAGTTCCTGGAACACAAACAGTCACACGCGTCGGCAGGTAAGCCGAACGCTTACCAGGTATGCCTTCTTATACTAGGCGTCATCACTGTGCGCGGTTGCCACGGCGACGCAAGGATAAGCGTCGTCATTGAAAACCGCATTCTATCCCCCGGCATTCTGCAAATTACATATGCTGTATAATTCAATGTATTTAGTAAAGCCTGAAAAACTAACAAAGCATGTATACGCTTCTCCTGACCCAATTTAAATTTGTTAAATACTTAAATGGTTGCTATCACAATAATGATTGTTCATAATCACGGGCACTAATGCACCTAACTACAAAAGGTTGGTAAACATTAAACGCAACATTCAAATAACATACTGAGCTACCAATTATGATGGGGTATCCCTTTAAAAACACCCTGAAATACATGTAACCTCCTAATAAACGATGTGCCCTGTTCTAAATCAAGAATAGCAATGAAAATTATTCGAGCTTGAGAAGCCAGATTGCAATGTACTACATCTCACAAGAATGAAACCATTTCATTATCTGTATTAAGTCCTGTATTTGTCGAATTGAATAACAAATTGCTCTTGCTTCCGCTTGTCGTAGCGCCTTCACTCTATCACTACCTCTTTTGTTCAAGGATACTTGTTTAAGACCAATGAATCTGATTTCCGATTAAAGATGTAGCTGATGTGTTTTTTGCCAATGTTCAGCTAACGGAAGTGATGGGTCTTGACTGCCAATTTTGGCTAAATGTTCACGGATACGGATTCTCAACTGTCTCTTGGTGCTACCAATATATAGTTTGTGGCAGACACAGATGATGCCATATACTACAAAAGGTGTTTTGCAGTTGATTCCTTGTTTAATGATCCAACATTTTCCATTTTTGTCTTCGAATTCCGTTGTTCTTTGATATGCATATTTACATTGTGGACAGACACCACATTTCCTGAAGCCAGAATCTTTCTTGTGTAACCATGTACCTTGAGTAGTGCTCTCAATGTCCGGTAATAATGATGGACTAAGGATAGATTTAAGTGTATTTGCTCTTCTGAAGTTAATGCGTGGATGATCACTCACAAACTCACCAATATGACTGTCCAATTTAAGTAAGTACCAATGTTTGTTCAAAATTTTTCGTAATCTCTGGTGGTCTGAACAATATTGAGTGATAAAGCTAATCGGCATGTTAGCTTCCAAATTATTCCCTTGTCTCTGTCTCAAAGTATCCTGCTGCTGCATCAATTTGGTTCTCTTATATGCTTTACTTATGTCTTTTTGGGCATATCCCCTTCTTCTAAAACGTCGCTGTAACAAATTACATTCCTCTTCAAATTTTAAGTTACTATTACAATTTCGTCTCGCTCTGATATATTCACCCAATGGTATATTGGTAATAGTTGGTCGAAAATGACAACTCTTAGCATGTAATATTGAGTGACTTCAGTTGGTTTTCTGAATGTAGTTGTTTGTAGTACTTGGCCTTCCAAATATATTGTCAAGTCCAAAAAATGTATCCGCTGTTTGTTACATTCTCCAGTAAATTGAATATCAAAACAATTAAGATTTAACTTGTCCACAAATGCGTAAAATTCCTCTGTGCTACTATCGACGATGCAGAAAACATCGTCGATGTACCTTGTCCAAAATTGGATTTTCTCAATGAAAAATGATTCAGTGTATATTGCTTTGTCTTCCAACATCCCCATGAAGATATTCGCCAATGCTGGGGCATATTTAGTACCCATAGCTACCCCCTTGGTCTGTTGGTATACCTTGTTGTCAAAGGTAAAGACATTGAGATCAAACGTGAGATGTAACATTTCTTTAATCATGTTCAAATGGTTGTAATACGAAGCTGACTCATGCCTGAAAGTATAGTCAACTGCAATCATGGCCCATTTATGCTGAATAGACGTGTACAGTGCCTTCACATCTAGAGTCGCTAGAAGGAAGGTACTCTGCCAAGTAAAGTTTTTTAGTTTCCGTATAAGGCTGGTGGAATCTTGCAAATATGAATGAAGTGACATAGCCCTTGGTTTGAGTAATAGATCCAGATATTCCGAGATATTCTCTGTGACCCACCCAATCCCACTCATGATCGGGCGGCCCTCTGGTATCCTTTCATAAGGTTTATGTATTTTCGGTAAGAAGTACATTGTTGGAGTTACCGGTTCTTTTATCCATAAATAAGTGCGTTCATCATCCGTTATCAATCCTTTTCTATGCCAATTGAGTATGTGCGCTTCAACTTGCTCCAATGCTGATTTTCGAAAATCATCCGTTCTTAATTCATAGCACCCAGGAGTATTTAAATGTCTGGATGCCATTTCCAAATAATCCTCCCGATCCATTAGCACAATATTGCCTCCCTTGTCAGCCTCTTTAATTACTGTCCGTGAGTCCAATTTAAGCGAAACAAGTGCTTTCCTTTCCGATTTGGTTAAATTGTTCTGAGTGATCCAATTCTTATGTTTTTTACAATTAAGATTATATAGATCTCGTGAAACTGCTTGTTGAAAAGTGTCAATGACGTTGTCAGATGCCAACTGTGGCATAAATTTTGAACGTACTTTAAGTTCCTTTGTGGTAAGGGTATCAGATTTTATCTTAAGTTCATCTAATAAGTGAAATACATGATATTGATCATCTTCGGTCCATGAGCACAATGTATATGTATCTTCAATATCCTGAATCGACTTATCACTGATCAGTATGCTTGCCTCTTCAGGTTGGAAATCACCCGGTGCTTTGGTTGCAAAAAAATTTTTTAACTTCAATTTTCTAGTAAATTTAAATAAATCGATTTGTACGTCCAATGGACTGAAGTTACATGTGGGTGCAAAGGATAAACCCTTGTTAGGAAGAAGTCTTTCCTCTTGAGATATAGTTTTTTTAGACAAATTGAGAACAAGATCATCTGTTATTTGTTGGTGCTCATCTCCTTGGAGCTGGCCCTGGTTTGTCTCTTGTTTGCTTGTGAGCTTCCTATGTTGCCGTCGTTTTCTACACCCCCTCCTTCCTCTTCTCCTAGCACAGGTGTCAAAATACCCATAGTTGGTGGTAGCTGAAAACCGACTGTTTTCTGAGTGGAATTACGATTCCCTTTCTTGTATCTTTTGATCTGATTCAAGTATCCTCTTTGTTCAATTGATTTGGAACTTGCACTAGCTTGGTTGTCTTGGTCTGAGTCTGCATCAGAACTGGCCGATGATGTGTTGGGGGTTGAGTTTTTGGACATTGGTTTTGAACTTAAGTCATATTTGGTTTGGAATGTATATACACGATCTTCCCTGTAATCACGTTCATCTCTATAACTTTTCCGTAATTTCCTTATTTTTACTTCATCTTGATATATTTGCAACAGTTCATACATCTTCTCATAGTTTTTGGCTTTAGTATCCTCATTAGATTTCATCTCAGCAATTTCTTTGCGTATGCCTTCTATACCATCTAATGCCCTTTTATGCTCCCTAGTGGCATGTTCAATCAATAGATCAATCATCTTCATGGAGCTGTTGCTCAAGTTAGCTTCCCAGCCTTCTGCTAAATCTTTATCAAACTCATTGTTGAAATTTGGAAATATAAGAATCCTCAAACCCCTAGGTACTCTGTCATTGGCGACATAATTCTCAAGTGATACTTTTTCCCAGTACTTGTCAATTTCCTTTTTCGATATTCTTTCCAGTTTTATAAATTTCGAACGTAAATCTTCTCGTTTCGTAGCCATACTTGAAAATGCATGTGACATATCCCCTCGGGGGGTAAACAGGTTTAAAAAGGATCTCAACTCGTTCTTACTCCTTGGAGCAGGGGTTTCCTTAACTGCTTTGACTTTTTCGATTAGTGGTTGAACTCGTCCATTCCCTATTAAGAACCACAATATTTTACTGCAGATCTAGCAAGATGACATTTCTTTGGATTTGCAGTAAGTCCTGCTTTCCTTAGGGCTGTAGTAACCAAGTATAGATGATACATGTGTTCTTTCCAAGATTTACTATGGATGATGATATGATCAATATGAGCTCCACAAAAAAGAAGCCTAAAGTCAGCGAATTTGATCGATTAACCCTTGGAAGGTAGCTGGTGCCTCATATAAACAAAAGGTAAAACATTAAACTTAAAAATACCTAGGTGAGTGCAAAAAGCAGTTTTTAGTTTATGTGTGCGATTAACCTGAATTTGCCAGTACCCCTTAGTCAGATCAATTGTAGAGAGATACTTTGTTGTTCCCAATCTGTCAATAAGATCATCAGTTCTAGACATCTCCTTCACTTTTCCAAAATGAATGCAGAAGCAACACGATGGATCTGACTTAGCAATCAACACAATAGGGGGAGACCATAGGATTTGCGGGGACTCTATAATGTCAGCATTTAGCATAGTCTTAAACTCTTCTTGAATGATATTCTTTCTACTCTCAGGTATTCAATAAGGTTTTAAATTAATCATTTTTCCAGGAGGGGTACCGATATAATGATATACCCTTTTCACTATTCCTGATTGATTGTTTATTTATATAGATCCTATACACAATGTGTTTCAAAGCACTTTAAGGCAGGGAGGGAACAAAGGAGAATACAATGACATTCTTATAAGTCATTGATACATTAAAAATGTGAACTTAACTATCATACTCGGCCTGGCGACATTAGGGTGCTGGGAAACATAATGAGACAGACAAGCGGCTACCTTACTAGGCCTGACGACAATTTTGGTAGTGTCGGAATTTAACAAGAGGTGGGGGGGCCAGGGTGAAGGAGAAGAACAAAACAAACAACAATCGTACTAGGCCTGATGAGAGGAAGAAAAAACAAGTGAGGGGGGGGAGACAAACAAGTTGCTATCATACAGGTCGGGTGACATTTCTGATAGAGTAAGTGCTAAGGATAGAGTGAAGGGAGGGGGAGGGGACAGAAGAAGAGGGCTTCAAATAAACAGACATCTGAGCAAACAACATATGGGGGAGAGATACAACAGGCAAGCATTCAGGCAACCAGGGGGGAGTTAGAGAAAAAGGATAGAAAGAGAGGTAGGGATAGGCAATAAATATGATTGCAACTAAGCGAACTGCATGAAAACAGAGCCACATTTCAATTAAGCTAAATGCATGAAAACACAGCCCAATTGGAAAAGCACCCAGATGAAGAAGTTAGAAGTCGGTGTGAACCTGCAGTGTAATCAGAGATGCAGCCCTCGTTGTGTGCCTCAGGTGATCAAGGCCGGCTCCCGCCTCCCGGTTGCTCTCATTGGCCAATATTAGCGAAGGCAACCAATGGGAGGTGGGTGCCAGGCAGGCAACACAGACAAGGCAAGGTGGTGCAGCCAGCATGAAGGGTAGAGGTGCAATGAGGCACCAGTCCAAAAGTCAGATGAACATTTTAAAAAAGAACCAGGAGTGGGCTAACATCGCAGAAGGAGGGAAATCCTGCAATCCTTCAACTGCCCATGATAAACAAAGTATTTTGTAGGCAAATGCGGAAAAACCACGCAGTAGGCGCATTACGCACCACAATTATGCGAATGCTTACCCCAGTAATTTCTTGCATTCTGGGTGATGGTAAAGGCAGGCAAAAGGGCTAGAGGAGCAGACATCAGGCTCTGGCGATGGCAAGGTTGTGGAATGAAGAAAGGAAATGTATTCTGCTCTAGTCGTGTGCATCAGGTCATCAGGGCCGGCTCCAGCCTCCCAGTTGCTCTCATTGGCCAATAACAGCCAAGGCAATACTTCAACTGCTAAATGATAAATGATAAACACAGTATTTTGTAGGCACAGTCGGAAAAAACGCACAGTAGGTGCATTACGCACCACAATTATGTGAATGCTTACCCCAGTAATTTCTTGCATTCTTGGTGATGGTAAAGGCAGGCAAAAGTGGACATCAGGCTCCGGCGATGGCAAGGTGGTGGTTCCTGGTTCAATTCTATAAACATAAGGGGATTGTTCTAATCGATCTATTAATTCTTGTTTTCATTCGGAGGCAAATCTGAAGGAATCAAAGTATTGCTGTTACTTTCATCAGATAAAAGACTAGTCAATATTATATTCTTTTTTTATTTTATTGGTTTAAATTCAAACCTTTAAAATGTTACACCACAAAACAAACAACAATTAACATCTTAATAATATGCCCCCGCTGTCCTCCTCCATTCCGCGTCCCCAGGCATTGACTATGGCTCCTCTCGTGAGCGCGTTTTTCACAATGTTCAGTCAGCCTTTATTTTACTTAACTTCATTGCTTAGAAATGATTCAGTTAAATTTTTTATTTAACCTCTCCTCAATTACTGCCAAAAACGAAGTCAGGGGCATAATAAGTTTCCTCTCCAACCCGTTCCACAAACTGCCACCAATCCTCCGCACACAAGGACTGATGGTTAGCGTACCACTGGCCCAAATAGATCTTTCATTCTTTAAGTTCGGACAAAATAGCACAAGGTGCTTGAGGGATTCCAGCTCCTTGCTACAAATGCAACAAGTAAGATTGAAACCTACATCCCCCGCCAAGTGACTGGTACGATCTTTCGTTTGAAACGCATTCAGCCGGAATAGCATGACTAGTCTACGGGCTTTTGAATTTGGAAAACGGGTCATATAAGATTGCAACACGTTATAGCTTCTTGCTTCAGCGGGAGCGTCCTTCATCGCACTGGCAGACTGGCGCTCACTACAAGTGTTGATCCAATCAGCACGCCAAATCTTCACTTTTGCTGCTGTCGGGTTTGAATGGAGAGTTTTCAAGCTGATATTATTGATTATTAATAGATCTTCACATCGTTTCACCCATTGTAACAGAATAGCCGGGCCTCTAATATGAGCATTATGGAAAATGTTAAATCGGAAGATTCCCTCCTCTGTTCTGGTTTTCCGGAACAAAGCTAGGTGGTTCCAGCAGATCCCGGCATGCATCGATACCAAAGCAAGTTCGTACCTTATGCATGCTGTCGATATGCTAATTGGTAGGCTTAGAGCTTTGGACCAAAACATGTGTTCCAATTATGCCCAATGTGTCGGTGGACAACTAAAAGCATTTTCAGTGCTGTATGTCAAAACTGGGACAACCTTCTGTTCATAAAAGTTTCTCAACGGTCGCATTGAAAAACGCCCATATCTTTTGTGTATTACCAGACCCTGACATGCCAACTGTCTGCATTTCCTTTTGGAATCAGTCACCCAAGGTTCATCACAAATGCTAGAGTTCAGAATCATATCCAGGTAGTTTTACAGATTTTGAAGTGCAAAGGTCCACTTGATCTAATGACCATACGTGTTTAGGGCGCCTTTGTTTTTGGCGCGTTCTTAGGTTCTCACCAATATTTCAGTCTTTGCTGGATTTATCTTCAAGCTATTCATACTCACGTATTTTTGTACCGCATCAAGTTTGCGTTGAAGGCCGATCAGGGTTTGATCAAGTATAACCAGATCATCGGCGTACAACAACCAGCTAATCAGAGATGAATTAAGCTTTGGTGGAAAAGCCCTCACTGCTTGAATTACTTCACCGATGTCAAAAATGAAGAGGCTAAAGATTGCAGGTGCCAACAGGCATCCCTGTTTCACCCCTTTGTGTGTCTTAATTTGGGCAGACAGGGAGCCTGATCGATCGAGACAAATCGCAATTGAAGTGTCTGTGTGGAGTTCTTTGATTGCCGCCAGTATATCTGGGGGACAACCCCACACTTCTAATTTATGCCACAACGCTTCCCGATCAATCATATCAAATGCCATGGAGAAGTCGAGAAAGGCTACATACACTTTCGTGTTTGTTCGCAGGGCTTCCATTTTCAGTAGGTTTAAGATTAGCAGGTTCAGTGAACACCCCACCAATTTCACAAAACCTGCCGGTCTTTGGTCCACTTTTTTTGCTGTTTGGGCCCAGTTAGTCAATTTCTTTTGCAACAAAGAAGCATAGAGCTTGCCTAAAATGTCAAGCAGTGCCACCGGACGATAGTTTTTCGGTGAAGCTCTATTCCCTTTCTTAAAGATTGGCACAATTATTCCTGACTTCCATGATGTCGGCACTTGTTTTTGCGAGATGATTCTTGCAAAAAGATCGAAGCACAAGTCAGCCCAAAGATCAGGAAACTGTTTGATCATAAAGTTTGACAATCCACCAGGGACCGGGGCCCTTGAATTTTTCGTTCTCATTATCGCCTCTCGGATGTCATCCTTTGAAAAGTTTAGGTTCCACGCTGGTTGGGAAAATGTGGGCAAGATCGGCGCAAGAATTTTATGATATAGCGCCGTAAAGTGGTGGACCCACTCAGTTTCAGTCACCAGGCATACTTGTAGTGCCTCTTGCGGGGATTCCATGCCATTTATCATTCTCCAGAACTCACTGCTGTTCTTGTTTGATAAGATCTTCAGCATGGCCTCCGCATCATTCTGGTGTACTACAAATTGATGGCTTTTAATCCAGTTTTTGTAATGCTGTTTGGTAGCTTTATTTCTAGACGTTATTTCCTCTGTTTGACCTTGATTGTTTTTCCGTATTTCAGCTCTCATGGATCTTTTGCATTGCATCACCATTAGGTCAAAACATGTTTTTTCCTGAATGAATATTTTTCATTCCATTGTTTTTGCTTTTCAATTGCGCCAATATCTGCGCATATTCAATCTCTGCCGGTGTCAACTTAAATTGAGAGCATATGTTGGCCACCTCGTGTTCTTCCAATCTTACACGTAGGCGATTAGATTCAACCAAAATTTTTGAGCCCCATTTTCTACTTTGGACACCTTTTGTGTCGAGAAATTTTAATACCAACATTTCGTGGTCACTATTGTCCATTGCACGAATATTCAAGGTTTTTATTCTCGCATGCATCGTATCGGAAACAAAGATATAGTCGATAATCGAGCAGTGGTTTCCGCGCTGCATCGTGGACTTCCTGGTATGTCACCTTGGGTACCGCCATTTAACATTGACAAACCTCTTACGTTCATTTCATCTGACCAGGTTTTAGCTCAATGACCTTTGGCGACACTCAGTGGTTTAAAAAAGTCACTATTTAAATCTCTGCAGAGTATCAAGCCAGTTCCACTTGATGACTCGAGCAGGTTGTCAATTATGCCGGAAATCTGGTCGATGAATGGAGCTGATCCAGTCCATCGATGGTTCCAATATACGTTGACTATGTGTATCACATCATACACCATCGGTTCCTCCATAAGTTTTCTTATCTCACAAACTTGAATGTAGGGCGAGTAGTTTTTAGAGTTTATCAACCGGTAGCCTGAGGACTGTTTGATCATCGTTAACAGCCCTGCTAGCGGCCGCCCCTTAGCAGCTTTGATCGCTGGATTTAAAGCACATTCGAATTCAGAGATCACTGGCAAATCGCACAACCAGGTTTCATGCAAGCATATCAGATGTAAGTCTTGAAGCCAGTCGTTGTTTAAAAGATGAACGAAGCCGCGCGTGTTTCATGATGCAAGGGAACATTCCTGAGCCGCGCTGAGCTTTAAACATTAGCTGTGCTTTTTGGCATTTAAGGCAGACGCCAGCCATTTCCATTCATGCATTGGATCATTTTCATGCAAGCTACCTGATGTCATT
This sequence comes from Ambystoma mexicanum, assembly GCF_040938575.1. Classification (NCBI taxonomy): domain Eukaryota; kingdom Metazoa; phylum Chordata; class Amphibia; order Caudata; family Ambystomatidae; genus Ambystoma; species Ambystoma mexicanum. The sequence goes on from NC_090933.1 coordinate 588,390,171, forward strand.
GCCTCTGGAATGACAGATGACGCCTCATTAATTATGGTTATTTTGATTTTTGCCATCGGGCTTATTTTCGCTGCCTCCGCCTGCTCAACGGCCGCTGTATTTTGAAGTGTGGGAGCAACCTGTCGGTCCTTACGGATTGAACCACACGGGCCACGCAGCTCCTGTTGTTTGGTTACTTCAATGCTTTGTAAGGGCTCCAGCAATGGTGACTTTTCCTTTTGCATGTACCGTGAGGCACATTTTCCATCATTCTTCCCTGTGTTGTTACACCTTTCCGATTCCATTACTTTGTACGTATCAAAGCCCAACAATAACAGTCTTCATCTGCCTCTAGAATTACATTCGCAATTATACTAGAGTTTACATGCAAGATCACCTTATTGGTACACGACTCATCTGGAAATTCTACAATTTTCAGATCTTTCGAATCTAAAGATCAGAGCCGAAGTAAGTGGTGAAGCAACCTTAGCACGTTTGATCTATTCAGGATTAATTTATTGTCACCTCCCAACCTCTCAAGCATTATTTTAATTAAGGTAGACGTTTCAAGAGATCTGGCTGTTTCCTGCCGGTTCTTGGTCTTCTGTTTTTTTTTAAGAGGCTCAACCTGCTGGTAGTCAATTTTCTGCAGCATGGGTAGAGAGGCGGCGGCGGCTGTCGTCATAAGCACTTCAGTTCTTTTTGTGAAGTTCACTCCGTTCACTAAGTGTTGGCCGACACCGCCAAAGTCTTGAGGCTTCTTCTGATTGCTCGAACTCAGTCTTTCCCATTTTGCCTGTAGCGTAATAAACTCGGGGCTCCTAGCTTCCAAATCTACGATCCCTACTTCTCCATCAAGAGGCACCAACTCACATAGCCTCTCGTTGTTCCCTCGTGTTATAATAGAGGGTAAACTCTGAATTGATTGAGGTGGGTTTCGTTTGGGGTGTGCAGGCTCCATTGCCGAATTCTCAAAATCGCTTCTCGATTTCGAGGCTAATGACAATTTAGCACTATTTTGCGAGCTTGGAGCAACGAGCAGAACTTTCGCCAACAAAACACTTTTTGGTTCCACATCTTCATAAGTCGATAGATCTATTAACTCTTTATGAATGGCTAATTCTTCTTCACTTGGCAAATTTACTCCGGCTGTTGTCTTATTTTCCAGTGGTTGTGACTGGCCCACTGAGCTGTCTTTGATTGTATCCGCCAGTTTCAGACTAGAAGTAATTGCTTTGTCTACCAGTTGGAACATATTAATATTACGTAAGAATTTTCATGCTCCTTTTTGTTGATTTATTTTTCGTGCTGGTAAATTCTTTTGCTTTTTCTCCACATGTGGTGGGTTTTTTTTCGCATCCATATTGGCTTTGCTTATAACTTCTGCATCTTGACTTCCAAAAATTTGAAATAGCCCGGTGGGAATGCTGATAACCGCAGGTCCTTCAATCATCGCGGCCGCCTGGACCTTCTCTTTCGCCAGGGGAATTGAACCAGATGCCTTTTGAGTATCCAATAGGGCCGGATTTGATGCATTTTTGGCTTGCTGGAAGGCCGTGTTAAACGACATTTCCAGTAGGGTAGACTGCCCATCGCATTCTCTCTGTGGCTCACTGAGCTTGATGAGATTTTCGGCCTCAGTTACCGCCTGCGGTGAGGCAAGGTTGTACTCTGGGCTCAACGAGGCATTCCCTTCCCCTACAAGGCTTTCTAAAGGCATGACAAACTGATTCATGGGTTGCGCGGGCTGCACCTGACAGGCCGCCTTCATGGCCATCTTATTGGCATTGGATGGAGCTTTATCGGAACACGGTCGTTCAGACATTGTCATCTCTAACATGGGGCCGACGCTACCCAGCTCCTCTCCTCTTTGAACAGTCAATGTTTTTCGAAAAGCGACAGAGCTTCTTTCGCAACCTCTGCAAACAATTTTTTATCGATCGTGTCATTTCGTTTAACATCATTTAAAGTCTCAAAGCCCGTCAATATTTTTTGATTTAGATCTTCTTGTTTGGACTTTTGTGCACTGTATGATGCTTCCAGATGCATCACTTTCGAGTTCATCATAGCCATTAAAGTTGTAACGTCTTTCACATTATCATTTAGGGTTTCATACAATTTAGTGAAAGGCGTTAAAGAAATTGACGTTGCAGATGTTAGTGCTATTAGAAGCTCGTTTGCAGGTACATGTACACACGGGGCAGGACAACCCTCTCTTCCTCTCTCCTGTGGGTCACGAGCTGCTCGTGTCAACCGTGCCTGTTCGCGGTGTATTTTTGGAAAGGGGTGCTCAATAAATGAGGAGTCTCTTGTGGTGGAGTCATCTGTCAAATCTTCATTATTTGAAGAGTTGTTTGCGTGAGTTTGAGGCTTCATCCTAGGTGTGAGTGCTACATTGACGTGCAAAGGCAATCTTTTCTGGGAGTCTGCTACGGTGCCATGATGTGACAGATCTGACTCGTTTGAGGATACAAACACTCCCGCTTTAGATCTTTTATAATTGCCAGAACCCCATATGTCTCTGTTGACGTCAGTGATATTGACGCAGTTCCTTTTCTGGGGAGCTTTGGGCATTACATCCTGCACCCGGGTGGATGCCACAGTCTGTTTCTTGGAACGAGATTTATTTAAATTGATCAAATTCTGTAGAACCGAGGATACCACCTCTAGGGAATTTATTTTATCAGAGTAGGGTAAGCCAACATCGCTACCCCTCGGCACACCTTCTATTTGTGAATTAAACGCTGGTGGTTCAAAATGAGAGGCCATTAAAATTGTCTCAGGGGTTGAGGTTTTAGGTATGGATGGAGGCGTGGCATGTTGATCACTATTTAGCATTCCAGATGAGGTCATCTTTCCCCCTTCAATTACGTCGGGTGTAGCACCCACCTCTGACACGTCTTCAGAGTCAGCAATAGTTCTGCCGTCAGACACGGCATTCCGTCTCTGAGCAGACTCGGAAGGTGCGCGCGCACGACTAACCAGATGCGCCTCCGCCACGTCCAGCAGGTGCTGCACAGCCTCGGCTTCCTCAGGAGCAATGTCGGCCGTGCCCACCGCAACAGCTACCTGGCTCCTCCCATCAGCGACGACTGGATCGGCCCCGGCCGTGGACCGCAAACCCGACTCCAGGGGCCCCACCGCCGCCCGACAGAGGCAGAGGCCACAGCAAACACCGGCACACCCGCCGCTCGACCCCTGCCCACCACCACCAGGGCGGCTCGCGGCTCGACCTCCCCCGCCGGTAAGTCTGGATCAAAATTGGTAGTAGGATTGACGTCTGTGCAGTTCATACAAGAGGCGTTTTGAGTCAAGTGCTGAATTGATGCCTCTACTTGCTTACGCCCAATAGATGCAGGAGTTAAATCAAGTATTTCGGGGTGGGCTGAAGCGGGAGCGGGAGGCACAACTGCATCAGGAGTCGGGGTTGAACCCTCTTCATTTCGTAACGGCTGAAATACATCATCTGTCATCAGTAAGGCCTGATCCTCTTGCCCCTCTAACAAATCGTTATTTGCCGGCACTGATGTGCAGGAAAAGTATTGGCTCACCTGTTTTTGACGAGTGTGTTTTGCAGGAAGATCCTCTACGATGGCCATACGTTTTGATTGAGCTCGAGTCCTCGAGGTTAGATTTGATGGATCTATCATCAGCAATACAATACACCACTTGCCAAACAGCCAAACAGTGGATTCCTCAGCCCTTCAGTCCTTAGGGCTTAACGCCGCAAGGGCGGCAAAGGCGGCCTTTTGTACCTGGTGACCTGGTCAGGTGACTTGGTCATTTGGAAGGTAATTAAAGGTACACGCACACGCACCTCTCTCTCCTTCTTTTTCTCCGCTTGAAAAAGTCTCTCGCCACAGCCAAACAGTGGATTCCTCAGCCCTTTAGTCCTCAGTCAATATTATTGAGGTATCTTCAACAGGATTTTCTTTCCATTCTTTGAGAAGATTTTCGTGATAGATGTGAGTCTTGATTTTGCTGTCTGGTTGTGAGACGCGATAGTTAAAGGGTCCGGTCTTTTCTATAATCTCTACCACCACTGACACTTCTATCATACTCCTCCTTTGCCTCTCTGACAGACACAAAGTGCTTTGACACCAAAACCTATGGCAGTAGGTGCTATGCAAATGCCAGAGAACATAACGTAACATATGTAAACCAATTAAATTCGAAGAAGCAAATAATTTTACTTCCGGTTTACAACAGCCATCTGCATGAAAAATGACTGCTGAATATGAATATTCTAAATCCTGTTGAAATAGTAATGGTAAAAAACATGATCTACTTTTCTTAATTATATAAATACTTTAAGTATTCTTTCGTTTCTACAAAATACTGAAACAATGCACAATACTCATAAGTAGCGCAGTGGAGGACCTATGTTTACAATTGGACCAAATGTATTGTGGCACTCAACTGTATTCTATGGGGGGCAGTGCCAAGAAGAAAGATAGCTGGAGAGGAAGTGCATGCTGCACCATGGGGCTAATATCTGGAATTTACTCACTGCATGGTGAGGCTGGGCATGTTAAAGCCATGCCCAAAAAGCAAAGAGGCTTGGACAGCCAGTTCCCGAATCAGGGTTCACTTGGTCTCATCACGAGACGACCAGCATATAGGAGATGAGCAGACCCGTTTTCAGTTTGTCTAAGAAGTGTTTAGACAAGGACTGATTATCACCACCGAATAAGAGGTTTACTTTTGTTCTCGCACAATGTAGTTCTTCCACGCAGACAGAGAGAGAACTCTGTCAATTCTTTAGGAAGATGCATCTCAGGTCATATTTTGCTGAACATCATAGTGAGCCTGAACCTTCTGTCACAGGCCTCAACCCCCATTCTTCCTTCTGGCCAACAGATAAAGAAATGCCACCTGAACTGTTGACTTTTGAAAACATTGTCCATGGAGTGTGGCCATTCTGATAAAGACATCACGTGGGATATATTACAGATAGTCGAGAAGAATGATCGATGCCGCATGATACATGACCTCCTTGCTGCCTTGATCAAAAATGGATTTTGAAAGCTCAGAGTCACTTTATTGGCCTTAATGATAACATCTTTTGGGCACTATTGTAACTTGCAAATCCACTACAATGCAGTATGGCTTTGCCATATCTTTTTAACTCTATGGTATAGATTCAATCAAGTGGTTAAACCATGGCAGCAATTAATACCATCCAGCACACTCTGTTCACATTCAGAGATAGATATGGTAAATGTTAGACCACTCTTTAACTTACCTTTTAACTGACTGTATTCATGCCTTGGTGAATCCATTGCATCAGTGTTTTTTCCCGTGTGTATTTGTTGATTATGTTCATTGTTGTTTATATTCATGTTTCATTTTGATGCACAGAATTGGATGATGGCCTGTACAGATGGGTTTCTATAGTCAGAATTTATTTTTGTTTCTTTCCTGTTTTACATACATTCAATTATTCAGTGCACAAGAATAATCTGTCTACGCGCTCTCTCTTTTTTGGACATAACGTATATGCTCTTGATTGTAATAATAGTTTCCACAGTTAACTCATTATTGCGTCTTGCTATAATCTCTAGCCACTGTCAGGGAGGTAGTTTGTATGTTAAATACAATACTGCATTGCCACTTCAAGATGGTGGCTGATGAGCCACCACATTTTTAACACCAACAATATAGTGTGGTTGGCTTCCACTTTCGGGGGCCGACCCTGCACCAGCTCTGAACCACGGGTGTTGGGTATACCGACCGCACACCATTGATTTTCAAATATAGTGAGTAGCTGGTTCCTGCTTTATTACTTCCTTGCCTAGATATACACATTCCTTCATGAGACACAAAACACATAGTTGTTCTTGTGTTGGTTTTGCAGCTACATATTCAACATTGTAACTGCAAAATCCACAATACAACGCAGGTGTTTTCCGCTTTGCTTCCAGACTGGGGATCCTGTGCTGTCTGTGAAAAACGGCAGTCGGTGGTACGGACTGCACACTATTGATGCTTAATACATTATAAGTATCTATTCCCCCCACCACATCATTCTTTTTCTTTTCATTTTGTTTTCCTGTTTACAAACACATATATCTTTCCTGAGACACCATTACATTTCTTTTGTGTTCGCATTACAGGTATATATTTAACATTGTAGCTGCCACACTGCAGGTGGTTCTGTTCTGGCTTAGGGACTCATGAGCACTTTGATGAACCTGTTTTTTGTATATTCATTGGTGGTCTATTCATCCATTCGATTTAATTTTTTTAAACATTTATGATGGGATGTTTGAAGGTTTCGACGGCAATTCTTTGGTGGGCACATTGAAAACATTGAGACACACGTACCATGTTGACTTAAAACATGATGGATACACTATACTGATAATCCATATTTTGTTTGTACAGGTACAATAATGATTGACCCTGATGAAGGCAGTCATATACGGTGGGTGTTGCCGAAACTAGTTGGTTCTTAATGTTGCTACATTTCCTATAAGCCTGAATGTTGACAGGCCTGGTCGTTAATGTTCTTATTGTCTATGAAAACCTGAATCTTGCCAGACATTTATATGATTCGTACCTGGTGGTGGTGAACAATCACACATATTGGTGAAGAAACATGTATTTGAGATGAAGCTATTTAGCTCATTTTATGAATTATGAACACTTTTAAATTATTCTTGTATTGTACTAAATTAAGCCAGCTTTTCACACACACTGACTGCATCTAGCATTCTGTTTCTGAGCAATTATATGATATATGCTGACCTACGTTCACACAGTTTCTTTATATTCTTATTTTTTTGCATAATTAGTCTCCCAAGAGTATCACTTTGTTTAGTTGTTTATAGTAGACCCTGTTACTGGTTCAAGCTGGGGTTCTCCTATCTTGATTAGGAGTCAAAAAAGCAAAAACCGCAAAGCCCTGCTATTTACTTACTCTCTAAGCCACCAGCAAACATTTGGGAGTGGTTGTATGTCAGAAATCCGAATTTGCCAAGTTTGGAAAAGCTCCCCCAAAATGCGAGCAAAACAAACTCACTTTTGTTGAATTTCCTCATTTATTTTATGGTTACCGGAACCATAGGCTTGTGCGCAAAGGGCTAAGGACACAGAGCCTGTTTATGGCTAGCCATTGGGCCGGCCACAGTGGCATGGTGACCCAAGGCAGTTAGAAACCATTCCCAAGACTACAGCTTCCTTGGGAGAAGAAGCCCTGTCTCGCCCCTTCCTGGAGGTTCCTGAGTCTTGAAACAAAGGAATTAGAGCTGAAAAGTCCTCTTTTTTAGGGGGCTGCGTGGCAGAGGACTACTGTGAACATATATAGAGAAAGTGCCACAGGAACAGCTACCCACCTAAACACGTGCTAGGTGTGTTTAGTCGCACGAAGTGCTACCCTTCATGTCGGTTAATTAGTAGTGACAGAAACAATAGAGATATTGATATTAATAGAGATATGATTCTCACGCTCAAACGCTGTGGTCGTTTCACAAGGGTCTGACCCTGTGGCTGCCGGTTATACGGCAGCCACAGGGTCAGACCCTTGTGAAACGACCCAGCGTTCGAGCGTAAGAATCATTGCCAACAATTGTTCATGAAGATTGGGTGAACATTGTATCCAGATACCATTTTGACAAGACACGCTCAAATACGTCCACGGCTTGTCGAAGTTAACAAAAGCTCATTTCGCTTTTGTTGGAAAGTTCTAATTATTGTGAAGACTCACAGTACGGACAACTAAATCTTGTCCAGATTTACACCAAATTTGAAGCCACACACGTCCATCAAGCAATTGAAAGATTGCCATTCGTGAAGGGCACCAACCAATGAACTACCTTTGACATTTCTCTCCGGGTATTTTTATACAAAGTCCTGAAGACGGGTCCAGCACACATCCGATAGCATCTCAAAAATTGGCTACAGAGTATTTTCTCTTGTTTAAATCAATGCTGCTAGGACCTAAAAACACACTTCTCAGTGTCGACAGACTGAGTCATGGACAAGCTAACTGTAACTGGAGGTTATATGAAATATGATGTTTACCTCACACCTTTACTAACCCCACAATATCATCACTATAAGATGATTGTGTTAAGTTCAAAGAAATAGTTTCTGGTTGAAAACATTGACTTTCACTGTATGTTTTTTACGTGATGTTATGTATAATGCATTTTTTGTCTTTTTTAACATACATTCTACTGAGTGTTTTGTATCTACAAACTAAAAATGTATATCTCTATTGTTTCTGTCGCTACTAATTAACCGACATGAAGGGTAGCACTTCGTGCAACTGAACACACCTAGCACGTGTGTAAGCGGGTAGCTGCTCCTGTGGCACTTTCTCTATATAGGTTCCTGAGTCTTGCAAGGACCTTGAAGGTGATGGGTATATTGATGTGTGAGGCAGGAATCATCTTAGGATGCGACTGGGTGCTTATGGGATTTAATTTACATAATACAGCCTTGGACTAGCCTTCTTACCCTGCGCTATGTTTACTATGTACTGTTAATAGATGGCATTTTCAGTGACTGGTCTTGCACGCACATGCATCTTGCAATTTGTGTTCAGTTTACTCAAGCTGCATCTTTCGCGTGCAGTTGCCTTATGTCACGTGTCATGTCAGGTGGAACAAATCGTAAGTATCTCTTTCGCACACATGCGCCTTACATCTCGTGTCACATTAATCCGACTGTACATTTCTCTTTTGCGTTCCTGCTCCCTGAATCATGTGTCGCATCGAGTGAGGCGAACCATACATTTTTCTTACTCTTACAAGCATCTTACATCACATTGTGCATATGGTAAGCAAAAAATGTATGTTTCTCTAGTGCGCCAAAAATACAGTCACTTAATTGGCTACATTGTGTGTGACCATGGCCATTTAAGTGAGCCTCCAGTCTTCAACACACCTCTTCAATTTCGGAGGTCAGCAGCAGCACCAGTGCAGCAGTCCAGCAGTACCAGTACTGCAGCAATAGTCTGACTGCACCAGCAGGAGCAACACTAGCAGCAAACAACAGCAACACCACACCAAATGTGCCTTTCCTATTGCATTTCCTTCTCCTCTTCCCCTTCCCCTCTGTTTTCCTTTTCTTCTTCATCTCTTTCCTCCTTAAATTGATCCTGTTTTCCCCTCTCTTCCTTTTCACACTTCTCTTTCCATTCATTTTGTAGGGCAAGGGCATGTTTTTTCCAGCCCAGCAGTACCTCTCTTCTATCCCACCACCACAGAATCTCACTCTGAGAAGCCGATAAGGGAAGCAATCACCACCTGACCAACAGCCACAGCCACCAACAACCAAACAGCAGCTTCCACCACCACCCCCAGACCAGCATCTGCTCCCACCACTGTCGTACCAGCACTCACAACCACCACCACCAGAACAGCACTCGCCTCCACTATCAGTAGACCAAAGGTTACTGCATTCTCCCCACTGTCACTGAATCATACTCAAAGGAAGCCACCATCATCAATGAGGAGGATGATGGAAGGACAAGGAGGAGTCTTACCAGGGGGTCACTCCTTCCAGATCCTAATTTGTAATGCTTGACATTCCATTGCAAGTAAAGGGGCCTGCCAGAAGAATGTGCATAACTGACAGTGAGCAGGAGAAGGAAGAAGAGTATTACTCAGCATCACCAGCAGAGAGTGAGAAGCAACCACGAACAGACCAGCAGCCTTCCACACAGCTGAAGCAGCAACTGCTGGACCACTAGTAGCCACTGTCATCAAGGTTGCACCAGCATCTTCTAGATAAGCAGCCGCCACAAACACTACTGGATCAGCAGCAACCGCCACCACCGAGAGACAAGCAGTAGCCACCACCCCCTTCAGACAAGAGGTGAGCGAAACATTTGCTACAAAGCAAACAGTGTGAAATCATCACTGGAATATGCTTCCCCCGAATTTCACAAAATCAGCATTATGGTTCTGTCACCACTGACATTTCTCTCTGTTTTGTACGGTTTTGCACAGAACATGGAGCTTTGTTTCCATGTTAGTTTTGTGTAGCACAATGAGAAACTTCGGTCAGGTCATTTTTTTTTCTGTATTAGTTTTGTGCAGGAACATGAGAACATTTGTGAGGGTTTTTCCAAAATTTGCTAGTTTCGTGCGGAGCCATGAGAGACGGTGTGCAGTTTTTTGATTTTTGATAGGTTCATGTAGCGACACGACAAACTTTGTGCTCGTCTTTTTTCGATCCGTGCTAGGTTCACGACGCGAGAACATTTGTGCAGGTTTTTATTTGATCTGTACTAGATCCGCACCGAAGCACGAACAACCTCTTGCAGGTTTTTTTTACGATAAATTGTAGTTTCATGCAGAGGCAGGAGAAACTTTGCACGGTTTACCCCGATCCATGCTAGTTTCGTGCAGCGGCACTAGAAATGTCACATGGGCTTATTTTGGATCCGTACTAGTTTTGCGTTCAAACTTTGCACAATTTTTTCAAAACCCTGTTAGGTTTGCAAAGTAGCATGAGAAGGTTTGTGCCACTCCTTTCGATTCATCCTATGGTCACCCATTTGCAGTACTAAACATTTCACACAGATTTGTGGCACTGTGGAACCCCTTGCCATGACTCCATCACATGGAAAGGATAGAGGGAATTGACATCGTGGAAGATAGAGCAAACAGCCATGGGGATGGTGGTGAGTCTTTCAGTCCCCACTCCGATGTGAATACACTGGCCAAAAGCATGACTCCACCAGCACAGCTGAGCACAATGGGCATAGGAATGGTCAACCACATGACAATCAGTGCAACGTCACAGTGACTACAGGCGTTTGCCAGGGAATGTGAGATACTGTTGTAATGAACATGCACTGTAGGGGAAGTGTGCATGTGAAGCCATGCAACCACGATAAGCACTCAAGTGTGTTGTGATTTTCAAACAGAGGTCAAATGAATGGATTGCTACAGAATCTGCCTCGGTTTAGCACCTTGTCAAAACCAGGCGAAACTATTAGTAACTTCCACATGGAACGCGTAATGTGCATTCAACATTTACTTATTCATGAGATGGAGAGGCAAACGGAAGAGTAATAATGAGTTTGCCGCACTTTTGCAGTTTACTTTTCCCCTCCAACTCGTGAACATTTAAAAGTGCATGCATGGAACCCGACAACACGTAAGTGCAATCGTTGCTGACCCTATGCTGGCAATTATCGTGTCAAGCAAAATGAGGCTGTCTTTCTCGTTAGCACCATTTACATCCTCATTTAAACAAGTTTCCTACACACACATACACACACACTTCTTTTTTAAACACTTACCTTGGCCCCATCAGTGACAGATTCTGTCTCCCACACAGAATTCTCCAGGATCACATCCATGCAGCAAGTCAGTGGTCAGCAGCCTCTGTTCGCTCCTCCCTCTCTCCCTGAACTAGAGTCAGGCTGGAGCTGGCTCACCACATTGACACTGGCCGGGCCTGAGAAAGGCAGGGAGAGAGCAGTGATGAAGTCTCCATTTCCTCACGAGGCAGGATTTTCAACCACTCTTTGGGGAAAGCATCTGTTTATGAACCTTCTGCTCGGATGCAATGTGTGAAGCCATCCTCACTACTACAGTTTGTTCCACATTAGCTCAAAAAATAATACAATTTGAAAAAAGGTAACACAAAAATGGAACAATAGACATTTCTCAGAAAACTTTAATAAATAGGACAGTGAAAGATCTGCAGCTCTGCCAAATAAGTAATTCCACAAATGAATAATCCACGTCATTTATCCAGGTACGTACGTTTTCATTGTATTGTGCTTTCCAGATTCTGTTGCTTATTAGTGTTGCGTGGTCTTAAAGTACACGATTGTCAACCCACGAGGAATTTTATTCTAGATGTCAGTTAACTTTATCACCACCCAGTGTAAACTTTTAAGTCATTCCAAAATGCGGTAATATTACTGAGAGAGTAGGCTGGACAGGCAAAGAAATGACGGGTTGTTTGTGCAATACAGTTCTTTGCGTGCAAGCGTGATATATTTCCAGGCATCCACATTATGAGTAACAGTCAAAACATGCAGTTTTTCAAATACTACCTTTTTTTTTTTTAAATAACATGGGGTAGTTGTGGCATGGAGAATAAAGAAAGGATTTCATGTGGTATTTACTCCATGCGTTACATTATATGCGCCCATTCCTGGAAACAACCCATGCAATTCAAACTTATAATTAGGTGGTATTTTGAAAATAAAATGTAATTAAAATACCGCATTTCACCTTAACGCCATCCTAATAACGGAGACGTCTAGTGCAGCATGTGAAATAAGCATAGGCCAGTATGCAAATGAGGTTCACAATTTCTTTGGATTACATTGCTACAACGTGATCAGTTAATGCAAGGATCTCTTCCCTTTTCGGATGGCAATAAGAAACATTGCGTATTTTTCAGAGGCTTGCCATCCTTTAATGAATGGTTTTCTTTACATATTTATTTCCTGTAAATGTGAAAATACACTTTAAGAGGAGGATATCATAAATATGCTTTTCATGCTCAAGCACTACCTGTTGTTCATTTCTCATTATCATTTTGAATGCCTTGCTTTGAATAAAAAAAGTTGAAACAATCATTTTTGATTTCATAGAGACCTACGTTGACTTACGCTGTCTTAAAAATAATCATCAGAGTGAAAATCAACATCCTAATTCAACACCGATAACAAAGCTGTTAATTGATACTCAAAATAATATTGGGAGAAATAATTAAATGGTATACCAGCCACTAATTGGCATTTACTGTTTGTAAGTATAAACAAGCAGTAGACCTGGTATAACACTTTGTCTGGAACAGCTTATGTGCCTTTAGGGAAGTGAATAAAACAGATTATTATAGGGCGGTGATAGCAGTCCTATAGTTCAGGTGAGTCGGTCTCCCATAGGAACCCGTCAAAATTGTATTGTTAATAACTATTGATTTGAGTAACAGATTTGAATAAAATTCTGAAAGTGATTAGGGACTTGCAGGCCCCACCAGACTGCATAGTTTCGTGAAGATACATTAAAAAATAAGAAGGTTTTAAGGAAGACAATATTGTTTTTTTCTGAAAGTGCAGCCTACTTCCCATTCATTTTCCCATAGAGAAACAAGGTACATTTTTGTCAAAGCGCACAGCCCAAAGAGCTAGATGGATTTGGACCAGGTCTGAAACAATTTGGGCACGAAGCGTTGACTCAATACCCATGCATGGTTTGGGGTTTTACCGTGCAGTAGTTATTTATTTGGTGGAGAAGGGGGTGCCCCTTTCTCAAAACTGGTCTGTTATATCTCCCATTGTGCATTGCAGGATCATGGTTTTCAGAAATGAAACAGCCGCCATCTTGTTTTTCTCTCGATGTGAGAGATATTCGAGGTTATAGCGAAGGACATGGGAAAATGAAACGTAGGTAAAAATCTATATGCAGGGAAAAAAAAACATGCAAATGCCATCAGGCTAGAAGTGGGGGGATGGCTAAAGGGCACAAGTGGAATTTGGGAGTTAGACGGGGTATAGGGACTGAGTTTGCAACACAAAGCTTTCTGAAGCCTCAGCAATAATCACAAATAGTCGACATCTCCATGCTAACTGCATCGCAGAAACAGCGTGTGTTGTGTGGGGAATGGGAGATGGCAGGGGAGGTGAGGAGGCCATCTGGGGAGTGGGGGGAGCTTGCACAGATGAGGGAGGCACATGGTGAGAGCCTGAGGGGCAGGAAAGCATTTATTTCTTTCTGCCATTTTTTTCAATATTCGCAGCTATATTCAAGGCTGCACATGACTATGGATAGCCATGGTTATGTGTAGTTTAGTACTCACGGTTACAGTTTCCTTTTTTAAAAAATATATTTTTACAGCTGTAGTAGTAACATTGGGGGTGAAAAATCACTTGCCCTGGCCATGATTGCCATCCAGGTGCCCCATCCATGCAGTAACCAGGACAAACCCTGCTTAGCTTCTAAGTGAGGAAAGGGCCAGTACCCTCAGGCCATGTGCGCGATAAATGGCCCAAAGTTTCAAGACCACTTAGAGAAATGGGCCAGCCGTTTCCTCGCTTTGAAGCTAAGCAGGGACAGTCCCGCTTTGAAGCTAAGCAGGGTCAATCCCGGTTACTACATGGCAGGGCTACCGAATTTACATCCAAATTATTATTCTTTTTTAAACCGTGCTACTGTCAGTCCTTGAACGTTTTGCACTAAGAGTACATTGTTGGCCTTTTGTTGAATTGCATTCTGGTATTAGTAGTCTTCTAGTCAATAATAAAAAATAGATATTTTTGCAAAAACAGTGAATTTCCCATCCTTGAAGTAACTGGGACGAACCCAGCCTAGCTTCAAAGGAAGGAAGGGGTCAGCCCCCTAAGGCGATGTGGCCTAATAAACAAGCCCATCTTACAAGACACCTTAGAGATCCTTCCTTGCTTTGAAACTAAGCAGGGTCGGTCCCGGTTACTGCATGGATGGGAGAAAGTCCACAGTCCCGAATGCTATTTGTTTTCTTAGTTTTAAATATCTCATAACACACAGCATCCGCATTTTTTTTTCCTTTTGCTGAATTGCATTGTGGTATTTGTATTCTCACAGTTAAAATGGGGGAATTAATGCTACAAATGTACACTTTTTGCATAACATAGTTCTATAAGGATTTATATATTTGAGTGACTACATGGTATGTGTACTTTTTAAGTTAGGTTTTCTTAAAGCAGAGTATTGTTGAAAGCCAGACATGGGACTGAGGTGGGGAAATGAGGCGAGAGCAAGTAAGTCATGAGTATTTTCCTACGATGTGGCAAGAGAGTTTGCAACCATGGACACTGGTGCAGTTATTTTCCCCTGTTCGTGGCTGCTTTTCAGGGCACCATTAAAGGATGCATGTGGGTGCACAGCATAACTTTTCTCCAGAGGGCGGACACATCCCTTTGAGTTTCTTTGAGGTTGGCAAGCTTGCTCAAGTATGTGGCTATCAGGATTTTACTCAGGTTGTCATGTTCCCAGTGTAGACACTTACTGACAAGACCACAAGCACTTGTTTTGTATTGGTATTTAGTTTTCCAGGGAATATTTCACAACAGATTTCTGGGTTTAAAAGGAGAGTACCTTTTATACTTTGCCAGCATATTTATTGGAACAATTTCTCTCTTGGGTTATTTTTCTGGTGTTCATTACTTTTTTTAGAAGTCCAATGCTATTTTCTCTTGCACACTTTCGTCTAAGGAGTAGGTCTATTGAACTACATTTGTATATTTCACTTTAAGATATATGTTCACTTACTGTGCATATATTCATGGTGCCAGCTTTTGATTTTCACAATGGGGGAAAAAAGTAGCTGGGCATGTGTTCTTTTTTCAGCTGCTTATTTCTTTCCCCCTTTTACGTGCTGCTTAAATGCAGTTAGTTGAGGTTGTGCGATGTATCACAACAGTCACCAAGAGACCGGCCATAAAACAAGGGGCTTGTATCATGCTGCTTAACCAAAGTGTGTGATCCTCTGCAAATAATTTAATCGCACAGGGTATTAACTACAAACATTGGGAATTCTCAAATCCTGCAATCTTTTATACATAACAATACCTCTGTCAAAACAGGAAAAAATCCGTTTGTGATTGACGTCTTTGAGCGATGGGTTGCAAGTGTTTTAAAATATAAAGTGGCTTTGCATACCGGCCATGGCTGAAGGTCATGCCTAGTGGTCTGGTAGTGTTTTAAAATGGGCAGTGGGCATGGCCAAAGCCTGTGCCCATTGACCATGGCCGAAGACCATACTAGTGGTGTGGAAGTATTCTAAAAAGCTATAGAATAACAAAAGCCTTTAAATTCAAGGAACAAACTTTAGTTGCAGGGACATTAAGGTGAGCAATACATTGTAACAAAACCTTTCGAAATTCAAGGAAAAACCTTTAGTTGCAGGGACGTTAAGGTGAGAACTTAACGCAACAAAACCCCCTGAAATTCAGCTAAAGCTACCTTAACTTCGCACCCCCTGTTGCGCAGCCTATGATCACAATGATGACATCATAGATCATATCACTGATGACATCACCAATTGCATGTTGTATGAGAACACTGATGGCATTAAAAATCACATTACTGATACCATCACTGGTGACAACACTAATTACATTGTATATAACTGATTACATCAATAATGGAATTAGACATAACATCATTTATAAGTTAGCGCATCAAAACTTTGATTACCTTAATAACAATTTATGCCATGGACTTGGACACACAAAGGCTGGGGTAACTGGCCAGCATCACAGGCCGTAGCTAGTAGTCAGTTAGTGTTAAAAAATACCAATGTGCATGGTTAACAGCAATGCCTAGTAGCCCATTACTGTTGTAACATACAGTGGGCAACGTTGAAAGCTTTGGTCAGCAGCCATTGCTAAAGGCCATAGCTAGTGGCTTGTTAGTGTGTATAATATACTTTGGGCATAGCCGAAAGTCGCAGCTAGTTGCTGCTTAAAATGGGCACAGCCGAAGGCCATCACTTATTGCATGTTACTATTTTAAAATATACAGTGGACATGGCCAAAGATGCACAAACAGCTCAAGGTCAAAAGCCATGGTTAGTGGCCCATTTATATGTTATACAGTGGGCATAGTCAAAAATTGTGGCCACTGGTCAATATTGTGCTAATGTCCATGGCTAGTGCCTTATCAGTGAATATATTAGACAGTGGACATGGCTGAAAGCTGTATCCACTGATAAAGGCCAAAATCTATGGTTGGTAGCCTGTTAATGCTTTAAAATATTCAGTGCATATGGGTGAAGGTTGTGACCAATGTCCATGACTGAAGGCCATGTCTAGTACCCATTCATGTTATGCGATGTTATGTTACGGTGCATTTGTATAGCGCCTTGTATACCATTCATATGATCTCAAAGCATTGCAGGTTGAATGCCCTTGGGGGCCGTATCCCAGGTCAGTGGAGAGAGTAGAGTAGCATATAGATCTTGGGTGCACTTGGTATGTGTGCCGCCACAGCGGTTTGTGCAGGGCTGGCTGCATTCTAATGCTAGGTGCAGTGTAGTGGTTGTGAGTGATTAGTGTAATGTGTGCAGCAAGGCCTCAAAGTCGGCATTGGGCCTGTGTAAACAATTATGTCCGCAGCTAGGCATGTTGAGGTGCTTGAGGAGTAGTGTAGGTATGTGTGCAGCTAGGCCAAAATTTATCGAGGTGTATAGCCGCATTCTATTGTTTGTTGGTGTAAAGTGGAGAGTGAGCATATTAGTAGGAATGAGTTTCTGTTATTATCTGTTGGAGGCCTCCGTTCCTGGCTACTTTAGGAGCTCGATAAGCAGGCTGTGTCTGTCCTGGTGGTTCGCCATAGTGGATTTCCAAAAGAGATACTCTGGCTGGTACGAAGTACGTTGTGTTAGCCCGGTTGGATGGTCCATTTTTCTAGAGGCTCTGCTGTAGGAGTAGTCCCATTTTCCTGGTCATAGTTTATGGTTGAAGGCTGGGTAGTCCCTGACATGTTTGTGGTCTTCACATGATTCTTTGGCTCTGTTTTAGGTGTCAGAAGGCCCATTTTCAGGGTCCCTGATCATAGTTTATGGTGGGAGTCTGGGTAGATTCTGACATATTTGCGGTTATGGCATGATTCTCTGGAGAGTCCAGCCAGGCATAGTTGCTATTGTGCCTCCCGTGTGGGAGTTTTTGGCCTTTTTTCCTAGTTAGGCCAGGGTTGCTCATTTGATCATATCCCACCTTGTTTGCCTGATCGGTGGCATGATATGACCCAACCATGATGTTTAAACCATAAGTGCTATCGTAAAAGCAAAAGGAAATATCAAGGCTGAGTACCCCAAAAGGAAATACACCAAACACGGGCTTATAAAGTTTCACAGATCTTTATTCTAAAACTGTACAGTTACAAAGAAACAAAGTCAAATACAGATAGCTATCTGGCCCTCAGTACATCACAGCGAAAACCAGCCCTTTCGGTGTGAGAAGTGAGAGGTACTGGACTTCTAAACAGTGTGCATTTTATACATGTGTGATCATAATGTTCAGCCCCTCTGCAAGTTAATAATACATGGTCTAGAGCTCTAAAACCTGTCCTTTACAATGCAGTTCAGCTAGTGTCCACGTTCAGTATTTGTTCAGCATTGTGGTCGAGTTATGTCCGTGGATCAGACTTATTGGGGCAGACAATCCTCTGTCTATAAGTCAGGCAGCGGACAAGGTCTCTTCACTCAATCCAAACATTCGGCCAACGGACAGCTAATACATTAACTAACGTACAAAGTTCAGGACGGCTCAGTTACAAGTGGGAAACACTGTGCACCATTTTAGAACACATAGTTACTTTGAAATGGAAATCAAAATGGTGGATGGACCTAAAATGCCAGCGAAGTCAATCTAGAATCGGAACTTTGCAAGGCGGTTTTCTTCGCAGAGCGACTGGGCTTAGGCCAATATATACAACATAGGAGGCCCGATATGATATCCTGTTTAACAAACCCTCCTTTTGGCCTAAGCCAAGCGCTAAGCTACTTCTAGTCACTTTACGAGTAACTCCACGTCTCAATGTTCATACATCCTGAATCACTATCGGAGATATCGATCGCCATGAGGTCAGATGCTGAGATTTCTTTCAGCACAAATTCATTAGATATTTTCTCTGTGGCGTATTCCTTGTGCCCTAATGTACCCATCACTTGTGCACAACATCCTCCTATCATCGAACATATACCAGGAAGACATTGTATACAACAACAGAAAAACAACAGAATACCTAAAATAATCAGCAAGACCGAAAGTAGCTTCCATCCCCAAGATCGCAAGAAGTCCCAGAACCAAGTGCTAAGATTCCAGTTCCCCTCGGGAACATGCACTTCTGAACTAAGGACGTGCAGATTTTGGATTGCTCAAAAAATCGTTGGGGAAGAATCTGGCGCGGAAACGCAGCAAGCGGACCCCACTAATTTACATACGCCACCATGCTCAGCCAGGATGACGTGTATTGCCATCCAGTTCCGTAGTGCTACTAACCTTATCGATTTTTGTTCTAAAGTCATGTTATAGAGTATGTCAGTGGTCCGGTTGATGGTCCTTTCCAGTACTCTCGCTAGTCTTCTGATATCCTCAGAGTTCGATATTTGCCCAAACAATGGTACGAAGGATTTAGCTACGTCACCCAGAACTTGTGCTGAAGTATCGCCATTCTCGTCCCGCCTTGGGTGAGCCTTTGAAATTTCTACAGTGCTAGCAATGAATACCCCGGGTAACAGAATGCCTAAATAACAGGTTCCCTGCCAATCCCTGGGTAACCATGGAAAAGCTACATTACCGCAAACAAAGTAGACAGGTTCGCCTACATACAAAGGTCTGTCCTCACTAGTCAAGTTTGCAACATTGGCGCAACCCTTGAACAATTCCTCTGTATGCATAAAGAAACTGAATCAGGGCTGTGGTTAACAGTATAAGAAGGTGGCGTGGCATCCCTATTGCCTATAGGAGCCACCTTGAAAGAGATCAGAGATTGAAAAGGACGGGACAATCTATCAGAAGGCCTAATGGAAGCAACATTAAGCTTGGTCCTATTCGCAAAGAGTGAGCATCCCAGGGGTATTAGAGCACGTTTCTCAAAGTCATTCAAATTAGTTCCATCAAAGTTCCCTGGGATGCTATCGTTCCATCGGCCAAAGAATAGTGCACTTAAAGAAGCATAGCATGCAGTAGTCAAAGGTAAAGGATGAATATACCAACCCAGCCCCTTATCCCCATGTTGCGGTAAATGCGAGCAGAACCAACAATTAGACTTATTAAAAATGGCATGTGTGGCATTCATAATGAGTAATAGAGTATTGTTATGGTAACTCTGTCTGTGCTGAGAGTCTCTAGGAGATAGAGTGTGCAGATGCACAAAAGGTGCAGAAACAGTAGGTACATTTTCAGTGGGTAACAGAATTTCAAGCGGATGTACTTCTTCCAAATACCAAAATCCTAAGGCAATGGAGGTCATTACAACCCCGGCGTTAAGGGTTAACGACGGCGTTAACCCTTAACGCCGGATTCCCACTTTAACGCCTGCTTTTGGCAGGCGTTAAAGTCCATGGCGCTAACCCGCCATGGTGCTTATCACGCCGCCGTAATTTACGGCGGCGTAATTAGCGCCTTCCCCACTCCCATTATGCCGTATGGGACAAAAATGGGAATGGGGAAGGGAAAATGGGAAATGGGGATTTACCGCCCCACTCACCTTGGAATGGGGCGGTAAATCTGCCATCCACCATGGTGTTTACACCATGGTGGTAAAGTTGGTGCACTTAGCACCAAGGTTGTAATGACCTCCAATGACTATTGTGAAACCAGTTAACATAATCACAAGACAACAATACGTTTTCGAGGCCCAGGCTGTCGATTGTTCATTTTTACGATCGGTCACACAGTCTCTTATCTGTTCCGTAGGAGTGGGAGCGGTTGCAGGCATTTTTTCTTCAAACAAATTCACCAAAGTTAATTTGCTGGCAATCTCCAGATCGAGCGTTTTCTTAGTCCTTTCCCGAACCGTAGCCAACAGAATCCCCTTACGTACAAAAGATTGGGCCAAAAAGACAAACCCTTCGATGATTGTCCTTGGTGGCACAGCCGAACCGCACAGTAAGTCTAACTCCTTGGATGCAGATCGTACCTTGTGATCCCTGGTACTGAGTGATCTGCAAACAACGTGTTGTTACTTCCTGATGGAAGCGGTGAATTCGAGCAGGATTTAACACAGAATTTGATGATGGTGCACAACGATCTGTTGGAGAGTGTGGAGATGAAGCAGCTGTTTCCCCAGGCCCCACGGGCTCAGGGAGAGTCTCCGACGCACTCTCGATGCCGTTTGATGATTTGTGATCGTTATTTACGGTACTGGTAAGGGTTTCTGTGTCTTCTGTATTGTGTGGCAAAGGGAAGGGAATCCTCTTGATGTGGGACGCGTGTATCCAGTGCTTCCGGCCCTCCACTTGCACAGCGGTCTGTGTGACCAGGAGATGTTGGTGTGGGCCCCACCAACGGGGTGCAAGGCAAGATGATCTTTCAAATGCTTTAATCAAGACCCAGCTGCCGGGCCGTATGTTGTGGCCCAGGTCCTCGTACCTAACAGGTAGAGCTTCTCACACCTGTTGGTAAATCAAATACAGATTTTTAGTTAACTTTCCACAGTAATCAGAAAGAAGTACATGTTCAATATCACGTAGCGAGCGGGGCTTAGGCAGGTTACAAATGTTATCTGGCCTACCCATGACCACCTCAAATGGAGAGAGCCCAGTCTTAGTTTGACAGGTCGTTCTCATAGACAATAACACAATCAGTATGGTGTCCGGCCATTTTAGTTTGTTGCTGGCACACGTCTTAGCGAGCTTGTTTTTGATGATGCCATTGTGTCTTTCTACTAAACCAGCACTCTGAGCGTGTCTAGCCAAATGAAACCATTTATCGATCTGCAATCCTGCGCATATCTGCAGAATTACAGCAGCGATAAAATGTGGACCATTGTCCGACCAGATGACTCTTGGCAAACCAAACCTAGGAAAATATTCCTTCAGCATGGTCTTCGCCGTTGTCATAGCTGTGGCATCTGTGACAGGAAAGGCTTCAACCCATTTACTAAAGGCGCAGACAACCACTAGTATGTACTTGTAGTTGTTGCAACGCTCCATTTCAATAAAGTCAAAATGTATCACCTCGAAAGGGACAGAAGGTGGACCAAAGCTACCCCTAGGAGTCGATTTGCCCTTTCCCACATTATGCTGCAAGCAAATCATACAGCTTTGGACAAAGCGCTCGGCTACCTTGGAGATTTTATGATTCACCCACACATTTTTTGCAACATTTTGGTAACTTTTCGCGCACAGATATGGGTGGGACCATGAGCCATAGCGACCATCATCGTAATATATGCATCTGGCAGTAACCATTTCCCTTCTACTTTGTCCACCCAACACCCGTCATCATCCAATTTTGCCAAACCCTCAGCCCATTTCTTAGATTCCTCTAAAGTGGCATCAGCTTGAATGTCTTTCACAGATTCAATACCCTCATCCAAAGTACAGGCATTTGTGACTTCCCTTGAAGTATACATTTCTGAAGAGAGATCAGTGGCAGTCTGTTTGGCTGTCTGGTCAGTGAAAGCGTTCCCTTTTCCCACATTATCTATAATCTTCTGATCTGCTGCGCATTTCATAATTGCTAACTGAGTATGGAGTGCAAGCTCTGTGAGTAACCGTACTATAAAGGAGCCATACTGGATTTTAGTGCCATGTGAGGTCAAGAAACCTCGTTCTGCCCAAAGTCTGCCGAAGTCGTGAACCATCCCAAAAGCATACTGACTGTCAGTATATATATTTACTGTAAGCCCTTCGGAAAGTTCACAAGCTCGGGTTAATGCTATAATCTCTGCGGCCTGCGCAGAGTTATGTGTGATTCTTTTGGTCTCCACAACCATACTCAATGTGGTGATTGCATAAGCAGCCGTGGATGTACCATCCGGAAGTTTGAAACAGGAGCCATCACAAAACGGCTCCCCTTGTGGATTGTTCAAAGGAGTATCTTTTAGATCGATGCTGCCTTTTGTCTCTTTCTCTGTGGTGTAAAGGCAGTCATGTGACTCTTCATCACTGCAAGCAGTACCTTGCGGGAAAGGTAAAAGTTCAGCCGGATTAAGAACACAACACCTCTGAATTTTGATGTGCGGTGCAAACAAGATCAACTCGTATCTCGTTAATCGTGGAGAGGTGAGATGTTGCGTTTGGGTTCTGTTTAATAGAACGTCTGCAGAGTAAGGTACCATCAGGGTTAAAGCATGGCCTAGGACCATTTCCTCACTGTGTTTGACGGACGCAGCAGCAGCAGCGACAGCTCTCAAACATCTTGGCAAAGCGCATGCAACAGGATCAAGGGTGGAAGAAAAGTAGCCGCATGGCCTATTCTTCCCTCCATGTTCCTGCATTAATACAGCCGAAGCACATCTATCACGTTCATGCACATACAACACAAAAACCTTTTCATAATTTGGTGTGCCCAAAACTGGTGCTGAGAAAGTGCAGTCTTGAGCAAATCAAACGCTTGCTGGTGTTCCAAGTTCCAAGTTACACGGCAATGGCGAAGAAATGCCCTTCTTTGTCAAAGCCAACTTTGGTTTAATAGTTAATGAGAAATTCGGGATCCACTGCCTATCAAGGCTCTGACTTCTGTGTATTTGGGACAGACATGGGACAGACATGCTAGAAATTATTTTTTTCTGCTCAGGTGTCAACCTTCTTCCCTCCTTTGACAGGAGATACCCTAAACAGGCGACCTCCTGTCGACAATACTGAAACTTTTTGAGTGAAGCTTTGTGTCCATGTTGCGCTAGATGAATAAGCAACAACACGTGCCCTCCTTACAGGCGCTCTCTGAGTCAGCAGCTAAAAGTAGATCGTCTACATACTGAAGCAGTGTACAAGTTGTGGGCAACTCAAGTGTGTCAAGCTGCTCTTTCAAAGCCCTACTGTAGATGCTAGGACTCTCTGTGTAACCTTGCGGCGCGCGGGTGAAAGTAAGCGAACGTCCCCCTAAGGTGAACGCGAACAGATATCTACTATCTTTGTATGTGGGAATACTAAAGAAGGCGTTCTTAAGATCCACAGCACTAAAGTGAGTAGTTGAAGCCTGAATCATAGTTAATATTGTCATCACATCAGGCACAATAGGAAATTGTGGAGCGACAATCTTATTGATGGCACGTAGATCAATAATGAAGCGAAAAGGAATTGCATTATCGCCTTTTTTGTACATCGGCAAAATTGGACTATTGCACAAACTACCTGCAATTTCCTCAATTACCCCACGATGCACAAAATCGAAGACTAGGCATTTCAAAGCTTGCTCACCATCAACCGAAATCTTATACTGGGGAATATGTGGCAATTTTACTCCATGTTTCAAAATGATCTTAACAGGTTCAATTTGTAAATCCTGACATCATTATCATCAGTTGCCCACAAACACTCCGGAACATTACTGAATTCCAGCGGCAAAGGTCTAGTCAAGAACGGAGGGACAGAAAGTTGCTGTGGTGAAATCGTCAAACGCACTCCATCAGAAGAACAATGAATTACCGCATTTATATCCTTCAACAGATTCAACCCCAACAAATTCTCTTCACAGTTCGTAGTCAAAAGGAATGGTCAGTAGTCCATAAATGGACCCAAGGTAATCAGTACCGGCGAAGAAACCAGACAAACTACTGGTGTGCCAGAAAACCCTACAGAAACATTGGTTTGCCCTGACAGTGGAATGTTTGGAACCCGTGAATGGTCAATGGAACACTTCTGTGCCCCTGTATCTATCAAGAATAGATGTTTCCTATTTCCCACTAACATCTCAACGTAGGGACCTTTCTGATTAACGGCAATAGGGGTTGGTTCCAAATCCTGCTTCGGGCAATTCTAACGAAACAGAATGTCATCAAAAGGAAGTTCTTCAGAGAGGTAAGCAGCAGAAGGATGGTCAAAAATGTTTCTGTTATCCACACCCAGTGCCTGATTATCCTGTGAAAAAGGTTCCTGTGAATCCTGAAAAAACTGACTTCTACCAGGACCCTCTGCCCCAGGGGTGGCCTGTGGATCGTCTACCTATGTTTCCAAATGCATTATTCGACCTCTGCTGGAGGATCGGGCATTGTGCACGCCAATGACCCTCCTGTCTGCAATAAGCACACTGGTTTATGTTTACAGGACCCAATGGCGCATTTCCCTGTGGAGCATACTGACCCCTAAACTGTGCATTACCCCCTCTAGGGCCTCTAACAATTTGCTGTAATAGAACTTTTGTTTTGAAGTCTCCCTTTCTTTTTTCAACTCTTTCTTTTTCGTTATTGACACAATTCTCATAGTACTGAGCCATATGCAATACTTCTGACTGAGACTTAGCTTGCCAAGCACTCTCTGAAGACATAATTTGCGCTGGATGTCAGGCAGCAATCCACGCACAAATTTGTCCACAAATAGTTGTTTACCAGACTCTGTCCTCAAATCTTGTCCACTGAAATCTGAAAATACTTGTTCGAACCGATTAAAGAATTCGGTAGCACCCTCAGATCTCCCTTGGACACATGCAGTAAGTTTATCCCAAATGTTCCTTCGTTCAGGAATTATTGCTTTCAATTTTGTAACTAATCTATCAGGCAAAGTCAATATTACCTGTGGTCGTCTCTCGCCAGCTGGCCTTTCTCTTTCTAGTCTAACCATCTTATCTCATGTATCTCCTAACCCTGGTACATCGTCTACAGTTCTAATCTGTTTCCACAAATCAACAGGTAGGAGCACGGGAAATAACAAATCAATATCACTCAAGGTGAATACTGATGATTGCAAGACAGACTCTTTCTCTTTGTAGAACCCTGTTGGATTCTTCCTAATATCGGGAATGGATTGTTTAATGGTGTTCACTTCCTGTCTCGAGAACGGGATTTGAACAAACTGTGACACATAATGTGCAGGAATATCCTGTGCAGGTGTACCTGCTGCAGCATTAGCGGGGATCTCAACTTTTGAGACAAATGTCGGAAGAACCTCTCTCATAGGCAACTGAGAAATAGACAACTCTGAATGCTTACTGAGTGTAACGCTCACCTGATTCTCGCAGAGGCACCGGTCTTGACTGGGCGACTACCGTATCTCCAAAGGTGATGTGTAGCACCCGGTTGGCTCTTGGGCTGGACCTCTGTGCACTGTATGCCTGACGTGTAGAGTAAGATGTCTGCAGATAGAAAATATGGGGTTAATGAACTGGGGTTATTGGGGTGTCCCTATCTCTTTCCTCTTCTCCTCTCCTGTAGACCCCCAAAGGTTAACGCTCTCACCTTAGGTAAGTGAATGCCGAGCTCTCCATCTGCCTCGGGGCAGGGTGCTGTAACCAGTTTCTTCACTGGATAGGTAGCGCAGGCCTCTTGACTTCAGAGGACTGCTGTCCGTCGTTTACTGCACGAACGGTAAGTTTCGAGTCATTCAAATGTCTTTAAAGTCTTTAGTAATGATGTCTCTTGTTTTGCAGGGTTCCGGCGATGGCGGATGACGGGCTGAAGTGAGTTGAAGATGGAGCCCGTGTGATGAATAGAAGCGCCTGGAAGCACGTAAGTAAGCGCTTGTTGCCTGCTTCACGATGCGCTCTAACTGTCTTTTTATTTTGCAGGTACGAGTTCGGAGCGGCTGCAGGGTGCCGGAATACCCACTGGATTAGATGTGAAAAGGAGTAATGGCACGTGAGTATTAAAGTTCCCCAATGTCTTTAAACGCACCTTGTTTTGTCTTTCAGATGCGGGATGCAGCGCCGAATGCCTCCGGAGCGTGCAAAGAGTTGGTAAGCTTTTGTCTTTCAGATGCCGGAATGCAGTGTGAAGACCTCCGGAGCGCACGAAGAGTAGGTAAGCCTTTGCCTTTCAGATGCCGGAATGCTAACCTGTTCTTTCTTGTCTTTATAGGTGTTGCTGAAGACTGGATTCGGGATGGTAAGCCTTTGCCTTTCAGATGCCGGAATGCTAACCTGTTCTTTCTTGTCTTTATAGGTGTTGCTGAAGACTGGATTCAGGATGGTAAGCCTTTTTCCTTAGGCCCAGGACCGGATGCAGAAGACACGATGAGCCTTCTGCTGCAGAGGTTGCAGAATAACGCAAAGCAAGATTCATCCACCGGCAGTGGTTTAAATAGCCTCCTGTAGTGCTTCGGTGTCTCCTTCCACAGCCACGCCTAGGTAAGAAAAGAGTTCCTGCTTTCCAGAAGAGTTCCAGTGTTCTGAATCTAGGGAGTGGCTCCAGCCCCACCCAACAGGAAAAGTAGTTCCAAACAGAAGGGGATCAGAGGCTCAACTGGCAGGCAAGTAAGCAGCATGGTCTGCTGCAGGTAAGTCCACCCAAGCATTATGAGCCCAGCGCTTCCAGCGCTGGGACTGGGCATATTTATGAGCCTGGTGCCACTGGCGCCAGGACTGGGTCCAAAAGGTCCCAATTGGGACTGGTTGGCACTCGGAACCTGGGTTATGGATCTGCTTCCAAGGGAGTTGGGAAAACCCTGACCTTTTGGAAGCAGAGATCATGACAGTACCCCCCCTCAAGGCCCCTCCCAAACCGGGCTTCTCCGGGGGTTTTGGCTTGTCAGGAAATGTTCGGTGAAATCTTTTGATTAGGCGAGGAGCGTGGACATATTCAGCAGGTTCCCAGGATCTCTCTTGGGGGCCGTAGCCTTTCCAGTCAATTAGGTAGAATAGTTTAGATTTGGAGATCTTGGAGTCCAGAATGCTTTTAACTTCAAACTCGAGTTCTCCATCAACTAGGATAGGTTTTGGAGATTTGGTTAGTCGGGTTTGAGGTTGCACGGGTTTTAATAGAGAGACGTGGAAGACCGGATGTATCTTCATGTGCGGGGGCAAGTCCAACTTGACCGCTACTGGGTTTACTATGGTAGTGATGGAATAGGGACCAAGGTATCTTGGGTTGAATGTGCGTGGCCCTTTTAGAGATAGATATTTGGTGGATAACCAGACTTGATCCCCTACTTGATAGTGAGGGGCTTCCTTCCGATGTTGATCTGCTCCTTTCTTGTATTGTTCTTTAGCCATTTGAAGGTGAGAAACAGCTTCCTTAAAGGCTTGGGTGATTGTAGAATGCAGGTAGTCTACTGCTGGTGTTTCAAGATCTTGGAGGGGATCCAACTCCGAGGTTCGAGGATGACTGCCGTACAAAAGAAAAAACAGGGTTTTCCCAGTTCCCGAATGGACAGAGTTATTGTAGGCATATTCGGCTATCCAAAGGATATCTTTCCAAGTTTTTTCAGTTTGTTGCAGCATGCAGCGTAAATACTGTTCCAGAGTTTGATTGGTCCTCTCGGTTTGTCCGTCGGTCTGAGGGTGGTGACTGGTCGATAGTCTCACATCAATTTGAGCCGACCGAAAGCAACTTCGCCAAAAATGAGAAATAAATTGACTACCTCGATCCGAAATTAGAACCGAAGGAAAACCGTGCAGTCGGACGATGTTTTCGAGAAATTCTCGGGCCAGAGTTGCTGCTGTTGGCAAGCCTTTGAGCGGAATGAAATGCGCCATCTTGGAGAATAAGTCCACGATTACTAGAATCGTATTGTATCCGGAGCATGGAGGTAGATCGGTGATGAAGTCCATAGAAAGCGTATGCCAAGGGCGAGGTGGGATGTCAATAGGGCGTAAGAGGCCTGCTGGTCTTTCCTTTTGACTCTTGTTTTGGGCGCATACTCCACAGGACATTATAAAGTCTCTGATATCTTTCTTCCAAGACGGCCGCCAGAAGTAGCGCTTGATCTTTTCTGAGGTCTTGGCCATACCGGGATGACCTTCCATTAAAGAGTCGTGATAACAAGAGATTACTTTTTTCTGTAAATCTGTGCTGGGTAGGTATAATCGTTCTTGGAAATACAATAAGTTGTCCTTTACTGCAAAGTCCTTTCCCTGCAGATGCCAATTCTGTATGTCTGCTGGAGTTACAAGTTGCCTGGCTTTATCCTTAACTTCCTCTATGGATTCGGTGGCGATTACACCCAGAATTCTTTGTTCGGGAATGATTGGTACAGGTTTGGGGTTGATCAAGTGTTCTTCCACTCCCATCCGAGAAAGGGCATCAGCTTTACCGTTCTTTGTACCAGGTCGATAGGTAATTATGAAGTCAAACTCGGCAAAGAATAATGCCCAACGGAGTTGTCTAGAGGATTGGGCTTTTGCGGTTTTCAAATATTGCAGGTTTCGGTGATCCGTAATCACAGTAACGGTGTGTCGGGCCCCCAGCAGGTAATGCCGCCAAGCCTTAAAGGCAGACTTGATAGCCAGAAGTTCCTTGTCAGTAATCGTGTAATTGATTTCAGGAGGCGAGAATTTGCGGGACCAAAATGCCACGGGATGCAACTGATTGGTTACCGGGTCCTTTTGTGATAGAACTGCCCCCATGGCAAGGCTTGAAGCATCAGTTTCCACGATGTAGGGGAGTTCGGGGCGAGGGTGTTTTAAGATTGGTGCAGAAATAAATTTAGTCTTCAAATCCTGGAAAGCTTGTTCCGCCTCGGTAGACCATTCAAAACGTTTGTTTTTCTTTAACAAGGCAGTGATGGGCTGGACTATTCGAGAGAATTCGGGGATAAACCTGCGGTAAAAGTTAGCGAAGCCTAACATGCTTTGCACACCTTTTACGGAGGATGGTGATGGCCATTTGAGAACTGCATCGACCTTCTTCGAATCCATACGCACTCCGCCAGGTGATAATATGAATCCCAAGAATTCAACTTCAGTCAGGTTGAAAACACATTTTTCCAACTTAGCGAAAAGTTTGTGTTGACGCAATCTTTCGAGGACCATTTTCACGTGTTTCC
This sequence comes from Ambystoma mexicanum, assembly GCF_040938575.1. Taxonomy (NCBI): domain Eukaryota; kingdom Metazoa; phylum Chordata; class Amphibia; order Caudata; family Ambystomatidae; genus Ambystoma; species Ambystoma mexicanum. The sequence goes on from NC_090933.1 coordinate 588,419,478, forward strand.
GATGTTCAGATTCCGATGAAGAATAAACGAGGATGTCGTCAATGTAAACAACAACACATACATCTATAAGCTCTCTGAGGACATCGTTCATAAAATATTGAAAGGCGGCCGGGGCATTGCAAAGTCCGAAGGGCATGACCTGATATTCAAATAGCCCATACTTGGTGCGGAAGGCCGTCTTCCATTCATCGCCCTCTTTTACTCGTACCAAGTGGTAAGCTCCTCTAAGATCCAGCTTTGTATATATGCATGCTTTTCTGACTTGGTCCAGGAGTTCAGGGATCAAAGGTAACGGATATCTATTCTTAACGGTGATCTGGTTCAGGGAGCGATAATCGATACAAGTTCTAAGGTCTCCTTCCTTTTTTGGAACGAAGAACAAAGCTGAAGAAGCAGGGGACTTGGAAGGACGAATAAACCCATTTGCCAGGTATTGATCCAGGTATTGTCGAAGGTGAAGGTTCTCAGGCTCGGTGAGGGCATAAATTCTACTACAAGGAGGAGTAGATCCAGGTATCAGGTCTATCTGGCAGTCATAAGACCTATGAGGAGGTAGAGAGTTAGCCTGATCCTTCCGGAAAACATCTTGGTATTCTAGGTATTCGGGAGGTAACTGGAGAGTCTCTGAAGAAATTGCGGCCAGTGCAACACCAGGTGGAGGGTGACAAGTAGAGACACATTCTGGAAACTGGACCGTTCTTGCTCGCCAATCGATCAGAGGATTGTGTTTCTCTAACCAAGGTATTCCTAGAATAATCTGAAACTGAGGGGCCTTGATCACATCGAACACGATCTTCTCATGGTGCCCATCTTGACTTACTAGCGTCACCTCTTGAGTGGTATGCGTTACTGGCCCGGAGGCTATCTCCGTAACATCCACCGTAGTAATGACGTCCTTTACAGCCTTGGGACAAAGAGTTAGATTCATCCTCAAAACCATTTCATGATCCACATAATTGCCGATGGCACCGCTGTCGACGTAAGCTTCAATTGCATGTAATCGATCCGGGTTATCAGGGCTAATGAGGACCATAGGTATCACGAAATGCGAGGTCACAGAACTGGTTTTCACGCTCGGCAAGAGGACCTCTATTCTTGTCGGGCGAGGTCGTTTCCCTGCTCAGAGTTTGTAACTTTGGTAACTGCAGCTCCTACTGCCTTCTTGGCAGGTTTCACCGGACAGTCTCGAAGAAAGTGCCCTGAGTTTCCGCAATATAGGCATAATTGCAACTGTTTCCTCCTTTCCCGCTCCCTTTGTGTTAGAGGACCTTTCAGACCCCCTATTTGCATGGGTTTCCCGGAGTCTACTCCTTTGGAAGGAGTTGGCGGTTTGGAAAATACTCGAGCATCAAACTTGGAACGATCGGCCTTCCTGTTCTGCAGCCTGTGATCTATTTGAACGACCAAGTCTATATAATCCGAACAGTCTTGTGGGGGATTCACTACTTGGGCTAAAACGTCTTTGAGCTCTCCACGTAGACCTCTATAAAACAGCGTAATCCTTTTGTCCTCAGGCCATTGAGTTTCCACTATTAGTCTATTGAAAGATGCAATATAAGCCAAAAGGTCTTCATTACCCTGTCGCAACGAAAGAAGCTCATTGTCCAAGGCCTGCCCCTGTGAATGTCTTGCGAACAGTTTTTCCATACTAAGCTGAAAGGCTTGAAAATCATGGAGAACCGGATCATCTTGATTAACTAGAGGGATCGACCAGCCTGCCGCATTGCCACTAAGGTACGAAAGTACAAAAGCTACTTTTGCTTGATCAGTTGGAAAGGCTGCTGGCCGGCATAAGAAGTGCAACCGGCACTGATTGATAAATACTGCAAACCTCTTTGGGTCACCAGAAAATCGTTCGGGCGGAGCCAGAGGTACATTCCCAGGTAGGTTGATCTGCACTGGATTCATAGAGGATGTTGAAGGAAGATTTGCCCCTGATGCGGGTAACAGGGTCTGTCCGGCTTGTGACTGTAGCACTTGTCTAGCAAGATTGTCTGTTCTCTCCTTGGAAATAATTAGTTCCCTTCTTAGAGCATTCGTTTCCTGACGAGCTGCATGCACTTCTGCCCTTAGTTCCCCAAGTAACCGGGCTAGGGGGTCAGTATCCGAGGTTTCCATAGCGCCTGGGCGAGAGTTTTGCGGTGGGCTTTGCGTTCTGTAACGCTCACCTGATTCTCGCAGAGGCGCCGGTCTTGACTGGGCGACTACCGTATCTCCAAAGGTGATGTGTAGCACCCGGTTGGCTCTTGGGCTGGACCTCTGTGCACTGTATGCCTGACGTGTAGAGTAAGATGTCTGCAGGTAGAAAATATGGGGTTAATGAACTGGGGTTATTGGGGTGTCCCTATCTCTTTCCTCTTCTCCTCTCCTGTAGACCCCCAAAGGTTAACGCTCTCACCTTAGGTAAGTGAATGCCGAGCTCTCCATCTGCCTCGGGGCAGGGTGCTGTAACCAGTTTCTTCACTGGATAGGTAGCGCAGGCCTCTTGACTTCAGAGGACTGCTGTCCGTCGTTTACTGCACGAACGGTAAGTTTCGAGTCATTCAAATGTCTTTAAAGTCTTTAGTAATGATGTCTCTTGTTTTGCAGGGTTCCGGCGATGGCGGATGACGGGCTGAAGTGAGTTGAAGATGGAGCCCGTGTGATGAATAGAAGCACCTGGAAGCGCGTAAGTAAGCGCTTGTTGCCTGCTTCACGATGCGCTCTAACTGTCTTTTTATTTTGCAGGTACGAGTTCGGAGCGGCTGCAGGGTGCCGGAATACCCACTGGATTAGATGTGAAAAGGAGTAATGGCACGTGAGTATTAAAGTTCCCCAATGTCTTTAAACGCACCTTGTTTTGTCTTTCAGATGCGGGATGCAGCGCCGAAGGCCTCCGGAGCGTGCAAAGAGTTGGTAAGCTTTTGTCTTTCAGATGCCGGAATGCAGTGTGAAGACCTCCGGAGCGCACGAAGAGTAGGTAAGCCTTTGCCTTTCAGATGCCGGAATGCTAACCTGTTCTTTCTTGTCTTTATAGGTGTTGCTGAAGACTGGATTCAGGATGGTAAGCCTTTGCCTTTCAGATGCCGGAATGCTAACCTGTTCTTTCTTGTCTTTATAGGTGTTGCTGAAGACTGGATTCAGGATGGTAAGCCTTTTTCCTTAGGCCCAGGACCGGATGCAGAAGACACGATGAGCGTTCTGCTGCAGAGGTTGCAGAATAACGCAAAGCAAGATTCATCCACCGGGTGTGGTTTAAATAGCCTCCTGTAGTGCTTCGGTGTCTCCTTCCACAGCCACGCCTAGGTAAGAAAAGAGTTCCTGCTTTCCAGAAGAGTTCCAGTGTTCTGAATCTAGGGAGTGGCTCCAGCCCCACCCAACAGGAAAAGTAGTTCCAAACAGAAGGGGATCAGAGGCTCAACTGGCAGGCAAGTAAGCAGCATGGTCTGCTGCAAGTAAGTCCACCCAAGCATTATGAGCCCAGCGCTTCCAGCGCTGGGACTGGGCATATTTATGAGCCTGGTGCCACTGGCGCCAGGACTGGGTCCAAAAGGTCCCAATTGGGACTGGTTGGCACTCGGAACCTGGGTTATGGATCTGCTTCCAAGGGAGTTGGGAAAACCCTGACCTTTTGGAAGCAGAGATCATGACACTGAGCAACAAAGCTAAATCGAGCGCTAAAGCAGCTGAAGAAGTCTCAAATGAAAAACCTCTCTTATAAATATTCAATAATTCTGTGGGACAACAAATCTTTCTTTTTATGAATTCATCCTGCAGGTATTTTACAATTACCTGTATCACTTTCCTCTGCATTTCTGGCGTATACTGACTATACATGTCATATACTTCTACGGGAGTTATCGACATGTCTGAAATCCATCTAATCGCATCTTTTGTACAAATTCGTGTTTTCTCATTTATCGATTTACGACAAGGAAAGAACCGTTTCTGTACTAACATAGCGTCCAAACTATCACCATCAATATCTTCATTGCGCAACCTTTCCAACTCCCTTTTATACTCAAAAACCCTCTCAACGTGCTCATGTACTTTCTCTGCAGTATCTCTTGAATATGCTAAAATATTCAGATCCCTCAACATTTGCAGGAGATCTATATGATTTAACCTGTTCCACATTATAAGTAAATTAATTCCCAACCCTTTAATAAAAACGTTTTTCTCAGGAAAATTATCTAAGTTAGAGAGTGTTGCAAATACATCAGCTTGTTCACCCCTCTCCATGCAATGCCTAGCCCATGCAGTCAATGCATGCTTTCTCCCTGGAGACACAGTATTATGAGTTACAACCATCGATCCCGCTCCCCGATCAACTACAAGCGGTACAGGACCGCTTGGAAGAGGAAGAGTAGGCAAACGTTGTAAATTCGGCAAAAAGGGTGCTGTCACTGGTGCAGCAGGCAATCCCACCAAACCCGTAGCAGTAGGCAAAGGTGGAGGAGCAGAAGGAGGAGCAACAACAAGAGGAGGAACAACAGCCGGAGGAAGAGGAACAACAAGAGGAGCAATAGGAGGAGCAGGAGGAGCTACGGGAGGAGGAATAACAGCAGGAAGAAGCAAAACAGCAGTAAGAGGAACATACAAGGTGGCGCAGTGGCACCAGGCCTTCGTTCACTTAGAAGCTTGTCAATCAGTTCATCAGATACATCAAAATCTTTAGAAGGATACATTTTCTGGATACCAAGTGAAAAAGCCCTATCCATATTCCTAACTGACTCAGACTGTTTATTTTGATCATATAGCAACGCTATTTCGGCGTTCGTTATATGACGGCGCGCATGTTTTTCCCTACTCTTAAATTGCTGCAAAGCTTCTTTCTTCCAATTCTGTAATACATCAAATGCTGCAGGTCTAGCCTTTTTCTTTAATAATATAGATTCTAAATATTCAATACGAGGAATTTCAAAACTACCATTGATTGGCCACTGAAGTTCGGAAGCATGTCTAGTTTGTCTGTGCCAAATATCATTAAAAACTATACTACCAATGCCGTGCTTACAGTACATAGTACACGCCGGCGACCCCTCTATTGGCGGCGGTTGAATTCCAAAGATTGTCTGTCACTGCGGAATAACGCCCTGAAGCAGGCAGACAATTTCCCAGGCATATCAGAATACTGGTGTTACCTGGTCAATAATTGTACTCGCGAGGCAATACGCCAAAACAAATTATCAGGATACTTAAGAATCGGGTCACGACTCACCTGATCAAATTCTAAGGAGGCCTGATCGGATTTCAAAGAACTATCAAAGGACCCACGTGGTTGGTGATTTCGGCAAATCTGCCCGCCTCGATATATGGACCCTCGTCAAGATGCCGTCTCGGACCGTGGGCTCACCGTCCGGGGATCGGGTTGTGCAGTACTGCTGAGATATTGTGTCTCATCCAAGAAAGGGGCCCCCTTTTCCACCATACGATCCCGGTCCGATAGCCGCCTCAACCTTCAACGAGATGGCATCAAACTTGAGTGTCCCTATTCGGGCGCCATCTGTAAAAGCAAAAGGAAATATCGAGGCTGAGAACTTATAAAGATTCACAGATCGTTATTCTAAAACTGTACAGTTACAAAGAAACAAAGTCAAATACAGATAGCTATCTGGCCCTCAGTACATCACAGTGAATACCAGCCCTTTCGGTGTGAGAAGTGAGAGGTACTGGACGTCTAAACAGTTGTGCATTTTATACATTTGTGATCATAATGTCCAGCCCCTCTGCAAGTTAATAATCCATGGTCTAGAGTTTGTGCCAAGTTCACTTCTGGCTTGTCCGACAATATGAACATGGATCATCCTCAATTCACATACAAACAAGTCACAATGGCAACAGTGTATTCTCGGATTTAACAATAAGCCTTAACACATGTCCTTTACAATGCAGTTCAGCTGGTGTTCACGTTCAGTATTTGTTCAGCATTATGGTCAGATCTTATTGGTGCAGACAATCCTCTGTCTATAAGTCAGGCAGGGGACAAGGTCTCTTTACTCAATCCAAACATTCGGCTAACGGACAGTTTATACATTAACTAATGTACAAAGTTCAGGACGGCTCAGTTACAAGCGGGAAACACTGTCCACCATTTTAGAACACATAGTTACTTTGAAATGGAAATCAAAATGGCGGATGGACCTAAAATGTCGGCGAAGTCGATCTAGAATCGGAACTTTGCAAAGCGGTTTTCTTCGCAGAGCGACTGGGCTTAGGCCAATATATACAATATAGGAGGCATGATATGATATCCCGTTTAACACTATGACCCTCTGCATTGCTAACTCTCTGATTTGATACCCAGAATGGGTAGCGCTTGACACAGGTTAACAGGGCCAGACATAGTTGGCTGGCGGGGGTGGGGAGGAGTTGCAATGGTGGCTTTGTGTGTTAGTTCCCAAATGGGTAGAGTTTGACAGGAGCAGGTCCAGTCACATTTAGGAAGCAATTATGCAACTGAATGATACCACCTGTTACGAGATGGTGGATGAAGAGATATTAATTACGACCGACGACAAATTCTTCCACTTGCTCAAAATATGGCTAGACAGAGAACTGGTCAATGAAGATGAATACTTCTTTCTGAATAATACCTACTGTGTAACACCTCTCATCTATTTTAATCCCAAAATACACACAAGTCTATCCTTGCCTCCGGGGAGGCCTATTGTGTCATCCACAAACAGCCTTCTGGAAATATCTCCAAATGTTGGGATTTATTCTTCCAGCCTTTTGTCATCAGCCTCAATGTATACATTCAAGACACTTTGGATCTCCTTGTGAAAATATCTAATATCAATTGGTAAACACATTATTATCTGGTATCGCTTGATGTTGTGTACTTATACACGTCCATACAACACAAATATGGTTTACTAGATTGTCGCCATTTATTGGAAACTAGATCCATAAGTTATCGACAATACAATGAGATGTTGCTGGACATGTTGCAATTCTGTCTTGAACACAATCACTTCATATACAACAAGAACGTATATAGACAGACACAGGGCACTGCTATAGTTCCATGCATGCCACCACATATGCTAATCTTTACATGGGTTGGTGGGAGAACAATATGGCATGGAAAGAAGAATAAAAGACATAATTGAAACATATAGTAGTATGGTATCAGTGTATTGATGATCTTTTTTATAATCCGGGATGATACAGAACACAAGCTATCTAGTTACATTTATATTCTTCATGACAACAATATGAATTTGAAATTGACCACCACCATAAGCTCAAGAAATGATATGTCTAGACTACAAATTCTGAATAATCAACAATGAACTATCATCTTCTCTCTATAGAAAAGAAACCAGTACTAGCTCTGTTAGGGAGAATTCTCTTATAAGGCTAATTTCCCAAACCTGGTGAGTCCCCCTGCAGCTTTTCTGGATTTTTGTGGCTTGTTTTTTTCTCCTGCTAAAAGTGAGAATCTTTTACTCCCATTTTTAGGCGCGATTTGAGATATGTCTCTTACTATTTGTGTGATTTTGGGCTATGGGGTCTTTTACTCCATAGGGTATCATCTGTTTTTTGTATGTGTTACACAGCACACTCAGTGCAGTAACACAGGGGTGTCATAGTGACCCCCAAACATAGACTCCATACCCTGGGACTGACTACTGTCTGCCAGGGCATGTAAAGTCACCATTGACTTTACTAGTCTTAAATTGTGAACAGAACCAGTACAAACCATCATCTTATCTTCCCCTGGTCAAATCCATGACTTGCATCCATGACTTGCATCCACTGCCAGGAACAACTGCTGCTGCTGGAGCTTCCTCTCTCTTTCTTCGGATTGCTAAAGGTGTCCCTTAAGTCCTTGGATTTCCAACTGAGTTAGCTCCAGACCTTCTAACTTTACTTCTCGAATCACCCCATCCTCTTTTGAACACTCGGCAAAGACTTTTAGTGCATTTTAAACCGTGTGATCCTGGGCACATTTCGCTTTGCTCCATTTAAAGTGGGCCTGGCCTATGAACTTTGGCTCTACAGTGTATACTGCCTTCACTGACTTGCTTTGGACTTAGAAAAGTGTTGGGAACTGTTTTATTTTTATGCTCTGCCTTTTTCTCCCCGTTTAACCTAATTATTGGAGTGCCATCTAAGTTACACGCTCACCTCTGTTTTGACAAAAAGTGGAGTTTTAACTTAGACTTGTCTAGTAATTGCTAGGGGAGGTGTAAATACTTTTCTGATTGTGTTTTGAACTTGCTTTGACTTATAGTGCTAGTGTGTTTTCTAAAGTGTGTGTTAAATAAATAATGATATACTTTTGATACAAAGCTCTGGTCAGTGTTTGCTTGTTCCACTGTGTTTTTAGCCCTATTGTGTATACTCTATACTGCCTTACTCTTCTTGAGAGAAGTCTGACTGCTCAGCCACAGCTACCAGGTAAATCTGGGTGGTACAGACTGCTACCAATTGGGTGTACTGCTTACTCCTGTAGTCTTAATCTTTTTGCAGTGGTCCCCAAGGGAACTGCACAGGATTCTGCCTAACACTGGTGTACAGCGGTGGGATTTGTATTGAGTATACATTTTACAGTGCTTCTAAATACTTTGGTGCAACTAATCACAAAGCTTAGCACTGTAAAAGCTATTTTTTTAACAAGTCAACTATGGAAAGTTACAGCCAGGAGTCCCTTTCTGCAAAAACTGCTGAATGTTTAAGAGTTCTTTGTAGACATAAGGATCTTCCTGTAAAAGGCAAGAAAATGGAACTGATAGAAAGATTGTTAGAGAATCAAAGTCTGGGTAGTGGTTCAGAGGAGCCTACCTCCCCAGCAAATGGAAACCACAGTCATGAGGATGATATGAATCAAAGTAATGATAGTATTGTTGTGGAATTGGAAGTGGTAGATGAAACTAATGTAACTGTTCCCCCTGGGCCTCTGCCTGCTCTGGCACCTCAGCCTGTGTCTACTGGACCTTTGTCAGGTCCAACACTAAGTCCTGCATTCATTGAACTGGAAAAAATGAGACTTGAATTAGCGTTCAAAAGAATTAGTGCCCAATCTGAACAAAAGCACCAAGAACTAAGGCTCAGAGCACTGGAGCTCAAGCATGAGCTAGAGATGAAATAATTGTCTGTTGAAAATACTTCTCTCTCCGGATCCTCTAGGAGTTCCAGTCCCAAAAGACCCTGTATGCCTAAAGAGATTGTGGGTATGTCTGAACCTAAGTTGGATGTGTTGGATTGGTTGGCTATGTTTGAATATAATCATGGGCTCCAGGACATCTCGGGGAATCAGTTGCTTCCTTGGTTGTTCTCTAGGCTCCCCCCTGTTGCATCTGATGTGGTAATGGAGTTGGGGGAGGTGGATAGGGTGGACTATGAATGTGTGAAGCTAGCTTTAATAGCTAGATTTGGGAAGACTACTTCCCAGTACCTTAAGAGGTTTAGGACCCTCAAAAAGCATGATGGTACCCCTTGGGCTATTTGGGTGAGTGAAAGTTTGAAAAACGTAGAGGGATGGATTAAGGGTTACAGAGTGAATACTTATGAGGAAATGAGAAATCTTGTTATGTTGGAGTCAATTTATGATGCCTGCTGTCCTTAGCTCAGACAGCACTTGGCTGATTCAAAGGAAATAGATTCCAAGAAGCTAGCTAAGGCTGCTGACTTGTGGGTTGACAACAGGGCTACTCACAAGGATTCTGGGGTAACTCAGAAAAGGGATGAGGGGAAACAGCCTAAAAATGACTCCAAAGAGAATTCAAATAATTCCAATTCCAAAGAGGGCCCAAAACAGCACCATAAGGGTAAGCCACATGGGAAACCAAATCAGGCTAGTGTACCTTCTGGTCCCAGACCAGAAGGAGGTCAGAACAAGCCACCATTCCAGAAAGCATTTGGAACATGCAATGTTTGTAAGGCTACTGACCATGTGAAAGGGGATTCCAGATGTAAGGGTAAACCTTCAGGAGTCCACACTGTCTTCCTAGCCTTCGCTCCAGAGGAGGAAGTACAAATGACAAGTGGAAATTTCTACTACTGGCTGATGATCCCATTGGAGTCTCAGCCAGTGTTTCTTTAGTGTCCCTGGGGTTGTGGGAACAACAGAATTTAGATGTCTATAATTCTATCCCAGGTAATACTAAAGAGTACTATAAGGACAGTGTCCAGGAGACTCCTGCCATTAGGGACACTGGGGCCAGCATAACTGTGGTGGATGAATCTTTTTTCAAGGCAGAGGAGGTTGCCAGGGCACCCAAACACCTCACCAAGTTAGCTGGAGGGCCTGTGCAGATGTGTCCCCAGTTACCAGTTCAAATCCAGTGCAATGATATGACTGTGAAGATACCTGTCAGTGTACAATGTGAGGTACCAGGAAGGGTTCTGTTGGGAATGACCTGAAAACTTTTGGAGTTGTGTCACAAAATCCCAGACCTCCTAGTAAAAGGTTACAGGAACTAACCAGACCTGCAAGGGAGAAAACCTTGAGAGGTTCTCCTAAAGAGATGATGGAGGAAGAAATCACTCCTACCCCACTGAAGCTACTTACTGCGATAGCTGAACAAACAGAAGCAAAGGGGAAACCCAAGAGGTCTAGAAGGAAACCAGCAGCAAGCACTCCAGTGCTTCCAACAAGGACTTCCCTAGGTTGTCCAAAGTTACACCAGTCACTCCACCTCCAGCTGAGGCTGAGAGGGAGGTACAACCCTGTGTGATTGAACAAGAATCTGAAGAAGAGCTAGTTGGAGGCCAGGAATGTATTGGAAATCTGGACCATGCTGACCATCCTGGGCTGCAGTATTTACTGGCAGAAGGTGGACACAGCAGGTCAGCTTTCCGTAAGGGACAAAGAGAATGTCCAACTCTGGAAGGTCTCCGCCACCAGGCAGCTTCTCAGGCTGATGGGCAAGATCCTGGGAAGTATAGGTTGCAGTGGGAAGATGGCCTCTTCTACAGTGAACCGACTGAGTCTGCACCTGGAAACTACAAACGACTTGTGGTCCCTCAAGAAAACAGACTCCAGTTCTTGCAGTTAGCCCCTGAGATTCCTTTGGCTGGTCACTTGAGTTTCAAGAAGACCAAGGAAAGGCTCTCTCTCTACTTTTATTGGCCAAAGATGGGGGCTGAGGTAGATAAGTTCTGCAAGAGCTGTCACACCTGCCAAACTTCTGGTAAGAGTGGTTCCAAGAATGTGGCACCTTTAGTGCCCCTCCCAGTAGTGGGAGTCCCATTTGAGAGGGTAGGGATTGACATTGTTGGTCCCCTTGATCCCCCAACCTCCTCAGGCAACAGGTCTATCCTTGTTATAGTAGACCATGCTACTAGGTACACTGAGGCAATTCCTATGAGGACTGTTACAGCTCAGGCTGTGGCTAAGGCCCTCCTTGGTATTTTTACCAGGGTTGGGTTTCCTAAGGAGGTAATCTCTGACAGGTGGTCAAATTTTATGTCCCACTACATGAAAGCCACTTGGAAAAACTGTGGAGTTACCTACAAGTTCTCTACCGCCTATCACCCACAGACAAATGGATTGGTTGAAAGGTTTAATAGAACAATGAAGAGCATGATAGGTGCTTTAGAGGAACCCCTTAAAAGAAAGTGGGATCTTCTACTGCCATGCCTTCTCTTTGCTTATAGAGAAGTCCCTCAGGAGGGAGTAGGTTATAGTCCCTTTGAACTTCTTTATGGCCATCCAGTCAGAGGTCCATTGGCCCTGATTAAGGAGGGTTTGGAGAGTGCTCCTACCCCCAAGCCAGTCAGAGTGACTGACTACGTTATAGGACTCCAGAGGAGAATGTCACAGATGATGGCTCAAGCTAGCGATAACTTGAAGGCTGGTCAAGCTTTGGTCAAGCAATGGCATGATCAAAAGGCTAACATGGTTGATTTCACTCAAGACCAGCTAGTTCTTGTTAGTATTCCTACAAGGCAGAGGGCCTTGTAAGACAAATGGATTGGACCCTTCAAGGTGTGGAAAAAGCTGGAGAGGTGAACTATCTGGTGGACTTGGGCAATCCCAAGGAGGCTCCCAGAGTCTTCCACACCAACAGACTAAAAGCATATGTCTCCAGACCTGAAGTAGGAGCCTTGTTTCTAGCTTCAGCAGAAGAGGAAGAAGAGAGTGAACCTCTCCCTGATCTCCTCAGAGGCTTACCTTTGGATGAAAAGATTGAATGAGTTAATCTCTCCTCAAATCTGACACCTGAGCAACAAGAGGAGTGCAAATCTATGTTAAATCAGTTTGCCTCCCTGTTCTCACTTTCCCCAGGCTTGGCCCCTTGGGGCCAGCCTGACATACTCACTGGTGACTGTTTGCCAGTAAAAAGCAGAGGATACAGAATGTCAGAGAATGTAGGAACCCACATCAAAGGGGAGGTCAGCAAGATGCTTGACCTCGGGGTAATAAAGCCCTCTACTAGTCCATGGTCTAGCCCAGTTGTGTTAGTACCAAAGGCAGGATCCAAAGAATTGAGATTCTGTGTGGACTATAGAGCTCTTAATGCAGTCACCAATACTGATTCCCACCCTTTGCCAAGGACAGATGAGTTGGTGGATAGACTTGGTTCAGCCAAGTACCTCAGCACATTTGCTCTGACATCAGGCTATTAGCAAATAGCCCTGACAGACCATGCCAAGGAGAAAACTGCATTTTCTACCCCAGTTGGCTTATACCAATTTAAGGTTATGCTTTTTGGACAGAAAGATGCACCTGCTACATTCCAAAGGATGGTAAATCAGGTTCTGGCTGGGATGGAGGACTTCTACATGGCATACTTGGATGACATTGCAGTGTTCAGCCAATCCTGGGAATAGCATGTGACCACCTAGGACATGTCTTGCAGGCTCTTGAGAAGGCCAATCTGACCATAAAGGTAAGTAAATACCAGATTGGACAGAGTAAAGTGGTCTACCCTGGACATGAGGTAGGAGGTGGTGAAATAAGGCCTTTGCCCAGCAAGATGGAAGCTGTGCAAAATTGGACAACACCTACTACTCAGACCCAGGTGAGAGCCTTCCTAGGCTTCACTGGGTACTACAGGAATTTCATAGAGAACTATGGGACCATAGCTTCTCCACTGAATGTGATCTCCTCTCCTAAGTTCCCTAAAAAGGTAAAATGGAATGAGGAGTGCAATCAGGCCTTTGAAAACCTGAAGAAAGCCCTTTGTCAAGCTCCAGTTCTAAGATCTCCTGACTACCACCAAACTTTCATTGTACAGACTGATGCTTCTAATGCAGGTATAGGTGCAGTCCTTAGTCAAGTGGATGGGAAAGGTAGGGAACACCCCGTTTGCTTCATCAGTAGAAAACTGAAGGATCCTGAGACAAGGTGGGCAACTATAGAAAGAGAGTGTTTTGCCATTGTGTGGGCTCTGAAGAAGTTTAGGCCACACTTGTATGGTTCTACTTTTGTAATCCAGACTGAGCACCAACCCTTGAGATGGTTAATGCAAATGAAAGGGGAAAACCCAAAACTATTGGGATGGTCAATCTGCCTTCAGGGGTTTGATTTCACCATTGAACACAGGTCAGGGTGTCACCACCAAAATGCTGATGGTCTCTCTAGGATGTTTATAACCGACTAGAGGTATGAGATTCATCCAGGATTGGATTCAATCCTCCTGTCCCTTAGTCTGGGGGGGCAAGTGTTAGGGAGAATTCTCTTATAAGCCTAATTTCCCAAACCTAGTGAGTCCCCCAGCAGCTTTGCTGGATTTTTGGGGTTTATTTTTTTCTCCTGCTAAGAGTGAGACTCTTTTACTCCCACTCTTAGGCATGATTTGAGATTTGTCTCTGACTGTTTGTGTGATTTTGGGCTATGGGGTCTTTTACTCCATAGGGTATCATCTGTTTTTTGTATGTGTTACACAGCACCCTCAGTGCAGTAACACAGGGGTGTCATAGTGACCCCCAAACATAGACTCCATACCCTGGGACTGACTACTGTCTCCCAGGGCATGTAAAGTCACCATTGACTTTACTAGTCCAAAATTGTGAACATAACCAGTACAAACCATCATATTGTGGAAGTACTGGAAGTGGTTAATTATATTGCCCCTGGGTCTGTTTTCAAGGGGGCACTGTTCAGTCCCCCCTTGTCGAGTTTCTGGCTGGTGGCAGTGGTTACCACGCGAAATATTCCACCGGAATATTCTCTATGGGATTTTCCCATTGATTTTAAACGCACCACTTTTTGGTGCAATGTTAAAGATACCACTGGTTTATTTATTTAATATTAAATTCACAGTTGGGTCTTTTTGCTAGAACTCTTTTCTAAAATGGCGTTCGTGTCCGTCTCTCTAACTCTGACCAAGGTCGAGCCCTTTGTTCCACTTTTTGGCGGGCTTCTCCACAGAAGCCCTCCAAATGGTGCCACTCTGTCTGGGTTCCACAGGATGTGTGGGGAGGGGAATTGGCACCCTGGACTGCGTTGCCTTAGCAAGTCAAGTCACATTCTGTTCTGATTGGGCCAGTGGTGAGCCGCCCGGCTCACCACTTAGCATGTTTGAGTGACAGCTAGGCTGTTGAATTGGGGTTTTTCTGCATAAAAGCAGGGCCTTTGGGACTGGAACTTCAGAAGTCGCCACATGACATAAAAAAGAGGGAAGAAGCTGAGCCATCTGCAATGATGACACCACTGCTGGAGCCCTGCTGCAAAGACCTCACCACTTTCCCGACGACAAGAGGAGATCTTCTGCAGGAAGAGTCTTCTCCCTCTGAGCTGGTGGGATCAACCAGTTTGCCACTTCGCCTTCCAAAGACGTCTCTTGGTTAACTCGGCCGTGTCAAGAACCCGGGGACCGGATAGCCAAGCTTCACCACTTTGACCGCGAATAAAAGGAACGCACCTTTTACCAACAAACTCCGCGGCTGGTCTCTTCCCTGGGCAGTGGAACGACTACAAGGTTCCTCCTCCACGAGATATTCTCTTCCCCAGGTCGAATCCACGACTTGCATCCAATGCCATAAACAACTGCCGCCACTAGAGCTTCCTCTCTCTTTAAGGTACTGTGTTCCACCGGGCCTCCCATTCTTCGGATTGCTAAAGGTGACCCTTAAATCCTTGGCTTTCCAACTGGGTTGGCTCCAGACCTTCTAACTTTACTTCTCAAATCACCCCATCCTCTTTTGAACACTCTGCAAAGACTTTTAGTGCATTTTAAACCGTGTGATCCTGGGCACATTTCGCTTTGCTCCATTTAAAGGGGGCCAGGCCTATAAACTTTGGCTCTACAGTGTATACTGCCTTCACTGACTTGCTTTTGACTTAGAAAGGTGTTGGGAACTGTTTTATTTTTATGCTCTGCCTTTTTCTCCCCGATTAACCTAATTATTGGAGTGCCATCTAAGTTACGCGCTCACCTCTGTTTGACAAAAAGTGGTGTTTTAACTTAGACTTGTCTAGTAATTGCTAGGGGAGGTGTAAATACTTTTCTGATTGTGTTTTGAACTTGCTTTGTCTTATAGTGCTAGTGTGTTTTCTAAAGTGTGTGTTAAATAAATAATTATATACTTTTGATACAAAGCTCTGGTCAGTGTTTGCTTGTTCCACTGTGTTTTTAGCCCTATTGTGTATACTCTATAACTGCCTCACTCTTCTTGAGAGAAGTCTGACTGCTCAGCCACAGCTACCAGGTAAATCTGGGTGGTACAGACTGCTACCAATTGGGTTTACTGCTTACTCCTGTAGTCTTAATCTTTTTGCAGTGGTCCCCAAGGGAAATGCACAGGATTCTGCCTAACAAACTCGACACTCCACACCAATAGCCATCACCCAATAGGACTAAAAAAATCCATCACATATGGAGAGTTTTGTGACCAACGTCCATATGTACAAAAGACAATGATTATCAAAATCAGGATAAACTAATTGGGGCCAGATTGCTCAAAAGAGGTTATACACAACCAATGCTAAATTAATCTTTTAAGAAGACATAAACTAAGCAAAGAGCAGAATTGTTCAAACCTAAGGTTCAACATAAAGAATATGTCATTAGATTCATCACATGCAATACACATCAAGCCAACAACACACGCTGTACCTTAAGCAAACACTGGAACATTCTGAGGTGTGATAAAAGAGTGCTTGGTCCATCTGCCCAAGTAACCTTTTCCAGGGCACCAACCCTCAGAAATATACTATCTCCCAGCCATATTCACGCAGCTAGAGCAGAAGATACTTGGCTTAATTTTGGAACGCAAACCTTAGGCTTTACAAAATGTTCAAAATGCAAAATGTGAGAACCGTTTGAGTTTCAAGATGGTACATGTTTGGTCTACAAACACAAAATCACATGTCTAACTAAATTTGTAGTTTATGTAATTGTACGCAGTTGTGGCCTAAAATATCGGCTCAACTATAGGACCATTATAATTGAGAATTTTACAACACCACAGAGCCATCAAAAATGCAGACCTGAACTACCAATTGACTAAACATTTCATGGAGAAACATAAGACAGATGTATTAGACATGGCATTTCTAGGTTCGGTGCGCATTATAGAGCTGGAAAGAAAACGAAATAGATAATTGAAATTGAGGCAGCTAGAGGCAAAGCTAATATGTAAATGCAATACGCTTAGACCCAAAAGGTTAAATGTGGTTTCTGAAATGTATGTATTTTTAAATGGAATTGTGGATAAGAATCTGAGTTAGTGATAGATGTCTTTGTTTGTGAGGATATTATGGTTACAAGTAAAATCGAAAACCCCCAGCAATTCACCAGTTATGATAAGCAAAGCAACCATAACTCTCGTTACCACCATGCATTGCTAAGACTAACACCCTTGACATCAAAGATGACATCGCAAATGTCTCCACCTGCCTCTTCCTCCCTGAAGTTGGTGCCCCTTCCCTACCCTCCCTTTGCTTCCCTTCCTTGTGTGTTGTGTTAAAAAACACCAAATAAAATCCAAAACAACAAAAACAAAAAAAATTGCTCTTTTCAGACCCACCTTTCACAGTAAAACAATAGAAATGCCAGAAAAATGATGCAGGCCCTTGCGCAGTCCGCAGGCAGTGCGGACACAAAAAAGTTGACAGACTTTAAAAAAATGTGGGTGGTGGCACCATCAAAAGAATTTCACTCTTTTCCTCGAGAAAGTGGCGGGTCTTAAAAGGGCCTTTTTGTGTTGTTTTTTTTGTTTTTGGAAGGTTAGAAGTGGCCAACACCTAATGCACAAATGCTTGCTATACTTGCAAAAAGGGCTGCAAAGCATTTTGGATATTGCGCTGATTGCCAGCATCAGTAAGGTGGACTCCATCACGGTGAAAAATGTTGGTGCAATTAAATGTAATGTTTTAATTGTGGAAGGAGGACATGCCAACATTCCCATAAATGCGCAAACTGCCTTGTTGACATTGCGCCTCAATTTCTCTGTTTGCGGACCAGATGAAGAAGAGTTCAGCCACATCTGTCTCTGGGCAATGTAAGAAAAAATTACTCGGGAGTTTGGAATCATGCCCATGACTTTCCCAAGTGTATCCTTCATCGCAAACCGCAGTGAGATTCTGGTAACATGGCCTAAACTGTTCCCTGCAAAATTAACAATAATAATGGCTGTATGATGGTGCATCACCAAAGTGGCACAAAGAGGAACCAACTCCAGCCACTTCATGCCACACACTCGATATCAGTGCACATCCACATGATGAAATCTAAGATGTGCAGCCGCTCCACAGTGCTTAGCATACACCTGTAACCAATGTATCGAAGTGTCCCCCAAAATCCAGTCACTCTGCCTCCTAAAAGACACAGTCATAGCCATAGCCATCTGCACTCCTCTCAGCAAACATACGCTCTGGCAAATTCTCTCCTTGCACACCACACCCAGCAAACCTTATGGGCCAATCCCCTGGCTGCCACAGTCCCATTTCCATGCCTGCCATCCTTAAAAGTCCCAGATATGGCAAGTGCAATCCGCAAACTACCGCAGTGTTCATGGATAAATCGGCCAAGTCAAGGGGGTAGGGAGAGAAATTTAGCCAAGGCTAGGACATTTCTTCTGTAGTGGTGGGTCTGAAAAGAGCCTTTTTTATAGGTGCTAGTAAACAAACATATTTTTCTTTGTATTTTTTGTGTTTTTTTCTCTTCTTTTCCTGCATACTGCCTTACATCAACCTCTGCAAAGTATCCGTTAAATTATGAAAAAAAGAGAATTTCCAAGGATGGACAACGAAATGCTATCTGAGGTGAAATAGTCTAGTCTAAGGGAATCAATGTTCACATTATGGAAAACGAACATCTGAGCATGTCACACCATACACCCATGCCTCTATTAAGGAGGCACCTTCCAGCATTTTGCTGTGGACAAAGGACATTGGGGTTGTTCCATTGTGCGCTAAGCAGTATTTCTGAAAAAAAAAACACATTTGCAATAGGAAAAAGCAGCATCAGTTATTCCACCAACAACTTCAGTACAGAAATCAAACTTGGAGCACTGATGTAGCCCAAATGCTCTCCTCCACATTGCACCACAAAACATCAGGAATACCAAAAGTAGCCATTTCTCTGCAAATTGCAAGCAGTCCCTGCAAATTGCGGCCAAGCACACTGTACCACAAAACCTGCAGGCCTGTAAAACCAAGATCAGCAGAAACGCCTCTTTCCTCTGCATACCTCTCCAGATAACATACAAAAGAATCTCCCACTATCCACACAGTAACTCTATGCATCTCTCGACCACCAGCCATCTTCACTACATAACCAACACAGCAATGAAAGAAAGTAGTAGTACCCTCTCTTCCTGTAAAGCACAACCTGAACACCTGATTGGCTCATCCCCACAGTCCCATTTCCATGCGAGGCATGCTGAGAAGCCCCGGATGTGGCACGCCCTATTTGCAGATCCTGTAACATGGCAGCACTTCTTCCCTTTCCACTTCACTCTCTGCAGAACTCCCTCATTGGCTACTGTAACAGTAACATACCCATCCACTCTGTCATCACAGTTCAGCACTTTAGATGTACTGTTGAACACTCAGCTAACAGATCTCCTGAAAATCCAAAGCACCTCAATCAAAATTTATTGCAAAACTCTCCAAGATTTCTGCTTCGAGATGCCTCCACCTCTGCATCCATCAACACAAACTACAGGTATGCATATATTTTGTACAGTACATTTGCAACTCCTTTACAAATGCATGTGAACAGTGTGCCTGCCACTTAACCTGTATATGCTACTCAATAAACATATTGCCATTTGTCCCATCTCCTGACATCAAGTGGCCGTTACTTACAATGCTGTGTGCTTTCAATGTTTTCTTTTGAAGCCCACTTGCATAACAGTTGCAAACCACATGTTTCACTTTTGGCAGCACTCTCTGTGATTCTTTTGTAAAAAAATAAAATAAAGAAAAGCACATTGGGAACATTTGCACAGAAACTGCAAGTGCAAGATCCTATATGAAACTTCAATACATTACCACAACATGCATGCTTGCCCATGTCACCCATTCTAATGTGCAAACTTTTATTTTCTTCTTTCCTTCTGTTTCTTTTACAACCACTTCTCCCACTAACACACCTGCTGTAAAATACTCAAAATGCAGACAGAAAACCAAAATTGCAAGTATGTTACAAAAGCATGCCAAACAAATAGATTGCACAGTTAACAAAATGCACTGCGCTAACAAGTACTCATTTCAGCACTATTTGAAGGAAAGCAAACAAATGCATGTGTACAGTGGCAACAGAGCTATCTGGAAATTGTGATAACTAAATGAAAGCAACAAGAAAATATTTCTGCAACATACTGCAATGGCACTCAAATAGCAAGCTTTTATGTGTTGGAAAGTTAATAAAATTCCTTACACACACATTCTTCTTTCTAATCTGTACATCTTTCTGGGCTTCAACCTTTTTTCACCCTACTATGACTCACACTACTCCATTTCCAATGCAAGTAGTGTAACAAGAACTCACACACTTGAAAAACTACAGCCCCATATGGCATATTTATCACTGCACCACTGCCCCCATGCCAACAAGGCTAATGCTCCCATTTGCCCATTCCTATGCAGTGCTGTTCAATTGAACACACATACTTTCTAACATTTTCCAACACCTGACTTTCCAGGCCAACATGGCCTGTAATATCCTAGTGACTCTGCGAAGCTAGCTGCCAAACAAGTGTTAGGATTGTAGTTTCAATCTATTTGGACCAACAGCAGTGTTACAACCATATCCGTAATCGTGTGTAATATTACTCAGTCTGCCTCCCAATAAATCTTCCTACAATGTGTAATAATAAGTTCTCCTACTGCAATTATTGTACCATGACCACACATAACCACTAACTTCCTTCTTTCACAATTGCAGTGAAGAACACCCTCCTGAAACACAGAAACGTCTCTACTGGAAGATAAAACCCAGAAGAAACGTACTCTTCACATCCAACAAAGTAAGTGCAGTACTGTAGTAGTATTCTTCCTGTTACTCAGACAGTGCAGAGTTGCTGTATTGTAGCCTACCAAAATCTATGCAACCCAACAGCATTTGATTCACTCTTACTCATTGCACCTCAGCAGGTCCAATCTTTGCCTTCTCATGTGAACACCAGTCTCGTAACACCCATTAGTTTTGTGAAAACAGTGTAATGTCCTTACTTACTCATGCACAGCACACTGTCATATACACTGAAGTAAACCTTTCACACATCAACACACACACATACCAGTACAACCTTACCAACCACAAGTAATAGCCCATCATGCAATCACACACACCACTACATATACCTACCCTGATATTTATACTCTCATACACAGTGCAGGCAAATACATTACACAACTTTTCAACCCACACTTTCCTTTTTTCTCCAGCAGACAAAAAAGAATGCCTACCAAAAACAACTCCATAGAAAACAATGTGAATATAGAGCAGATAAAACTGAAAGCATGCAAAATAGGCCTCCACCTCTAGCAGAGTGTGTATGAAATGTGCAAACAAAACAGCTAATACAGTCACTGAGTAAAACTGAACCAGTAAGCAGGAAAAAAAAGTGTAGCCCCTCTTCTAAAATGTTAAACTACAAAGAAATCTGTTAAGAAGAATACAACTACCAGTAGCGCTAGCACTGCATATACAAATGTTAATCTAGCCACAGCTAAGCATTCAAAAAAAATACTTTAACAAAAAAATGTCCACCAAAGAGTCCTTCAGAACCTTACAAAAACAGTAGAGAAATCATGCTGAACCCTTAAAAATTAAAGCAGAAAACTGGTCCTGGAAGCTCTCATAGACAGTCCAATGCTCCTCAAAAGGAAATTGTTTATATTAATTTTAAATAGAATGAAACCATTAACAAAATTAATTAGTAAACTACAAAAAGTTCTTGGCAAAACATGAGCAATATCACATAGATAACTTTGAAAACTTCTGTGCAGGTGAGTGGATTCTCACAACCAGCACAGAGCCATATTTCAATGAAGAGGTATACAAACAAGAGCAGAGAAACCCAATTGCCATACATAGCAGTGGCCGAGGGTATGAAATGGTAGCCAACACCATTATGGCAGAAGAAACATTCATTGAAAGAATATCCCCAAAAAACTTACAATCAACTCTACATTCCACCGAACCAATCCGTCACATCTACAAATGGCCTTGCACCTCAATGTGTAACGTAGGAAAACAATCTTTCAAATCTTTATGGCAATTCCTCAATCACTATGTGAAAGCGAAAATGAAAATGTTGCAAACCATGGACTCCTGTCCAGTGCACAAATACACAGGACTGCGAGGACATTCATGAGCCTGCATTTCCAGGCCTGCTTGCAGAAGCACCTTCCACCATACGAAAATGTTAGCAACACCGCATTCCACTTTACAGAATCTCGTTCAGAGACTGTACTATGCAAAAATCCCTCTTTTAGAACTGGAGCATTTAAATCACATTCTCATACATGGCACAGCCAAAGAACTCCTGGAAGAAATAGACATCCAAAGCAAATATTTTGTAAGTGAAGAACACTTACAAAATCCAGTAACTTTAGAAAAGAGTAGCAACAACCTCACAGATTCCAACCTTCTAATACACATGCATAAAAAAGAAATAGCAATGTTTAAAAGCACATCTGCTTAAGTACCAAACCAAGTATGTGTGTAATGTCGCAGAACCTTTTATACAAAGAGCACCAAAACTGTAGATATAGCGTACAAAATAGAAGACAATTAGGAATCCCAATGGTTCCAGTTAGCTCTCTAGCTTATAGCAGAAAACAAATACAAAATGACTAACCCCCTCAAGACTTTGCACATACTGCACTGTAAAGCTTGATAATAACCAAATGCCTTCACAGGCTATCACTAACAACTTGGAAATATTCCCACTTCGAAAACCACTCCAACAGCTTAATTTGTATGACAGCATTGTAATCCAAACAGTACACCCATTTCAAGTGATAATACACCTTCAACCTAAAACAGCCAATTTGCCAGCTTCTGAATTACTGAAAGGCATTTGTGGCAAAGTAGTTTATTTGCCATTAGATTTGAAAGAAAATAAAGACACTCTGGGAGTAGGGGGTACAAAATATAGAGCTAAATAATACTCTTTTTTAGGGGGCTGTGTGGAGGAGGACAAATGGTACAAGTGTATACAAAGAGAGCCACAATAACAGCTTCCCACCTTTACACATACTAGGTGTATATAGTTGCAAGTATCGCCCAAACTATGTCATTGAATATATTAGACAAAGCAGTAAAGATTCACATATTTGAATCAGTGTATACACAACGTACACATATTAAAAAACAAATCACATAAAAAACATTGTGAAGTAGACCTTACAGGGCTAGCACCAATAAACCCCTAATTAGGCCAAAACAGTCTCCTTGTCACAGAATAATCGTGAGGTTAGTAGGGATGTGAGGCAAACATTTCAATCAATTAATTTGTCCTCATGTTGTTATATGGTTATCCTTGACTATGTCAACACTAAACAATGTGTTTCTAGGTCCTAGCAAACTATGACAGTCTGTAGCCGACTTGATCTGCTTTCCGAAGTCTACTGGACCCGTCTTCAGGACACTGTGTAATGACACAGGTTAATTATGGATGGCACATAGTATGGGAAACTTCACTCTCGACAATCTAAAAAACCAAAACAAAATCTTGTTGGTCTCAACTTAAAACCCGACTAGCATTTTAGAGCTCTTTTTTGGCAAGTGCAACTATCATCCCTAACCTTCTAGTTTCTTTAATGGCGTGTAAGGCTTCATCTACAGTAGAGATGATGGTATTTCTTATTCAACAATCGTCTTAATCCTTATAGTTATGTAGCTATAAAGTGAAACATAAACAAATAGCTATTTCTCCAAATAGCATTTTGCCTACTTTCATATTAATGCAAGTCTTTGCTTTCCACTCGTAAAGAGTCAGTATAATATATTAGTAATCAGAGTGTAAATGTTTTTTTCAAACAATGTTGTGGTTATAAAAGTGCTATAGTCATGCTCATTAGGCTTAAGGCACTATCTTTCCTTATCTCTTTGGGGTTGTTGCTTTAAAGGACAACATTTACTTGCCGTTCACACCAACACGCTAGAGAATTGTCAATTACAATATGATATGTCACATTTAAGTTATTGATTTGACTGCATTGTGTGGCTCAATTTAAGTAAAATAAAAGCAACAACTAAAGGAATATGCAATTAATTTAACTGCATATTCTTTTGAAACTGTGCTTTGTAATACACATGGATGTATATGGTTTGTATGCCACAACGTTAAACCTAAAATGGCGGTTCACATCCACCATTTTGGAATTAACCTTCCGGTATAGTGTTCCAAAGTAATGAGCACTAGGCTGTGCAGCTGCAGGTAAATGTCCGAGCAGTTTACGCATGGAACGTGAACACAACGGATGGCTCGTACTAATCAAATAAGGGTTTGGCTATCTGACACTATGCTTGTGCATTTAAACAACAGTGCTTTAATGTTTTACACCATAGAGTTAGCCTGACAGTGTCCCCTCATGTTTGTCATGTCTATACCGATTGGGCGACACCCCTGTTGTGGCAGAGCTTGTAAATATGCTTTCAGCCCATACAACAAATAGGACAGCGCAAACACTTGCCAGCTTGGGGCGAAGGTAATTGTTCACATGATGACATAGAATCTCTATATATACCTATTGGCATATAGTAGAAATGTTTGCTCTGTCAATTGATAACTAAGCTCACTAGAATAGCCACCAAGTAAATGTTGCCTTTTAAAGCAACAACCCCAAAGAGATAAAGAAAGATAGTGGCTTAAGCCTAATGAGCATGACTATAGCACTTTTATGACCACAACATTGTTTGAAAAACCCATTTACACTTTGATTACTAAAATATTATACCGACTCTTTGCAAGTGGAAAGCGA
The DNA here is from genome assembly GCF_040938575.1 of Ambystoma mexicanum. Lineage (NCBI taxonomy): Eukaryota > Metazoa > Chordata > Amphibia > Caudata > Ambystomatidae > Ambystoma > Ambystoma mexicanum. The sequence continues at coordinate 588,443,800 of NC_090933.1, forward strand.
AGAATTGCATTAATCTGAAAGTATGCAAAATGCTATTTGGAGTAAGAGTAGACATCATTGTTTATGTTTCACTTTATAGCTACATAATTGTGAGGATTAAGACATTTGTTGTATAAGAAATACTATCATCTGTACTGTAGATGAAGCCTCACACACCATTAAAGAAACTATAAGGTTAGTGTTCATAGTAACACTTGCCAAAAATGAGATACAAAACGCTAGAAGGGTTTTACGTTGTGACCAACACGATTTCGTTTTGGTTTTTTAGATTGTCGAGAGTGAAGTTTCCCATGCTATGGACCATCCATAATTAACCTGTGTCATTACACAGCGTCCTGAAGACGGGTCCAGTAGATGTCGGAAAGCAGATCAAGTCGGCTGCATACTGTCATAGTTTGCTAGGACTTAGAAACACATTGTTTAGTGTCAACGTAGTCAAGGATAACCATATAACAACATGAGGACACATGAATTGATGGAAAAGTTTGCCTCACGTCCCTACTAACCTCACAATTATTTTGTGACAAGGAGACTGTTTTGGCCTAATTAGGGGTTTATTGGTGCTAGCCCTATAAGGTCTACTTCACAATGTTTGTTTTTTATGTGATTTGTTTTTTAATATTTGTAATTTGTATACACTGATTAAAATATGAATCTTTACTGCTTTGTCTAATGTATTCAATGACATGGTTTGGGTAATACTTGCAACTATATACACCTAGTACGTGTGATGGTGGGAAGCTGTTATTATGGAACTCTTTGTAGATACTCTGGGAGTGCAACGGCCAATAGATCAATCTTTGATTATCCTAGTGAATGATGTACCAACAAAAGACAAAATAATTTGGAAGTAACTAGTAGACTTACGTAAAGTTAGAGAAACCCTACAATATCTTAAAGAGAACAATGAAAACTACAAAGAAATAAACATTGAAGAACACCTGAGAGAAACCACTGAAATAATTCAGGATTCCTCATCAACTGGCCAATTTGAACTTGTAGATTCCATTACAGCATCAAATATTTTAGACCAGTATACAATTAACCCACTGCACTACAAAGACAGCATAGATGATGCACTAGAAACATATCAAATGCGGCAAGCCAAAGGATCTCCAATCAGCATATATGAAAAAAGAGTAGAAGCACAATCCTTTCCTCTACTCTTTCCCACTAGAACAGGGGGAAGGTATGATGAAAGATGCACACAAATAACAGGATCAGAATACTGATCTTTACAAATGTATTCTGAAGACCCCAGATTCAGACAAAACATTGAATACATATACCACCTCCTATTTGAAAGTGAGCTGGCAACTCTGTGTTACGGGGTTGTACACACTGAAAACAGGGTCCTTTTTTTAAAACATGTCTGCTATGGAACTACTTCAAAAGGTGCAAGACAAAGATGAAGTGTTGCAGTCAAGTGTCACAAATCTCTTGGCAAACTTGTTTGGTATGAAAGAATACTGGTTCCAATGTCACGCAAATGTACGGTGTATGCTACGCAACCTTGGCCCACCCACATGGTGTGTCACTTTAAATTGTGCAGAGCATGCATGGGAAGACTTGCACGATTTCCTACGCATAGCAAATGAAAACAAAGCAGGGATAGACATGAAAACACCACGATAACTGTGCTCTCTTGACCCTGTAAATGAGTCAAGGTACTTCCATCACTGCTTTAATGCCATGCTGCACTTCATCTGTAATCAAACAATTCCTCCCATCATAGAAGTGCAACACTTCTTTTGGAGAAAATAATATCAATCCACATGTTTTTGTGCATATAAAATGCTCCTAAATTTGGTCAGGTTGGTGATGCCACTGTTTTGCAGTTCATTCATAAATATGTCACTTGCGAAATCCCTTCAGAAAGCGCACATAGTGAGCTAGATGCACACATTTTGCGGTTTCAAAGACATGAATGTGGCAAGTATTGTCGATGCAGATATAAAAACAAAGGCACATACTGCACCAAATGCCGCTTTGGTTTCCCTAGACAAGTTTCAACACAAGGACAAGTAAATAGCTTCATGTCTTCTGTTAGACACAGTGTGAAAGGCAAATCACCTAAGAACACATTCTGCATTATAAGAAGTCAAGCATCAAAGTACATAAATGATTACAAGGCAATCATTGCCCTCTTGTGGAAGGCAAACATAGATATGCAGTACATAGCAGCTAATTCCACTGCTTCTGCACGATATGTCACAGCCTACTTAACTAAAGCTGAGAAAACAGAGCTGGAAGACCTCTGGGATGACATATCATCTGACAAAACACTGTCACAAAAATGATACCGCTTTGGCATATAAATGTTGTCACCTGGGAAATCTGAAAACATAGTCTGGCTAAGCCTTGGTCCTGCTGCATCCAGAAAAAGAGTTCTGAAATCGTACCAAGACATAGAAACAATAGCCAAAAATGATCCCAACAGGCAGGATATTTTGAAAAACAATGTATTGGACACATACTATCCAAACAGAAGTACTGCTTTGGAAACCATGTGTCTATACCACATAACCCAACATTTCTTATACAAAAAATAATATTAAACCAAATCAGGAAAAGGTAAATACATAGTCAAAAATTGTGAAGGCAGCATGGTTAAACCTGCAAACCCAGCCTGATTAATCATATGAGGCTATCATTTAAAACTCCTCAAAATAGAGTACTTTACTACATGTCCCTAATCCAACTTTTTAAACCATGGAGAAAAGAAGAAGATTTATTGTACACCCATAACTCCTGTGAAGATGCTTTCAATGCAACTGAAAGTAGTATAACAGATATACATTTCAAGTAGTATAAAAACATGTTGTAAAACGAATGCCAACAAGAGGAAGAAGTTCAAGCACAACTAAATGTAGACATTCCTGAGAGCAGTCAACCTTCTCTTATAGGAGGCCAAGAACCACTTGGAGAGCCACTCATAGTAAATGAAGAAGAATTAACCATGACTGAAGTAGACAACAATATGTGTCAGCATGAGGAATCTGAAGAAACCTTTGCTCTATTGAAATCACAAGTGAATGATGAACAGTGTAGCATTTTCCTGTTAGTAACAAAAAAAATGAGCCTGGTGTGCAGCCTGAAAATAAAACTTGTAGCTGTCAAAAAGATAAACCTGTACTCCTGTTTGTAAGTGGTAAAGCTTGCTCAGGAAAAACATTCTTAATACAAATCATCAGCAAGTTCCACCAAAAATTGACAAACAACAAGCTTTCAGCTGTAATAACTACCCCCACAGGCTTAGCTGCCTCCAATATAGAATATAGGTGGTTTTACTTTACATCAATTGCTGTTCCTTCCAGTAGAACCCCAAAACAAATTAGAGTACCACAAACTTTCAGCAAAAGGTGCTATGGAGCTACGCCAAATTCTAAAACAAATGAAAATGCTCCTAATAGATGAGGTGAACATGGTTTCCAACCTAATGTTGGCTTTGATTCACCTCAGATTACAAGAGGCCCTTAAAACGAGCTAAGAACTCTTTGGAGGAAAACACATTATTGTTTTTAGAGATCCTCTTCAATTAACACCAGTGAAAGGGGAACCTATGTTTAAAACCTTAAAACACAAACTGTGCCATAACACACTTGGCAGCATAGGAAATGTAAAATCTCTGGCCACATTTCCAATACAGAGAACTCACTCAAAACATGCGTCAGTCTGCATACCTCCACTATGCTAACATTTTGGAAGGTATTCAGATTGGTGTGCTTTCTAAGAAAGCAGTGTCTATCTTAAATAGCAAACTTATCCATGGGCTATACGGGCATAACACATCTGCTACTGATGTAATGGAACAATTAGCACACAAAAATGTAAAATAAATGTCCTTAATGCCAACCCTAGCAAGCTGTGCACAATTCATTGAAACAATGTTGAAAAATGAAATGCAACTAATAGTGCAAAATAACTCCAGAGACAAACTGGAAGTGCACAGTATGACACTGCCTATGTGTCAACAAGTCACAGCATGGCTACATAGCTTAGAAAACTCTACCTCCAAAATAGCTGGTTTGGAGAAAATGTTAATATTGTGTTTAAACTGTAGAGTAATGCTAAAGCATAACCTTGACATGGAGCAAGGTTTAGTTAATGGAGCACTTGGTACAGTTGTTGGCTTACAGACATATCCACGTGATAACAACATTCAGTTTGTCAATAGCCACTTTGACAAACTTCCAGAAGTTAAAAGAATAGGATGCTCAACTGCCCGATTCCTTCTTTTCAAAGAAATGCATGCACACAGAGAACAGTTTTCTCTGTATCTTGCATATACAGTCACTGTATTAAAACCCTATATCAGGCATTGATTGAAATTGGCAGCACAGTCTTTAAAGAAGGTTTGAGTCACATAGCACTTCATGCCTACGCACATTTGAAGGACCCATGCACCCAAGAATCTGGCCCTTGCCCACAACCCACACACATAAGCCAGCTTCCAGGGGCCCTGTCCACTTCTGTACACATACTATTGCAGTACTTGTAACCCGTGGGAAGACTCTTGGGTGCAGAGCCTCTGACCATGCATCCAAGAGTGTAGGGGCTCGCCACAACCACCACACCCTAATACACCCATGCACACAAGAAGCTGGCTAGTGGCCACAAACCACACACATACGCCAGCCGCTCAAGGCCCTGTCCACTTATGTACACATACTATTGCAGTATTTGCAGCCAGTGGGCAGAATCTTGGGTGCATGGCTACTGGCCATGCACTCAAGAGTCTACTGGCTGGCCACAACCACCTCAGCATAATACAGCCAAGCACCCAAGATTCTGGCCAGTGGCCACTACCAACACACATATGCCAGGCACCCAAGTCCCTGTCCACTTCTGTACACATAGTATTACAGTAGTTGCAACCAGTGTGCAGACTCTCATGCACCCAAGATTATAGGGACAGGCCACAAGCACCAGAGCATAATACAACCATGCACCCAATAATATGGCCAGTGGCCACAACCCACACACAAAAGCCAGCCACCCAAGGCCCTCTGCACTTCTGTACACATACTATTAAAGTACTTGCAACCAGTGGGCAGATGCACCCAAGAGTTTAGTGGCTGGCCACAACCATCACAGCATAATACAGCCATGCACCCAAGAATCTGACCAGTGACTGAAACCCACACACATAAGCCAGCCGCCTGAGGCTGTGTCCACTTCTGTTCACATACTATTACAGTACTTGCAGCCAGTGAGCAGTCTCTTGGGTGCACTCAAGAGTCTAGTGGCTGGCCAAAACCACCACAGCAAAATAGAGCCATGCACTCAACAATCTGGCCAGTAGCCATAACCCACACTCATAAGCCAGCCGCCCGAGGCCCTGTGAACTTCTGTACACATACTATTACAGTACTTGCAACCAGTGGGCAGACTCTTAGGTTCAACCAAGAGTCTAGGGGCTGGTCACAACCACCACAGCATAATACAGCCTATGAAAACATCCTCATATCATCTACATTACACTTGCCTACTCTAATGAATCCTGCCTGCAGTCACCAGATAAGGTGCTCGCCCGCCTGCCTGCAGTCACCAGATAAGCTGCCCACCGAGGCCCTATCCGTGGACTACGACGGTGTCCGTGGACTGCCACGGACAACACACGGTCTTCTTCCACCTAAACAAATACATTATATCAACCATCTTTCACTCCCCTACCCTTCCCAGGCTCTCTTCCCAACACCAAAGGCCACAAAACATGTTTCCCAGCCCTGTTTGGCACTGCACTATCAATGGATATCCACGCATACAACATAGAGGGCATTTCAGGAGAATATGACGCACATCATGCTTTCCTCCAGCCAATTTATGGGTGTGTTGGCTGTCCACGGACATCATGCGCCCCCCTTGACCAATTGGAGTGAGTCCGGAAATGTGGCACTAATTTTTTGGGACCTACATTTGGCCCGTTTTTTAAAAAAAAGACTACTGGACGGATTTCCACCAAATTTACAAAAGCACGCTTTCGGGACTAAGCTGCCACTCCTGCCGCAAATTTGGTGAAAATCCATCCAGTGGTTTGGGCTGTAGGCGTGAGCAAATATTTTTTCCATTGCATCTAAAGCAGCGTTATGGTTAAGTTGCACTAACAAAAAGCCATAAAATTCAGTGAAAAAAACATTTTAACGGGACGTTATGGTTACATATGTACACATTAACCTTCTTGTATGTTGTTAAGACAATTTCCTTATAATTTGACCGCATTTCATGCTACACATTCATGGCCAATTAAGCAATCCTCAAACACACAAATCGTTTGTGTACTTCATGATGAAGTCTAATGTTTCTGTTATTATTTGGTGGTGTCGTTCTCTCCTCCTTACTTAAGTTTCCTTGTGTCTGCCTCAGTTTAATATGCATTGTAGATATGTAGTAAATCTTCAATTATTAGCTACTTATTCCATGTTTATCATTACTGAAAACTCTGAAAAGGTACCATTCAATACTTTACTATGAAAAAATAAACAAATAAAAAATATTGCACTTCTATAGTAGTGGATGCTGCAGCCATTGCCTATGTGCTTGTATGATGAGGTTCCTGTATTAACAACAACACTCCAATATGATGTTTTGCTGAGAGGAGTACATTCTTTAGTACATTAAGTAGTTCATGATAGATCTCCTGATCACTCCTCACATCTTGTTATTAATATTATAAACACAACCCCTTTTAGAGGCTTTTTATCATAATTAATTTAATATGTGATGTCATTGGTGAGGTCATCAATGACATTTGTGATGTCATCTTTGATGTCCTGGGTGTTAGTCTTAGCAGTGCACGGAAGTAGCGTGAGTTATGGTTGCTTAGCGTACCATAACTGGTGAATTTCAAGGGTTTTTGGGATTTCCTTGTAACCATAACGGCCCTTTAACAATGTTTTTTCACTGAATTTCATTGGTTTGTGTTAGTGCAACTTAACCAAACATCCCTTTAACAATGTTTTTTTAAGTGAATTTCATAGGTTTTTACTAGTGCCCATTTAATCTGCTGCAAGTTCCTTAAATTATATGCCCCCCACCCAATATGTCAGTTATGGAGTCCGCAGATAGAGCGGTAGCCTGCGGACGTCGGGCGACATTTACAAGGCTTATATTCACAGGGGAGATCCAAAAAAGATGTACCCATCAACCAACAAACAGATGTACTTAAAATCACAACTAATGTTTCCAATAGGCAAATATACCTTTGTGTACACTTAAGTTAAAAAATACAAATTATTATTTTATTTAACACACATTACAATGGAATGCACCAATCACAAACCCTAACTGTACACTTCATATAATCTCCTCACTACAACCGTGCATACACATTAAGACACACCAGGTGGTTATTGGGCAACAGATTATCACTAAATAGTAAGTGAATTGTATGCATTTCTCTATTATTAGCTTTCATTATATAAACATGGTTTATAAAACAGAAGTCCTTTTTGTTCTCCCAGGCAAGAACACTTGAATGGTTATAGAATAACTTCCCAAAAGAAGAAATGAGCGACAATAACATCTCCGATGGTATACAATAGATATTTTAATGTAAACAAATAATGTATTTTGTGCACACCTTGATAAAATAATATTGTAACGCTCACCTGATTCCCGTAGAGGCGCCGGTCTTGACTGGGCGTATACCGTATCTTCAAAGGTGATGTGTAACACACGGCTGGCTCTTTGGGCTGGACCTCTGTGCACTGTATGTCTGACTTGAAGGGTAAGATGTCTGCAGATAGAAAATATGGGATTAAGGAACTGGGTTATTGAATGTCTCTCTCTTCTTCCCTTTCTCTTCTCCTGTAGAACCCCAAAGGTTAACGCTCTCACCTTAGGTAAGTGAACGCTGTGCTCTCCATCTGCCTCGGGGCAGGGTGCTGTAACCAGTTTCTTCACTGGATAAGGGGAGCAGGCCTCTTGACTTCAGAGGACTGCTGTCCGTCGTTTACTGCACGAACGGTAAGTTTCGAGTAATTCTAATGTCTTTAAAGTCTTTAGTAATGATGTCTCTTGTTTTGCAGGGTTCCGTTGATGGCGGATGACGGGCTGAAGTGAGTTGAAGATGGAGCCCGTGTGATGAATAGAAGCGCCTGGAAGCACGTAAGTAAGCGCTTGTTGCCTGCTTCACGATGCGCTCTAACTGTCTTTTTATTTTGCAGGTACAAGTTCGGAGCAGCTGCAGGGTGCCGGAATACCCACTGGGTTAGATGTGGAAAGGAGTAATGGCACGTGAGTATTAAAGTTCCCCAATGTCTTTAAACGCACCTTGTTTTGTCTTTCAGATGCGGGATGCAGCGCCGAAGGCCTCCGGAGCGTGCGAAGAGTTGGTAAGCTTTTGTCTTTCAGATGCCGGAATGCAGTGTGAAGACCTCCGGAGCGCACGAAGAGTAGGTAAGCCTTTGTCTTTCAGATGCCGGAATGCAGCGCGAGGCGTTGGTGACAGCCGATGGACCAGGTAAGTGAAGAGCTGTCACTGAAGACCGTAATGCTAACCTGTTCTTTCTTGTCTTTATAGGTGTTGCTGAAGACTGGATTCAGGATGGTAAGCCTTTTTCCTTAGGCCCAGGATCAGATGCAGAAGACACGATGAGCGTTCTGCTGCAGAGGATGCAGAATAACGCAAAGCAAGATTCATCCATCGGGTGTGGTTTAAATAGCCTCCTGTACTGCTTAGGTGTCTCCTTCCACAGCCACGCCTAGGTAAGAAAAGAGTTCCTGCTTTCCAGAAGAGTTCCAGTGTTCTGAATCTAGGGAGTGGCTCCTGCCCCACCCAACAGGAAAAGTAGTTCCAAACAGAAGAGGATCAGAGGCTCAACTGGCAGGCAAGTAAGCAGCATGGTCTGCTGCAGGTAAGTCCACCCAAGCAATATGAGCCCGGCGCTTCCAGCGCTGGGACTGGGCATATTTATGAGCCTGGTGCCACTGGCGCCAGGACTGGGTCCAAAAGGTCCCAATTGGGACTGGTTGGCACTCGGAACCTGGGTTATGGATCTGCTTCCAAGGGAGTTGGGAAAACCCTGACCTTTTGGAAGCAGAGATCATGACAAATATTTTCTATTTTTCTTACAGTATATAATTTTCATGAAGAAACCATGCCCCCCTTTAATTATGCCCAATTCCAGAATCACAAACAGAAGCCCTATTTCCACCTGTAAATAATCAAATCATGAACTTGTCCAACAAATTAGATGAATTTAGTAATGATTTCAAAGAATCTTTATGGTATGTGAAAAATCATGTGATTAAAAATGTTCCCTATCAGTGTCCTTCTTTAACCTGTCACCCTTGTCCCTTTGACGCTTTGACGAAACCTCACTCCCTTCCTCCCCTCATAATTATTGTACAAAAGTTCTTGATCCTCCCATTTATGTTTCCCATTCCGATGCCCCATCCCTTTCTTGAATTAATATATGTTTTGTACTATGCATTTTTTGTTTACTGTTGTGTAAAGTTTCCTATTTTTTTTTAAAAAAACTCCCATTATCAGTCCACGGACACTATGATATGATATGATATGATATGATATGGCATTTATAACGTGCCTATACACAAGTGTTTCAAGGCGCAACCAGGCAAGGGAGGGGAAACAGAGGGAAGACAGAGACAGCAATCCTACTAGGCCAGGTGACATTGAGATTGTGCAAGTAGGGTGGAGGGGGGAAGGGGAAAAGTGCAAGGGGGGCAGTGCAGAACATGGGATGAACAGTGAATTAATGAGGATAATAAATAAAATAAATAGGATAAGAAGTGCAGCCAGCTGGTGGCAAGTGCAAGAGTAAGTGCAGACATCAGGTGTCAAGTGCTAGTAGTGGTTGTAGGGATACAGAAACAGTCCCTGAGTGCAAGAGTTGCCAGGGGGGCAGCGCAGATGTGCAACTGGTAGGGGGGGACCTGGGCCCGAGATCAGAGTGTAACCAGGTAAACCAGTGCAGTTTCAGATTCGGCCAGGAGATCAGCAAGGGAGAGGGGGAGAGAAAGCAGAAGCAAAGAGGAAGGTCTTGAGTTGTTTACGGAACGGAGATGGTTCTCCTCAAGTTTCAAAGAGGCAAGGAGGCTGTTCCAGAGGGAGGCCCCAGAAGAGGAAAGAGATCTACCACCAACTTTCTGCTTGGAGAAACAACTTACCCCTGAAGGATTCAGAGGCGGATGAGCAAAGTGCTCGAGAAGGAAGATATTTAGGGAAAGAGAGTTGAAGGTATAGTGGTCCCAGGCCCCAGAAGGCCTTGTGAACAATGCATAGGGTTTTGAACTTAACCCTTGCCACCACTGGGAGCCAGTGCAAAGATTTCAGTCCTGGAGAGATGCAATCCCTGGGCTTGAGGTCAAGGACAAGTCTCGCAGTCCTGTTTTGGATGAGATATAGAGGGCGGAGAGTAGAGACAGGGGCAGATTTAGAAAGAAGCTGTTGCAGTAGTCCAGCCTAGAGAGAACCAGAGCTCTGGAGAGAGTGAGCTTCTGGGGGAAGTAGAGGAAATGAAGAATACCTCTGAGAAGCTGCAGCTGGTAGTGTGACTTCTAAGAGACATCAGAGATGTGAGGAGAGAAGGAAAGTGTGGAGTTGAAGAGGACCCCATATGACTGTCCTGGATGTCTGCACTGAAAATGAAGGTGCCCCCGGACAGGCGCGTTGTCCGGGCATGTCAGTTTTGGTGTGACACACTTTTAATTAGTCTGTGGACACCCGTCTGTTCTACGGACACCCAGTGCATGCGCCCTGCCATTCCCACCCAATCCATGTCTGCAGACAGCTGCCAGGGCAGCGGATGGCTGGAGACGTCATCATGTGACTGCACCTGTGTGGCATGATGGTGGTGTCCCCGAACAGAGTCTGTGGCCGCCAACAGTTTAAAAGTGCTTCTCCAGCCAATCTAGGGTGTTTTAAGCACAAACATTGCTCTTGCACAGCTCGTAGGCCCATTATTGGTTGATCAGTCAACTTTTTACAACTTTTCAAGGCCTTTTTGTGACTCAGTAGTCCGCAGACAGCACGATTGTCTGTGATCGGCTCCTCTAAAGGGACCCACCCATTACTTTTCCTCATTCTCAATCTTGCTATCCAGGGCAGAGAATCTTCCAGCAACTGCTTTTCAGAACTTTCTTTGTGCCCAGCATCATGGCATCTGCTATGGCCACTTCTGCTCCCAAACCAACCCCGTCACCATCACTATCTGGAGGGCCTGGGCAGGGGAACAGGTGCAATGATGTAGAGGAGGATCAAGAGGAAGACAAAGATGAGGTAGTGGAAGTGCTTACCTCCAGCACCCGGAGTGGGTCCTGGGTGTGGTGGTTCGTTATCACCATGGTTGAGGTCCCAAAGGCAAAGGCTGCCTGGGGTGAATGCATTGAGTGTGGGCTGAAAAGCAGTCATAGACAACAGGGGCACCACTCCTTTGGGACCACGTCAATGTGCCGCAACCTCTGTTCTAACCAACCCATTGCACTTAGAAAGGTTGTTCCGTTATATGAGAAACCTGAAGGTGTCTCACCCGCTAGTCCTCAGAGATCTGTCATCCAGGTGGCCAGGACACAGCCATCGCTATTGGATGCAGTTCCTGGTGGTGGCCCAGTGTGGGAGGATCACCAGGATACGGGGTCTTCAGGGAATGGAAGAGGGACACTGATGGGTGAGATACAGTTCCCCCTTCCTTATAACACCTTTTCCCCATCCCAATACGTAGGATATTTAGAAGCTCTACCCCCCCTTTCTGACACAAGCACTTTCTTACACCATGAATGTTAGGCAGAATCCTGTGCAGTTCCCTTGGGGACCACTGCAAGAAGATTAAGTCTACAGGAGTAAGAGGTAAACCCAATTGGTAGCAGTGTGTACCACCCAGATTTACCTGGTAGCTGTGGCTGAGCAGTCAGTCTTCTCTCAAGAAGAGTTAGGCAGTATACAGAGGGTACACAATAGGGCCAAAAACACAGTAGAACAAGCAAACACTGACCAGAGCTTTGTATCAAAAGTATATAATTATTTATTTAATACACACTTTAGAAAATACACTAGCACTATTAATCAAAGCAAGTTCAAAACACAATCAGAAAAGTATACACAGCTCCCTTAGCAATTATTAGACAAGTCTAAGTCAAAACACCACTTTTTGTCAAAACAGAGGTGAGCGCGTAACTTAGATGGCACTCCAATAATTAAATAAAAGGGAGATGAAAAGGCAGGCCATAAAGATAAAACAGTTCCCAACACTTTTAAAAGACCGAAACAAGTTAGTGAAGGCAGAGTCTACTGTAGAGCCAAAGTTCATAGGCCAGGCCCACATTAAATGGAGCAAGGTGAAATGTGCCCAAGATCACACAGTTGAGAAATGCATTCAAGTCTTTGTAGAAATGTTCAAAAGAGGTATGGGTGGTTCAAAAGATAAAGTTAGAAGGTCTGGGGGCCAACCCAGTTGGAAAGCCAAGGATTTAAGGGTCACCTTGGGCAAACCGAAGAAAGGGAGGCCAGGTGGAACACAGTACCTTTAAAGTTGAGGAAGCTCCAGTGGTGGCAGTTGTTCCTGGCAGTGGGTGCAGTTCATGGTTTTGACCAGGGGAAGAGAGGGTCTCGTCAAGGAGGAAACATGGAGTCGTTGCAGTGCACAGGGAAGAAACCAGCCGTGGAGTTTGTCGGTGAAAAGGTGCGTTCCTGGTATTCGCGGTCACAGTGGTGCAGCTTGGCTATCCGGCCGCAGGGGTGCTTGGCACGGGCGATTCGACCAAGAGACGTCCTGGAAGGCGAACTGGCAAACTGGTTGATCCCACCAGCTCCGAGAAAGAAGACTCTTCCAGCAGAAGATTTTCTTTTGTCGTCGGAAAAGTGGTGAGGTCGTTGCGGCATGGCTCCACCGGTGGTGTCGTTGTTACAGATGGCTCAGCTTCTCCCCTCTTTGGATTTCTTAGATCCTGTGGTGACTTCTGAAGTTCCAGTCCAAAAAGCCCTGCTTTTATGCAGAAAACCCCCCATTCAACAGCCTAGCTGTCACTCAAACATGCTAAGTGGTGAGCCGGGCGGCTCACCACTGGCCCAATCAGAACAGAGTGCGACTTGGGTTGCTAAGGCAACGCAATCCAGGGTGCCAATTCCCCCACCCACACATCCTGTGGAACCCAGACAGAGTGTCACCAGTTGGAGGGCTTCTGTGGAGAAGCCCACCAAAAAGTGGAACAAAGGGCCCGACCTTGGTTGGAGTTACAGAGACGGACACGAACGCCATTTTAGAAAAGAGTTCTGGCAAAAAGACCCAACCGATGATTTAATATTAAATAAATAAACCAGCGGTATCTTTAACATTGCACCAAAAAGTGGTGCGTTTAAAATCAATGGGAAAATCCCATAGGAAATATTCTGATGGAATATTTTGCGTGGTAACCACTGCCACCAGCCAGAAACTCGACAAGGGGGGACTGGACAGTGCCCCCTTGGAAACAGACCCAGGGGCAATCGAATTAACCCCTTCCAGTACTTCCACAATATGATGGTTTGTACTGGTTCTGTTCACAATTTTGGACTAGTAAAGTCAATGGTGACTTTACATGCCCTAGGAGACAGTAGTCAGTCCCAGGGTATGGAGTCTATGTTTGGGGGTCACTATGACACCCCTGTGTTACTGCACTGAGGGTGCTGTGTAACACATACACAAAAACAGATGATACCCTATGGAGTAAAAAAAAAACATAGCCCATAAGCACACAATAAGTCAAAGGCATACCTCAAATCATGCCTAAGAGTGGGAGAAAAAGAGTCTCACTCTTAACAGGAGAAAAAAACAAACCCCAAAAATCCAGCAAAGCTGCTGGGGGACTCACTAGGTTTGTGAAATGAGCCTTATAAGAGAATTCTCCCTAACAGTGAAAGACAATGGACTAACACCAGAGCTGTTTACCTGACATGTCCCCACCCAAGCGTCAGGCAGAGTCAGGCAGTTCACAATAAATACACACACCAGATGGCCCTTTCCCTTCCACACAGGGATAAAAGGCAGAGAACACTTTCAGCAAGGCCAAACGCATAAGGAAGCAGCTATTCCAGGACAGCAGTGCAAACGGAGAAGAAAGGTGGCAAGACCGGAAAGGACAACACAGAGGGAAGTGCCCTTGCCCTTTTCCACCCAGACCCGCGAAGTCTCTGTGAAAGCAATCTTAGGACCGGGAACTACAGCTGATGTGTGTTGTAACAGATGTCAATGGTGCACAGGACCCTCCCGCCTGATAACCTCGGCAGGGAGACATGCTTGCTACCGTTGTACCATCCTTGACTCCAGACACTAGAAACGACAAGGAGTTCAGCACAGCTGGTGAGTCGGAGGGAGAACCAATAGTAAACCGAACAGTGTTGAGCAAAGGTTGCAAACGGCAACATGATATGAACAATATACTTGTGTGCTACTGAACTTATGCCCAGGGAAAGACCAGCTGCAGAGTGGTCCGGCAGTACATACGTGCTCATTTGAAATCCTGTGGCTGGTCCCCTTTTCTTGTGAACATTATAGTACCAAGAAGACATTGGGAAGACCAGCATAGAGAGTTAAGGTGGTCATACAAGGGTCGAGCCAAATCACTTGTACAATCAAAAGTCCTTTACCCATTACCAAAGTTTTGATATTGTGAAACAGACATTTGTGCCTGGCTGAGGGAAACACCATGCAAATGGTGAATGTGTGAAGTCTGACTGGGGTCTAAGACAAAGCCTGACTGGGGCTTAAGTGAATCCCACACAGTGTTACATCTAAGTCAACTGTGTTAAACTGGCAAATTTAAACCCAGATGAGGGATGCCTGCGAATGAGTGCAAGGGCTAACACGCCATAAACATTATATCAACAAGTTCAAACCTGGCTGAGGGATGTCCACAATGAACGGTTGTTTAAAAAGACATTGAGAGTATTGAATATTGGAATTTGCTGATACCTTGAACGAAAGGCCATATTGAACCTGAATGAGGAAGGCCAACTTTGCAAAAGGATCGGACCCGGGTTGAAGGGGATCTACGGGTGAAGGGAAATTACCTGACAAGAAGATTACTGAAAGAAACTTTTGTTTTGTTGTTAATAGCACATCAGGCCCTCTGAGGCAAGAGACTTGGTGTAAAAGAGACTCGGCCACAGAAGGCCCTGATATTTTGGAAACAAACTGTAAGATCGTGCTGGAGAAGCCCAGGAGTGTGTTGTGCTTGAGATTCCCACGTTATCCTGTGCTAAAAACATGGGGAAGTGAGACCCTCACTCTCCTGCAAAAAAACTGAAAAAGCCACAAAAAATACAAAACCAAAAAAGACACAAAAAATTACAGTTCCTTTAGGAGGCACCTTTCACAGTTAAAAAATAGAAGTGAGAAAAAAATGTGCAGGCCCCTGTGCAGCCTGCATAATTTGCAGCCAGTGCGGTTGTCCGTGGACAGTGCAGTAGTCCACAGACATCTAAAATATTCCGGGCATGGGACAGTTAGAATCATTTTATTGATTTTGCATTAAAAAAGGGTGGCTCTTAAAAGAAACTTTTTTTGTGTTTTTGACTTTTACATTTTTTTAAAATAATGTTTGGTTTTACAAACTGAATAAGAAAGCATTTCACTGAATTTAATTATTTCTTCTCATTTTCACAAAAACTGCTTCAAAGCATTTTGAATGTTTTCCACAAAAATCTGATTACCCACATCAGTTAAATGGACTCCAGCTCATTGAAAAATGTTGGCCTTATCATATTGAATGTTCTCATTATGAAACAATGTCATGCCAAAATCTGAACAAAAGCACACGCAGCTTTATTGAGGTTGCGCCTCGCCTTTTCCATTTCATTTGTGGACCAAATTAACTGGAACGCATCCACATCTGTTTCTGGACAATGAGTGAAAAACAATTTTCGAATTAGGGAAAATTTCCTTCAACTGTCTCATTCATTGCAAACTGCAATGAAATTCCAGTCGTGCTCCCCATTTTTTCCCACCAGAATGAATTATAATAATGTCTGGATGTTTCAATTCAACAATATTTGCACAAAATGGGAGAAGGTCTACCCACTTTATACCTCACACCCCATGCCAGAACACTTCCAATTCAGGGAGTCCAAAATTATTGGCTATTCCACAATGCTCAGCATACACCTTCAACCAATGAACACAAGAAATCCTCAAAATCCAGACACTCTGTTTGCCAAAAGCGATTGCCATTGTCATGTTCAATCCTCTTACAACTCCTACTAAAAAAACTCCTGATACCCTCTCTTCCTGTACACCACACCCAGGAAACCTGATTGGCTGATCCTCTGATGTCCGTGGACACAACGACTGTCCGCGGTCTCTGCAGTCCCCTTTCCATGACATGCAACCTTAATTGACCCAGATGTGGCATGTGCCGTCAGCAGACTACCGTGGTGTCTGTGGATGTCGCGGCCAATCAAAGGGGCGAGGGGAAAATTAAACACAATTTTATTTTTAAACTTTATATTCATCTGACGATTACATTATAGCAATCATGTTATACAGAGTTATTTAAGCATACATTCAAACATATGATATTTGACGGTATACAGTTATTTTTGGATACACCCTTTTAGTGATCGGTTCGGGTTGTGTCCTTGTCCGACTCCTCTTGGCCGGCATCCAGGTATCTCCTGAGAGGGCCCCATATGTCTTTTGGTCTGCAGGTGGTGGTCACTCCTTTAACATAGTTCTCCTTGCATTCCTGTACAAATATTAGGTCTCCAAGCCATGCTTGTGTGGTTGGGGCTGTTTTCGCTTTTCAACTTTTAAGTATGGTACTTTTGGCCACTGCACCTGCAACAGCAAAGAGTCTGCGCATGACAATGGAGACCTTGCCTATGTCTCCCAGTAAATATTTCTGTGGGGTGGCCGGTATGCATATGTCTAATATGTCACTTAGTATTGTGGCTATCTCTTCCCAGTAGCGTCTGATCGGAGGACATTCCCAGTACATATGTATGGAGTTTGGTGCTGGAGCATTGCATTTTGGGCAGAGGGTTGAATTTAGAGACTCTGCTTGGGGAGATATGTAGATAATTCAGTATCTTAAACTGGATTAGTCTAAAGTTGGCACTCATGGAAATAGATCTGGTATAGTAATAGTATCTTGACCATTGTTGGTCATCTATTGTTGTGCCCAAATCTCATTCCCACTTTGTCATCATCGTACTTTTGGATGGGGTATGTAGTTGTACAGCTTTGTATAGTATGGATATGTTAACTATAAACCCTCTTGCGTCAAAACGACAGACAGGAACTGGTGTGGGGTCCGTGCTATTGGAAATAATGGCCATTTGTTTCTACATGCTGCCCTTAGCCGTTGGTACTGTAGTGTTGTGATAAGGTTTGCACCCACCTTCCCCTGGACCTCTTCCAGTGACACAAATCTCTCATTGGGATAGAGGTCTCCCAGTCGCCTTTCTTTCCCCGGGTCCCACCTCCTCTGTAGTGCCGTATCTAGTGTGGGTTTGATATCCGTGTAGTGCCAGAGGGAAGAGACGGGTCAGTAAGTGTCCATGCATCCCACACTGCTAAATAATTTCATCCAAGCTCATACCGTGGCGGCTAAGGGGTCCACCTCGCCCATGTCTTTTTTAGCTGTGGAGAATATTATGGACTGTAAGTTTATGGGGTCAGCCACAAACCTCTCCACTTGTATGTGAGCATACTTTTCTGTAGAGTTGACCCAGTATTTTCCAAAGTGTGCCTGTGCGGTGTAATAGTAGAGCAGGAAGTCCAAGGCTGCTATTCCGCCTGTGTCGTACCTCTCACACATTTTGACCCAATGAAGTCTCACTGTGCCTCCCCCATACGAAGTTTGTGGCATATGTTTGTAGATTATCAAAAAATTTCTGGCTGGGCCAGGTTGAGATATTGCTAAATAAATATATAAACTTCGGTACCACCACCATTTGTAGTAGAGCTGTACAACCATATGCGGCTGTCTGGAGCTTGTCCTAGATGTTCAGCTTGCACTCAAGCAGCGATAGAAATGGTTCATAATTTGAGGCATATAGGGTAGGCTTATCCGTTGCCATAATAGTGCCTAGGTGTGATGCCAAAGTCGGGAACCACCGGAACTGGGCCATAGCTTGTGATTGTCTTGTGGATTGTGTTAGGGGAATAACTTCTGATTTACACTGATTGATCTTATATCCTGAGAATTTTGCGAATTCTTGTATCTCATGCATCACCGGAGGTAGATTGGTCTCTGGGTCTCTTATGTACAGCATGGTGTTGTCTGCATAAAGCAAAATAAATTGAGGTGGTCCCCTGATGTGGATTCCCCTCCATTAGTGTTTATGTCTCAGTCTCGCCACCATGCCTTCTATGGTTAATGCAAAGATGAGGGGGGAAAGGGGTCATCCCTGTCTCGTGCCTCTGTGTAATTGAACCCAGTTGAAATGGTCTTGTTGCTTCTAATTGTGTCCGTCAGATCTTTATCTAATAGTCATATGTAGCTCTGGAAGCCTGACCCAAATCGCATTTTGCACAGGATAGCATACATAGACCTCCATGATACAGAGTCAAATGCTTTCTCAGCATCAAAAGCGACCGCCACCGTTTTGGCCTTAGGGTCTAATTGTGAGGTGATGGCAAAAAACCTACGGAGGTTCAAAGCCGTGGATCGAGTAGGGATAAACCCTGATTGGTCTGGATGAACCAATTTATTCATGTATGGTAATAAGCGGTTAGCTATTGCCGTGGCAAATATTTTAGTATCTACATTTATCAGGGACAGTGGACGGTATGATGTGTGTTCATGCGGGGGTTTATGAGGCTTGAGTAGGACAGTAATTATGGCCTCCCTCATGGACTCTGGTAGTTCTCAGTTCCCCAATGCCTCCTCCCACACCTCCAGCAGTTTAGGGTAAAGCTCTGTGGTAACGTTTTATAGAGGTCTGCAGAAATACCGTCTGAGCCGGGAGTCTAACCCGCTTGTAGTTCCTTAATGGCTTGCCCAATTTCCTCTGCATTCAGGGGGAGGTCCAACATTTCCCTATCTACCGGTTCCAGTACTGGCAACGGAAACAAGTCCATATATTCCTGGAGCTCTTCTGCCGATACTACGTCAGCATTTGTTTAAAGTTTAGTGCAGAAACCCAAGAATACTTTGTTTACTGCTCGGGCGTCTGTGTATACCTTACTGTCTGAGCCTGTTATGCCTGTGATCTGCCTATCCCTTGTTCAGCTTTGATGATATTAGCCAGGGATCTACTTGCCTTGCTTCCCTGGCCATCTCTTCTGGCCTTTATCGGTTGTGTCATGTACAGAACCTCGTGTTCCGCTAGTGACGTACATTTTATTAGCTGGTCCTGTAGTGGCCTCAGTTTATCAATCCCGGTGTTTGTGCATGTGATTTTTTTAGATCTTTTAGTATGAGCTCAGTTCGATTTAGTTCCCTCCCTATTTCTCATAGGGTACCATGTGAGCGTGATATTAGCTGTCCCCTCAGCCAAACCTTAAAGGTTTCCATACCGTGATTGATGCTGTGTTGCGGTCAAAAAAGTCACTTATGTCTGTTCTCAGTGGCTCTATCACTGATTCATCTTTCAATAGTGCTGGAGACATCCGCCATTCTCTGATCATTGTCTTCCAGCTGCCGGTCTAGAAGCACTGGGGAGTGGTTGGACAGTATGCGGGGTAGTACGACACAATCTCTCACAATTGGGATGAATTCGGGCGAGCACAGCCAATAGTCGATACGGGACCTGCATCCATGTATGTACGAATGGAATGTATATTCCCGCTGGTCAGGATAGAGCTCTCTCCATGCATCCGTGAGTGGCAGTGTGGCCATAGCTTGAAGTATAGGGGGTCATTCCGAGTTTGGAGGTAAGTAATGGTCCTTACCGGCATGGCGTAAATAGCGTGTCCGGGCAGTCATTAGTCCGCTAATAGAGGACTATTACGACTTTGCCGGCACGAGCTTTGCGCCATGTCGGTAAGGTCATTATCGCCATGGCGTTAAAGGCACGAAAAATTCCCTTAGCGGTATCATGCATAGCGCAGATAGCACTACCGGCCTGGCCCAATGTGGCATTAGCGCTGACTGTTATTAGCGGTGACCGCTAATAACGGTCGCCGCTAATAAGCGGAACCAGAAGTAGCGTCATCGCACAGGAACAGGAAGGAGCACGGCGGCCATCTTTAAAAACACAATCCATTGACATCCTCACCACACAGGACCCGTGGGACTCTGCTGTTGTTCAGAAAACATTCTCCAATCACACCACTATGCCCAAGGCCTTTAAGAAGGGAGCTTCCCGCCAGCGCAAGGAGAGATTTAATGAGGATGAGCTGGAGATGCTGTTCGTGACACTGCAGGAGCATGCTGGGATAGTCTTTTCCAACAACATGAAGAGGGAGGCAATCCTGAAAAAAAAGGAGATATGGGCACTTGTTGCTCAGAAAGTCAGTGCTGTTGGAAACACCCCACGCACCACCAAAGACTGCTGTAAGCGCTGGGACGACCTGTGACTCAGAGTTAGAAATATACTCTCAGTGAACAGGAGCCAGGCAATGGCAACAGGAGGAGGTCCCAGCTCACCCATCAAGCTGACCCCATGGGAGGACATCTGCGCCAGCATGATCGGAATGGAGGGGATAGAAGGTGTTGGCGAGATGGAGTGTGGCACCACAACATCTGGCGATGGAGGTGAGTGTTCTAAGAAAACACTGTAATGCCGAGTCTGATCAATATCAACCAATATGTCAGTCCAAAGAGTCAAGCCATTGTCCAACACACACACTCCCAGCAAAGTAGGTGGACACATCACAGACACTGCAAGGCAATGCCATACCTGACACATACCACACAAAGATGTAAATGCCATGAGTCGCACAGCGTGCAGGCCCCAAATAATACGCCTGTCAGATAGCATAGCTCTTGGCCAACCTGAGTGATGCCGACGTATGCCTGGATAACCCACCCATGTATCAAACAACGTGCTCATCCAAACACAAATGCCTATTAACCCCAATTGTGTGGATGATCAATTGTCCAAATGTATGTATGATGCCTATCAAAACATCACTCATGCCTTCCCTCTCTTCGACCCCCACAAGCTCTGACCATGATAGCGATGGGCAGGACGTAACCCCCGCAAAGACCACACTCCGGAAGAGGTCCCGGGATGATGCCAACCATCCTTCGACCTCGAGGGGACAACCCAGGGCCGCCGTGCACCAACAGGCAAGACAACCCAGGTTGCCATTGCACCGGTGCCGCCAAGGCCATAGAGGCTGAAGCACTACCACCCATTGGCCATCCTGAGGAATCAGGCGAGGCACCACATTCTGAAGAGTACAGTTTGGCTGGGAGGTTGCAGCCACAGCACCCCTGGCTTTGGAGGACCCACAGGATGACATATGGGTGCCCGTTGAGGATGATGCATCGGAAATGGTCCGCACGCCCAGTTCACTGGCATCCCCCCAAATATCATCCCTCGAAACTGACCACGCCACCACCCCTTAGCAGTCTGGTCAGGAGCAAATGGAAGAGCACTTCAGTTCCATTTTCACGAGTGTAGAGGCTGGGCAGGCTGAGCAGGAAAGCCAGGGACCCTCAACCTCCACAGGTGCCCGAGCAGGGCCGCAGTGGTCAGAACAGCTGACTGCCCTTGTGGAGCTGTTTGTCGAGGACAACACACTGGCCAGACCGGAGTGGCATGAGAACTTCACCTCTCTAGGCAGGTCCATCCCGGAGAACACCGCCTCCATGGCCAAAATCTTTGCAGATAACACCAGCCGCCTCTGCGAGGAGGTCTTAGGCCGCACAGCCGATGCCATGGAGGTAGGGCATCTGGCTACCCAATCCCAGCATGTGGCCACACCATCATCATCTAGCTCGACCCAGACGAGCCCGCTCCGCAGGTCAACACGTACCCTGCAACGGCAAGACATGCCGCCACCTGGACCAGTGAGTGCAAATTGATAGTCAGGGCAGCCTCATGTAGGCATTGGAGACTTGATGGACTTGTGTGGGGAGTTGTGGGGGAGGGGGGTGAGGGTGTGGGGGAGTTATGCGGGAGGGGGATGGGGGTGAGGGTGGTAGAGGGTTTTTGCACTTTCGTTATCATAGTTATATTTAATACACCCGTTGTGTGAAAAGCAAGACCTGAGTGGACATTCATCATTGAGCATGTGTCATTTATTCATATACAGTGCATAGTGTACATGTTCCCCCACACCCAATGCCCTCTGTCCAACTATTATGTCACCCTCTGCTGCCATGTGTGTCAGTAATATTGTGCAATCACTGACTGGCGCACAGCATGTCCCTCCTGTGCATCTTCTTCATCCCTTTCATCATCACCAGGTGGTAGCAGTTCAATGTCAGGGGGCATGGGCACGTTCCGGCGGATACAAATATTGTGCAGCATGACACATGCCATGATGATCTTTGCCACCTTCTCATACCTGTAGAGGAGTGCCCCATCCGAACAGCTAAGGCAGCGAAATTGTGCCTTCAACAGGCCAAAGGTCTGCTTGATTACCACACGGGTATGGGTATGGGATCGATTGTAGTCCTCCTCGTGCCTGTTCTGTGGGTTTTGGACAGAGGTGAGGAGCCACAGCTTCAAGGGATAGCCACTATCACCTGCATGACAGGCAATAAAAGGTAAATGTCAGTCGATTCATGATGGACAGCTGTACTAGTCACACATACTTGCAGATTATTGTTGGCCACATGCACATGTCCCTGGATGCATTTACGCCATTTTCAGTCCCTCAATGTGTCCTGTGGCATGGACTAATGGTGTGGGTTGCATCTTCAAAATGATACATGGTGTGCACTGACATCTTGTTGCACATGCATCGTGTACGCATATAGTTGTGTTCGTGTCAAATTTATTTGTGATGTCTTGTGTTCTGTGAGATTTACTAAGAGGGAGCGTTGGCAGTAGTCTGTGCAATATTAGGCAATCAGTGCTGATTTTTCCCATGGTGACATGCAGCACTCCTGTGGGTGTGGCGGCCCTGGGACAGACAGTGGATTCCCTAGTTGGTTCAGTTCAATGCACTCCCAGGCATGCTTGTCCTGTGTGGTGATTTGCTGGAGACAGCAACATAGTGTATATGCACTCCATGGTGCTGGATGGTGTTACAGGGGATGAGGGCCGCTCATGAGTGGTACATGTATTGTGGGATGTGGGGTGCTTTGCTGTTAGTCATGTAGTGATAGGTGTCAACCTTACTTCATTCCTATGGGATTAGGGTGTCATGTACCATTTGTGATGCTTTGGGGCACAGTGTTCAGTGATGTGCACATCGTGCAGTCACATCAACATTGGCGGCATGGTGGTGTGCATCTCTCCCCCCATTTCAATGCCATGTGCCAGTCATGCAACTTACCAAGTAGCCAGGCACGTCGTCCAGCATGTCACTCCATGAAGCATGGTAGCGTGGTGTTCTGCAGGACCATAGAGTCATGAGTTGATCCGGGATATCGGGCACAACAATGTGTGATGATCTTTCTGGCGTCGCATACCATCTGCACATTGATGGAGTGGTATTGCTTGCGGTTGCGGTACACCACCTCCATGGCATGCGGGACCACCAACTCCACGTGGGTGCAGTCGAGGGCACCTACACAATTTGGCATGCCTGCCAGTGCATGGAAGCCAACTTTTGTATTAAAAATCTCCTGGGGAGTCCGTGGTAGGGATATGTAGTACCTTGTGTGCTTGAGGAGGGCATCCAGCACTTGGTTCAGAATCCGAGAAAATAAGGGTTGTGATATGCCATGCATGTGCCCCATTGTGTGCTGGTAGTGCCTGTGGCAAGGAAGTGGAGCACAGACATTACCTTCAGTAGAGGGGGGATGGCGGTGCGTATTTCAATGAGGCTGACAATGTCGTTGTGTATCATGTACTTCAACAAAAGGAAGCAACATAAAACGATCTATAGACAACAGTTGATGTACCCTTAGATAGCAGAATCTTAAAACAGCCACTTGGCAAATATGGGCTGCATTCTATGTTCAATGTGTTCAATGACAAACAGTGTTACCAAAAAATATCATTTTTAATAGATTAATCTCTTTCAAGCACAAGTAACACAAACATTTATTTAAAAAACATATACACATCACATAGTCATATACATATTAAAATCATTCCACCTCGCAGTATCGAAAGTTGCCAAATAATTGATCAACAAACACAACTATGGCAACTCAATTCTTCTTATTCCCCATTGCGTAAACAAGCCCAACTTATATAAGTTTCTGTCCTCTGTGTTACAGGTAACTGGACATTCATCAGGGGCAGAAGTAGTCCTGTGCTTTAGGTAGATTCCTCCTATTCATACACCAGATTGCCATATCTAAGGGTAAAAAAACAAGAGCATATTACTAACACAGGCATTATGGGTCTAATTAATCAACCTAGCCACACCCTAATCACCAATAGGGTATATGGTATACAATACATCATATACCAAATCCAATGGTCAGAAGAGGTAAGTATCTCCGACCTAGATAGCAAAACCAATTCTTGCTCTTCACTAATTTAGCGGGTAGGATTCACTTAAAGTACCTAGAACCAATTTAAAAGACTGTCCTTTACTCAATACTAAAAATCTAAGTTCATGCCATTACACCTCAAAGAAAGGGCTCTAGCGTGCCCATCTGGAAAAGAACCAGAAATAAAGAGTACAGCTCACCCGGAGATGTAAATGCTGTTCTTCTCGTGAACGTGACTATCACAATAGCAGCCTCAACAGAGTATCCCTTTCAAATTCCTGCAGGCCTTCTGATGCCTAAAATAAGGGGAAGTCAAGGTCAGTTCCACAGCTCACTGGAATCCATTCATATACCCATATGGTGCATAAACAGAGGACCCTTACCTTTCTTAAGCTGTTATTACCAAACCACACCGCTTTAGAAAGGAAGTACGCCAAATTGGAGCCTCCTCCTCCTAAACAGGGGTCTGTAAGTGAAAATCATTATATGAGCAAAATTTCATCTAGAAACAACTTCCCACATCTTGGGACTCTATTAATGCAATCCCCCACAATCAAGCTCTTACCTAATCCGGGGATGGTGTTATCCTGAAGGAAGGCAGGGTGCCGAGGTTCAAACCCGGAAAAGGCAGAATACACATTCTCACCACGGCCAACGCCGTTGAAACACCCCTACTCCGCGTCAATGACGCTATGTAATCACGTCATCATGCTAGACGTCGCATGATGACGTCACACGCAGCCGCACCGATGCGGACATAGGCTGCCGCTAGTAACCCGCTGCTCCACCACAGTCATTACAAGGTTGCTAAGCAACCAGCCCCCAATCCGAGAAAGATTATCTCAAAAAATGGAAGGAAAAAGGGGAAGAGAATGCACCCAAGTCAACTCGTGGGTCTACCCAGTACTAAGTATAGCAATTCCTAGATTTAAAAGAGAAGAAGCTATAACCTGGTGGACTCTACCAAGTGCTATGAAAAAAAATGTGTGAGGCCCATGTCCAAAGACCACAGCAATGCTCCCTGGCCCTGATCATGTCCGACAACTGTGGAAGTAACGCAAACCGCACCTCACAATGTAGGTACATCCTATTCAAAGGACGAGTGATGATATATTGATGATCTCGCTTATGCTTATACAAATCATGTATTAAAGCAATACACATTATCATCCATCTTATTCCATCAGTCTATATTTCAAAAAATTAATATTCATGTTACTCACAATAGGTAGCAACAGTAAGTGCAATACTCCACAGACCACCACGTAAAAAGTCACAAACTGGTGGCTTGTTTATCTAATATTGTGCCACTCAATATTCTCGTTTAGTCCTGTAACATGACTATTAGTAAGAAAGATAAGCTTCTGTTCCAGATTGATCAGTTTCCTGTTAATTTCATCTTGGGATCTCCCTCTGATCTTTTTCAAAATGCACCATTCAAAGTCCAAAAATGTATGTCCTTTATCTTCAAAATATTTTACTAGAGGAGCTTTCTCAATATGGTTTTTCAAACAGCTCCTGTGCTCGATCATACGAGTCTTGCACTTTCTGTTGGTCTTGCCTATGCACAGTAAATCACATGGACATTTAATCATGTAAACTACATTTTTCGTTTTACAGTTTTTATGTTCTTTTAGTGTCTATTCTGAAGTTAGACCAAGATTAACAGAAGTCATTTTCCGTTTAAAAGGACACATGACACATTCTCCACAGGGATGATGTCCCACCACTCGGGGCAGACCCCACAACGTACTTTGTGCACTCTCGGAACTCACAATCTTATGTACATCATTCTTCATGACAAGATTGCGGATATTGGTGCTTTTTTTTAATGCTATCAAAGGCAGTGAGCTATTCATAGGCCCTCATTACAAGTCAGGCGGTGGACCATGGTGCTATTAGCACCATGGTCCATGCCGGATTTCGCCATGGTGGATGGCGGAATTACCGCCCCATTCCAAGGTGAGTGGGGCGGTAATTCCCCATTCACCATTTGCCCTTCCCCATTCCCATTTTTGCCCCATAGGGCATAATGGGGATGGGGAAGGCGCTAATTACGGCACCGTAAATTACGGTGCCGTAATTAGCACCAAGGTCGCTTAGCGCCTTGGACTATAACGCCTGCAAAAAGCAGGCGTTAAAGTATGAATCAGGCGTTAAGGGTTAACGGCGTTGACGGCGCCATTAAACCCTTAACGCCTGACTTGTAATGAGGGCCATAGTCTTTTTCCAATTCCTACAAATAATGTTCTTAACTTTATAGGACAAGTTGCTAAAAGTGTTGACAAACACCAATGGGGTATCATGGTTACTGGTATTTTTCTCTTTCTTATCAAAAAGAGCTTCCCGGTTGTTATTGAAAGCTCGTTTGGCAGATAACCTAACAATTTTGGCAGGATAGCCTCTATCAATAAATTTGTCCATTAATATATTAGCGCCTGCTTCATAATCATGTTTAGTACTGCTATTACGTTTCAGCCTTGAAAATTGCTCGAAGGGCAAGTTGTCACGGACATGCTTGGCATGATGGCTTTTATAATGAAGAAGCGCATTTTTGTCGGTACTTTTTACAAAGGGTTTGACCCATAGTTGGTTGTTCTGATGGTAAATTGTCAAATCCAAATAATTGACCTCTATGGAACTCTTGGTAGCTGTACATTTCAGATATCTATTCTGATTGTTTAACCATATCAGAAAGTTGTTGGCTTCATCAATAGTACCATGCCATACCATGAACACATCATCGATGTATCTTAACAATTGTGTTGTTTGATGTTTAAAAGGATTTATTGCCGAATAGATCACTGTTTGTTCCACCATATCCACACACAAATTGGCCAAGTTGGGAGCCATGGCTGCACCCGTGGCTGTGCCCTCTACCTGTAGATAGAATTTCCCCGAAAATTGGAAAAAATTGTTTGTCAACGCTGTTTCTGCACACCACAAAATGAAGGCATTGCTCACAGGGTGATTGTCTTCCCGTTGTAATAATGTCTCCTCCACCACTTCAAGTGTGGCTCGTTGTGGGATGTTCATGTAAAGAGATTGTATATCCAAGCAAATCAGTATGTCTTTGGTGTGATCAAACGTCAACCCTTCAATTTTCCCAATGGCATCTCCAGTATCTTGTACAAAGCTTTTCATTTTCATTACAAAGGGACGAAGGTAAAAGTCCACAAATTTGGATAGCGGTTCCAAAATAGAATTGACACCAGACACAATACGTCTTACCGGGGGATTCACCATATCTTTATCATGTCCACAATGATGGTAATGGTGTCCCGCTCTAGACGGTACAGGGTGTGGATCTGCTCATGGGTTAAGTTGAAAGGACTGGCTCTGATGGGAGGGATTGGGGGCTGCCTGTGTGGTAACGGTGGCTGCACTGGTGGGGCATGCTGGGCCTGTCTCACCCTCCTTCTCCTCCTGCATCTCCTCTGTGGTGGTAGCTGTTGTTGTTGTTGTTGTTGCTGTTGTGGCAATGCAAGCATGTCCTCCAGCTCCAGTAATGCTACTACTATTGGAATCATCTTGGTGTGGGAGGGGGTGTGGTGTGTGGGTGTGCTCCTTTTGTACTGGGCCAGACTCCATTGCCTCCACCTGTGCTGACTGTGTGCACCTGTGGCAGTTGGGAACACTGCACATGGCATTTGACGGTAGATCAGAGATGCCGGTGTTTACGGCATGCCGGTAACCACTTTTAACGCCTTCATGATGTCGGTATTTGCATGTCCGTGTCACTTGTGATCTCGTCCCGTTTACAGCATGCCGCTATTGCCGGCATGATGGCTCACGCACCCGCGCTGATGCCGCTATTAGAGGCACCGTACGTTACAATGCTGCTAATAGAGGTCTGGCTGGTCAGAATAGCCCGTAGCGGTAAGCGATGCTGGTAATCCTTTACCGGCATCGTATTCCCCTTACCTCCAAACTCGGAATGACCCCTATAGTCAGCGCCGATGTAGTATGGTTCCTGTGCCCTTCGGATGACCTGTCTTTCTTTGGGTCAAGGATTGGTTTAGGTCACCCCCCCATATTATTCTAGCCTCTTCCACCGCCGAAATAAATTCCAATATCTGTAGGTAAAACTCAGGAGAGTCTATGTTAGGTCCATATGTATTCATTTAGAATAGCTCTTGGTTATGTATTGTCCCCCATAAGATTGCATGTCTGCCTTCCACATCAACCCTTTGACCTAGACATCTGAAACCCTGTCCGTTGGTGTATTATCGTTAGTACTCCTCTAGTTTGTGAGGAGTAGTCTGTCGCTATTCGCAGCTGGCCCCAATTTTGAACAAATGTGTCCGTCACTCTCTTGATGGCATGTGTTTCCTGTATAAGGAGGATGTCAATTTTATGTCTATTAGCGTAGGCCAGGACTTTCCTAGCTTTTATGGGTTTTGCCAGCCCTCTAATGTTCCAGGACAAAAGCTTAATACCCTGTGTCATCCTGGGTATTTCCACGTCTGTCTTGAAATTATGGGTTCGACCGGAACTCTTAAAAGCTATATATTCATCAGTCTCACCCTCACCATCCCCCCAACTGGACATTGTAACCCCATATTCAAACTGCAATTTCTGCAACTGTGGGTAGCACTCTATGGTCATCACCATACTGGTCAACTTAATCCACTCTTGGGAGCTGCTGCGCTAGCTTCTGGCGGATCAGGTAATGTGCAACGTGCGGTCTTTATCCAAGTGCTTCATGGCTTATCTCGTGACAGGTTAAGTCTGAGGGTTTATTCTGATCGGAGGTAGTGGAATGTTCCATTCTATGTATCCCATCGCTTCCTCAGGTGTCTCGAAGAAGTGTGCTCTCCCGGAATGTTTTAACCGGAGCTTGGCCAGAAACAGCATGGTGTATGGTATGGATCTTACTCTGAGTGCCTCTTTCTCTTGATCAAATGTGCTCCCGGCTGCCTGGACACTGTTGGAAAAGTCAGGATGTATGTGCACCCGTGTAGAGTCATATGATAGCGTTCCTTTTTCTCGGGAGAGGCGGAGGATCAGGTCCCTATCCCGATAATTGAGTAGGCATGTGATGATTGTTCACGGCAGCGCCTACGTTTGGGTGGGGGGGTGAGGGATCTGTGGGCACTCTCGATAAGGAATTGTTGGGAGAACTGAGCTTCTGGAAGCATAGTATGAATCGCCTCCTCCAAAAAGACCTCCATCAGCAAATTCAGGGGTTTTCCCACCAAGCCCACCGCCCTAATATTGTTCTGACTCCACCTTGACTCAAAATCCTCGCACTTGGACTGGACCAGTTTCAGGCTCTTCTTAATATCTTCAATATCCTTGCCTTGTATGGTAGATGTGTCTTCCAGTACCCCTATTCTAGTCTCAGCTTCAGTGACCCTTGTGTTTACTTTTTGTAGATCTGCCCTGATTGAGGATATGTTGGTGCCGATGTCGTCCAGCCTGCTATTTGCTGCAGCGAATCCTGCTTGCAATGCTGTCATGTAGGGGTCCATTTCACTTTCTGCAGGGGCTGGGGCGTTCGTGGGACTTTTCCCTGTGGACTCTGCTCCTTCTTCTGCCATATTTGGGTTGGTAAAAGCATCCATGGGGCCTTTCCTGCGTCCTCTTTTGCCCCTAGTCATGTCCTGGGTTGACAGTGTTCATTGTGCAAGTATAGAGGTGCTGTCCCAGACCGGTGGCGGGACCGCCCCCACAGTATAGTATGATTGTTATGTACAGGGTAAACTATTGTGGGGGTATGGATTGCCAGTTTGGCGAATATCATGTACCTTTGGATTCACGTGGTAGTTCAGTAGGTGTGCCCTCTGCCTCCAGTCTCCTGAATATGGAGCTCCCCTGTTAATTTAGGCAGACCAGGAGGGAGGGTTCAGCCTCTTTGTGATGATTGCCTGGCGATGTTTATTAATGTGCTGTAACTCCTGTTGTGCTTCCTTGGATGTACACTGTCATGTCCTGGAAGACTTGAATTGGCCTCTTGGATTCGGGCAAAAGTCGTCCGTGTGGACGTGTCTGCAGGTTTTTACTAATATGGTGTGTTCACCTACAATTAGGTTACAGCTCTAGTTTATGCCCTCAGCAACCCGCGTTAGGTCCCAGTAAGTAGGTTATTTGAGTAATGGCGGTGCACCGCAGTCCGGCCCTCTGACTCTTCAATGGGTTTGTAGAGCGAGTCCCCATTCCGATATTCAGGGGTTCGTTTTCCCGTCTCCCATGGGGTTGTGATTTCATACTTCCTCGGCCCCTATTTCTCTATGGACAACGTATCAATATACCAACGGCACCCCCACATACCTTTATCCAGCCGCCGTCCGCGTCAGTTTCAGCGCGCTTTCCCCCTCGACACAGTGCACACAGTGATCGGCTGGAGAGGTGGACCCAGAACATTCTGCCCGGATATGTTGGCAGATCCCAGGCTGCAGTTCTGTTGGAGGGCTGGCCAGTTCTGCCCCTCTCCCGTTTCGCTTCCCACTTCAATGAAGGAGAACAAGTTTTCTCAAGCTTTCTCACACCGTTGTAAACTCTGTTATGTCAGCCGGGGACACCACTTTTTATGGGTTTGCAGTGCTAGAACTCGCACTCTGCTTGTAGGATCTCATCTGCAGGTTCTGATCTGTCTCACGGTTGGGGGCAGGGCAGGACTCTGAAGTCTCCCGCTCCCTGCTACACCACCGTGTGATGTGCATTTCTTTTCCAGCATCCGTAACCAAGTGTAAGTCTCTCAGACCTGCTGGCGAGTTGCTCCTCCGATTGCTCCAAATCTTCGGCTTCCCAAATCTGCTTTGGTATTGTACACTAAACACCCCAATCCACAGGATTTTCATTTAAGGATTTACGTGTCGGCACAGCTCTTCACCTAGGCAGCCATCGTAGATGGCGTCCAACAACACCCCAAAAATTAAACACAATTTAAGTTATTTAATCTTTATTGGTGGATCTGAAAATAACTTTTTTGGGGGGGGTTTGTGAACAAACACCTTTTTTGCTTTTTTGCTTTTATGTACAGTAGTACTGTACACTCTACATCTTCCTTATTTTAAAAAAAATGTATTACAGGAGCCTGTTCAATGCATTCCTAACATTGTAATGGAAAATGGCATTTCTGATAGCTGGGAAGTGAACTCCATCTTGACAAAAATATTTACATCATCAGAACTTATATTG
Source organism: Ambystoma mexicanum (assembly GCF_040938575.1). Classification (NCBI taxonomy): domain Eukaryota; kingdom Metazoa; phylum Chordata; class Amphibia; order Caudata; family Ambystomatidae; genus Ambystoma; species Ambystoma mexicanum. The sequence goes on from NC_090933.1 coordinate 588,475,393, forward strand.
TCGTTCTCAAAAGATGACATCAGTAGGGTAAGTAGCAGGAACCCTATATATATATATCAGTAAAAAAAACTTTGTTAAAGGGACGTTATGGTTAAGTTGTGCTACTAAAAAGCTATGAAATTCAGTAAAAAAACATTGTTAAAGGGAAGTTATGGTTCAAAGTAAAACCGAAAAACCCCTGAAATTCGCTAGTTATGGTAAGCTAAGCAACCATAACTCGCGCCACCACCGTGCATTGGTAAGACTAACGCTCAGGACATCAAAGATGACATCACAAATGTCATTGATGACATCACGTCTGACTCGCTCTTTTTTCCTTTAGTGATAAATCTTGGCCAGTAATAGTTAGGAACAGAAAATTCAAAAAGTACTATATTTGTACACTTATACTTCTAATATGTTCTTACAATAGTTCACTTAGAGTGCACTCACAGCATATGAAACATATACATAAGGAAAATACACACTTGAAAGAGAGCAATACTTTCTGTGTATGAAGACAATCAGTAAGGTTATCTACACTTTCTTATTGGTCTGCTGTTTTTTTTATTACTGTACTTTCTGTGGATATGCTCATATTTGTATTCGCATTACTCTCTTTAGGGTGCAGTCAGATCATGTGATAGTTTGAAGCAGCGCAAGCCTTTCTGTGCATTAAGATAATCAGTTAGGTTATGAACACTTTGGGCCTCATTACAACTCAGGCGTTAAGGGTTAACGCCACCGTTAACCCTTAACGCCTGATTCTGATGTTAACGCCTGCTTTTAGCAGGCATTAAAATCCATGGCGCTAACCTGCCATGGTGCTAATTACGCCGCCGTAATTTACGGCGGCGTAATTAGCGCCTTCCCCACTCCCATTATGCCCTATGGGGCAAAAATGGGAATGGGGAAGGGAAAATGGGAAATGGGGATTTACCGCCCCACTCACCTTGGAATGGGGCGGTAAATCCGCCATCCACCATGGTGTAAACGGAGTTTACACCATGGTGGTAAAGTTGGTGCACTTAGCACCAAGGTTGTAATGAGGCCCTTTATGTTTCTACTGCTGTTTTTTTGGCGTACTTCACTTTCCCTTTATATACTCATATTTGTATGTATTGTTCTGTCTTTGGGTTTTTATATGTAATGTTAGGCAGAAACCTGTGCAGTTCCCTTTGGGAACACTGCAAAAGATTTAGGACTACAGGTGTTAGCAGTAAACTCACTTGGTAGCAGTCTGCACCACCCAGATTTACCTGGTAGCTGTGGCTGAGCAGCAGACTTCCCTCAAGAAGAGTTAGGCAGTATGCAAAGTATACACAATAGGCACTCAGACACAATAATACAAGCAGACACTGACCAGAGCTTTGGTATCAAAGTATATAATTATTTATTTAAAAAACACACTGTTTGAAACACTCCAGCACTCTTATTGTAAAACACCCTAAACACAGTTACTATTATAATATATACAACCCTTATTCCTTATCAGATAAGTCTTAGTTAACACCACTTACTTCCATACAGAGGTGAGCGCTTAACTATAGATGGCACTCCAATAAGTTTATGAAGAAGGGAGGGAAAAAGACAGAATATGGAAAGGTACACCACTCTAAGATTACTAAGGCTAACCCAGGTTCGAAAGCCAGGGGCTAAATCTACCCCGTACAGTCGGTGGCAAGGGAAGCCAGGCGGGAAACGGTACCTTAAGTGGGAAGGATCCTCCAGCGGTGGCAGTTGTTCCTGGCAGCGGGTACAAGTCTCGTCGTCATCCAGGGGAAGAGAAGATCTCGACTTGGAGGAAAGATGAAGGTTGTTGCACTGCCAGGGAAGAAACCAGCCGCGGAGTTTTCCGGTTAAAGGTATTACCCTTTATTTCGCGGTCGTGGTAAAACATGGTATTCCGGTTGCCGGGGTGCTTGGCACAGGCAAGGTGGCCACGAGATGCATCGGGAAGGCGAAAAAGACGGTGAAACTGGTTATCCCCACCAGTCAAAGGAAGAAGACTCTCCAGCGGGAGATCACCTCTGTCATTGGGAAAAGTGGTGAGACGGTCCAGCAGGGCTCCATCGGTGGTGTCGTCGTGTCAGGTCGGCTCAGCTTCTCCCTCGTCGGATTCTTAGGTCCTGTGGTGACTTCTGAAGTCCCAGTCCCCAAAGCCCTGCTTTTATGCAGAAAACCCCCATTCACTCAGCCTAGCTGTCACTCAAACATGCTAAGTGGTGAGCCGGCCGGCTCACCACTTGGGCCAATCAGGACGGAGTGCGACTTGAGTTGCCTAGGCAACTCAGTCCAGGGTGCCTAAATCCCCCTCCACCCCTCCTAAGTACCCCAGACAGAGTGGCACCACTTTGGAGGGCTTCTGTGGAGAAGCCCGCCAAAAAGTGGAACAAAGGGCTCGACTTGGGTTGGAGTCACAGAAGAGAACACAAACACCATTTTGGAACCGAGTTTTGGCAAAAAATACCAACCGGAGAATTAATATTAAATAAATAAACCGGCGGTATGTTCGAGGCTACCGTAATTAAATAAATAAAGATAGTAGCCTCGAACAATGGGAAAATCCCATAGAGAAATATTTCCGGTTGAATATAAAAAGTAGTATCCACTGCCACCAGCCAAAACTCGATCGGGGGGACGGAGACGTGCCCCCTCGACTAACAGACCCCGGGGCAATCGAATTGCCCCAGCCAGTACGTCCACAATATGATGGTTTGTACTGGTTCTGTTCAGAATTCAAGACTAGTAAAGTCAATGGTGACTTTACATGCCCTGGGAGACAGTAGTCAGTCCCAGGGTATGGAGTCTATACTGGGGGGTCACCTATGTAACACACATCACAAAAACACATGAAGCCCTATGGAGTAAAAGACCCCAGAGCCCATTAAACACATCTAGAGTCAAAGAAACATGCTCAAATCATGCCCAAGAGTGAGGGTAAAAGTGTCTCACTCTTGGCAGGAGAAAGAAATAAACCCCCAAAATCCAGCAAAGCTACTGGGGGACTCACTAGGTTAGGAAATTCAGCCTAAACAGAGAATTCTCCCTAACACTCGCCCCCCCCCCCAGACTAAGGGACAGGAGGATTTAATCCACTCCTGGATGAACCTCATACCTCTAGTCGATGACATACATCCTAGAGAGTCCATCAGCATTTTGATGGTGACACCTTGACCTATGTTCTATGGCCCAATCAAAGGTTTTCCTTTGTAAGCTATATGACCTACAAACCCTTTGAGGAACATCAGTCTTTCTAAAGTTATAGGGGATCTGGTTGACCAGTCCCTCAGAAGTGGTTACAACTTCTGAACCTGTGTTAGGCTTTTTCAAGGGGTCCTTATAAAGGATTCCCTTAGATCTAGAGGGGCCTCCAGAGGTCCTCACCACCTCTCTGTTGGGAGAAGGTTGGGTTTTAGGCCTCTTGTTTGGAGGGTTTGGGGTTAGGCAATGTACCTGCTTCCCCTTCCTCTTAGATCTAACCTTACCTACTTTAGGAGTTTCCCCCCTAATATTAGGATTTGAGTTGGGGTCTTCAGTAGAAGGTCCAACAGTCTGAAGGTTTTTGGCCGTAGACTTTTCTTTCCTGGTTTTCCACCAGCATTGAGAATTACCAGTTCTCTCAGGCCTAGGTAGGGGCCCAGTAGGTCTATCCACCTCTTTCTCAGAAGCAGGGGGAGTCACAGACTCTGAAACTGGGGGAACAATGATAGAGCTTGGTTGGGGCTCCCATTTCCCTAATGTACTAGCCTGAAATGTGCCTGGGTTAGAGGTCAACTTACTAACACCAGGGCTTGTAGTGGGGGTCTCAATAGAGGTTCCCACAGGCTTAGAGTGGTCCCTTAAGGTGGCCTCTCTAGCCAATTTGGTTAGGTTCTGGTTCTCCATACTGGGAGGCCTGGGGGTATGTGACACTAATCCTAGAGTTCTCAGGTCATTCCCCAACAGGACTTTCCCAGGCACCTCAGTCTGAACACTGACAGGAATCCTCACTGTCATGTTGTTACACTGAATGAGGGCTGGTAGAATAGGAACCCTCTGGACAGGGCCTCCAGACATCTTAGTGGGACCTTTGGGTGCTCTTGCCACATCCTCAGGTTGAAAGAAACTTTCATCCACTGCTGTTCTGCTGGCCCCAGTGCCTCACCTGGCAGGAGTATCCTGGCCATTGACAAGAACATTGTCCACATAATACACCTTAGAGTTAACAGGTAGGGAGTTATACACAACCCTATTCTGGGGACTAACCAGACCCATAGGCTCTAAGTTTACAGTTGCTTGAAGACCGAAGGGTTCTTCAGCAAAGAGTTCAAAGTGGGCACTAGCCATCTGTACTTCATTCTCAGGAGTGAAGGCTAAGGAGACTGTGCTGATCCCTGCAGGTTTACCCTTGCATCTCGGATCCCCTTTGATATGGTCAGTAGCCTTACAGATAAAGCATTTTCCAAATGATCTCTGAAAGGGTGGCTTGTTCTGACCTCCTTCTGGTTGTTGACCAGAAGGTACACTAGCCTGATTCGGTTTACCCTGGGGCTTACCCTGGTTATGTTGTTGTTTGTGGCCCTCTTTGGTATGGGAGGTATTAGAATTCTCTGGATTCACTTTAGGTGGCTGCTTTCCCTCATCCTTTTTCTGAGTTACCCCAGAATCCTTGTGAGTGGCCCTGTTGGCAACCCACAAGTCAGCAGCCTTAGCTAGCTTTCTGGAATCTAAATCCTTTGAATCAGCCAAGTGCTGTCTGAGCTCAGGGGAGCAGGCATCATAAATTGACTCCAACATAAAAAGATTCTTCATACCTTCATAAGTGTTCACTTTGTAACCCTTAATCCATCCCTCTAAGTTTTTCAAACTTTCACTCACCCAGGTAGCCCAAGGGGTACCATCATTCTTTTTGAGGGTTCTAAACCTCTTAAGATACTGGGAAGGGGTTTTCCCAAACCTAGCTATCAAAGCTAGTTTCACACATTCATACTCTTTCCTATCCTCCTCCCCCAACTCCATTACCACATCAGTTGCAACAGGGGGAAGCCTAAAGAACAACCAGGTGAGTAAGTCATTTCCTGTGATGTTCTGGAGCCCATGATTATATTCAAACAGAGACAACCAATCCAACACATCCAACTTAGGCTCATACATACCAACCAATTATTTAGGCATCCGGGGTCTTTTAGGACTGGAACTTCAAGAGGAGCCAGAGAGAGAAGCATTTTCAACAGACAATTTCTTCATTTCTAGTTCATGCTTGAGCTCCATTTCCCTTAGCCTTAGTTCTTGATTCAGTTCCTGGTGTCTTTGTTCAGCCTGAGTATTAAGTTTTTTAAACTCTAATTCAAGTTTCATCTTCTCTAGTTCAAGATATTGAGGACTAAGTGTGGGACTTGGTAAAGGTCCAGTAGGTACAGCAGGTAGAGCAGACAGAGGCCTGGGGGGACAGTCACAGCAGCCTCACCCTCCTCTTCTGACTCTTCCTCAAGATTATCAACATCAATCTCTATACTGTTATCCACAGTTTCTGGCATGGTAGGTTCTTCTGAACCATCATCCAGACTTTGGTTAGCTAGCAACCTTTCTATCAATTCCATTTTCTTGCCTTTAGTCAGGAGATTCTTATGCTTACAGAGAACTCTTAAACAATCAGCAGTTTTTGTAGCAAGGGACTCTTGACTATAATTTTCCATAGTTGACATGTTAGAAAGATTACTTTTTCAGTGCTAAGCTTTGTGGTTAGTTGTACTAAGGTATCCTAAAGCACTCTAAAATGTATACTCAATACAAATCCCACCGCTGTACACCAGTGTTAGGCAGAAACCTGTGCAGTTCCCTTTGGGAACACTGCAAAAGATTTAGGACTTCAGGTGTTAGCAGTAAACCCACTTGGTAGCAGTCTGTACCACCCAGATTTACCTGGTAGCTGTGGCTGAGCAGTCAGACTGTTGGAATTGAAATAATATTATGCCTCCTATCGCAGTAATTGAATGTGTATTGGCCTACGCCAAGTTGTCTAAAATATCATGTAAATAGACTCCGCGGCAAGGTCTTGACCTTAACGAAAAGTAATGTAAGTCGCCATCTTGGATTTAGCCGCCATTTTAGGTTCTCTTGTAATGTGGAAGTCACCCTGAACATCAAAATGGAGGCTGAATGACATTCTGAGTGAGATTCTGGCCGTTGTGACCTCCGCATACACGAATAATTAATATGCCTGCAGGCCACTTGTCGGGGTCGCGAACTGAGACCTTGTCCTATTACTGACCTATGTGTAAATGAACAACTGTATCAGCGGAACTGATCAAAATGCATATATTATAGGATTGACCTGGCAAGGAACCCTAGGCCTGATCCCAAGAATGGTTAACCCGCGAGGGGGTTGGCCAAGGGCTGGATAAAGGATATAAAAGCCCAAGTATTCCAAATGTACGGTCTCTCTACTAATGCATCGAACCCTCGTTGAAGTTCGTTACGTTACTCTGAGAGCCGAATAGCTATCCGTTTGTCAATTGACTTTGGTAACTGTTGTAGCTTTTAAATAAAGCACTTGTATGTCCTTTGTAACCTGTGTTGGTGTGTTTCTTTTGGGCTTCCCAGCCTCATATCAATTTTTATGTTTTCACAAGACTTCCCTCAAGAAGAGTTAGGCAGTATGCAAAGTATACACAATAGGCACTCAGACACAATAATACAAGCAAACACTGACCAGAGCTTTGGTATCAAAGTATATAATTATTTATTTAAAAACACACTGTTTGAAACACTCCAGCACTCTTATTGTAAAACACCCTAAAGACAGTTACTATTATAATATATACAACCCTTATTCCTTAGTTAACACCACTTATTTCCATACAGAGGTGAGCGCTTAACTATAGATGGCAGTCCAATAAGTTTATGAAGAAGGGAGGGAAAAAGACAGAATATGGAAAGGTACACCACTCTAAGATTTAGGAACACTATTAGCAAGGCAGAAGAGCAAAAGTCACTTGTGAGCCAAAGTCCATAGGCTGGGCCCACTCTTAGAGAGAGCAGAGCACCAATGCGCCCAAGATCACACAGTTACACTAGGCTTAGAGAGTCTTGCAGAGAGTTTGAAAAGAGTTTAGAGAGACTCAGAAAAGTTTAGCAAGTGTGTCCCAGGCTAACCCAGGTTCGAAAGCCGGGGGCTAAATCTACCGCGTACAGTCGGTGGCAAGGGAAGCCAGGCGGGACACGGTATCTTAAGTGGGAAGGATCCTCCAGCGGTGGCAGTTGTTCCTGTCAGCGGGTGCAAGTCTCGTCGTCGTCCAGGGGAAGAGAAGATCTCGACTTGGAGGAAAGATGAAGGTCGTTGCACTGCCAGGGAAGAAATCAGCCGCAGAGTTTTCCGGTTAAAGGTATTACCCTTTATTTTGCGGTCGTGGTAAAACGTTGTATTCCGGTTGCCGGGGTGCTTGGCACAGGCAAGGCGGCCATGAGATGCGTTGGGAAGGCAAAAAAGACGGTGAAACTGGTTATCCCCACCAGTCAAAGGAAGAAGACTCTCCGGCGGGAGATCTCCTCTGTCGTTGGGAAAAAAGGTGAGACGGTCCAGCAGGGCTCCACCGGTGGTGTCGTCGTGGCAGGTCAGCTCAGCTTCTCCCTCGTCGGATTCTTAGGTCCTGTGGCGACTTCTGAAGTTCCAGTCCCCAAAGCCCTGCTTTTATGCAGAAAACCCCCATTCACTCAGCCTAGCTGTCACTCAAACATGCTAAGTAGTGAGCCGGCCGGCTCACCACTTGGGCCAATCAGGACGGAGTGCGACTTGAGTTGCCTAGGCAACTCAGTCCAGGGTGCCTAAATCCCCCTCCACCCCTCCTAAGTACCCCAGACAGAGTGGCACCACTTTGGAGGGCTTCTGTGGAGAAGCCTGCCAAAAAGTGGAACAAAGGGCTCGACTTGGGTTGGAGTCACAGAAGAGAACACAAACGCCATTTTAGAACCGAGTTTTGGCAAAAAATACCAACCGGAGAATTAATATTAAATAAATAAACTGGTGGTATGTTCGTGGCTATCGTAATTAAATAAATAAAGATAGTAGCCTCGAACAATGGGAAAATCCCATAGATAAATATTCGCGGTTGAATTTAAAAAGTAGTATCCACTGCCACCAGCCAAAACTCGATCAGGGGGGACGGAGACATGCCCCCTCAACTAACAGACCCCGGGGCAATCGAATTGCCCCAGCCAGTACGTCCACAATATGATGGTTTGTACTGGTTCTGTTCAGAATTCAAGAATAGTAAAGTCAATGGTGACTTTACATGCCCTGGGAGACAGTAGTCAGTCCCAGGGTATGGAGTCTATACTGAGGGGTCACTATGACACCCCTTCGTTACTGCACTGAGGGTGCTGTGTTACACACATCACAAAAACACATGAAGCCCTATGGAGTAAAAGACCCCATAGCCCATTAAACACATCTAGAGTCAAAGAAACACGCTCAAATCATGCCCAAGAGTGAGGGTAAAAGTGTCTCACTCTTGGCAGGAGAAAAAAATAAACCCCAAAAATGCAGCAAAGCTGCTGGGGGACTCACTAGGTTAGGAAATTCAGCCTAAAGAGAGAATTCTCCCTAACATGTAATAATTAAATTATGTAGTAAGTGGGTTTTATTAGATACTTATTACATGTTGCACAGTACGCAAAACTCTAATAAGAAAGCATTCATCATTTCACTATCCAACATGGGAAGATTATGAATATTGCACTTCCATCATGTATGCTGCACACAATGCTTATGATTATACATGAGTAGCTTACTGTACTATAAAGAACTTCATAATAGACTGCTATTTTATTTATATCAATGCATTGCTTAATGCACTACATAGCTCATAATATTTATTCCAATGATCCTTGACCCTTTTTTGTCAATATTATAATATAAATCCCTTGTACAGACTTTCATGAAAAGTAAATGTACATGTGATGTCATCAGTGATGTCATCAATGACATTTGTGATGTCATCTTTGATGTCCTGGGTGTTATTCTTAGCAATGCACGGTGGTGGCGCGAGTTATGGTTGCTTAGCTTACCATAACTAGTGAATTTCAGGGGGTTTTCGGTTTTACTTTGAACCATAACGCCCCTTTAACAAAGTTTTTTTTACTGAATTTCATAGGTTTTTAGTAGAACAACTTAACCATAACGTCTCTTTAACAAAGTTTTTTTACTGAATTTATAGGTTTTTAGTAGCGCAACTTAACCATAACGTCCCTTTAACAACGTTTTTTTACTGAATTTCATAGGTTTTTAGTAGCGCAACTTAACCATAATGTCTACGAACATTTGACTTCATTGCACACCTTCCGGAGAATGCCACATGACCATATGCTTGTGCACAGCATGATGACATGTCCGAGGACCCATACGCACTTCACAATAACATCTGTGCTTCATGGACAGTTTGGAACTACATTTTCTACTGATGTAGGAACTTGCAACTTCAACATTTCCCTTGCACAGCTCCAACACCTATTCGTACTTATCCATTAAAAATCTAGTACACAGTACATACTTTTGGCAAAATGGCTATTTACGAGACACCACCACTGCTGTAATCAAGCACCATGAGAAACACTGCCCCCTAGGCTGGCCAACTCTTTGATAGTCTGTCGCGGGACACTTGGCCACAAGGCGGTGATGACGTCACTTCATTCACAATTTGGGCCACCTCTTTTTGTATTTTTTTATTGGCTCTTAAATTCTGGCTTAATTTAAATACAAATGCTTTGTCCTGGGGAGGTGATGGTCACGTTTTTTAACTGCAAACATGACCATCACGACCCCAGGAACAAAGCATTAGCATTTGAATTAAGACAGGGATCCGAGCATTACAGCTCGACCTGTAGGCTCAAAAGGAGCCAGGGCTGCAGAGGAGCCCAGAGAAAGAAAGCAGCAGGCGGCAGCGCTGTGCTGAGCAGATAGCCCCTTCAGTTTTGCAGAGTGGCTGTGCTACGTCCCCACAGCCACTCTGCAAACTGCGGGACGGAGTCCCTAATTGCGGGACAATCCTTCAAAATCAGGGACACTTGGCCACCCTACTACCCCCTACCTTAGAAATAACACACGTTCAACATTTCCCCCTTTTCCATCTCCCCCTCCATATTAGTGTTTGGTGCCTCTTCCCTCATTTCTGTCCCCACCTTTCGTTGTTAGCTCTCCTGCCAAAAAAAATCCATCCAAAAACAAAATAAATGTTCCTTTAGGAACCACCTTTCACAGTTAAAAAATAGAAGTAAAATAAAACCGCATAGACTCCATCTACTTTGTATTTCTCAGTAAAATACATAGACGCAATAAGATTTTCCAACATTTCCATTTGCATTTTTTGTTATAGTAATGTGAATATTGTAGCGTTCATGCACCGTTCCAGGGACTGGAACGGGGGATAACGGCCAAGTAGCCCTAGTAATCAGCCCAAGCGAAGCAAGGGTGGATAACGAGTTCTCTGGACCATTACCCCCCATTTGAGCCCCTAAAATGGGGGATGAACGCCATTACCAGCCTAGGTTTCCAAAACGGTAACCCGTGCTAATAAAAAATAGGATTTCTCGTCCTATACCGAGATGCGGCGTCCCGGGTTTATAAATAAAATCCTTTTCCAAGATGGCCACCATGGAAAGGGAAAGCGCCAGTTCCATACAGGGCCCATTTTCCCTTTCCATGGCAGCTTCCAAAAGGCACAAAAAAATCCTCTAACCATATTAACATAAGCACATTTTTCTTCCCTTTCAAATCTGTCCTAATTGCGAATAACTTTACCACAAAGCCAGTCCCAGGTGGACATGACCACTTTAATACTATGTTTTGTCCCTTCTGGTCATGGCCAGAAGCCACATTGTCTGGATCATGACCTTATACCTTGACCCCGACATTCGGGCCACTGCCCATGACTCCAGCCTACCCCTTAGGCACTAAAAAAACATGCTTCTCGTTCCTTGCCAATGATCCTTACGCAAATTTGCTGTAAATCCACCCACGTTTTATTTTTTCAAAACTGTCAAAATAATACACAAATCATTCGTCATATAAGCTGTGTACACAATTCCAACAAACTTTGTAAAGTCATTCGAAATTATGTCTGAAATATTGCAACCATGATCATCACCCCTCACCTTCCCAAACATTAGTGCATAAGTTTCACAAGTGCAATGCTCACAAAATATTATTGTCCCGAGGATTTGATCATGTATTTTTGTACATACGTTGATTTATCGCAAACATTTCCACATCAGCTCTCTGCATTTCTCCTCTTTGAGAAACGTACAAAATCTGGCAACAGGGCGCGTCCATCTTGTGCATTGTTAACCATTGCTGCATCGGCCTAAGGTAAAGTGGCCGGACGTCACTAAATCATATGCCCCGCCACTGACCCTCACATAACCAACCCTAGTGATAATGAACACCTTTTTCGGTGATGTTCCTCTTCAGCATAGACAAATGCACTCATAACCACGTAGGTGACATGACGCAGAACCCAAAAATCAAGACACAGCGACTAACAACCTACCACATCACAATTCAAATGATTAAACCACTCTTTAAAAGAAAACAATAACAGTATACAATTTTAAAGTACTTTTATTTCACAATAAACTCCCATATTCCATCAAATTGCAAATTTGTTTCTTCGCTCGTGATCGAAAATGTTAATTGTGAGACACACGTTATTCTTTTTCCATACACAAAGTGTTTGTTTTTGATGAAGGAAACGCTTGGGTCCCACAGTGAATTCTAGGGCATCTGCATCAACTTACGCCTAGACCATCATAAAAGATGTTATGTTACTCCTAATCGCTAGTGCAGCGTACGGACACATGGGCCCTGGCCGATCGTCCCACAAAACAGTCACAGTAATCCAGCCGTTAACGACTACAGGCACCTGACGAATGAAAAACCTGTCAGTTGGCATCTGGAATCCATGTCAATCGCAGTAAAGCAGCATGTAGCTATTTGGAAAACATAACAGAAAATATGTATCAATACCCGACCTTTATTACACTTTATTGCAATATATGTATTATTTTTTTAATTCGGCGTAGAGTTTAAACTAACGATTAGCACACGCATCAAACAATCCCAAAAAAGACAAAAAGAACCTAGAAACTGATACATAATTCCATATAGTCATACATGACATTTTAAAGAAATATTAGAGTTGAACCTGGGTGAATGTAGTTATAGTGGACATACGACTACATTATGCACTTCCCATAACCACATAAAAAAGACAACCGCACAGAAAAATAGTACTTGAGTTACATTGCCAAAATTACCCTTCAGATAGGTTAAAGCTTGTTCCGGTATACAGTTGTTAAAAGCAAACTTACATAATATTCACCGTCTCCATTGTATTTGCGAAAATCAGTCCGTAATGCTCAATCCGCTTGCATCAAAGAATCTTCATGAACTGAATTCACATGTTCCGTACACACTTTTGGAATGCATAACCTTATCAAATGTTCTTTATTACAAACCTCCTCTCACTGACTCTTCACGAAAAAATCCCTTTCTCTCAAGGTCAAAAAACAATTGACCCTTCTACTTTGTGTCCCATGCGTGGGCTCCCTTAGCTTGCAACCAAAAAATCAAAGTTGCTGACCTTCACTCAGAATCTAAATACATTCTCACTTTGCAACAAAACTGCTCATCGCACCCATGAGAACTCGTATCGTCATACACGTGCACGGTCGCTGTTTCCATCAAACACAGCAGGTGGCTGCCTCAGATGCCAAACTCTACGGGGCACCAATCTGACTACAATATTATTTTACATACATTGTAACACAGACACATTACTCCTTCACCAGTATTTTCCGTACAATATATTGTGGAATACCTCCAAAAAGGGTGGCCAACTTTGTCACATCTCTTTGCGGGACAAAAGGTGGTCATGACATCACGGTGTCATTCACCTGGCAGAATCAATGCATTACACCAAATTTGTGGCAGGAGCAGTGGCTTGGTCCCAAAAGCATGCTTTTGTAAATTTCCCTGTCCAGCCCGCAGACAGGCATCCGATTGGCTTAGAGGATTATGTGATGTCCGCGGACATCGTACGCATCCACTGATTGGATGGTGAAATGCGTGAAGTGCGTCACATTTTTGGAAATGCCTGCCATGTTGGACTCGCGGACTTCGGCCGATGTCCGCGGACATCGTGGTAAAAACATATAAAAAAACACAACATTACACTTGTCAAACTTATCAAACAATCTCTGAGGAGCTGAGGGGTGATGTCGATGGGATGGGATATGGCCATAAGAAGCACGGGTGTTTTTCACTGTAAAAGTCTGCGAACGGTCGGGATGTTGGTGAACAGTCCTGTGAAGTTTGGGGCACTTCAGATATTCAGAGGCAGTTCTTGGATGGCTTATAACTTTGGCACCACTCTATGAAACTGCATGAAATTGTGGAATTCTATTCTAGATGGCCTGGTACTGAAAGGCTTTGCAAAGTTTGGTGGGATTCTGTAAAGTTGGGGCAAAATTAGAGGGGGGTCCCAAAATAATGTAAAGGCTTATGAATGTGGTGCCATGTGACTAATCTGCACAACAGTTTGCAAGACGATTTTAAATCTAGATATACCTGTTCTTGCAAAGTTTGGTGGAATTCTGTCAAGAGGGGCACAATTAGAGGGGGGGGTCCCATAATATTGTAAAGGCTTATAAATGTGGTGCCATTTGCCAAATCTGAACAAAAGATGGCAAGACGATTTTAAATCTAGATATACCTTTTCTTGCAAAGTTTGGTGGGATTCTGTCAAGAGGGGTAACATTAGAGGGGGTCCCAAAATAATGTAAAGGCTTATAAATGTGGTGCCATTTGCCAAATCTGAACAAAAGGTTGCAAAATGATTTTAAATCTAGATATAAATGTTTTTGTAAACTTTGGTGGGATTTTTCAAGAGAGGGCTACATTAGAGGGGGGTCTCAACATTTTTAGATGGCTTATAACTTTGTTGCCGTTTGTCATGATCTCTGCTTCCAAAAGATCAGGACTTGCCTGACTCCCTTGGAAGCAGACCCATAACCCCGGTTCCGAGTGCCAGCCAGTCCCAATTGGGACCTTTTGGACCCTGTCCTGGCGCCAGTGGCACCAGGCTCATAAAGATGCCCAGTCCCAGCGCTGGAAGCGCCGGGCTCATAATGCTTGGGTGGACTTACCTGCAGCAGACCATGCTGCTTACTTACCTGCCAGTTGAACCCCTGATCCTCTTCTGTTTGGGACTACTTTTCCTGTTGGGTGGGGCAGGAGCCACTCCCTAGGTTCAGAACACTGGAACTCTTCTGGAAAGCAGGAACTCTTTTCTTACCTAGGCGTGGCTGTGGAAGGAGACACCTAAGCACTACAGGAGGCTATTTAAACCACACCCGATGGATGAATCTTGCTTTGTGTTATTCTGCATTCTCTGCAGCAGAACGCTCATCGTGTCTTCTGCTTCTGATCCTGGGCCTAAGGGAACAAAGGCTTACCATCCTGGAATCCAGTCTTCAGCAGCACCTGTAAAGACAAAGAAAGAACAGGTTAGCACTACGGTCTTCAGTGGCAGCGCATCTCCTACCTGGTCCATCGGCTGTCACCAATGCCTCGCGCTGCATTCCGGCATCTGAAAGACAAAGGCTTACCTACTCTTCGCACGCTCCGGAGGCCTTCGGCGCTGCATCCCGCATCTGAAAGACAAAAGAAGGTGCGTTTAAAGACATTGGGCAACTTTATTACTCACGTGCCATTACTCCTTCCCACGCCGAATCCAGTGGGTATTCCAGCACCCTTCAGCTTCTCTAAAGCTCCGAACTTGTACCTGCAAGATAAAAGGGACAGTTAGTGCGCATCGTGAAGCAGGCTACAAGCGCTTACTTACGTGCTTCCAGGCGCTTCTATTCCTCACGCGGGTTCGATCCTCAACTCTCATCAGCCCGCCATCCGCCATCGCCGGAACCCTGCAAAACAAGAGATATCATTACAAAAGACTTTTAAGACATTTGAAGTGCCCAGAACTTACCGTTCGTGCAGTTAACGACGGACAGCAGTCCTCTGAGGTCAAGAGGCCTGCACCCTTATCCAGTGAAGAAACTGGTTACGGCACCCTGCCCCGAGGCAGATGGAGAGCTTGGCGTTCACTTACCTAAGGTGAGGGCGTTAACCTTTGGGGTTCTACAGGAGAAGAGAAAGGGAAGAGGAGAGAGGCACCCAATAACCCCAGTTCATTAATCCCATATTTTCTATCTGCAGACATCTTACTCTTCAAGTCAGACATACAGTGCACAGAGGTCCAGCCCAAAGAGCCAACCGTGTGTTACACATCACCTTTGAAGATACGGCATTCACCCAGTCAAGACCGGCGCCTCTGCGGGAATCAGGTGAGCGTTACACCGTTTGAGCGAACATTTTTCAGAAAGATTATAGAACCAACCTTGAATGTTTGTGTAAAGTCTGAATGGATTTTGTCAAATTGGGGGCTAAGTTACATGACTATTGTATGTACATACATTTTCACACTTTTGAAATAAAAAACATGGGTGTATTTCAAGCAAACTCGTGGAACGAGCATTGGCAAGGACATGAAAGAATGATTTTGCAAACGTGCCATGGGCAGTGGCCAGATTGTCTGGGTCATGGTATAAGCTCATGACCCGGACAATCTGGCTACAGGCCTTGAGCGCGAGGGATGAAAAATAATGTTAAAGTGGCCATGTCCACTACATCCCGCTGTAGGAAGAAAAATTCATTTTTTAGCACACTGAGTTTCTCGCTTTGAGAACCAAGGCTGCTAATGGCCTTTATCCGGCATTGCAGGGGCTGCAATGGAGGATAATGGTCCAGAGCCCTCGTTATTTATTTATTGATTTATAACATGCCAAAGCCGGAAGGCATCAGGGCGCACACAGACACACTTCACTTGGGCCGATAAATTGGGCTGCCGGGCCGTTATCCCCCGTTCCAGTCCCTGGAATCCACAGACTATGTCACTGATGACATCACAAATGACATCACATATGAAATTAATTGTGATGAAAAGTCTCTGAAAGGGGTTGTACTTATAATGTTAGTAACAAAAACAAAATATAATATTGGAGTGTTGTTGTTAATACTGGAACCTAATCATACATATACATAGGCAATGGCTGCAGCATGCACTATAGAAGCTCAACATTTTTAATTTGGTATTTTTGGATATTAAATAAATGAATTGCACCTTACCAGTGTTTTCAGTAATGATAAAGATGGAATAAATAGCTAAAAGCTAACAATTGAGGAATAACTGCATACTTTGGGGTCGATTCATGGAATTAATGTGCGCTGAAAAAGCCTGCGCAGAGGTGCCAAAACGTGCGAATCGCAGGAAAAGTGCGAAAATCGCAGGAAAACCAGCGCACAGCGATTCATGTAAGTCCGTGCGCGGGAAAAACATTGGATGTGCGCTAAAAATGTGCGCCGCGCACGCCGGCGCACAGGTCATCCAACAGCGTGCGCCGCGGCCACTGCGAAATCGCACATAGCGCGTCGCACATCACAAAAGTAGGCGTAACACGGGGCGTAACACTCGGAATGGGGAACAACGCGTGAAAATATGGGCATCACGGGGGAAGTACAGGAGGCAAGTGCGCGGAACGCCCACACGCTCGCCTACAACCCGTATTCATGGAATCGAAAAGGGCAAACCAGCGCACGGTCAAAGACACGCACAGGGCCAAACAAGTACGCCACAAGAAAGCAGGCGGTAGCGCCCCTGCGACTAAAAAAAATGTGCGCCAAAATGTGCGCTAACAAAAAGCACCCATATACAGCCATGATGAATGGCCCATACAGTGGCACTCTAGGACAAATGAGGTGCAAAGGGGCCCCGACAAACACGGACACCCGCTGTGTGAAAAATAGCGTGTGCGCGTGTTCCTGGGTGCGCGTGAAGTTCCACACGCGATTAGCCTGGGTACGTGTACTTCGGGGTGCGTGGGAAGTTCCACACGCGATTGGCCTGGGTAGGTGGGGGTGCGTGGGAAGTTCGACACGCGATTGGCCTGGGTACGTGTACTACGGGGTGCGCGGGAAGTTCCACACGCGATTGGCCTGGGTACGTGTATTCAGATGTGCACGGAAGATTCACACACGATTCCTGCAGAGTACGTGTATTTCGGTGGTGCCGGGGAATGCTACACGTGATTTTGCCATGTGGGTCCCCCCAGGTGTTCCCTCTACACCCTCCACGGCCCCTGAAGGCAGCCCACACAACAGGGTACTACCCTGCACCCCTGCTCATGTTCCACAGGCAACCCATCCACCATGGCCATGCCCACCAGCCAACCCACATGTCACCTTGCACTAGTGATCACCAACACATGTCTCCCACCACCCCCACCCACCAGCCACCAGGGGCAGCCTCCACCAGGCCACCACTCATGTCCCCTATTACCCCCACCCCCCAGCAGTGCGGGGGCAGCCTCCACCAGGCCCTCACTCATGTCTGCCACCACCCCCACCCCCCAGCAGTGCAGGGGCAGCCTCCACCAGGCCCCCACTCATGTCTCCCACCACCCCCACCCCCCAGCCACCATGGGCAGCCTCCACCAGGCCCCCACTCATGTCTCCCACCACCCCCACCCCCCAGCAGTGCAGGAGCAGCCTCCACCCTGCCCCCACTCATGTCTCCCACCACCCCATCCCACAGCCACCAGGGGCAGCCTCCACCAGGCCCCCACTCATGTCTCCCACCACCCCCACCCCCCAGCAGTGCAGGGGCAGCCTCCACCAGGCCCCCACTCATGTCCCCTATTACCCCCACCCCCAGCAGTGCAGGGGCAGCCTCCACCAGGCCCCCACTCATGTCTCCCACCACCCCCACCCCCCAGCCACCAGGGGCAGCCTCCACCAGGCCTCCACTCATGTCCCCTATTACCCCCACCCCCCAGCAGTGCAGGGGCAGCCTCCACCAGGCCCCCACTCATGTATCCCACCACCCCCACCCCCCAGCAGTGCAGGGGCAGCATCCACCAGGCCCCCACTCATGTTTCCCACCACTCCCACCCCCCAGCCACCAGGGGCAGCCTCCACCAGGCACCCACTCATGTCCCCTATTACCCCCACCCCCCAGCAGTGCAGGGGCAGCCTCCACCAGGCCCCCACTCATGTCTCCCACCACTCCCACCCCCCAGCAGTGACTCATGTCTCCCACCACTCCCACCCCCCAGCAGTGCAGGGGCAGCCTCCACCAGGCCCCCACTCATGTCTCCCACCCCCCAGCCACCAGGGGCAGCCTCCACCAGGCCCCCACTCATGCCACCCACCACCCCCACCCCACAGCAGTGCAGGGGCAGCCTCCACCAGGCCCCCACTCATGTCTCCCACCACCCCCATCCCACAGCCACCAGGGGCAGCCTCCACCAGGACCCCACTCATGTCTCCCACCACCCCCACCCCCCAGCAGTGCAGGGGCAGCCTCCACCAGGCCCCCACTCATGTCCCCTATTACCTCCACCCCCCGCAGTGCAGGGGCAGCCTCCACCAGGCCCCCACTCATGTCTCCCACCACCCCCATCCCACAGCTACCAGGGGCAGCCTCCACCAGGCCCCCACTCATGTCTCCCACCACCCCCACCCCCCAGCAGTGCAGGGGCAGCCTCCACCAGGCCCCCACTCATGTCTCCCACCACCCCCACCCCCCAGCCACCGGGGGCAGCCTCCACCAGGCCCCCACTCATGTTCCCTATTACCCCCACCCCCCAGCAGTGCAGGGGCAGCCTCCACCAGGCCCCCACTCATGTCTCCCACCACCCCCACCCCCCAGCCACCAGGGGCAGCCTCCACCAGGCCCCCACTCATGTCCCCTATTACCCCCACCCCCCAGCAGTGCAGGGGCAGCCTCCACCAGGCCCCCACTCATGTCTCCCACCACCCACACCCCTCAGCAGTGCAGGGGCAGCCTCCACCAGGCCCCCACTCATGTCTCCCACCACCCCCACCCCCCAGGGGCATCCTCCACCAGGCCCCCACTCATGTCTCCCACCACCCCACCCCCCAGCAGTGCAGGGGCAGCCTCCACCAGGCCCCTACTCATGTCTCCCACCACCCCCACCGCCCAGCAGTGCAGGGGCAGCCTCCACCAGGCCCCCACTCATGTCTCCCACCACCCCCACCCCCCAGCAGTGCAGGGGCAGCCTCCAACAGGCCCCCACTCATGTCTCCCACCACCCCCAACCCCCAGCCACCAGGTGCAGCCTCCACCAGGCCCCCACTCATGTCCCCTATTACCCCCATCCCACAGCCACCACGGTGCAGCCTCCACCAGGCCCCCACTCATGTCTCCCACCACCCCCACCCCCCAGCAGTGCAGGCGCAGCCTCCACCAGGCCCCCACTCATGTCCCCTATTACCCCCACTCCCCAGCAGTGCAGGGGCAGCCTCCACCAGGCCCCCACTCATGTCTCCCACCACCCCCACCCCCCAGCCACCAGGGGCAGCCTCCACCAGGCCTCCACTCATGTCCCCTATTACCCCCACCCCCCAGCAGTGCAGGGGAAGCCTCCACCAGGCCCCCACTCATGTCTCCCACCACCCCCACCCCCCAGCAGTGCAGGGGCAGCCTCCACCAGGCCCCCACTCATGTTTCCCACCACCCCCACCCCCCCAGCCACCAGGGGCAGCCTCCACCAGGCCCCCACTCATGTCCCCTATTACCCCCACCCCCCAGCAGTGCAGGGGCAGCCTCCACCAGGCCCCCACTCATGTCTCCCAGCACCCCCACCCCCCAGCAGTGCAGGGGCAGCCTCCACCAGGCCCCCACTCATGTCTCCAACCCCCCAGCCACCAGGGGCAGCCTCCACCAGGCCCCCACTCATGTCTCCCACCACCCCCACCCCCCAGCAGTGCAGGGGCAGCCTCCACCAGGCCCCCACTCATGTCTCCCACCATCCCCACCCCCCAGCCACCAGCCACCAGGGGCAGCCTCCACCAGGCCCCCACTCATGTCTCCCACCACCCCCACCCCCCAGCAGTGCAGGGGCAGCCTCCACCAGGCCCCCACTCATGTCTCCCACCACCCCCATCCCACAGCCACCAGGGACAGCCTCCACCAGGACCCCACTCATGTCTCCCACCACCCCCACCCCCAGCAGTGCAGGGGCAGCCTCCACCAGGCCCCCACTCATGTCCCCTGTTACCCCCACCTCCCCGCATTGCAGGGGCAGCCTCCACCAGGCCCCCACTCATGTCTCCCACCACCCCCATCCCACAGCCACAAGGGGCAGCCTCCACCAGGCCCCCACTCATGTCTCCCACCACCCCCACCCCCCAGCAGTGCAGGGGCAGCCTCCACCAGGCCCCCACTCATGTCTCCCACCACCCCCACCCCCCAGCCACCAGGGGCAGCCTCCACCAGGCCCCCACTCATGTCCCCTATTACCCCCACCCCCCAGCAGTGCAGGGGCAGCCTCCTCCAGGCCCCCACTCATGTCTCCCACCACCCACACCCCTCAGCAGTGCAGGGGCAGCCTCCACCAGGCCCCCACTAATGTCTCCCACCACCCCCACCCCCCAGCCACCAGGGGCATCCTCCACCAGGCCCCCACTCATGTCTCCCACCACCCCCACCCCCCAGCAGTGCAGGGGCAGCCTCCACCAGGCCCCCACTCATGTCTCCCACCACCCCCATCCCACAGCCACCAGGGGCAGCCTCCACCAGGCCCCCCACGCATGTCTCCCACCACCCCCACCCCCCAGCAGTGCAGGGGCAGCCTCCACCAGGCCCCTACTCATGTCTCCCACCACCCCCACCCCCCAGCAGTGCAGGGGCAGCCTCCACCAGGCCCCCACTCATGTCTCCCACCACCCCCACCCCCCAGCAGTGCAGGGGCAGCCTCCACCAGGCCCCCACTCATGTTTCCCACCACCCCCACACACCAGCCACCAGGGACAGCCTCCACCAGGCCCCCACTCATATCCCCTATTACCCCCATCCCACAGCCACCAGGGGCAGCCTGCACCAGGCCCCCAATCATGTCTCCCACCACCCCCACCCCCCAGCAGTGCAGGGGCAGCCTCCACCAGGCCCCCACTCATGTGCCCTATTACCCCCACCCCCCAGCAGTGCAGGGGCAGCCTCCACCAGGCCCCCACTCATGTCTCCCACCACCCCCACCCCCCAGCCACCAGGGGCAGCCTCCACCAAGCCTCCACTCATGTCCCCTATTACCCCCACCCCCCAGCAGTGCAGGGGCAGCCTCCACCAGGCCCCCACTCATGTCTCCCACCACCCCCAACCCCCCAGTAGTGCAGGGGCAGCCTCCACCAGGCCCCATTCATGTTTCCCACCACCCCCACCGCCCAGCCACCAGGGGCAGCCTCCACCAGGCCCCCACTCATGTCCCCTATTACCCCCACCCCCCAGCAGTGCAGGGGCAGCCTCCACCAGGCCCCCACTCATGACTCCCACCACCCCCACCCCCCAGCAGTGTAGGGGCAGCCTCCACCAGGCCCCCATTCATGTCTCCCACCCCCCAGCCACCAGGGGCAGCCTCCACCAGGCCCCCATTCATGTCTCCCACCACCCCCACCCCCCAGCAGTGCAGGGGCAGCCTCCACCAGGCCCCCACTCATGTCTCCCACCATCCACACCCCCCAGCAGTGCAGGGGCAGCCTCCACCAGGCCCCCACTCATGTCTCCCACCACCCCCATCCCACAGCCACCAGGGGCAGCCTCCACCAGGACCCCACTCATGTCTCCCACCACCCCCACCCCACAGCAGTGCAGGGGCAGCCTCCACCAGGCCCCCACTCATGTCCCCTATTACCCCCACCCCCCGCAGTGCAGGGGCAGCCTCCACCAGGCCCCCACTCATGTCTCCCACCAGCCCCATCCCACAGCCACCAGGGGCAGCCTCCACCAGGCCCCCACTCATGTCTCCCACCACCCCCACCCCCCAGCAGTGCAGGGGCAGCCTCCACCAGGCCCACACTCATGTCTGCCACCACCCCCACCCCCCAGCCACCAGGGGCAGCCTCCACCAGGCCCCCACTCATGTCCCCTATTACCCCCACCCCCCAGCAGTGCAGGGGCAGCCTCCACCAGGCCCCCACTCATGTCTCCCACCACCCACACCCCTCAGCAGTGCAGGGGCAGCCTCCACCAGGCCCCCACTCATGTCTCCCACCACCCCCACCCCCCAGCCACCAGGGGCATCCTCCACCAGGCCCCCACTCATGTCTCCCACCACCCCCACCCCCCAGCAGTGCAGGGGCAGCCTCCACCAGGCCCCCACTCATGTCTCCCACCACCCCCATCCCACAGCCACCAGGGGCAGCCTCCACCAGGCCCCCACGCATGTCTCCCACCACCCCCACCCCCCAGCAGTGCAGGGGCAGCCTCCACCAGGCCCCTACTCATGTCTCCCACCACCCACACCCCCCAGCAGTGCAGGGGCAGCCTCCACCAGGCCCCCACTCATGTCTCCCACCACCCCCACCCCCCAGCCACCAGGGGCCGCCTCCACCAGGCCCCCACTCATGTCCCCTATTACCCCCACCCCCCAGCAGTGCAGGGGCAGCCTCCACCAGGCCCCCACTCATGTCTCCCACCACCCCCACCCCCCAGCAGTGCAGGGGCAGCCTCCACCAGGCCCCCACTCATGTCTCCCACCACCCCCACCCCCCAGCCATCAGGGGCAGCCTCCACCAGGCCCCCACTCATGTCTCCCACCACGCCCACCCCCCAGCCGTGCGATTTGCCTGGGTAGGTGTACCTCGGGGTGCGCGGGAAGTTCCACACGCGATTAGCCTGGGTACGTGTACTTCGGGGTGCGCGTGAACTTCCACACGCAATTTGCCTGGGTACGTGTACTACAGGGTGTGCGGGAAGTTCCACACGCGATTGTACGTGTACTTCGGGGTGCGCATGAAGTTCCACACGCGATTGGGCCTGTGAGAGTGGGTTACATGTATTCCAGGGGTGGGCGGGAATATTTACCCACGACTGTGCCTGTGAGAGCATGCTACGTGTATTCCTGGGGTGGGCGGGAAGATTCACACGTTCGCCTACGACGTGCAGAAAAATGGTCCAATCCTGAGACACGTACGCCAGCATGAAGCAGGCGTACGTCGACCCACGCAGCATAAAAATGCACGCAAACAACAAACAAGCTCATACGCCAGGATGAATATACCATTCCTAGCAGCAGTGGCCGTGGGTTACCAAAGGAGGAGGAGGATAGTGAGGGCCTGAATTTTCACTCCCAGAACCAGCCTTTTTGGGATGCCTGATGACCAGGTGTATGGGAGGTACAGGTTTCCCCCACACATAATACTGGACCTGGTCAGTGAGTGGGAGGATGACCTCACATCACCCACCCTGTGCTCCCAAGCACTCAGCCCCCTGGAGAAGGTTCTCAATGTACTGCACTTCTTGGCCACAGGATCATTTCAGCGGACAAGTGCCATAGTGGGTGGAGTGTCACAGGCCACGCAGTCACGCTGCCTACACCAGGTCTTGAACATCATCACTGCACGCCCATCAGTCCGTAGGTACATATAACTGCCCAGGACACCTGCAGAAAGGCAGGCAGCCACCCTCGATTTCTACGGTGTGGCACAATTTCCAAAAGTGCTAGGTGCCATTGACTGCACCCATGTGGCACTACGTCCCCCCAGGGCATCTGAGCACATCTATAGGAACCGCAAGCACTGGCATTCCATCAACGTGCAGGTAGTATGTAATGCTAAGGGAATCAACACCTCAGTATCTGCCAACTATCCAGGGTCCACCCACGACAGCTCCATTTACCGAATGTCTACCCTAAGCCTGGACCTAGAAGCTGGGCGGCATGGCGATACATGGCTGCTTGGTGAGTATGAATGCCACTACACATGCATGCATGTCAGATGCAGAGTTATGTCACTACCCCACTAATGATACCCATCACCTCCTCACCAGGGGACAGTGCCTACCCTCTGAGCACCCAAATGATGACGCCAATTCGGAACCCCATCACGCCTCCAGAGGTAAGATACAACACAGCCTATATTGCAACCCAGGGCATAGTGGAGCGCACATTCGGAGTGCTCAAGTCACGCTTTCGCTCCCTTGACCGTTCTGGCGGGCAGCTGTTATCTGCGCCCCCAGTAGTGTGCAGGATCATAGTGGCAGCATGTGTCCTGCACAATGTTGCAACACGCCGGGGCCTGGCCGTGGACATGGTGGTGCTCCCACATCCCCAACCACATGCACGCCCGCTGCACATGGGAGGGGAGAGGGCACGGGGTGAGGCAGCCCGTACGCAGCTGGTGGCTAATTACTTCACATAGAAATCACACCCCAGTGGAGTGCACACAGGCCTGGCACATACCATCTGATAAGCAATGATGACTCGACCTGACAATTAAGACGAACAAAGGGACTGTCAACTGTCAGAACCATAGCAGCCTGAGATTGTTCATGTGGAAGTGTCACAATGTGTGCATCCCTACCTACACAAACACCTCCAATGCAGTGTCATGAAAAGACACTTCCATGCTGCAGAAATGAATACCCACTTGCAAAATATTACATGAAAACAGTGCCATGTCACCCACCCCCTCCCCGGCACGGCCACACAACACACCATGGCATGTCATGCAATGTGAGAGGAAAGAAATGAATCCCCGCAACATGCCCCAAGTGTCAGCAGCTACAGTGTCCCTAATGGAAACATGTCCACACATGAAATGCTCACAGTAATGCAGGACCTACAACCCACATTACCAAATACTTACCAAGAATACCAATCACCTACACAACCTCCAACCTACCTTAAACATGACATTACAGACTTAACAATTAGCTAGCCTCACCACCTGATGATGACAGCCCTCTGAACACTTCCAAGTATACAGTGTTAGCGCCACGCAAGAGTGTAGGTGCACTGCTTACAACATGGACTCCAGTTCCAAGGTGGACCGCATTGTGAAGACATGAGGAATGGACCTGCAAATATGGAGGATGAGATGGATGCAGAGGCACATATCAATACACCACGCAGTGTACAATACAACAACAATATGCACTATGAATGTATACACAGTATTGACTACAGACTGCCCACACAGCTCATGGGAGTCCAATGTCACCATGTACGTCAATGTCACTTGGGCACACCCTTTGCAAGCCCATGGAAACGGGAAGCAGGAGGGGTGTGTGTGACAAAAACCCAAGCATCTGAACCAAATCCATGACAAGCCTGCATGTGCCCAGCCACAATGCAGTGTATGCCCATGGGAGCCACACAAGGCAACACAATGGCCCTCATTACGACCCTGGCGGAAATCGCGGTGCAAAATGCACCATGGAGCATGGCGGAAAGCTGCCGATAGCGCCATGGGGGTTGGCGGATTTTCCGCCCCATTCCGACCTTGGCGGGGCGGTAAATCCCCATCCCCCATTTTACCCTTCCCCATTCCCATTTTTGCCCCATAGGGTATAATGGGAGTGGGGAAGGCGTTAATTACGCCACCGTAAAATACGGTGGCGTAATTAACAACAAGGTCCCGTAGCGCCATGGATTTCTCCGCCCGGAAAAACCAGGCGGAAAACGCTCCATGGCGCTACGGAAACTCGTAGTAGGGCGGACGGGTCCGCCGCGAATAACGCTGGCGTAAACCCACTGCGCCAGGGTCGTAATGAGGCCCAATGTCCCAAAAAAAAAAGAAAAATAAAAAAAAAAAAAAAAAAAAAATGGCCATTAAGCCATTAATGGGCCCGGGGGGGGGTTGGGGAGGCCACCCAGGAGGTCAGAGGACAGGGTGCACACCAAAACCCACCTGTGTGGATCTTGCGAGAAAAAAAAAACACCTCCATAGGCTCACGGCCTACACGGCTACCCTATTGTGGGAGTATCACTGCTGTCGCTATCCTCACCCTCTGCAGCTGCATCCGGAGGTGGTGGCACTATGGGAGGCAGCCCACGCAAAGCCCTAGTCTGTTCCTCCATGGCTGCAAGCATGCGGGTGTGGTAGGTTTCGTTCTGGAGGATGAGAGTGCGGAGGTCCCCATGCAAAAACTCACGGGATGCCCGGACCTCCGCCCTAGTTGCCTGCATCTCAGCTGAGAGCGTACGGGTGAGACGCTCCAGCTGCTGTTCTGTCCTTTGGTTTGTTGAAGCCTCAAGCTCAACAAGAGTCGTCCTGAGGTGAAGGAGTTCCTGCCTCAGGGCTTCCCTGTGGCCCTGGGACTGTATGGAGATGGCTTCCTGCAGAGTCGCCAGTGCCGCCCGCCTGTCCCTGTCGGACGCCAACATGTCCCCCCTGTGTGACTGGCAGATGGAGTCGGTTGCCTGCTGTAGTCGCTCCATCAGCCTTTCGGGGGGGACAATGGAAGTGGCCACCCTATCCATGGCCTGAGCCATCATCTCTGATGATGCTGCCTGTTGGGTTGCCATACCATAAATGGATTGCTCCCATGCGGTATTGCCAGGTGGCGTACGGCCACCACGTCGGCGGGCACCACACCTGTCTGGGGCAAGGCGAACTGCGCCTTGCTGTGCCGGCACTGCCTGAGGCTGCAGGACTGCATTCCCCCTCTGATCTGCTGGCCCAGGAACAGGATCAGATGTCGCGGAGTGTGACCCTGCATCCGTAACCACCAAAGGCGTACCTGCCAACACTGACATCCCCATTGAGGGTTCTAACCCTGGCGCAGGTGGGTCAGACAGAACAGAATCCCTCCCAGGAACACTCACCTGCGTCGGCACGTAGGTCTCATCATCCGAATCAACACCTGAGTACGGGGGGAGGTGCAGCCAGAGACACCCCTTGAGAGCACGACTTGCAGCAGTTGTGGGTTCTCACCCACCACCACACCACGTCCCTCACTGGTGGTCGGTCGGCCATCAGACCCCCCCTGGGTCTGCACCATCTCCACAACCCCAGCAGTATCAGGTACGTCTTCGCCTGCAAAGACATAAAAGAAAACAAATGGAAACAGGCATTAGCACTATGGCACACAATGATGGCTGAGATGCTACAGAAACAGTACTTGATTGACATGTCCCACATGACTAAAACACTCCCATGCATGCACCGTCACTGCGTGTGATGGGGAGGCAGATGGCACACATTGATGACACCAAGATGGAAGATGAACACATTTGCTGCATGATGCCTAGCAGTGGCATGACACATTGGCCAGTGATTGGCAGGTAAAATACACATGCCTTCACACAGATGGCATGTACCCTAGCCATGAAGTGAAGAGGGAGAGGAGGTCACCAATTGTTCATTCAGTCCAGTTTGTTCATATGATTGATTATTTTCATTGTAATGGTTCAAATGTTTAACATGCAGCTGCCAGTCAAAAATGGTCCTATAGCACAGGGACATGTGCAAACTAATCATGTCCACGAAACTGAGCCAGTCCACTGTACCATAGCCATGTCAGACATGTGACAATAGGACTGAGAAATCCTGAGCAAAAGTGGTGGTATGCAAACAATCTGCCTGAATAAACAGAGGTAAATGAGCAACAGTGTAGTGGCAAGATGACACTCCAAGGGCAACTGGGGTGGTGTTGGGCTGGATGTCTAATGTTGCCCGAAGGGATGCTGCTATATCCAAATGCTGTTGGCAAGAATGTTTAGGAAGAGGCACATGGGTGAGCCGAACCACTCAGGCACACACACCCTCCCCTGGCACCCAAACAGAAGCCCTCCCACACACACCATGCACATGGATGACACACACATGCATGTGCACTGACCGGACAATGCCTCGTAATCTGCCACTTCTCCCACGCCTTGGATCTGTTCCTCCATGACGTAGGTCCCAGCAACCTGCTCATGTGGAGTGAGTTCTATGTCGTATGCTGGAGAGCCACCTCCAGACACTAGAGTTGCGGCATGACTTGAGGCCAGCTTATTCTTTGCCCTGCGCTTCAGGTCATTCCAGCGCTTGTAGCATTCATTAGCTGTGCACCTCACGATTCCAAGGGCACTTATGATGTCCGCAATGGTCTGCCAGTGTGCCTGACGTTGTGCAGGTGTGGTCTTGGATCCTGCAACAATCACCATTTTGCGGTCATGTGCGGACATATACTCTACAAGTGCATTCAGTTCGGCCTCATTGAAGCTGGGCTTCCTTGACGGGCCGGACTGTGTAGCCGTGTCTGGGGCATCAGCCTCTACTGGACGAGCACTCTTCCTCTTCCGCTTGGAAGGTGGTGGGGATCCGGAGTGTCCTGCACCGCTCTGGACACTAGGGGCAGGAGCGTGGGATTGCACACTCAGCATGGGAGTTGGTGCAGGCATTATCTCAAGTGTGATGGTGTCAGGGAGAATGTCAGCATGATGGACTTGGACCGACACTGTCCTGGATGGGTGTGTGAGAGGTGGGGTGGATGGAGCCGCAGCTGCCCCTGCAGCCTCCCCAGCCTGCCTACGCGGGGCAGCAGATGACCTACCTGCCCCTGATCCACGTGGCCTGATGACACCAACGTTCACCGGCGCACGTGGCCTAGACCTGCTGACCTGGAAGTCAGCCATGGAGTCACCCTGTGCCAGGTCTGGTTCCACAGTGGGCTGGTCCAACAAGGGCTGAGCATGGATGGTGTCAGCCACGGTAACCTCAACCAGGGGGGGGGCATGGGTGTCCCTGACTGCTCCTCCACACATGGGGGGCTAGGGGCACCCTGCAAGTCACGGCCACGTCCCCTACCGGATCCACCACGGCCACCACTTGGGGCTCGGCCACCTATGCCACCCTTACGGCTTGTTCGCCTCCCAGCCATGGCACTGAGGTTATTGTGCTTATGGGAGTCGATGTGAACTATTGTCCTGGGCAATTGGGGGTCAAAGGGGTTGGGTACCAGATGGTAATCGTACCCTAGTGCTCTAGCAAGGCTGTATGTCACCCCTGGGGAAAGATGACGGGTCACGCAACGCACAGGCACCCCAAAAAAGCGAAGTAAGGTGCACACAACCCCTCCTAGACCACGTGCATGGAAAAATAAACCTGCACTATGCTGTGGCACCCAGGAACACAAGAATGAACGTATGCGTGTCACACGCAGCCTAGAATGACCTCTGAAGGGGTACGCGACACATGGGGCAAGCACAGATGTTAGATATGTGCGCGACTCACCGTCCGCCAGGAACAAAAGCGTGAAAAATATGCGCGTGTGCGCGTTGGCAACACCCCCGCCAAAAGAAGAATTGTACGCTGTCTGAGGAGACAGGACAACAGTAGTAGGGAAGCTGTTTGAGGAAACTGGCCCAGGAAAAAGAGGAAAAGAGAAAAAGCTGTCAGAGGTAACAGGGAGTACGAACTGGAAACGCTGTGAAGTAAATCGCGTGTGAACCGACAAGAAGTACAGATTTCACCCACTCGCTCCCCACGAAAAGCACGTACAAGGAAATGGCGTTCTACACGTACCTTTCATACACACGTCACAGACGCGCATACGCAATGAGGCCATTTCCACCAATTACGCGCTTTGACACTCGGCCGTGTATCTCTTCATTTTTACACGCGCCATTCTCTACGGCCATGACGTCACAGCTGCGCATGGTGGCCTTTGGGCCAATGAAATCGCATATGCGAGCACATGTGGTAAAACTGCACGTCCGAGTGTCATCGCGTGTAATCGGAGGGAAGTGATCGTACACGCGATTGGCCTGGGTACGTGTATTTCTGAGGGTGCGCAGGAAGTTCCACACGCGATTGGTGGAAATCCACGTGTGCTCTGTCATCACGTGTGATGAGGGAAACACCCGCGCGCATCACGTCACAGACGCGCTCACGCGCTAAGGGCCTTTGGTCCAATGAAATCGCATATGCGTGCTGACGTGCATACGCGCTAAGGGCCTTTCCCCGATTTACACGCAGACGTGCAGGATTTTCACGTGCCAAATCACTCCGTATCAAGCTGGCCACACGTAAGCACACGGAAGACCACGCTCCTGCCCAGAAGGCTGAACTACTGCCCCCCAGAGCCCCGAGCATGCTCCCACCTGCCATCTGCTGCTGCCTGACTGCCTGCTGCTCACGTGCACTGCCATTTGCTGCCTGCACATCAGCCAGGGGTGCTGTTGCTGTGACCACCCCTGCTGGAACCGAAGACTCCCGGGATTCCATCGCTCCACAGCCCAGTCCCAGGACCCAGTTGCCCACCCACTCCTGCCTCTGGGGTTGTCATGTCGGGGCAAACACCATCTGAGACCACTGACAACCCCCGGCCAGAGAGGCAGAGGGGCACCAGCTTCAGTGCCACCGAAGTTGGTGTCCTGGTGGAGAAAGTCCTGGGGCAGTACGATGCCCTCTTCGGAAGTTCCCGCGCCGACAAGGAAGGATGGACTCGGATCTGGACTGACATCGTGACTGCCATCAACGCGGAGGGGGTGGCAGTCCGCCACTTACAACATGTCAAGAAGCGCTGGGAGGACTTCAGGTCCAGGACCCTGAACAAGGCCCGGCGCCTCTTGAAGGCAGCGGCTGCCAAGGGGCGCCGGGGCCACTTGTCGGAAGAACAGATGTGGGTCCTGGAAGGCATATCCCCAGCGCTCCACGTCCAGGTCCTTGAGAGGCAGACCCATCTGGAGTCGAGCAGTAAGTGTACATGCATCCTGATTGTGAGCTGTGCATGTGGTGATTTTTCAGTAGTGTGCAGGTTGCACATCTGTTTGTATGGGGTCGAGTATGGGTGGGGGTGTACAGGGCCGTGGGGCTAACACATGCGAGGGCTGGAATGTGTGAGACATGGATGGTGCTTGTGTGTGTAGGCTTGCATGCCAAATGCAGTTGTGTGGGCACACATGTTTGGATGAATGTGTATGTAAGTAGACATGTCCGTGATGTCACGCATGTATGTTGTTTTCAGCTGCATGTATCAGCACTGTGTACATGTGCATGTGTGTGTATTTGACAAGGGTGCAACAGTAATGCAACATGGATGCATGTGACAGCGGTATGTGGAAGCCTGATGGGCAGATGTGACATGGATGCCCATCTGAACACTGCAACACTTGCCAGAGGTGTACACATGCATGCAAGAGTGGTGGTGTGAGTACATGTGTGGTGCACTTCCTGTGTTGCATGTGATGTCTGGCTCACCTTTGCCTGCTCATGCTGTTGTATGTGTATGGATGGTGCTGGCAGTTGCGATATGGCTGTGGTATGGCTCATGTGTGCGAGTTGAAATAACATGTGTGTTGGGGATTGTGATGACATGTCTGAGGTTTGCCAATGCCACTCATGTACAACTGTCATGTGTGTATGTGTCCATTGTACAGTGCCCTGATGCCTGTGTTTTATTTCTCCCTGTCTGCAGCGTCAACTGATGAAGAGGGCGGAGAAGGTGCTGTGGAGCACAGCGGCGGGGATCCCACCGCCAGCCGGAGACGCAAGGCCCGGCTCCCCTCCCATGTTGTCATCTCGTCGGGGAGTGAGGAGTCCGGTGCAGCGTCCCAGGCCGCAGCTGCCGGGGGGAGGTCCAAGAGGCGGAGGTTGGAGTTGGACTCCTCGGCAGCAGAAGGGGCAGCTGGGACCCCACAGGGCCCAACGGGGGAAGATGGCACGGAGTCATCCAGGTTGGTGGGGGGTTTGGTGGAGGAGGAGGCCGTGCAAGCAACAGAGACGGGGTCTGGAGGTGGGGATCCCACTGGTGCTAGTGGTGCAGTGCAGGACCAGGGACAGGAGGCAGCACAGGCCGCCGCAGAGGTGCCTGTTTGCAATCCTGTCCCTGATCCTGTCCCTGCATCATCTTGCACCAGCAGGGATGCCTATGTCCAGACCCGTTTTCAGGCAGGGGATGAGCTCACAACAACTGGCCTTCCTCTGCCTGCGGACGTGGCTATCCAGGTCCGGGTTGAGCCTGTTCTGACTGGTGTGGCGTTGTGTCAACGGGCCATGCGAGGTGACCTGCAGTCTTTTCATGAGGAGACTGCACGTCATCTCGAATGGCTCGTTGACCACGTCAGCCTGCTGGGACAGGTCACCCAGGCCGGATTCCTCTGTATGATGGGGCTTGCTATGACCCCCTCCTCAACTGAACCCCCTACGTGCCAGTCGTCCTCCGTGCCATCTTCCCACCCATCAGTCACCTGGGTGCCCTGTGGAGCTGCCTCTGACGGTGCGGCCAGGCTGGTGGAGGAGGCATCCCTGCCACAGTCGGGAGTCGGACGTCCAGCAGGGGTGGCCACATCAACGACTGCACCCCAGCCGGCGGAGGATGTGCAGGCAGCAGGAGGCAGTGCACGGGCAGAGGCACAGCAGCAGCAGCAACGTGGTGGGAGCCATGAAGGCTCGGGGCCTTCAACATCGGAGGGGCAGGCATCGGCCGGAGGGCAGGAGGACCCAGGACAGAGAGTGTCTTCCGTGTGGCAGAGGTTGGGCCACGCCATAGATGCGGAGCGGCAGCGGGCGGAAGAGGCACGGCTCACAATGGTCAGGGTGGAGAACTCCATGCGGAGGGCCCTGAGGCGGGCCGAGTGCCTCGAGGCAATCCGCAGGGGGTTGGAGGTGGACACATCGACGGCCCTGCGGACCCTCGGGGCCATGGAGGAGGACCGCCTCCGGGACATTGAGCAGGAGTTCGATGATGCCCTGGCCCGGGACATCCACAAGTGAGCCGTCAAAGTAGCCCGATGCCCTTGTACATAGTTATGTAGGTAGTGTTAGGTTTCATTTTTTTTTAGGATTTATTTTGGACCTTTCGGACAATGGCCACATTTTTGTATATAGTTTATTTTATTAGTCAGTGTAGTTAGACAGGTTTCCTTTCTTTTGTTTGGATAATGGACACTGGCTTGTTCGTATGTACATAGTTCACTGTTGGATTGTATTTTTCTTTCACATTTTAACCATGGAGCAATGGCTTTCTATTTTATTTCCCATTGGATTTTGTTTTCTGGACAGTGACTTTGGACACCATTACTTTGGATTTTGACTTTTGGTTTTGCTTTTTTTCACGGACATGCTTCTTTTCATTTATGTACATTCCCATTTATGTTTCTTTATTTTTGATTCTATTTATGTTTCCTTCAATACATATTTTTTTATCAAACTTCAATGTGTAGTATCATCTCATTGGTTTAATGCATATCATGATATGGCTTTTGAGTTTCACTGACACCCATTGGGTGTATGTGAGGGAAATGTGTTTGTTTTGGAACTTGCAATTGGTGTTCTGTCATGTAATTGCCAATTATGAGTGGGTGGATGCAATACTCGGGTGGGTGTTTTGCATTTGGAGGCTGACCATAGGGACCAGGGATCTAGATTGTGATGACATGTTGGCTGGGAAACATGAGTTGGACATGGGTGGGGGCCTGCTGGCAGGTGCGCCACAATGCTGGTGGGTGGGGGTAATAGGGGACATGAGTGGGGGCCTGGTGGAGGCTGCCCCTGCACTGCTGGGGGGTGGGGGTGGTGGTAGACATGGGTGGGGGCCTGGTGGAGGCTGCCCCTGCACAGCTGGGGGGTGGGGGTGCAGGGGGACATGAGTGGGGGCTTGGTGGAGGGTGCCCCTGACTGCTGGGGGGTGGGGGTAATAGGGGACATGAGTGGGGGCCTGGTGGAGGCTGCCCCTGCACTGCTGGGGGGTGGAGGTGGTGGTAGACATGGGTGGGGGCCTGGTGGAGGCTGCCCCTGCACTGCTGGGGGGGGGTGGGGGTGCAGTGGGACATGAGTGGGGGCCTGGTGGAGGCTGCCCCTGGTGGCTGGGGGGTGGGGGTGCAGGGGGACATGAGTGGGGGCCTGGTGGAGGCTACCCCTGGTGGCTTGGGGTGGGGGTGCAGGGGGACATGAGTGGGGGCCTGGTGGAGGTTGCCCCTGGTGGCTGGGGGTGGTGGTAGACATGGGTGGGGGCCTGGTGGAGGGTGCCCCAGACTGCTGGGGGGTAGGGGGTGGTGGGAGACATGGGTGGGGGCCTGGTGGAGGCTGCCCCTGCACTGCTGGGGGGTGGGGGTGCAGGGGGACATGAGTGGGGGCCTGGTGGAGGCTGCCCCTGGTGGCTGGGGTGGGGGTGGTGGTAGACATGGGTGGGGGCCTGGTGGAGGCTGCCCCTGCACTGCTGAGGGGTGGGGGTGCAGGGGGACATGAGTTGGACATGAGTGGGGGCCTGCTGCCAGGTGCCCCACAGTGCGGGGGGGGGGGGTGGGTGCAGGGGGACATGAGTGGGGGCCTGGTGGAGGCTGCCCCTGCACTGCTGGGGGGTGGGGGTGCAGGGGGACATGAGTGGGGGCCTGGCGGAGGCTGCCCCTGCACTGCTGGGGGGTGTGGGTGCAGGGGGACATGAGTGGGGCCTGGTGGAGGCTGCCCCTGGTGGCTGGGGTGGGGGTGGTGGTAGACATGGGTGGGGGCTGCCCCTGCACTGCTAGGGGGTGGGGGTGCAGGGGGACATGAGTTGGACATGAGTGGGGGCCTGCTGCCAGGTGCCCCACAGTGTGGGAGTGTGGGGTTCAGGGGGACATGAGTGGGGCCTGGTGGAGGCTGCCCCTGCACTGCTGGGGGGTGGGGGTGCAGGGGGACATGAGTGGGGGCCTGGTGGAGGCTGCCCCTGCACTGCTGGGGGGTGGGGGTGCAGGGGGACATGAGTGGGGGCCTGGTGGAGGCTGCCCCTGGTGGCTGGGGGTGGGGGTGGTGGTAGACATGGGTGGGGGCCTGGTGGAGGCTGCCCCTGCACTGCTAGGGGGTGCAGGGGGACATGAGTTGGACATGAGTGGGGGCCTGCTGGCAGGTGCCCAACAGTGCTGGGGGGTGGGGGTGGTGGTAGACATGAGTGGGGGCCTGGTGGAGGCTGCCCCTGCACTGATGGGGGCTGGGGGTGCAGGGGGACATGAGTGGGGGCCTGGTGGATGCTGCCCCTGCACTGCTGGGGGGTGGGGGTGGTGGGAGACATGAGTGGGGGCCTGGTGGAGGCTGCCCCTGGTGGCTGGGGGGTGGGGGTGGTGGTAGCCATGAGTGGGGGCCTGGTGGAGGCTGCCCCTGCACTGCTGGGGGGGTGGGGGTGCAGGGGGACATGAGTGGGGGCCTGGTGGAGGCTGCCCCTGGTGGCTGGGGGGTGGTGGTGGTGGTAGACATGAGTGGGGGCCTGGTGGAGGCTGCCCCTGGTGGCTGGGGGGTGGGGGTGGTGGTAGACATGAGTGGGGGCCTGGTGGAGGCTGCCCCTGCACTGCTGGGGGGTAGGGGTGCAGCGGGACATGAGTGGGGGCCTGGTGGAGGCTGCCCCTGGTGGCTGGGGGGTGGGGGTGATGGTAGACATGGGTGGGGGCCTGGTGGAGGCTGCCCCTTGTGGCGGCTGGGGGGTGGGGATGGTGGTAGACATGAGTGGGGGCCTGGTGGAGGCTGCCCCTGCACTGCTGGGGGGTAGGGGTGCAGGGGGACATGAGTGGGGGCCTGGTGGAGGCTGCCCCTGCACTGCTGTGGGGTGCGGGTGCAGGGGGACATGAGTGGGGGCCTGGTGGAGGCTCCCCCTGGTGGCTGGGGGGTGGTGGTGGTGGTAGACATGAGTGGGGGCCTGGTGGAGGCTGCCCCTGCACTGCTGGGGGGTGGGGGTGCAGGGGGACATGAGTGGAGGCCTGGTGGAGGCTGCCCCTGCACTGCTGGGGGGTGGGGGTGCAGGGGGACATGAGTGGGGGCCTGGTGGAGGCTGCCCCTGCACTGCTGGGGGGTGGGGGTGCAGGGGGACATGAGTGGGGGCCTGGTGGAGGCTGCACCTGCACTGCTGGGGGGTGGGGGTGGTGGGAGACATGAGTGGGGGCCTGGTGGAGGCTGCCCCTGGTGGCTGGGGGGTGGGGGTGGTGGTAGACATGGGTGGGGGCCTGGTGGAGGCTGCCCCTGGTGGCTGGGGGGTGGGGGTGGTGGTAGACATGAGTGGGGGCCTGGTGGAGGCTGCCCCTGCACTGCTGGGGGGTAGGGGTGCAGGGGGACATGAGTGGGGGCCTGGTGGAGGCTGCCCCTGGTGGCTGGGGGGTGGGGGTGGTGGTAGACATGGGTGGGGGCCTGGTGGAGGCTGCCCCTGGTGGCTGGGGGGTGGGGGTGGTGGTAGACATGAGTGGGGGCCTGGTGGAGGCTGCCCCTGCACTGCTGGGGGGTAGGGGTGCAGGGGGACATAAGTGGGGGCCTGGTGGAGGCTCCCCTGGTGGCTGGGGGGTGGAGGTGGTGGTAGACATGAGTGGGGGCCTGGTGGAGGCTGCCCCTGCACTGCTGGGGGGTGGGGGTGCAGGCGGACATGAGTGGGGGCCTGGTGGAGGCTGCCCCTGCACTGCTGGGGGGTGGGGGTGCAGGGGGACATGAGTGGGGGCCTGGTGGAGGCTGCCCCTGCACTGCTGGGGGTGGGGGCGCAAGGGGACATGAGTGGGGGCCTGGTGGAGGCTGCCCCTGCACTGCAGGGGGGTGGGGGTAATAGGGGACATGAGTGGGGGCCTGGTGGAAGCTGCCCCTGCACTGCTGGGGGGTGGGGGTGCAGGGGGACATGAGTGGGGGCCTGGTGGAGGCTGCCCCTGCACTGCTGGGGGGTGGGGGTGGTGGGAGACATGAGTGGGGGCCTGGTGGAGGCTGCCCCTGGTGGCTGGGGGGTGGGGGTGGAGGTAGACATGGGTGGGGGCCTGGTGGAGGCTGCCCCTGCACTGCTGGGGGGTGGGGGTGGTGGGAGACATGAGTGGGGGCCTGGTGGAGGCTGCCCCTTGTGGCTGGGGGGTGGGGGTGGTGGTAGACATGGGTGGGGGCCTGGTGGAGGCTGCCCCTGCACTGCTGGGGGTTGGGGGTGGTGGGAGACATGCATTGTTGATCAGTAGTGCAAGGTGACATGTGGGTTGGCTGGGGGGCATGCCCATGGTGGATGGGCTGCCTGCGGGACATGAGCAGGGGTGCAGGGTAGTCCCCCGTGGTGTGTGCTGCCTGTAGGGGCTGTGGAGGTTGTAGAGCGAACACCTGGGAGGACCCACACGGCCAATTCACATGTAGTACTCCCCAGAACCCCTGGAATACACGTACCCTGCTGAAGTCGCGTGTGGAACTTCCCGCGCACCCCTGAATTACACGAACCCTGCTCGCACGGGGCCATTCGCGTGTGGAACTTCCCGCGCACCCCTGAAATACACGTACCCTGCTGAAATCGCGTGTGGAACTTCCCGCGCACCCCTGAATTGCACGTACCCTGCCCGCACGGGGCCAATCGCGTGTGGAACTTCCTGTGCACCCCTGAAATACACATACCCTGCTGAAATCGCGTGTGGAACTTCCCGCGCACCCTTGAAATACACGTACCCTGCTGATTTTGCGTGTGGAACTTCCCGCGCCCCCCTGATGCACACGTACACAGGACAATCGCATGTGGAACTTACTGCGAACCACTGAAATACACGTTCCCCGCTTGGCGTTTGCTGTTTGCCAGCCCTGTGAACTGGTCCAGGGTTAGCACAGCCCTTTGCGATTATTTGGGGATTTTGAAGGCTTTTCCTTGCGCGAGGGCGTTCTTGGGGGCGTAACTGGCGCTGCTGCAGGGTCTCTGCGCCACGCTGCGCCACGGCTGGTTTTGGATGCGAATATCCATGAATACGCTGTGCGTGGAAATCGATTTTAGCGCACGCGGCTGGCGCAGACATTCGCACGGGCATGCTGTGCGCCAGTCGCGTGCGCCACTTTTGTGCGAATTTCTATGAATTACCCTGTGTATTTTTTATTTGTGTGTTTATATGGCGCAGCAGCCCGTAGGCATCAGGGTACTACACAGAGATGTAGGACCATGAATAAGGACGGGACAAGCAAGTCGTATCGGTCAAGTGAATGGTTGGAATTAGGTCAGGGAATTTACTTGAAGAGAGCCGTTTTCAGGTTTTTTCTGAACATCAGATAATTGGGCTCAAGTCGAAGATCAAGTGGAAGTTTATTCCATTTGGTCGAGGCTAAACTGGGGAAGGTGCGGCCCAAACCATATGATTTGTTTACTTGTCTGGTTTGGAGCAACCCTTTTTTACCTTATCTGAATGTTCGACTAGGTACGTAGGGACTAATTTGTTTTTTGAGATAGTCGGGGGCCGATCCATATAGACAGTGATGGACAAGGGACATGGATTTAAAGGAAATGCAGTCTTCAATGGAGAGCCAATGGAGAGTTTTCCTTTCCTTGGGAATGTGGTCTCTATAGGATTTGCCCGTGATTGTCTTATGGCATTTTTTGGATGGTTTGACATTGTTTGAGGCATATTTTGTGGAACCTAGCATAAGGGAATTTCCATAATCTTGTCTGGAAAGTATGATGGCTCTCGCAATATTTGTGCTGTTTTGTTTACTCAGGTGGGGGTTTATTTGTTTTTGCAATCTCTGATGGTACTGACAAGTCTTTTTAAGGTATGCCACCTGAGCTTCAGCTCCCAGTGAGGCCTGCAGATAAATGCCTAGAGTCTTAACTTTTTCTGAGACCACTACTGGGGAGTATTTAATGTGAAAGTTGCATAAGCAGGATATCATTTAGCTCATGCTTGAGGGGATCCGAAGACCATTCGTTCAGTTTTCCCTCCATTGAGGCAGATCCAGTAGGATATCATCCAGACCTCAATGGATTTATAGATTGAATTGAGCCTATCCTTATCTGTAGTCTGGCAGCCAGTCAGTTCTAAAACCAATTGCGTGTCATCTGCAAAATTTGTGAAGAATATGCCCAAGTTGGTCAATGCCAGGATGTGAGCAATGCCTTGCTTAAGATGGTCAGGTGTAATCTTTTTAAGATTTTGACTAAGGGTGGTAATAGGAGTGTTATGCAATTTGTTGATGTTTTCTTTGGGGGTGAGGTTTAGCTCGATTTTGTAATGTCAGACCATATACATGGATGTGTCTCTAGTTTAGTAATAATGGTGTTATTGGAAATAATCCAATCAAGTTGGTTGCCGCTGATGCATGTGGGCTTGGGATTCAAGACCTGATAGTCAATAGTGGTTAGTTCTTTTTCAAGGGAAATGACGTCTTTATCTTGCGAGTTTCCTTTCCACCTATTTAGATCTCCCAGTAACAGCGTGCCTGTATTGGGTCCCTTTAGGGTGTTCAGTAAGTGGACCAGCTCGTCATTAAAGTCTGACATTGGGGACGGCGGTCTGTATAGGACTATGGTGTTAATACTACTGTTTTTCGATACACATACTTGTGTTGGTACAAACAATACACATCAAGATCTAAAATGCATACAAATTGGAGGCACATACAAGGAAACTTAAGTAAGGAGGAAAAAAACAACACACCAAAAAATTACAGTAACATTAGACTTTTTCATGAAGTACACAAATGATTTGTGTGTTTGAGGCTTGCTTATTTCGCCATGTATGTGTACCCTAATCAGAGGCCAAATCCTAAGGAAAGTATCATAACAACATACATAAGGTTAATGTGTACATATGCAACACCTTTTAATTCGTAAAATTGTCTCTATCAATGAACAAAATCACATGGCCTAAATATATTAGTGAAGAAAAGGAAGTGGGCCAGATATGTGATATCATCAATGATGTCATCAATGACATTTGTGGTGTCATCTTTGATGTCCTATGTGTTAGTCTTAGCAGTGTACGGAGGTGGCGTGAGTTATGGCTGCTTAGCATTTCAATTTCAAGAATGTCAAGGGCTTTTCGGTTTTACGTGTAACATCGCTTTAACATCCCTTTAACTAAGTTTTTTCACTGAATTTTCATGGGTTTTTGTTAGCGCAACCTAACCATAACGTCCCTTTAACAACGTTTTCTCAGTGAATTTTTAGTGAATATTACACGGCCTGCAGTAGCGGCCATGTAGTTATGGTTAAGTTGCTCAACTCATAGGAATATCACTTTTTGGGCGGCTTATAACTTCGCTCCACTTGGATGAATCCTTCCCAAACTTTGCAAACTTTGGCCACTCTGAATTTTTGGCAAGTTTGGTGGTGTTTCATCAAGGGGGGGCAAAGTTATTGTACCAAATTGTTTTTTTTCCACAGACACAACGCAAAACAAATGTTGCTCACGCCT
Organism: Ambystoma mexicanum; assembly: GCF_040938575.1. Taxonomy (NCBI): domain Eukaryota; kingdom Metazoa; phylum Chordata; class Amphibia; order Caudata; family Ambystomatidae; genus Ambystoma; species Ambystoma mexicanum. The sequence goes on from NC_090933.1 coordinate 588,515,332, forward strand.
ACAGCCCAAACCACTGGATGGTTTTTCACCAAAATTGCAGCAGGAGAGGCAGCTTGGTCCCAAAAGCGTGCTTTTGTAAATTTAGTGTAGGTCCCAAAAAATTAGTGATATCTGGGTCCGCACGGCAGACCCATTTCCCTGTTCACTCTGCGGACAGGACTCTGATTGGTCTGAAGGGCCGCGTGATGTCTGCAGACACCCAAGATGCCCACTGATTGTCTGGTGAAAAGCGTGATGTGCATCATATTTTTTCAAAGCAGCCGCCATGTCTGCGGATAGCACTGTGAGGAACAGGGCTTGGAAACAAGGTTTGGGGCATCTGGTGTTGGGAAGAGGGGCTGAGAAGGGTGGGGCAGTGAAAGATGGTTGATATCATGGATTTGATTAGGTGGAAAAAGAGTGCGGCAGTCCGAGGTCACCGCGGTATTCCGCGGACAGGGCCTTGGGTGGGCGGCTTATCTGGTGACTGCAGGCAGGCTTTGTTAGGGTAGTGGAGTGAAATTTAGATGATATGAGGATGTTTTTATAGGTTAAAAATAGGGCAGGCACCAAAGAATCTAGGCTCTGCCCCAACTACTCCAGTATCATACGGCCATGCAACCAAGAATTTGCCTACAACTATTACAGTAGGTAGTGTTTGGTGGGCAGTTGGAGGAACATGTTTGGGGTTATTTGGTGACTGCAACCGGCTTGTTAGAGTAGGGGAGTGCAATCTAGATGATATGGTGATATTGCCATTGGTTAAAAGGGCACATTGGCCTGTGTTGGTTGTGGCCACTGGCTGCAAGTACTGTAATAATATATGTGCAGAAGTGGAATTTGGCCATTGGAAAAAACCATTACAATAATATATGTATAGTAGTCCATAGATCAGGCCTTCGGGCGGAGAGCTTATATGGTGACTGCAGGCAGGCTTTATTACGGTAGGGAAGTGGAATATAGATGATAGGAGGATGTTTGCATAAGTTAAAAACAGGCCATATGCCCAAGAATCTAGGCACTGGTAGAATGACTGTAGTATCATGCAGAAATGCAACCAAGACTTTACCCACAACTAATGCAGTAGCTAGTGTTTGGTGGGCAGTTGGAGAAACATGTTTCGGCTTATGTGGTGAGTAGAGGAGTGGAGTCTGGATGATATGGGGATATTGGCACAGGGGAAAAATAGGGTTGGCGGTCTACTTCAATATGTGCAGAAGGTGCTCAAAATCAAGAGGTAACGGCAAATTGTTGTGTGTGGGTTGTGGCCACTGGCCAGATTCTTGGGTGCATGGCCGTATTATGCTGTGGTGGTTGTGGCCAGCCCCTATACTCTTGGGTGTCTATAGGGGTTATAGTGTCTATAATCATTGGGCCATTGGGGCCATTGGGGAAAAAACTGTATTGCATTATGAAAAATGTACAACATGCACATCTGCTGCCATATTAAAACTATTTTCCATTTCTGAAACAGCAGTGTAGCGCAACAAATGTACTCACGGACCAGTTAGCCCCCTTAGGGCTCAATGGGAATGGGGAAGTAGCTAATAACGGTACCGCAATTTGCTGTACCGTTATTAGCTCTCTGGTCCCTAAGCGGCTCCCCATTGTGGGACCCGCTAAGGGACCTCGGGAATAGGGCGCAAAGGGATTACCGGCACCAATGTCCTTAACGGTGCCCGGTATACCTTTGCGCCCACCTCGAATGAGGCCCTATGTTTTCAGAATTCACGTATTAAGGCTGTGCCTGTTAAACGGTCTGCATCTTCGGAGCACCCACATTCTCTATGGAGAGTATTTTTATGCCAAAACTGTATACATTTTGTGACAGTGTTTTGTCAGATGATATGTCTTCCCAGAGGTTTTTCAGCTCTGTTTTTTCAGCATTGGTTAGGTAGGCTGTGACATATCGTGCAACAGCAGTGGAGTTGTCTGCAATGTACTGTATATCTATGTTTGCATTCCACAAGAGGGCAATGATTGCATTGCAATCATTGATGTACTTTGAAGCTTCACTTCTTTTAATGCAGTATGTGTTTTTAGACAATTTGCCTTTCACACTGTATCTAACATAAGACATGAAGCTGTTTACTTGTCCTTTTGCTGAAACTGGTCTAGGGAAACCAAAGCGGCATTTGGTGTAGAATTTGCCTAGGATTTTATGTCTGCATCGACAATATTTGCCACATTTATGTCTTTGAAACCGTAAAACGTGTGTATGTAGCTTACTATGTGTGCTTTCTGAAGGGATGTCGCAAGTTACATATTTGTGAATGAAATGCAAAGCAGTGGCATCACTGTCCTGACCAAATTTAGGAGCATCTTTTATCCACAAAAGCATGTGGATGTGTGCTGCTTCTCTGGATTGATATTCTTTTCTCCAAAAGAAGTGTTGCACTTCTCCGAGGGGAGGAATTGCCTTATTACCGATGAAGTGCAGCATGGCAATAAAGCAGTGGTGGAAGTACCTTGATACATTTACAGGGTCAAGAGAGCTTTCCTGGTGTTTTATGTCTATCCCTGCTTTGTTTTTATTTGCTATGGCCAAGGTTCCATAGCATACACTTTACATTTGCGTGATTTTGGTACCAGTATTCTTTTGGACCACGCATTTTTGCCAAGATATTTGTGATACTTGACTGCAAAAATGAATCTTTGTCTTGTACCTTTTGAAGTAGTTGGGTAGCAGACATGTTTAAAAAATTGGAACCTGTTTTCAATGTGTGTGCAACTCCGTAACATAGAGTTGCTAGTTCACTTTCAAACAGGAGGTGGAATATGTATTCAATGTTTTGTCTGAATTTGGGATCTTCAGAATAAATCTGTAAAGAGCAGTATTCTAATGCTGTATGTATACATGTTTCATCATACCTTCCCCCTTTTGCAGTAGGAAAGAGCAGAGGAAAGGCTTGTGCTTCTACACTTTTTTCCATATGCTGATTGGACATCCTTTGGCTTGCCGCATTTGATATGTTTCTAGTGCATCGTCTATGCTGTCTTTGGAGTGCAGCTGGTGAATTGTATACTGGTCTAAAATATTGGATGCTGTAATAGGATTTACACATTCAAGTTGGCCAGTTGATGAGGAATCATCCATTATTTCAGTGGTTTCCCTTAGGTTTTCCACAATGTTTATTTATTTGTAGTATTCATTGTTTTCTTTGAGATATTGTAGGGCTTCTCTAACGTTAAGTCTACTAGTTGTTGCCACATTTTTCTGTGTTTCGTAGGTACACCATTCACCAGGATAATCAAAGATTGATCTATTGGCCGTTACACTTCCAGAGTGTCTACATTTTCTTTAAGCTCGAATGGCCAATAAACTACTTTGCCACAAATTCCTTTTAGTAATTCAGAAGGAGGCAACTTGGCTGTTTTAGGTTGAAGGCATATTATAACTTGAAATGAGTGTCCTGTTTAGATGATAGTGCTCTGTTACTAATTAAGCTGTTGGAGCGGTTTTGGAAGTGGGGATATTTCCAAGTTATTAGTGATAGCCCATGTAGGCATTTGGTTATTATAAAGCTTTGTAGTGTAGTATGTGCAAAGTATTGAGGGGTTAGTAATTTTGTATTTGTTTTCTGCTATTAGGTGCAGAGCTAATTGGAACCATTGAGATTCCTCATGGTCTTCTTTTTTGTACCTTATATCCACAGTTTTGGTGCTCTTTGTATAAAAAGTTCTGCAACAACACACACATACTTGGTTTGGTACTTCAGCAGATGTGCTTTTAAACTTTGGTATTTCTTTTTTGTACGTGTGTATTAGAAGGTTGGCATCTGTAAGGTTGTCACTACTCTTCTCCAAATTTACTGGATTTTCTAACTGCTCTTCACTTCCAAAATATTTGCTTTGGATGTGGTCTATTTCTTCCAGGAGCTCTTTGACTGTGCCATGTAGGAGAATGTGATTAAAATGTTCCAGTTCTGAGGGGCGTGGCTTGGTGCCGATGGATGCGGTCGCTTAGCTGAGACGCTCCGTTGTGGCAAAATTTAAATGAATTCATTTTCATCCTTCACTCACTGTGGTTGTGCCTTTTGTGTGACCCACTACTCTCCCCAGAATTCTGCATTCTGCTAGTCTGTAGCTGGTTAAAAAAGATACGAGCACTTAAGTATCTGTGCCCTGGAACCTCCGGATGTTGGGCCCTGAAGCCGTGTCATCCTGTGGAGTGAGAAGCCGACGTTCCTGTCAGCTGATCGGTGGCCGTGACGTGGGACGCTCGCCTTGCACTTGAAAGCTGATTCTTCCACAACAAAGGTTTTTTCACTGCTTTTTCTTCTTTTCTCCATTTTTTAAACCCTGATAATTATATTTTCTTCATTTACAAGGCCTGGACAATAATAATTAACTATCTACATTTTATTTTAAGTGTTTTTTGAAGTAATTTTGCTTGTTTTCATTGCTTATTTTAAAAATTACTTCTACATATTTGCTTTATCCTTCCTTTTACCCACCTTTAATTCTTGGATAACAATATTGGACTACGTACATAACACCCCAAGTATTTAATTAATTTTTGAATTAATTTAGCTTTCCTATATCACCTGGTCGAAGGATTACCTCTACCTCTAATACCCTCTGAGGAAAAATACCAATAATACCTCCTCTCATTTTCTCTTTTTCTTGTTTTTGCCACATGCAATTGTTTCTCCCCTTTTTAAATTTTATACCTAAACCAACCCACTGACTGGCTGTGTTTTAATAACTTTCCTATGTGGGTACTTTGAAAGTTTTCCTCTCTCTTACCTAATATATGAGAAAGATAAAGTGGGAACAGAGGTGATTAAAAATATAAGGGAAAAATAGTATGAAAATCCTAACAAAGTTCATTGTTTTAGCACTATCCCATACACATATTATGGCTGCTAAAAAAGGGCAGATGAGAGAGACCTCAGACAGAAAAGCAAATCTCCAACACCCAAAGAAGACACTGTAGATCCTGTTATGCAGACCATTTTACTAGAAATCAGGGCTCTGAAGCCTTTTATGGAAGACACTAATGCTAAACTACAACTAGACAAGAAATGGTCTGTTTTTGAATCCCGAATGAATGAGTTTGAAAGGAGAGTCAGCGATGTAGACGACGTCTCGAATAAGGTCACTAACTTAGAAGCCACAATTGATACCTCAGAACAACAAGCTGAGAATCTTGAAAACAGGAATAGGAGGAACAACCTTCACATAGTTGGCCTTCCGGAAGGAATTGAAAAGGATAATCCTGTTGCCTTCTTATATTTGTTTCTTCCTCAGATTCTCAGTCTACCCGCATCTGTGCAGCTTAACATTCAAAGAGAACATCAAATTGGTCCTAGTAAGTCACCTCTAAGCACCATTCGTCCACCCAGAACCCTCATACTAGCCCTCCTGGATTTTAATCATATCACACTTATTATGGAAAAAGTCAGGCAAATTAAACAGCTAATGTGGGAAGGAAACAGAATTTTCATTACATAAGATGTCTCCAAGTCAGCGGCATCAGGATGAAAGGAACTTTTGGCATTTAGACCTGCTCTTAGGCAACTAAATGCCAGATATGGCATTATTCACACTGCTACCTTAAAGGTTACCTTAAATGGGCAGTCCTCAACTTTCCAAAATGCGACTGATCTAAGACATTGGGCCTCATTAGGAGTGTGGCGGGCACGGCATGAACGGTGCCGGTAAGGGACCGTTCTTTCCGGGTCGCCACATTACAAAGTCTGCAGCGGGTCCCACTCGTCACGCCTGGCCAGACCAGACGTGCTGAGCGAGACCCGCTAGCAGACCAGGATGCTAACAACAGGCCCGTCATTAATGGGCCCATTGTTAGCATCCTCCCTATTCCCATTGAGCCCTATGGGGGCTCAACTGGGAATGGGAATGTAGCGGGTCCGGGTCCCGCAAAAGGGAATTACCGGGCCCTCCAAAGTCAGAATGGCCCGGTAAGTCCCCTTTTGTGGGACACGGACCCGAGTTTGGAGGTAGCCATGCCGCTAAAAACAGCATGGTTACCTCCAAACTCGTAATGAGGCCCATTATATCCAATTCCATAAGAGGAATGACAAGGATATTTCTAACCCCATCACTTGAATGAATCTATAACTGTGTACGTTCTGCATTATATATTTTGACCTTCGCCGGAGAGGGGTTTGGTGGGCCTTTTCTTTTTGGCTCCCCCTCCCCCCCTACACATTATGTTACTTCTTTGACATGGACTGGTGTGGCTGGTTCCTTTTAGGCACCGTTCTCTTGACCTTTTTTAGGATATTTTTCTCTTTTACCGAGTTTTATGTCTTCACTGTTTGTGCTACCCTCTTCCTTATGTTTTCCTCCCTTCATGTGTCACCCTGCTATGATGGGTACGCCTGCATATTATATGGTCAAAGGTCTAATTGCTGTAATGAAATGTTATTTTTTGATTTGCTGTTTTATATTAATATATTCAAATCCACTCTCCTAAACAATGCCTCTTAATTTAGTATCCTGGAACGTTAAGGGATTACATAATCCAATCAAGAGGCAAAAGGTTAAAGCCCTCAATCGCATGCATACAAGAATCACATCTATCAGATGAAGAAGCAACAAAGCTTAAGCGTCACTGGGTAGGTCAGGTTGTTTCTAGTGCTGCAGATGGCAAGAAGAATGGCATAATCACACTTATCAACAAAGCCCTTAAAGGCAAAGTTCTATCTACAGATTCGGACAACCTAGGAATATCGATGCTTCTCAAGATATTAATCGACTCTATACAATACATGATTCTTAATATTTATGGCCCAACCCAACTACTGCAGATCCCATTTTTTGGAGACAACTAAGAGATCAGGTACTTCTATGCAAAGCCCAGAATCTTATTGCATGTGGAGATTGTAACCAGGTTGTAGACCCCTTTCTAGATAGGAAATCCGATGTGTGTTATTCTCACACCACTTCTCATACACAATTTATCAATTTAATTTCGGAAGCTGGCCTTAGTGATGCTTGGCGTATCCACCATCCTACAGACTCTGAATTTACCTTCTACTCCATGCCCCACAATTCCTTCTCACAACTTGATTATATTTGTATCCCCAACTCCATGGTTAATCTTCTCCTTGATGCCCAAATAGAATCCATTACGATCTCGGACCTGTACATGTTCAAATTGCTTCCCCGATAAATTCTCCAAGCTCTAACAGATGGATATTCAACACTAGCCTAGTAAACGATGAATAGTTTAGACAGTTCATCATTCAGCAACATAACCACCTTTTCTCTGAGAATAAGAATCAAGATACTTCCATCAACATTAATTGGGACTGCTGTAAAGCGGTTCTTAGAGGTCATATTATTTCCTATGTTGCTAATAAAAGGAAAAAAGTTTGAATCAGAATCAATTCTGAAACAGCTTAAACCCTTAGAAACCCAATTAGCCCATAGTAATTCTACCTCTATTCTCAAGGATATTCTGAAACTAAGATTCCAATACAACAAAATGGTCATGCAATATTCATGTACCAATTTGCTTAAATATAAAGCAAAGATATATCAATTTTACAACAAAACTAGTAAAATATTAGCTTCTTACCTCAAACTTAAAAAGGAGAAATCAAAAATTATAGTCATAAAAGATCACTTAGGGAATAGAAAATGTTCAGATAAGGAAATTGTCCAAGCCTTCAAAAAGTTTTTTTTCAATCTATATACCTCTGAGGCCCCTCCTGCTGTTAAGGACTTCCTACATAACAAACCTGTCATGGCCACAGGCCCCAGAACACAAAAAACACATCATCTAGTGATGGGGGCAATGGATCACTTGACTCATGTCATTTTGGGACCCATAAACACAGGGGCCCTAGCTGGACTCAATCCTGGCGCCTTTGGCGCTAGGCTCATATAGAGATGTAAGCAGGAAAACTGTATTTCAGTGCAGGAGTGCAGGAGTGCTTTTATTTTACAAGAAATGTCCAGGAGCTGAAAGCCTTTATTTCAGAGAACATCCTCATGTGCTGACTCATCGCGTTGGCTCCCTAGGCCTGGTCTTCATGTGCTGACTCATCGGGTGTGGCAGGCATGTTGAACCTGGTGGGCGTGGCTGCAGAAGCTCAGCTATAGAAGCTGCTCCATCCTTAAGACTGGTCCTTCGCGTTACTGTGTCACCACCGCTTGCACCAGTTTACTTACCTTTTAAACCTTTTAAACCAGGCGTTCTCCTGCATACTCACCTCCAGGAAAAGGGTGCTTCATCGCTTGATCTGCAGACTCATCTCCTGGCATCCAGTGATCTTGATCCCGATGACACAGCAGTGCACTCTGCATCAACAAACTAGGACCCTGTGAAGAAGAAGAAAGACGAGGTTAGGAATATCCGTCCTGTGCCCCCCTAGTTAACAATTTACCAGCTACTGTACCGCTGCAGCTTCGTTCCTCATTCCCTTCGGCTGCGGCCTCGAGCTCCGCAGCTTCTGCTAGGCCGGCAAACTTCACCGGCAAGGGAAGAAAGCAAAAGAGCAAACATCAAAAGTGGAACGGACAGCAATACAAGCCAACAAACTTTACAATACAACAAAAAACAGACAAAAACAGACAAGGAAAGACAAAGACAAAACAGGAACACTTACCTGAAGTATAGTGGCTTAGTCGCAGCAGGACTGGACTACCACGTGCAAGGGACCAGTGAAGGAACTCTGTCCAGATCATACGAGCGCCCCTGCCAGAAATAGCATGATGGAGTGCTCGCCAAAACTAATGACAGGTGAGCTTTCCAGGGACAGCGCATCCCAGGGGTACCACGGTTTGGGAAAAGGGGTCTGGAAGGCGATCAGGTGCACAAGCTGGCATACTAACACCCCCTATTCTCCACGCAGGAGCAGTCCCGAGCAGCATCACCTATTACAACTAGAAGCAAGTGCAGACCGGCATTACACGGCCTGCCTGACCGTGTCCCAATCCTCTGCCTGACCTGCCCATGCCGGGCACGACGCGGCACCACAGCGAGGCTGAGCTTCGATCTGCCCCATATTTTGCATCTAGCATCCGCCGGTAGGCGGATGCGCCGGCGGCCTGCATGAAGGCAGTATAAAGGCCCTGTTTGCGCCTGTTTGGCGAATGGAAGGCGAGGAAGTGCCCATTCCTTTGTTCCTGTTTTACAAAGGCAACTCAGAGGGAGCCTTGCCCTCCTCTATGATGGGCCCCCACCACAGTAAGCCTTGGGGCTTTATTTTGCACCTTTAGCAGGGAAGCAAAAAATCTTCGAAATTGAGATCTAGTATCTACTCTCCATTTAATGATATAGAGCCATTCTGTAACACTTCTTGCGCTTCTGCGAGCTGTGCGCATATAACTTTGCCCACTATCTTGCAGCTCATACCGTCCCAAAGCATGAGGCTCGACATTCCATAATGGCCGCCTTACTTCACTAAGGTGTTCCCCACATGTGTTGAAACTAGCCACTACATGGCTACTCAGGATTGCCCACCACAGTTCAATAGGGAGCTATAATGTGCTATCCCTCCTGCCCAGCCAGCGATATGGTCACTTGCTTTTACCTTGTTGCCTGCACTGTGCCTATGCCATTTGAAATGCAATCATTATAGACCACCGTGCCTTGCTACATGAACCTTAGTCAGTGCAGCCCACTGTGCCTATGCTGAACTTTGCCCACTGTGCCTATCATTATTTTAGTCATTGAAGCCTATGGAGCCTATGCTGAACTATGCCCACTGTGCCTTTGTATAACTTAGTCACTGCAGCCCACTGTGCCCATGCTGAACTTTGCCCACTGTACCTATGAGTATTTTAATCATTGTAGCTTATGGAACCTATGCTGAACTTTGCCCACTGTGCCTATGAGTATTTTAGTCATTGTAGCCTATGGAGCCTATGCTGAACTATGCCCATTGTGCCTATGAGTATTTTAGTCATTGTAGCCTATGGAGCCTATGCTGAACTATGCCCACTGTGCCTTTGTATAACTTAGTCTTTTCTACCCACTGTGCCTATGCACTTGAACCTTAGTCTTTGCTACCCACTGTGCCTATGCTACTTGAGCTTTAGTCAGTGTGGCCTACTGTGCCTATGCTATATTCTGCCCAGTGTGCCCATTTGAAATAGCCTCTCCAGCTCACTGTGCTTATTGGAATTTAGCTTCCACAGTAGGCTGACCTACATAGCACTGTTACAGCTTGATTTGCCCACCCTACCACGACAACACCACAAGATGCAAACCTTACGAGTCACACTAGCCCTTCTCACACTAACAGCATTCCTAGTTTACAAACTCAGGATCGCTCCAGTCCCTGCCATTGATTACACTACCCCTCAATTCTGGGCCCTCTATCCCACCATGACTCAGACACAACCTCAACCACTAACGAGCCACAATGACCAGCTTGAAGAACACCAACAGCCCTGCTCAATCAAGTCCAAACCGTGCAACACCACATCCAGAAATGACAGACTCCCAGCCAGACTAGCTAAAATATATGAACCTCTCGCTAGATCGTTGACCTCGTCCAACCGTAGCAAGCCTACACCTAATAGGAGTACAGAAAAACTTCACAACCCAAACCTCAAAGCACAGAATGTGCGCATGCACCCCCCTGCCATGACCCAAGAAAAGATACATACACCTCCATCCACCACCCCCCACCTTAAAGGTGCTTTAATTAACGCCAGATCCATGATTGCTCATGCCATTGAGATTGCTGATATCATTCAGACCAAAAACCTCGACTTCTTGGCCATTACGGAATCCTGGCTACATGCCGCTGCAGGACCTGCTATCATGTTAGCGATCCCTAATGGTTACACCATCCTAAGATCAGACAGAAATAAAGCCCGTGGAGGAGGCATAGCCCTTATTGTCAAATCCAACTTATCTACCAGGATAGTCTCAGCTAATGACACTAAATCCTGCGAAAGCCTAACAGCCAAATTAGCTATTAACAACTCCCAAACCCTCACCATCCACTTGATTTATAGACCACCAGGCCCTATCGGAACCTTCGAGGAGGACATTTCCACCACTCTATCTCATAACCTAAAAAACTCAACCTCTTAGGATGTGTCCCCTCACAGGTCATCCTCTTAGGGGACATTAACCTGGGCTTCAACGACCAAAACGACCCACATGCAAGCAGAGGGGTTAACCTACTCTCTGAACTAGGCTTCTCACAAAGAGTATTTCACCCTGCCCATAACAAAGGCAGAATTCTTGATTGGGTGGCAGACCACAATTGAAACGCCTCCATCCTATCAATCTCTCCCCAAATCTGGACAGACCACCACCTTTTAACATTTGTTCTAGAAATGGACAGACTTACTCCTACCTTAGCCCAGCCAGCTCTGTCCATCCCGACAAGGAATAAGAAAAACATCACCCCAGATAACTTATTCCCGCTCATCCTCCCCACACTCAATTCACTACCAGACAACCTGGACCCGAAACTCTAGTGAATGAGTATAACAAAAGCATGGCCTCTGCACTGGACTCAATTGCACCACTTAAAATGAGACAAAGTAAACCTAAAGCCCACCTCAACTCCTGGTACACCCCCCACCTGAAAACAATTCGCACCATAAAAAGACAATCTGAGGTTGCATGGAAACTACAACCCTCTGAAGAAAATAAAAGCACTCTGAGGGATATATCTACCCTCTACAAAAAGGAAATATTGTCAGCAAAACGAGAAGCCTATAACACTAGAATAGCCCAAGCCAACTCTAGCATGAAGGAACTCTTTATCATCCTAAAGGAAATAGAATCTCCTATCCCGGTGCCAGACAATTATGTCAAAGACAAACCATGGTGCACCGATATTCAGCTAGCCTTAGCTAACAAAGTGTCAACTCTCCAATCCAAAATTACCAAGAAAAAAGCCTCACTCAGCTTGGATACAAAGCCTAAAATGTCTATCACGCCCCCCGCCCCCAAAAATAACACTGACACTCCTCGCTTCAAGTTCTCCAAAGTTTCTATTATTGAGACTGAAAAAATCATTCTGTCACTCAAACCATCAAACTGTCAGGGGGACCAATGTCCAGCCCAACTGATAAAGGACGCAGCCAGAGACCTGGCCCCCTTTATCTCAAAACTCATTAACACCTCTTTCACAACAGGATCTATACCGAGCAACTTAAAAGAATCTTGGGTTCTCCCACTGCTTAAAAAACAGATGCTAGACCCAGCCATACCCACTAATTACCGCCCAATCACCACCGTGCCATTCCTCCTAAAAATTATAGATAAAGTGGCGTACTCACAAAGTCAGAAACACCTTGAAACCAACAACCTGGCTTCCGTCCCCAGCACGGGACCGAAACAGCCCTTTTAGATCTAAAAGCACAAATTGACAAGCTAAGGGATCAAGGAAAACCAGCCTTACTCCTCCTTTTGGACTTATCAGCTACATTTGACCTTGTTGACCATAAGGTCCTTTGTAGGCATTTGGACATGGCTGCGCACTTCTCTGAAGAAGCCACAGACTGGATCCAATCCTTCCTCAATAATAGGACCATGAGAGTCTTCTCCACCACCGCGGCAGCAGACCCCATCCCCATTACATGCAGCGTGCCCCAGGGATCTTGCGTTTCTCCTACACTCTACAACATCTTCACAAAGCCCCTTTTCGATGATCTGGACCTTTTTGGTATCACCTACACTAACTATGCAGATGATACCCAGATTCTCCTACCACTTACTGGTGATCATGATAAGGATTTGGCCTTGGTGAACAGGGTGTATCTCATCATCCAGGCATGGATGGCCACTCATGGACTATGCCTGAATGATGACAAAACTGAAATCATTATCCTTGGCACACCCGCCACCCTAAAAAAACTGGGCCCCATCTACTCCTCTTTTAACATAGATAATAACCAAATTACAACCGCTCACGAGGTAAAAACCCTGGGTTTCTACCTGGACTCTACCCTCTCTTTCAACAAGCAGGTGAACGCGATGGCTTCTGCCACCGCCTACACCTGCAAATTGATAAGAGCAGGCAAACCCTTCCTGTCCAACAATGGCTTCAACACTTGCGAGAGCGCTCGTGTTATCAATGTTGGACTATTGCAACTCGCACTATATTGGGGCCAACAAGGAAGTTATCAAAAAAATTAAAATCTTACAGAACAACGTGCTTAGAGCAGCATTAGGCATTCCCAGGAGAACCCACATCACCGAACTCAGAAGGGCCAACAACTGGCTCTCTACTCAGGAGAAAATCCAGCTAAAAGTGGCCTCACCTGTTTACAAATGCCTGAACAATGCCGCACCATGCTAACTCTCTGCGAGATTCACGAGAACAAAACCAACAAGACTCACCAGATCCGCTAACTCTAACAACATTTCAACACCCAGATTTAAATTGTACAGAGTCGGTGGCTGTAGCTTCCAGGTTAAAGCAGCTCAACTTTGGAACTCCCTACCACCCACCCTGCGGATAAACCAACCATACTTCACCTTCCGACACAACCTTACAAGGTGGATCAAAGACGCAGACAAATAACAGACCACCTTACCGCCTGGACATATCCTGCATCTCTCTCCACTTCTGCACTTTGCACACACCTACTGCCTAACAGCTACTGCCTGCTTATGTAGAACTGTAAATACGCACACCATCGCTCCTGCCTGCTGTGTATCTTGTGTATATATATTCTCTGTATATTTCTTGTTTCTTTTTGCCATGTGTTTTTCCTGTAACTAAGCTGTAAATTGTCTTATAAAAATGCGCCTGGTTACCCCTGGGTCTGGTGCGCAATACAAGTAATAAAAACAAACAAACAAACAAACCACCAGTCACCACATAAGCGCAGAGGGCAAAGTCAGACCCGAGCAATCTCACCCCTCGGAGGGCTGCAACCATGCCCCAACGCCTCCGCAGAGACCAGGTGAGCATAACAATGCCCCGTAATTCCTACCCTCAGGTTAATCTTATATCACTTAATGCACAAATAACTCCCCCCAAAATACATTTGGCTATTAAAAAAAAATCTGAAAAAAGGAAAAGCTCCAGGACTAGATGGTTTCCCCATCGATTTTGTTGCCCATTTTTTTGATCTACTGGTCCCAAAGCTCAACAATCTCTACTCTCATTTCATCTTAAATAAAATGGCCCAAGGCTCATTTCTGGAAGCTATGCTAATTGTATTTCCAAAACCCAATAAAGATCCTGAACTATCCCAGAACTATCGTTCCATTTCCCTTATCAATACAGACTAAGATGTATGCCAAGATTTTAGCCAATAGACTCCTCCCCTTCTTACACAATCTTCTTAAGCAAGATCAAGTAGGATATGTGTCCTCTTCCAATATTAGACTCTTCCTTGACATCATAGACATATTACACAAATCAATGTTTGAGGCTCTTAAGTGGCATGGTTTTGGTCCCCCTTTTCTTTCCATGATTAAGGTCCTATATTCCAACCCGAAAACTGCAGTCTTTGTGAATGGTCAAATGTCCCCCTTCCTCCCTTTATCTAGAGGGACACGCCAGGGCTGCCCATTATCTCTGATCCTCTTCATTTTAGCGCTAGAACCCTTTCTAGAAGCCATACAACTGTATGAGAACATCCAGGGCATCCCATTTGGTCATATACATATTAAAATGGAGGCTTATGCCGATGATGTACTTTTATTCTTAAAAAACCCACAGCTAAGTGCACAATACCTACTTAATATAATCTCTAAGTTTTCAAAAGCTTCTGGCTATAAACTTAATATTGACCAATCAGAGATACTCCCCCTTAATATACATTGCACACCTGATCACACCTGTAATTTAGGTATGAAATGGTGTCCCCTAGGATTCAAATATTTAGGTATCCATATTGCTGCTTCTAGCAAAAGTATTTGTAAAAATAATTCAGACATTCTACTAACCAGAGTTAAAGAGTTAACATCCTCATGGCCCCCCATTTATCTCTCCTGGTGGGGCCAATTGGAATCTATCAAAATGATGATCTCCCCCATTATACTTTATCTCCTCTATATGTTTCCAAGTTCCCTTTCTCCTTCCTTTTTTAAATCAATTGATTCCTCTCTAACTAATTTCCTATGGGGGAGAAAGAAACACAGAATTTCGCTCAGTAAACTTAAAAAAATCCGTTCTCATGGTGATGTTGGCTTCCCGACTTCAGAAAATATCACATGGATTTTATTATTAAACAAAAAACAGTGGTGGTTCACTCAGATACTTCATTCCATGTACCCAGGTGGGTATGCCTGGAAAGAGCTATGGCGTCTCCAATATCACCCCCAGATCTTTACTTTATTAAAGGGAAGAATAAAGCTACGAATTACTCTTGTGTTCGCCAATCCGTCTTAGCCCTCAGGCTGTATATGTTCCCACATATAGCCAAAAAGTCTTCACTCATTTCTCCTTTCATTTGGCTCAATCCCCTGATCAAAATAAATGGTAAATCTATTTCGTGGAAGCCATGGCTCTCTAAAGGCATCACATTGTGTAACCAACTCTTTGTGCAAGGTATTCCCATTACTTTTGATGAATTTATTATCAAGTTCCATATGCCTGTGTCTTCCCTGAAGCAATTTCTTGCCATTATTGCTGCAATAGTAGAACATTTTGAATCATTCATTTATAATGCCAATTTTCCCAATTGCGCAGAGACTATTTTGTATGTTGAACTCAGATACTACAGCTTCTATCTATTATAAATG
Organism: Ambystoma mexicanum; assembly: GCF_040938575.1. Taxonomy (NCBI): domain Eukaryota; kingdom Metazoa; phylum Chordata; class Amphibia; order Caudata; family Ambystomatidae; genus Ambystoma; species Ambystoma mexicanum. The sequence continues at coordinate 588,530,957 of NC_090933.1, forward strand.
TTTACTATCTACTTTGTCTACCGCAACAGTTGACTGTCTTCATAACGAATGGAGAGGCAATTGTTTTCTGCTAGATAAGTAATTTTGCTGGCCTCCTCAATGGCAACTCATCTCTAAAATCACAGCTTTTGCTAGCCTAATTCAAACCCTATTATTTTATCATCACAGAGCCTTTATTACCTCTGTCTCACTTTTCAAGTGTGGCTTATTACCTAATGACAACTGTTGGAGCTGCTTACATTCCCAAGGTTCTTTCAGGCAAATGTTCATAAAATGTCAATATGTAAAACCATTTTGGAACTCAGTGTGGAATAGCATCAAATGTATTTTTAATCTTCATCAAGATTTTTGTTTAGATTTTCTTAATCTAGGAAGATCCATGTTGCATAATAACTCTTGTAATAAGCATGCACGCTATTTGTTTGACTTATGTCTAATGGTTGCCATTCAAACTATTACTACAAACTGCAAAAATCTAAGGCATAGTCAATACAAATTTTGGTGGAATTCTATTTGCAATATCCATAGATTAGAAAGCTGTAATGCACCTCCCCTGACCTACTTTGTAAATATCAGTGAAAATGGCAAACCTTCATTGACTTCTTATCTATTGCTGACCCACATTAACAAATTGTGAATTATTATCCTGTAACTGTTGCTTGCTATTGGTTTACCCACATTACCCCTCTCCTCCCTCCTATTTCCTTCCTCTCGTACATGTCCAGTCCTGTCTTGTTCTGTTTGTTTGATAAACCCCCCCCTTATACTCTAAAATGTTCATAAGACAACCTTTTATAATAGGATATTAGGATACTTGGCTTGTAGTTGCATTAATTATTTAGCACTTCTTTTATATCTGTACTCTTATTCGCTATGATGTTCAACTCATGATGGTTATGTTAGTTGCCTGGTATACCTCATTGTTATCAATAACATTTCTGAAACACCCATAAAATTGTCCAGTTCTAAAGCAGGACTTTTGCATAGTACAGTCTTTGGACAAGATTCCGTACAGTGGAATGGTGTACCGCTAACATTTTGATGTGGTGGAAGTTGCTTTTGCAAGCAGGACCAGAAATGCAGGCTAAAGAATGTCCTCAAGGTCGTGTGTATTTGCGCACTGGACAGGAGTCCATGGTTTGCAATGTTTTCATTCTCATTTTCTCTTTCGCTTTTACATAGTGATTGAGGAATTGCCATAAAGATTTAAAGGACTGTTTTCATACATTACACATTTAGATGCAGGGCCATTTGTAGACGGGGTGGATTGGTTTGTTGGAATGGAGAGTTGATTTTAAGTTTGTTGGGAACATTCTTTCAATGAGGGTTCCTTCTGCCATAATAGTGTTGCCTACAATTTCATACCCTCAGCCAGTGCTATGCATGGCATTTGGGTTTGTCTGCTCTTGTTTGTATGCCTCTTCATTGAAATATGGCTCTCTGCTGGTTGTGTGAATCCACTTACCGGCACAGACGTTTTCAAAGGTATCTATGTTGATGTTGCGCATGTTGCAAAGTACTTTTTGTAGTTTACTGATTCATTTTGTTAGTGGTTTCATTCTGTTTAAAATTTATATAAACAATTTTCTTTTGAGGAGCATTGCACTGTCAATAAGAGCTTCCAGGATCAGTTTTCTGCAATACGTTTTTAGGGTTGAGTTTGATTTCTCTGCTGTTTTTATAATATTCTGAAGGACTGTACGGTGGCCATTATTTTGTAATATTAATTTTTTGGAATGTTTCACTGTGGCTTTGTTAACATTGGTAGATGCCGTGCTAGCACTACTGGTAGTTTATTCTTCTTAATACATTTATTTTTATTTGTTTTATTTTGGAATAGGGTCCATAATTTTGTTCCTGGTAGGTGGTTCAGTTTTATTCAGTGACTGTATTAGCTGTTTTGTTTGAACATTTGCTACAACTGTGCTATAGGTGGATGACTATTTTGCATGCTTTTAGTATTGTCAGCTCTATTTTTGTGTTTGTTTTTGGTAGGCATTCTCTTCAGGCTGTTGGAGAAAAAAGGAAAGTGTGTGTTTCAAAGTGGTGCAGTGTATTTGTGGGCACTGTGCATGGATGTCTGAATGTTAGGGTAGGCATAAATAGAGGGGTGTGTGATTGTGCAATGGGATTTTAGTTTTGGTTGGGAAGGGTGCACTAGTAGCTGTGTGTGTTGATGTGTGAAAGGTTTGTTTCAGTGTGTATTACAGTGTACTGTGCATGAATAGGTAAGGACAGTACAATGTTTTCACAATACTAGTGGGTGTTATGAAACTGGTGTTCAGATAAGAATACACAGAGTGTACCAGCTGAGGTGCAATGAGTAAGCGTGGAGCAGATGCTAGTGGATTGGATAGAATTGTGCAGGCTACTATACAACAACACTGCACTGTATGAGTAACAGGAAGAATACTGCTAAACTACTGCACTTACTTTGTTGGATGTGAAGAGTAGTTTTCTTCTTGGTTTTATCTTCTAGTAGAGACGTTTCTGGCTGTCAGGAGGCTGCTGTGTACTGAAATTGCCAACGAAGAAAATTAGTGGGTTTGTGTGTTAATGGCAAAATGATTGTAGTATTACACTATTATACACTATTTTACACTGTAGGAGGATTTGCTGGGAAGAAGAGTTAGTAACAATGCACGTGATAATGAATGTGGTTGTAGAACTGCTGTTGGTGAACACAGGTTGCCACTAGATTCTTAATACTGTTTATCAGCAAGCTCCCCAGTGTCACTAGAATATTACAGGCCATGTTGGCCTGGAAAGTCAGGTGTTGCAAAACATGAGCATGTTTGTGCAATTGTTCAGCACTGTATAGGAATGGGGACTTTGCAGATCCAGTGTCATTGGTATTGGGGCTGGTGATCCTGTGCTGAGTATGCCCTATGGGCTGCATTTGTCTAAGTGTGAGAGTTGTTGTTGCACTGTTTGTATTGGAAATGGAGTACTGCAAGTCCTAGTAGGCTGAGAAAAAGACAGAAGCCCAGACAGATGTACTGCAGGTGTGTTAGTGGGAGAAGTGGTTTTAAAAGTGACTGAGTACAAGATGACACATTAGAACGGATTATATGTGCAAGCATGCATGTTGTGGTACTATATTGAAGTTGCACATAGGGTCTGCCACTTCAACATGTTGTGTAAATGTTCCCAATGTGTTGTTTGTTTTTTTTCTGCAAAATAATCACAGAGAGTGCTGCTAAAATTGAAATATGTGTTTTGAAACTGTTATGAAAGTGGGCATTACATGAAAACTTTGAAAGCACACAGCATTGTAAGTAACTGCCACTTGATGTCAGGAGATGGGACACATGAGAATATGATTATTGAGTAGGTTATGCAGGGTAAGTGGCAGAAACCCTGATCAAATGCATTTGTAAAAGAGTTGGAAATGTACTGTACAAAATATATGCATACCTGTAGTTTGTGTTGATGGATGCAGATGTGGATGAATCTGGAAGTAGACATCTTGGAGAGTTTCACAGTAGTTTTTAATAGAGGTGCTTTGGAATAACAGGAGACCTGTACACTGAGTGTTGAAGCATACATCTGAAGTGTTGAACTGTGATGACAATGTTAGATGTAGAGTTCTTGGATGTGTTTGGTGGATGGATGAGTGACTGCTTAACAGTAACCAATGAGGGCATGCTACAAAGAGTGAAGTGGAAAGGGAAGAAGGGCTGCTCCTGTGTTAAATGGTCCGCAGACACCGCAGACAGGGCATGCCACCAACCGGTCTTCTCAGCATGACTGTAAATGGGAGTGTGGGCATTAGCCAATCAGGTGTTGAGGTTCTGCTTTATAGGAAGAGAGGGTCATACTTTTTTTCATTGTTATGTGCAGTGAAGATGGCAGAGATGCAGAGAGTCAGTGTGTTGATAGTGGGAGATTCCTTTGCAAGTGATCTGCAGAGGTATGGAGAGGGAAGCGACATTTCTGCTAATCTTAGATTTCCAGGAGTGGTGGCTTTGTGGTGTGATGTGCCTGGCCACAATTTGCAAGGAGTGCTTGCACTTTACAGAGATATGGCCACTTTCAGTACTCCTGATGTTGCAGTGGTGAATTGTGGAGCACTGCATTTTGGTTATATCAGTGCTGCAAGTTTGCTCAGTGTACTGAAGGACTTGGTGAAGGCACTGATGCTGCTTTTTCCCAGTGCAAAGGTGATTTTCTCACACATACATCCTAGAGCAGTATGGAACAACCCCAATGTTCTCTGTCCTCAGCAAGATGCCGGAAGGTGTCTTGTAAACAGAGGCATCTCTGCATTTTTGCGTAGTGCTGGGATGTTCTCTTTTCACAATGAGAACTTTAATTCTCTTAGTGTGAATTTTTTCATTGCAGATGGCATTTATTTGTCTACCATTGGAAATGCCATTTTCTTTTACAATCTAAGGAATGCTTTGAAGAGGTTCATGTAAGACTGTAAGGAAGAAAATAATTGAAAACTTGTTTACAAGCACCTTTAAAAAAAAAGTAGCTATTTAGCTATTTTTAGAGCCACCACTAAAGAGGAAATCTCCTACCCTGGGTTAAATTTCTATCCCCACCCCCTTGAATTGGCCGATGTATCCACGGACTCCGCAGTAGTATGCGGATTGTACATGCCACATCCGGGGCTTTTGAGGATGGCAGGCATGGAAATGGGACTGTGGTGGCCTGGGGATTTGCCAATAAGGTTCCCTGGGTGTGGTGTGGAAGGAGAAAGTGTGGGAGAAGGTCCGTTTGCTGAGAGGAGTGTATATGGCTACGCCTATGGCTGTGTCTTTCAAGAGGAAGAGTGTCTGGATTTTGGGGGATTCGTGGATACAATGTTTGCCGGTGTATGTAGAGCACTGTGGAGTGGCCGCACATCTTGGATTTGACCATGTGCATGTGCACTGGTATGGAAAGCATGGCATGAAGTGGGTGGACTTTGGTGACGTACCATCATCCAGACATTATTATTGTTCATTGTGGAGGGAACAGTCAGGCCACATTATCAGAATCTTACTGCAGTTTGCGATGAAGGAGGCATTTGGGAAAGTAATGGACATGTTTCCTAACTCCCAAGTAATTTTTTCTCGCATTGCCCAGAGACAGATGTAGATGCGTCCTCTTCATTTGGTCCACAAATGGAAAAAGCGAGGCGCAATGTCAACAATGCTGTTTGCGCTTTTTTGAGAGATGTTGGGATGTCGTCCTTCCATAAAGAAAACTTTACATTTTGAAGCACCAATACTTTTCACAGAGATGGAGGCCAGCATACTGATGCTGGCAATCAGCTTTTTTTGTGGAAAATACAAAATGCATTGCAGCCGTTTCTGCAACTATAGCAAACATTTTGCAGTAGGTGTTGCCCACTTTAAATCTTCCAAAATCAAAAAAACACTCCTGAAAAAGAGTGGATGTTTAACATGTCTGCGAACTACCGCGCTGTCCATGGACTTCTCAGGCTGTGCAGGGGCCTGCACCTATTTTTTGGTACTTCTATTTTTTTTCTGTAAAAGGAGGCTCTGAAAAGAGCCATTTATTGTTTTGTTTGTATTTTGTACACATTTTTGGTTTTTATTGACATGACACAGAACTATGGGAATGGAAGGGAGGGTATGGAAGGGGCACCAACCACAGGGATGAAGGGACAGGTGGAGAGAGGAAGATGTTGGGTGGGCCTCACTTAGGTAAGGTAAGGTCCCTTTGCGGGTCCCTACTTTAACAGCTGGTCTGCAAAGGGACCTCGTAGTAAGTCGGTAAGGTTCAAAGGTCACCGGTAGCATTACCGGTGACCGTTAACCCTTACCGCCTTCCGTGTAATGAGGCCCAGTATGTTGTAAGACACATGTACACAAATTAAGGTTATGCTGGTAAAAACCTGTGAAAATCAGTGAACAAAATGTTGTTTATGGACGTTATGGTTAAGTTGCGCTAATAAAAACATGTCAAATTTGAGGCTGTGGTCAAGGAGCATGAGAAACAGTGTACCCTACCTGATTAAGGCCCACCTAACATCTTCCTCTCTCCACCTGCCCCTTCGACCCGGTGGTTGGTGCCCCTTCCCTCGCTTGCCACCAATCCCTTTTCTCTCCTGTGAAAAAAAAGCCAAAGAAATTTAAAACACAAAAAATGAAAAAAGGTTCTTTTCAGAGATATCTTTCACATTTCAAAAATAGAAGTACCAAAAAAAGTTACAGGCCCCTATGAAGCCTGCAGAGTCTGCGGACAGCGCAGTAGTCTGCAGACACCTAAAAAAGGTGGGTGGTGGTGGCATTGTAAACATTGAACTCTTTTGCGTGGGAAAGTGCTGGCTCTTAAAAGATCCTTTTTTTGTATTTTTGTTTTTGAAACTTTTTTTCAGCTTTTGAAGTAAACTAAGCAACATTCTACTGACTTGTATTCTTTCAACTTGCAAAACAGTAGGCATTTTGTTTTTGCTGTGCTTCTATGCATTTCTTTTTCACCTACTGGAAAATGCTTTCTATATTTACAAAAAGTGCTTCAAAGCATTTTGAATATTTAGCAGAAAAATCTGATTACCGGCATCAGTAAGATGTACTCCAACTCTGCAGAAAATATTGGCAATGTCAAATTTAATATTTTCATTATGGATAGTCGTCATGCCAACGTCTCCCAAAAATGTGTACTTAGGGGGTGTGAATGGAGAATGGTTGGTTGAATGGGGACTTACCGGGTCCTGCAGGGTCGGAATGACCTGGTAAATCCCCATTCAACCAGACCCGGACCCGGACCCGGACCCGGTATGGGAGGCAGCCATGGTGCTAATAGCACCATGGCTACCACCCAACTCAGAATGATATTACCACCCAACTCTTGTTGACATTGCGCTTCGCTTTCTCCATTTGCAGACAAAATGATCTTGTGTGTATTCATATCTTTCTCTGGGCAATGCGAGAAAAAATCAGTTGAGAATTTGGGAACATTTCCTTCAATTTTCCAAATGTCTCCTTAATTGCAAACAGCAGTGAAATTCCAGTTACATGCCCTAAACTGTTCCCTCCGCAATGAACAATGATAATGTCCGGATGTTGCAGTTTGACCAAATTGACACAAAATAGGAGAAAGTATACCCACTTCATGCTGTGCACTCCATACGATTGCAAATGAGCATCATGAAATCCAAGATTTTCAGCCAATCCACACTACTCTCCTTGCATACCACACCCAGGAAACCTTATTGGCTAATCCCCTGGGCTGCAGAGTTCCATTTCCATACCTGGCATCCTCAAAAGACCCAGATGTGGCATCTGCCATCAGATTACTACTGCAGTGTCCTGAGACAGATCGTCCAATTGAAGGGGGTGGGGACAGAAATGTAATGCAATGTAAGTTATTTATTCTTTAGTGATGGATCTGAAAAGAACCTTTTTTCCTACACCTACTCATATGCACTCTACATCATTTTCACAAGAAACATTTGAGTGCACTCTGAATATTGTCAAGAAAGATTGCATTGCCACAATCAGTAAAAGTGATGTCATCAATGAACAAATTACGTCCACCATCCACCAGAATGTTTTCATTTGGGAAGGATGTCATCCCAACACCATGCAAAAATGAACATACCCCTTTGTTCACAAGGCACCCTCCTGCATGTTGTTGAGGACAAAAGACATTGGGGCATTTAAATAGTGTCCTAGAAGGTATATGTGAAAAAATGACCTTTCCACGTGCAAATAGTTCCATTAGTGCTTTCAGCATATCTTTCACTGCAATCTAATGTCCTCCACAATGCACCACAATGACATCTGGACATTGGGAAAGAGACATATTTTTGCAATGTGCAAATAAAGTCTTCCAGTTTTGCCCAGGCACACCACACCAAGAAGCCTCTACTCCTTCCAATCCAAGGTTAGCAGAAATGCCACACATGTCTGTGTACCTTTTCAAATTCACCATGAATCTGCCACCATTCACACATTAAGCCTTCTCATCTGTACAACCACACCCATCTTCCCTACACATAGCAGTGAAAATAATGTTTACCCTCTCTTCCTATAAAGCACAACCAGAAGACTTCATTGGCTAATCCCCACAGTTCCCTTTCCATGCGAGGCAGCCTTAAATGACCCAGATGTGACACATCCTGTCTGCAGACTACTGTGCTGTCCACGGACACAGTAACACAGGGCAGCCCTTCTTCCCTTTCCACTTAAATCTTTGTAGCACTCCCTCATTGGGTACTTTCAAGCAGTCACACACCTATCCACCAACCACATCCAAAAACTCTACAACTAACTCTGTCATGTCAGTTCAACACTTCAGATGTACTGTTGAACACTCAGAGTACATGTCACATTACTTCCAAGCACCTGCATCAAAACCTACTGTACACATCTCCAAGATTTCTATTTGCAGAGTTAACCACATGAGCATCTATCAACATAAAGTACAGGTATGCATATTTTTTTGACAATTACATGTCCAACTCTTCTACAAATGCATATAAACATGGTTCCCACCAATTACCCTGCATTAACCTACTCAATAATAATGCTCTCCCTGTACCACTTCCTGACATCAACTAGCAATTACTTACAATGCTATGTGGTTGCAAACTTTTATTTTAATGAGCATTTTCATAACAGTTTCAAAACTCATATTTGCAATTTCAGCAGCACTCTCTGTGTATTTCTTGGGAAAGAAAAGAAAACCACATTTAAAACATTTCCACTTTGTGTTTAAGTGCCAGCTCCTGTGTCAAAGTTTAATATATTACCAGTAAATGCATACTTGCCAATATGACTCATTACAGTCTACTAAGTGTTATATTTTTTGTTCATTTTGTCACTTTTAATACTACTTCTCCCACTAACAAAGTGACACTAAAACTCCCACAATGCAAACTCAAAAAGAAAACGGCATGTATGTCACCAAAGCATGGCATGTACCTGGAATAAAAACAGCAAAATGCAATGTGTTTACAAATATTTATTTCAGCACTATTTCAAGTAAAACACATAAATGCATGTATACATTTATAACAGTGCTGTGTGTAATGTTTAATAAATAAATGAAAGAAAACGGAAACACTTTCTCCAACATATTGCAATAACACTCAGTGTTTGCAGTTTCATTAACTTTCCCTCACATGCATACTTGCTAATATTCCCCTTTCTAATCAATACATGCTTATTGGCTTCTTGATTTTTCGCTGCATTCTGAGACTTGCAGTGCAACTTTTCTAATGCAAATATTGCAACCACAACTCCCACAAAACAAAAAAAAGAACCACCATTTAACAAGCAAGTACACATTTCAATGCATTCCATTCGCAAGTATGAATGTACTGACAATATAACAAACCTTTATACAAGTGCCACTTAAAAGTGGCCTACAAATAATTTCCATTTCCATTTCTTTTTTTAGAAAAAAGCTATGCACAGTGCTGCTATAAATCCATAAATCCCCAAAACCATGTTTTTACTTTCATGTACAGCCCCCCAAAAAAGGATAGCTTTTTAAACGCTCAGCATTTTCCATTTTGAATTGTGTAAGAATGTCACACATTCTTGCTATGGCCCACTGGACTTATTTATCACAGGACCACCGGCCCCATTAGCAATGCTGCCAGTGCAACCAAGTCCACATTGCCATACAGTCCTATGCAACTCCACAGAAATAGGGACTAACATTTTCCGGCACCTGACTTTCCAAGCATACAGGACCTGTAATGTCCTGGTGGCAACAGGAAGCTAGCTGCTGAGAAACAAATATTCAACAAAACTGAACCAGCTAGCACTAAAAAAGTAGGGCCCCACATCCAAAAAATTAAAATAAAAACAATGTATAAAGAAGAATAAAACTGCTAATAACCCTACCACTATATCTATCAATGATAACGTAGCCACCGTTAATCATTCAATTATTCACCATTAATCAGTCAACCATTTCTCTTCATTGCTCTGGAGTGTGAGGTCCTGCAGCCCCTCACCTTCCCAATCTTCATGTTCCTGGTCTCCTTTGTCTGCACAGGGCTGGTGCAGCCACTTGGTTGAGATAGATGCAATTATCCATTGCCCTCTGCCGCTCGTGGGAATTGTGGGTGCATTTTTTGGGGAAAAAAGTGAAAATTGAAGAAACGAAAAAAATTGCTTCTAAATTGCCATTATTTTAAGTGCTTCCACATTGCGCCATTTGGCAGTGTTTATAACATCCTGCTGCCTGCTGCAGCATGAATTTGGGAACTTTTTGGACTTTCTGCCTGAAAACTGTGTGCACCATGCGGTGCTTTCAACATGGCCGCCCTGGCCTCATCTCCATCTGAGGCTGTGTGTGCCTTCCTGGCTGCCTCTATGGTGCTCTGCCATTGACTGGGGACTCTCTCTTCCTGACCAACGAGGTGACCAACAGGCTTTAGCCGGCCCCCTACCCAAGGCCCGCTTCTAAGGCTCCTGTCTGCTTTCTGGGATGCTAATACAACCGCCTGACCCTCCCTAAGGTTGCCATCTCTTTTCTAGTATGAACCTGGACTTCCAAGACTGTCCCGCTTCACCATCTATTGGTTAGTTTCCCTCTATCTGTCTACCCTTTCTATTTTCACTTCACTGACCTTCGCTCTACCTTCTTCCTGTTTTTTAACTGGTCTTCCCTTCATGCTCTCGTCTGAGCACTGACCTATGATCCCACCTCATTTCTTTTAGCAATTGGTGCCTTAGCTATTGCCTTGAATTTCAATATCTGGGTGTGTTTGTGAAAGTCAAATTTGGGTGTATTTTGGGAAAGTCAAATTTGGGTGTGTTTGTGAAAGTCAAATTTGGGTGTGGTTTGGGAAAGTCAATTTTGGGTGTGTTTGCGGAAAGTCAAGTTTGGGTGTGTTTGTGTCATGATCTCTGCTTCCAAAAGGCCAGGACTTACCCAACTCCCTTGGAAGCAGACTCATAACCCAGGTTCTGAGTGCCAGCCAGTCCCAATTGGGACCTTTTGGACCCTGTCCTGGCGCCAGTGGCGCCAGGCTCATAAATATGCCCAGTCCCAGCGCTGCAAGCGCCGGGCTCATAATGCTTGGGTGGACTTACCTGCAGCAGACCATGATGCTTACTTACCTGCCAGTTGAACCCCTGATCCTCTTCTGTTTGGGACTACTTTTTCTGTTGGGTGGGGCAGGAGCCACTCCCTAGGTTCAGAACACTTGAACTCTTCTGGAAAGCAGGAACTCTTTTCTTACCTGGGCGTGGCTGTGGAAGGAGACATCTAAGCACTACAGGAGGCTATTTAAACCACACCCGATGGATGAATCTTGCTTTGCGTTATTCTGCATCCTCTGCAGCAGAACGCTCATCGTGTCTTCTGCATCTGATCCTGGGCCTAAAGGAAAAAGGCTTACCATCCTGAATCCAGTCTTCAGCAACATCTATAAAGACAAGAAAGAACAGGTTAGCACTACGGTCTTCAGTGACCGCGCATCTCTTACCTGGTCCATCGGCTGTCATCAACGCCTCGCGCAGCATTCCTGCATCTGAAAGACAAAGGCTTACCAACTCTTCGCACGCTCCGGAGGCCTTTGGCGCTGCATCCCGCATCTGTAAGACAAAAGAAGGTGCGTTTAAAGACATTGGGTAACGTTAAATACTCACGTGCCATTACTCCATCCACGCCGAACTCAGTGGGCATTCCGGCATCCTTCAGCAGCTCCGAACTGGTACCTGCAAAATAAAAGGACAGTTAGTGCGCATCATGAAGCAAGCAACAAGCGCTTACTTACGTGCTTCCAGGCGCTTCTATTCCGCATACGGGTCCATCCTCAACTCACTTCAGCCAGTCAACCGCCATCGCCGGAACCCTGCAAAATAAGAGACAGCATTACAAAAGACATTTGAAATATTCGGAACTCACCGTTCGTGAAGTAAACGACGGACAGCAGTCCTCTGAAGTCAAGAGGCCTGCGCTACCGATCCAGTGAAGAAACTGGTTACAGCACCCTGCCCCGAGGCAGATGGAGAGCTCGGCGTTCACTTACCTAAGGTGAGAGCGTTAACCTTTGGGGTTCTACAGGAGAGGAGAAAAGGAAAGAGATAGGGACACCCCAATAACCCCAGTTCATTAATCCCATATTTTCTATCTGCAGACATCTTACTCTTCGAGTCAGGCATACAGTGCACAGAGGTCCAGCACAAAGAGCCAACCGGGTGCTACACATCACTTTTGAAGATACGGTAGTCGCCCAGTCAAGACCGGCGCCTCTGCGAGAATCAGGTGAGCGTTACAGAACGCAAAGCCTACCGCAAAACTCTCGCCCAGGCGCTATGGAAACCTCGGATACCGACCACTTAGCCCGGTTACTTGGGGAACTAAGGGCAGAAGTGCATGCAGCTCGTCAGGAAACGAATGCTCTAAGAAGGGAACTAATTATTTCAAAGGAGCGAACAGACGATCTTGCTAGACAATTGCTACAGTCACAAGCCGGACAGACCCCGTTACCCGCATCAGGGGCAAATCTTCCTTCAACATCCCCTATGAATCCAGTGCAGATCAACCTACCTGGGAATGTACCTCTGGCTCCGCCCGAACGATTTTCTGGTGACCCAAAGAGGTTTGCAGTATTTATCAATCAGTGCCGGTTGCATTTTTTATGCCGGCCAGCAGCCTTTCCAACTGATCAAGCTAAAGTAGCTTTTGTGCTTTCGTACCTTAGTGGCAATGCGGCAGACTGGTCGATCCCTCTAGTTAATCAAGATGATCCGGTTCTCCATGATTTTCAAGCCTTTCAGCTTAGTATGGAAAAACTGTTCGCAAGACATTCACAGGGGCAGGCCTTGGACAATGAGCTTCTTTCGTTGCGACAGGGTAATCAAGACCTTTTAGCTTATATTGCATCTTTCAACAGACTAATAGTGGAAACTCAATGGCCTGAGGACAAAAGGATTACGCTGTTTTATAGAGGTCTACGTGGAGAGCTCAAAGACGTTTTAGCCCAAGTAGTGAATCCCCCACAAGACTGTTCGGATTATATAGACTTAGTCGTTCAAATAGATCACAGACTGCAGAACAGGAAGGCCGATCGTTCCAAGTTTGATGCTCGAGTATTTTCCAAACCACCAACTCCTTCCAAAGGAGTAGACTCCGGGGAACCCATGCAAATAGGGGGCCTGAAAGGACCACTAACACAAAAGGAGCAGGGAAACGACCTCGCCCGACAAGAATAGAGGTCCTCTTGCTGAGCGTTAAAACCAGTTCCGTGACCTCGCATTTCGTGATACCTATGGTCCTCATTAGCCCTGATCATCCGGATCGATTACATGCGATTGAAGCTTACGTCGACAGCGGTGCCATCAGCAATTATGTGGATCAGGAAATGGTTTTGAGGATGAATCTAACTCTTTGTCCCAAGGCTGTAAAGGACGTCATTACTACGGTGGATGGTACGGAGATAGCCTCCGGACCAGTAACGCATACCACTCAAGAAGTGACGCTAGTAAGTCAAGATGGACACCATGAGAAGATCGTGTTCGATGTGATCAAGGCCCCTCAGTTCCAGATTATTCTAGGGATACCTTGGTTAGAGAAACACAATCCTCGGATCGATTGGCGAGCAAGAACGGTTCAGTTCCCAGAATGTGTCTCTACTTGTCACCCTCCACCTGGTGTTGCTCTAGCAGCAATTTCTTCTGAGACTCCCCAGTTACCTCCCGAATACCTAGAATTCCAAGATGTTTTCCGGAAGGATCAGGCTAACTCTCTACCTCCTCATAGGTCCTATGACTGCCAGATAGACCTGATACCTGGATCTACTCCTCCGTGTAGCAGAATTTATGCCCTCACCGAGCCTGAGAACCTTCACCTCCGACAATACCTGGATCAATACCTAGCGAATGGGTTTATTCGTCCTTCTAAGTCCCCTGCTTCTTCAGCTTTGTTCTTCGTTCCAAAAAAAGAAGGGGACCTTAGAACTTGTATAGATTACCGCGCCCTGAACCAGATCACCGTTGAGAATAGATATCCGTTACCTTTAATCCCTGAACTCCTGGACCAAGTCAGAAGAGCATGCATATATACAAAGCTGGATCTTAGAGGAGCCTACCACTTGGTACGAGTAAAAGAGGGCGATGAATGGAAGACGGCCTTCCGCACCAAGTATGGGCTATTGGAATATCAGGTCATGCCCTTCGGACTTTTCAATGCCCCGGCTGCCTTTCAATATTTTATGAACGATGTCCTCAGAGAACTCATAGATGTATGTGTTGTCGTTTACATTGACGACATCCTCGTTTATTCTTCATCGGAATCTGAACATCGGAAACACGTGAAAATGGTCCTCGAGAGGTTGCGTCAACACAGACTTTTCGCTAAGTTGGAAAAATGTGTTTTCAACGTGACTGAAGTTGAATTCTTGGGATTCATATTATCACCTAGCGGAGTGCGTATGGATTCAAGGAAGGTCGATGCAATTCTCAAATGGCCATCACCATCCTCTGTAAAAGGGGTTCAAAGCATGTTAGGCTTCGCCAACTTTTACCGCAGGTTTATCCCCGAATTCTCTCGAATAGTCCAGCCCATCACTGCCTTGTTAAAGAAAAACAAACGTTTTGAATGGTCTACCGAGGCGGAACAAGCTTTCCAGAATTTGAAGACAAAATTTATCTCTGCACCAATTCTAAAACATCCTCACCCCGAACTCCCCTACATCGTTGAAACTGATGCTTCGAGCCTTGCCATGGGGGCAGTTCTATCACAGAAGGACCCAGTAACCAATCAGTTACATCCCGTGGCATTCTGGTCTTGCAAATTCTCGCCTCCTGAGATCAATTAAGACAAAAGAAGGTGCGTTTAAAGACATTGGGTAACGTTAAATACTCACGTGCCATTACTCCATCCACGCCGAACTCAGTGGGCATTCCGGCATCCTTCAGCAGCTCCGAACTGGTACCTGCAAAATAAAAGGACAGTTAGTGCGCATCGTGAAGCAAGCAACAAGCGCTTACTTACGCGCTTCCAGGCGCTTCTATTCCGCATACGGGTCCATCCTCAACTCACTTCAGCCAGTCAACCGCCATCGCCGGAACCCTGCAAAATAAGAGACAGCATTAAAAAAGACATTTGAAATATTCGGAACTCACCGTTCGTGAAGTAAACGACGGACAGCAGTCCTCTGAAGTCAAGAGGCCTGCGCTACCGATCCAGTGAAGAAACTGGTTACAGCACCCTGCCCCGAGGCAGATGGAGAGCTCGGCGTTCACTTACCTAAGGTGAGAGCGTTAACCTTTGGGGTTCTACAGGAGAGGAGAAAAGGAAAGAGATAGGGACACCCCAATAACCCCAGTTCATTAATCCCATATTTTCTATCTGCAGACATCTTACTCTTCGAGTCAGGCATACAGTGCACAGAGGTCCAGCCCAAAGAGCCAACCGGGTGCTACACATCACTTTTGAAGATACGGTAGTCGCCCAGTCAAGACCGGCGCCTCTGCGAGAATCAGGTGAGTGTTACAGTTTGGGGAAGTCAAATTTGGGTGTGTTTGGAAAAGTCAAATTTGTGTGTGGTTTGGGAAAATCAATTTTGTGTGTGGTTTGGGAAAGTCACATTTGTGTGTGGTTTGGGAAAGTCAATTTTGGGTGTGTTTGGGAAAGTCAAATTTGGGTGTGTTTTGGGAAAGTCAAATTTGGGTGTGTTTTGGGAAAGTCAAATTTGGGTGTGTTTTGGGAAAGTCAATTTTGGGTGTGTTTGGGAAAGTCAAATTTGGGTGTGTTTTGGGAAAGTAAATTTGGGTGTGGTTTGGGAAAGTCAAATTTGGGTGTGTTTTTTTTTCACCTAAATTGCTACCTGCTAGCCCAGTGACCACTCCATACCTCTCATCTTGTACATTTCTCCTACAGCCTCCTCTCTCTACCTGCCCATGGCATTATCTGTTTCTCCTATCTATTCCAACTGTTTCTCTATCAACTTGCCTTCCCTCCTCACTAAGTCTGGTAAGAAGAAATTTAAAAAGGATATCTTGGTTTCTAAACCTGGTCTCCCCATCGCTGATACCTATTCCAGCGCCTCTGCCAGACAAACCCTCACTGACATCCTCTTTTTTGTTCCTTCACAAGATCTCTGGACCCCTCATATGATCTCTGTGCTCTGTCCTGTCTCCTCCTCTCCCATTAATGGTGGCAACTGCTGGGAAGTACGCATGGACCTATTTGACTCCTCTAGAGTCTTTATTAACATCTATCTAAATGGTACTGTCATGGTGCAAGGCCCTCAGTCTAACCTCCTCCTCTTTAATAGGCAGTTCCCTCACCTCATCAACTTCCTCTCATCTCCAGCTGTCCCCTACTCTCTTCCTCTGGCTACCTTGCCCTCCCCCGCCACCTACTTTGCCCCACTTGAAGCTCCTTCCACACCTCTGCAGGGCATACCTATGATCGGTATCCCTGCCCAGAAGGTCTTTAAGTCTGGCAACCTTCTCCATCTCACCACACTAAATTCTCGCTCGGCCGTTAAACACTCGTCTAACATCTGTCACCTCCTAGAAGAACTCGACCTTGATGTCCTCAGTCTCACCAAGACATGATTCACAGCCAGCTCTATCAGGAGTTTTGACACTCTCCTCCCCGACGGCTACAAGATCCTCTCAGCTCCCAGATCCAATCGGCCTGGAGGGGGTGTAGCCCTTATCTTCCCTGAGTGGATCCCTGCCTCCCTCATTCCCACTCAAGCTTACTCCTCGTTTGAATGCCTAGTCTGCAGGCTCTCTCTCTCTCCGAGCCACTCGCTTACTGTTGCTACTCTCTACCGGCCCCCTGGTTAAATCACCTATTTTCTTTCTGAGTGGGCTGATCTCTCCTCTTCCCTCTTGGACTCAACCACTCAACTTCTCCTCCATGGTGACCTCAACATTCATCTTGATTCTACCTGTCCCTCAACTTCACTCTTTCGCAACCTCTATAATTCACTCTCCCTCTCAATCCTTCCCTCCGGCCCGACTCACTTGGCTGGCCACACACTTACAGGGTAATTCATAGAAATTTGCACAAAAATGGCGCACGCGGCTGGCGCACAGTGTCCCCGTGCGATACACTGCGCCAGCCCCGTGCGAAAAAATCCTTTCCATCGCACAGCGTATTCATGGATTTCAGCCTCCGAAACCAGCCGTGGCGCAGAGTGGCGCAGCGACCCTGCAGCAGCGCCAGTTACGCCCCCAAGAACGCCCTCGCGCAAGGAAAAGCCTTCAAAATCCCCAAATCATCGCAAAGGCCTGCGCTAACCCTGGACCAGTTCACAGGGCTGCCAAACAGCAAACGCCAAGTGGGGAACGTGTATTTCAGTGGTTCGTGGGAAGTTCCACACGCGATTGTCCTGGGTATGTGTACATCAGGGGTGCGTGGGAAGTAACACACGCAATTCTATCAGGGCACGTGTATTCCAGGGGTGCGCGGGAAGTATCACACGCAAAAACAGCAGGGTATGTGTATTCCAGGGGTGCGCGGGAAGTATCACACGCAAAAGCAGCAGGGTATGTGTATTTCAGGGGTGCGCGGGAAGTATCACACGCAAAGGCAGCAGGGTACGTGTATTTCAGGGGTGCAAAGGAAGTATCACACGCGATTCCATCAGGGTACGTGTATTCCAGGGGTGCGCGGGAAGTATCACACGCAAAAGCAGCAGGGTACGTGTATTTCAGCGGTGCGCAGGAAGTATCACACGCGATTCCATCAGGGTACGTGTATTCCAGGGGTGCACGGGGAGCACCACACGTGAATTGCACGTGTGGGTCCTCCCAGGTGTTCCCTCTACACCCTCCACGGCCCCTGCAGGTGGCCCACACCACAAGGCCCTACCCTGCACATGTCCCGCAGGCACCCCATCCACCATGGCCATGCCCCCCAGCCAACCCACATGTCACCTTGCACTACTGCCCACCAACGCATGTCCCCCTGCACCCCCAGCCACCAGGGGCACCCTCCACCAGGCCCCCACTCATGTCTCCCACCACCCCCACACCCCAGCATCCAGGGGCACCCTCCACCAGGCCCCCACTCATGTCCCCTATCACCCCCACCCCCCAGCAGTGCAGGGGCAGCCTCCACCAGGCCCCCACTCATGTCTCCCACCACCCCCACCCCCCAGCAGTGCAGGGGCAGCCTCCACCAGGCCCCCACTCATGTTTACCATCACCCCCACCCCCAGCAGTGCAGGGGACCCTCCACCAGGCCTGCACTCATGTCTCCCACCAACCCTACCCCCCAGCAGTGCAGGAGCAGTCTCCACCAGGCCCCCACTCGTGTCCAACTCATGTCTACCACCACCCCACCCCCCATCCACCATGGGCAGCCTCCACCAGGCCCCCACTCATGTCTACCACCACCCCACCCCCCAGCCACCAGGGGCACCCTCCACCAGGCCCCCACTCATGTCTACCATCACCCCCACCCCCCAGCCACCAGGGGCACCCTCCACCAGGCCCCCACTCATGTCTCCCACCACCCCCACCCCCCAGCATCCAGGGGCACCCTCCACCAGGCCCCCGCTCATGTCTACCATCACCCCCACCCCCCAGCAGTGCAGGGGCAGCCTCCACCAGGCCCCCACTCATGTCTACCATCACCCCCACCCCCAGCAGTGCAGGGGCACCCTCCACCAGGCCCCCACTCATGTCTACCATCACCCCACCCCCCAGCCACCAGGGGCACCCTCCACCAGGCAGCCACTCATGTCTCCCACCACCCCCACCCCCCAGCAGTGCAGGGGCAGCCTCCACCAGGCCCCCACTCATGTCTACTATCGCCCCCACCCCCCAGCAGTGCAGGGGCACCCTCCACCAGGCCCCCACTCATGTCTACCATCACCCCCACCCCCAGCAGTGCAGGGGCAGCCCTCCACCAGACCCCCACTCATGTCTACCATCACCCCCACCCCCCAGCAGTGCAGGGGAACCCTCCACCAGGCCCCCACTCATGTCTACCATCACCCCCACCCCGCAGCCACCAGGGGCACCCTCCACCAGGCCCCCATTCATGTCTCCCACCACCCCCACACCCCAGCATCCAGGGGCACCCTCCACCAGGCCCCCACTCATGTCTCCCACAACCCCCACCCCCCAGCAGTGCAGGGGCAGCCTCCACCAGGCCCCTGCTCATGTCTCCCACCACCCCCACCCCCCAGCCACCAGGGGCACCCTCCACCAGGCCCCCACTCATGTCTACCACCACCCCCACCCCCCAGCAGTGCAGGGGCACCCTCCACCAGGCCCCCACTCATGTCTACCATCACCCCCACCCCTCAGCAGTGCAGGGGCAGCCTCCACCAGGCCCCCACTCATGTCCAACTCATGTCTACCACCACCCCCACCCCCTAGCCACCAGGGGCAGCCTCCACCAGGCCCCCACACATGTCTACCAACACCCCCAGCCACCAGGGGCACCCTCTACCAGGCCCCCACTCATGTATACCATCACCCCCACCCCCCCAGCCACCAGGGGCACCCTCCACCAGGCCCCCACTCATGTCTCCCACCACCCCCACCCCCCAGCATCCAGGGGCACCCTCCACCAGGCCCCCACTCATGTCCCCTATCACCCCCACCCCGAGCAGTGCAGGGGCAGCCTCCACCAGGCCCCCACTCATGTCTACCATCATCCCCACCCCCCAGCAGTGCAGGGGCACCCTCCACCAGGCCCCCACTCATGTCTACCATCACCCCCATCCCTCAGCAGTGCAGGGGCAGCCTCCACCAGGCCCCACTCATGTCTACCATCACCCCCACCCCCCAGCAGTGCAGGGGCATCCTCCACCAGGCCCTCACTCATGTCTACCATCACCCCCACCCCCCAGCCACCAGGGGCACCCTCCACCAGGCCCCCACTCATGTCTCCCACCACCCCCACCCTCCAGCATCCAGGGGAACCCTCTACCAGGCCCCCACTCATGTCCCCCATCACCCCCACACCCCAGCAGTGCAGGGGCAGCCTCCACCAGGCCCCCACTCATGTCTACCACAAACCCCACCCCCAGCAGTGCAGGGGCACCCTCCACCAGGCCCCCACTCATGTCTACCACCAACCCCACCCCCAGCAGTGCAGGGGCAGCCTCCACCAGGCCCCACTCATGTCTACCATCACCCCCACCCCCCAGCAGTGCAGGGGCATCCTCCACCAGGCCCCCACTCATGTCTACCATCACCCCCACCCCCCAGCATCCAGGGGCACCCTCCACCAGGCCCCCACTCATGTCTCCCACCACCCCCACCCTCCAGCATCCAGAGGAACCCTCTACCAGGCCCCCACTCATGTCCCCTATCACCCCCACACCCCAGCAGTGCAGGGGCAGCCTCCACCAGGCCCCCACTCATGTCTACCACCAACCCCACCCCCAGCAGTGCAGGGGCATCCTCCACCAGGCCCCCACTCATGTCTACCATCACCCCCACCCCCCAGCAGTGCAGGGGCAGCCCCCACCAGGCCCCCACTCATGTCCCCTATCACCCCCACCCCCAAGCAGTGCAGGGGCACCCTCCACCAGGCCCCCACTCATGTCTACCATCACCCCCACCCCCCAGCCACCAGGGGCACCCTCCACCAGGCCCCCACTCATGTCTCCCACCACCCCACCACCCAGCAGTGCAGGGGCAGCCTCCACCAGGCCCCCACTCATGTCTCCCACCACCCCCACACCCCAGCATCCAGGGGCACCCTCCACCAGGCCCCCACTCATGTCCC
The DNA here is from genome assembly GCF_040938575.1 of Ambystoma mexicanum. Lineage (NCBI taxonomy): Eukaryota > Metazoa > Chordata > Amphibia > Caudata > Ambystomatidae > Ambystoma > Ambystoma mexicanum. The sequence continues at coordinate 588,551,591 of NC_090933.1, forward strand.
CTATCGCCCCCACCCCCCAGCAGTGCAGGGGCAGCCTCCACCAGGACCACACTCATGTCTCCCACCACCCCCACCCCCCAGCAGTGCAGGGGCAGCCTCCACCAGGCCCCTAGTCATGTCTACCATCACCCCCAACCCCAGCAGTGCAGGGGCACCCTCCACCAGGCCCCCGCTCATGTCTCCCACCACCCCCACCCCCCAGCCACCAGGGGCACCCTCCACCAGGCCCCCACTCATGTCTACCACCACCCCCACCCCCCAGCAGTGCAGGGGCACCCTCCACCAGGCCCCCACTCATGTCTACAATCACCCCCACCCCTCAGCAGTGCAGGGGCAGCCTCCACCAGGCCCCCACTCATGTCCAACTCATGTCTACCACCACCCCCACCCCCTAGCCACCAGGGGCAGCCTCCACCAGGCCCCCACTCATGTCTACCACCACCCCCAGCCACCAGGGGCACCCTCCACCAGGCCCCCACTCATGTCTCCCACCACCCCAACCCCCCAGCATCCAGGGGCACCCTCCACCAGGCCCCCACTCATGTCCCCTATCACCCCCACCCCGAGCAGTGCAGGGGCAGCCTCCACCAGGCCCCCACTCATGTCTACCATCATCCCCACCCCCCAGCAGTGCAGGGGCACCCTCCACCAGGCCCCCACTCATGTCTACCATCACCCCCATCCCTCAGCAGTGCAGGGGCAGCCTCCACCAGGCCCCACTCATGTCTACCATCACCCCCACCCCCCAGCCACCAGGGGCACCCTCCACCAGGCCCCCACTCATGTCTCCCACCACCCCCACCCTCCAGCATCCAGGGGAACCCTCTACCAGGTCTCCACTCATGTCCCCTATCAACCCCACACCCCAGCAGTGCAGGGGCAGCCTCCACCAGGCCCCCACTCATGTCTACCACCAACCCCACCCCCAGCAGTGCAGGGGCACCCTCCACCAGGCCCCCACTCATGTCTACCATCACCCCCACCCCCCCAGCAGTGCAGGGGCAGCCTCCACCACGCCCCCACTCATGTCCCCTATCACCCCCACCCCCCAGCAGTGCAGGGGCACCCTCCACCAGGCCCCCACTCATGTCTAACATCATCCCCACCCCCCAGCAGTGCAGGGGCACCCTCCACCAGGCCCCCACTCATGTCTACCATCACCCCCATCCCTCAGCAGTGATGGGGCAGCCTCCACCAGGCCCCACTCATGTCTACCATCAACCCGACCCCCCAGCAGTGCAGGGGCATCCTCCACCAGGCCCCCACTCATGTCTACCATCACCCCCACCTCCCAGCCACCAGGGGCACCCTCTACCAGGCCCCCACTCATGTCTCCCACCACCCCCACCCTCCAGCATCCAGGGGAACCCTCTACCAGGCCCCCACTCATGTCCCCTATCACCCCCACACCCCAGCAGTGCAGGGGCAGCCTCCACCAGGCCCCCACTCATGTCTACCACCAACCCCACCCCCAGCAGTGCAGGGGCACCCTCCACCAGGCCCCCACTCATGTCTACCATCACCCCCACCCCCCAGCAGTGCAGGGGCAGCCTCCACCAGGCCCCCACTCATGTCCCCTATCACCCCCACCCCCCAGCAGTGCAGGGGCAGCCTCCACCAGGCCCCCACTCATGTCTACCACCAACCCCACCCCCAGCAGTGCAGGGGCACCCTCCATCAGGCCCCCACTCATGTCTACCATCACCCCCACCCCCCAGCAGTGCAGGGGCAGCCTCCACCAGGCCCCCACTCATGTCCCCTATCACCCCCACCCCCCAGCAGTGCAGGGGCACCCTCCACCAGGCCCCCACTCATGTCTACCATCATCCCCACCCCCCAGCAGTGCAGGGGCACCCTCCACCAGGCCCCCACTCATGTCTACCATCACCCCCATCCCTCAGCAGTGCAGGGGCAGCCTCCACCAGGCCCCACTCATGTCTACCATCACCCCCACCCCCAGCAGTGCAGGGGCATCCTCCACCAGGCCCCCACTCATGTCTACCATCACCCCCACCCCCCAGCCACCAGGGGCACCCTCTACCAGGCCCCCACTCATGTCTCCCACCACCCCCACCCTCCAGCATCCAGGGGAACCCTCTACCAGGCCCCCACTCATGTCCCCTATCACCCCCACACCCCAGCAGTGCAGGGGCAGCCTCCACCAGGCCCCCACTCATGTCTACCATCAACCCCACCCCCAGCAGTGCAGGGGCACCCTCCACCAGGCCCCCACTCATGTCTACCATCACCCCCACCCCCCAGCAGTGCAGGGGCAGCCTCCACCAGGCCCCCACTCATGTCTACCATCACCCCCACCCCCAGCCACCAGGGGCACCCTCCACCAAGCCCCCACTCATGTCTCCCACCACCCCCACCACCCAGCAGTGCAGGGGCAGCCTCCACCAGGCCCCCACTCATGTCTCCCACCACCCCCACACCCCAGCATCCAGGGGCACCCTCCACCAGGCCCCCACTCATGTCTACCACCACCCCACCCCCCAGCCACCAGGGGCACCCTCCACCAGGCCCCCACTCATGTCTACCATCACCCCACCCCCCAGCCACCAGGGGCACCCTCCACCAGGCCCCCACTCATGTCTCCCACCACCCCCACCCCCCAGCATCCAGGGGCACCCTCCACCAGGCCCCCGCTCATGTCTACCATCACCCCCACCCCCCAGCAGTGCTGGGCAGCCTCCACCAGGCCCCCACTCATGTCTACCATCACCCCCACCCCCCAGCCACCAGGGGCACCCTCCACCAGGCCCCCACTCATGTCTCCCACCACCCCCACCCCCCAGCAGTGCAGGGGCAGCCTCCACCAGGCCCCCACTCATGTCTACCATCACCCCCACCCCCCAGCAGTGCAGGGGCAGCCCTCCACCAGGCCCCCTCACCCCCCAGCAGTGCAGAGGCACCCGCCACTAGGCCCCCACTCATGTCTACCATCACCCCCACCCCCCAGCCACCAGGGGCACCCTCCACCAGGCCCCCACTCATGTCTCCCACCACCCCCACCCCCCAGCATCCAGGGGCACCCTCCACCAGGCCCCCACTCATGTCTCCCACCACCCCCACCCCCCAGCAGTGCAGGGGCAGCCTCCACCAGGCCCCCACTCTTGTCTCCCACCACCCCACCCCCCAGCCACCAGGGGCACCCTCCACCAGGCCCCCACTCATGTCTACCACCACCCCCACACCCCAGCAGTGCAGGGGCACCCTCCACCAGGCCCCCACTCATGTCTACCATCACCCCCACCCCTCAGCAGTGCAGGGGAAGCCTCCATCAGGCCCCCACTCATGTCCAACTCATGTCTACCACCACCCCCACCCCCTAGCCACCAGGGGCAGCCTCCACCAGGCCCCCACTCATGTCTACCCCCACCCCCCAGCCACCAGGGGCACCCTCCACCAGGCCCCCACTCATGTCTACCATCACCCCCACCCCCCCAGCCACCAGGGGCACCCTCCACCAGGCCCTCACTCATGTCTCCCACCACCCCCACCCCCCAGCATCCAGGGGCACCCTCCACCAGGCCCCCACTCATGTCCTCTATCACCCCCACCCCCATCAGTGCAGGGGCAGCCTCCACCAGGCCCCCACTCATGTCTACCATCACCTCCACCCCCCAGCAGTGCAGGGGCACCCTCCACCAGGCCCCCACTCATGTCTACCATCACCCCCACCCCCCAGCAGTGCAGGGGCAGCCTCCACCAGGCCCCATTCATGTCTACCATCACCCCCACCCCCGAGCCACCAGGGGCACCCTCCACCAGGCCCTCACTCATGTCTCCCACCACCCCCACCCCCCAGCATCCAGGGGCACCCTCTACCAGGCCCCCGCTCATGTCCCCTATCACCCCCACACCCCAGCAGTGCAGGGGCAGCCTCCACAAGGCCCCCACTCATGTCTACCACCACCCCCACCCCCCAGCAGTGCAGGGGCACCCTCCACCAGGCCCCCACTCATGTCTACCATCACCCACACCCCCCAGCAGTGCAGGGGCAGCCTCCACCAGGCCCCCACTCATGTCCCCTATAACCCCCACCCCCCAGCAGGGCAGGGGCACCCTCCACCAGGCCCCCACTCATGTCTCCCACCACCCAAACCCCCCAGCAGTGCAGGGGCAGCCTCCACCAGGCCCCCACTCATGTCTTCCACCACCCCCACCCCCAGCCACCAGGGGCACCCTCCACCAGGCCCCCACTCATGTCCCCCAGCCAACATGTCACCACAAGCTAGATCCCTGGCCCTTATGGTCAGCCTCCAAATGCCAAACACCCACCTGAGTATTGCATCCACCCACTTAGAAATGGCAAAAACATGATAGAACCCCAATTGCAAGTTTGGAAATGAACACATGTCCCTCACATACACCCAATGGGTGTCAGTGAATGTCAAAACTCATATCATGATATGCATGAAACCAATGAAATTATACTACAAATTGAAGTTTGAAGAAAAAATATGTATTAAACGCAACATAAATTGAATCAAAAATAAACAAACAATAATGGATTTTTTTTTTTTTAAAACCAGCAGGTACGTGAAATAATGCAAAACCACAAATCATAATGCAAAGGAAAGGTGTCCAAAGTCACAGTCCACAAAAGTAAATCCAATGGAAAATTAAAATCGAAAACCATTGCTCCATGGTGAAATCATTAAAAAAAATGAAAATCCAAAAGTCAACTATATACAGATAAACAATCCAGGGTCCATGATCCCAGACGAAGAAATGAAACCTATCGAATAACGCTACCTAAAAAAAAAACTATATACAAAAATGTGGCCCATTGTCCAAAAGGTCCAAAAAAAATGCTAAACCAAAGGAAACCTAACACTAACTACAGAACTATTTACAAGGGCAGCGGGCTAGTCCGACGGCTCACTTCGGGATGTTCCGGGCCAGGGCATCATCGAACTCCTGCTCAATGTCCCGGAGGTGCTCCTCCTCCATGGCCCCGAGGGTCCGCAGGGCCGTCCACATGTTCCCCCCAAACTCCCTGCGGATTGCCTCGAGGCAACCGGCCCGCATCAGGGCCCTTCGCATGGAGTTCTCCGCCCTGACCATCGTGAGCTGTGCCTCTTCTGCCCGCTGCCGCTCCGCATCTATGGCATGGCCCAACCGCTGCCACACGGAAGACACTTCCCATCCTGGGTCCTCCTGCCCTCCGGCCGATGCCTGCCCCTCCGATGTCGAAGGCCCCGAGCCATCATGGCTCCGACCACGTTGCTGCTGCTGCTGCGCCTCTGCCCGTGCACTGCCTCCTGCTGCCTGCACATCCTCCAATGGCTGGGGTGCAGTCGTTGATGTGGCCACCCCTGCTGGACGTCCGACTCCCGACTGTGGCAGGGATGCCTCCTCCACCAGCCTGGCCGCACCGTCAGAGGCAGCTCCACAGGGCACCAGGTGACTGATCGGTGGGAAGATGGCACGGAGGGCGACTGGCGCATAGGGGGTTCAGTTGAGGAGGGGGTCTGAGCAAGCCCCATCAAACGGAGGAATCCGGCCTGGGTGACCTGTCCCAGTAGGCCGACGCGGTCAACAAGGCATTCGTGATGACATGCAGTCTCCTCATGAAAAGACTGCAGGTCACCTCGCATGGCCCGTTGACGCAACGCCACACCAGTCAGGACAGGCTCAACCCGGACCCGGATAGCCACGTCCGCAGGCAGAGGAAGGCCAGTTGTCGTGAGCTCATCCCCTGCAAGAAAACGGGTCTGGACGTAGGCATCCCTGCTGGTGCAAGATGATGCAGTGACATGATCAGGGACAGGATTGCACACAGGCACCTCCGCGGCAACCGGTGCTGCCTCCTGTCCCTGGTCCTGCACTGCACCACTAGCACCAGTGGAATCCCCACCTCCAGACTCTGTTGCTTGCACGGCCTCCTCCTCCACCAAACCCCCCACCAACCTGGATGACTCCGTGCCATCTTCCCCCGTTGGGCCCTGTGGGGTCCCAACTGCCCCTTCTGCTGCCGAGGAGTCCAACTCCGACCTCTGCCTCTTGGACCTCCCCCTGGCAGCTGCGGCCTGGGACGCGGCACCGGACTCCTCACTCCCCGACGAGATCACAACCTGGGAGGGGAGCCGGGCCTTGCGTCTCCGGCTGGCGGTGCGATCCCCGCCGCTGTGCTCCACAGCACCTTCTCCGCCCTCTTCATCATTTGACGCTGCAGACAAGGAGAAATAAAACACAGGCATCAGGGCACTGTACAATGGACACATACACACATGACAGTTGCACATGAGTGGCATTGGCAAACCTCAGACATTGCATCACAATTGGCAACACACATGTCATTTCTACATGCACACATGAGCCATACCACAGCCACATCGCAACTGCCAGCACCATCCATACACATACAACAGCATGAGCAGGCAAAGGTGAGCCAGACATCACATGCAACACAGGGAGTGCACTACACATGCACGCACACCACCACACTTGCATGCATGTGTACACCTCAGCCAACTGTCGCAGGCTTCCGATGGGCATCCATGTCACATCTGGCAATCAGGCTTCCACATCCCGCTGTCACATGCATCCATTTTGCATCACTGTTGCACCCTTGTCAAGTACACACACATGCACATGTACACAGTGCTGATACATGCAGCTGAAAACAGCATACATGCGTGACATCACGAACGTGCCTACTTACATACACATTCATCCAAACATGTGTGCCCACACAACTGCATTTGGCATGGAAGCCTACACACACAAGCACCATCCATGTCTCACACATGACATCGCTCGCATGTGTTAGCCTCACGGCCCTGTACACCCCCACCCATACTTGGCCTCATACAAACAGATGTGAAACCGGCACACTACTGGCACATCACCACACGCACAGCTTACGATCATGATGCATGTACACTTACCGCTCAACTCCAGACGGGTCTGCCTCTCAAGGACCTGGACGTGGAGCGCTGGGAATATGCGTTCCAGGACCCTCATCTGATCTTCCGACAAGTGGCCCTGGCGCCCCTTAGCATCCACTGCCTTCAAGAGGCGCCGGGCCTTGTTCAGGGTCCTGGACCTGAAGTCCTCCCAGTGCTTCTTGACATGTTGGAAGTCGCGGACTGCCACCCCCTTCACGTTGATGGCAGTCACGATGTCCGTCCAGATCCGAGTCCGTCCTTCCTTGTCGGCGCGCATCCTTCCGTAGAGGGCATCATACTGCCTCAGGACTTGCTCCACCAGGACACCAACTTCCCTGGCACTGAAGCTGGTGCCCCTCTGCCTCTCTGGCCAGGGGTTGTCAGTGGTGCCAGATGTTGCAGTGCCCGACATGACAACCCCAGAGGCAGGAGTGGGTGGGCAACTGGGTCCTGGGGCTGGGCTGTGGAGCGATGGAATCCCAGTCGGGAGTCTTCGGTTCCAGCAGGGGTGGTCACAGCAACAGCACCCCTGGCTGATGTGCAGGCAGCAAATGGCAGGGCACGTGGGCAGCACGCAGTCAGGCAGCAGCAGATGGCAGGTGGGAGCGTGCTCGGGGCTCTGGGGGGCAGTAAATTGGCTTTCAGGGCAGGAGCGTGGTCTTCCGTATGCTTACGCGTGGGCTGCTTGATACGGTGTGATTTGGCACGTGAAAAGTCATGCACGTCTGCGTGTAATTCGAGGAAAGGCCCTAGGCGCGTAAGCACGTCTGCACGCATACGCGATTTCATTGGCCCAAAGGCCCCCATGCGCAGCTATGATGTCACGCGCATGGCCGTAGAGAATGGCGCGTGTAAAAAAAAAGATACACGTCCGAGTGTCAAAGCGTGTAATTGGTGGAAATGGCCTCATCGCGTATGCGCGTCTGTGACGTGTGTATAAAAGGTACGTGTAGAACGCCATTTCCTTGTACGTGCTTTTCGTGGAGAGCGAGTGGGTGAAATCTGTACTTCTTGTCGGTTCACACGCGATTTACTTCACGGCGTTTCCAGTTCGTACTCCCTGTTACCTCTGACAGCTTTTTCTCTTTTCCTCTTTTTCATGGGCCAGTTTCCTCAAACAGCTTCCCTACTACTGTTGTCCTGTCTCCTCAGACAGCGTACAATTCTTCTTTTGGCGGGGGTGTTGCCAACGCGCACACGCGCATATTTTTCACGCTTTTGTTCCTGGGGGACGGTGAGTCGCGCACATATCTAACATCTGTGCTTGCCCCGTGTGTCGCGTACCCCTTCAGAGGTCATTCTAGGCTGCGTGTGACACGCATACGTTCATTCTTGTGTTCCTGGGTGCCACAGCGTAGTGCAGGTTTATTTTTCCACGCACATGGTCTAGGAGGGGTTGCGTGCACCTTACTTCCCTTTTTTGGGGTGCCTGTGCGTTGCGTGACCCGTCATCTTTCCCCAGGGGTGACATACAGTCTTGCTAGAGCACTAGGGTACGATTACCATCTGGTACCCAACCCCTTTGACCCCCAATTGCCCAGGACAATAGTTCACATCAACTCCCATATGCACAATAACATCAGTGCCATGGCTGGGAGGCGAACAAGTCGTAAGGGTGGCAAAGGTGGCCGAGCCCCAAGTGGTGGCTGTGGTGGATCCGGTAGGGGACGTGGCCGTGACTTGCAGGGTGCCCCTAGCCCCCCATGTGTGGAGGAGCAGTCAGGGACACCCATGCCCCCCCCTGGTTGAGGTTAACGTGGCTGACACCATCCATGCTCAGCCCTTGTTGGACCAGCCCACTGTGGAACCAGACCTGGCACAGGGTGACTCCATGGCTGACTTCCAGGTCAGCAGGTCTAGGCCACGTGCGCCGGTGAACGTTGGTGTCATCAGGCCACGTGGAGCAGGGGCAGATAGGTCATCTGCTGCCCCACGTAGGCAGGCTGGGGAGGCTGCAGGGGCAGCTGCGGCTCCATCCACCCCACCTCTCACACACCCAGCCAGGACAGTGTCGGTCCAAGTCCATCATGCTGACATTCCCCCTGACAACATCACACTTGAGCTAATGCCTGCACCAACTCCCATGCTGAGTGTGCAATCCCACACTCCTAGTACAGAGTCCACCGGGGCTCCTGCCCCTAGTGTCCAGAGCGGCGTAGGACACTCAGGATCCCCACCACCTTCCAAGCGGAAGAGGAAGAGTGCTCGTCCAGTAGAGGCTGATGCCCCAGACACGGCTACACAGTCCGGCCGTCAAGGAAGCCCAGCTTCAATGAGGCCGAACTGAATGCACTTGTAGAGTATGTGTCCGCACATGACCGCGAAATGGTGATTGTTTCAGGATCCAAGACCACACCTGCACAACGTCAGGCACACTGGCAGACCATTGCGGACATCATAAGTGACCTTGGCATCGTGAGGCGCACACCTACTGAATGCTACAAGCGCTGGAATGACCTGAAGCGCAGGGCAAAGAATAAGCTGGCCTCAAGTCATGCCGCAACTCTAGTGACTGGAGGTGGGTCTCCAGCAGAGGACATAGAACTCACTCCACATGAGCAGGTTTCTGGGACCTACGTCACGGAGGAACAGATCCAAGGCGTGGGAGAACTGGCAGATTACGTGGCATTGTCCAGTGAGTGCACATGCATGTGTGTGTCATCTGTGTGCATGGTGTGTGTGGGAGGGCTTCTGTTTGGATGCCAGGTGAGGGTGTGTGTGCCTGAGTGGTTTGGGTCACCCATGTGCCTCATCCTATACATTCTGCGCACCAGCATTTGGGTATAGCAGCATCCCTTCTGCCAAGATTAGACATCCAGCCCAACACCATGCCAGTTGCCCTTAAAGTGTCATCTTGCCACAACATTGCTGCTTATTTACCTCTGTTTATTCAGGCAGATTGTTTGCATACCACCACTTTTACTCAGGATTTCTCAGTCCTATTGTCACATGTCTGACATGGCTATGGTACAGTGGACTGGCTTTGTTTCCTGTACATGATTTGTTTAGACATGTCCCTGTGCTATACGACCATTTTGGACTGGCAGCTCCAGGTTAAACATTTGAACCATTTCAATGAAAAAATCAATTTCATGAGCAAACTGGACTGAATGAACAATTGGTGACCTCCTCTCCCTCTTCACTTTATGGCTAGGGTACATGCCATCTGTGTGATGGCATGTGTATTTGACCTGCCAATCACTGGCCAATGTGTGATGCCACTGCTAGGCAGCATTCAGCAAATGTGTTCATCTTCCATCTTGGTGTCATCAATGTGTGCCATCTGCCTACCCTTCACACGCAGTGACGGTGCATGCATGGGAGGGTTTTAATCATGTGGGACATGCGTCAATCAAGTTCTGTTTCTGTAGCATCTCAGCCCTAATTGTGGGCCATAGTGCTAATGCCTGTTTCCATTTGTTTTCTTTTATGTCTTTGCAGGGGGTGACGCACTGGATACTGCTGGGGTTGTGGAGATGGTGCAGACCCAGGAGGGGTCTGAGGGCCGACCGACCACCAGTTAGGGACGTGGTGTGGTGGTGGGTGAGAACCCACAACTGCTGCAGGTCGTGCTCTCAAGGGGTGTCTCTGGCTGCACCTCCCCCGAGCTGTATTCAGGTGTCGATTCGGATGATGAGACCTATGTGCCGTCGCAGGTAGGGATTCTGTTCTGTCCGACACACCTGCACCAGGGTTAGAACCCTCAATGGGGATGTCAGTGTTGGCAGGTACGCCTTTGGTGGTTACGGATGCAGGGTCACACTCCGCGACATCTGATCCTGTTCCTGGGCCAGCAGATCAGAGGGGGAATGCAGTCCTGCAGCCTCAGGCAGTGCCGGCACAGCAAGGCGCAGTTCGCCTTGCCCCAGACAGGTGTGGTGCCCGCCGACGTGGTGGCCGTCCGCCACCTGGCAATACCGAATGGGAGCAATCCATATACGGTATGGCAACCCAACAGGCAGCATCATCAGAGATGATGGCTCAGGCCATGGATAGGGTGGCCACTTCCATTGTCCCCCCCGAAAGGCTGATGGAGCGACTACAGCAGGCAACAGACTGCATCTGCGAGTCACACAGGGAGGACATGTTGGCGTCCGACAGGGACAGGCGGGCAGCACTGTCGACTCTGCAGGAAGCCATTTCCATAGAGTCCCAGGGCCACAGGGAAGCCCTGAGGGTGGAACTCCTTCACCTCAGGACGACTCTTGTTGAGCTTGAGGCTTCAACAAGCAGAAGGACGGAACAGCAGCTGGAGCGTCTCACACGTACGCTCTCAGCTGAGATGCAGGCAACTAGGGCAGAGGTCCGGGCATCCTGTGAGTTGTTGCATGGGGACCTCCGCACAATTATACTCCAGAACGAGACCTACCACACCCGCATGCTTGCTGCCATGGAGGAACAGACTAGTGCTTTGCGTGGGCTGCCTCCCATAGTGCCACCACCTCCTGATGCAGCTGCAGAGGGTGAGGAGAGCGACAGCAGTAATTCTCCCACAATAGGGTAGCCGTGTAGGCCATGAGCCCAAAGAGGTGTTTTTTTCGCAAGATCCACACAGGTGGGTTTTGGTGTGCACCCTGTCCTCGGACCTCCTGGGTGGCCTACCCCCCCCCCCCCCCCTCCGGGCCATTAATGGCCATTTTTTTTTTTTTTTTTTTTTTTTGGGACAGCCTTGTGTGGCTCCCGTGGGCATACGCTGCATTGTGGCTGGACACATGCAGGCTTGTCATGAATTTGGTTCAGCTGCTTGGGATTTTGTGACACACACCCCTCCTGCTTCCTGTTTCCATGGGCTTGCAAAGGGTGTGCCCAAGTGACATTGACGTACATGGTGACATTGGACTCCCATTCGATGTGTGGGCAGTCTGTAGTCAATACTGTGTATACATTCATAATGCATATTGTTGTTGTATTGTACACTGCATGGTGTATTGATATGTGCCTCTGCATCCATCTCATCCTCCGAAATGCAGGTCCATTTCTCATGTCTTCACAAGGCGGTCCACCTTGGAACTGGAGTCCATGTTGTAAGCACTGCACCTACACTCTTGCGTGCCGCTAACACTGTATACTTGGAAGTGTTCGAAGTGCTGGCATCATCAGGTAGTGAGGCTAGCACATTTTTAAGTCTGTAATGTCATGTTTAAGGTAGGTTGGAGGTTGTGTAGGTGATTGGTATTCTTGGTAAGTATTTGGTAATGTGGGTTGTAGGTCCTGCATTACTGTGAGCATTTCATGTTTGGCCATGTTTCCATTAGGGACACTGTAGCTGGTGACACTTGGGGCATGTTGTGGGGATTCATTTGTTTGCTCTCACATTGCATGACATGCCATGGTGTGTTGTGTGGCCGTGCCGGGGAGGGTTTGGGTGACATGGCACTGTTTTCATGTAGTATTTTGCAAGTGGGTATTCATTTCTGCAGCATGGAAGTGTGTCTTTTGATGACACTGCATTGGTGGTGTTTGTGTAGGTAAGGATGCACACATTGTGACACTTCCACATGAACAATCTCAGGCTGCTATGGTTCTGACAGTTGACTGTCCCTTTGTTGGTCATAATTGTCAGGTCGAGTCATCATTGCTTATCAGATGGTATGTGCCAGGGCTGTGTGCACTCCACAGGGGTGTGATTTCTATGTGAAGTAATTAGCCACCAGCTGCGTACGGGCTGCCTCACCCCGTGCCCTCTCCCCTCCCAGGCGCAGCAGGCGTGCATGTGGTTGGGGATGTGGGGGCACCACCATGTCCACAGCCAGGCCCCGACGTGTTGCAACATTGTGCAGGACACATGCTGCCACTATGATCCTGCACACTACTGGGGGCGCATATAACAGCTGCCCGCCAGAACGGTCAAGGGAGTGAAAGCGTGAATTGAGCACTCCGAATGTGCGCTCCACTATGCAATATGGGCTGTGTTGTATATTACCTCGGGAGGCGTGATGGGGTTCCGAATTGGCATCATCATGTGGGTGCTCAGAGGGTAGGCACTGTCCCCTGGTGAGGAGGTGATGGGCATCATTAGTGGGGTAGTGACATAACTCTGCATCTGACATGCATGCATGTGCAGTGGCATTCAAACTCACCAAGCAGCCATGTATCGCCATTCCGTCCAGCTTCTAGGTCCCGGCTTAGGGGAGACATTCGGTAAATGAAGCTGTCGTGGGTGGACCCTGGATAGTTGGCATATACTGAGGTGATGATTCCCTTGGCATTACATACTACCTGCACATTGATGGAATGCTAGTGCTTGCGGTTCCTATAGATGTGCTCAGATGCCCTGGGGGGACGTAGTGCCACATGGGTACAGTCAATGGCACCTAGCACTTTGGGGAATTGTGCCACATCGTAGAAATCGAGGGCGGCAGCCTGCCTTTCTGCAGGCGTCCTGGGCAGGTATATGTGCCTACGGACTGATGGGCGTGCAGTGATGATGTTCAAGACGTGGTGTAGGAAGCGTGACTGCGTGGCCTGTGACACCGCACCCACTATGGCACTTGTCTGCTGAAATGATCCAGTGGCCAAGAAGTGCAGTACATTGAGGACCTTCTCCAGGGGGCTGAGTGCTTGGGAGCACAGGGTGGGTGATGTAAGGTCATCCTCCCACTCACTGACCAGGTCCAGTATTATGTGTGGTGGAAACCTGTACCTCCCATACACCTGGTCATCAGGCATCCCAAAAAGGCTGGTTCTGGGAGTGAAAATTCGGGCCCTCACTATCCTCCTCCTCCTCCTTTGGTAACCCACAGCCACTGCTGCTAGGAACGGTATATTCATCCTGGCGTCTGAGCTTGGTGTTGTTTGCGCGTACTTTTATGCTGCGCTGGTCAACGTACGCCTGCTTCATGCTGGCGTACGTGTTTCAGGATTGGACCATTTCTTTTTCGGCGCGTCTTAGGCGAACGTGTGAATCTTCCCGCCCACCCCAGGAATACACGTAACACGCTCTCCCAGGCTCAGTCGCGAGTGAATATTCCCGCCCACCCCTGGAATACACGTACCCCACTCTCACAGGACCAGTCGCGTGTGGAAGTTCACGCGCACCCCGAAATACATGTACCCAGGGCAATCGCGTGTGGAACTTCCCGCGACCCCATAAAACACATAGCCTGCTGGTATCCCGTGTGGAAGTTCACGCGGACCCATAATACACGTACCCTGATGGTATCGCATGGGAGACTACCCGCGCACCCCAGGGATACAAGTACCCAGGCAAATCGCACGGCTGGGGGGTGGGGGTGCAGGGGGACATGAGTGGGGGCCTGGTGGAGGGTGCCCCTGGTGGCTGGGGGGTGGGGGTGATGGTAGACATGAGTGGGGGCCTGGTGGAGGGTGCCCCTGGATGCTGGGGGGTGGGGGTGGTGGGAGACATGAGTGGGGGCCTGGTGGAGGGTGCCCCTGGTGGCTGGGGGGTGGGGGTGATGGTAGACATGAGTGGGGGCCTGGTGGAGGGTGCCCCTGGATTCTGGGGGGTGGGGGTGGTGGGAGACATGAGTGGGGGCCTGGTGGAGGGTGCCCCTGCACTGCTGGGGGGTGGGGGTGATGGTAGACATGAGTTGGACATGAGTGGGGGCCTGGTGGAGGGTGCCCCTGGATGATGGGGTGTGGGGGTGGTGGTAGACATGAGTGGGGGCCAGGTGGAGGCTGCCCCTGCACTGCTGGGGGGTGGGGTGATGGTAGACATGAGTGGGGGCCTGGTGGAGGGTGCCCCTGCACTGCTGGGGCATGGGGGTGGTGGGAGAAATGAGTGGGGGCCTGGTGGAGGGTGCCCCTGGTGGCTGGGGGGTGGGGGTGGTGGGAGACATGAGTGGGGGCCTGGTGAAGGGTGCCCTGCACTGCTGGGGGGTGGGGTGATGGTAGACATGAGTGGGGGCCTGGTGGAGGGTGCCCCTGCACTGCTGGGGGGTGGGGGTGGTGTGAGACATGAGTGGGGGCCTGGTGGAGGCTGCTCCTGCACTGCTGGGGGGTGGGGGTGGTGAGTGACATGAGTGGGAGCCTGGTGGAGGGTGCCCCTGGATGCTGGGGGGTGGGGGTGGTGGGGGACATGAGTGGGGGCCTGGTGGAGGCTGCTCCTGCACTGCTGGGGGGTGGGGGTGATGGTAGACATGAGTGGGGGCCTTGTTGAGGGTGCCCCTGGTGGCTGGGGGGTGGGGGTGGTGGGAGACATGAGTTGGACATCAGTGGGGGCCTGGTGGAGGATGCCCCTGCACTGCTGGGGGGTGGGGGTGGTGGTAGACATGAGTGGGGGCCTGGTGGAGGCTGCCCCTGCACTGCTGGGAGGTGGGGGGGTGGGAGACATGAGTGGGGGCCTGGTGGAGGGTGCCCCTGGTGTCTGGGGGGTGGGGGTGGTGGGAGACATGAGTGGGGGTCTGGTGGAGGGTGCCCCTGTACTGCTGGGGGGTGGGGGTGGTGGTAGACATGAGCGGGGGCCTGGTGGAGGCTGCCCCTGCACTGCTGGGAGGGTGGGGGTGCAGGGAGACATGAGTGGGGGCCTGGTGGAGGGTGCCTCTGGATGCTGGGGGGTGGGGGTGGTGGTAGACATGTGTGGGGGCCTGGTGGAGGGTGCCCTGCACTGCTGGGGGTGGGGGTGGTGGTAGACATGTTGGGGGCCTGGTGGAGGGTGCCCCTGGATGCTGGGGGGTGGGGGTGCTGGGAGACATGTGTTGGTGATCAGTAGTGCAAGGTGACATGTGGGTTGGCTGGTGGGCATGGCCATGGTGGATGGGTTGCCTGTGGGACATGATCAGGGGTGCAGGGTAGTCCTCTGTGGTGTGGGCTGCCTGCAGGGGCCGTGGAGGGTGTAGAGGGAACACCTGGGAGGACCCACACGGCCAAATCACGTGTAGCATTCCCCGGCACCACTGAAATACACGTACCCTGCTGAAATCACGTGTGAATCTTCCCGCGCACCTCGGAATACACGTACCCAGGCCAATTGCGTGTGGAACTTCCCGCGCACCCGAAGTACACGTACCCAGGACAATCGCGTGTGGAACTTCCCGCGCACCCCGAAGTACACGTACCCAGGCCAATCGCGTGTGGAACTTCCCTCGCACCCCGAAGTACACGTACCCAGGCCAATCTCGTGTGGAACTTCCCGCGCACCCCAAAGTACACATACCCAGGCCAATCGCGTGTGGAACTTCCCGCACACCCCGTAACACACGTAGGCAGGCTAATCGCGTGTGGAACTTCCCGCGCACCCCATAGTACACGTACCCAGGCTAATCGCGTGTGGAACTTCCCGCGCACCCTGAAGTACACGTACGCATGCCAATCGCGTGTGGAACTTCCCGTGCACCCCGAAAAACACACGTACCCAGGCTAATCGCGTGTGGAACTTCCTGCGCACCCAGGAACACACGCACACGCTATTTTTCACACAGCGGGTGTCCGTGTTTGTCGGTACCACTTTGCACCTCATTTATCCTAGAGGGCCACTGTATGGACCATTCATCATGGCTGTATATGGGTGCTTTTTGTTAGCGCACATTTTGGCGCACATTTTTTTCAGGCGCAGTGGCGCTACCGCCTGCTTTCTTGTGGCGTTCTTGTTTGGCCCTGTGCACGTCTTTGACCGTGCGCTGGTTTGCCCTATTCGATTCCATGAATACGGGTTGTAGGCGAGCGTGTGGGCGTTCCGCGCACTTGCCTCCTGTACTTCCCCCGTGACGCCCATATTTTCACGTGTTGTTCCCCATTCCGAGTGTTACGCCCCGTGTTCCGCCTACTTTTGTGATGTGCGCCGCGCTTTGCGCGATTTCGCAGTGGCCGTGGCGCACGCTGTTGGATGACCTGTGCGCCGGCGTGCGCGGCGCACATTTTTAGCTCACATCCAATGTTTTTCTCGCGCACGGACTTCCATGAATCCATGTGCGCTGGTTTCCCTGCGATTTTCGCAATTGCACTGCGATTTTCGCACTTTTACTGCGAATCGCACGTTTTGGCACCTCTGCGCGGGAATTTTCGGTGCACATTAATTCCATGAATCGACCCCTTGATGTCTTGATCTCATCCGGCCTCCCCCTCTCTACCTACCTTACCACTCCTCTCTCCTGTAGTGATCACTGCCTCCTCTCTTCTCATCTCTCCATCTCCTCCCCCAAGCCAAGTCCACTCTTAGATTGCCACCCACCTTCTCAGATATCTGGCCCATGAAGCGTGTGTCAGTCGAGGCCTTTACTGCAACCTTCTCTCCCCCTCTTCCACCCCAGGCTGACTCACACCCTGACACAGCCCTCTCTCGTCTCTACTCCTCTATTTCTGCTACTCTTGATAGTCTTGCCCCCGTCATGAGGATCCGTTTGAAGTCCAAAGCCAAGTGCAATTCTTGGTTGACTTTGACCAAGCTACACTTAAACTGAAGTGTAGGGTGGCGGAAAGGAAATGGAGGGCTTCTTGCTCATCCTCTGACAAACTGGCCTGCCACCTGCTCCAAAGGCAATACTGACTTGCTGTCCACACTAAGAAGAGAGTCCACATACAAGCCTGCGTCTCTGCGGCATCTAACAACTCAGCCAAACTTTTCAAAATCTGCAAGGAGCTGGCCACCCTGCTGCAGTCTCAACCCCTCCCCTCTCCTCCCAGGATCTTTGCAATGCCCTTTCCTCTCACTTTATCTCTAAAACCCAGGACATCCTATCCACCCTCTCCTCCGCTCCCCCTCCTCCTCCTACTCCTTCTCGGCCTGCTTGCCCCCATCAGCTACCCCTCATCCCCCTTTCTCCTCCTTTCCTCTTTTCTCCCTTAATGAGATATCTAGACAAGTTTGATCTATGAAAACCTCATCCAAACAGGTCCATCCCTGTTCCTCTAAAACCATTAAGAACCACATTGACACCCTTGTGCCGGCCCTTGCTGATTCCTGCAACCTCTCCTTTGCCTCTGGCTCTTTCCCCACCCCACTTAAACACTCCCTTGTGCATCTTCTCCTCAAGAAATCCACTGCTGATCTGTCATGACCGGCAAACTACCGCCCACTTTCCATTACTCCCTTTTTGGGCAAGCTCATGGAAAGGCTGGCCATCTCTCATCTTAAATCTCCATTCCTACTTTGTTGGCTGCCTCCATGACCATCAATCTGGCTTCAGAGCTGCCAGAAGTACGGAAACTGCTCTCCTGAACATCCGTGAAAAACTGCTCTCCAACCTCGATTCTAACATTCCCTCTGTCCTCATCCTACTTGACTTCTCCTCTGTGTTTGACACAATCAACCATACCACCCTGCTCAACTGTCTTCGTGACAACCTCGGTATCACTGATCAGGCTCTGGCCTGGCTGACCTCTTTTCTCTCTGATCGACCCTCCCAGGTACAACTTGGGTCCTTCCTATCTTCTATCTCCCTCTCCACATGTGGTGTCCACCAGGGGTCTATCCTCTCGCCCTGGCTTTTCAGCCAATACCTGGCAACTCTCGTTTACTGCATCTCAATGTTCTGCTCAAATTTCCAGTGCTATGCTGACGACACCCAACTAATTTTCAGGCTTCCTTCAGCCTCCTCCTCTCGTTCCCTCATCTCCGATTGTCTAATCGCCATTCAAAATTGGTGTGCCGCAAATGATCTATGTCTAAATGGCAACAAGACTGAGATCCTTGTTATTGGTACACCATCTCCATCCTTTCGTCTCACTCTCTGGCCGGCCTCACTTGGCCCTCCTCCCACCCCCACTTGCGCAGCTAAGAACCTTGGAGTTATCTTTGACTCAATACTTTCCTTTTCCGCACACATCTCTGATGTCTCCAAAAAATCTAACTTTTTACTTCACCTCCTTAGAGGTACTCTGCATTTCCTCTCCTTCCCTCAAAAGCTCACTGTCTCCCAAGCTCTGGTTCTTTCCAGACTGGATTATTGTAACAGCCTCTTTCTAAATCTACCTGCCTCTACTTTCCGCCAACTACAACTAATCCAGAACAGGACTGCAAGACTTGTCCTTGGCTTCAAGCCCTGGGATCGTATCACTCCAGCCTTGAAATCCCTTCATTGGCTCCCAGTAGATGCAAGGATTAAATGTAAAACCCTTTGCATTGTCCACAAGGCTTTCTGGGGCCTGGGTCCAAATTACCTTTGGCTATCCCTCCATAAATACCTCCCCTGTGGAGCCCTTCACTGCGCTACTTCTAACTCCCTCAGGGTTAGTCATTTTGCAAAAAAACAAGTTGGGGGTAGATCCCTGTCTTTGGCTGGTGCCTCCCTTTGGCACAGCCTCCCGTCAACCTTGAAACTTGAGGAAAAACATCTTCGGTACCGGAAACATCTCAAGACCTTCCTGTTTGCCTCTACCTTTGCCCTCCTTTTCCCCTGTTGATCTGTTTCTTCTCATGGCATTGTGCACCTGGCCACCCTCTGTTCTTTCGGGCCCAGGTACCTGCTCAGCCTGCCACTCTCCTACACTGCCTCCAGGCCACCATCTGCACTACGGTTCTGTATCTGTACCCATACAGTCCCCCTCCCACGTTTCTTCTGCACTTATCAGATATATGTTTCTGACTAACTTTCACCTGTCACTTGCTGGCTGCACGACAATCGTTTAAAGCCCTCATTTATTATTTTTTCTATTTAATATTTATTTATGTCTTCTCTCCTCTGCTTCGCACTTTCCACTCCCCCTTTTCCTTGAACTTTTCCGCCATTTTCCTTTCCCATGCACTTGCGCTTTCTTAAATGTCACTGGGCCTAGTAAGATTGCTGTTTTTTCTGTTTTCTCTCCCTTGTTCCCCTCCCTTTTTGCCTGGCCGCGCTCTGAAACACTTGTGCACGATATAAATAAAATATCATTTCATTTCATTCAAAAAAAATAATTTTACAAAACATATTCCACTGTATTGTACTTCGCATTCTTATCAAAACAGCAAGAAATTCATGCTCGACCCTTAAATATTACAGCAGAAGACTAATCCTGCAAGCTCTCATTGACAGCGCAATTCTCCTCAAAAGAAAATTGTTTATATTAATTTTAACCAGAATGAAACCACTAACAAAATTAATCAGTAAACTACAAAATGTACTTCTGAACATTTGCAGTGTCAACATAGATACCTGTGTGAACTTCTGTGAAGGTGAATGGATTCACCCAAGCAGCACAGAACCATATTTCAATGAAGAGGCTTTTAAACAAGAACTGAAAAAAATAATTGCTATACATTGTAATGGTTAAGGGTAGGAAATGCTAGAAAACACCATTATGGCACAAGAAACCCTTATTGAAAAAATGTCCCCAACAAACTTGCAATCAATGGTTCCTTCCACCCAACCAATCGTCCAGTCCACAAATTGCCCTGCAGCTCATTGTGTATCATACAGAAATAATCCTTCAAATCTTTTCAACAATTCCTCAATCAGAATGTAAAAGTAAAAGACAAAATTAGAATAAAAACGTTACAAACCATGGACTCCTGTCCAGTGCGCAATTACACTGGACTGCAAGGACATTCATTAGCCTGCATTTCAGGACCTGCTTGCAAAAGCACCTTACACCACTACAAAATGTTAGCAACATACCATTCCACTATACAGAATCTTCTCCAGAGACTCTACTGTGCAAAAAGTCCTGCTTTACAACTGCAACATTTTAATAACATTCTCCTAAGGTATTCTGCCTTTCCTCATTTTTCCCCAAAAGCTCACTGTCTCCAGAGCTCTGGTCTTCTGGAACAGCCAAAGAAGGCCTTCAACGAACAAACCACATGCAAAATAAATCTTTTGGAAGTGAAGATGACTTAGAAAATTCAGTACCTTTAGAGAACATTAGCAAAAACCTTACAAACGCCAATCTTCTAATAAACACATACAAAAAAGAAATAGCAAAGTTTAACAGCACATCTGCTGAAGTACCAAACCAAGTATGTGTGTGTGTTGTCGCAGAACCTTTTATAAAAAGAGCACACAAATTGTAGATATGACTTACAAAATAGAAGACAATGAGGAATCCCAATGATTCCAATTAGCGCTATATCTTATAAAAGAAAACAAATACAAAATAAGTGACCCCTTAGTACTTTGCATATACTTCAATCCAAAGCTTGATAAATGCCTTCAAGTGCTATCACTAATAACTTGGAAATATTCCCACTTCCAAAACTGTTCCAACAGCTTAATTTGTATGAGAGCATTATAATTCAAACAGTACACCCATTTCAATCTATAATATGCCTTCAAACCTAAACAGCCAAATTGCTGACTTCTGAATTACTAAAAGGCATTTGTGGCAAAGTAGTTTATTTGCTGTTAGATCTTAAAGAAAATGTAGAAACTCTAGGAGTGCAACAGCCAGTAGATCAATCTTTGATTATCCTAGCTAATGGTGTACCGACAAAAGACAAACATATTTGGCAACAACCAACTTAAACAAAGTTAGAAAAGACCTACAATGGCTAAAAGAAAACAATGACTACTACAAAGATATTAATGTAGAACAGAACGTAAAGGAAACAACCCAAATAATTCAGGATTCATCACCAACTGGCCAATTTGAACTTGTAGATCTTATTACGGCATCCAATATTTAGGACCAGTATAAAATTCACCCACTACACTCCAAAGACACCATAGACGATGCATTAGAAACATCAAATTCGTCAAGCCAAAGGATCTCCAATCAGCATATGAAGAAAAGTGTACAAGCACAAGCCTTTCCTCTACTCTTTCCTACAGGAAAAGGGGTAAGCTATGATGAAAGATTCACACAAATAACACCATCAGAATACCGCTATTTACAAATGCATTCTGAAGACCCCAGATTCAGGCAAAATGTTAAATACATATTTCACCACCTGTTCGAAAGTGAACTAGCAACTCTATGTTACGGTAGTTGCACACACATTGAAAACAGGCTCCAATTTTTTAAACATGTCTGCTAACCAACTACTTCAAAAACATAAGACAAAGATGAAGTTTTGCAGTCAAGTATCACAAATCTCTTGTCAAACATGCATGGTATAAAAGAATACTGGTTCCGACGTCACGCTGTTGTACGGTGTATGCTAAGGAGCCTTGATCCACCCACATGGTTTGTTACTTTAAGTTGTGCAGAACATGCATGGGATGACTTGTCATTGACCTCTTGTGGATGCAGACAAAGATGTAAAATATATTGCAGACAATTCCACTGCTGTTGCAAGATATGTCACAGCCTACATAACCAAAGCTGAGAAAACAGTGCTAAAAGACCTCTGGGATGACATGTCATCTGACAAAACTCTGTCACAAAAATTGTACAGCTTTGTCTTAAAAATGCTCTCTCATAGAGAATGTGAACATTACGAAGCTGCAGACCGTTTAACAGGCACAGCCTGATATGGCAAATCTGAACACATAGTCTGGCTGAGCTTTGGTCCAGCTGTATCTAGAAAAAGAATGCTAAAATCCTACCAAGCCATAGAAACAATAGCCAAAAAGTATCCCAACAGCCAGTACATTTTAAAACACGATTTATTAGACACATACTACCCAAACAGAAGTACTGCTTTCGAAAACCTGTTCCTGTACCACATACCACAAAATTTCTCCCACGAATATAATGCTAAACCAGATGAAAAATATGGAAAATACATGGTCTCAGCTTGTGAAGGGAGTCTTGTCAAACTAACCAAACCCAGCATAATTAATCAAACAAAGTTATCATTTAAAACTCCTCAACATAGAGAACTTTATTATGTGGCCCTACTGCAACTTTTTAAACTATGGAGAAAAGAAAGAAGAGGATTTATTAGGCAACCATGACTCATTTGAAGCTGCATTAAATGCAAATTAATTCAGTATAACAAATGTCAATTTCAAGCAATAGAAAAACATGTTGGACAATTAACTCCAACAAGACAAAGAAATTCAAGCACAAATAAATGAAGACTTTCCTGATGGCAGTCAACCTTCTGGTACAGGAATCAAAGAACCACTTAGAGAGCCACTCATAGTAAATGAAGCAGAATTAGCCATGACTGAAGTAGATAACACTATCTATCAATATGAGCAATCAGAAGAAAACTTGGCAGTTCTGAAATTGCAGCTAAATTATGAGCAACGTACCATTTTTTTCTAGAAGTAACTTAAGAAATTGAACATGATTTGAAGCATGAAAGTAAACCTTGCATCTGTCAAAATTATACACCTCTACTCCTCTATGTAAGTGGTGAAACTGGTTCTGGAAAAACATTTTTAATAACAATCATCAGCAAATTCCTACAAAAGTTAACAAACAACAACCTTTCAGCTGTTGTAACAGCCACCACAGGTTTAGCTTCCTAAAACATAGGAGGTGGTACTTACACCGACTACTGCTCCTTCCAGTAGAACACTAAAACAAATTAGAGTACTACAAACTATCAACAGAAGCTGCTACTGAAGTACACAGAATTCTGAAACAAATGCAAATGCTCCTAATAAATGAGGTAAGCATGCTTTCCAACACAATGGGCCTCATTACGACCGTGGCGGTCCGGAAATAACGGTGGCGGTAAACCCGCCGCCACCGTTGTTTCCGGACTGCCTGATCCCGACCCCTGCAGGCGGGAGGTGATGTTCCCGCCAGGTCTGACCTGGCGGGTTTAACACCGCCCGCCTGCAGGCGGACGAGGAAACACCGGCAGCATTACAAGATGCTGCCGGTGTTTCCATGATCCTGATTCCCATTGAGTCCCATAGGACTCAATGGGAATGGGGATTTACACCATTCCGCCTCCGTGATTCCTGGAAAACAGGGGTTGTGATGCCCCGGTAATTCCGGGAATCACGGAGGCGGAATGGTAATACGAGTCCGGCGTTAACCAGGCGGTTTTACCGCCTCGGTTAACGCCGGACTCGTAATGAGGCCCAATGTTGGCTTTCATTCACCTCAGATTACAGGAAGTCCTTAAAAGGACTACAAAGAACTCTTTGGAGGAAAACACATTATTGTTTTTGGAGATCTCCTACAATTAACACTATTGAACGGTGAACCTATTTTTAAAACCTTAGGACACAAACAATGCTGCAACACACTTGGCAGCATAGGAAATGTAAATCTCTGGCAACACTTTCAATACAGAGAACTAACTCAAAACATGTGTCAGTCTGCAGACCTCACCTATGCTGAAATTTTAAAAAGCATTAAGACTGGTATTCTTCCTAAAGATGCACAATCTATCTTAAATAGTAGTCTCATCCATTAGTACATGGTGATGACACATCTGCTCTTGATCTCATAGAACAATGAGCACAAAAAATGTAGAATGTATGTCCTTGATACCAACCATAGCAAGCTGTATGCAATTCAATGAGACAATGTTAAAAAAGGAAATGTAACCAATAGTGCATATTAGCTAGACCTAGACAGACAAACTGGAAGTGCAGGGCATTACACTCCCTATGTGTCAACAAGCAACAGCATGACAAAATAGCTTAGAAAAATGGATTTCAACACTTCTGGTTTGAAGAAAATGTTAATGTTGTGTTTAAACTGCAGTGTAATTCTGAAAAGTAACCTTGATGTGAAGCAAGGTTTGGTCAATGGAGCAATTGGTACAGTTGTTGGCTTCCAGACGTATCTACATGACAACAACATTCAGTTTGTCAGCATACACTTTGATAAACTTTCAGAAGATAAAAGGAGAGGATGCTCAACCACACAATTCATTCTTTTCAAAGACAGTTATGTGCACAGAGAGCAATTCCCTCTGTCTCTTGCATATGCAGTCACTATTCATAAATTGCAAGGTCTAACACTAGATCACGCATTGATTGACATTGTCAGCACAGTCTTTAAAGAAGGTATGAGTTATGTAGCACTTTCACGTCTACTTACACTCGAAGGACTATTTCTAGTCAATGTTGATGCAAACAAAGTCAAGGTTGACATTCCTTGCATCGTACAGTTCAACAGACTATGTGCACTCTACACACCCCATCTCGATATGTACCCTATTCCTGAAAAGGGTCATGTTTTTAGAAGAAAATGAATGCAACTGAACTTATAAAGAGTACCACCAAAGAAGCTAAAAACAAAAGCTACTCCTTCAAGTAGTACAACCACAACACTATCTAGTGCAAATGCAAGTGCACATCCATCAGCAGACATGAAGATAAATATTTCTTCTAAAAAAACAAATGGAGGTCCAGCAAATGACACAGAGACAGAACTATCTGGTCCCTTTACATTTTTCAACACAACTGCTGTAAATTGCTAAGCAAATGTAGCAATCTATCTTCTGTTCCAATTGCCACCAATTGTTCAAAACATTTATGTGTACGGCTCAGAACAGTTGTGTTTACAAATGCTTGTGCTTCATAGAAATGCCACAAATAATCCTGACAACACTTACAGTTTCTCAGAAATAAGGCAGGAATTGGACTATTGTGCAGGAATGGTAAAATTCACCATACACACACAGGAAGATCCACAAGAATTTCTAAATTACTTGCTGCAAGTACTGAAAACCAAAAACATACCTATAAATGACATCTTCCAGAATTCATACATGTGGAAACATATGTGCACTCTCTGCAACCATGTTGCACAAGAGCACATCCCTATTAAATGATTTGTGTATGTATCGATACCAAATTGTGAAACCCATCCATGTCATCACCTGGTGCAAAATGCAAATCATGCCATATTATGCATTGTTTGCAATCCAGACATTCATTTCACCTTACACAAACTCACACATAGCCAATATGTAATACTAATGATTTTAAGGTAAAACACAGATGGTACCAACAACAACTACAAGCTTACTAGCTTTACATATACCGGCAAGTATCTCTTGGCAATAAAACCTTCACAACAGTAGGCATAATCTACCACACTGGTGCCACAACCACTGCAGGTCACTATACTGCATGCATTAAAAAAAATATGTCATTGGTTTGAATGCAACAACGCTTCGATTACTCTAAAACAGAGATTACCAGCAAATCTAACAAATGCCTACTTAATATTCCTTAAACCTAACTGTAGTCACTGACCTGTGAATCTATAAACAGTTAAATTCACATAAATGTAGTACATTTATATATGCTGTATATATTTGTTCACCAATGACCCAATGATTATGCAAACAGAAACAACAACTGTGTACAACACACAGTAATGTTGTTTTAACCATAGTTCTTAGAATGTACTGATTATGATGGTCTACAAAGTTTAGTCACTAACCTGTAGAACTATCAATAGTTAGAATGTGCCAACTGGTATCTAACTGCAGCCATACTACTCCAATGCTACCTTTGAATAGCAAAATAGTTAGAATACACCAACAGGTATTGAACTGCTTCAAAAAATACCCTTCATAACTATAAAACTATCAACAAATAGAATATGCCAATTGGTATCTAACTGGATCTATAATACGGCAATGCTACTTTTGAATAGCACAATAGTTAATATAGATCTAACTACTTCAAAAAACACCCTTCACAACTATAAAACTATCAACAGTTAGAACACGCCCACTGTTATCTAACTACATGCATAGTACTGCAATGCTGTTTTTTACAATGGAAAACAGTTTCAATACACCAACAGATACAAATATAGTATGTTTGTGTTAATGCTGTATAGAATTTTTTCCCAATCACCCAAAGATTATGCAAAAAGAAACAACAGGTGTGCACAACACACGATAATGTTGTTTAAAACAAAGCACTTAGAATGCACTGATTAAGAGGGCCTACAAAGTTTAGTCACTGACCTGTAGAACTATAACTACTAACTGGTATCTAACTTCATCCATAGTACTGCAATGCTACTTTTGAATAGCAAAATAGTTTTAATATACCAACAGAAATTGAACTGCTTCAAAACATACCCTTCAAAACTGGTAAAACTATCAACAGTTAGAATAAGCCAACTGGTATCTAACTGCACCCAAAATACTGCAATGTTACTTTTCAATAGAAAAATAGTTAGACTACATCAACAGGAATCAAACTGCTGCAAAACATACCCTTCCGAACTGTAAAACTATCAACAGTTAGAATATGCCAACTGGTATCTAACTGCAGCCATACTACTGCAATGCTACTTTTGAATAGCAACATAGTAAGAATAAACCAACAGGTATCAATAGATAGAATATGCCAACTGGTATTTAACTACATCTATAGTACTGCAATGCTCCTTTTGAAATAGAAAACAGTTTCAATATGTCAAGAGATATCTAAGTACTTCAAAAATTCCTTTAAAAAAAAGAAAACAGTTCCCTAGCACTTTTTTCAAAAAGCAAAACACTCACAATACACCAACAGTTATCGAGGTTCGTCAAGGATACCCTTCATTTCACATTATTGCAAATACAGCATTATTATTGTTCCTACTGGAATGCTGCTTGTAACAACAAATACACTTATTTGTGCACCTTAAACATTCCCTTAAGTACTGCACACTTCAAACAAACATACTTTGACACATAACGTCAAATAAATGTAGTAGTTTTTTTTTTTTAATCCTGTATGGATTTTTTTCCCAATGATTATGCAAACAAAAATGGTAACTGTTCAAAACACACAGTAATGTTGTTTCAGACATAGTACTTGAGAATGAGGGTGTAAAAAGCACATGAATATGTGAGCTTGTATGCAATGCGCCATTGTGAACTATCCTACCTAACATATTATGCTATGTTTTTTTTCACAGAAAAAGAAGAAAGGATTTCTCCTGTATTACCATGTACAACAAACTCAACCTGTACCCCCAATGGTACAGCAATCATAAGTACCATTTGCACTTCAATTGTATTGTGCACCATATTGCAAATACTATACACTGCCCACGCACTATGTATAATTACTATACACATATTATTATAATGGTTGTTTCCAATGACCGGATTCCATTTCTGTACTCATATTGTTACAATGGTTGTGGCCAGTGGCCAGATTCTTGGGTGCATGGCCATATTTTTCTGTGGCGGTTGTGGCCAGTGCCTTGATTCTTGGGTGCATGGCCTATGGCCTATGGCCATGCACCAAAGAATCTGGCCACTGGCCACAACCACAACACCACAACTTGCCCTGACCTTTCCAATTCAAATGGCATATGCGGACATTGAAATAGACAGCCAATCCTATTTTTCACCTATGCAAATATCCCAATATCATCTATATTCCACTCTCTTACCCTGACCAAGCCCTCTTGCTGTCACCAAATAACACCAAATGTGTTTCTAAAACTGTCCACCCAAGCCATCTTTCAGTCACCAAATAACCCAAGCTGTCTGCCCAAACCCTCTTTCAGTAACTAAATAACCCCTAATGTGTTTCTCAAGCTGCCCGGCCAGGAGTCTGTCCGCGGACTACCGCGGTGTCCGCATACTGCCGCACCACCGGTACACTGTTCTTAGACCTAAACAAAGAGCCCCATATCATATTTATTTCTCTCCCCACCCTTCCCAGCCCCTATTTCCAACACCAAATGACCCAAAATATATTTTCCTGCCTTTTTCCCCACTGTGCTGTCCGCGGCCAGTTGCAGCTGTGCACAGATTCAACATGGTGGGTGTTTCAGAAAATATGATGCCCCTCACGTTTTTCACCATCCAATCAGCGGGCGCCTCTGATGTCTGCAGACATCACGTAGGCCCCTGGGCCAATTGATGCCTGTCCACAGAGTGAACAGGGAAGTGAGTCTGCTAAACAAACCCAGATATCACACATTTTTTTAACCTACTTTTGGCCCATTTTAAAGAAAACTACTGGAGGGATTTACACCATATGTTAAAAAGCATGTTTTCGGGACCAAGTCGCTGTGCCTGCCACCAATTTGGTGAAAGTCCAGCCAGCAGTTTGGGCTGTAGAAGTGAGCACATTTTATTTTCCTTTGTATCGATAGAAAAAAACAGAACTTTTGGGACCCCCTTACAACTTTGCCCCCCCCCGCCTTGATGAAACCTCACCAAACTTGCTAAAAAGATGCAGACGGGGCCATATACTTTTCTTTGCAAAGTTTGGTATGGATTCGAGTAGAGAGAGCAAAGGTATAATCCGCCCAAAAAGTGCTCTTCCTGTGAGTTGAGCAACTTTACCATAACTACAGGGCCAATACCGCAGGCCCTGTAATAAAAGGGAAAGGTGTGGATATGGGTGTTTGTCTGTTTGAAATGTTCATCATACTTCCTAACCTACTACACACCTAACATGTGGCATGTGGGTAGTTTCCATGGTGTAGACAACGTAGAAAGTATAGAATATATATTATTCTAATTATTATTTTTTTAAAGCATTTTTAAGTGGTCTGCATTGCTTGGTTATGTGTGTGTGGCTGTTCTGAATGTTTAACATACTTCCCAACATGCTACAAACCTGAGACTTGGCATATTGGTAGGTTCCATAGTGTAGACCATATAAAAGGTATAACATATAAATATACCTTTGTCTAATGTTTCTATTTATTGTAGTAGGTTTTACCATGCAAAGCACGGGTACATCTGCTAGTGATTCATACATCTTTCTTTTATACTTCTTTTGTTGGGTTTTAATTTAAAGGTTTGCTTGCCAATGTCGCCCAGCAAGATCTACTAAAGACACACATTGAAACTAAGACTGGGTCTGTCAAATGAACAGTATAGGTATTGACAGATCTACAAGGACTTTGTCGAGATAAATATACAGAAAATGAATCCTATTATAGATTATTTGCATATGTGCTGGTTACTTTGAAAACCCAATTGAATTTGAATTTGTGATGGCTTCATCAGGTTAGCTCAATGTGAAATATCCATGCAGTACATGATGCAAATAAAAATGTATGCATTTTATAAAAGTAATCATGCATTGGGATGATGCATAAATAGCTGCAGGGATACATGGGGCCAAGGCACAGAGGTTGTGTTGTGCACGTTTGGGGTGTAAATCTTAATTGGCTAGGAAAGTGGGGTTAAGTATTTATCTTCATGCTGGACAGGCCTACATAATCGCATACCCCTTATGGATAGCACACAGCTTCGAGACGTAAATAAAAGAAGTTTCCGCACACAATTCAAAATTGGCCTATGGCCCACTCCTAGATTACCGTCAAGCTCAAACATCGGCCTCTGCAAATGCTTGTCTAATTGATGCCAGAAGCTTTCTTAAATGTTGCTTATCGCAGGGAGGTTGCTAGGTCTGGAAAAGACCCGGGGCTACGCTGATGTCGGAACTGTTGAGACTGGGGGCTAGCTAGTCTTTTGGCTGTACTTCCTGAGATTCTATCCGGGGCTACAACCAAAAGATCAGGGCTATAGCCCCCTTAGCCCCCCCTAGCAACGCCCCTGTGCTTATGTATGGTCTCTCTTGAAGCATCACTGTGTGGTCCCACTAGTACTCCTCCGTTACTGCATCCCACCCCAAAATTCACATTGCTGCACTAATCAGTTGTGGTTTAAATGTCCTTCTGCCCACTTCTCTGGTTTATTTGTGTGTGTATGTGTGTCAATGTTCAATCACAGAGACAATTATGTTTGTTTTTTTTTACTTCATGATTTGTCTTAACTTGAGTTCATGTTCTTTTAATTGCTTGAAACGCAAATTGTTGGCCATCATGATTAAACTGCTACATCATAGATCATTTTTGCTCAGCAAAATCAGTTTTCTCAGCCAGATTCACAAAGCACAGGTAGATTATTGTTCCATGCCCAGATTGCTGCAGATAGATTGTCCACAATAATTGATGCATTCATGTTACACACCTAGATTAATTTTTGCTAAATCGTGTTAAAATATTGCATGACAGAATTGTAACAGTTATACACATTTTAATCAAAAAGAAAAACACTCACAATACACCAACAGTTATCGAGGTTCGTCAAGGATACCCTTCATTTCACATTATTGCAAATACAGCATTATTATTGTTCCTACTGGAATGCTGCTTGTAACAACAAATACACTTATTTGTGCACCTTAAACATTCCCTTAAGTACTGCACACTTCAAACAAACATACTTTGACACATAACGTCAAATAAATGTAGTAGTTTTTTTTTTTAATCCTGTATGGATTTTTTTCCCAATGATTATGCAAACAAAAATGGTAACTGTTCAAAACACACAGTAATGTTGTTTCAGACATAGTACTTGAGAATGAGGGTGTAAAAAGCACATGAATATGTGAGCTTGTATGCAATGCGCCATTGTGAACTATCCTACCTAACATATTATGCTATGTTTTTTTTCACAGAAAAAGAAGAAAGGATTTCTCCTGTATTACCATGTACAACAAACTCAACCTGTACCCCCAATGGTACAGCAATCATAAGTACCATTTGCACTTCAATTGTATTGTGCACCATATTGCAAATACTATACACTGCCCACGCACTATGTATAATTACTATACACATATTATTATAATGGTTGTTTCCAATGACCGGATTCCATTTCTGTACTCATATTGTTACAATGGTTGTGGCCAGTGGCCAGATTCTTGGGTGCATGGCCATATTTTTCTGTGGCGGTTGTGGCCAGTGCCTTGATTCTTGGGTGCATGGCCTATGGCCTATGGCCATGCACCAAAGAATCTGGCCACTGGCCACAACCACAACACCACAACTTGCCCTGACCTTTCCAATTCAAATGGCATATGCGGACATTGAAATAGACAGCCAATCCTATTTTTCACCTATGCAAATATCCCAATATCATCTATATTCCACTCTCTTACCCTGACCAAGCCCTCTTGCTGTCACCAAATAACACCAAATGTGTTTCTAAAACTGTCCACCCAAGCCATCTTTCAGTCACCAAATAACCTAAGCTGTCTGCCCAAACCCTCTTTCAGTAACTAAATAACCCCTAATGTGTTTCTCAAGCTGCCCGGCCAGGAGTCTGTCCGCGGACTACCGCGGTGTCCGCATACTGCCGCACCACCGGTACACTGTTCTTAGACCTAAACAAAGAGCCCCATATCATATTTATTTCTCTCCCCACCCTTCCCAGCCCCTATTTCCAACACCAAATGACCCAAAATATATTTTCCTGCCTTTTTCCCCACTGTGCTGTCCGCGGCCAGTTGCAGCTGTGCACAGATTCAACATGGTGGGTGTTTCAGAAAATATGATGCCCCTCACGTTTTTCACCATCCAATCAGCGGGCGCCTCTGATGTCTGCAGACATCACGTAGGCCCCTGGGCCAATTGATGCCTGTCCACAGAGTGAACAGGGAAGTGAGTCTGCTAAACAAACCCAGATATCACACATTTTTTTAACCTACTTTTGGCCCATTTTAAAGAAAACTACTGGAGGGATTTACACCATATGTTAAAAAGCATGTTTTCGGGACCAAGTCGCTGTGCCTGCCACCAATTTGGTGAAAGTCCAGCCAGCAGTTTGGGCTGTAGAAGTGAGCACATTTTATTTTCCTTTGTATCGATAGAAAAAAACAGAACTTTTGGGACCCCCTTACAACTTTGCCCCCCCCCGCCTTGATGAAACCTCACCAAACTTGCTAAAAAGATGCAGACGGGGCCATATACTTTTCTTTGCAAAGTTTGGTATGGATTCGAGTAGAGAGAGCAAAGGTATAATCCGCCCAAAAAGTGCTCTTCCTGTGAGTTGAGCAACTTTACCATAACTACAGGGCCAATACCGCAGGCCCTGTAATAAAAGGGAAAGGTGTGGATATGGGTGTTTGTCTGTTTGAAATGTTCATCATACTTCCTAACCTACTACACACCTAACATGTGGCATGTGGGTAGTTTCCATGGTGTAGACAACGTAGAAAGTATAGAATATACATTATTCTAATTATTATTTTTTTAAAGCATTTTTAAGTGGTCTGCATTGCTTGGTTATGTGTGTGTGGCTGTTCTGAATGTTTAACATACTTCCCAACATGCTACAAACCTGAGACTTGGCATATTGGTAGGTTCCATAGTGTAGACCATATAAAAGGTATAACATATAAATATACCTTTGTCTAATGTTTCTATTTATTGTAGTAGGTTTTACCATGCAAAGCACGGGTACATCTGCTAGTGATTCATACATCTTTCTTTTATACTTCTTTTGTTGGGTTTTAATTTAAAGGTTTGCTTGCCAATGTCGCCCAGCAAGATCTACTAAAGACACACATTGAAACTAAGACTGGGTCTGTCAAATGAACAGTATAGGTATTGACAGATCTACAAGGACTTTGTCGAGATAAATATACAGAAAATGAATCCTATTATAGATTATTTGCATATGTGCTGGTTACTTTGAAAACCCAATTGAATTTGAATTTGTGATGGCTTCATCAGGTTAGCTCAATGTGAAATATCCATGCAGTACATGATGCAAATAAAAATGTATGCATTTTATAAAAGTAATCATGCATTGGGATGATGCATAAATAGCTGCAGGGATACATGGGGCCAAGGCACAGAGGTTGTGTTGTGCACGTTTGGGGTGTAAATCTTAATTGGCTAGGAAAGTGGGGTTAAGTATTTATCTTCATGCTGGACAGGCCTACATAATCGCATACCCCTTATGGATAGCACACAGCTTCGAGACGTAAATAAAAGAAGTTTCCGCACACAATTCAAAATTGGCCTATGGCCCACTCCTAGATTACCGTCAAGCTCAAACATCGGCCTCTGCAAATGCTTGTCTGATTGATGCCAGAAGCTTTCTTAAATGTTGCTTATCGCAGGGAGGTTGCTAGGTCTGGAAAAGACCCGGGGCTACGCTGATGTCGGAACTGTTGAGACTGGGGGCTAGCTAGTCTTTTGGCTGTACTTCCTGAGATTCTATCCGGGGCTACAACCAAAAGATCAGGGCTATAGCCCCCTTAGCCCCCCCTAGCAACGCCCCTGTGCTTATGTATGGTCTCTCTTGAAGCATCACTGTGTGGTCCCACTAGTACTCCTCCGTTACTGCATCCCACCCCAAAATTCACATTGCTGCACTAATCAGTTGTGGTTTAAATGTCCTTCTGCCCACTTCTCTGGTTTATTTGTGTGTGTATGTGTGTCAATGTTCAATCACAGAGACAATTATGTTTGTTTTTTTTTACTTCATGATTTGTCTTAACTTGAGTTCATGTTCTTTTAATTGCTTGAAACGCAAATTGTTGGCCATCATGATTAAACTGCTACATCATAGATCATTTTTGCTCAGCAAAATCAGTTTTCTCAGCCAGATTCACAAAGCACAGGTAGATTATTGTTCCATGCCCAGATTGCTGCAGATAGATTGTCCACAATAATTGATGCATTCATGTTACACACCTAGATTAATTTTTGCTAAATCGTGTTAAAATATTGCATGACAGAATTGTAACAGTTATACACATTTTAATCAAAAAGAAAAACTGTTGTAGACCAATTTTTGTTGCTCAGCTATATTAATTGACTCTCAGAAAGATTATTTGTTGCAGATACATTCATATTGCAATGCTAAAGTAATTGCTGCTGAGCCACATTAAATGGTGCAAATATATTTACGTTGCAGAGTTAGATTCATCAGATTAATTAATTAGTTTTCAGCCAAATGATTTGGTCTAGATAGACTACGGGTATAGCTATAGTAATTTTGCTCAACTAGATTAATAGTAGCAGATACATTTATGTTACACAACTATCTTAAATTACTTTCGACCAAGCTATTTGGTGCAGATACATTCATGTTGCACTTCTAGAATCATTTTCACTGAAATTAATTGTTGCAGTTGGACTATTATAACACCAACACTAATTTTGCACAGCGAGATTAATTTCTGCAGATACGGTTATGTTACACATCTATATGACATTTCTTTCTGTCAGGCTAATTGCTCCAGATACATTCATGTTGCATGTCTAGATTCATGTTCACTCTGACAGATTTAGTGTTGCGGCTGGACCATTATTACAGCCCCAATTGTAGTCGTTATATGATTTTTTCTTAGCCAGATTAATTGGTGCAGATATTTCATGTTGCACAGCTCTATTAACTGCTATTCAGCCTGATTGTTGCAGCTACACTAATGTTACATCTAGATTACATGTCACTGAGGCAAATTACCTATTTCAGATATATTCATGTTGCACAGCTAGAATCATTCTCACTCATCCAGGTTCATTGTGGCAGGTAGAATTCACCTGTATGACATGTACACATGTCCCCCACATATCATTCTGGACATGGTCAGAGGGTGGGAGGATGAGCTGGCATCACCCATCATATGCTCACATGAAATCCCACCCCTTCTGAAAGTCCTGCTGCTCTACACTGCCATGCCACTGGGCCATTCCAACAGATCAGTACCATTGTAGGGCGTATATTACAGCCCACACAATCTCGGTATCTAAATCAGGTTTGGCGCTCCATCAGTGCATGCATGTACAGTCGCATAAACCTGCCCTGCAGCTTGCTGGAAAGGCAAAGAGAGGCCTGGGACTTCTATGCTGTTGCACAAGTCCCCTAGTTTGTGGTGCCATTAACTGCATGCATGTTGCAATGAACCCACCCAGATATACTTAGCACATCTACTGGAACAGGAAACATCAACGTGCAGGTCATGCGAATATTGACATTATGCATGTGAATGCCAATTATCTAGAACGTACATATGACAGCTACATCCAATGACATTCCCGTATCCATCAAGCCCTGCTATCAGAATCATTTGGCAACATGTGGCTACTTGATAAATATCACCATATAAAGCCCTCACAGGACTAAGCTGCAGTGTTGAATGATGCAGGTTTGCAGAAGACACTGCCCGAAGACACTAGCACATTTGCTACTTCCACGCTTCTGAGCCTATAAAATCCGAGGTTCAGACCCTCTGCAGCAAAGCCCTCGCAGGACAAGGCTGCAGTGTTGAATGACGCAGGTTCTCAGAAGATGCTGCCCGATGACATGTAGCACGTTTGCTACATTCACGCTTCCGGGCCTATAAAATCCGAGGTTCGGACCCTGTTAGGAAAGATTTCTATTCCATGTATAATTTTCCCTCCAGTTGTGTACCCCCAACTTTTTGCTTTGTTTAAACATCATAGTTTGTCTTTGCCAGAGGAGCACAGCCTTCTGCTGCACTCCCCTGGGCTTTTCGCTCACTTTGTTATGGGGAAACTGACATTTCCCTTAGTCCTTGTCAATGTTGCAACAGTGCACTTGAGTCTTCCTGTCATTTCTATAGGCCCTAGATACTCTCAAAGGATTTTTTAGGAGAAGTGCAGATGTGTTTTGGACAGGGCTGGTGGTAGCTTATCTTTTCATGTATTTTTAACTGTTTGCTGCCAGGTAAATCACGGTTACTGCATTTGGCACGGATAGGTGGCCTGGCTCCAAAATGGCCATGCCACGATGTTCTCTCTCCTGTCCTTTGGCCATCTTGCCCCTTCACCTTCCACAGGGCGAGCGGACATGGGTCAGTCCTTATTTGGGCATGCAGTTTCCCACAAAGTGCCAAGCTTTCGTGGGCTCCTTCATGCCCTTTGTGTGCACCCCCAGGATTTGGGCTGGACTGTCTGGTTCCAATACACATCCTGGGTGCCAGAGAGCCTGATGTGCTGTGAATGCCTGGGACCACCATGGTCCACGATTGGTCCATGTATGGTATGCCTGCATGTGAGATTTGCCACTGGGTCCTCGTTGTTTTGGCACAAAGGAGATTTTGGATAAGAGAAGGCTCCATACACCCATGCTATGTCGATCTCTGGAGTTCTCACTGAATGAAGGATAGGATCCAAGTATCCTGAAACTAAGAAGCCGAGTTGAGGAGCTGCTGGTGACCGGCTGGAAGGTTTGGCACCCTGAGCCCGCTGTTGTCCCGCTGGACCCCTCTGCATCTGGTCGTCCTAGGAGGTCTGCAAAGACGCTTCGACCCGTTGGAATAGTGGGACCAACTACTCACGGCACCTTCATCAAAACCTGAAGTTTTGCCTTTTCATCCGCAGATCACCCACAAACCAATGGTCTTGTAGAAAGGTTTAACCAAACCTTAAAAAGCATGATAGTGGCTCTGGAAGAGCCCTAAAGAAGAAAATGGGATCTTCTATTGCCATGCTTACTGTTTGCCTACAGAGAGGTACCTCAGGATGGTGTTGGCTTCAGCCGCTTCGATCTTCTGTTTGGTCACCCTGTGAGGGGACCCTTAGCAAAAGTCAAGGAGGAATGGGAGATGCCCACTCCCCCATCACTACCAACGTAGTAGACTATGTGCTAGGGCTGAGCAAAAGGATGGTACTCCCGATGGGTCTGGCTAGTGAGACACTGAAGGCAGGGCACTCACTGGTGAAACATTGGTATGACCAGAAAGCTGCCCTCATCAATGTCTCCCCAGGTTAGCAAGTTCTGATCATGAATCCTATAAGGCCTATAGAGTTACAGGACAGATGGTCAGGCCCTTACACAGTGGTGGAGTCCCTGGGTGAGGTCAACTATTTAGTGGACCTTGGAAGAGCTGGAAAGGTTCCATAAGTGTTCCATGTAAATACACTGAAGGCTTTAATCCCAAGAGTTGAAATTGCTCCACTGCTGCTGGCTTCAGATGTTGAGGAGTAGGAGTCAGAACCTCTCCCTGACCTGTTCCAGGGCAGTCCTTCAGACAACTCCATTGAGGGTGTCCAAGTGGCCCCTCACCTGACTGCTGATCAATAAGCTAAGGTGAAAAGTTTGCTGAGGCAATTTTCCCCCTTGTTCTCACAGTCTCCTGGTTTGACACCTTGGTGCAAACATGACATTGACACAGGAGACAGTGTACCTACCAAAAGTAGGATATACAGGATGTCAGACAAAGTAAGGTCTTATATTAAGACAGAGGTAAACAAAATGTTGGATCTTGGGGTGATTGAAACCTCCAGTAGTCCTTGGTCCAGCACAGTGGCTTTGGTTCCAAAGGCAGGCACCTCTGAGATGAGGTTCTCTGTGGATTACAGGGCTCTGAATGCTGTCACCAAGACAGATGCACACCCCTTGCCTAGAACAGATGAGCTGGTGGATACTTTGGGTGCTTCCAAGTACCTCAGCACATTTGACCTCACTGCAGGCTATTGGCAAATAGCCCTTGCAGAACATGCCAAGGAGATGACAGCTTTCTCAACACCAGAGGGTCTTTACCAGTTCAGTTGAAGAATGCCCCTGCCACTTTCCAAAGGCTTGTGAATCATGTCCTTAATGGGTTGGAGGAATTCTGTCTTGCATATCTGGATGATATAGCAGTTTTCAATGCCACCTGGGAGGGTCATGTGAAACACTATAGGATTCTGTTGCAGGCTCTTCACAAGGCCCACTTGACCATAAAGGCCAGTAAGTGCCAGATTGGACAAGGTTCCGTGGTCTACCTTGGGCATGAAGTAGGTGGAGAGAGGATACAGCCTCTACCCAGTAAAGTGCAAGCAGTACATGACTGGCCTACCCCCACTACTTAAACCCAAGTGATAGCCTTTTTAGGACTCACTGGGTACTACAGAAACTTCATGGCAGACAATGTCACCATAGCTTCCCCTCTGACTGCTCTCACAACTCCTGAGAAACCCAAGAAGGTAACTTGGTTTGAAGAGTGTGCTAAGACCTTCAAAGGCTTAAAAAATTCCTTGTGCCAGGCCCTGTTCTCAGGGTCCTTGATTACCAAAGACCTTTTTTTGTGCAGACAGATACCTCTGACACTGGGATACAAGCTGTACTATCACAAGTAGATGAGAAGGGTAAGGAACACCCTAGTGGCTTCATTTGTTGCCAGCTTCAGGACCACAGTGGAGAAAGAATGTTTCTCTGTTGTGTGGGCCCTAAGGAAGCTGAGGCCCTACCTCTATGGGACCCTCTTCTTTGTGCACACTGACCATAAGCCCTTAAAGTGGCTGATGAACATGAAGGGAGAGAACCCAAAGTTGCTCAGGTGGTCCATAAGCCTTCAATACTTTGACTTCACTATTGAGCATATGCCAGGTGTCAAACTGAGTAATGCTGATGAGTTGTCCAGAATGTTTAACTGACCTGAACATGAGATTCATCTAGGAGTGGATTAATTCCCCTTGTCCTAGGTCTGAGAGGGGCAAATGTTAGGAAATATTTCCATTCCATGTGTCTTTTTCCCTCCAGTTGTGTACCCCCAACTTTTTGCTTTGTTTAAATACCATAGCCTGAATATGCCAGAGGAGCACAGACTTCTGCTGTACTCCCCTGGGATTTTTGTTCACTTTGTTATGGGGAAACTGACATGCCCTTAAACACAGTCAGTACTGGGAGACTTTGTTTCCCTTAGTCCTTGTCAATGTTGCAACCTTTCTGCAATGTGTTGCACGTGCACAATGTACATTACAGTAGCATGCACTTGGGTCTTCAACTGCTAGTGCAAACTAGTGAACTATTCCCGAACTCTGGAACCTGCTGTGCCCTGATGGGGAGACCCTCCACGAATAGTGTGAACTTATTCTGCATCACCTCACCCAGCTTCCTGAGCTGCTACAGATCCTTCAAGAGACCCCGTTTTGCCCATCTGCATTACCTCGTGCACCAGCATTACAAGTACATTTGAGCAATAGGCTTCACTCTTCTTAGGGATTGGACTGCCTTTCAGTTAGGATTGTGTTTGATGCAGAAGGGACTAAAGACTATTTGCACTGCCTGTTTCCTTACCCTGTTAGGTTGTACCCATTTCGTGCATTAACCCTTTAGACCCCATTGGTCTTGTGCATATATATAGATATATTGATAGGATTGTGTTGGCTTAGAAGTATTACTGTGATTTTATTTGTGTGTTGAAACTGAAAGGCCTTGAAATAAATGTATGTGTATTTTTAATATATATACACCTGACTGTGAGTGATTTGTAAGTGTCTTTTACTCTGTGTGCTCATTGAGGTCTTTCAGTCACCCTCACCCCTTCTGAGACCTAGGGAGTCATTCAAAGTTGGGCGGTAGGGATACCGGGCACCGGTAAGGAGACCGTTGCCGGTAATCCCTTACCGCTCAATTCCAAGGTCCCTTGGCGGGGACCGTAAAGGATGTGTGGTCAGACCACACAAACCGCAATTAGTGGGCCCGGTATTAGCGCCTTCCCCCTTCCCATTGAGCCCTATGGGGGCTCAAATGGGAATGGGGAATGGCTTTTGGAATGGGGACTTACCGGGTCCGCCTAGGGTGGAATATCCTGGTAAATCCCCCCTCCACCAGACCGGACCCGGACAGGATTTTGGAGGCAGCAATGGCGCTAATAGCGCCATGGCTACCTCCAAAGTCGGAATGAGGCCCTTAGTCTTTACCGCCGCCAATGCTACCTTGATTGGTCTGGCTTGTCCAGAAGATGATCCTGTTCCAAGAAACTAGGCTGGCCTCTGAACCTCTGCCCACCAGGTCAGTGTTCAGAAATCCATTTTAACAGTCCCTCTGCAGCAAAGCCCTTGCAGGACAAGGCTGCGGTGTTGAACGATGCAGGTTCACAGGAGATGCTGCCTAACGACATGTAGAATGCCTGCTATGTCCACGCTTCAGAGCCTATACATTCTGAGGTTTGGACCCTCTGCAACAAAGCCCTCGCAGGACAAGGCTGCAGTGTTTAATGACACAGGTGTTTGACAGCGAAGAGGTCTGCGGCATAGACATTGGCCCTCATTAGGACCCTGGCGCTAAGTGTTTAACGGCGCCGTAAAAGGCTGCGGCGCTGTTAAACACTTAGCGCCTTACTACGAGGTCCCTTTGCAGGACCCGACCTGAACGGCTGGTCTAGACCAGCCGTTAAAGTAGGGACCCGCAAAGGGACCTTGGTGCTAAGTACGGTACTGCAATTTGCGGTACCGTACTTAGCGCTTTCCCCACATTGAGCCCTATGGGGCAAAAATGGGAATGGGGAAGGGCCAATGTTCAATGGGGAATTACCGCCCCGCCAACCTTGGAATGGAGTGGTAATTCCCCATTGAACATTGACGGACTTGTTACGATACCGGCACCAACCATGGTGCTAATAGCGCCATGGTTTAGCGCCAGTATCGTAATGAGGGCCAGTGAGCGCGGATGACTCACCCTCCTGTCTATGGCCGCGAGGTAAGAAGTTGTGGGAGTTAGCTTGCTCTGTGCTACTTAGCCCTTCGACTGTGCCTTCTCCCCTGATTTGGTCTCCTCTCACCCCTGCGACTTGCCCCTCTGCCCCCTTGGATGGGTGGGCCACCTTCCTTTTTATTCCTACCTGCGTTGTCCTCTCCCACCCCTCCTAGTTCATCCTCGCCCCTTCCTTCCTCGTTCCCCCCTGTAATTGCTCCCTGCATGGTTCCCCCACAATTCCTGACCGCGTGCTCTCTGCGCCAATTTCATCCTTGCCTGTTCATGTGGTACGTCCTCAGTACGTGTGGTCCCTCGCAATCTTCATCGCGGATGCTTCTGCTCCGCTTCTTCCTTGGTTACACTTGCGTCTGCGCCCCTCAGCCTGTGTGGTCCTTCGCAATCCTAGATCGCGGGTGCTTCCGCGCCCTTCCATCCATGGTTATGCCCACGCCTGCCTCCTCAGCCCGCTTGGTGCCTTGCAATCCTCGATCCTCCCCCTGCCCTTTTTCCCTCCCTCCTGTTGCTACGCTCTGTTGCTCTGTGTTTCTTCTTCTGTGCCCCTTTACTTATTTCACTGTTCCTGTTTTTATTTTTGCTTTCTTGACTACTGTTATGTTTACGGCCTACCTTTGTTTGTTTCTCACTCTTCTCCCTAGGTTCCCTGATCACTGCTCAGTTATCTAGTCCTAGCTCTGCCTGGTTGTAACCTGTTGTGTCCTTTTCTTTCAGATACAAAAAAAACAGGGAACTTTTCAGTAATATCACTGTACGACCTCAGTGACCAGTATTTTGATTGCAATTCTAAAAGATGATGAATTGGCGTGTTAAAAAAACGGAGACAAATAGTTCCCCTATTGCGTTTGTCTTAAGTGGAAGGATGTATTTTGCACATACCTAATTACTGCGCCATAGTAAAAGATAGTGTAACGCTCACCTGACTCCCACGGAGGTGCTGGCCTGGTTCACGCTGCTGTGACCTCTTCTAAGGTGATGCGCAGGGTTCGGAAGACGGACTGGACCGGGCCCCCAAATCTGGCTTGTCTGGCTCGCAGAAGTATCCTTCTGTAGGCGAGAATAGGGGATTAACTGTCTGCGGGGTAATGCAATCGGCCTCCCACTTTCCCCTCTCACCCTCCTCGAAACCCTTCTGTGATTCCTCGTAGCGTCTCACCTTAGGGTCTGGAAGGATGAGCTCTCCATCCTGCTTCTGATGCAGGGGCGCGTTGGTATCCAGTTACTTCACTGGATTTTCGGATTGGTGAGAACCAAACTTGCTTGGCTTCCAGGTACGTTTTTTGATAAGATGTTCCCCTTATGTCCATGCATTAATGTACTAATGCTAGTGTCTTTCTCCCCATAGGGGCTGGGGTACGGAATGCCGGGGAACAGGCACCGACCCGAGATGAGAGGTGAAATCCTTGTAGAAATCAGGTAAGTCTTTAATGAGCGTTTTTTGGTAATGTCTTTTCATTCGCTCATTAACGCTGATGTCTCTTTTTCCCCTTAGGGGCCGGGGTCCGGAAATGCCAGGATGCGGCGCGGACCCGAAATGAAGAGGGAATGAATCAACTGGTAAGTCTTAACATGAAGATTTAGCTTTCCTTATTCCCTTCTCTCTCTCACCTTTTGTTCTGGTCTTTTTCTTCCTAGGCGCTGGGGCGTGACTGCGAATCCGGATGATCGCTGCTGAACATGGAGGCGCCCTGAAAAGGTGAGTGGAATGCGGCGCTGCAGCGATCGACGCGATGAGCTTTTAAATAAAAGTCTTCCTTTTCAGGATTGTCGGCGAGATGTCTCCGGGATGCGGATTTAGCAGGTAAGGACTTTTCCTTCTTCTGTTCTCTTCTTCTCTTCCTTTGGAGGTGATCCAGGATGCTGGCAGGCGTGGCAGAAGTCAGGATGCAGGAGCAGACACGGTGAGCGTCCAGCTGCTAGATGCAGAACAACGCGAAGCACGTGTGGCTGTTCGGGTGGGGTTTAAATAGCCTTGGAAGAAGTTCCAGGTATGTATCCTTCCTCCAATCAGGTATGTATCCTTCCCCGACCACGCCCGAATGGTAAATTAGTCCCACAGGTAAAGTAGTTCCTTTCAGGCCTCAAGGAGGCCGGGATCCTGCAGCATGGTCTGCATCAGGTAAGTGCACCCAAGCACTCCCATAATGAGCCTGGCGCCTATGGCGCCAGGACTGATGTCTTTTATGAGCCTGGCGCCATAGGCGCCAGGACACTGTCCAAAGGGCCCCTATATGGGGTTGCTGGGTCCTTCCTTGGGGACTGGATGTCCGCTTTCGGGGACGCAGGGCTTGAACCGGCTCCCCGGGAGTGGGCATCATGACAGCACTCCCCCCCAAGGCCCCTCCCAAGGTTGTTCCCTCCGGGGGTTTTGGTTTGTCTGGGAAGAGTCGGTGGAATTTCCTGACTAATCGAGGTGCATGCACATGGTCGCTGGGTTCCCACGACCTCTCCTGAGGTCCGTACCCCTTCCAATCAATTAGGTAGAACAGTTTTGACCTAAACATTTTTGAGTCTAAAATGTTCTTCACTTCGAATTCGGGCTCCCCATCTATTAGAATAGGTTCTGGAGGTTTGAGTAGTCGGGTTCCGGGTACCACTGGTTTCAGAAGTGACACATGAAAAACAGGGTGAATTCGCATACTAGCTGGTAAATCAAGTTTAACAGCCACTGGGTTAATTATTGCCATAATAGAATAAGGTCCCAGATATTTTGGGTTAAAAGTTCAAGGCCCTTTGAGTGGTAAATGTCTGGTAGCTAACCACACTTGATCCCGAATCTGATACGGAGGTGCTTCACTCCGATGTAGATCAGCATTCTCCTTGTATTTTCTCTTGGCTTGTTGTAAATGCGTAGTTGCCTCTTTGAAGGCTTGGGTAATTGTAGAATGCAGATGTTCTACTGCAGGCATTCCGAGGTTCTGAGGTGAGTCAGGGTTTGAGGTTCGAGGGTGATGCCCAAACAAAGTATAAAAAGGACTGTGGCCAGTTCCAGAGTGTACCGAATTATTATATGCGTATTCGGCTATCCAAAGAATGTCTTTCCAGTTGCTTTCAGATTGCTGTAACATACACCGTAAGTACTGCTCAAGGGTCTGATTTGTCCTGTCGGTCTGACCATCGGTCTGAGGGTGGTGACTAGTCGATAATCTTACGTCGATCTGCGCCATTTGACAACATTTGCGCCAGAAGTGGGAAATGAATTGGCTTCCCCGGTCAGAGATTAGTATAGATGGGAATCCATGTAGCCGAACAATATTTTCGAGGAATTCTTTGGCTAGGACAGAAGCTGAAGGTAAACCTTTCAAAGGAATAAAGTGGGCCATTTTGGAAAACAAATCCACAATTACCAGAATAGTATTGTACCCCGAACAAGGAGGCAGGTCCGTAATAAAATCCATTGATAGGGTGTGCCAGGGTGCTGGCGGTATGTCTAGAGGTTGAAGGAGACCGGCTGGTCTTTTCTTTTGACTTTTATTTTGGG
Organism: Ambystoma mexicanum; assembly: GCF_040938575.1. NCBI lineage: Eukaryota > Metazoa > Chordata > Amphibia > Caudata > Ambystomatidae > Ambystoma > Ambystoma mexicanum. The sequence continues at coordinate 588,595,872 of NC_090933.1, forward strand.
CGCAAACACCACAGGATATCACAAAAGATTTAACATCTTTTCGCCAAGAGGGCCACCAGAATTGTCGTTTCACCTTTTCCTCTGTCTTGGCAATACCGGGGTGTCCCTCTATTAATGTATCATGATAACCGGAAATAACTAGTTTGTGTAATTCCTTATGTGGCAGGAATAAGCGTCCTTGGAAATAAGGTAAACCATTATCTATGGTAAAGTCTGATCCCTTTTGTATCCAATCCTGTAAGGTTGTAGGGTCCAGGAGTTGTTTCACTCTGGCTTGAATGTCTTCAAGCGTCTGTAACGAAGTCATACCTAGAATCCTCTGTTCGGGAATTATCGGTACTGGTTCTGAGTTTGTATCAGATTCTCCCATTCCAATTCGGGATAAGGCGTCTGCTTTGCCATTCTTGCAGCCAGGTCGATAGGTAATCACGACATCAAATTCAGCGAAAAACAAAGCCCATCGGAGCTGCCGTGATGACTGAGCCTTGGCGGTTTTCAAATACTGTAAATTCCGGTGATCAGTGATCACTGTGATGGTATGTCGAGCTCCAAGCAGGTAATGCCGCCAGGCTTTAAAAGCGGACTTAATGGCTAGCAGTTCTTTGTCCGTGATTGCATAATTAACCTCGGGTGCCGAGAATTTTCTGGACCAAAATGCTACGGGATGCAGTTGGTTGGTTTCGGGATCTCTTTGGGACAGGACAGCTCCCATGGCTAGGCTGGATGCGTCAGTCTCGACGACATAAGGGAGATCTGGAGTCGGGTGTTTCAATATAGGTGCAGAGGTAAACTTAGCTTTTAAATCCTGAAAGGCCTGCTCGGCTTCTTCAGACCATTCAACACGTTTATTTTTCCTCAAGAGTGCAGTAATGGGTTGTACCACGCGTGAAAATTCCGGGATAAACCTGCGATAGAAATTGGCAAAGCCGAGCATGCTTTGAACCCCTTTTACAGAGCTAGGTGATGGCCATTTGAGGATGGCATCCACTTTTCTTGAGTCCATTCGGACTCCTTTGGGTGTCAGGATGAAACCTAGAAACTCGACTTCTGTGGTATGGAAAACACATTTCTCCAATTTAGCAAATAGTTTGTGTTGGCGCAGTTTTTCAAGTACTGCCCTGACGTGTTTTCTGTGATCAGATTCCGAAGAGGAGTACACCAGAATGTCATCGATATATACGACAACACAAACATCGATGAGTTCCCGAAGGACATCATTCATGAAGTATTGGAAGGCAGCCGGCGCGTTACACAATCCGAAAGGCATCACCTGGTACTCGAATAATCCGTATTTAGTACGGAAGGCAGTTTTCCATTCGTCGCCTTCTTTAACTCGTACCAGATGATAAGCCTCCCGGAGATCTAACTTGGTGTATATGCAAGCGTCCTTCACCTGGTCAAGGAGTTCAGGGATCAGAGGCAGAGGATAACGGTTTTTAACCGTTATCTGGTTCAATGCGCGGTAATCGATACAAGTTCCAAGGTCGCCTTTTTTTGGGCACGAAGAACAAAGCCGAGGATGCCGGGGACTTTGACGGGCGAATAAAACCATTAGCTAGGTATTGATCCAAATATTGACTCAAATGCAGATTCTCAGGTTCAGTAAGGGCATAAATCCTGCTACAAGGGGGTTGTGCACCGGGCACCAGATCGATTTGGCAATCGTACGATCTGTGAGGAGGTAACGTGTTGGCCTGTTCCTTTTGGAAGACGTCCTGAAAGTCCTGAAAGTCTTGGTATTCCGGAGGTAGTTGCATGGAAGCAGAGGTTACAGATGCTAGATTAATCTTCAGGTTTTCTGGGTAGCAGGTTTGTGTACAATCCGGGAAGGTTATTCTCTTAGCTCGCCAATCAATTTGAGGATTATGTGTCTCTAACCAAGGGATTCCAAGAATAACCTGAAACTGTGGAGCCTTGATTACATGTGAATGTGAATGTATGAACCAACTAGGTGATAATAAAAACTATCTAAAACTAGAAGGAAATCCAACACAAAAACTTGAAAGATTGATTCAACAGAAAGTGACAAAAGCAGAAGAAAGAAGATGGATAACAAAAAAAGAGGCGGCTTTCCTAACAGTGGATAAACCAAGGATTCCACAATTCTACATACTCCCAAAAATACATAAATCCCTGATTAGACCACCAGGGAGACCAATAGTGTCGGGGTGCGATTCAATCTTGGAGCCATTATCCAAATTTGTTGACCATTTTATGCAACCAATGGTCAGGGAAATGACTTCTTTTGTGAAAGATACCACACAGATCATAAAAGACATTGAAGGCAGACCATTTGATAATACCACCGAAATTTTGATGAGTCTAGATGTGATAGCCCTCTATACGAACATACCACAGAGAGCATCACTTGAAGTGTTGGAAGAAAGACTACTGAGAGAAACAATAAACACTAACACCCCAGTATCCTTCATCATGTGGTGTGCTGAAATGGCACTGACGGAAAGTTACTTTCATTTTAATGGTTGCTTTTACAAACAAATACAGGGCACAGCCATGGGTGCTACATTGGCACCGAGTATTGCAAATCTCTATATGGAGGCCTTTGAAATACACTGCATCTACAATGATACCAATCCATATAAAAAGAACATATTGTTATGGAAAAGGTATATAGATGATGTACTGATCATTTGGAGAGGAGAAGAAAATGTTGCAAGTATGTTTTTCGATTGGATTTACTTACAAAATCAACACCTAAAGTTCACTGTAAACTCAAGTAAGGTAGAGATCAATTATCTCGATGTCACTATCAAAGTGGACCCACAGAAGGGAGAACTTTATGTAAAACCTTATAAAAAATCTACTGATCGCAATGCCCTGTTACATTATACAAGTTTTCACCCAATCCACACACGCGATAACCTACCTTTCGGTCAGTTTCTACGGCTAAAAAAGAACAGCACTAACAATGCAGACTATAGAGAGGGAGCTCAGGAACTGAGAACTAATTTACATAAAAGAGGTTACCCGAAAAAGCTGACAAGAATGGCCATGAAGCGAGCAGATAACATTAACAGGGAGGCAATTCTCGAACAAAATTCTAGAGAGAAAAATAAAGAAAACCTAGTGTTTGTTAACACCTACAGCAATCTCTCTAATAGAATTCAAAAAATTATCCATCGTAATTGGGGTATCCTGGAAAAAGGGAAAGTACCATTACAAAGACCACTGATGGCATTTCGAAAGAGCAGGACAATAAAAGATCAGATCATGCGAAATGACATCACTAAACAGAGTAAACCACAACCAACTCTAACAGAAACATGGGGGATGCGAGCACCAGAGGGACACTATCCGTGTGGATCCTGTGCTTGTTGTCAACAAACTAAAATAACCATGGAAATAGACTTAGGTCTTAAAAGTCCATGGAAACAAAAAGTTCTGACAAATTGCAATTCTTGTTTCGTTGTCTATGTGATCTGGTGCCCCTGTAAAAAGCTATATATAGGGAAGACGGAAAGAAAAATCAAAATCCGTATCACAGAACACAAAAGCTGCATAAAAAATAAAGTGCACTCTGCCCCTCTAGTTGGACATTTTATAGAGATGATACACAAACCGGAAGATTTGAAATGGTCAATTGTTTATCTAGTGAGGCCAACGAATGACATAAATCTTGACAGAAGGAAGTTAGCCCAAAAAGAAAAAGAACTGATTTTTCTAACTAAAAGTACAGAATTAGGCTTGAATGAGAAAACAGAATGACAACCCACTCGTTTCCAGACGAAGACATGGGATCAGGCAAGTAGTTCGAGGTATAACTGATTAAACAACATCATGTTGATGACTTCGAAAAAAATGGCTGAAACTAGTTATGTATAATAATTCCATTATGGATACGCTAATTTGTATCCAAAAACCACGTTGAAATGGATGGTTCAGTTTTAGACTAATAATTTACTAAAATCTATAAACTATGTGGACAAATAAAATTTGGATTAACATATAAGCATGAGAAACCTGTGAGGAGATCACGACAGACTCAGGTGTCTGTTCGCGCGGTGTTCCGCGGGGTCGCATCGTGCAGGTCTGGTCGAGTGGCAGAGTCATCAAGTAGGCCTACTGGGGGCCGAAGGCAGGATATGACAATTGGGGAATAAATACAAAAGGGAGTTAACGGCGTTGCGCCTTAGAATCACGTGACAATGAGGTCACATGGCAGGTCGTACATAATAAAAAGAGATGATGGACAACATAAAGTAAAGTAGTTGAAAAACGAAGAGAGAAAGAGACGCCATCGGCGGGACAAACAGTGGATGTGCTAAAGAGGATCCAAATCTCGAGCTCTGGAAAGAGCAAGACGAAAAAAGAGAAGACAACGGTAAGAGTGGGCCAATGAATAGAGCAAGTTAAATTGTGCTAAATGACTCGAATACTTAAAAATTAAAAAATTAAAGTACCGTGCCCGTTGTGTTTTTCCATTTTAGAAAAACACATGTGGATGACCTCCATCACGAGCAATGTTGAAATACTTGATCCGGCCCTGCAAGCAATAATATGCACTGCGGGAACAGCTAATCATTATCAAGACCAGTGACCGGATGTACACAATCACTAGGTCAGTATGATAAGTATGGTTACAACTCGATCCATGTGACAGTAACCACAGATAAAAATGGGTAAAATATCAGATTGTTAACAACTAAATTTTCCTGAGTAGGGGCAGATTTAATTGGTCCCTGAGAGGTAGAAGCCGTTGAACATTCCCTTCGAGACATCAGACTTTCCTGGCAAAGTGGACACAGAATTTGAGGGTAAAAAGTAATTACAATTGATTATTTGCATGGAGCAAGCCATAAGTATAGACATTGTCAATTGATGGACCTTATAAAGGAGGATATAGGATTTATCAATTAGTGATTACTCATGTGAACCCTGCACTCAGCAAGATAGACAGATGATGTCAGAATAGATGTGGAGAAAGAGTTAATAGTAACAACTTCTCCTTTTTGCCGCCACTAAATGCAGAATGTTGTACGTATTAAAAATGTCAACCTGGATATGTTCGAGCATTAATATTCGACTATCCCACACTTGCTTCCCATAGCTATCCGCCTGATGGTTGGACTTTAAGAAAAGACGAAAGGGACCTCATTGACAGTTGATCCCAGAGAAATCACCAACAAGAAGACAAACATAATTGTACATGTCAATGGAAAGTGGTAGAATTTTTTACCCCTGAAGAATTTCCTTGTGAATAGTGTGAAAGTGTGAAAGGAATGAAACATGTCGGGTACGGTATGAATGCAGTATGAAAGTGAGCATGGGTGAATGAATACAAAGTAAAAGTTTTATGGACTGGGATTTACTCCTCTATGAAAGAGGTGATTAAACTACAGATCCTAATGATATTATCATCTTTCTAAAGTGTTTAATAATTGAATACTACAGGATATTGAATGTGCATAGCTTAATTGAGATTTATTGAAAAATTGTTTGTTGTCTAAAAATTACTTGAGAAAGTTTGCAAAAAATATTTTTTTATATTTGTAGATGTGATAAATTTAAAAAAAATGTAACTGATGAAATGCTATTAAAAAAATAACTATTTTTGATATAAATTGGTGTAGTACATGAGAATTCATCAACTTTTAATCATATATATAAAAAGGAATAACCACGAAAGGATTTGGGGAAGCAAGCGACCCGGTGAACATAGTGTATTGTGAAACAAAAGTTTTGGTAGAGGGCTGGTCACAAGTGGTCGTTAAAAATTACCTCTGGTCTCTCTAAGTTAGTTGTGCCTTGATTACATCAAACACAACACCCTCCCGATGGCAGTCTGGACCAATAAGAGTCACCTCAGTAGTGGAATGTGTTACCGGTCCAGAGGCAATTTCAGTTCCATCGACTGTGGTGAGGACATCTTTGCTGGTTTTAGGACGGAGAGGGAGGTTAATCCTAGAGACCAATTCACGATCCACATAGTTTCCAATAGCCCCACTACCGATGTATGCCTTTATTGCATGCAACCGCTTAGGCTGTTCTGGATCTACGAGAACCATTGGCACAATGAAATGCGAGGTCTGAGAGTTAGTTTTCAAGCTCGGCAAGCGGACCCCTACACTTGTCGGGCGGAGTCGTTTCCCGAAACAGAGTCTTCATGGTTTTTATCAGCGGCTCCTACCGCCTTTCGGGCGGTTTTGCTGGGCAATTTCGTAGAAAGTGTCCAGAATTCCCACAATAAAGACATAATTTTAACTGCCGCCTCCTTTCATGTTCCTTTTGAGTTAAGGGTCCTTTAACCCCTCCAATTTGCATAGGCTCAGAGACATCAACTCCCTTGGGATTAGCATGGGTCTTGACCAACACCCGGGTCTCAAACCTGGACCGATCTGCTTTTCTGTTTTGAAGTCTGTGATCCAATTGGACCACTAAGTCTATATACTCTGTGCATTCTTGGGGCGGATTTACAACTTGGGCCAAGACATCTTTAAGTTCTCCGCGTAGGCCTCGATAAAACAATGTGACTCTTTTATCCTCTGGCCATCCCGTTTCCACAATTAGTCTATTAAAGGTTGCAATATAGGATAGGAGGTCCTGATTGCCCTGTCGCAGGGATAGAAGTTCGTCATCCAGAGCCTGCCCCTGAGAGTGTCGAGCAAATAACCTTTCCATGCTTGCTTGAAACCTTTGAAAATCACGGAGAATCGGATCATCTTGAGTAACCAGTGTAACTGACCAATTGGCAGCGCAGCCGCTGAGATATGACAATACAAAGGCTACCTTGGTCTGATCATTAGGGAAGGCTCCAGGTCTGCATAGGAAGTGCAAATGACACTGATTCATGAATACGGCAAATCGTTTGGGGTCCCCAGCAAAGCGTTCAGGTGGGGCCAGCGGCATGTTTCCAGGTAGATTAATCTGCACAGGGTTACTGGAAACCACAGGAGCGGGGTTCACTCCGGAACCGGGTAGAGGAGTTTGCCCAGCTTGACCTTGCAAAAGCTGTCTGGCCAGGTCATCAGTTCTTTCCTTTGATATTATTAATTCCCTCCTGAGGGCATTAGTCTCTTGACGAGCGGCATGTACTTCGGCCCGTAATTCCCCCCAGTAATTGGGCCAACTGATCAGTCTCAGAACTTTCCATAGCGCCTGGGTGGGAATTTGTAGGAAGGCTTCGCGTTCTGTAACGCTCACCTGACTCCCACAGAGGCGCTGGCCTGGTTCGCGCTGCTGTGACCTCTTCTAAGGTGATGCGCAGGGTTCGGAAGACGGACTGGACTGGGCCCCCAAATCTGGCTTGTCTGGCTCGCAGAAGTATCCTTCTGTAGGCGAAAATAGGGGATTAACTGTCTGCGGGGTAATGCAATCGGCCTCCCCCTTTCCCCTCTCGCCCTCCTCGAAACCCTTCTGTGATTCCTCATAGCGTCTCACCTTAGGGTCTGGTAGGACGAGCTCTCCATCCTGCTTCTGATGCAGGGGCGCGTTGGTATCAAGTTACTTCACTGGATTTTCAGATTGGTGAGAACCAAACTTGCTTGGCTTCCAGGTAAGTTTTTTGATAAGAGGTTCCCCTTGTGTCCATGCATTAATGTACTAATGCTAGAGTCTTTTTCCCCATAGGGGCCGGGGTACGGAATGCCGGGGAACAGGCACCGACCCGAGATGAGAGGTGAAATCCTTGTAGAAATCAGGTAAGTCTATAATGAGCGTTTTTTGGTAATGTCTTTTCATCCGCTCATTAACGCTGATGTCTCTTTTTCCCCTTAGGGGCCGGGGTCCGGAAATGCCAGGATGCGGCGGAAATGAAGAGGGAATGAATCAACAGGTAAGTCTTAACACGGAGATTTAGCTTTCCTTATTCCCTTCTCTGTCTCACCTTTTGTTCTGGTCTTTTTCTCCCTAGGCGCTGGGGCGTGACTGCGAATCCGGATGATCGCTGCTGAACATGGAGGCGCCCTGAAAAGGTGAGTGGAATGCGGCGCTGCAGCGATCGACGTGATGAGCTTTTAAATAAAAGTCTTCCTTTTCAGGATTGTCGGCGAGATGTCTCCGGGATGCGGATTTAGCAGGTAAGGACTTTTCCTTCTTCTGTTCTCTTCTTCTCTTCCTTTGCAGGTGATCCAGGATGCTGGCAGGCGTGGCAGAAGTCAGAATGCAGGAGCAGACACGGTGAGTGTCCAGCTGCTAGATGAAGAACAACGCGAAGCACGTGTGGCTGTTCGGGTGGGGTTTAAATAGCCTTGGAAGAAGTTCCAGGTATGTATCCTTCCTCCAATCAGGTATGTATCCTTCCCCGACCACGCCCGGATGGTAAATTAGTCCCACAGGTAAAGTAGTTCCTTTCAGGCCTCAAGGAGGCCGGGATCCTGCAGCATGGTCTGCATCAGGTAAGTGCACCCAAGCACTCCCATAATGAGCCTGGCGCCTATGGCGCCAGGACTGATGTCTTTTATGAGCCTGGCGCCATAGGTGCCAGGACACTGTCCAAAGGGCCCCTATATGGGGTTGCTGGGTCCTTCCTTGGGGACTGGATGTCCGCTTTCGGGGACGCAGGGCTTGAACCGGCTCCCCGGGATCGGGCATCATGACAGATAGGTTCCAGAATACTGATTCTTGTTGTGTTAATAGATTTTATTGATGACCCTTTGAGATAACACGTGTTTCTGCATTTTAAATGCCTTTTTCAAATCAGGGCATACCGTTGTGTCCTTTGCCGTGGGTCATATATGCATAATAGCTGAGAGTTTTGAGTAGTACCGGGCTAAATCCCGTCTGAACATGATAAGTTTCTCGCGTCCCTAACAGCATTTATAATGCCGAAACACGTGTTATCACAAAGGGCCATCAATAAAATCTATTAACACAACAAGAATCAGTATTCTGGAACCTATCTTTTACTATGGCGCAGTAATTAGGTGTGTGCAAACACATCCTCCCTTTTCTTTCAGGTTCCCTTGTTCTTGCCATATACAGTAATGGCTACTTCTCTGTTTTTTCATGCTTCTCCTTAGGTTCCCTTGATCTTCATTCTTTTCCAGCCCTGCTCAGCCTGTTGTTCCCCTGCTGTGTCATTTTCCTTTCAGATTCCCACATTCTTACTCTGTTAACTGGTTTTGTTCACTTCTACTTGATTATCTCTTGTCCCTTTGAGCGTTTCGTTTAAATTAGTTTATTTATTTACTAACTTGATCTTGTCTTGTCTTGTTCGGTCTGGTCTGCTTGCACCACCCCCTGAGTGTCTCTCCCCTTACGGTTCTCCCACTCCTGACCTCCCACCTCTTCCTCTCTCCTCTTCCACCACCTCTGCATCCTCTATGATGCTCTCTGTTTCTCCTATCTTCTCTAACTGCTTCTCTATTGACTATCCTGCCCTTCTCACTAAGTCTGGCAGGAAGAAGTTCAAAAAGGATATCCTGGTCTCCAATCCAGGCCTCCCTATCGCTGACACCCATACCAGTTCTTCCTCCAGACAGACCTCACCGACATCCTCTTTGTCGTTCCTTCACTCGACCTATGGACTCCTCATATGGTCTCTGTGCTCTCTCCTTTCTCTTCCTCTCCCATTAATGGTGGCACACGGGGGGAGGTCCTCATGGCCCCGTTCCACTCCTCTAAGGTCATCATTAATGTCTCCCTGAATGGCACTGTCATGGTCCAAGGCCCTCAGGCCAACCTCCTCCTTTTTCATAGATGCTTCCCACGCCTTATCAATTTAATTTCCTCTCCTGCTGTCCCTTATTTGGCTTCCTTGCCTTCTTCCTCTGCCACTGCTCTGGTGCACTCATCCTCCTCCTTGGCTACCTTTCCCTCTCCTCCTTCCTCTTCTGCCCTCCCTCATGCTCCTTCTGCACTTCTGCAGGAAGTACATCTGTTTTGTACCCCTTCCCGGAAGTCTTTCAAGGGTGGCAACTTTCTCCACATTGCCACTCTCAACTCTCGCTCAGCTGTAAAACGCTCCTCTGACATCTGCCATCTCCTGGAAGAAATCGACCTTTATTTTCTCAGTCTCACTGAGACGTGGTTCATGGCCACGTCTGTCACGAGTTTTGACATTCTCCTCCCTGATGGCTACAAGATCCTCTCTGTGCCGAGATCCAACCGTTCCGGTGGGGGTGTAGGCTTGATCTTCCCAGAGTGGATTTACGCCTTTATCATTTCTATTCAGGTCTACTGCTCCTTTGAATACCTTGTCTGCAGGCTTTCTCTGTCTCCTGGCCGCCCTCTCACTGTGGATACTATCTACCAGCCACCTGGCCAGATAACCTCCTTCCTCTCTGAGTGGGCGGACCTCTCCTCCTCCTTGGGGACCTCAACATCCACATGGATGCTTCCTGTCCCTCGTCTGGGCTCTTTTGCCACCTCTGCGACTTTGTCTCTCTATTCTTTCCTCTGGCCCGACTCACTCTGCAAGGCCCACTCTGGATGTTCTGCTCTTCTCAGACCTTCCCCTCTCTAACCCTCTCACCACTCCTCTCTCCTGAAGTGACCACTTTCTCCTCTCCTCTCCTCTCCTCTCCTCTCCTCTCCTCTCCTCTCCTCTCCTCTCCTCTCCTCTCCTCTCCTCTCTCTACCCCTTAGGCCGAGCCAACCCCCACACTGCCACCTACCTTCTCGGTCATTCGACCCATGAAGTGTGTGTCAGTTGAGGCTTTCACCACCACTTTCTCGCCCCCTCCTGCGCCTCTGGCTGACTCACATCCTGACACAGCCCACTCTTCTATCTCTGATACTCTTGATGCACTTGCCACTGTCATGAGGATCTGCTTGAAGCCCAAAGCCAAGTGCAACTCCTGGTACGACTCAGACCTTGTCACCCTTAAACACAAATGTAGGACGGCTGAGAGGAAATGGCTGATATCTTGTATAACCTCTGACAAACTGGCCTGCCTCCTTCTCCAAAGGCAATACCTACTCTCTGTCCCAACTAAGAAGAGAGCTCACATCCAAGCCTGCATCTCTGTGGCATCTAACAACTCAGCCTAACTATATAAAATGTGCAAGGTGCTGGCCAATCCTGCTGCAGTCTCTACCTCTCCTGTCCCTTCCCAGGCCCTCTGCACGGCCCTTGCTTCTCATTTCATCTCTAAAACCCAGGACATCCTGTTCACCCTCTTGTCCTCTCGTCCTCTCCTCCTTCTCCTCTATCCCCAGCCTCCCTGCAGCCACCTCTCCTCCACCCTTCTCTGCCTTCAGTGAAGACCTGCTCTTTAACCTTGATGCCAACCACCCCTCTGTCATTATCTTACTCGATCTCCCTTCTGATTTCAACACGGTCAACCATGCCATCCTGCTCAACCGGCTCCCTGATAACCTGGGTATCACTGATCAGGCCCTGGCCTGGATGACCTCTTTCCTCTCGGACCAAAGCACCTGAAGACCTTCCTCTTTGCTTCTGCCTTTTCTCTTCGTCTCTCCTGCTGATTGCCTGTCTGTTACTGCACTGGTCACCTGGTTACCCTCTGAACTGGGGCCCAGGTCCCTGCCCACTCAGTTGCACACCTGCACTGCCTCCTGGCAACCCCTGCACTTGTGGTCTGTATATGCAACCCTACAGTCCCCTTTCCTGCACTTATTAGACACCTGTTGTCTGCACTTTTATCACTCGCACTTGCCACCTTTTGGCCGCACTACTTATTGTTTTTGATCTCATGTCTGGCACTTGCCCTCCTCCCCGCCCCCCAGCACTTTTCACATCCCCTGTCCCCAGCACTTGCATGTTCTCAATGTCACTAGGCCTAGTAAGATTGTTGTCTTTGTCCTCCTTCTGTTCCCCTGCCTTGCCTCATTGTGCCTTGAAACACTTGTGTATAGGTGCGTTATTAATGCCAGATCATATCACATCATGCACATCTAACAGCACACAAAAACAACCACCTATTGCATGATCCTAACTAAACAATATGTACCATTTATCTATTTGCAAGGTAAAGTGCCTACCCACTATCACTATTCCTGATGATACAAATACGGAATCCTGGAAACCAAGGGTGAGGCCCACTACAATGCAGCACAGATTTCCATGTAGGGCAGAGTAGAGAAGACATTCAGAGCGCTTTCGTCAAGCTTCTGCTCCTTTGACCAATCTGGTGTTGTTTTGCTATATGCACCAACAGCTGTATGCAAAATCATAGTGACATGGTGTGTCCTGCATAGTAACATTGCTACACAACGTGGCATACTAGTATCGCTGCAGGAGGGATTGTAGCCGAATCTACAGGCACTGCCCATACCCCTACAGGATCCAAGGGTGCAAGGACATGCAGCCTGCAACTATGTACTGCAAATGTTTTTTGATTAATTGTATTGTATTGTATTGTATTGTATTTATTAGGTTTATATAGCGCTTTACGCCAAAAGTTAAATTAAAGCACAAAGGTTGTGAACACACTACCAAACTCCATACCTGGTGGCTTTAAATGATGATGGAGTCCAAGTCCTGTCTGGCCAAACATAACAACGTGAGAATGGCTACCTCAGAGCGGAAATAAATGTGTTTACAATCAGGGACACAACACACTGCAGGAGCAACCTTATTCACATGCCACAAACAAATACACTACCCCCTAAACACATGACAGACCACATCACAAACCATGTGCTACACAATACCTACATGCACAGTCATCATTAGACTATTAAATCTGCAATGGCCCTCTTACCTCTCTGATGACTATGGACTGTATTTCTCCCCTCACCTATCTCCCTCTCTCTGCCGTGCCTCTAATCATATCTCTTTTACCCAGTGAAAGGATTTGACATCTACCAAGAGTGTTGAAGGCATGGTGTTTGTCATAGTCATTCAGAATTAAAATAATGCATGTAATTCCATCTCTAAATTTCATTTTGCTAATTAGAGTACCCCATAATTATGAGTACTACTCTGCTGGTGGCCCGTTAAACTACAAATATAAGCCATAGTTGATTTGAGGCATAGTGGTTGTTACTTCTCATTATTATTGCAATCACATCTCTTACATTTCTCAGCCCTGTGAGCCCAGCTCTGCTGTGTAGGTATTACGTATATTCACCCACATAAGCTGTTGTGCCACTCCAAGTGGGTCCATAGCCTTGGGTGTTGCTACTGTTAGATTCATTGTTGGGTTGGCAACACCCCTCTCCAGACAGACAGCCACTCCATAGGAAGCTGCCTTGGAAACAGCAATCAAAGGGCTTATCCTTCAGAAAAGGACTATGCTCACACCAGGATATTGCCTTCTGAAATGCCCTTTGATGCTTGGACAAGGTAAGGGGGTGAGTATAGTGTAGACAGAGGGAACTCCATACAGATGGGGGAAGGTTCAAACATCACCTTTCATTCTGTCTCTATCTCTCCCTTCCTGTTCCTTCCTGTCCCTTCCACTTCCTTTCACACACAGCACTAATGGTTTGATGCAAGGGGGCAAAGATCACTATTCTCAAGAATTGCGATTGCACCCCTTATAGTAAGATTGCTTTTGTCAAATCACCTCAGAACCTTTACATTTTAAAAGAAAGTGTATCCTAGTCCTTGTTTGATTCATCTCTGTACTTCAAACCACCAAGAAGATTTAATTTAGCTCCTGTTGGGAGAGCTGTCCTTTCCAAAGTCCTCCAGTTGTGAGGTGAAGACGGTGTTCAAAGACAGAGATGAGCCCACCACCTAACCATCACTAGGGCACACTGGGAGTGACTTGCTGATGGAGCAAGACCTGCACCTCTGAAAGCTACACTGCTGGTCAGGACCTTACTGTGCTGAAGGACCGCTAAAGGTGTGCCAGCCTCCCATGTTTTTGGTAGCCTCGCAAAAAGGACAACTCTTGCCCATAAGATCCTGGAGTGGGACTCAGACCACCTGAGAGCCAAGACATACAGGATTCATGTGATCTACCAGTTGACATTACAACCAACAGTACTCTACTTTCTGAAATACAACCTTTGAGCATCTAACATACTTGGCTATGCATCCCAACGTCAGCTTGCCTGCCGTTAAAAACATCAACCAGCAAAATTAACCTGGTGACCTTCATGATCCACATTGCTTTGAGCCACAGCATCCTACAAGTTTGACATTGACTTGACATCTGCCTGTTGTTTGGACTAACGCGACTGCTGCATTTGAGCCAAACCGAACCATCTGCACAGCACGAGAAGCCTTGTTCGCCATGCTCAAAAAGCTAAAGAAAAACATGTTTTCATTGACTGCTAACTGCCACCCAAGGTCCACTAAAGGGTCTTAAATACTTGCTACAAGAGCATAGCATTTTGGAACAACATTATGGTCATGTATTACCTTGCACCTCTGTCTCACTCTCTTGCATTTTCCATATCTTTTCACCAGGTTGGGTTTTTGTAATGCTTTAGATTTAGTTATGTGTGCAAATGGGGTGTGCAATCAAGGTATTTACAGTTTCATAGAACCTTGATTTGACCTACCTGTTGTTTTTTACTGTTGTACTTTTCTGTTTGTGTTTTTGTTGCAACTGGAAGACATGCACACCATGTGAGTATTGCCTTCCCTCCCGATGTTACCACAAAAGGCAAAGGTGGTATTTTGCTTAACTGTGCCTGTTTCACCTTTATGATTGAGTTTACTCTTCCTTTATACATGTTCAAGGGAGGGTATGTGCTTTAGCTATTGCTCATCCTTGTACAAGAGTGGGGCACAAGTCATTTGTCATACCAGTGCCACCCGCCTTCCTTGGATCCATTGTCCGTCCCCCTTGTTCTTGATTTCTCCCATCTGTATATTGCTACCTTCTCCCCTTTCACTGTGGCCATGAACACTACCGTTCCTGAAGCTAATCTTTCATCCACTCTTTTAATATCCTTCCCACAAATGTTCTCCTTTGCAACCAATTCCACAACCATGCACATCACCTTCACTTCTCTCCCTCCTGTATCCATGGCAGAAGGCCAAACTAATCTTTACTATGCATGATTCCCTCACAGATCTTCCTTCAATGCACTTTCTCCACTCTTCCTATGACTCTCTTTTCCTTGAATGCAAAACACCCAATTTTCTTACTCTGGCTCCTCCCTGTCATCATCCCCATACCCTATTTCAACTTCTCACTACAATGCTATACACTACATCCCATTATCCCTCTCTGTCCTCCCCTCTGTCTGCTAGTCGTCTTACTCGTAATAACATGTCCAAAACCTGAAACTTGGTTCCCCATTTACTGACCCTATACCATCTCTCACACGTACCTCACCTTCATCACCACCTTCTGTTTCCTCACTACATCCACTAACTGACTCTGCCATAGCTGGTTACCTATGTTGGCCCCACAGCACCTTCTCACCTTTTCATACTCTTCCGCTTTCACTATGATACCCTTGGAGCTCTCCAACTGTATAAGGTATCTCACATGTCTTTCACATGCTTCCTGTGCTCTGGTTCCCCCATTATTGAAGAATGCCATTTTGCAGGAAATATTCACAATACCTTCTCTTGATGCTTCTGCATTAAACCTATTTCCAATCTCCCTTTCCTCTCCAAAATCTTTGAATGGATATTTCACTATCAAGTGTCCTCTCATTAAAAGCTCCAGTCCTTACTTCCCGCTCAGTACTCAGGTTTCCCTTCACTGAAATTGTCATCCTCCAGGTCTCAAACTCCCTTTACTCTGGGGCATGTGCAGCATATCTCTATATACTCTCTGTGACTGCCTCATCTGCCTGACTAGGACAACCACATCTCCCTAGTTCCATCACAGCACCTCTGGAATGTTTGTTACATCATTCAGCACCACCAAGATTGTGAGGCTTGTCAGGGGTATTGACCCACGTTTGAGTCATTAAGCTGCAACAGTTGGTGCTTTGGGCTTAGAAAATCCAAGGTGGCCGAAAATTCCCACAATGCGCCAGAATCCAGGAAAACCACGCAGTTTTGGCGCACACCAAAATGTTCCCCTGACCTGCCACCCACCAGTGCGAGCATGATGGGCCAGGAGTGCCATGGGTGAAATGTGTGCCAAAGGAAAAACAGCAGTGCCGGTTAGCTCAAAAAGCGCTTTGAAATCACATTTGTTTCTCTGAAATGCAAGCTAAAAATGCCTATTTTAAACATTGCAAGATATTCAAAAATCTCACTGAACACCAGCAGACATTTGGCAGAATGTATTCTTGTGTGCATACAAAATCTGGAAAGAGAAAGAGCCCAAAACAATGTTTATAACAAAACTGGCTGAGCTGTGGATGTCAGCAGCTGAAGTGAAATTGGACTGAAAGACACTCAAATCTAAATGTTTAAAATAAATGAGTGACCTACTGTTGAGTGTCATATAGTTTGCAACTGTTAAATGTCTTAGTTTTGAACTTAGAATCAGCGTTCTAGCTGCATGTGTAAAAATTGTAAGTTTGATTTGGATGAAGAAAAACTGGGAACAAAAGTGACATTTAGCTGAAGCCTGGTTTAAAGAGATTGAATTCTGCCTGACAACTACCCCCGACGGGAGTTGAAATTTGCTCAACAAATGTTCCCAGGCCTGGCCTGCATTCTCCTGCCCTCACCAAAGGGAGATGACACCTCTCTGATTGGATTAGGGGAGGAGCAGCTGGGGACTGCAGGAAACTGAACAATGAGCCTTCCTTGGCGCAGGCAAATGTTAAATTAGGGGTGGTCGTAAATGGCTTCCTCTTTTGAGAAACGGGGAGGGGCAGTGCCTCTGTGAGCAGCTTGAGTTGGAGGAAGTGGACAAACCAGAAATTCCACCATGTGCTTTGGGAAACCACACCCCTCTGGGCCAGAGCATAATTTTAAAAAGATGGATAATTCATAGTACGGACTTGTCAAAATTATATAATTAATATCATTATTCTTGTGATTTTTCTGTGCACATTTTAAGAGGTGTTAGAACTCTGTACCACGTTCTGAGGCAAAACCCCATGAATTATGGAGATTGCAGACATGGGGTTCATGCTAGAAAAATGAAAATTTATTGGAATATATGTAGAAAGGCGGTGTACATCTGTGTCATTTTTGGTAAAAATCCAACATTGGTAAACCAACCAAAATGCGCAATATGTTGTCATTTCTTAATCCAAGCTCTTAGAAACATCAGAGTTGGAACAGAGACTATCTTATGTGATATATGATATGTACATGTAATGAATGTCAACGACGTGTGTATCTTGGAAACCTGTTAGTTATGAAAAATTCATTTTCTAAGTAAAAGCAAAGGGACGTTTCTTCAATAGACTGTAAGACTCTGACTCACTCTGACTCACTGCTCCCTTCTCAAATCAGGTCAAAGAGAAATCCTTGACCTATCAAATCGTGAGTGGGTTGGGCAATGAAAGTTAGCATCCACACCCATTTTCAAAAGACATAAAAAGAGCCACTGGAAGCCAGACAGGGACATTCATTTTCCAACCTTCAACTGAATTCCTGCGCAGCACTCTGACGGAGAACTCCAGAATCCAGAACTCCAGAGATCCAGAACTTCACTCTAGAACTTAAAGCAGAGAGGCCTGGACCACCAGCTAAATCCTTTTTCACCAGGCCTTCAGAATCCAGCAATCCAACCAAACTATTCTACAGCTGGGCGAGCTGTTGAATTCTTTGCCAAGAACTTTTGCCAGATCCGGTAGCAGACCCAGAAAGCAGTGCTGTATCCAGAGAGACCAGACCAGATCGCTGTGAGCAGAACCAGAGATCCAGACCAGGCCAGCAGAGCAGAGATGACCCAGATAGCTGTGACTTCAGAACCAATCGCCTGGAGTCCAGTCCCAAACTGACCAGACCCTGACGGCCTATTTCAAATTCATAGTGTGAGTACTCAGCCAGAACTGTGCAAAACCAATCTCTTAGCTTAAAATAATCTGATTCAAAACATTTGAACCTGTCCAGAACTGCATCATAGGAATCGTATGTCCCTTCTCCGATTTTAAACCTGTAAAAGTGTCATTTTGCCATTTTGAATCATTATTTCATTTCTGAAAATCTACCTTCGCAAAATCGTCCGTATCTCTTGAACCGTTTGTGCTAGAAGCGAGATTCAACTTTCATTTTAAAGCTAAGATTCTAGGCTTCCCATATTCATTATACTTTTTCCGTAATCATGCTCGACGCACTCGGAAAAAATGTGCCGCGATTTGCGATTTGGCTCAAATTTCTTCACTTGTCAAAATAGCAGCTTCTTGCTTTCCTTTGCTGAAATTCGTTTGCAACCTGACAATCATTCATAGAGCATTGCTAAAGTGATCCTGAACTAATTTAAAGTAGCTATCACCCACCCTGAATCTCTTATAGGGAATCAAAAACCATTTTTAGCATATTTTACTTCATTGCCACCACATTTAAAAGGATTTTGCCTGTGTTTTAAAATCATCCCTGTGATCTAAGCTTGCTAGGGGGGAACTGAACTACATTTGATTGTATTCCTGAGAACTGTGTGCTCTCCCTTCCATCTTCTATTGCATAGGGGGGGAGTGAATTGCCACCAAGGGAAAAGTGAACATATTATCTCTTGTGAAACCCTACCAGTTATTTATGTACTGCATTCTTTCCATCATTGTTTTTCCTTGAAACCATAAAAGCATTCCCAGCTACCTTGTTCTTTCCATACCAACTCCTTAGTAATAAAATAAGTGTGCTAGTGTAAGATTATCCATTGTTGATCAACCTCATATACTTAAGTGTGATATCAAATATTAATTTATTATAAAAGTGTGATATATATATATTGTTAAATTTTCAATACATCTTTTAATTTGCAAAAGAAACCTACTTCTTGGATCAGTGGGGTCAGGGGGATTCAAAGAGAGGGGCATTATATAAGGGTTTATCATCCAGAGTATAACTTGTCATACAAATATATAAATAAGGGCTTCCCTTGAGCAATCCCAGCCAAGGCACTGACTTAGTGGGAATGCTTGATTGGAGTCATTGACAGGCTGATGCCTGTTCACATCTCTGCCACTGAAGTTGTCATCTTGGGTGACCAGGTCCTGATGAATTACAACATTCTCTTTAATGCTGAGAAGCAGATTGTGGCCTCTGTCCATTGTTACATCTGGGAAGACATCACATTTGCCATCAATACGGAGGGGGTGGCAATTCGCACCATCAATAACATCAAGGAGCACTAGGATGACATGAGGTTACAGAGCCAGAAGAAGGCAAAGGCGGCCTTTGAGATTGGAGCAACAGTGGAGGGGACATCTGCTAGCTACCATTGTGTAACACCACTCCAGCTCAGGATCCTGGATAAGGTTAATCCAGCTTCATGCCCATGTCATTGGCCTACAGGGCTGGATTTAAGCTGCTGGTAGGTACATGTAGGGAAACAGTAGTACAAAATAACTATTTAATGGATGAGGTTACATGAAATACAAGACTTGGACTCCATCATGATTGATACCTGTATGCCACTCACCATCACCCACAGGCTACAGGTCTTCATCTACATTGCCTAAGTTTAATCCATCAGTGGAAGACGTTGACAGACATCCCTCTCATTCCTTATGGTTCATGCACATCCATCATCATGTGCCTCTTTACCACCACTCGGTTGTACTTGATAGTGTTGGATAGCTTGCCACTTTCAGGTACACACACACACCCTCTTTCACCTTAATCTCACTGGCACATAAGGTCCATCAGTGTAACAGGGTAGAATTTTGTGATTTCCACAACACAATCTATGTGAATAAGTACAACACCTTGTTCCTTAGTGTGTTCAGTGTAAATATCTATCCTGTAATGATTGACATTTGAAAGGTGTGGAGGTCTTTTTCCACACTCTGACCACTCACAGTACACTATTTCATCAACACACACTGATGTTTCCATCCCCACCATCCTTATGAATGGTTGTATACTAATTGACCTTTTCACAACTGACCTTGGGAGAATTGACCTCGGGAGAATTGACCTAATTTAGAAGGTCAATTAGGACATATATCCGGGGGGAAACCCCCCGCATCCCCGACCCAATGCAAAACCCCCTGAACCCCCCACCCAATCCCCTTATATTATTTATAATCCAAAACCAACCCAATACATATATAAAATAACTTAAATAATATAAAGGTCAATTGTGCAGAAGGTCAATTAGGACCACTATAATTAGGTCAATTGTGCAAAAGGTCAATTGTAAAAGGTCATTTTGGGTAATACCTTATGAACACCATTAAGACACTGTGACATTGAAATGTAATTTGCACTGTAAATGTAGTAGTATATGAGTATTTCCTTCCACAAGAGATGCACCACACCCCTTATCCGCATCCACAACTGAGTGCACACACTTGCATTTACTTCATTCAGTGACTTCCAAGTGTTGACTGTCGGGGTGCTCCTGAGGTGCATCCTCTTCTCATGGCTCAACGTTTATGGTCATAAAATGAGTGTAAGTTGTACATGCTATCAATGTGCAACAGTGTTGCTGAGAATGTGGACCTGCATGCATATGTTTGGTATGCACCCTGTAGCCTTGCACCTCCACAGCCTTGCACAATGAATGCCTCATCCTATGCTATGGATGAAAAACTGGAGGAGGAACCACCATGCATCCCACCTTTGGCAAAAACAGCAACAAAGGGGTGTTCCCATTGAGGCCATGACTTATTGCATAGAGTGTGTCCACAGCACTGACATTCAGTGGTAGACAGCGCATAGCAATAGCATAGAATGTTTCGGAATATTTGTTCAGTTGTGGGTCCACATTCACATGACTCATCAAGTGCACAGTAATCATCTATTTAAAATGATGGCCACATTGTCCATGCTGAGCATCCTCCCACCATCCATACTCCAGATATTTCCTCCTGCAGCAGTTGCACGTTTGCTGGCAGTCATCCACTGACCCCTCACTCACAGCATCTTGTCAGAGCACTGACACCTACGAAGTGGTTACATTGTGAAGTGACCAATAGTGGGCCACTACGCCACTAGTAAGTTCTTCAGAACTGACCCAATGTGCCATTGTAGATTCCCCACTGATGATCCTGTGAGCGCACAAGTGCCTGAACACGAGGACCCTGGAGGTGGAGGCTAGTGAGGATAGCAATACACTTGTTAGGGTGTCTGCCCGGATGTTTGCTAGCACTGGGATATAGGAGGAGTCCTAAGACAGCTGATTCACCACTTGAGGTTCACTTTTCCTGAATGCAATATTTTGTGCAGAGTGTAACAATTGTACTGTCATGCAGGTTATGCATACCTTTGCCACATGATTGTCCATGTGGATCAGATCACCGTTCTATATTGGATAAAGCTTAAAAGCAACGGGAGTCTTGCAAATGTATGTTGGTTCCCTTTAATTCAATGACTCCCTTACCGCATTAGGACTATTTCTCCAGAAAGGGAAAGGATCCCAGTGTAGCACACCACCCCATATGGCTTCCATATTGTAATGACGATCAGTGGCTGAGAGTGGGCCAAGGAGAACACCTGAAGCTGGTGATTGTTCTCGATCCACCAGCCCGGATTCTTCCTTATAATGTGAGAGATTTATAGCTGCCTGATGTAGTTAATGAAACACACGTCCCAGCTGGGCAAGGGGCGACTAATTAAAGGTTGCAAGTGAAATCTGGCCCATGGGACCACAAGTTACATAGCTGGCAAGTCTACTTGCACTTACAACCATTATAGGGCTGACACCTTCTTCCTACAAAGCAAGGCCCCTAGATGTTCTGCAGCTTCTCAGCTCCATAAGGGGTTAAGGAGATATGTCACTGATGTGTATGGGAAGTACCCCTTACTGACTGCAACACCTGAATCAGGACAGGCAGAGAGTTCTGTGTGTTCATCAGACAACAATGGTTGTACCACACAATAGCTGTGTTGCTGAGGCCAAGGGATGCTGAGGGTCAAGGAGTAACTAGTTGTCCAGATAGGTGTAAAGACAAATGCCCTGGGAGTTGAGGAGGCCTATTAGGGTAGCAATGACCTTCGTGAAGACCCTCTGAGCCATTCTGATTCAACATGGCAGCACTTGGACATTTAACAGATCCTCTGTCACCTGGTGTATGTTGTGTAAGGGAAAGATTTGGTGTAGGAGTAATGTGACTTTGGGGTGCATGATTGTGATGAAGTGCCTTGATAGTTTAAGTACTGTGGCTTTGGGGTGCATGACTATGACAAAGCACCTTGATGGTGTAAGTGCTGTGACGAGGAAGAGTAGGACTGGAAGTAATACAGATTACCGGTAAATATTCCAACCATTCCTTCTGTGTGATTGCCCTACTCAATCCCCTGATCAACGCTTTACATCACTGTGCAATGCAGTTCCACGATGATATCTTGTTCTGCGCTGGAGGCGTTCCCGGCGCCACAGATTTTCCTTTGCGCTGTTGGTATCTGCACAGCAGTACTTCTGTGAATCAGTACGGCGTGCATTGCATCTGCACCTCACAATCTCAGAGAGGTCACAAACACTTTGTGCTGAGTTCGTGTTCTTGGGGGAATCAGTCCCTATGTTTTTGCTCTATGTATAATAATATTTCTCATATAAATAGTGCACATCTCATGCTGAAAAGTCTCTTAGCTTGGTTCAAATACGTCATTACTTTCCGGTGGCGTTAGAGTGCTCTAGGAAATTATCAACGTGTTAAGGTGTCAGTTATTGTTTCTGTTTCAATATCGTTTGATTTTTGTTATTTTCTTTCAAATAAAAGTCAGTGGGCCTCATTACGAGGTTGGAGGTAGTCATGGCGCTATTAGCGCCATGACTACCTCCAATACCGGTACCGTGTCCGGTCCCGTTCAATGGGGACATACCGATCTATTCCGACCTTTGCGGGACTGGTAAATCCCCATTGAAAAAGTAATTCCCCATTCCCATTTCAGCCCCCATAGGGCTCAATGGGAACGGGGAGGGTGCTAATAACGGTACCGCAAATTGCGGTACCGTTGTTAGCTCTGAAGTCCCTTAACGGGTCCCTTCCATAACGCCTGGTAAAACCAGGCATTAAGGAAGTGACCTGCTAAGGGACCTCGTAGTAGGGCGGTAAGGGATAACTGGCACCGGTGCCCTTACTGGTGCCAGTAATCCTTTACCGCCCACCTCGTAATGAGGCCCAGTGGCTTCCCAAGGTAGGCATTATATATATTATAATGAAGTGTTTTTTGTAGCGGTTACATCGTTCAGGTCTCTTTTCAAATAGACTGTTTCCTATGCTGTCTGTGGTGTGTGACCCTCCCAAGTGTGTTGTCCCTTTAAGGGAATGTGTCCCTCCCATGTGTATTGCCCTTTTAACATGGGCCATGACTTGGTCATTGCCCAAGCTAATAAAAGGAGCCTCTGCAGACACGTGCACCAGAACGGCTGCAGCCTCTCAAAGAGGAATGACTGAGACTATCTATGTCTCGTTAATGTAGGCCTGTAGGCACATACCGTGTGATCACTGGCCTGCAGTCCATGGTGTCAAGGGACCCTCTTGCCAGGACGGTGGCAGAGGTCTGCATAGTCGTGGGCATGGTCCGCTCTGCCCCCACTCCTGATGGTCCTGGTGTCCATAGCAGCGTGGGGCCTGCTGGATGTCCAGAACAGGCCCCAACCCCCAGAGGTTCTGGGCCTCCAGACTGTTGATGTCCATTGCACCACAGGGGCCTGTTGGATGTCCATTGCAGGCCCCCACCACACTGCCGTTTGCTTCGTGATAGCTCTTGAAATGTTGACTCATTGAACTGCACTGTTCTGCAATGCACATTCAAATTGTATGACATGCGCCTTGCATGGAGAAACAGCGGTTGCAGTGCAGATAAGCATTCAGGATGCTTATTTATTTATTTATTTGGGATGAGGCTTGCACGGCCGGTGGACGTTTGCTTTCCCAGCCTCGTATGGCCCATAGGGGATACAGGCTGAGGATCTGCACATTTGTATGTGCGAGTGGGCGTTCCTGCACCTCCCTGCACATATCAAGGGAACAGGCATCAGAGGTGCCTTGTCATCAGCGCCCCGGCTCCTGTACGCAAGTGCAGTAACCAAGAATGAGGTGCCGCTTCCATGGGCCGCATTAATATTCCACACCCTTTTTCCAAATAAGGGATAAGTAACTTTCCCGATATGCGTGTTTGTGCAAAGTCATCTCGACTTGAGCTTGCAAAATAGTGAGTCATAAATTACACAGTTTGAACATTTGCACACATTGGGGGTCATTACGACCCTGCAGGTCTGGTAACAATGGTGCCGGTAGGCTTACCGGCACCGTTGTTACTGGACGGGTAGAGTGCAAGTTTGCGAGCCGGAAGCCTTCCTGCCCACCAGGTCTGACCTGACGGGCAGGAAGGCATCCAGGAAGGGCACCAGCTCGCAGACTTTCACAGTAGCACCGGCAGCGTTATGAACGGTGCCGGTGCTACTGTCATCCCCATTCCCATTGAGTCCTATGGCACTCAAAAGGGAATGGGGAATACCATTTTTCCAGTGCCTGACTTCCCGGGAATACCGGGGTCGTAATACCCCAGTAATTCCGGGAGGCCAGGTGGTGTAAAAATCACGAGTCCGGCGGCCAGCCTGCCAGTTTTACCGGCACAGCTACTGCCGGACTCATAATGAGGCCCATAGGCTTTGCCCAACTCGAGCCAGTGCACAGTCTAGAGCCTCACGCTGGTAATGCGGAGTTCCGGGACTGTGTAATTACATTTCCTCATGCTCCGTTTAATGTGCTGGATAGGCAATCTTTTCCAGCATTTGCCTTAAGATGTGAATCATTTGTTGCCATTATTGTTTTGATTTAGCTGCATTAGTAATTATGGTTCATGCCACCGTTGTTTGCTCTGCTAAATGCTGTTGTGCTTCATTTAACAGGATCCAAGGAGAAGCATTAATTACAGTGATATGCAGATTGTGCGTGTTATTATGAAAACAGGAAGCGTGGCGCGAGTCACGGCTTATTTATACACATTCGGAAAACTCAGACACAAATAAAGTGAAAGAGTAATGCACTTTCATACGAATAATGCTTCATCAGAGACACTGCCAGAGAGAATGAAAATCTGACACACATGCAACGTCACCATAACCCGTAGAGCATAAAATACATGAGCATCAAGTTGACAGAAGTTTGACAGTGTTTGCAAGACTTTTAGTCATCCCCTCCACACAGTGGCAGATGGTGAACTTTTCAATTGGTGGGGAGTAAATATTTGCCACAAATTTGCAAGAGCAATCGAGCACCACGAGGGAGACCAAACCAGCCAAGGGGCATCTGGAAGGGGAGGGGAATTCTCGTCCCGAGAAAGCATTTGAGTAATAGGTTAAAATGATGCATTATACAGCACACTTTCTGTGAAAAACTGGATAAAAAAGCAAAAACGTTGCAATCAGTGTTGCAGGGTAATTCATGAGAAAAAATCCAATAGAGCAAGTCGCCGACAGTGCACAGGATCATTTCCAAAAGCATTTTCATGATGCATTTCCCCACAATATATGTCAGAGTAAAAAACAGTTTCACATGTGCCTTGCCCATACGTTGTCATGCTGGCTGCACCTATATATGCCAGTATTCCCATGATAATGCTGGTAATGATATCATAAGAAAACATGTCTAACATGGCTCTGCTACTATATGCCAGTAACCTGCACATAAGAACACACTCCTTTTGGCTTTGCCATTAGAAACACAAGGCCACAATAAAAAAAAAAAACATGTTCCAACTGGCTGCTTCAAAGCAGGCCAGTCCCAACACATAATACCACTTATCATGTTTACTTCATCATAGATGCCAAGGAAAACAATGTCATGCCACGGTAAGAAGTGGGTAGACAGATTGCATCAAAATGCATTCTACACATAATAACACTTATCACGCTTGCTTTAAAAAGCTTGATAAGTGTTATAACATGGCCATTTCTTACTATGGCATGAGCTATTTTACTTAAAAGCCTAGTAAAACATTGCTCATCCTCCTCCTCATCCACGTCACCCAAATCAGCCGCCCAGGCTAACACAACCCAACAAAATCACACCCCGCATTTACACACTCATTCAAACACATATTCAAGCAGCACTCACACAGCTTTCATATAAAAACATTCACACGGCATTCACTCTCTCATTAAAACAGTAGTCACTTGCTGATTCAAACACATATTCACTCATTCAAACAGCATTGACAGAGCATTTACTCACTCATTCAAACACATATATATTCACACATTCAAACAGTATTCACACAGTTTTTACTTGCATTCAAACAGATTTTACACAGCATTAACTCACATTCAAAAAGCATTCACACAGCATTTACTTGCTTATTCAAATACATATTCACGCTTTTAAACAACATTCACACAGCATTTACTCATTCATTCATAGGCACCCAGCTACCCACACATCAAGTATTTGCTCATTCACACACGCATGCATACAAACATACACATACAAAATTAAACTTTCCACTTTCCTCAGCTCCGGTCCAGATCCTGCTCCTCGATCCTGCTCCTTTTCAGCTCCTGCGCACATGAAAAGAAACCAGGAAACACAGAGCGTTTCCTTGTCCCTGCACTTGCGTACAGGAGCCAGCGCGCTGATGACAACCCTGTTCCCTTCATGTGTGCGGAGAGAGGTTCAGGAGTACCCTCTGGCACATACAACATGCAGTTCCTCAGCCTGCATCCCCTATGGGTTAAGCAAGGCAAGGGTAGCAAACGCCCACCGTCAGTGCATGGCTCATTGAGCATGCGTACTAGAGAACTAAACTGTCAAAGGGACACTGTGTGGGGGTACCCCCTCAGTTGCAACAAGCAGCTTGGGGAGACCTCAGGGATTACACTGGGCTAGCGCTGCTCACCCATAATGGGCGAGGATTAAGGTGGGTTGGCGCCCCCTTACTCATAATAGACGAACGGTCCCTGCTCCACACACAATTCGATTTTTGCTTCCCGCTCCTCTGCTTTGTCCCATGTCTCCTCCTCCCTGTTTATGGAATAGCAGTGGGTTTGTTAGAAGAGGGAGAACACCCTTGCACGACAATACTTTGTATAATCAGCACTTGCCAATATCCAGACAAGTAGATCGACATTTTGGCATTTGCTTTTATCTGCTATGCCAGACCGCAAGGGTCATTCTTCATTTTTTATTTTTTTCATATTTTTGAATTTTTGTATAACATATTACATTAGCTTGTGACATTTGTCTGTTTTATTACCCAAAGGAGCAGGCGGGCACATTTCATATGGTAATGATTTCCAGATAGTGCTCCTCATGGTCACAAGGCCCACATCCATCTGGAGAAAGAGCTTGTTTTAATGGATTTGAATGAACACGACCTGAGGTCTAAAAAGTACTTCATTAGTGACCAAGATAGGATCACTTCAAAATAAAAGGTGGTTTGGGATATCACATCAACTCTTGCTAGTGGCCAAAACCATTATCCCAGATTGGCAGTATGATGCCACATGCATGACCAGTTCAGGTTCTTACAGAGAGGGGGAGAAGTAGCTGAGGGTCTTTTTCTGGCCTGTTTCCATTTGAACATCCTTTGGAAGATTGGTGTGGACTTTGGGGAACAAGTTCTCTTGGTTTGCACACAGTATTAGCACCCAGAAGGTGACATAATATCACCTCCCAACCAATCAGGAAGCTCAGAAAGTGGCATTTACCGTATGGTATTGCCCACATTCCGAGACTCCTAAGAAGAGGTCGGCTGCCTTCTTTCCTGAAGGAGTGAAAGTCCTCACTCACCTTGAACCCCAGTCAACCAGTATGGCATTGCTTTTCCCTTTCTTTCTTATGACTTGTTCTCTAGAATTCATTGTTAAAGTGATGCTTATGTGCCAATGAATCAAAGGTTTATGTCTGGCTTCTTGGATACTCTCTGCCCTTTACTGGTTCCACCTGAGGTCAATATACTTTACCAGAGACCCACGTTCTATATGTCATTGCAACTATATATCTAAACACAACATTGATCAAGACCAATATATACACTGAAGGCAGAGAAGTATACAAATAACTTTGCCCCACACCTGCTTCCTAAAGATACGTCGGGGAAGGGGAGTTAATATTCCCCCAGAAGTAAGTGAGTATACAATAGCATGCAGTCCCATAACAGCATACAGTCTCACAAAGGTACAGAGATGGAAATATATACCACAATTTGTATCATGGGTTTCTGTTATAGATGGGAAACAGAAGAGGGAGTTATTCCCGGGCAATGTGCCTCAAGGGAGGCAGGCAGCAGTTGGTGCACCATTTGACACACGTCATCTGAAAGGGCCCTAAATAGCAGATGTATAGGTAAGGAAGCATACAGCAAAAGCTATGATGTGTCAGTACGTGATGTAGGAAATGTTTCTCCATGGGTGCTGATATATCTCTTTCTTTCTCTCTCTCTCTCTCTCTCTTGTCCTGATGAAGGCTGGAGCAGCATTTAGCTCGATTTATGGCTAAGGAGAACTGGCTGAAACACATGTCGATAAAGAGTGGAAGAAATTGACACATGTATGATATTAGTTTTAGGTGCTTGTCAATAGATCATTGATGTTAGTAGTGTGTTTTCCTGGTTATTAGACTGGATATGGTATTGTACCCTGGAGGTTGTTTGTGGAAAAAGGAATGGATGTATGTGAATTGTTGGATATGCATGTATTCAGTAGAATTAATAGAGGTGTCTATTGATTAAGGGCAGTTTTGTACATATATGAATTGTTAATTTGTATTGGTTTTAAAAATGAATAAAAAAAGATTATATAATCTTTGGTGTAAAAGAGAAGGTGTGGAGGGATTAATTTAGGCATGTCTAGTTCTGTCTGGTGCTTTTGGTATTGATCAGTGTTGTGTATAGCTATGTTATGAGAGCCTGCAAGATCAAGACCCGATCGGTTTATTATATATTGTAACTAAATACTCATCACAGAAGAACGTCTGTGCAGGGGCACATCAGAAGAAATGTAGAACCTGAAGTAATTGAGGGCTTTTGTTAACAGGCAAAAGTAAGAACTTTGGTAAATCCGACCTTTATTTAAACTGTTTAAATAAGAGTATTTTCCTTTAGAAAGAAATATTAAAGAGTTGGATATCATGGAGGAAAGGGAGTGAAGTTATATAACGACATATATAACTACCTCTTAACTGAGGGGGCGATTGTCCCATCTCACCTGAGAGCTCAGTCTGAAGTTCAGAAAAGGCATTTCATATAGTAATTTTAATGGTATGTGATCCCGTAATTTGTCAGGAGCAGAACTCAGGAGAGCCCATTGATATTTATGTAAGGCTGATCATGAGTGCACAGCATATCGATAAGGTGTAGCTTCTGCTCACGCCCAGAAGAGAAACTTGGTTCAGGATCTATTTTGAGGAGACAGCGTGAGGTCATTGGAGGAGCCTGCAATTTAAAGGCAGAAAAAAATTCTGTGGAGAAAGTTGGGTAGATTGGTGGGAAGTAATCTTGAGTATCACCCAATGAGGACAATCAAAGAGGACAAAGTTGCGAAATGAAGAACCAGAAGCAACGCAGGTCCACACCCTAACCCTCACAACATAAAGAACCACCGTATCAAAAGGCAGGAGGAACCAATGTCCTTATGCCATACCGACACAACCCCCAAAGCACAAACAAACCCCAGAAAACAAAATAATTCACTGCAATCTGGTCAACGCCAGATCAATGTTAAAACATAGCAGAGAGATAGACATGCTCCTTAGCTAATTGGGAAAGGACATGCTTTTCTTTACAGGAACCTAACTAATGATGACTTCAAGGTAGTTGCACATGAATCCCCTCAAACAATGTGAAACTTAGATGAGCAAACCACAAAGGAAAAATAATCTGTAGCATGCCAAGATCACTGAAGAATTGCAATGGCACCATTGGAAAAGATCCGAGATTGTGAAACTTTGTGGTCCACCCATCTCTGGACCATCAAACCAATCTATCCTTCATACTCATCTACAGACCACCCACATGCAACTCGACCATCACAGTGAATTGTTAATGTGCTATAACCAGCAGTGCAGTAGAAGAAAATGGTACCCGTTCATTCCTCGACAGTCGTTATTTCGTGATCATTTTCTATGAAGTAATTACTTTGAAATGACATTGCAAATATGTATAATTATACATAAGAGGTATAAAGGGAGTGGGGACGTTTAAGGGGAAATCTAGCAATGAAGAGGATGGGAGGGATAAGGGCAGACCCCCAACATAAAAAAAAAAAAATCAATATAACATTTTGAAGTAATTACTTTGTAGTAAATTACCACTAAGTAATTACTGTTGATGTAATGCCATGGAAATGAAAAAGAACACCTGCTCATACTAGGAGACTTTAACATCTGGTTTGAAGAGGAGAATGCCAAGGTTGCCAAATCACTAACTTCACAACTATCCAATATGCATCTGAAACAAATGGGAAAGGGGCACGCACCCCAAGCAGGTGGACACACGTTGGTGGCAACTAAACAAAATGAATGCAACTGCAATTGCACCACAATATACATTCTTTCAAGTGACCACCTTATGATACTTGTGATTCACGCTCAAAGGCAAGCACACATCACCCACATGAATCTAACTCAAAATAAATTAGGGCAATCTCTCAATACCATGGACCTCAACACAAGACTGGAACCCACAAAACCACCAAACGCCCTCCTTGACACACTTCCATCAGAAGAAAGAAAGACTACACACCAAAAATGTATCACAGATGATCTAGATGCTGTGTTACCGAAGTAACATTTTGCTACCTCAAAACAAAATTATATGCCATGACATGCTGATGGTGTATGCCCCACCTCCGAGCCCTGAAGAAAACAAACAGGAAATGCAAAAAAGTTTGGAGAAAACATTACAACCAACAGGACAAAAAACACATGCCAACAAGAGGTATGGCTCTATAAAGAGGAAATCCTAAAAAGCAAACCCACTGCACTATGGCAGACACATGTCAAAAGCAAGCAACTCAGAGAAAGATTTGTTCAACATTATCAATGGGATAGAAAACCAGACATCTTAAAATAAGGTGCCCACTTTATCACAGACACTCTGTGACGACCATGCAACCCACTTTAAAAAAAAGAGGAGGTAGGCGCTTGTAGGAAAAGGGGACCCACAGTGCTGATCGCTCACTGAGTAATTGAATATAGTTCTTCCTGCAGCCGATTCTAGGGTTCCAGTGGAACAGAGCTCCTGAAGTCCCAATGTTCTTGAAAGTAGAAAAGTGGGGTTGTAACCCTTGCTTGAGTGGCGCTGGATATGGTGGTTGCCATGGGGTAACATTATACACAAGGAAAAGGTTCAAACACTGCTGGACACAGTTAGGTGTTAAAGCTGGTTGGTGTTAATGTTTTGTTAGGGGGCACAATTCCTGCCTGGTTTTGCAGACAAACATAGATGCATTTGCATGTCAAGAGAATGCGAACACGTGTTTTGATCTAGGGTCTTTGTCAAGGCTTGGATGAGCAGGCTGGGTAGATTCTGATTAGCTTCTATGCTGATTAACTTCTATGCTCACAAACGATCGTCCGGTATGCGATGATCATTCCATACCGGATGATCGGCATGAGCATAGAAGCTAATCATCGTAGAAGCTAGATCATCGCATACCGGACGATTACCGTGAGCCGCATACACAGCACTACAGCCCCGCCAGGCTCATAGAAGCTAATCAGCTACCACTTCCTGGACCGCCCAGGCTTGCTGATCCACACCTTGACAAAGACCCTAGGTCAAAACACGTGTTGGCATTCTCTTGACATGCAAATGTATCTATGTTTGTCTGCAAAACCAGGGCAGGAATTGTGCCAAACCATTAAACCAAACCACCTTAAACACCTTACTGTGTACAGCAGTGTTTGAACCTTTTCCTTGTGTATAACTCATCAAGGGACATGGAGTCATAGGGCCTCATCACGAGTTGGGCGGTAACGCCGGCGCTAAAAGCGCTGGCGTTATAAGCCCTACCACCAAACCCACCTGTGCTACTAACGCCGGATCACAGGTTTGGTGGAACGGGTATTGCCCATTACCCATTGAGCCCATTCGGGAATTCCCCATTCCCCATTGGGCTTAATGGGGAAATTTCACGCTTTTACTGCCGGCAGATTTCCCACCGGCGGTAAACGCGCTGAAAATCGGCAAAATCTCAGCTCAGAGCTGGGGGGAAATCAGCCAAAGCCGTGATTTGGTGGACCCTTAAATCCGGCGGTAACAGCGCTACTGCCAGATTCAAGGACTACCACCAAACTCGTGATGAGGCCCACATTCTGCAACTATGCAGATGCTACTCAAATCATCCACAAAATTGATAAGAGTCAACTGCCTTTCACAAATTAGCAATAACAGCCTTAAACTCAACTAAAATCATGATCACACCTAACAACCTCTCTATACAACAGTATATACCATGGCCTACTGCAATGGGAATCAGACCGTGAGCATTCAAAGTAGTTAAAAATCTCAGAATGTTGAGAACAACGTAACAATGGAACCCCAAGTCAATGCAGTAGTAAAGAAATGAACCTTTCACATATGTACTATCAAGCGGATATTACCTTTTCTCACCTTCCCACACAGGACATTTGCCATCATCACTCTTGTCATGTAAAGAGTAGACTACACCAACAGTATCTAGCTTGGAATGGTTATCGACCTCAGCAAGAGTGAACAGATGACATGTGTACTAAGATCCCTACATTAGCTAACAGTCAAGCAAAGGATCTCGTTCAAAACACTTTGCATTGGTTACAGAGCAATTCACAGCCAAGGATCAGAATCCCTGCAAGAAATAATCTCCATCTATCGAACAAAAGGAACCCTAAGGCCTAGCAATGACATATTTCTTGAACCCAAACAATATTCAAACATGAACTATGGTAGATGATATTTTTCAAACATCTCAAATAAAGTCTGGAAGAACCTCCCCCAAAGGAATATGCACAATCGAGGAATAACTGCATTTCAGGAAAGCACTAAAAACATGTCTCTTTGATTTGCCAACCTAACTCTCAAAACTGGTCCCATGGTCAAAGAGAAACATGCAGCTTTAATGCAAGGAGGTACAGCACAGAGTACAGGACTTGGCTTGGAATTCCCGGGTCATGTGATCCAAGTGTATTGGTGTACCAGTGAACGAGAGACCTACATCGTTAACCAATGCACAGTGGGTCTCAGTTTACTCGACAAACAACAGACACATCCACAATTCAAGCCTATAACCTGGTATGGGGATCACCCCTCTCCTCCCTACTAAAACTATCCATACTCCTTTGAACACATCACCTGCCGCCCACCTACACCACCAATGCACAATAAACACAACACCCCACACTGAGACCAAATATCAAAACTTCACACTTCCTCCAAAGACTCACACAATTGCAAAATGGGCAATGCATTCCTATGCCACAGGCACACAAAGTCCCCCATATGGACTCAAGCGCTCGTCTGCCCACTGACTTGTACCACCTAGAAGCAAACTGACACACAGTGACTGTTTTTTTCCCCAACTGAAACTACCAACACAACAGAAGCACTCTTACACTCTCCCTCTCCTCCCATTAACAAACCCACCCATAGCTCTTGTTTCAGGTCTGCCTGAGTGCCTGAAGATCATGTAAATAGCAGCAGTGAATGGAATACATACCATTAACAGAACACAATGAAGAAATGTTTAACATTTTACCCGACAAAGCAGTATTTGCCCACTCGAAGCCCCAGAATTCATAAAAGGTGTGAATGTTATTTTGAAATGTATATAAGAATTGCTTATTTTCCATAAATAAAAAGAATTTCTCATGTAGGTAAAGCACACTTAACAGGACATTTGTATTTGTGGAACTTTTACTCCACCTCTATTACAGAAATCGGCATCTGGGAGAAGATGTAACATGCAGAGAAAACTCATAACCACTTGAAGACCACATTATTGAAAGTGTTTTTGTTTCCGAAACAGACAGAGAGAACCTGATGAGCGAATGTCCAGAGGCAGCCGATTCCAGAGTTTGGATCCAATTTCCAAAAAGCATCTGTTGCCACGGCAGGAACAATGAGAATGGTAAACAGTAAGTAGCAGCTTATTCTCTGACCATACATGATGTATTAGGGAGACAGGGCAGACGCCTTCGGCACACATAAGATGGAGTCTGCTTATAAATACACTTAAATGTGGGACATAAGACCTAAAAGTGTGTGTGTCGCTGAACCAGGAGCCAATGAAGGTCTTCCTGATGAGCTGAAATGGAAGACCATTTGGGAAGCCTTAAAATGAAGTGACCGGGTTACGTTTTGCCTCATTGAAACTTCTGAAAGAGATTATCTGAAATGCCTCCATATAAAGCATTTAACCTAATCCAGTTGGGATTTTTTTGGACCGAGAAACCTCTGTATAGGCATGACATTGTACCTGAAAAGTAAGAAGAAGGATCATAAGGGGTTTCAGATAAATTGAGAATAGAAAAGGAGACAGGGGGATCCTTCGGGAACACCACCGAGTACTGGGATATGGTTATACAAATACAGACCCATTTTAACCATTTAATTTCTATCCAACTCCTAAACCATGCTAAGGTTAAATCTGTCTTCCCCATCAAGGTCTTCAGATAAGAGAGACGAATGGCGTGGTCAACTGAAAAAAACTCTGAAGAGAGATCAAACATCATCAATAGGGAAAGTTGACCACCATCGGCTGCTGCAAGGATGTCCTCCCATACCGTGATGAGGGCAGTTTCTGCCCCATGATCAGGGTAAAAATCCGACTTCCATGGATCGGAAAAACTGTTTTGCTCTGTAAAATCTTGAAGTTGTAATGGCATAATAGGGACATTGGGCCTCATTACAAGAATGGAGGTAGCCATGCCGCTTTTAGTGGCATGGCTACCTCCATACCGGGTACCGGGTCCGGGTTCCAGGGATGAGGAATTAATGGGCCATTCTGACCTTGGAGGGCCCGGTAATTCTCTTTCCTGGGACCCGGACCCGGTACATCCCCATTCCCATTTGAGCCCCCATTGTTAAGGTCGACTCCCCATTTTACACACAAAGGACTAGCGGTGGGCTGTGTGGCATCCTGTATGAGGACGTATAACGAAGATTTTATGCTGCGGCATCCATGGGAATGAATAGAGTAGGTAATCGGAGAGGGTTGGTGGGGTTCCTCCGCTGGATCGCTAGGGAAATTAGGACATTTTGCTCAGACAGCCGCTTGTACTGGATTGTAATGAAGTTGAAATAGTGGTGCCAGGGTGCAAGCCAAGGCCAGCGACTGTGGCTGTACTCAACATGCTACTGTGTGAAACAATGACACTCCTGACATTTATAAACCTCTAGACCACTTCCAAATATGTAAATACAGGAGATTATATATTGAGAGAGAAAGAGAGAAATAGTGAGAAAGAGAGACACATCTGAGCTCGCCTACAGAATTCTTCATTAAGCCAGTTCAAAACCACCTCAACCCATGTAAGCTGCATCACCCATATGTGAGCAATGTGTTCAGCATCCTAGGTCCATTAACCACTGTAAAAAGGTATTACTAGTGTGGCACTGTGGTGCAAAGTGAAATGCAAAGCAAATGCAAAGCATGAATCGTACCATATGTTCTCTCAGAGTTATTACTTGGTGTTCATTGGACACTGTTTGCATGCATTTCATTCATTTGACGCCAATGTGGTGTAGTACAGAGATGCTCGTGGATAGTAATCCCACCATGGGAGCAGAATAACGTCCTTTAGAATGGTCATATGGCACACATCACCAATTCTTCTTATGCTCCTATAGGAGGACAGCTCAGGGGCAAGGCGTTTGTCCGAATCCCGGTCCCGTGCCTAGGGACTGGTCTCCTGTATTGAGCGCATTGTAAAAGATGACTTGTATACATCCTGATAGGTGTTTTTAGGAAAGATGCAATCACGTGCAGCATATTGTATAAGGTTTCAGAGCAGTGTTCCGTTTTCTCATACAAGACTGAGAAAAAGTAAGCACGAAAGGAGGCCTTGCACCGCCATCTCTTAAATGATTGTGCAGCTCATCTTAATAACATAGAGTCTGTGTTTGCTTAGGAACAGTGCTTTGACAAACACTTTACAATTTTGGAAGCCCCGATCTATGCCAATACTGCAAAGGTTCTGCTGTTTATATATGTTTGGTCTACACTTCTTAAATGTGTGGTGTAATGCCCTCATTCACTGCATGTCGTGGAATGTGTCGAGCCCTCCCCGTGGCAATGGAAGACTTCACCAATCACACGCCGATATGGAGTAGCCCTGCACTTCCCCATCACTTCACTTTGCGTACTGACCAGCGTTGGGAGACAGTCGCAAAGACACACTGGTTTATAGGCGCCAGGACTGTTCCTCACCAGAGAGCGAACGCAAGGCTCGATATTGAGTCGCGTCCCAACTTCTAATCATTTCAGCATTTTCTGTGAAAGAGTTATCACGCAATGCTGTACATAACCCATTGGCAACTATTATCAGTAGAATACATGTTCTACTTAATGTTATACAATATGTTGCCATGTTTCATATCCCCTGAAGGAAGACAATACAATTCATACATGGATGAGTAACGGGATAAACACTATTTATTTTATATATTTATTTGCATTTATAAAGCACACACACACCCCAGGGGCACTGAGGCGCTGTTACAAGATAATGGCTTAGTTCCAGTACATGGATTAGTTACAGTACATGGCTTAGTTACAGTACATGGATTAGTTACAGTACATGGAGAGAGGGCTAGGTTACATTGGTCATACGATAAAGTGGCTTGGTTGACTTACTTAGACGGTAAACCGGTTACATTAGATAAACACTGACAAGCAGAAATGGCCGGTAAGATCAGACCTGCTGTATTTGTTTACATTTTGACGTATGTGTTATTTTGGAGAAGGCGTCTATCACAGAAATAAGTGCATGCATTCAGGAATTTCTCAAGGCCACTCATACTTTTTACTTTTTCTGTTCCCGAGGACATATGTGCCTGCCAATTAAGTCCTGTCATAAACCAGAAGGCGAAATACGTTTAGCGTTGCCCTGGTACAAGCCGAGGAGAGCTCGAAGTACCGCACACTCTGGTTTTGTATTGTTCACTGCAAGCTGATTGATGGTGCAGGTGCTGTATATGAGCATTTTACTTCCTCTGTTGCGCTATAAGGCCTAAATAGACTCGCACTTCAAGGACCACTCTATCTGCATACATGAGTATGGTCTCAATGCCTCCTCCCCCTCTGCAGGGAAAATGGACCAGTCTGCTAATATCCAGAAATCGAGCAGCAGCATGTAAAGTGGTTGAGGGCAAGCACGAACACAACTTTGAGGCACACTGTCCATCGTTGGTTTTTAATTCCGAACACGTGCTGAGGTTGCACTATAAGGTGTCATAACAGCAAAGATGCCCAAAGCTTCTGATTTGGCTGGCAGCAGTGTCCGGTGTACTTACTGTATTACACAGCAGTGGTGTGAACTCTGCAGCCTGAACCTGTTGGAGATTTCCATTCTCTGCATATCAACAGCTCCTGATTGGTAGCGCATTTGCAAGTGTTCTGTGTTACAATCTCACAAAATGGTCGTTAGCAGGTGTTTTTTTTTAATCCCTCACAGCACAATAGCATTGGATCAAAAAGTGTGAGGTTCTAATTGCGTCATTTTCTGCGGTGGTGTTTTACCGGGGTGTGATGTGGGGTTTAATTTTGTATTTTGCATTACATCTTTATATGACAAAAATGCCTAAATACAGCTATATATAGATGCCACATATATACGCACGTATACACCCATACACACACGTGCGTGCGCACAGACACACCCACACACTCTCACACACACACACATAGACTCACTGATTTCAAACTTCAATGTGCTAATAACAAATACCATTTAACAGGATACCAAATGACGTACGTTTAGAGGCACTTCCTGCAGAGATCTGGATCTGTCCATCATGTGCCTCTGTTGGAATGCTGGGGTTGCTACTGACCACTTTGGTGAAATCGACTCACTCCATGATTGGTCAATGCTGTCTTTTGTTCACCTGTGATGATGGAAATGCAGGGCTTGACAATAGCCTGCCACTGGTACACCTGGAGCAGATAAAGATGTCTCGCTGGATGATGGCTTTGAAATGTTTTTATTTTCTGAATTCGATGGCAAGGTGGGTTCTTTTCACATTAATGTGTGTGACATGGCTTTAGATAAAACCGTTCACATGATCATACCATAACCGCAAATACAATGTAATGCAGTTAAACACAATACTAAAACTAAATGCCATCATTCATAACTCAGAAAAGTTATGATGAATACATCACAATCATAAAATCAGCTTCATTTGATCCAGAAAAATACTGTAATGAAACTCTACAGAAAAGCATATTTCTTTATGACTAGCTTTAAGGCACTGCGACACTCTTAAGATAACCAGCTGATGTATTAAGTACGACTTTAAATCATCCCAGAATTCTACCACTGCCAGGTTGAAGGCTGGCTGTATATAGCCACTTGAAAATAAGCCTTTATGGAAAAAAGGACAGAAGTTAAAAAAAAAAAATCTATATATATATATATATACCAGTTGTAAAGAGGCACTATTTAATTTGCAGCCGAAAACCGTCTGCTTTCTACCAGAGGAAAACATGCATAATTCTAATAATTTCAGAATTCCTGACATTTATTTCCCAAAACATATTTTTGACATAGTTTTTAACTGTTGCAAAGCTTCTTTGAAGACCATTAGGTGTATGGTCCAGGAGTGGTCCAAGTGTACGAAAAGAAGTAGTGGAATTATGTTCCCTACTGGCCTGCCCCCGCTCTCCTAGATCCCCATTGCCATGCCCCCTCCCTAGATCCCCATTGACACGCCCCCTCCCTCGTGCAATCCAAACCACCAAACACATGTGCCTGCTGTTTAAGGGAAAGTTCAGTGCAGTTTACTGAAGTGCAAGTTTCACTTTCTTCCTACACTTTTATTTTAAAATGAAACCATTCCGGAATGGTTTCTTTTTTAAAATAAAAGTATAGGAAAAATAAAACTTAATTTGAAAAAGTAGAGGAGCACCTCTACCAACCATTCCCGTCGACTTCGTTTACTGTGGTCCAGTAGGGCTATGTCAGATGGATAAACCACATCAGAACCGGGGTGGGAACCCCAAAACTACCAGCGGACTATCTGCCTTGCTGGACTGTTCTAGTAAAGTACGTTGGGCAACTCTT
This sequence comes from Ambystoma mexicanum, assembly GCF_040938575.1. NCBI lineage: Eukaryota > Metazoa > Chordata > Amphibia > Caudata > Ambystomatidae > Ambystoma > Ambystoma mexicanum. The sequence goes on from NC_090933.1 coordinate 588,634,929, forward strand.
TAGAAGAGCTTTGCACCCCGCCCACTGGTATTCTTCCATTGGAGCAGACTCGACTTGTCAATCCATGTCTACTCATCACAACAATGTTTTACACTACATTACACTACAGGCTAGGAAAGCCATGCAACCAGTGATACCCCCTTTATGTGTTGCCTTTTCTGATGCAACAGCTGGTTTGTTCGTGCTAACATCAGCATTTCTACAGTAAATTGTCTCTTTTGAAGGAGGACACCAGCATTTTAAAGCTTTTCGTTTTCACTTCAGTCAGGTACATTGATCAAAGTCAGATTAGACGCACGGGGGTCCTAAGCAAACCCCATTGAGACATATGGAGGGCTAAACACTGGGATGTGCACTTGGGCCGCCATTGTTTATGCGGTTTAGGTCTATTTGGTCAAAAATATTTGACCTTTTCCAATTTCACCTAACCTATTTTGGTTGTTTTTTCTGTTGTCAAAATGCATGGGCGGTTTACCCACAACCCTCCTGCACTCCCCCATCTTAACCTATTCCCTTACCCCCCAAATAGTTATTTAATTTATTTTGACTGAAAAAAACGATGAAAAAAATTCTGTCAAATCGAAATGGTCAAATGTGTTTCGATCAAGTATGCTAATACTGTTTAACCTATATACATCAAATATCAATGATGTTTTCGGTAGGAGTAATACCTTTCCACCGACACTGAGTTGGATGCCCAAAAGAGGACGCATACAATAAGTGAAAAGCAATGCATGTCTTAACAGATGTAGAGAGTAGTTCTAAGAGCTATCGATCTTCTCGGGGGCAAGATCTAATCTGAGCAATACTAACAGTCTTTCATCCTTCCTTTGCAAATAAATATACCGAGTATGCTTGGTTTATTTCATTATCTACAGTGCATTGTTTGTGTAATCCAGAGTTGAAGCACTGGATGATGCTCATGGCTATATTTTTTAGTAAATGTTTTGGGGAAGAGACTGGTATCCAGTCCGCAGACATCTCATCTGAGCATGAAGTGTTCAGGCTTATGGATAATGGATCTCAGTGGTTCCGAAATTGACATTGAGGTAGGTCCCGTGCACCTTCTCTTGTCTTGTGTGGAGACCTGGGTAATAAAACAGTAGCACATGAAATCACAGGAAATGCTGCACATATCAAATTAAATTAGTCGAATGTAAAAGTTTAATTTAAAAATGATTTCCCGTTTAAACAAGGAATTATTATGCCTATGGTCATGGAATAAAAATGTCTGTGGTGGTTTTGGTGGTGGTTAGGCCCATATTACTGAAACTTTGATTTCGTTCATCATGCAATTTTGAATGGCCGTTAGCCCCCCTATGGTAGAAATTGACTGAGTGCAAAAAATGTATTGCTTTAAAGCAATTTTCCACCAGGAAAAATATTTTTGTCCTAGTGCTAATACGAAATGGTAAGAGTATTAAGGCAATCATTGCCTTTGGGCTAATACTGTGCAAAATTGCACTTGCGCTGATGCAAAGTTCCTGTAATACTTGCCCAACATAAACCAACAGAGGGATGGGTGGAAGGTTTTGAATTAATGTGCACCACTGGCAATGCTCAGGGCAACCTTCCACACCTACTGTTTTTAGCCCATCTGCGTCATTGCAAAAGGGGTCCACCCATATGCAAATCAGTCAGGCACCAGCAGCAATGGGAGCAGCCCTGCCCAAACTGCTAGGCCAGGTCCCCTCTGCATGGAAACACAAGCAACCCAGACATGTTTTTGCTTTGATATTTTGGACAGACATCAGGAAAGCCTCTCAATCAAAATAACACAGGCTGCAGAGAGCGCAACACACACACACACACATACTGGCAACACGTCCAAATCTAGATTCACCTTAATGTTCTTTACTCGGTTAATTTTACCATTACATAGTGCCCCTGAAGTAATTCTTTACATAGATATGCATCCTCCTCTACTGTAACTCTGTGCCTGCAAACACACACACAAAGGGCCTGATCAAGAGTTGGGTGGTAGCCGTAATGGTGTTACAGCCACATTTAAATGTCTGCCTCAATCTCGAGTCTGGCGTTTTTACCCCCAGTTTATAGCTGGGGGTAGACACGCTGGAAAAATTCCCATTTTGGTGCAATTACCACTGGCGGTATTACCGTGCAGTAATTCCGCTAAAAATTCCCATTGGGTGAAATGGACCCAATGAGGAATGGGGCTAACAGTTAGCACCCAACCTGTGATCCGGCGGTAATACCGCTGGACAGGTGGGCGCTAACGCTAATAAAGTTGGGCAGTATAGACCAAACTGAAGTACAATCAGTGGTCGAAGTGGGTGGGAGCGGTGCTCCTCTACTTTTTAAAATTAAGTTTTACTGTTCCTATACTTTCATTTTAAAAAGAAGCCGTTCCGGAATGCTTTCGTTTTAAAATAAAAGTGAAGGAAGGAGTTGAAATTGCACTTTCAGTGCACTGCACTGAACGTTCCCTTGAATAACAGGTGCATGTGTTTGGGGGGTTGTATTGTGTGTGTGGGGGGAGTGGCGATGGGGTTTGTCGGGAGCGGGGGAAGGCCAGTAGGGAACATAGTTTCACTTCTTCTTTTCGTACACTTCGACCACTGAGTACAATTAAATCTACCTGCGGTGGAGGAGCTAGGGAAGAGTGGTTCCGGGACTATGAAGTCTCTGGACAATCAACTAGTCTGCACGATTCAAGGTTCTCTGGAGCTGATGTTGCTGGGACCCACTAATCTGCGGACCAAGCAGGTGCTTCTTATCCCAGAAAAGGAATACAAAAACTCCGATTTAGCAGCACATTTAACAAGGGAATTAACAATGTTAACGCAAAAAATAGAGCGCCAAAAGACACTAAATATACCTAGCATCAACGATTAGCTGACAGCATTGGACAGCATTGGATAGGACTATGATGAATGCAGATATGAGCGGGGCAGTGCAGACCTGATCAAAGCTGCTGATTGGAACTTTAGCTGTGGGTCCACGTAAGCCTTTGGGGTGAAATCAGTTTACCAGCAAACTGAGGTGCTAACGCCAGAGGCTCCTCCAGAGCAACTGAGTGAGAAAAAAAGGGAGGTCCCTGATGGGCAGCTCCCCCTGATAGATGACGGTGAACAAAGCAAAGAAAGAAAGGACCACGTGTGCTCACTAAATACAGCTGCTGTGAGCTTTGTCAAGAGGCTGTCTGATCGCAGCTCTTCTACTAAGAACACTGTGCATCAAGGCATAATCAAAGCCATTGGAAATGGGTAGGAACCTCATGGAAAGAGAATTTGAGTCATTTTCAGCAGATGGTGATGGCTGCATTATCTATCTCATTGGCCCCTTTCATGACTCTCTGCAAGATCAGGCCAGCCAAATTCCAGCAATACAGAATCAAATGACGGCCTGGAAGTGTTTGTGTTATGGGTGGAAAGACTAAACAAAGAAGCAGAAAATGTTCTGCAATGGCAAAACCGCCTATGTGACATGGCGAGGCGTGAATCTACGAATAAGTCCCTATTGATGTAAGCTATCTTGGAAGATTGCAAATGGATGAGGGCGCAAGGGAAACTAGTGTGGCCCTCTCCTGAGAAGATCCCCAAAATGCAAGAGCCATCATCGTCCTCTATTGTGGCAGGTACGTCATCCAAAGAGCATTAAGTGGTGGAAATTCTGGTAATGAAACAATTAGAAATGCAACCAGTATCAAAGGAAGTAAACACGTGCTCAATATTTAAACCAGTGAATAACCCTGACATTTTCAAGGAAGACCCGAGAAAATAGATAAAAATCTACAAATGTAACAACCACACCTAATCAAAAATCTAATGGTTCAAGGGCCTTCCTAAGAAATGTAAGAACTCCTCCTGCTGTAGACACGAGGCCATCCCCTAAGCGTCCAAGAAGAGAATTGGTGCTGCCTCGAGCCAACCAGGTAACTGATGACCCTTGTCAGATACGCTCTAATCAGAAAACTACAGAAGTACTGGTGGAAGATGAAGATCTCTCTGAAACCTGTCTTAGTGATTTAATATAAGTAATGGATAGAGGAGAGGAGGAAGGTGAGGAATGGAACGGTTTGAGTTGCTCAGATTGGGTGGAAATTGAGAGGCAAATTGCTCAAGCTAACTGGAAAATGAATGGTTCGAACTGGAAATCCTTGGATACAGACGCCCAGCGATGTTAAGACAGTGGAAGAAAAAGGATTGCTGAGGGACAAGGTTCCAGCACAGGTGAGTATCCAGTGAGATCCTGCTAAAAGTGATGAAAGAAGCACTGTGATCAGTGCGCGCAAAGCAAATCAGAAAAATAGGGATCTTTCTGGTCTTAAATATGCTGCTGTAAAGAGCAACTCAAAACATTTTGCTTAGATGTAGGCTGAGCATCCTAAACACACGGGAAGTCCAACTAGTAAGGAGGAAAATTGACTTGATAGATGCACAATGTGGGTAGTGTAAAGAAGGCGATTATGTTGAAACTCTCTATAATTTAGCTAGCTCTTGGAAAGTGCTATTTGAAGTGCTCCACAACATCAAAAACGGTCTCTCCACCATCAAATCCTGGATGGTGACCCAGTCCCTCAATCTCAACCAATAGACAATGGAATACCTCCTCCTCTGCCGCCAAAGCACAAACCCTATTTAAGCCCCTGGATCAATTAACTCCCCACAGACAGCTCACACATATCCATCTCCATCGCCACACCAGTCAAGTCCCTAGTCATTATCAACCCCCACCTATCCTTCTCACAACTAACAGCCACCATCAGCAAAATGTGCAACCTACAGTTACACCTTCTGCAAGTACTATGGCATATCACCACTTCTCAGTAGACTGTGGAACAGCACTATAATATCTAAAGCAGCTTTCTCTCAAGTCCTCTTGGGGTGATCTGGTTTGCTAGAGAGTGCTATTCTAGTGTAATGGTTACAATTGTATCACTCGCATTGCATTCTCTACATTCATGGACAAAACATGTCACATCATTGTCCAGTCCCTCCCACCAAACGTTCTTTTGCACCAGTTCCTTGTTGGTAGATATGCCGGGATGGGCTAAATGCCCATTAACAAAAGTGAGACCCCTCACATACTTGGAGGTATTTATTTTGTGCCCCACCTGAGCAGGCCTTGTTCAATGAAAATTTTTTCTGATAAAGATACTTATGGCGTGAGGCTATCGCCTAGGCGTCTTGCCTACACTCATTTGTTTTTCACTAGCTCTTTATCCCTCACAAGTCCGATTTTTTTGGCCTCAGCTCTTATTCATTTCTTTCATGGAATGGCATGACATATGATCCATACATGAGCCACAGTGCTTTCAATGTGTATGCTGAACTGCCTGTGTTGAAATGCAGATCAGGCAGTCTGTTATTTTACTGCCAGCCCTTGCTTGTGTCCAGCAGCGTACATATACTAAATGAGTCCAGAGCAGTGGTCTTCAAACTTTTTTGTCTTAGGTCCCACCTGAGCAAAATGTGGCCAGGGCGGGCCCCCCCAAACATGTCAAATGGACAGTAAGTCTAAATGGCTATGAACGATTGTGTGCCGTCACCGCAACCTACTCCCAGTGTAGTACCTGGGCTCCCCCAACTGCTCCCATCACAGTCTCTCAGCTCCCACATCCCACTCATAGCCCAGTCCCTGGGCTCTCCCACCCCACCACAGACCCTGGACTTTCCCCAACCTGCTCCCACCAATGTCCCTGGGCTCCCCCCATCGTGCTCCCACCACTATGCCATGGTTCCCCCATCATGCTCCCACCGTAGTCCCTGGGCTCACCTCACCCAGCTCCCAGCACAGTTCTAGCGCCAGTGTCGGCTGGTGATTTTTTTAAGTAGAGGGCATAAATATTTCTACCAGATATGCCACAGCAACTGAGCATAGCGAGGGAGTCCGAACCAATCAGGTGTGGGTGGCTCTGGGGGACTATCGTGCAGTACCATGGGGATATCCTCTCCATTTTTGCCTGTCCTTAGTATCTTTAAAAGTGGGTTGTTATCCATATGCAGCATGAATGGAGCTCTCTTCATGTAATGTTCAACAGCCCATGCACTTGCAAGGCCATAATACTTGGTTACTGTCTGGTTAATGCTTTTGAAGCAGAACTGATCTTTTCTTCAGCTCCTTGGACATTTATATTTGTTACCATGGCTCCTCAGTATCTATCACTGACGTCAACTATAGGTTGGTGGATGTCTTGTGTCAAATAGCTATTGTGTGGGTGTTGCATATTATGCTCTTCTTAGCTTCCCCAAAAGCCCAGGGACTTCATTTCACCAAAATGCCAGGGGTACTAGAAAGTGGTATCACACAACCCTTGACCTCTGATGACATCACAGGAAGTGATCTCATTGGGCCCCACCCCCAAGTTACATCACGGGAAGTAATGGCACACAGCCTTTCACCCCTTGATAAAACAGGAAGAAGCATCATATAGAATTGTTCCTCAGTACACTAAGAAAAATATGATTACAATATCACTGTAATATGATATACATTTCATACAAGAATGGATCACCATATGAGCATTAATATCAGAGTATAGGCCCAATTCACCAAATTACTGTGATTATGTAATTACTGTGTAATTAATGTAAGCAAACGTCCAAGGCAAAATGATGCCATGCAATGGAAGGAAAATACACGTGGCTGTTGCATCAAATGAAATAAGGTGTGTCAACAAATTCAATCCCTAGAAACTGAGCCAGAACCAATCAAATATACAGTCATCCCCTGTCAGGTTATGTAAAACAAAAATAAAGATTGTACCAGGTTATATACATTTACAGGTGTTGAAGTTTTCTGAAGCATTTTTATTTGTTAGACAGCTCTCACATATTGAGTGTGGCAAGGAGTGCAGAGAGAGAGAAAGAGATCCACATTTGTTTCCCTCCAAGGCCTGCCACAAGACCACAATCCTCACTAGCAGTTGTGTGTGATCCATGGTGGCTGCACAACTATGTGCCATGTTACCATATAAGAACATACTCATGCTGACTTTAATATAGGAAAACATGTCCATGCTTGCTCTGCTGTTGGCTTTTCCATTAAAAATGTAATGCCATAAGGAAGAAGGTACTTCAAGCTCAGAGGAAAACTTGAACCACAGCCTGGAGACAAGCACTTCAAGCTCAGGGGGGACTGTAGGGTATTTTGTGGAGATTTGGGACCTGACGGTATTTTATTACCGCCGAAAAATAACTTAGCAATAATCACTCTTTGTATTCAGATTTGGCCATGTGCAACAATAATACAATGGACATGCATTATTTCAGCACCCAGACCTGCATATTTGGTATACGTGGTTGGTGGTATTTTGGTGAGCATAATTCCCTTGTTTTATTTGTGGCCCCAATGTCCAGAATCCCTTATCTTCGCTTAGATTTTTCGTGTGATCACTAGAGAGACCTCAGACCTGCATTCTAGGGATACCACATTTTCCAGTGATAGTGTTGGTGCGCCACCATGGGCAAACTCACTGACTTATTTACGACAGAGAGCTATATGTGGTAGTCTTGTGGTAATTTCCACTACCTTATATACGGTAGGGAGCTATGTTCAGAGAGTCTCTCTTCCCGTTGGCTCATGTACCTCCAACAAGTTATACTACAGTCACTCACAATTATTCATACTGATTCTGACATGCACACATCTGTCTTAAAATGACCATTGCACTGTTTAAAAATCTCCCCACATCAACAGCACTGTAATGATAAACAGTAAGTACACCATCCGTCTGTTTTCAAATATTTTTCTGTATTATAAAAGTTGTATTTAACACGATCTCATTCTTTACAACAATAAAATGGCACAATCAAAGCATTTTCTATGACCCACTGCAAATAGAGTGGCGGAGAACAGAACTCAAATTGCAACATTAGCACTTGATTAAGACACTCACGGGACTTTCATTTTTTCTACACTGACTGCATATTTTCGTGCACACACACAGCTCCCCCAGTTATGTAATTACCTTATCTGTTCAGAGGCTTCTCTTTGTGAATGTGGCTCTCTTGGATTAACTCCAGCAAAAAGGAACGCTTGCCTTCTCAAGCCGGGGTCATTGCCTGGAATTCTCAGCTTTTTCAGATAGGACTGCCTCAGCCAGTGGAAAGGTTTTTCTTTCAGCTCTCCCCAATGTCGACTGCAGCAGGACACAGGAATCTGCATTCAGTCAGGACCCCATAGCCAGGTCTTCTCCCCAGTAGTGCAGAAAGATGTCTGCCTGTCTTTTTCCCTGATACTGCCCACTAAAACTTTCCTCTCAGCCCTCTTTATGACGTGTCCCAATGAAATCCATCATCTCTCATCCTCCTACTCTTCAACAATAGCTTCGCTTATACATTTGCAATTGTTGCAAATCTGACTTCCTCCTTCCTGCAGTTACTGTGCACAACAACACGGAGAATCAGGCAGAGAAGAGAAGAGAAAAATCTGCACACTCATTTAAATGGTTTTCAGAGTATGCCTAATTCTGCAGTAGAGAACACATTTTATTAGTGGGTTATATTAAAATAAGGTTTTATTAGTCAGGTTAATGGTTAATAGGTTAGCTGTTAATTTTCAAATGTGTCTCTAGCAATATAGGCATTTCAGGTGAAAAATAGTGTGCATTTTTAAATGAACACGTGTGCTTTTAACTGTAAAAATAGATTTGCATCTTATATGTTAAAATCGTTTTTTACTGAATAGTCTGTCTTTCCTTGTTAATCTGCTAACCCATATAGCAATGCACCGCACCCTTGTGGTGGTGGTGCTGCAAAAAAATTGTGCTACTTGTGCAGTATTGCTGTACTGTGTACTGTAACACGCCAAATATCCTTACATATACCCTCCTTTTTTTTTTAGAACTTGGCTATAATCCAAGCCAATTCCTAAAAACAACTTGTTCTTTCTTTTTCTCTTAAAATGCATGTGTATTGGGATATCTTTCTCTTCCTGACGTAGTCAGTAAAATCAGTAACATTTTCATTTTTACTGATAGCACAATCAACCATCCACCCATGATTAGCACCAGGATAGCCAAACCCACTATTGAGCGTTCCCCCCAGGTTCCCCAATTAAATCTTTCCACTTCGATTATGCCCAGATTACTAATTGTAATATTGTTTTTTCGCAAATTCATTTTCATAACATGTCTTTCTTTATGATTCAATAAATATTCCACATCTGGATCTATTGGAAAAGTATCCCTTTGAAAAAAATCGATATTTTCCACTTGGCTTTCCCAAACATCATTTGTTACATGGAACAATGTTAATCCCCCAATTGACACAATTGCATCCTTTGGAACCTGTAAATAAAAAACATTATATTTTACCTGTTTAACCACGTATGTTCCATGGTTTAAATGTACTACCGTCATGTTCTTTAAACAGGTGCTGACCAACCATTTACCTCTGACCATCTTAGCCTGTGCCATTTCTTCACTCCCCATATTACTAATAATCACTTCACATCCCTCTGATATACTTGGGTCAGATTTCAATCCACAAATAGCATCTGTGGCATCAGGAACAAACGGTTTACCTGGACACATATAATTTTGTTCTTTAAATGTTACACATGTTTCCAGGTTTGGTATTAAATAAACTTCAGGTTCCCATGACTGAAATGCCACCACTTCTGGAGTCTTAATCTTAATGAATTTGTCCTCTTGCCAAAATCCCACGTTGTGTACCCACTTCGTTTGATAAATAAGTTCAGGGGCTACAAATGGGATGCATAGCAAAAATCCGATCTCTAGTCTTTCCAAGTCCACATATAACGGCATTGCATTCCCCATTTCGAATGCAATTTTTATCTGTATAAGGTCAATTTCCCTCCTGGTCAATCTTTCTATCATTTGACGAATGATATCCTGCGAAACAAAATACAAGGGAATATGTCCTTGAATCAATTGTGAAACTGCAGTTTGAACTTCTCTCATATAATTCGTTAATAGTCTATCAACAGGACTCATTATGTTCAATATTTCATTTAAAGTTCTGTCATGCTTAAGTATTATTTTAGTCGCCCGTTGCATCACATCCGCTTGTTCATTTAGAATGATTGCAGTTTCATTTATGAATCTTACTTGTTCGTCCAGTCCCCCTCTAATTCCATCTAATGTCTTTTGTATTATTTCTAGGTCAATACTCAGTTGTTGTGCTTTAGTACTCAGTGTTCCTACCGAAATAGAATTGGCTGTTGATATTGTAGTACCTATTATTGCTCCAATTATAGACATTACCATTGATATCGCGAGCATCACCGCACCTCTCTTTCCTCTCTTCTTCTTAATGTCTGCTGAATTCACGAATGTTTTTTCCAATTGCATTAATATATCTCTTATTGACTGCTTAGTGTCCTCTTTTCTTATTTCCAGCCACTCTTTAGTCTGTTCAATCTTAATTCCGGTATTGTTCAAGTGTTTTTCAATCAAAATCTCAGGATTTAATGGAATGTATATATTTTGGAAAATCATCCTTCTATCACTCATGATGAATCCTGGTGCCTCTTCCACCGCGATACCAGATGCTGGTCCAGGTTCAATGACAACCTGTGCTTCTGAATTCTTGAAGATCCCTCCAAATATCATCATCATTAAACATGTCATCGGTATCATCTTCAATGCTGATCGCTTTGTAGCCTTGGTCTTCACCCCTCTTTGGGGCTTTCCCGGAATCCGTCCTCGCGGGCTCCAGGACTCCATCGTCTCCCGTGGCCTCTGATCCCGGAACCTCCGACCAAATAATGTTAATTGTCTAAATCAAAATAGAAAATAAACAGATTAAGTACATAGCACAATACTAACTTCATCCTTTTGCCAAAAATAAAACATGCTTGGTAAAAATACTTCGTTTTTTTTTTTTTTTTTTTTTTTTTCTGAAATTAAACACAAGTTAAAAGAAAACAAACACATATAAAACAGCATTCAATATTTAATACACTTTCTCTCTGCACACCAACCACGAGCTTCCGTTATATGTGCATTTATTTATTTATTTATTTATTTATTTATTTATTTATTTATTTATTTATTTATTTATATTATATTCTACATATACTACAGTGTTTATGTGCCATCATAACAATCAACTTTTTTTTAACTTCTTTGTCACTGCCTCCTGATTACACCCATTTATTTTCTCAAGGGACTCTATCCGTTTCCACATGCTCAAGCTGCCTGATCTCATGTCTGGGATGGCATGGTTTGATTTGATTTACATGGACAAACTGCTCTATTGCTGTTTCACCTTCATTTTTCAAAATTTTATACACTACAGGAGAGACTTTATCTATAATTTGAAATGGCCCCTGCCAGGCTGCCAGAAATTTAGAATTTTTCTGTTTACTTTTTCCAAAATGAAACTTGTACACCTGATCCCCTACATTGTATTCCTTTACTGATGTCTTTTTGTCATAATATGACTTAGCACTGTCAGCAGCTCTTTCCAGATTTCTCTGCACAAAAGCAAATGCATGTTGCAAATGCCTCCTCAGTTCATCAATATATTCATGAACTGTGGATGCACTCACTAGAGTTTGCTCATGTGTTCTGTATAGTAGGTGTTGTGGTAACACCATTTTCCTACCTGTTAAGACCTCATGGGGGCTAACACCTGTTGCTTTGGCAGGAGTCGACCTGATTGCCATCAAAACCAATGGTAAACGCAAATCCCAGCTGGAACCTGCTTCTGCCACAAATTTCTTTAAAATATCCACAACAGACCTATTGCTTCTTTCAACTGTACCTGAAGACGCCGCCCGATATGCGATATGTAGTTTCCTTTTCACACCTAGTATTTGCCATACCTTACTCATTAGAGTACTTGTGAAATGACTTCCTCTGTCTGACTCAATTCTTTGTGGCAACCCAAACCTTGAGAACACATGGTTCACCAGCAATGTGGCTGCTGTTTGCGCACTACAATCTGGTGCGGGAATGCACTCAATCCACTTTGACATCAAACATACCACACTCAAAATATAGCGGTGTCCCCTGCTCGACCTTTTTAAAGGACCTACATAGTCTATTTGCAAATCTGACCATGGGAGAGTTAGGCCTCTTTTCATCAATGGTGCTCTATGCATTGGTGAAGCAGGTTTAAATTGGGCGCATACTAGACATCCTCTAGTATATAATTCCACATCTTGGGACATATGTGGCCAGTAAGCATAATCTTTTAGTATTTCTAATGTCTTTTGTGAACCTCTATGGCCTGCAGTTATGGCATCGTGTGCATGGTGTAGCATTAGTCCTCTGAATGAAAGGGGTACTACCCACTGTATTTGCCCTGTTATGGACTCTCTAATCATGAGTCCATCCTGTAATCTAATTCGTGTTTTGTTCTTTAATAACACCCTCAACTCTTCTTTTCCCATACAATCATTTTCTGTTAAAGGATTTTGTTCAGGATCTATCAAATGATTATAATAGATTCCCAAAATTTGATCATTCTTTTGTGCCTCAATCAAATCTTGGTCTGGCGTGTCATGACTCCACTGCACCACCGGTCGATCTACCTCCTTTGGTGCTTTAGAACGTGTGACTGCATCAATTTGTATTTCACTCATTAAGTAATCAATAGGTAGCAATTCTCCCATCACAGCCCCAATCTTAGCCAGATGGTCTGCCTTATCATTTCCCTCCTTATCCTCTCCTGGTGTTTTTAAATGCCCACGAATTTTTCTCCAGTATATTGTTAAATTATTTTCTGACACCAATTTGTCTATGGCTTGTATCATTTTTCCATGTTTAAGTGGCTTTTTGTTGTATGTAACCATGCCTCTTGCTTTCCAACCAGGCAAATACTCCACAAAGCTATTCCGTGCATAGTCAGAATCAGTCACCAGGACAATTTCACTGAACTTTTTATCAACTGCAGTAGCAATTGCTTTATAGATGGCTGCCAATTCCGCCACCTGACTGCTCCTATCTCCAATCCTCATCCCTATACTAGGAACGCCTTCACATTTCAACCAGACATTTCCTATTCCTGCCACTAATTGTTTATTACTGTCATTTTCAATGTGAAAAGCACAACCATCCACATATACAGTTGGCAAATCCTTGCATGTTTTTTCATCAAAAGCTTTGTGTGGTGATTGTTCAAATTCCTGTAAACTAGCTTCCACATCCATTTCATTTGTTATTTGTTCAGCTGCACAGTCATGTAAGTCAGCTAACCCTTGAGCAATTGGGCTCTTTTTATTTTGTCCATATCTTACTTCTACGGGAAAACCTTGCAATGCCAGCGTCCATGAAGTGATTCTGGATTGCGCTAGATTGCCTGATCTAATTCTTTTACTCTCTAAAAATTGCAAAGGTTGATGATTTGTTTCAATAATCACCTTTTCTCCCTGAACAATGGGGCGGAAATGTTGTAGCGCCCACACAGTGGTTAATAGGGCCTTTTGGCATTCATTAAATTTCATTTCAACTTGGGAAAATGCCTTACTTGCATATGCAATGGTTTTGTGATTCAAATCGTGTTTTTGTGATAACACTGCTGACATACAATGTTCAGAAAAGCCTATTTCTATAAAGAAATCCCTGTCCTTTATGGGGTATGCTAAACATGGTGCCTTTAGAAGACATTCCTTCAATCTAGCCACTGCATCAGACTGCTCTCTTTCCCATCTCCAGGGAGTATTTAGTTTAAGCAGTTTAGTCAATGGTTGAGTGATTTCTGCATAATTCTCAATGAACTTTCTGTTATAGCCTGTCATCCCTAATAAACTTTTTACTCCTTTCACATTTTTAGGATCTTTTAATCTTTGTATGGCCTCTATTTTCTTCCTTTGTGGATTTAGCCCATGTTCAGTCACTTCATGCCCTAGAAAGTTCACTTTTTTCTTGCACCATTGTGCTTTTTGCAAAGATACTTTGGCGCCTGCTTTCTGCAATTGGCCAAGCACATGTCTTATTTCATCAAAATGGCTTTTAAGGTTTTCATTTTTTATCAAGACATCATCCACATAAACTATTGTTCCTCTTTCCGCTGCATCTGGCATGGCCTTTCTCAAAAATATGCCAAATTCACTCCCACTATTGATGTACCCGAACGGAGCTCTAAGCCAGGCATATTGAGTCCTGTCAAATGTAAAGGAAAATAGGTGTTGTATCTCCTCTGCCAATGGCACACACCAATATCCAGATGTGAGATCTAACGTGGTAAATACATTTGAACCATGTATCTGAGCTAGGCCCTGATCAATGAATGGTAGTGGCCATCTAGATACTGGTACTCTTTTATTTAACTCTCTTAAGTCTGCACACAGCCGCCATTGACCATTTGGCTTTAACACACCTAAAATAGGCGTATTGGATGTGCTATGAATGGGCCTAATTATTCCCCGTGATTCCAAATTTTTAATAATCTCTGCCAATGATTCTAAACATGCCAGCGGTAGTCTATACTGGCGTACAAACACTGGATTTCTGCTACAACCTTCTGGTAGTGTGGCCACATGCAAATCAGTTAAACCACAATCATAAGCATCTTTTGCAAATACATCCTTAAACTCCATAAATATTTCCCTCAGATTGCGTCGATCCTCATCGCTGTCACATGCATCCGCTAAGGAGATCTGCTCTTCTACCATTCTGGAAAATTCTGGAAACTCTTCTGGTAAAGGAATCTCAGCGCTTTCCTCTAACTGTGTGGCTGTGTCTTTTTGTAGAGCTGCCACTTTTAAATATTTTGGCATATCAGCTTCCACTTCAATGGACTGATTTCCTGTTTCATTTTCATTTAAATTAAATATTATGCAATCCTCTTGATGGCAGCACACTGTCTCATTTGAATCATAAGGATACACAGAATGAATTTTAAATATTCCTTTGGGCTGAGAGTCCAGGTGTTCTGGCAACTCGCCCTTGGCATCTACATATTTTTCAGGAATTTTCCCAATCACCATGTTATTTAAATCTGCCGTATAATGTGATTTTTGTATGGCCATTCCTAATGGGGAGTTTTCCTCTAAATGAATGTCCTGACAACCTTTATTATTTACCATGATTTTTACAGATCCTTCACCAATATCTACCAATGGAATGTATTCATAATCCAGGCCTTGCTGTTTTATGGATTCATTCAGGCATACAAATGCATCAGAGCCTTTCATCTGCTGTCCATTTTTGCATTTCAGTGTTATTGCAAACTGTTTTGTAAATGCAGGAACAATAGTATTTTTCCTCATCTGTAATTCGACTGCATAAGGAACTAGTTGTGCACAATGATAAGCCCTTCTTTTGTCTTCAAATTCAGGCGCCGGCCCACCTAGGCGTGACCATATTTTTTGATTAAGGAAATCTAACACCATACACATTCTGTGCATGATGTCATTGCCCATGTAAAATTCATTTTGTGCTCCACTCACTATCCATACATTATGGTAAATTGTTTTCTGCCCAATGCTAATTTTAAGCATGCATCTGCCTGTAATTCGGTTTTCAAAGTCTGGACTGTCCAACCCAGAAACATATTGATTTTTAATCCTAAATTTCGGGATTTCTTCCCTCTCCATAATTTTTTGCAACAATTTCTCATTAATGAAACTCCTTTCATGTTCAAGCGCTAAAGTGGCTTTTATTGTTTTAAGATAATCATTTATACCAACGTGAACCCATGGTTGCTCATCTTCTATGTGTATCTCTGCCAGAGTGGTAATGTGTTTCTCTGAATCTGTTTTAGGAACAATATTCTGTTTGCATGTATTCTCTTTTAAGTAAAAACGTAATGTGTGCTCATCTATAGCAGTCTGCCAATCTTTCCTTGGGTCCAAGTATATTTGTACAGGTAGTTTTTCATTGTCGCTCTGATCTTTGTCTTGACACATTAATATAACAGTGACACTAGGTATGCAGCTATTCTGGAGATATACCTCCACAGCATCATTTGTTTTGGCAACGGTGTGACATTCTTTTATATTGCTGTTTTGTGATTTTAGTTTCTTAGGCCTCAATGGTTTTTTGGTTAAGGACCACAGTACTCCATTCACCCCATCTATGAGAGGAGACAATCTTTTCAGGCAATCTGTCCCCATCAGAAATGGAATTTCACAAATAGATGTGATCAATACCTCTTGTTTCATTCTGTGCTTTCCTATTTTTATGTCAACCTCAGTTACACCTATGATGGGCACCTCCTCCCCATTAAAGTTATGCACTGGGCCTTGATTTGCCTTCACTGTGATCTGACTCTGTGGAGGCCTCCCTTCATTGATACTCTTTACCAGCTCCTTGGACAT
This sequence comes from Ambystoma mexicanum, assembly GCF_040938575.1. NCBI lineage: Eukaryota > Metazoa > Chordata > Amphibia > Caudata > Ambystomatidae > Ambystoma > Ambystoma mexicanum. The sequence continues at coordinate 588,651,126 of NC_090933.1, forward strand.
AATTGTGGCCTGTGCGCCAGTGTCAATCATAGCAAAGGTGTGGCATTTTTCTTCTACAGTGATGGGTGCATAATATCTGTCCTCAACTTCCTCTAATACACATAAGAATTGTGAATTCTTACTGATTTCAGGGCTCACCTTTCTCAGGTCTTTTTCACTTTTGGCTAAGCACATTGGTAAATGAAAAGACATTTTTCCCTCCTTTTTACCCATTTCTGTGCGAGATATTTTATTCATTTCTCCATGTTCAGAGGTTTTTTGGAGTGTGGCCACCGTTCGCCCATCCATCTGGGTAACATCAGAGACCACATTACAACCTTCCAACTGAACATGTGTAACAACATCATTCAGCAATTTGTCATTTTTTAATTCTGTGCATTTGTGATCATTTAGTGTAATACCAGCCCTTTCAGCCTCTTCAAAAATATGTGGCTCAAAGAATTTTTCAGGTGATTGACTTGTACCCTCCTTGTGAGTATTTCCTTTTTCTGTCTGTGTTTGGTCATTGTTTTGCTTGCCCAGGGAAGGAGCTATGGCATCCCCACTTACTCCCTGTTCACTGGTATTCCCCATGCGTGAGTCATTTTTCTTAAATCTGTCCCTTTGTTCTTTTGGAATTCCTAATGTTTCTTTTTCATTTGTGCAAATCTTTACTGTTTTATTTAGCTCTAAGTTAAACCGTACCTCTTTTTTAGAAGTATTTACACTTTCTATCACAATTTCATTTACTGGTACTTTCATTTTTAATCCATTAGTCATCTCAGAGTCGTTATGCAAAGTTATATCAGAGCAATCTGTCATTTTGGCACTGCAGTTATCATGAGTACTTAGTCACTTTTCGGAAGCCCCCCGGTCATTGCTATGGCCATCAGCCCCCTCTTTGGAAGGTTGTTTTTGCGCTGTATAGAGCTTTCCTATTTGCTCAGCTAACATTTTCACTTGGGCCTCAAGGCACTGGAACCTTTCCACCTCTCTAGGATCCTCTTTCTGTGGCCTAGGTCGATATTGGTTGTTTTCCCCCTGATTGGATCTATTCTGATACCTCTCAGGTGATTGATACCGGTTGGGATGGTTTCTGAACTCTTGATTCATTTGTGGAGGGGAGCGGGTTGCACCCATCCTTTGATTATAGTCCCTTGGTGGGGAATCATCGTACTGGCGTGGACTGTAGTTCACGTTTTGCCTCATGTCCTGTCTCTCAGATTGTAGGTACTGGCCCCTATGTTGATTTCCATTATCAGTAAATCGATCCACATATCGGGGCCTATCCTGATTACCATATATCATGGTGCTGGGATCAAATCTGCTCTGTGTCCCCAATGACTGGTAGGGACCATCATTTCTTTGATCTTGATTTTGTCTCTGGTTATTGTTCATACCTGCCATATCAGACCGGTATCTTACCCGGGGTCTATCTCCTAAATATCTAGGGCTGATGTAGCTCTCTCTATTACTAGGATCATGTGATTGGAACATTGGTACAGGAAATGGCGATCTTTGTTGATTACCCCTTTGTTCAGGTGTCACATTATTTTTACCTTGGCTTTGAGCAGACTCAAGGGACATTTTGGCTGACCTGATTTCCATTACTGTGGCTGAGGGTTCTTTAGATTTAGGCCTAGTATCTTTCATTTTATCACTTTCTCTACCCTGACAATAGAGTACCTCATATAGCTTGGTGCTTTGATGTACAATCCATTCAAGGGACTTGTCACGGTCAAATTCACGGACCAATTGGGATATGATGTCTTTCTGTAGCCCATAGAAGTATGCGGTTTTAAACTCATTGGAATTTGAGTCAAAAGATACATCAAAGCGAGAGAATGCTCTTTTTAAGTCTTGAAAAATTGGCGAGGTGATGTATTAGGTCCAGCAGTAATAGTGTACGCGACTTTCTTTGCCTCCTGCAATGACTGAAAAGGAGAAAAATGACGCCTAATTTCTTTTTCAAACTCCAGCCATGTCATATTCTGCTGTTCATTTAATCCCCTTATGATGCTGGCCGTCGGGGCATCTAAAGTTAAATGAAAATATTGTCTGTACTGTTCCTTAGGTATCTGGAGTGCTTTAAAAATGTCATGCACCGCTTCTAAGTGATCCTCAATGCAGCATTCACCTCCCTTTTTAAATGGTTTGATCAGGGCTTTAATGGATTTCATTATTTTTATGGGGCTACTTGTTGCAATGCATGGAATTGCACTATTTTGTGATTCAATCCTGTTTTCAGGTGTATGAGATTGGTGGCTGCCCCCAATGGGAGTATCAAATCCCCCAAGGGCGCTGCAACCAAGTTCAGTCACCGGCCCAGTCACTGGGGCACTAGCTCTTTGGGCAGAGCTAGAATTCACCTCCACTCCATTGAATGTGGTACCCTGCCGCCTCTCTTGGGACCTGGGAATGCACATTTGCTGTTCTAAGTCCTTACACTTTTTAAGGAGTCTAGTTGCTTCATTCTGCAAATAATTATTTTCATCGCTCATTTTATTAATCGCCTCCTGCATGTCGCACATTTGCATTTGGCATTCATTGAACTCTTTATTTCTTTTGTCTCTTTCTTGAATCATTTTAATCATTTCTTGTTCTGCACTCTGGAGATCACCTTCTTTTTCACAATGTTCTTTTTGTAAAATCTGCATTTCTGAAATAACCTCATCTTTATCCTGCCTAATGTGATCCACTAATGCTTTTAAGTGTGTCAATTCTTGCTCACTATCTTCAAATTGTTTCTTGCTTTTGGATAACTGAGTATTAAAGTCTCTGCATTTTAATTGCATGTCTTTTTGGCATACATCCAATTCTGCTCTCAACATTTCCTGATTTTTACTTGTCCCATCTAATTCAGTCTTTAACCTGTTAATTAGCTGAGTATCATTCTCTTGCATTCGCAGGGACTTGTTTAAAATAAACCATATTTTGCCGCATAGCCGTATTAAACAGTCTTTCTCTGCACTTTTATCGGCTGCATTCAATAATCTTGTAAGGCAGACCTGAATTATGCTGCCTTCTGCAAAAATATTGTCTAGTTTTTCTTTCTGCACCTCACCTTGAATGCGGTTACTCCATTCTAACGTGGTATTCGAAGACCAATTCCCATGTGCAAATAACTTTGCCTCTAAATATTGCACTAGATCTGAGAATGTGGTTTCCCTTTGTGACATTCTGAAATTCGTTTTTAGTGGCACACTGCTATTATAAAATGGGTTCCCTTTAATGTGCAAATGGCAGTGTGAGACACGCTTGCCACGCCCAGTAGGTACTCTGTGATCACTTTCCCGGCCAACGCACCATAAATATGTAGGGTATTTTGTGGAGATTTGGGACCTGATGGTATTTTATTACCGCCGAAAAATAACTTAGCAATAATCACTCTTTGTATTCAGATTTGGCCATGTGCAACAATAATACAATGGACATGCATTATTTCAGCACCCAGACCTGCATATTTGGTATACGTGGTTGGTGGTATTTTGGTGAGCATAATTCCCTTGTTTTATTTGTGGCCCCAATGTCCAGAATCCCTTATCTTCGCTTAGATTTTTCGTGTGATCACTAGAGAGACCTCAGACCTGCATTCTAGGGATACCACATTTTCCAGTGATAGTGTTGGTGCGCCACCATGGGCAAACTCACTGACTTATTTACGACAGAGAGCTATATGTGGTAGTCTTGTGGTAATTTCCACTACCTTATATACGGTAGGGAGCTATGTTCAGAGAGTCTCTCTTCCCGTTGGCTCATGTACCTCCAACAAGTTATACTACAGTCACTCACAATTATTCATACTGATTCTGACATGCACACATCTGTCTTAAAATGACCATTGCACTGTTTAAAAATCTCCCCACATCAACAGCACTGTAATGATAAACAGTAAGTACACCATCCGTCTGTTTTCAAATATTTTTCTGTATTATAAAAGTTGTATTTAACACGATCTCATTCTTTACAACAATAAAATGGCACAATCAAAGCATTTTCTATGACCCACTGCAAATAGGGTGGCGGAGAACAGAACTCAAATTGCAACATTAGCACTTGATTAAGACACGCACGGGACTTTCATTTTTTCTACACTGACTGCATATTTTCGTGCACACACACAGCTCCCCCAGTTATGTAATTACCTTATCTGTTCAGAGGCTTCTCTTTGTGAATGTGGCTCTCTTGGATTAACTCCAGCAAAAAGGAACGCTTGCCTTCTCAAGCCGGGGTCATTGCCTGGAATTCTCAGCTTTTTCAGATAGGACTGCCTCAGCCAGTGGAAAGGTTTTTCTTTCAGCTCTCCCCAATGTCGACTGCAGCAGGACACAGGAATCTGCATTCAGTCAGGACCCCATAGCCAGGTCTTCTCCCCAGTAGTGCAGAAAGATGTCTGCCTGTCTTTTTCCCTGATACTGCCCACTAAAACTTTCCTCTCAGCCCTCTTTATGACGTGTCCCAATGAAATCCATCATCTCTCATCCTCCTACTCTTCAACAATAGCTTCGCTTATACATTTGCAATTGTTGCAAATCTGACTTCCTCCTTCCTGCAGTTACTGTGCACAACAACACGGAGAATCAGGCAGAGAAGAGAAGAGAAAAATCTGCACACTCATTTAAATGGTTTTCAGAGTATGCCTAATTCTGCAGTAGAGAACACATTTTATTAGTGGGTTATATTAAAATAAGGTTTTATTAGTCAGGTTAATGGTTAATAGGTTAGCTGTTAATTTTCAAATGTGTCTCTAGCAATATAGGCATTTCAGGTGAAAAATAGTGTGCATTTTTAAATGAACACGTGTGCTTTTAACTGTAAAAATAGATTTGCATCTTATATGTTAAAATCGTTTTTTACTGAATAGTCTGTCTTTCCTTGTTAATCTGCTAACCCATATAGCAATGCACCGCACCCTTGTGGTGGTGGTGCTGCAAAAAAATTGTGCTACTTGTGCAGTATTGCTGTACTGTGTACTGTAACACGCCAAATATCCTTACAGGACCAGATACATCAACCCACACAAGAAACACAGCCTGAACAGTGGCACTTCAAGACACAGTAAAACCACAGTCAGTAGGCAAACACTTCCAGAGTAGGGGCCATCCACAACCTCCCACAGGCACTTAGGTCACACGAGAAGCACATCCGTTAGGATGACACTTCAAACAGACAAGAGAGGTGAATTTCTTGTTAGACTACTGGTAGGGCCTGACTGCGTATGAGCGGTCAACACAGGCCATAGCCCCTCTAGCAATGGGACAGGCTGCACCATCACCAGTTAATCAACCATGACAGATGTGCACCTGTAACCACAGTTGAGCAAACCAGGCACAATGTGATATGACACCTTGTCCAAGATAACACTGTCTGTCAGTGGTAATCCTAAATACAAAAATAATCCAATCTTAATATCTTAATCACAATTTAACTGCAATGCGCTAGTGGGCTTGTGGAAATCTCCCTGTGGCATTTCCCATTTACCACCCTGTCTCATGCAGCTGGTGCATGCCATGTACTCACTCTCATTTGCTGATGTCACCCAGGTCTGTTTGACACAGGACAGCCCAACCCAGAACAGCACGGCTATCAATGGACCTGGCGGCACCCCCACTTAACAACACGCCTCAATGGAGTTGGAGCACGTTCAATTCATGAGCCCTGCCATCCCTGTGCTCTGAAGGCTCTGCTGCCCAGAACTGTATCGTTCGGGGTGGTCCAGCCTCTATTCCCCTCTTTCCCAGTAGATCTGACCAGAGTTTGTAACTTCGGATTAGGGGGTGAGACCAGCTGCTGTGCTGTCAGTTGGGACAGCGTAAGTGACTCCAACAAACACATCTTATAACTGGCACACTGCCACCCGTACATTATTTGCCACGCATGTCACAATGTTGGTCCGTGTCAGCAGGCATATAACTACCAACATGGGGGCAGTTGCTTGCCCCCATCTCCTGAGTTGATTCACCTCTTCCAATTTACAACAGTTGAAAGGCCCTACGCCCTCTCTGACATTCTCTTGTCTTCAGCCCAATGGTTCCTGATTGCCTTTTGTTCTCATCCTCCCCTGCCTATTTAAATACGTGGCACGATTCTTTACCCATGTATAATTGTGACCAAAAGTTGCAACTTATCGCCCTAAGCACAAGTCCTTTAAACCCCATGCTGGAGTGTCCTCGCACGTCTGGCCCTTTGCCATTATTCACAAACTGGTAACAACAAAATTAAATAAATTAAGTACAAGTACTACAGATGAGTCATACAGAAAATAGCGGGGGACAAGGACATAGGATAATCAATTACCAATTGTCATCGGGCGATGCAAGAAATGCCAGAGGAATAGGTGGCCAATGGAATTGCTAATATAAAATGCCACAGTAAACTCATACCATCGGCCGCTAAACTGAGATCTACGCGCATGCTCTGGCATTGCCACATGCTTTGTGGCAACTCAAAAAGCCACCCCAATTAGGCACCATGCATACAATCGAGTAATTAAGCACTACCACACAATTGATTACTTGCTATTTGTATGCTACGTTATATATCGACAAATAAGTAACTTAACAAGTGGTAGGTGCACCGCTCAGAGTCACATCAATAACCTCCTCTGTCCCACTCTGTGTCGCCTCTTCTTGAGATCCTTGGCACCCCCTGGATGTCACCAGCATATTAGCACTCCTGATCAGCAATCCTGTGTTACAGTCCTTACTGTTATTACTTCATCAACCAACATATTTTCTTGCTGTCACTCTGTGGCATTTTGCTCCTGACTGTCCCTCGTGGGTTACGGTTCCTGTCACTTCTCCTTCCAAACCCTGTCTCACCGTTCCTCTTGCTCCTTATTATAACTAAGTCTCCCAGTTTTATGGTTTTTCTGCTATTTTTGTCTGTATTTTTCCATATTTATGATTTGGCCTTTTGTTCTGTATTTATCCACATTTATTTTTTGTCATCTAAAAAGATAATTTGCAACCAGCATTTGTCTACATTTATTAAAGCACACATGTAGCTATATATGAATGAAATGCTGGCTCAATTTATTCCATAACAGCAAACGGTTGTTCATGTGACTGCTGCTGCCTTATATAGATATATGCTGTCAGCAATTTGAAGAACTTTATTGCTATTTTTATACACCTTTTACACTCTCCATGCTGCCAAGCTGCAATGCGATTGGCCTGTGATGTATGAGTGACATCATAGAGAACCAGACAGAAAGATATATTTTTCCATTTTTATAAATAAATACAGACAGAAATCAGATTGATTTATGAGGGGGACATTAAATGAGGGGGACATTTTGCCATTACTAGTATGGCCGACATCACTTTGGCCCTGTTCGCAGGGCCCACGGGACGTGAGGCGCATGTGACGTCACTGCATACTCGTATGCGTGATGTCATGTCGCCTAGCAACGGCGACCACAGAAGGATCAACAAATAACTCGACAGACACACTCCCTGTGTATTTCTCCACCTTATGTGCGCTACACACGCAACATTAAGGTAAGACCTCTACAATGAGTCTACCCAATTCTATCAAAATATTATTGTCCATGCTCATTTTGTTGAGATTGGGAAACCTTATATATCCTTCTAGGTGAAAAAGAATTCGACCTTTAGAAGGACAATCACATCAATCCAGGTAACTTCATGTACTGATCAAGTGCTACACACTTGGGGCCTCATTACGACCCTGGCGCTAATGGTTTAACGGCGCCGTAAAGAGCGTCAGTGCCGTTAAACCATTAGCGCCTGATTACAAGGTCCCTTAGCGGGTTGGAGGCTTTAACGCCTGCTTTTTGCAGCTGTTAAAATCCAACCCGCTAAGGGACCTTGGAGCTAATTACGGCAACCGTAATTTACGGTGCCGTAATTAGCGCCTTCCCCATCCCCATTATGCCCTATGGGGCAAAATGGGAATGGGGAAGGGCAAATGGTGAATGGGGAATTACCGCCCCCGCCAACCTTGTGATGGGGGCAGTAATTCCGCCATCCACCATGCCGGAGACCGGCATGGACCATGGTCCAGCGCCTGGGTCGTATATGAGGCCCTTGATCTTGTTAAGTTTAGGTATTCCTCATTTCCCCCTCATTTAATTTCAGGAATTTAAAAAGGCTTCACAGCCAGGTAAATTCTACCTTTCTCTTGTCATGGAGAGACATTTTCTTTAATTTCATCATTTGATAAACACATTTCCTAATATGTTGTTATTGCTTTGTTTTGTTTCTCTCACCTCATGATTTGAATATTGTGTGATTTGTATGCATTTACTATTATTTTTACATGATTAGGTATTTATTATTGACTTATTTTTATTTTTATTTATGTTTATGGTTGTCTCTATTGGTTAACTTAATACCGTAATACTTAGTGTCCAAGCCCTGAAGATGGACTATGTCCGAAATGCAATGGCATTTCATGTTGTGACATGTGACATCTGGATACATCTTCCCTTATCATGCAATTAAATAATTGAACACTTTTTCAACTCCATTCTTCGAAATCCCTATGAACATTTCATGAGAATAGAAGTTTCATTTGCAGCTTTTTCATAAGAGCACAGCGTAAGCATACCTTGAACTAGAATTCCTTCTAGTTCTTTTTCTGTGATTTACGCAACCTTGTGCCAAGGCTTTATGGCATGCTCCGATTAACGTAGTACTCATTTGAAAAACCATCTATCTTTACATCAGTGGTGCGCACCCTATTCTTGTATTCATTCTGTTGCTTGCTGCCAAAATAATTTGCGATAAAGGAATTATTGCCCCACCACCGGACCCGGAATGAGTCCCTATGTGCTGGATATATATGGTCCCACATATAGCATAAAAAGAAAAAAACCCTTACAGATGCATTGTTTAGGATTCGAAGACAGGCGCATACTGAAATGTTTAGCAGAGTACAGATCATACAGGAGTGGTGAAGGAGAGAAAAGTGGTGGAGGAGTGACTATGAATTGGTATGAGGTGGTTTTAAAGAAAATGGATGAGTATTATGAAAACGGGTCAAAATCATATTGGAGAGATATAACTCTGGAATGAGAGGAATCATACAAAAATGTCGACCTGAGAATTGTGACGGGCGAAAATGATGACTTTTTTTTTATATATGTGGGGGGGGGGGCTATGGGATATTATAGTAGTATCGGGTGCTGCGAGGGGTCTACCCCCGCATATCTATTTGGTGCAAAGAGGGTTTAATTAAAACAAAAATCTGCATTTTCGGCCGTCGCAATTATGTGTGGTCTCAGTGATCACATAGAGCCAAATGAGAGAACAAAGTCTGTGCCGGTCGGTGACGGATTTCATAACAGGTCTCTGTAACCTAGCAAACAAGTGTAACCTTGGGAACTCATATGATGAGCTTGGAAGTGACCAGCTAAGGGTTAGGGTACAGACAAGTCATTTGATTCAATGGTGAACCAAGTTCAGAAGAAGTTTTCAAAATAGTGAAATGAATGGAACATATGATGCATTGCATGAAGGAACTTAAAAGTAAGGGAAGGATGAATGGAAATAAGTTGCGGTACTAAAGGAGCAAAGGCAAATAGAAAGAGTGATAAAATATGTAAAAACGGATGAAAATCGTCAGCCATCATTCTGACCTCATTGGGTGGGCATTTAAGAGAGAAAGAGAATTTTGGGAAAAGTGAATGTGAGAGTGGGGGTAGTAAAGGGTGTTTTAGGTGTGTGAGTGTTTTCCATTTTGTCAAGTCTGCGGGGTGTCCAGGAGAGGGATGGAAACAAGGAAACTATGCCGGGTGTTGTAATATTAAGAGTGCAATCACAAAAATAGCTGATAATGGGGAACAAGTGGAAAGTAAAGAAAGTGGGGAGGATGGAGGAGCAGCCTGCTCAGTGAGTGAAGTTGGTCAAAAGGTAAGAAGAGAAAAGAAACCTCATGATGATGTGAAGATAAGTGGTTGTGTGGTACTCATGGCAGGGAATGATACGTTCCAGTATTCTGGGACTAAACTAGAGTTATGTATGCAAGTACTTTTGGAGGGATATGCATTGAAATAATCGTGTGCTTCTTAGCGAGCATTGTGTGTAAAAAGAAAGTGAACAGAGCAAATGTGTATGTGTTCAGAGAAGGAGGGAGAGCGTGTAAGGATGGTATAAGCAGAGTGATTTGGGTATCATAATTGACCTAAGGATTCCAGGGAATGTAGCAGTTTTGCGTGATGAAGATAAGGATGGTAGAATTGAGGACAAGTATACCGTTCTGCAGACAAATTGGCTGCCTTCGAGGCTATCATTGCAAGATTAGGATGAATGCTGGTGACAGGGCCAGGAGTGTTCACATCAGTCTGTGTGAGGTGTTAGCTGGTGAGTTAAAGAGTTTGGAAGAGCAGCATTAATCGAGAAAGTGGAGGCTTTCCAGTGGGTTTCACCAATTGTATTGGTACGGAATGCTACAGAGAAGATTTGAATGTTTGTGGACCTCAGGCGGGTGAATAGATGTGGTGTGAAGGATAAATACCCTTTACCAAATATTACAGAGCTGGTGCATCCTGTCTGGAATGCTAAAATCTTTAGAACTTTTAACTGAGCTTCAGCGTTTTACCAGATGTGGCTGCACCCAGGTTCTAAGGCATACACCACATTCATCCAACATGAGGGGACTTTCCAATTTAAGAGGATGCAATTTAGCCTTGTCTTTGCATCTGCTGTGTTTCAAAGGGTGATGCTTTTGCTATTTGGGAGGTGTGAAGGACTGTCCTGTTTGAAGGGCGAGAAAGGAACATGATGAGAGGTTGGAATGGCTGCTGAGAATACTTTGTGAGGTGGGATTAACATTGAGAAAGGAGAAGTGCACATTTCGATTATATTCCATCTGTTATTTGGGCGTCATTTTAAGTGTTTACGCCTAAAAATAGATATGAGGTGATGTCTTTTCTTGGGTTAGTGATATACTATGCAAAGTTTGTACCACATTTTACTGACCAATGTAAAAATATCCAGCGGCTAAGCGGGAAGGAGAATTTGCATGAATGGACGAAGAAAGCAATGATGAGTTTTTAAGAATCAAGGGGGCCATTGTGGAGGAACCAGCATTAGCTCACTTTGACACAGCATGTGAGTGCATTGCCATAACGGATGGCAGTGAGTCAGGAGTAGGAGCAGTATTATTGCAGAAAAAAGGTAGAGAGGAAAGAGTAATTTCTTTTGCTTCAAGTAGCTTAATGGGAAAGAAGGAAATTATTTAGTTGTGGAAAAAGAAGCACTTAGTGTGGTATAGGTGGTAAACAAATCTTGATCTTTTCTGTGGGGAAGAAACGTACAATGTGAAAGGATCATAAACCATTGTTGGGGAATTTTTACTGGAAAGTGTGTCATGCAGGATATTGAGGTGGGTTACCTCACTGCAAGGACATGAAATGTGGATAAAGCATGTTGTGGGAATGGACAATGTATTGGCAGATTTTCTCTCGAGAGTGAGCAAGCCAGTTGGTGAGGGTGCAGAGGAGAAGGAGGAGGCCGACGTGGAAGGTGGTGAGGAAGAACATCAAGTGTTTATGGTGAGTGATAGGCCAATAAGTGAGGATGAATAGAACAAGGCACTTTCAGAGGATAAGGTGTTGAGAGGGGTTAACAGTACCATAGAGAACAGATGGAGATATGTGTAGATGAGTGGACCTTTGACGTGGTTTCATTAGATGAGATTGGAGTTGGCTGTAAATTGAGGGTTTGTATGTAAGGGAAGCAAGGTGGTTCCACTTGTAAGTGTCACAGGAAGAATCTTGGAAGCCATCCATGAAGGGTATCTTGGGATGATGAAAGAAAGGGTTTGAAGGGATTATTGGTGGCAGGGGTGGATCACGATGTGGAAGAAATGGTAAAGGAGTGTACAAGTTGTTGGGATAGTGACAAGTGATTGCAGTTAAGAGTTCACACTTTGAAACCTTTGGAGTTGCTTATGATTCCATGGGAGTTTGTAGCTATGGGTGTGCTGGGACCATTATTTGGTTTGCATGGCAGGAAGAAATCTGTGTTGGTGTTGATGGATTTGTACTCTAAATAAGTGGAGACTGCCATGGTAAATAAGGCAGACATGAGACCAATTACTCTGTTTCTTGATGGAACATTTCAACTGCAAGGGTTCCTATCAAAATTGCTCACGGTCAATGGGCAGCTGACGTCTTGCACCATGGAAGAGTTTTTAGAGCGTATTGGGGTATATCATATCAACACATTTTTATACCACCAAGCAACAAAAGTGGCAGTAGAAAGATTGAATAGAACGCTTAAGGAGAGTGGGAATGGCAATTAGTGCAGGCAAGAGTTCGGAAGAAAAATTGGAAATTAAATTGGGAGCGTACAGGTTGGCCCTGCATGAGACTACTGGATTGGTGCTGATTGAAGTGTTGAGAAGAAGAAAGGCCAGTATGCTGGTGTGTTCCCCCTGAATGGGAAATGCACAGTACATAGATTGGAATCAGGAGGACCTAAGGAAAGGGTTAGAGGAAAGGTGAACGAGATGAAAGTTAGGTTGACCGATTGAATTGCTGCCAAGGAAAGCACGTGGAGTAGGAGAAGAAGTGCGGGTGTTGAATCCTGACTGGGTTCTCAAAGGAGCTGGTAGGTTTTGGGGGGCCACCAAAAGTGGTGGGAACAGGCCATCATACTGTAACAAATGAGGATGGGAGAGTGGGGAATAACGTAAGAGTGGTTGGTCCTGGAGTGAAGGCAGAACAAACGTATTTCTGTTGTTATGATGTTTGTGGGAAGAGAAATGTTTTATGTTTAGGTTATCGCATTTGTTTGTTTTTCCATAATTAAGCTGGATATGTGTCATGCCAACCTACTATGAAGAAAATAGAACCCTGTGTTCTGGAGATCTGGAGTGAGAAGCTCTTTTGGGATTCCACAGGGAGGTACGCTGGAGATGCCTGTTGACACGGAAAGATGTACCCCTACAACACAGAGAATAAAGTAGTTAGAACAAGCGTAGTGAATGCGTCATTTGTGTGGCATACTAACCGTAATAGAGTATTAATGAGGCTTTTTTCTGGTAGTATTCTATTGTCTGGTTGAGATAAAAAAAATCTATTTGCAGTGACTTAGCTAAAAAGAATGACACTTACATTGGGTATGAGGTGGCAGTGTATACCCATTGGGTGTATGGTGTTCGACACATAGCCTCTACTCTTTGGATGGTACCTTGCCTAGTTTTTTCCTCTTTCACTACCTCCCCCACTGTTAAAGGGATGCTGCACATCTTCTGCACTACTGTGTTTATCCTGGTATAGTGTGAAAATCATTCCAGGCAAACACAACCTTCTCTGAATATGTTGATACATTGCCTGCAAGCATTCCATCCTTTACATTTTCGAAGCTCGTAATTACGTGCCATGGAAGTCGAATCTCATTTCCAATCTCCTTTGGTGGCCAAGCTTAAAAGAGGTTTACATAATGTGGCTGAGCAAGGAGTAGAAACTGCTCTTGTTTCTGTCTGGTAGAAGATCCTGGCTTATTATGACAGTACCATCTGCCCTTAATGTTAATGTTAGATCCATATAGCCCATATCACATTATTTACTTCTCTCCCACCTAGAAATTAGAATTGGGATATCCAACCTAGGCCTTTATTGGTTTCGTAGTTTGTTTTCTAGGATGTCCAGAGAAGTGATGTTAGGTTCTTTCATTTCTAATTCTTTCTCAGTGATCTGTGGTGTCCCTCAGGGCTCTCCATTGTTTACCCTTTTTGTTTAACTTCTATATGCAACCCTCGATGATAATCATTCGTTGTAAAGTCATCATGCAGTTCTTTTATTATGCTGATGGTATACAGTTGTATTTCAGGGCTTCTGGACCCTTGGATAATGTTTCTCATCTGTAACTCTTCCTCAAAGAAGTAAGACAATAGATGATTAACATCAGACTTTAACTTAGCTCTTTTAAGAGTCGGGCAATGGTAGTGTGCCAAAACACCTATTGAGAGACCCATGTCGATTCCTTCCTAGGCATCTGCGTTTTTGGCCTACCTACACATTTCTCTAATTAGGTAAAAAATTGTGTTGTTGTCTGGAAACCTGATTTGAGTCTGGCTCATCGAATCTCTGATATAGCAATGTCCTCACTGTTTTACCTCTATTTGCTCAAACATACTTTCCTTTCCTTTAAATACCTGAAAAAGATCATGCAACAGTGGTTGGCAGATTGGTTAGCTCACATCTTGATTACGCCAATGTGTTGTATGCACAACGCATAGGAGTTGATGGCTGAAAGGTTTAGAATTAATCTTAACCTCTTGAAATTGCTCTTGGTAACCCTCCAAAACATTGTTCTTCAGTCTGCCACGTCATTACAAAAAGAGGAAAGACCATATGTAAATTTGGCTTGGTCCCTCCCAAAAATGAGCAGTCCAGCCCGAACTGCTTGAACACACCCATTCTACAAGAGACCACAAGCAATCCCAGACATGTTTCGGCTTCATTAGGCATCATCAGTGAGGTGGGGCTTGGGTCTCTGTGTTGTATGCAGGCATTTTAGATTGATCTTTTAATTGACGTAAAGATTTTGAATTATAGTTAAGCTACCTACATTTTCTTCAATTTATGTTTATGTTTATTGAATTTATATAGCGCTTTAAGCCAAAGCGCTTTACAATATAACAACAAGTACAAAAGTGAGAGAAGCATATTTACAAACATGAACAGGTCATTAGAACAATAAGTAGAACTATTTACAAAGATGGGGTATGGGGAGGGTAGAGGAGGGGGTAGGTGAAGGGAGTTACGGTGTATGATTTGAGGTAGGGGGAGGGGGAGGGGAAGGGAAGGGGGAGTGGTCTGGTGTCCTCATTGCCCTTAAGTAATATTTGTTACCAATTTAAGGTCAGAGGGGAAGGAGAGAGGATGGGGGAAAGGGGGGCAAGGGTAGGAGGGGAGGGGTAGGGAAGGGAAGTCAGGGGGGGAGTGAAGAAGATGGGCTTTCAGGGAGTGGCAGAAGGATGAGTAGGTAGGGGTGGAGTGGATGGAGAGCGGGAGGGAGTTCCAGTGTAGGGGGGGTGCAAGAGTTGGAAGGAGCGGAAGCATGAGGAGGCACATGGGGCTGGGTGTACAGTGAGGAGGTAGAGGTTTGATGAACAGAGAGAGTGGGAGGGGGAGTAAAATGAGAGGAGGGAGGAAAGGTAGGGGGGCGCCAGGTCATGGAGAGATTTGTAGACAAGACAGAGGAAATGAAATTTCAGTTGGGAGAGGAAGGGAATCCAGTCAAGTTGAGAGAGAGAGGAAGAAATAGAGTCTCGAGGGCCAAGGAGAAATAGAGTAAGGATAGAGGAGTAGTAGATGGATTTTAGGGGAGTTAGGTGAGAGACAGGGAATCCAAAGAGGAGAGAGGAACAGTAGAAGAGGTGGGAGAAAATAAGGGAGGAGATTAGGAGTTTGGAAGCATGGAATGTGAGAGAGGAGCGGATCTTGCAGATGTTATAGAGGTGGTGGTGACAGGCTCGAGAGGTTAGAGAGATGTGGTTGGAGAAGGATAGAGAGGAGTCGAGGTGGAGGCTGAGATTGCTGGCATGGGAAGATATGGGGAGGTTGGAGGGTGGAAAGTGGATGAAGGGAGGAGGAGAAGGGGAGAGAGTGTTAGGAGGCAAGAAAAGCAGCTGAGTCTTGTCAGTATTGAGGGAAAGGAAGTGGGATGACATCCAATCTTTTATGGCCGTGAGGCAGGAAGAAAGAGTGAGGTGGAGGTCAGATGTGAAGGAAGAGAAGGAAAGAAAGAGTTGGGTGTCATCAGCGTAGAAGTGGTGGGAAATGCCGAAAGAAGAAATGACTGGGGAGAGAAGGGAGGTATAGAGAGAGAAAAGAAAGGGTCCCAGCACGAAACCCTAAGGGAAGCCATAGTTCAGGAGGAGGCTGGAGGAGGAGCAGCCACCCCAGGAGAAAGTGAAGGATCGATTGGAGAGGTAAGAGGTGAGCCAGGAGAGAACATAGTCTTTGAAGCCGAAGGAGGACAGAGTGTTAAAAAGTAAGGGGTGTTCTACGGTATCAAAAGCTGCAGAAAGATCAAGAAGGATGAGAATTGAAGATTGCTTAGCGTAGCGAGCAGTGAGGAGAGAGTTGAGGACATAGGTGCGGGCAGTCTCAGTGGAGTGTTTAGGGCGGAAATCAGTTTGAGAGGTGGGGTGGAGGGCGTGGGATGAGACGAAAGCAGAAAGTTGAAAGTAGACAAGGCGCTCGAGGAGCTTAGAAATAAAGGGGAGAAGGGAGATTGGTCAGAAGTTGGAGGCAAGAATAGGGTTAGCACAAGGTTTCTTCAGGATAGGTATTATGGTAGTATGTTTGAAAGCTGAAGGAAAGGTAGCAGAGGAGAGAGAGATGTTGAAGAAGGTGGTGAGGTAGGGAATAAGTAGGGGGTACATTTTTGGGATGAGGGATGTGGGGATGGGGTCAGAGGGGGCAGCAGTAGTGTGAGTTTTGGACAGGAGGTGGGAGACACATGGAGGGGTGATAGGAGAAAAGGTGGACAAGTTGGCAGAGCTGGGAGAGGGGGAGGGGGAGGTGGGAGAAGGAAGAAGAGGAGAGGATATTCTGGCAAAGAGAGAGGATTATGGATGAGAAGAAGTTGGCGAAGTCAGGGGGAGAGAGGGGAGAGTTTGTGGAAGGGACAGAAGTGGGGGGGCGAGAGAGGGTCTGGAAGATATGGTGAGGATGAGAGGCTTGTGAGTGGAGGAGGCTAGAATAGTAGGAGCGTTTGGCAGATGAGAGGCAAGAGTCTTAGAGAGAGTGATAGGAGAAATAAGAGGATTGATTAGTCAGAGAAGGAAATTTAATCCAGCATCGTTCGAGGCGTTGAGAGCCAGGGTTGGGAAGGCTTGTGAGAAGGGGAGAAGGGAGTGAGAGGATAGAGTTGGTCAAGACTGGAGGTTATGAAGGTGGACAAGTGAGGAGAGGGCGTCATCTGTTGAGAGGGAAGCAAAATCAGAGAGGGGGGAAGGGAGGAAGAACATGAGTCGTGGAAGAGAGTAGGGTTCAAGTTACAGAGGTCGCGATGAGAGAAGGAGGGAGAGGAGGGAGAGGCGGGGAAGATAAGGTGGGAGGAGTGAGGGAGAAGGAGAGCAAGGCATGATCCGAGAGATAGTTGGGGAGAGACAATACAGGGGAGCAAGAGTAAGAAGAGAGAAAGATGAGATCGAGTGTGGAGCCAGAGGAGTGGGTAGGGGGGTAGGAAGGGGAGAGAGGAGGTAGGAGTCAAGTAATGAAAGAAGAGGAGAAGAATGAGATGTGGATGAGAGAGGAAGGTTGAAGTCGCCAAGGACTGAGAGAGGAGTAGGGGAAGGAGAGATGAGAGAGAGAAGATGGTAAAGGTCTTCATAGAAGGAAGAGAGGGGGCCAGGAGGTCTGTAAATAATTAAGAAGGACATCGCATGAGGATAAGAGAAGGATTTTAAAACAAATTCAAAGAAAGAGAATGTGGGGAGGGTGAGGGTAGGGGATGAGGAAAGACATGTAGGGTGAAAAATTAGGTCTCCGCCGCCTCCGCAACCAGAGGGGCGTGAGACATGAGAGAAGGAGGAGGTGGAGAGAGACACATGGACTGTGGAATTGAAGAGGGGGATCCAAGTCTTGGTGATGCAGAGGAAGTGAACATTGAGTCGGAAGAACAGGTCAAGGGTCGCAGTGGCTTTATTGCAGATGGAACGGGCATTCCAGAGGGCAATGTTGATAATGCTGGAGGGGCTAGCAGTGGGGAAGTGGATAAGATTAGGACGGGAAGGGATAGTGCGGGGAGGGAGAGTTGGGCAGGGGGGAGGTGGAAGGAGGGGTTGGACATTAGAATGAGGGGAAGGTAGAGGAGGAGGAGGAGGGAGAGAGGGAGGGAGATGGAGGGAAGTCGACGAAGGGAGAGACAGATGGGGTGCATGGCAGGAAGGGGAAGAAGTAAGTGTTGATGGATGTGGTAGAAGTGAGGACAGCAGGGGCCAGGAATAGGAGATGCAGCAGAAAGTGATCAGGGGTGGTTGGAGAGGTCAGCAGAGCAGCAGAGCATCCAGGGAAGAGGGCGTCAGAGCATCCAGGGCGTGGGTGGCGGAGGCTAGGAGGAGTCCCAAGGGGTAGGGACAAAAAAGGCAACAGCATGGTCCTAGAGTAAGGGTTGCGGCAGAGTGCGGTCAAGGGCAGCTGGAGAGATCAGCAGGGCAGCAGAGCGTCCAGGGCAGAGAGTAGCAGAGCGTCCATAGAAGAGAGTTCAGTGGCAGATCGAGGAGGGGGCAGTAAGGCAAAGGCACATTTTCTCTTTTGGGCATACCCTACACTGGATACCCATTCACCAAAGCATCACTTTTAAGATACTTAATTTCACTATTAAGTATGTTCACGATTTATCTCCTCAATAACTCGTGTGCAAGATCCAAGCCTATCAACCAGTGAGATCTTTACATCAAAACTTGTTGATTATTTTCCCCACTGCCTGTAAAACTAGGGATGACAGACAATTTTCTGAACTGACCCCATCCTTGAAATATTCTCCCCCTGGAACTCGGTCTGGCAAACTCACTTCTTGCTTTCTGGAAATGTTTTAAACAGGGATGGCATTTGAGGCACCAGGGGTCGCAGACGTGACCCCTGTGGTCTCCCTTGCTACCCCTGCCGTCTCCCTTGCTACACCTGTATTTAAAAGAAAACATGTTTTTTAAATGGAAGCTTCTGGGCATTGGAGTAGCAGGGACCTGCCACACCAGGTCTGGGGGCACCCACCCAGTCCTCACCCATCAGGGTGAAGACTGGTCCGGGGCTTGCAGTGCGAGAAGGAAGACTCAATCGGGTGAGCTGGCCATGACATGTGGCACGTGTCAAATGCCACGTTCAGTTCCAGCCCCTTCTCCTCCGGCTTCCTTGCGGCTCATATACAGGAACCAGAAAGCCCTCCCAGCTTCCTGGGTCCTGTTGGTGAGCATCATGGAGGAGCCAAGGGTGGCCCGGAGTGAAGGACCGAAGCTGGAAAAACGGTATTTAAATGTGATGTGTATTTTGCATGTTTAAAGTGCGTGTCAAATGTATGTATGTGCTATGGGTCACCGAATGGTGGGTGAATGAGAAGAAATGTGATAATGTGTGTGTTTCAATGTTATGGGTGATTTGTGCCTGTGTGGAGAATGCAGTGAGAGTGGATGTAAGAGTGAGTGACTAGTGTGTGAATGAGTAGGAATGTGATAGTGCATGTTTGAATGTTCTCGGTGGAAACACGCATCTGAAGGTCGTGTACCATCACTTCCTGTGATGTCACTTGGTGTGGGGTCAAATTACATCACTTCCTGTGATGTCATCAGAGGTCAAGGGTTGTGTGCTGTCACTTCTGTTACGCCTGGCATTTTAGTGAAATGACATCCCTGGTTTGCCAACATATCTTTCTTCATAATCCTCTTCCTGATTGAACTACTGTTTGTTTTTTCATCTGCACCCAAATGCAGTTTTGAACTCCCCAGTACCATGTGTTCTGTGCCTTATAAATGCCTCAAATAAAATAAAATCAAGACATATGATGTTACGCAGCAGCTTGTGTCACACTACCCACACAGAAGGAGGCTGATTTCACCTGCAATAGATTCAGTGTACACTTACATGTCTCATTCTACATCCAAGCAGCAGGTTACTGATACCAATATAAACTATGAGCTCTGTAAAGTTTAACAGCTTTCCATTATTTTATATATCTGCCTCCTATTTCTTTTACCTTTTCTCCTTTCTTCTCTTCAAAATGGTTTAAAGATTTGGAGAAGCATTGCATTCTCTCCCATCCCCCTCTCTCACCATAGTACTTACACCATGAAGTGGTTCGCCCCCTAAATGACTCCATTGCCTAACTCAGGGGTCTGTAACTTGTGGCTCTCCAGCTATTTTGGACTATGACTCTTATGATACCTCTCCATTGGCTATGTTGGCTGGGACTGCTGGTAGATGTAGTCAAAAAACATCTGGAGAGCCAAAGGTCTCAGACCTCTGCTCTTTCTTCTTTATCCTGTTCTCTTTCTAACAAATAGAATGTTGTCCCTTCCCTCCTCCTGACCAGCCTGTTTATTTAATGCTGCTGAAAAGAACTGTCACAGGGCCCTTGCTGGTGGCAGAAGGATCCGGGGCCTGGTGTGGGACCATTGCAGGCAGCGGTAAGTATGGGATCATAAAGCAGGAGGTTTCCAGGGAGATAGCGGTAGCGGGCCATGGGGTGCCTGTAGCTCAGTGACTGTGGTAGGGGAAGCGCTGTTGCAGCCCACCCGCCTCCACCTATCTGTTGGGGCCATGCTGCTGCAAGCCTCTCACAATGTACAAGCACTCCCACCCCTCCCTCTTCACAAGGATCTCACGGTTATCGATCTGGTGAAGAGGAAAGAGGTGGTAACCTAAGCGGGAACTGGTGGGGAGTGGAGTGTGGGAACACACATATAGTATGCACGGTGGGTGTTAGGTTGTTATAATAACCCTGTGCGCAGAGGAACTGGAAGGCTCGTCTGTGTATATAAACTACACAAGTGTTTACTGACATGTCGGCGAGTATGGAGGACAAGAGGTGTACGCCTAAAAGAAAACATATTGAGCCTGCCTCATCATGCAGTTCTCCTGAGAGAAAATACCAACGGTACAAACACTCCAGGAGGAAGTGGTGTCCTTGGTTCAGAAATCAGTGGCGGAAGCCATTTATATGGCACTGCCTAATTGGCACTGCCTAATGCGGCTCAACCAATTCAACCA
The DNA here is from genome assembly GCF_040938575.1 of Ambystoma mexicanum. Classification (NCBI taxonomy): domain Eukaryota; kingdom Metazoa; phylum Chordata; class Amphibia; order Caudata; family Ambystomatidae; genus Ambystoma; species Ambystoma mexicanum. The sequence goes on from NC_090933.1 coordinate 588,671,797, forward strand.
GGATAACAAACAGCCAGATGCAATCTATGGCTAAGAACATGGAGGAATCCCATACCAAGCTGCTCTTCCTGGGTCCTTATCTGTTTTGACTCAGGTGGATGCCTTTCTTGAGAAATCATTAAATGACTGAAAATATATCCTATAGCGGGTGCCTAGGGTCAATGGGCCAAAGGGTTTCCTGAGGCAGCACATCCATGCCAGCCTCAGAGCCATGTCTGGTCTTTTGGAGAAGAGGTAGAAGTCTTCCAAGTAGAGAACAGACCCATAGCAGCTCAAATCTTCAGGCTTCAATCAACCCTACTCAAGCAAAAGCCTGACTGCCACAATCTGCCCTCTGCTGTGGGTGGGCATATATGCCTGTTTTAGTCAGCTTGGCCGGATGTGACAGATAGAGTTTGCAAACATACTTCCAGACATACGCGTGAAAGTCAACCCACTACCTCAGGGTGCCCAAAAGAAACCAGCTCTGCTGGATGGAGTCCATTGATCGCTGCAAAATAGTGCTGTGTCTTTTGTCTTTAAGGCAGAATAATGCAGGAGATTTTTCAATTTATTATTTCTGGTGAGAAAACCAACAGGGGATTTTCGTCCTTTAATGGACCTCAAATCCTTCAACATGTTTATTCGGGTGAGGCATAACCAATTGGAAACACCACACCACGTCATCTCATGGATTAAGACTCATGACTGGCTGACATCAGTGGATTTGGAGGATGTGTATGTTCACATTCCTGTTGCCCGGAACCAATTCAACGTTCTTTGTTTCTGTGTGTCCGGACCTACCTATCAGGTCAGGGTACTTCCATTCTGGCTCTCAACCACCCCACATGTTTTCAGGAAAATCTTGGGGATCCTCCATGAAAATGGAATAAGACTCCACCCATATTTGGATGAGCTCTTCTTGCAAGACAAGTCCAAGACCAAAGTCGAAATTAATACCACAATGGCCTTTGAAAAAATGACCCGGCATGGCTTCCGAATACACTTCAAGCAATCTTACCTAATCCCGTCCCAGAGGCTTATCTTCATTAGGGTTCATTTTTCGACGGCAATAGACAAAGTATGCCTTCTGTTACCAAGAAGGAACTACCTTCAGGCTCACCTGGGTAACTATTCAGCCACAACCAGGTTTCAGCTCAGTTTTGGCTTTGATCCCAAGGGGATATGACACTGACAACATGCATAGTCCCCTGGACCAGGTTAAATATGGATCCTTCTTCTAGCACACATGACCACCCTCTGGTCCCATGCCAGTGGGAATTACAGTCAGATGATACTCAAAGACCCAAGGGTTGTTCACCATTTGCAGTGTTAGCTGGAGGAGCGAAGCCGGAGTGCAGCAGGGGAATATAATAAAGTAATACCAACAGTTTGGCTGTGAAGTATGGCTAACGTAAATCATTTAGGCTCCATCTATAGTATAGCTATTTCACACACTTAGACTGAGTGCCAAAATGGCAACCTTACACAATTAGGCTAGATAACAGGTAATAAGAGTTGTGGGGTTTTTCTGAAGTAGAGGAATGGCTGTACTACTTACCCACAACCCATTTACCCTATCTGTCACTGTAGGTTGTCTGTGTCAGGCGTCCCAGGTGAACACGTGCAAAAACTGAGTGGAGCTGCTTCTTCTGGAGCTGGCCTTTGCCTCTGGCCCTTAGCGGCGGACTGCCCGGGCAAGGCTGCCCTGGGAGGGCTGGTGAAGAAGGGTGTTTCCTGGTCATGTGTCAAGGGCACAGTCCAATCAGATGCAGTCAAAAGCAGGCTGGGGCCTATGGATTACTACCTGCAAGCCAGGGAAACTACTGACAATGGACAGGCACTGCAGCAGAAAACAAATTTTGTAAATTCAACTTAAAACACAGATAAACCCCCCGAAAATGAACCCAAACATGCTGGAAACATCTTGCAAGGTGCTTTCTGTACAAGATTCCCTTCAGGCCAGTCCAAGCCTGGTTGACCCTGTAGTGGGATACAAACATGGTTAATGCCGGGCCTTCTCTTATGAAAGACGAGCACTTTGTTCGTAAGCTAGCGATCTACATTACAAACACCTGCAATGCTAATCATCTCAGACTATCCACATGACGTTAACAGTATATTGTGCTTGACAACAGGTGAAACTGCTCTTGTATGTTTGATACTGAAAAGCCGGCCCAAGCAGAATTATTTTTCTGTCTCAGATTTGCCAGTTGAGGGGTGGTAGGCACATTCATTCTTGTTTCCCTAAATAAGCTTCTGATTTCAACTTCCTGCTGTAACAGCATTAGCATCCTCCTGTTTGATGCTTGTGTGTCATCCTTAAATTATAGTAAAAGCAGCGTATTTTACAACCAACAGGGATGCAGCGTTAATTTCATTGCCGCGTAGTAACCTGGCAGCAGGTAGTGGGTGTGGATCAAGTGACATGATATGATATGATATGATATGGCATTTATAACGCACCTATACACAAGTGTTTCAAGGCATGACAAGGGAAAGGGAGGGGAAAGAGAGGGAGGACAGAAACAACGATCCTACTAAGTCAGGTGACATTGAGATTGCGCAAGTGCAGGGGACATGGGAAGGGGAAAAGTGCAGTGGGAAAGGGGAGGGGTCAGTGCAGTACATAGAATAAGAGTAAAATAAATAAGAATGACAATGAATAAAAGTGCAGGCAGCTGGTGGCAAGTGCAGAGTAAGTGCAGACATCAAGTATCAAGTGCTAGTAGGGGCTGTAGAGATATAGAACAGCCCATGAGTGCAAGAGTTGCTAGAGGGGCAGTGCAGGTGTGCAACTGGTGGGGGGGACCTGGGCCCAAGATCAGATGGTAGCCAGGTAACCAGTGCAATTTGAGATTCAGCCAGGAGATCAGCAGAGGAGAGGAGGAGAGAAAGCAGAACCGAAGAGGAAGGTGTTGATGTGCTTCATAAATACATTAGATAAGGCATCCTGGTGAAAGTAAGATGAGAGTTCTGCAATAGATAACCAAGCAAGATCATGGAATGCCCTTAGGAAGACGAGACCTGAAGATGAAAGAAGATGGGGTAATTTGTCTAAACTAGTTAAGTTTAGTACAAGACTAGTAGCCATATGACCGGCATAAGAACATCTTTCGTTAGTACTGGTCAAATTCAATAGACCTTGTATTGAAGATTTTGAAATTGATATGTGATTTTTAAAAAATGTTTTATTTTTATTAGGTTTTTTAGTTTACATCAATCATAGGCAACATGTGATTAGTCAATTAAGTCAACGGGTCACAAAAAGACAAATTAACATCATCTAGTACATACAGATTGGCCCTCATTCAAACCCAGGCGTTAAGGGTTTAACGGCGCCGTCGGCGACGTTAACCCTTAACGCCTGATTTCCACCTTAACGCCTGCTTTTAGCAGGCGTTAAGTACCAAGGCGCTATTGACCGCTACACTGGTTTTAGGGGAGGAGTGTAATGCCTTAATTTCCTGGCAGAGTTTTGGAGCTAGTCCAACCTTTAGGAGGACCCTGTCTTAAAATTCCCATGCTACCCTATCATACGCTTTTTCTGTATCTATGGAGAGGAGAGTGAGGTCCCCCTGCATCCCCTGTGCTTCATTTATCAGTGGAGTGTTTTTCTCATTGTATTTGCCCCTGGCATCCTAGAAGGAATCCTACCTGGTCAGAGTGTACCAGTTTTGGTAAATGTCTCTCCAATCTGGCTGCAAGGACCCTGGCGTATATTTTTGCATTGATATTGAGTAGTGATATTGAGCGATAGGAGCTTGTGTGCTTTGGGTCTCTGCCCTCTTTGGCTATTACTGTGAGGAGGGCCTCGGAAAATGAGTCGGGTGCCTTTCCCATTTTTATTATATCATTAAAGAGTGTTGTTAGAAATGGGATCAGGATTGGTGAGAATGTTTTGAAGAAACCTGGAGTGAAGCCATCCACACCAGGTGCTTTTCCTATTTTGAGATGTCCTATGGCTGATTTTATTTTGTCCCCTGTGATCGTGGCTTCAAGGACTGCAGTTTTTGTTTTCAGAGGGAAGGGAGGTGCGATCCTCTGAGGTATTCATCAATGGCGCCTGCTGGTGTCCTCCCTTCTTGACTGTATAAAATTTCATAATAGGAGGCAAACGCCTCCTGGATCTCCTCTGCCGTGTCCGTGTTCTCATTGTCTGGCCTTTCTACTTCTTTGACTCATCTTTTCGGCTCATTGTTTGCGTAAGCGTGCTGCTAAAAGGGTGTCAGTTTTGTCCCCTTTTCATAGAACTTTTGTTTTAGGAACTGTAAGTTGTGTGCTATCTTTCCCTCTTCTAGAATCTTCAGTTCATCTCTTAGGTTCCTCGCATCTGCAATGTGTTTCTGTCTGTCTCCAGGAGAGGATTGCGCCAGCTTTTCTGCTGCTACTATACAACGTCATATCCCTTTTTCTTTTTTTTTTTAAAACTCTGTTTATTGAGGGGAACAATTCACAACAAGACAGTTCTCATAAACAGTACAGTACAGCATATGTGTAGTATCGACAGTGGCATATATCAGTAGCAGTAAGACAGGTATCGTCACCTAAGGCGACGGGGTAGGTGTTACATCGGAATCGGACATCAAATCACATAAATACAAATGTAGTAGGGACCATATATCTTTAGGACGACAGGATGTCGGGACAGATAAAACAAAGAGTTCCTCGTCATCATTCACCATACACAAGTCTTTCAGGAAATTGGATCGGGTATGCCCTGCATTGGATTTCCAGTATTTAAGTATGCAGCGTTTGGCAATAATAAATGAGATGTTGAATAGTCTCCTGGTGGTCTTCTTCACCTTCCCAATGTCACCAAGCAGGTATTTTAGGGGGGATTGGGAGGCTGGAATTGCCGTTATGTCCGCGAGGAGCTCGGCCACTTCACGCCAAAAGTTCGCGATAACAGGGCACGACCAGTACATATCATATGCCCCAGCATCAGGAGCACCGCATTTCAAACATGTCCCTGTGCAACCCTGCACAAACTTAGCCAGCCTAGCCGGGGAGTAATGTAACTGGTTCAGTATTTTAAACTGGATCAGTCGGAGTCCAGAGTTCATGGAGACCAATTTGGTGAGTTGACAATATCGGGCCCATTGTACATCATCTATCTGAGTACCCACATCCCGCTCCCAGGTTTCTTTGATAGTGTTTCATGAGGGGTAGTGTGATTGCACCAGGGTGTATAGTGACGAGATTCCCCTGCCATGACCGTCCGTTGTCACCACGGCTCTGATACACTCATGTGCCTGGGGTTCTACCGGGAAGGAGGGCCATTTGGCGGCAAAAGCGGTTCTCATATGATAGTATTGGAGGCGTTTAAGCTGACCACCTCCAACCGCCCTCGTGAAATCTGCAAGTTCACAGAACGTGCCCTCTGGGAACATATCACGCAACCTGAAGAGTCTATTCGGGACCCAGGTCCGCTGAAGGGCCCTGTCGAAGGTCGGGGAAACACTGGAGAAATTCCACAGGGGTATATCTGGGTCATAGGGGACTTCCAGGCCAATCCTTTTATAGATCCTAGACCACACCCGTATCGTGACGTATACCGGGTCAAAAGGGCAGTTGTTGCTATAGGTGGGGTTCAAAAGGACCGAGCGTATATCATTGGGGCAGACTGCGTGTTTCTTGAGAAGAATGTGTGGGGCAGTGTCCCTGGGGTCAAACCAAGTTTTACAAATTGTGCCTGAGCTGCTATGCAATAAAATTCAAAATCAGGGGCCGCAATACCACCCTTTGAAAAAGGCTCCACCATTTGATCCCACCCCAACCTAGCAGTTTTACCATTCCAAATAAAGGAAGATGCCAGTGACCTAAGTTTAACAAAAAAGGATTTACCGGGCCATATCGGGATGTTATTGAAGAGGTACAGGAGTTTGGGTAATACAACCATTTTAAGCAGGGCCACTCGGCCGTATAGGGACAGAGGGAGGTTAGCCCACAAGTGGAGCTTGGTCGAAAGGGTGAGAATCAGATCGCCATGATTATGTGAGTGCAGCAGCTGTCTATCTCTAGCCACCATTATGCCTAGGTATCTCACCAGTGTGTGGGTATGCCTAAACCCTGTCATGCAAGATAGGTCACCCGTATTAGGGGTCAAAGGAAAGATTTCGGATTTGGGGACATTGATTTTGTAACCCGAGTATTCCGAGAACTTGTGTATGTCAGCCATAATGTGTTGCACATTCTCATGTGGGTCCCGGACATACAACAGGGTATCGTCCGCATACAGAGATATGATCTGGGGAGGGCCAGTCATCCTGAGTCCTCTATGCGAGTGGTGTTGCCGAATGTATTCTGCCATTGGTTCAATAGTGAGGGCAAACAGAATAGGGGAAAATGGGCAGCCCTGCCTGGTCCCCCTGTGCAGGTGGAAAGAAGGGGACAGGGTGTTGTTGGTTAGGACCTTAGCGGTTGGTTGAGAATATAGCAGCCAAACGCATTTGATAAAATACGGCCCCAGTCCAAACCTCTCAAGTACAAGGAAAAGGAATGTCCAGGAGACGGAATCAAAGGCCTTTTTGGCATCGAGGGCCACTACGGCCGCCTTAGCCTCTGGGTCAATTTGTGCTAGCACATTGAACAGCCGTCAAAGGTTTAAGGCCGTGATTCTAGTTGGCATGAAGCCGGCCTGATCAGGGTGGACCAGGATCGGCATGTATGGAAGGAGCCTGGTGGCCATTACTTTAGCGAAGATTTTCGCGTCGGTATTGATTAGGGAGAAGGGCCTATAAGAGGCCATTTCCTGAGCTGGTCTACGTGGCTTCAAAAGGACCGTAATAATGGCCTCACGCATCGAGCCTGGAAGGACATCACAATTCATGGCCTCCTCCCATACTTTCAGTAACAGTGGGACCAGTTCACCTTGGAATTCCTTGTAGAGTTCGGCAGGCAGACCATCCGATCCAGGGGCCCGACCACCAGATAAAGATTTGATGGCCTCGTTTAGTTCTTCAATACTCACGGTTTGATCTAATATGTTCTGTGTGGTTCCAGTGAGTGTTGGGAGATCGAGGGAATCTAGATATCTGAACGTGTCATCCCTAGTTTTAACATTGTGATCAGAGTATAAAGCGGAGTAGAAATCAGCGAAAGTAGCGTTGATATCGCATTCCCTGTGGACCGTGATCCCAGCTGGATTCTGAACACTAGCGATTGGGTTAGGGTGCCTATCTGTTTTAAGCATGTTGGCAAGAAATCTCCCCGCCCTATTGCTCTCTCCGTATCTGCGGGCCTTAGCTGGGGCAGCCATGTATAGAACTTCCCTATTGGCCAGTTTGTGGAAGTCCTTGAGGGAAGCGTGTATCCTGGGCAGGGTTTCTTTGTTCAATGTGGCACTATATTCTGTCTGTAGTGTATCTATTGCGGCTTCAGTCGCACCCAGTTCCCTCCTCACCGCTCTTAGCATACCTGTAGATTTACCCAATATAGTGCCCCTGACCCAAACCTTAAATGCCTCCCACAAGGTAGCATAGGTGCTCACAGAGCCCTCATTCAACTCCAAAAACTCCTCGATTTCAGTATGTAAAGCCTCACAGATATTGGGGTCCCTAAGGATTGTAGAGGGCATCCTCCACCTTCTAGCCGGAGGTGGGGAGTCACCCAGGCTGATGTTCAGTGTTATTGGCGAGTGGTCTGAGAGCGTGCGGGGGTGTATTGCACAGTCATCGATTTCAGCGGAGAGAGACGAGCTAATAAGCCAATAATCTATACGGGAGTGGGAGTCGTGGACATATGAGTAGAACGTGAATTTCTTTTCAAGTGGATACCAACGTGCGCCATGCATCAATTATGTTGGCCTGTTCCATTATTTGTTTAACGGCAAGAGCCGCTTTGGACGGAACCCTGGGGGACGTGGATGAGCGGTCCAAGAAGTGATCAAGGATCATATTGAAATCCCCACCCTCAGTCGGGGCCTCAGTCGATGTGGATAGCATGTCAAGGATTGTGCGATAAAATAGCGGGTCATCGATATTAAGGCCATATGTATTTATCAACAGGATTTGTCATCCCGCCACCTCCACCCATACCAGCACGTACTTACCCAGAGGATCTATCTTACTGGCAAGGTACCTGAAGCACATCTTAGAGTGTATAAGCGTCAGGACTCCCCTGGATTGCGTCGAATATTCCGTGAAGTATCTATGAGGGCCCCACCGTGGAAGGAATTTATTGTTGATGCTCTCCATCGCATGTGTCTCCTGTATCAGAAGGATATGGGGATCATGGCGTGTAATGTATGCTGCATTTTTCCTTGCCTTGACTGGGTTGTTGAGACCCCGAATGTTCCAAGAGAGCAGTTGAATGTTCAATCCACCTTTAGCCTGCGCCATAACAGTCTATCAAAGAGGGCATTTGCCAAGCAAGACGCCACTGTCTTAAGTCTGGAAGAGTCTCGCTGAAGAACAGTCCCCTGATTTTAACTTTATAACATCCCCAACCATGCCCTGTAGAACACCAGGACAAACTCTTACCCGTTTCCCCTTCCAACCCCCCACCCGCATCATAAACCCCAACCCGACGATGTATCCCATCAACCATAACTTGGGAAGTCTCCTGGGGGTGTGAGCTGTACTCACGCGACCGGACACCATATGGGGGGGCTCACGTACCTGTATCAATATATGGTGGACAGGGCCACCTCGCCGTCGACGGGTTATCGAACTTGTGGTAAGGTTTGTGTAGAGCAAGGCCCTTCAGCCAGCGTGGTCCTCCTGTTCCGGCACACGCCGGGGTGGCAGGTTGCGGTTAGCCTCCCGGTTTCCCGGGGGAAGGGGGATTGAGGCCTCGACATACATCATGGCATCCGCAGGATTGTCGAAAAAAAAGGGGGCGCGGCCTCCGTGTTGGATGTGCATTTTAGCCGGGAAGACAAGCGCATATGGGATCTGGCGTAGTCTCAGCTGCCTCTTGACCGGTTCGTAGGATCTTTGCAGTGTCTGCAAATTGGTTGAAAAGTCCGGATATATGTGTATCCTGTTTTCTTCGTAATACAGGCATCCTTTTTCTCTGGAAAGCCTCAGGACAGCGTCTTTATCTCTATAATTCAGAAGCCGGGCAATGATCGTGCGGGGCGGCGCTCCAGGCTTTGGAGGGGAGGCCAGAGTACGATGGGCCCGCTCAACGAGGAAATGATCGGAGAAAGCATCGGGGCCCAGGAGGGATTTCAGGAGATCTTCCACTTGGCGCTCGATGGAGCCCTTACCAAAGGATTCGGCTACCCCTACCAGACGGATATTGTTTCGCCTGGAGCGAGATTCTAAGTCCTTGCACTTGTTCAGGGTTTTCTGCAGGTCTCCCTTCAGCTGGGCGATATCACGGCCATGTTGTGCTATCGTGTCCTCGTTAACTCCAATCCTGTTCTCCGCCTCCGTAGTGCAGGCACTTTCCTTATCAACCCTGGCCTTCAAAAAGCTGATTGTGGCCCCTATGTCATCCAGTTTGCTGTTCACCGCCAGGAATCCACTCTGGACCATTGTTAGTAGTTTGTCCACTCTCACATCCATTGGGGACTCCAGCTGGCTACCCGAGGGCTCAGCGGGTGTCTCGGCAGGCCCATGCGGCTGGGAGCTGGCAAAGGAGTCCATCGGACCAGTTTTCTTGGAGCCCATACTTTTTTTCTCGCTGCGGCCCATGTGTCAGCCCTGTTAGGTTGCGCTGGATGTGCCCACGCTCCGGCGCATCATGATAGGCAGTGGTTGGCATTCGTTGGCACTCGGGAGTGTGGCATACCTCGCTGATGAGTGTATAAGAAAAAGGCACCAGGGAACCCACTTTATGGTGTTTCCGGCAGGCCCCGACGGGTGAACACACCCGGTCCACCTCCGTCGACAAGGCCCGACCCGCCGGTCAGTCAATGGTCAATCCACAGGGCAGTATCGGAGCAGGGCGCGCGGTAGTAAGGATCAAGGGCCAGCAGGATATTTCCGATGGCAACTCAGAAAGGTGCAGAGCGTGGCCCCTCCCCCTTCCGGCCTGCGCACGAGCCAGCACCCCCAGTCGTCACGTGATTTCTTCTGGAGCCGTGGGCCGGATATGCCTCAGTCGCGTTCACGGTATAAGTTTGCAGTCCGATATCTCAGGATTGATCCAGTGTTCCTTCGTGAAAATCAGTGGAGTGCTGCCGCAGGTTCTCCACAGCCAAATGCATGTGTTTATTGGCGTATAGGCGGCCCCGAGGAGGATTGATTTATAATAGGATATGTTACGGGCCGGAGCTCTCCCCTCAGGCGGCCATCTTCGTTGTGCGCAACAGCGCCCCTCTCTTCATAGCCCTTTTTCTATGAGTGCACATTCTCTTTTCTTCCGCGCACCTTCCCTTATGAGGATGTCTCTCCAGGTGGCCTTGGCTGCATCCCATACCATTCTCTTGTCCACCTCCCCTGTGTCGTTGACACTAAAGAATTGTCTAATTTAGTTTCCCATTTCCTCCCTGAAGATAGGGTCTTTCCATAGTGAGACGTTGCAACTCCATTTCGAGTTTCTGCGGCGCAAGCCTTTCCAGCTTACGTCGATTGATACCATGTCATGGTCTGACCACGAAATCGGATGGCTATGGGCATCTCCTAATACTGCAAATATCTCCCTTGTGATGTATAGATAGTCGATTCTTGTGAGTGTGCCATGCGGGGTAGAGTAAAAGGTGAAGTCTTTTTTGCGTGGATAGAGATACCTCCAACTCTTCTCTATCTCTTAACCCAAATAACTCCAGGGTCGTATTAAATTCTGCTACGCAGAGGCCCTGTGTTTTCTGACAGGTTTCATCTCTTGTTTGTCTATCAAGGGTCACATCCATCCATGCATTGAAGTCTCCACCTTGTATGAGTTGTCCCTGTGTTTTCCCCCCTTATTTTCTCGGTGGTCCTCTCTAGGAATCTTTTCTGACCTTGATCCGGTGCATAGATTGTTGCAAGGGTGACCTATGTATTCTGAATTTGGCCTGATATCAACAAGGCCCTCCCCTCAGTATCCTCCCATGTTCTTGTTATCTCCATCCGTAGCCCTTTCCTTATTAGGGTGCCCACCCCTGCCCTCTTGAAAATCCCTGAGCTCCAGTATGTGCCTCCAATTGTACCACTGGGTATTCTGCGTTCTTCACCTTTTTGGTATCTAGTCTCTTGTTGGAATAGGATATCAATTCCTGATCTTTTGAATTCTCTGGCTAGTAATGATCTTTTTGTGGGTGAGTTTAAGTCCTTGATGTTTAATGTGCATATTCAAAGTTTGCCATCTGTGTGTCCCTGTCAATGACGCCAAATATGGAGTCTACTATTTTCTTTGCCTTTATGTGCAAGTTGGGTCCCCTCAGTGCAATTTTATTATGTCTATTGTGGGTCATTTGTTTAGCCTTGTTTTCTGTAAAGTTGTCCTTAAGGTCCTCCCTTCCTTCCCTCCCTCCATCCTTTCTTCTCCCCCACCCTCTCTCCCTCCCATGAGTCTTGTCTGTCTGGGCGCCCGGTCTCCCCCAGTTATTTTCACTAGGTGAGTCCGGGCCACCAGCAAGGTCTCTGCCCCAGACCCCTGCGCATTACACCACCTTTGTCAGTTGCCCCCCGTAGTCCTTTATTGGGTATACTTCTCGTAACTTACAACAGGTCAAACTTTTCCAACATTATGCAACTATTACAGATTAGCTCTAGCTTCAAGTCGTCCCAACAGGCCCTTTGGGGAATTGTGTCTTTGCGTGTTTGCGACCTTACCCTTCTCAGCCCGGGCGACTATCCGGCGTGTTCATCTGTGCGTATGTCTCCTTCTTTTTTATGTCCTTGATTCATAGTATTTTTTTGAAGCATTCGGTGAGGTTGCATTGATTTTTAATAAACCTTCTTGATCTGGGTATCCTTCTCCTGTTTGGTTCTTTTCACTTGCCAACCTGTGTCTATTTGAGCCACCGGTCGGTTGTCTGAAATATGTTCTTCTCCACCAATTAGCTCCCATACGGTGTTGGTGATTTCGGCTTCAGTTACAAGCTTGTGTCTCTGACCTTCTAATAAAACGTTATCGAGAACGGGTAACCCCCTCTCTAGCGTATTCCCTTGTTGCTCAGCCATTTGGTCAGTGGAAGGCACAGTCGTCATTTGGCGAGAGTGAGGGAAGATAGATCTTGAAATATGGTGGTGCGTTGTGTGCCCAGCATCACTGCCCCGTTGGTTTTGGCCTTCTCCAGGATTTTGAGCCTGTCGGGGTAGTTGTGGAAATGTACTAACACCGATCTTGGACCTCCGGCAGGTCCCCCGGCTCTATGGAGTCTTTCAATCTTCGTGACGTCATTATAATCATCATCAAAGAGGTGTTTCAGTATGAGGTGAATTGTGTTTTTGAGGTCTCCTTCCGTCTCTCCTTTTTTTTCTTGGATTCCGAAAAAAACTGAGGTTATTTCCTCTTTCTCAATTTTCGAAGTCATCCATTTTTAGGATCACATCTGCCTCCCTCCATTCTATGTTAGTCAGACGGACATCCATTTTTGTTTATAAGGTGTCGAGGGAGGTCTGGTTGTGTTCAACTTCCTGAAGTCTTTCTTCCATTTTGTCCATTCTGGTGGTAATCTTATCCACTTTGTTGCCTATGTCCACTCGCATGCTTCTGATTTCTTACAGTAGTTAGGCGATGTCTGCTTTGGTGGCTGTGGCGTCTTGGCCACCTGTTGACATTGCTATGCTTCCGTTGAGGCCCCTGTTATCTGTTCTTCTGGCGTTTGCGAATTCCGATAACCTGCTTCTGTGTTCCATAGACTGGTATTCCTGTCTTTTCGCCCTTGTGGGCTTGTGTAGTCACTGGAGCTTTCATCTGTGTCCTGCTCTCGGGGATGCAGCGCACAGTACCACGGGAGATGGTCAGGCAGCGCTGCCTGGAGGAAATATCAGTGCAGAATGCAACGTGCATGTGGTACCTTGGTGCCTGTGAAAGTCTTTCCTATCTTGTGAAGGCATTGTTTCCAGGGGGGGGAGGGGGATTCAGCTCATAAGGGTGCCATGTCTGGTTTCCTATCTTCGTGGCAGGCATACACACTCCTTAGCTTGGTGGCCACCAACCCATGACACCCTCCTTTTGCTTTACTGGGGGTCTTCACCTGGCATGCTTGTGAGAGGCGGGCACACGCCCCTAGTGAGTGGGCCCTCACCTCTTGCTACGTGTTCAGATGACTCGCTTGTCGAGTGTGCTCTGTTTGCTACAGTGTCACTTTGATGGCTGCCCTTGGGGTGCTGTATTCAAGCAAAGGTGATTGTGATAGGCGGGCACACGCCCCAGTTCAGGGGCCACACACCTATGATGTATTTTCCATGTCCTATTACTTAGAGGATCATTCACTTTCTCCTGTGTATTTTTCTGTCACCTACGTGGCATATTGTTAGTATGGGTTCCTTGGACTGTGGCTTAGTTGCATTCCAAATGCTCAGTGAGCTCCCTTCTGCTTTACTCTGCCGTGGTATAGTGCGAACATTCTGAATGACCGTGGCCTGCTGGTGGTGTCCAGTGTATTCACGTGCTTATAGGTGTCACAGGGAGGGGGGCGAGTTCAACACTCTGACTCTGTGGCTTGTCTTATCTGATGTCTGTGTTCGGGCATTCACGTTTTATCTGTAACGTGTGTTCGCACTTCGCGGATTCCGTTTCGTGCTTGGGTTTTCTCCGCTGTGCTGGAGTACGTTCTTTACCCCATGGGGTCATATGTTCATAACCTCGGGGCAAAGGGTTTGGGAGACTCTGCGCCCTGTAGCCTTATTGCAAATCTTTGCCCTTCCAGCTGTAATCAGATGTACGGGGAGGGTGCTGAGGGCCTGGTTAGATACCGCGTGTCATGCGGACCTTGCATGGTGTTTATCCTCTCTTTATTTCTTGCCTTGGCTTCTACTCTGCCAATGTGTATATCAAAATGGTGCAAGCTTTCCTCAATGTGAGTGCTCTTCTAGTGGGTGACCCGCGGCCGCTCGGGTACGCATATTGTTGCCCGGTGTTGCGCACTTCTTATCGATGTGCTCTTTTGCCGTATTCCGAGTGATTGCGGCGGGGGGTGACAGGGTGCCCCTTCTGCTATTATCCCTGGTTTGTTTTGTTCCCTTTAATCATGATTCATAGGTGATTTGGCTGACTCAAGGCTGTGGGGGATGGGGTGGCCAGCTACTGCTCTTGGCTGCTTCTTACGTCCCGGTCATCACCCTGGCCCTGTCCCCCCATGCGCACAGGGCCTCCTTTATGTCTGTGGGGTGCGCAGTCGCCGCCTTGCCTGTAGCTCCCTATCTTTTATGTGCAGCAGATCTGAGCCCCGCGCTCAATTTGCCTCCGCTGGTGCCTTCGTGGTGGTGCACAGCGCTGGTAGTCTTGGGGTGCTGGTACTTGCAATTCTCCGTCCGAATCTGCTACCGGGAGTCAAGCGTTTCCATGGTGCTGTGAATTCTGGGTTTCGGGCATCCACACTGTGATGCCTGTTCACGACTTCCTGTTCTGCTTCTGTACGAACCTCCACAGGAGGTGGGCAGGCCAAAATGCACGCTCTTTACTCACGTTCCGAAATCCGCTTCAGTTACATTGGTATTTCTCAGTGAGTCCTTTACCGATTTTGATCGGGTTTTAGCAGGAAAAGTGCCTTTTCAGCTGCTTGTCCTGTTGGTAGGTATAATTCTGAGAAATCGACCTCCATCCGTGCGCCACCTGGTGGGTGATGTGTGATTTAAAAAAAAAATGAATGAAATTTCAGTAGATGATTTATGTAATTGTGAATTGATGTTAGAGAATTAAATATTTAAATTGTGTTTATAAATTTAAGTCCACGCACAATCACCTATTATGAGCACATCCGTCTTATTCACCACACTATAGGTTGGAGCACTTTATAAGGCATGTTCTATGAAAAAATATATTATGTCAATGTATGTTTTCCTTCTCTGTGTGAATTAAATTAATTGTTTTGTGTTCAATTAAAAAAGTTTTCTGTCAAATTTTTCTGTCAAAGTGAAATTCAATTTTGTTTATATACTTAAACATTTTGTTCAAATTCTAGTCAGTTACTCGGTCAAAGGACCTTGTAACGAGTTGGGCGGTAGCGCCTAAATGTGGCAGCAATGGTATTACCACCACTTATAAGGGCTGGCCCTATCACAAGTCTGCCATCATTAAAAACGCAAATAAAAGCCACTTTTTTGTGCAATTACCTCTGGCGGGATTAGTGTGCGGTAATTGCACCAAAAATGCCCCATCAGGTCAAATGGACCCAGTGGGGAATTGGGAGTTACCGCTACCGACGAACCCATGATACAGCGGTAATATAGCTGGACTGGTTGGCAGTAGCGTTAGTTGCCCGAGCAGTATCCCAGTGGTAAGACCACCGGGATACTGCCCAACTCGTGATGAGGTCCAAAGGGTTTATTAGGGACCATCACCAGTGTTTTAGACTAGGGCAGTGCAGGCAGTTATTGCACTATACAAGAAGGTATTTAGAGGCGTTATTCATCATGCGGTTGCAGCACTCCGAATTAAGACAGTGGGCCTCATTACACGGTATGCGGTAACCATGGCGCTATTAGCGCCATGGTTGCCGCCGGTATTTTACTGTGTCCGCCTTGGTGGATGGCGGAATTACCGGCCTACTCCAAGGAGAGTGGGGTCGGCAATTCCCCATTCACCAAGGCACTTCCCTATTCCCATTTTTGCCCCCATAGGGCCCAATGGGAATGGGGAAGGAGGTAATTACGGTACCGCAAATTGCGGTACCGTAATTAGCACCAAGGTCCCTTTGCGGGCCCGTTCCTTAACGGCTGGTAAAACCGGCCGTTGAGGTCGGGTCCGGCAAAGGGACCTCGTAGTAAGGCGGTAAGGGTTTACCGGTACTGGTGCCCTTACCGGTACCGGTAAACCCTTACCGCATACCGTGTAATGAGGCCCAGTCTGTGTTGTGTCTTCATTTCTCATATGGTCAACAAGAACCGCTTGAGGCATCATAACATTCTATACTATCTGCCAATGGATGGCACTTCATTGCTAAACTCCTACAATACCAAAGTCATCTACACCGGAGCCTCTAACACCTCACTCCACCTCAATGTTGTGGCTACACCCGGACACCAAAGATGCCTGGGTCATCACGTGGGCAGGTGATCGTGCTGTCAGCTCGTCACACAGGGGTGCGTGCTGTGTCAAGTCTGCTTCATAAAAGGGCCAAATGGCTTCCCACTTGGCAGTTACTTCACTGTTAATATTCCTGGCTTGCAATTATAGTGTGGTGTGCTTATTGCATGTCATGTACTGGGCTCCAGCAGCACCAGAGCCTATAACAGAGCCTATTTGGCGATGAGTTGGTAGTCCCTCATGTGCTGCTGCCGGCATCCCTGGCATACGCATGGTTGGCTGACCGCTGGAGGAAGTCTGGTCACTATCGGGCACTGGCTACTGCTCAGCGAGAGGACAGCTCTTCTGCCGCCCGACACTCCTGCCTGGGGAAAGCCGAGACTGGGCCGCCACATTTAGATCCTCAGTATCTTACCTGGGGAGTGCAGGAAGCTAACAGAGCCTGCCCCATTGGTCCAGCAGGTCCTGCCTGGGGATTCTAATATTGGCGCCTTCCAGACCGCTGCTGCGCGGCGGGTGGAAGCTCCCACCTGTAAGAGGAGGATATGAGGTGCAGCCTCTGCTGCTGATACATCAAGTAAGCAGCGACAGGTGGCGCGGCTCCGCTGCTGCTTTGTCAAATAGTTTAACTCTCATCTATGGAGGAGAGGAGAAGAGGTGCGGGCCTGCCACGGCCTGAGCAAATATTTAACTCCTGTCTGGGGGAGAGAAGGAGCATGTGGTGCGCAGCGTGCTGCTCCCTCATCAGAGACTTAACTCTTGCCTGGGGGAGAGGAGAAGTGACACGGCCCTGCCGCTGCCTTATCACATAGCTAACTACTGCCTGGGGGAGAGGAGAAGTGGTGAGGCCCTGCGGCTGCCTTATCACATAGCTTACACCTGCGTGGGGGTGAGGAGAAGTGGCACGGCGCTGCAGCTGCATTATCAAAGAACTAACTCCTTCCTGGGGAGAGGAGAATTGGCACGGCCCTTCTACTGCCTTATCAAAGAACTAACTCCTGCTGGGAGAGAGGAGCAGTGGTGTGGCCCTGCCACAGCCTTTTCAAAGAACAGACACTGACATCTCCTCTGCATTTGACACAATCAATCACGCCACCCTGATCAATCGTCTCAGCATGAACCTTGGCATCATAGGTCAGGCTCTGGCGTGGCTGACCTCCTTCCTCCTGGACCAAACCTCCCAGGTCCAACTAGGGCCCTTTCTCTCCACCACCACTCTTTCAACATGCAGTGTTCCTGGGCGCTCTCTGCTCTCTGCCTGGCTCTTCAATGTCTACCCGTCCCCCTTGGCACATCTGATCTCTACTTTCTCCTCTTACTTTCAGTGTTATATGGATAACAAGCAGCACTCTTTCAGGCTACCCTCAGCCTCCTCTCCCTCCTCGCTCATTCCTGACTGTATATCCGCTATTCAGGGATGGTGCGCCTCCAATGATCTCTGCCTTAATGCCAGTAATGCAGAGATTCTTCTCATTGGGACCCCTGCTCCCACTTTCCCTCTCTCTCTCTGGCTGCCCTCCCTCGGCCCCCTCCCTCACCTTTCTGAGAGGCAAAAACCCTTGGTGTCATATTCGACTCCACTCTCTCCTTCTCTCCTCACATCAAAGACCTTGCCAAGAAGTCCCAATTCCAGCTGCACCTCCTCAGATTCTTGACTAGAGAGCTTGTTCAAGCTCTGCCGCCCCCTCCTTCCTCAGAAGCAACAAAATTATAAGATAAGAAAGGACACATTTGAAACTGCACTTTAAATTCTCCTGGAAATTCAGCTGGCACAAAGAATAGTTACTTTGTGCTACACAAGCAGGGAACAGATAATGCATTAGCTTGCACAATTAGTGTTTTTTTAAAAAAAAATAGAATAGATCAGGTGACAGGAAAGTCGTGTACACAAGATAGGGACTTACTACACGAGTAGGGCAGACAATTGTAGGTAGATAAGGTTGCTGCTACCCATAGGAAGGAAAATAATGTGACAGGTATGCGCCAGGAAATAGATAGCAAAGCAAATGTGTCCTGCAGAGTATAGAAACATGACAAACAGTTGCCATTTTAAACTCCAAAAATAACAGCAGAGAATTAAGCTCTGTAGCTTTAATATAGAGCCCCCAGCAATGCACGCTATTTGGAATAAATACATTTTAATTCAGGAAGAT
The DNA here is from genome assembly GCF_040938575.1 of Ambystoma mexicanum. NCBI lineage: Eukaryota > Metazoa > Chordata > Amphibia > Caudata > Ambystomatidae > Ambystoma > Ambystoma mexicanum. The sequence continues at coordinate 588,690,000 of NC_090933.1, forward strand.
TCTGCAGTGGCTGGATGGTAACTGCCTCAAAGGAATGTAAAAATCTGAGGACAACAAGTTTATATAACAAAATAAGATACCAGTATCTGGGCACTGAGCGTTCAACCATTAAGTTAAATCCGTTAAGACAACACAGCAGACTGTTTGATGTCCATGGGACAAACAGAGCATCTCAGGAAATGTACGAAGTTGCTGACAGATTAATGTCTCAAGCAATCGGCTAGGCGTGACAGGGATACGCAAATGCAGCTAAAGAGACAAAATAATTACTGCTACGCAATATTCACATGGGGAAAGCAGCATGACTCAAAATAATAGTTATAAATAACGTGTGAAGAACAGCATGGCACGTTTACTGTTGCAAGATAGGGGAGGGATGGACAGCTGGAATTTGGGCAAGGACAAAGTCCTTGAAACTCAGAGACATTATGGTGGAGATAACAATGGCTGTTTTATTTAATTAAGAACAAAGGCGATACACTTGTCCTCTCCTCCCATCTACATACACATGTCATCATGCCACCAGTTCACAGAGAGTGTGACTGCATGTTAACCAATAAGCATATGTCCTTTTCACTGCAGCAGTAATTTAGAGCTTGCCAATAATATTCAAGCTTGATGAGGTAGTACATTTTTATGGGATGCCCTATCCTATCAATAACCACAGACCCTGAACAGGAACAGAGGGTGGCAGTATGTATAGATGACCAAACTCTTTCTTTCTTAGTTGACAATGGGGAAACATAATCCTGTGATAGTAGTGGAACAGATGGTAGCTATCCCATTCCTGTATTTCAGGAAGACACCTGTTAAAATATTGGGCAGAGATATTATGGCCAAACTCAATATGTCAATATCATTCACAGAGGACAGCATAATATGCTCTACACCAGGCATATATTTCCAGACAGTAAAGGAATATTTGCAAGCCTTTCATGGGCAGAGGGGAGTACCAGTGGGTTCTTAGGTATTTTTCTATGGAGTACAAGTGATGTTAGCATTGCTTCCCCGCATTGAGGGACAGCTATTGAGACTACCCACAGACTTTTTATACAGAACACAGATACCTACAGATGTAACTGAAGGATAACTGGTTACAATTGAGCTAGAGACATCATGACAGAGATAACATGGGCTGTTTTATTTAATTAAGAACAAAGGTGATATGCTTGTCCTCTCCTCTTATCTACATACACATGTCATCATGCCGCCAGTTCACGGAGAGTGTGACCGCATGTTAACCGATAAAGCATTTGTCCTTTTCACTGCAGAAGTGATTTAGAGCTTACTAATAATATTTGAGCATGATGAGGTCATACATTTTTATGGATTGTTTCATGGGTGAGACCTTAGATAAAGAGTTACCCCATCAGTAGGGTGGGACATATAGATGCTATATGTAGCTTAGAAATTAAGACCAATGAGCAGTAGAGATAGGTTTTCATAGCTCAGTGATTATGATGGCATCAGAGTGACTCATTTGCACTATATAAACTGTGTTTTCTGTTCAGAAGTGGAGGAGGATTTGAGAGTGAGAGCTTTGCTGTTGATCTTGTTTTCTCCCAAGCTTTTGCATACTTCCAATAACGCTGAGTTACCTTGCATTTGGCATACCACCATCCACTCTGAGTTGTCTCTTTATTGGCAAATACCAGGTAGAGGGCTATACTAATTTTGGACTTCTGATTTTCACTACCCTTCCTCACCTTCCTCCAGAAACACACTGGGCTCATTATGACTTTGGAGGTAGCCATGGTGCTATTAGCACCATGGCTGCCTCTTAAATCATGTCCGGATCCGGGTTCTGTGAATGAGGAATTACCGGGTCATTCCAACCTTGGAGGACCCGGTATTTCCTCATTCACAAAACCAATCCCCATTCCCATTTGAGCCCCCATAAGGCTCAATGGGAATGGGGATGGATCTAATAACGGGCCTGTTATTAGCTTCTTGGTCCCCTTGTGGGACCCGCTATGAACGTCTGGTCTGACTAGACGTTCTGTGCGGGTCCCGCAAGGGAACCTCGTAATAGGGAGGAATGGGTTTACCGGCACCGGCATCATTACCGGTGCCGGTAAACCCATTCCTCCAACCTCGTAATGAGGCCCACTGTCTCCAGAGCTCTGGTTCTCTCCAGGCTGGACTATTGCAACACCCCCTTTCTCAATCACCCCAACTGTCCTCTTCGCTTTCTTCAAATAATCCAGAACAGGACTGCGAGACTTACCCTTGGTCTCAAGCCCAGACACTACAAGGTCTCCAACTCTGAAATCTCTCCACTGGTTCCTGGTGGCCGCAAGGATCAAGTTCAAGACCCTCTGCATCATCCACAGGGCATTCTGGGGCCATGGTCCTCACTATATCCAACTCTCTCTCATTAAATACCTTCCTTCTAGAGCCCTCCGCTCAGCTACCTGCAATTCTCTGTGGGTCAGATGCTTCTTCAAGCATAAAGTGGGGTAGATCTCTCTCCTCTGCAGGTGCCTCCCACTGGAATGGCCTTCCTGCCCCTCTCAGCCTTGAGCTAGACCACCTGAAGTTCCGGAAGCTGCGCAAGAAATTCCTTTTCTCCTCTTCCTTCTATCTCCCTCTCCTCTGCTAATCTGTCTGACTACTCATCCTGACTGGTTGTGTGGTTGCCTTCAGGATCACAGAGGGTACCTTGCCTCCCACCCCCCTTGACCAGTCACCCTGTACTGCCTCCTGGCCTACCCAGCAATCCCGGGCTGGGACTGTACCTGTGTAGTCCTTTGCTGTCCCTGCACTTACTCAGAGCTCTGCTGCCCTGACTGCACTTCCCCCTTACCCCTTCTCTGCACTTCCCCCTCACCCTCTCCCCTGTACTTCTCATTTGCACTTGCATCTTTCGGCCTAACCCGATTTTAGCATGGATTACAAACTAGGCCAACTGGCCACCCTTTTTGTACTGCACCCAGACTAAAGTTATAGACTGTATTTAGCATAAAATGATCACTCCAGTTTGTTCGTTTTGCCTAGAGAGATTTACTTTTTGCAAACAAGAGTGAGTCAGTAAAGAAATAATCTAGGGTTGATTCACTGGTGCACCCATACCATGTTAGTTGTCATGAGATGTCACCCAAGATGGCGCCATTTAACATTTGTTAGCCAAAGGATTTTAAACATAGAGCCCATTTAACACTATATCTGACTTTGGCACTCTTGTCCTCATAGGATTTAACATCGTGCTCAATGTCTTCATAAAAGTCAGCCTCTGGGGAAGTTGAATTCCGATCCCTGGCCAACAAAACATTTCCATTCACAAGAACAGAATTCCAAACTCAGACAGAGTTTCCAGGAATAAATCGAGGCTACACAAGCCGGCGTGCCAGTAAATGTTAATGAGTAAAAAAGCATGAGGAACTATGATTCCCCCCGTAATGAATTCATCAAGTACAGCCCCCTGTAAGGGAGAGTTATAAACATTAGCCTTCAAGCCGGTGAAAGTTTTAGGGGGTCATTACAAGTTGGCCGGTAAGGAGACCGGTGCCGGTAATCCTTTACCGCCCAATTCGGAGGTCCCTTAGCGGGAACTGCAAGGGACGTGTGGTCGGACCACACGTCCTTTACGGGTCCCGTTAGGGGACCAGGGCGCTAATTACGGGCCTGCTAATAGCAGGCCCGTAATTAGCGCCTTCCCCATTCCCATTGAGCCCTATGGGGGCTCAAATGGGAATGGGGAATGGCATTTGGAATGGGGACTTACCGGGTCCGCCTAGGGCGGAATGTCCTGGTAAGTCCCCACTCCACCAGACCGGACCCGGACATGATTGTGGAGGCAGCCATGGCACTAATAGCGCCATGCCTACCTCCAAAGTCGTAATGAGGCCCTTAATCACGGTCAGCAGGCCCCCAAATTGGGGCCGCATTTTCCCTTTTGGGTTGATTGTGCAAAAACCACATGGCCATTCAATGAGGGATGTTCAGTTAGCCAGGTTCCCTGGAGCATGATTAGACCCTGCTGTCTTAATGTAGTCATCACTTTAGGATTTTGAACAAATGAACATTCCGCCTGGCGTTTCATTAAATTGTCTTTAAATTAACCAGCACACTAAAGATGTTTCTGCTGGCTTTGAAAATTGGGCTTCCCCTTGTCATTTAAAACTCCGGCCATCCATGACCAATCAGCAATTACATTTTTATATGATGAAAAACTCGGATAGAATTCAACTTGTCTTCTTGCCCTGCTCCCGTTATCCAGCGAAACGATGATATCATTCCCCACCATAACTTGGCCACCGTGGTCGACAAAGGGAGTGCATAATCGCATTCCCGCTCTTCGAACCCCAATTTACGTAGTGGCAGCTGCTCCTTTAAAATAATATCATGTATAATCTAAGAGCCTATGTGCAGCAGGACTTCATTGGTACTATCGGGGTTAAAGAATTCGACACTGTCTATGTCTCTCGTTGATGTTAGCCTTAGATTCAGAGTTTCACTGAAAATTGCTAACAGATTGGATTTATTCTGGCACAAGGCCTCACTACTCCGAAAAAGAGAGGCTACCTGTATCACGAATGGTTGTGAAACAGCATTCTCATGAATCTGCAAAGAGAGATAACCCCTCGATGTCTTTGGGCAGTCCTGTCCAGACACCCATGTCTGAATTGTGATCTGACTAAGGTTCTCAAAATCTCTGCCAAGAGAACCCCTCAAAATGCCAAAAACAGAGCCTCTCCTCTGGATTTAATCTGGGTGTCAGGCTCTCCAGGCATCCCTCTATGTTTTTCTAAGGGTTAAATGCACTCTCTCTCACTCACTCACATTTATCCTTACCCTGTATCATTCATTACCTTCTCATACAGGGAATCATTAGAGGAACAATCTTGCTCAGCATGGTCTACCAAAGGGACAGTGCAGCCTTCTGGAGAGTTAAACCCACTTTGATGCACCCCAGGCAAATTGTCAAACAAAACAGATTTCCTAAGTTAGTCTCATTCCCCCTCCCCCCCAGAATAGTATTTAAAGAGCTAGAAGCTATATCTGTTTGCTCAGCAATATTCCTTGACTTTTTTCCCTTGGGTATTAAATTCTCATGCGATGAGATGCTGGATCTTCCAAAGGGACAGAGCAGACTTCTAAAGGGTTAGACCCACTTTGGTGCACCACCGACAATTTAGCAAACGAGACAGATTTCCCTTGATAGGACTTCGCCCCCTGCGCTGTGATTAAAGGGCTGAAAACTGTGACTGTTTGCACAACAGTGTTCATTGACTTTTTTCCCTCGGGTAAAATTGTTGCATTCTGAACAGAGTCATCCTGAACTATATACATGTTATTAGTCTCCTCACTTGATTGTGACTTAGCTCATCAAGATCCGATTCATCAGCAGTCCTTGGGATAACCTTAGGGACAGGCCGTTGGCGACCAATGGCCTTTTAAAAGGTCAAGTGATGCAAAAATGTCCTGGAAGATCTGCCGTTCTGATGACTCTTATTAATGTTCTCAGATTTCAAGAGGAATTTACTTTTTACATTTTTTTGACATGTTAGCAATCCTGTGGGGTCTTTTTAAAGGGTCAGCCTCTGCCCGGGTTGACCGTTCTGATTAACAATACAAGCACACACTTAAGCAGCATTTGATTTCTCACTAGCCAGTGTATTCAGAGTTAAAGGCGGTGGCTTTGAAGTTAGCCCTTGTTGGTTGTTATTTAGGGCTTGAACTGGTTGGGCTAACTAGGCCTCTTGGATTCTCAAGCAGGGTGGCAACCGTTCTGCTGGTGTAAGAAGTGTCCATGGTAGATTGTAAGTCATTACTAACATACTGCATACCCCCAAAGATTACCATACAATGCATGCTGGGAATAGTTTGCAACAAACACATTACAGAAGGCTTGCAAGAAATGTAGCCTAATTCACCCCGCTCTTTTCCCCATTCTAGAAATCCAGAGATGGCTTGGTTGGGTTGAGAGAATATTGAGTAGGCTGGCAAATGGAAGGGCCATATATAGATGATGTGGGGTGTGCATCAGGGGGCTGGGTTCTCTGAATAGTCGCTGGTCTCCCTTACTGGATAGAGGGTTTGTTTACCGGGTGAATTTTAGAAGCCATTCCACACTTTTGTCTAATTACTCAATTATTCAGACCCTGGTAAATCCCTCCAAGATCTTCATCATAAACTACCTGAATACGCATTTAAAATAACTTGCTATAACAACACAGCGGAAATCACTCCAAAGAAAACACAGGAAGTGGATGCTGCTCCTTGGACTCTCCACTGACTGTTCCTGCCATTCATTTCTGGCAGTTGTGAGTCTTGCAAGTCATGTTTACATGCACCAAGAGAGCAAAATAGACCAGTTCAGATGAAAGCTATTAATTCCACAGTGCCACCTAGTGGGCAGCACTGGACGTTCAAATCCATGTCAGAGCCGCAGAACCATGCCTTCTGTGTATACATGTTAACAGAAAAGTGTTCCTTTTATCCCCAGGTAAGCTCCATGTGTGCCTATAAGCAACATGACACCAGAGGGCGTGGATGGAATAGTTCTTTCATGATTGGCTGCAACTAAAGCAATCGTTTTGACTCCTTCTGTATCGGAATCATTACAAACCTACCTGTACATGAAACCGAAATTAACATTTTTAGTAATATACTGTATACAGTATTAATTTAAATGGTTTATGTCTATATGTAAAATGGAAGTAGGCCTTTCAAGTCTCTTACTAACCCTTTCTGAACCTATTTTCTCTTCTTCAATTTCAAGAGGAAACAGTGCTCAGATTCAACCTAAAAGTAAGTTTTAGAAAAAAGACCTGTATCCCACTTGGATGTTGAATTGAACGCCACTAGCATGTTTGTTTGTTTATTAATTTCTAATGCGCACCAAACCCTGGGGTAACAGGGCGCAGCAATAAGAAGGTGCAAGGCTTAATCTTGTTAATCTTTAACAATATCCTGATATCACACTGCACTTCATGCCGGATTACAACAACTTGTTCCAACTGTAGCAGTAGGTGTCATTGTCACCCATGGTAATGGTACTCACATAAAGGACCTTGGAAGCAGAGGCATTGCTAGGGGTGACTGAGGGGGCTATAGCCCCGGGTCCTTTGGTTGTAACCCACGGATAGAAGCTCAGGGGCTACAACCAAAAGGCTAGCTAGCCCCCGGTCCTGACAGTCCCGACATTAGCGTAGCCCCACATCTTTTCTAGACCTAGCAACACCCCTGCTTAGAAGGATAAAGGGTGTTACAGTTGTCATGTCTCTGTGTGCAAACTAGTGTCCAGAGTGCCTGGTGGCAGGCAGGGAATCTTTGCGTGGAATGACGAGCCACTCCTGGGTTAATGTTGCGTTGACGGACAGCCGGTGAGTGGATACGGTGTCAGTGGACCAGTGGCTGTTCCCTAATATACTTAACTATCATACTAAAGGAACCTTCTGCAGCCATACCATAAACATACCTTTATACTTACCTGAGGTTACCACATTGTGTGACATCCTACAGAACCTGGCCACTTCAAAGGGTTGAGTCAGCAGTGAGAAGATGGAACCTGTGTCCTGCAGGTTAAACACAGGTGCCCAGTTGACTATGTAAGTGTCAAGCATTCTTTTTTAATTTTTTTAAATTTTTTTTTAACTGCCAGGCTATTATGCAAGTCTATGCAAAAAGGACAAGCATACTCGTCCTTACAACTTAAGGGTTAAACATGTATGGTTAGTTCTCTGAAAATGTTTTTAAAGAAACTGCACCTACGGGAACTTGCAATATTGCCTGGTGGTAACTTACTTAACAGCCATCATTTTATTACACAAACAATGTTCTTTTTTCATCTTGAACATACATTTTGGAAGTGACAACATTGTTTGTATTTTGGCAGCTGGCAAGAGAAAAGTGAGTAATCTCATGAAATATCAAACATTTTAATATTAGAATTTTCCTATGTTCCCCTATTTCTTTGTACTGCATTTAGTTCTGCTTGTTTTAAAACAAAAAAATGAAATCTTCCAAAGTGTTCAAGGCCATTGGTATGGCTTTTTCTTCTGCAGTGCCATGCATCAGCACGTGTCTGAGAGTGCGTGTCATAAAGATCTGATAAGAGACTGGGGGAGGGGGTCGCTTTGAAATGGTATCACATGGCAAATTCTGCACTACAAAAAAAATAATCAAGTAGGTTATTTGCAGGCAGGTGTTTCCAGAAGGCGCAGTCTCAGCGGCGCTCATCAGCACTATCACTTCAATTTCACAGGTCTTAATTAGAAACATGACAACTGGTTTTAAATTAGAAAGTTGTCCTTGCAGATCCATTTTAAAACATTCAAGATATTCAGTGTTGCTGTTCGGATATGGCTTTTTATAACTTGGTCTCCATGAACATCTGAATTGAACTTTGCAGGATTTTTTTCCCAGCATTGTACCGCATCACTGGTGCTATTCTCGGGTTTCCCCTATCAAGAGACCACCTCATGTTGTAATGGCAGGAGTCTCCTCAATTCATTCTTTAACTGTAGGCCAGGTTAGTGCATCTCATCAGGGTTAAAGAAGAAAAGAGTGGCACACTGAGGAAACAGCGACAGATAAACATGCACCAAATGAGGTACTGTAAAATTGACCAGCTGCAAGCCTACACTATCTCCAGTGATCGATATGTGGTGTGACGTCACCAGCAACAACCGAGGCATAATAACATTGGATATTTGGAATCCGCTGCGTCTAATTCGGGGCTCTGCAACCTGCAGCTCTAGAGATATTTTGAACTAAGTCTCCCGTGATCTTTCACCATTGACTGTGCTAGCTAGGGCTGATGGGAGCTGTATTAGGAATCATCTGGACAGCCAAGGTTTTCAGACTTCTAAGTCAATGTGATCCTTGATATCTAACCAGAGTATATGTTACAACTTCTAGTGTCTGATTAGAATCTTAGTATGCATAGAATGTTTGTATTTGATCAAAAATCCTGGTGCACTTGGCGCCTGGAGAAAGAGGACTAAGATAGTTTTGCTTTGGTTTCCAACAGTCACCCCTTTTCCCATTCAAGCATAATAGTGTCCAAAATAGAGCACGTGGCAATGAGCGCATTCGCAACAGCAGAACCTGGAGAAACAAAACAACACGATGAGGTTGATTGATGATTTAAACCATTGGTTAACCTGCTGCACATCCATCCTAGCCAAGAAGTACCTACATGCCATGCCCGTGTTCCCATGCGTGACCCCTAAATTCTTAATTCCTTGCCGTGCCACACACACGTGCCGATCCGCTTCGACGACAAAAAAAAGATAGTTAGCAATGTCACGTCAGTGACTATTTGCATCTATGTTATGTTAATATGCTCTCACGTTCCACCAGATCATCAGGATGCAACATGGGGTACACTCCTCGGCAGCACAGTATTCAGCATCATTACATGAGAGACTATTTACATATGTCATCCAATTGGTGGGCTGATCAGATTTGGGGCCTAATTGACAAACTGCACTTTGTGCCAAAAAAGTGCAATTTGCGCCGCACAATCACCTAATATTAATTCACAGATTAGCCTTTGTGCTGGCATTTCCCAATGTGTGTCATTATTATTATGATGATTATTATTATTATTATTATTATTATTATTATTATTATTATTATTATTAATAAAGATTTATAAAGCGCAGACGATGGCCCGAAGGCATCTAGGCGCTGAGAGGGACAGCAGCTCACACACAAAGAAACAAGCCTCAGAGTAAACTAAGAAGCAAGGAAAGAGCTGAATAAGTAAGTCTTTAGTGCTTTCCTGAAGGGGAAATATTCAGCCAAAGCTCTCAGATATAGCGGAAGGCATTCCACAGGGTGGGGTCCAGCGCTGAAAAGGAGCGGCCACCCATGCACTTTCGATGAAATTTGGGGATTTTGAGGAGGACATGCATTTCGGAACGGAAACTGCGCACTGGACATTTCCTTTCCAGTTTCCTTGTCAAATAGTGAGGGCCAACATTATGGAGGGCTCGATGGACAGTACACAGAATCTTAAACTCTATCTGTGCTCCCACCGGGAGCCAGTGGAGCCAATGAGTAAGAGTGACAGAAGGAGTCTGACGATGAGCTTTAAGCGCCAAGCACGCTGATGAATTCTGAAGGATTTGCAGCCTCTGGATCTGGTACTTTCTTTGTCCCAAATAGATCTCATCACAATAGTCTAAAGAGCCCATTATAGTGGATGTGACCACTGTAATAACGTTTTCTGTAGGAAGCAGGGGAAGTATTTTCCTCAGAGCTTTCAATTTAACGAAGCCAGCACTACAGATGGCAGAAATCTGGGCTTCCAGTGATGCATTGGGAAGGAGTTTCACTCCAAGGGTCTTAACCAAAGCACAAGGGGCAGGACATGGGGCGTGAAATTCAGGTCAATATTGGGAATTCCAAAGATGCTCCCTTCCCTGGGGCCCAACAACCAGTACCTCTGTTTTGTTTCCATTTAGTTGCAGCCAATTGGCCGCCATCCTGGAACCTACTTTCTCCAGGCAGTCAAGCAGCTTTGCCAGGGCACTTTGCTCTAGTCTCAGATTAGCATGAGGGAAAGGCCTTTGCAAAGACTGAGAAGGGGCGGATTATGCAAAAGACCTCATTAAAACATGAAAATGGGAGATAACATGGAGGTGAGGAGGGAGGCACAGTGCAAACTTACAAACATGCCTCAAGTGAAAACTTTACAGAATTTACAGATTACATTGCTCTACAGTGCAAACTTCAAAGAGGCTACATTTTACCAGCAGCACTGACCGGGTGCAAACTATAAAAGCGCAATGGAATAATACTGAAAAATTGCGACAATGCAAATCACGCATTTCTCGAATACTGTAAAATATTTCATACCTGCTCAACAATGTTTGGAATGCCAGAAAGGGAGGTCATGGCACATAACGGTTCCCCTCACATGTCATCCTTGACCTTGTCAGGGAGTGGGAGAATGACAGGGTGTCATCCATCAAATGTTCACATGCAGGAACACCTCATGTAAAAGTGCTATCTGCCCTTCACTTCATAGCCACTAGCTCATTCCAGCTCACCCCTGCCATGATTGGGGGTATATCCCAGTCACCAAATCACAGTGCCTCTACCAGGTCTTGCGCTGCATCATAGCACACATGCGTAGCCTCATAGACATGCCACGCACTCTGCAGGAAAGGCAAAGGGTGGCCCTGAAATTCTAGGAACTTACCCCGGGTCCTTGGAGCTATCAAGTGCACCCATGTTGCCTGCACCCTGGAGAGACAGGGCACATTTATCACATTCATTCAATGTGCAAGTCATCTGTGACACCAAGGAGCACATAATGCATGTGAATGCCAATTTCCCAGAATATACGCATGGCAGATATATCTTAAGTTATATCCACATCCCCCAGGCTCTGTCACAAGGAACATTTGGCAACATGTGGCTCATTGGTGAGTAGCACCCATTGTGATGAATTGGATTCTGCTCTGAAGGAGTGCAAGGATGAGTAGGGATAAAATGGCTGACTCAGCCCTCACACTTCTACCAACCGAAACCTGACACAATTATACAGGTAAAACAGGGACAATTAAGTGATATACCTCCTTTGACTTTGTGGTAATGTGAGCTGAGGGAAGGCTATGCTCCTAAGAGGGGTGTGAATGTGATTCAGTAGTGACCCAAACAACACAGAAACACAGTCCAAAATAAAGGGAATGTCCAATCAAGGTTCTATAAAAAATATATAGGGCCTCATTACAAGTTTGCCAGTCCGGTAACAACGGTGCTGATAAGCTATTGGCGCCATTGATACCGGACCGGCAAAATGCGTGTTTTGCTCGTGGGTGCCTTTCTGCCCGCCAGGTCTGACCTGGCAGGTGGACCAGCACCCGCGAGCACACCAGGTCAGATGCACCGGCACCATTCGCGAATGGTGCAGATGCATCCGGTCTCCCCATTCCCATTGAGTCTAGTGGGACTCAAATGGGAATGGGGAGTAATAATTACTGGCACCCGGTAAATGGGGATTTACCAGGTCTGCCAGGGCTGAAATGCCCCGATAAGGCCCCTATTGCCGGGTGCCGGTAATTTAATGACCCCCATATACTTTAACTAAACACACCATCTGCAATAGAAGGAAATAGAAACGCTCTACGAAAATCGACCTCTGTGAAAGACAAAGAGGAAACAACAGACTGGAGAAAGTAGCCCTCTAAGTATCGGTACAGTTATAGGTAAAGACCAACCATGTAAGCATCTGTCTTTGGTGAAAGAAGGTGCTGAGGTGATCTAACCAGTCTCTAGGGTCCCAGTGGGCCAAGGGGCACTTAGTGATTGATCAACAGTACCTGGTTTAGTTTCTTGGGGGCATTTTGACGATGTCAAAATCGGTGTCAAAGATTGATGTGGGTGGATCAAGCTTGGTTGGGGCATGTTGGATAATGTGGGCCCAAGCTGAAAACAGGCATCGAGTAAGGGCGAATGCGGTTGCTCTGTGTGGTTGATGGGGACTCTCAATGATGCAGGTCAGGGTGGTCTTAGGATCTCTTTGCAGTTGGGCCAGGCAGAGTCAGGTTTCAGCCGCTGGGAGGGGTTGATGCGTGACTCTCCAGCGGATCGAGTCAGCGGGCAGAAGTCTTTGAAGCAGTGATCATGGGGATGTCGATGGCAGCCATTGAAGGGCTAGCTGGGCCGAGACATGGATGCAATCCCTGGCCTGAGTCAGCATGTGACTCTTCCATGATTCAGATCAGGTTCGGACATCAAGCATTTGATTTGGGCCTAGCAGGTGACGGTTTTAGCTAGGGTACGAAGCAGCTTATTCAAACTTCAAGCAATAGTTCGGATTGGTGGAGGAGCACAAAAGCCAAAGCTGGCATCGTCCCTCTCGTTCAAGATGCAGTGAACGCAGAACAACATGTTCAGTGCAACAGAATAGGGAGCTTTGGCTGGTCTGGCCCTCTGGCTGCAGTGAAGTACACTCAGGGGGACTCGAGGACAGCATGGTTTTGTTCAGATTCTGCTCACCCAATTTAAGGGGATTCCGGTGCTGAATGATAGGTCTGGGTCCACAGCAAAGGTCATTCCCAAAGTGCCTGATATGAACAGAATTGGAGACCCCCTATTTTAAAGGCACAAGTCCTCAGGTGACTGGACTAACGCTAGCCTGTCTTAGTGGTCCAAACATTGCTCTTGAACTGAGTGGACTTTACCCTTCTGATGTCACCTTCAAAGTGCTTTATTCCAGAGGAAGTGGCTGTACTGGAAAGTGAAAGAGAGAGAGAGAGAGAGAGAGAGAGATGGAGAGAGAGAGAGAGAGAGAGAGAGAGAGAAAGAGAGAGAGAGAGAGAGAGAGAGAGAGAGAGAGAGAGAGAGAGAGAGAAAGAAAGAAAGTGAGAGAGAGAGAAAGAGAGAGAAACAAGATGCTGGAAGGTTCCTTCCACTGACAAGAGCACTCCTGCCTACTTTAATCATGCCCCTTCATTTCTCAATAAAAACAAAAACCTTTAGAGATGCAGCACTCTTTTGTGAGGCTACTCCTTGCAAAGGCGTGTGCTCCTTTGATACCTGGGAGTAGGACAGCTGCCTGTTGTGTGGCTGTTTCTGGTGAGGAGTGTTATATGCCCTCACAAAGTGATCCAAGAAGAGGCCCAACCCTCCAGGTTCCTGTGTGGCCATTTGTCAGTCTCTACCCGCCTGACCAGAATACACTTCACCTTCCACAGTAGAGCTAACTCACTGGAGCTGGCACATCTTCGACATCAATTGGGATGTGGTGGCCGTGATCATGAGTAGTGCCATGCTCTATTCCTAAACTAAGGTATATTTTTATTTTGGAGTTCACCCTGCCACCAGCATGGGTTACTTATGATCATTATATTTGTGAGCAGGAGACCATATCACACTTGCCACCACAGTACTGCAGAGACTTGGCTGTTGTTGCAGCTGTCGATTGGGCATCTTGTGACCTTGGAACCTGCCATACGCTGTGGTTAGAGCAGGCGCTGTGGATCAGGCTACTGAGGCAGCAGGGCACAAGCACACCATGCTTTTGGCATGGAGTAGATGAAAAGAGGATCTGGCTAGCAGATTACCCTTTTGGAGATAGAATTACCTGCATCATTTAATGTCAGTGCTTGATTCAGTTAGTGTTTGGTGCTCAGATTGAACGCACAGCACAATTTGTGGTGCATTGCTTGCTCCCTGTCTTTCTTTCCCCTTGTTCCTACCTCACAAGCAGGGGATTGGCCCAGCAGACTGGCACACGTGACCGGTACACTCTTTGTTCAAGGACTCTGCCAAGGCAGCCTTGCACAGACAGCCAGCAAAGGGCCTCGGTCAAGGGCAGCTCCTCTATGGGCAGCTCATGTACCCTGTTTGCCCTAGGATGCCTGACAGACCATCCTACAGCAACAATTAAGGTAAGGGCGGTACAAGCACATGAACACAGCCATTACTGTGCTCAATTAAAACCCTGGCACTCTTACATTGCATATCACTGTACAGGTTTACATTCTGCCCTGTAGCTCACTTTGCACTACCACCACTTCACATCTAGAGGATTGGATAGGGTAGCCAAGCTGTGAAAGAGGGAAGGATAGATATTCATTGCACCTGGTAAGGTTTTGATTCGATTCCAGGTGGCCTTAGACTCCTCACTATTGGTTCATATCAAACTGTACATGGTGCAGGTTTCAAACAAGGTGCATTTTCCCACCACTGTATGTTTAGATTCAAGGTGCATTCTGACTACACTAAATGCATGGATTCTAGATGCATTTTGCCAGCACTGCATGTTTTGATTTCAGGCACATTCTCACTTCACTGAATGTTTTGATTCTTGGTGCATTTTCCCACCACTGTATGTTTTGATTCCAGATGCATTCTCACTACACTGAATGTTTTGATTCTAAACACATTTTACCCACCATGGGATTTTTTAAATCTAGGTGCATTTTAACTACAGTGAACGTTTTGAAATTAAGTGCATTTCCCCACTACTCTATGTTTTGATTCTAGATGCATGTTCCCACTGTCCTGTGTGTCTTGCATCTAGGTGCACATTTCCCACCACTGTATGCTTTGCATCTAGGGGCACTCTCACTACTCTGAATGTTTTGAAGCTAGGTGCATTTTCCCACTACTGTATGTTTTGAATTCAGGTGCATTTTTACCCCCAGTCTATGTTTTGAATTTAGGTATATTTTTCCATTGCTGGGTGTGTCTTGAATCTAGGTGCACTTTTCCCACTATTGTATGCTTGGATCCTAGGTGCATTCTCACTACACTGAATGTTTTGAAAGTAGGTGCATTTTCCCACTACAGTATGTTTTAAATCTAAGTGCACTGTTCCCACTTCAGTGTACATCTGGAATCGAGGTGCATTTTACCAGTACTTTATGTTTTGAATTCAGGTGCAGTTTCACCACCCTGTAATTGCTGAATCTAGGTGCGTGTACCACCCACAACAAGGTAGTGAATTTGGTTTTTGCCCCACTACTGGACACCATGCCACGCACCGCCCAGATCAGAGCTGCACTCTGATGCTCTAGAAACCTAACTAATGACCTATCCAGCCAAACTCTCCCCTCTTCCTCCGCCCGCCCTCCCTTCTCCCCATCATACACGCAACTACCCCCCCTTCACCACAGCTAGTTTAACGCTCACATACACCCCAAATTCCACCAGCTCACTACCCATTCGTCCACCCTCCATGCAGGTCTTGCTCCTCCCAAATCAGAGCTGCACGCTGGCAATCTAGAATAGAAAACAGCACCCCACAGCCACCCTCCCACCGCTCTTCTCAATTCCCTCACTGAACACACACACACACACACACAGACACACACCCATTTCTCTGCTTCTCCCTTTACCCACATCACCCTCACAACCTCCTCCCCTCACCAACTCGCACTTCACATCCCTACCCTGGCCATCACACCAATTGCAACAGCCTCCCCCCCTCACCCACACCGCTCTGGCCCCCAGAATACCCTAAAAGGGCTATGAGATGGTCTCATCCACCTTAGGTCATCCCACCCCCACTCTTCTCCATCCGAGATCCCATCTGAGATACCAATCGTTGCCCCCTCCCTATTCCTTCAAACTCTCCCTCCCACCCCTAACCCTGTCCTCACTCTATTCCCCTCTACCCAAAACCTCCAAACCCCACAGTTGCCCACCTACCCCCATGCTCTCCAATGAATCCCCATCCTTCCTCTACCACCTCCCCTTCCTCACCCCCATGCTACTCCTGTCCTACAACAACACACCTCGCGACCCCAGCACACATACGAAGCCCTGCTTTTATCCCTAAAACATTCTTTTGCCTCTGGAAACCGAACCTGCTCTCTTGCATACTCATCAACACCAGGTCAGACTCCAAAAACAAATTCAGCATCTTTGACTTAGACAAAAACCCAGACATCCTCTTCGTCACAGAGACCTGGTTCACCAACGACTACAAACCTTTTCCACACAAGGCCTTCCCCATAGGGTACAACCTCATTGTACAGAAAGTGTCCAGCAGAGGAGCAGGGTTGGCCATCCTCCACAAAAACCACCTCCCAGTCCTACTTCAGGATAACTTTGTCTGCAGTACTAATTGTGAATCGCTGCTAGTAAAGATTCAACTCCCCCACTCTATCACCCACAGATTTCTAAACCTGTTTTTTATTTTTATATGTATGTTATACAGTTCTTAAAAATTACTTTTAACATATTTGTTAACATTCTCCAGTAGTTCATCAATCAAAAATAAAACAAACACAAACATTTCAAAAAGAGACAAAAATACATAATAGATACATATGAACCTACACATTTCCTTAAATACCACTAAAAACAATGAGCGAACATTTCCCTAAAATGCAAGCAGGCACCAATAAAAATATTATATAAAATGTGATTAATCATTTCATAACCATGGAGAATAAATAAACATTTCCCTAAATAAATACATGCAATATATACAATGTCATTCGCCATTTCTTTCCAATTATTAGTCTCTACTGGCAAACTACCTAAATGTAAAGCCAATGATAAGTGCATTATTTCAGTATTTCAATAACCTGCAGTGCCCTATCCACTTCTGTGGGCTCAATCTGTAAGTAGCGAAATGTATAAGGTAGATCACTCGCATCTCTTGCACTACCGGACAGGAGATAAATAGATCTTTTATTATCTCCTGCTTGACGATATCCTTGCAGAATCTGCAGTTAGCCTAGGCTGGTAAAAGTAGGTCATACCCTGCTTGGATCTCCTTCGTTAAGACCAGGTTCCATTTAAATCTTAAAAACCTCTTCTGTACACTTTTATCAAGATACATTGCAAGGTACGGAGCAAGAATCCCTAGTCTTTTATACTCTAAAACCAGATATTTCAAGGAGTCATAGCCCTGCACTTCATCCATTGTGGCAGCCCAATCATTTTCAGGATACTTGTCATCTGCCTAGGATTCTCAATTAAATTGTTTCTAGATAGACCAGCTCTCTCAAGCAGGGTGAAGCTGAAGTCGGAAAAAGCGTCCCCGTTTAGATCCAATGCAGTCTTCAAATGAATAAAAAGGGCATTCGTGACTGGTACTAACATTTTGTAAAAAAAAAAGGATAAGAACTTTCACTGGGCCTTGCATTTTAATGAGCAAAGGCCCAGCTCATATCTTATTGCTGCTATAGGCACCAAGCTTGTTACTTTAAGAATTCGCCTGCAGATCGGTCGTTCCAAACATGGATGAAAATCTTCAATGCAAGCGTCATGGATCTCTATTCCACATAGGAGTTTGGGAAGTATTTCCTCCTCATAAAAGTTCAGACTGGGGATAATAAAAATAATAATAATAATAATAATAATAATAATAATAATAATAATAATAATAATTTTGCATTTATATAGCACTATGAACCCTCAGGTATCTGAGGGTTCGTACCTGCTTTAGCAGGCTCTGCACGGATGTCAAAGCAAGCGCTCTACTCGCTGTGCCACTTGACCGGCTACTGGATCATCCAGTACTTTCCAAACTTAGCATACACCCTGCTTAGATGATTATACCGTGTGATCGCATGTTATTTAAACCATTCTTCTGTCTGTGATTTATTCACTTTTGCTGTAATGGAGAACCCAAGGTAGCTGAAGCTTTCAACCTTTCCCAGGAGTTCACCTCTCACACTCCAATTAAATGCACAATTTGTTGTCTTTTTAGAACACTGCAGGACCATAGTTTTTATCGGATTGACTGCAAGAGAATGCATCTGAGCATATTTAGTAAATGCACTAAGCAGATGTTGTAAACCTATTGGGGTACAGTCACAGGGGAGCAAGTCTTCTACATAAGTCAGCCATATTGGCTTTAATTAATGGATTTGTGGAGTGACAAACGCAGTGGCATCTAGGCTGTCACCAATATCACAGGATCTCTGCCTTCACATCCAACTTTAAGTGTTATGTGGATGACACACCGCTCTCTTTCAGGCTACCCTCGGCCTCATCCTTGCTCATTCCAGAATGCCTGTTTGCAATTCAGTCGTGCTGTGCTGTGAACGATCTCTGCCTTAATGCCACCAAGTCAGAGATCATCCTCATTGGGACCCCTGCTCCCCCTTTCCCACTCTCACTCCGGCCGGCCTCCCTTGGCCCTGCGCCCTCACCCACTAGTGAGGCAAAACATCTGGGGGTTATCTTTGTCTCCACTCTCTCCTTCTACTCACATCTCAGACATCTTTAAAAAGTCCCACTACCAGCTGCACCTCTTCAGAGGTAGTCTGCACTTTCTCACTTTCCCCCAGAGGTTTACCGTCTCCAGAGTCCTGGTTCTCTCTAGACTGGACTGTTGCAACAGTCTCTTTCTCAATCTGCTTACTTCCACTCTCCGACCTCTACAACTCATCCAGAACAGGACTTCAAGTCTTATTCTTGGCCTCAAGCCCAGGGACAACATCTCTCTGGCACTGAATTCCCTCCACTGGCTCCCCGTGGCTTCAAGGAGCAGGTTCAGCACCCTCTGCATAATCCACAAGGCGGTTCCATGTGATAATATCCCTGCAAAAATATCGCCATACAAAAATGTTGCCATATTTGTGCGGCGATATTGCCCCATGGAACCTGCGGGGGGCACCCCCCGCAACCCCCATATATGTTTAAAGGGAGCGGATATGTACGGCAATATTTTTGGTAGGGATAATATTACCTGATACCCACAAGGCTTTCTGGGGCATGGACACACACCATCATTAACTCTCTCTCTCTAAATACTCTCCCTCTAGAGACCTCTGCTCTTCCTCGTCAAACTCTCTGCGGGTGGGCCATTTTTCCTAACAGAGATTCGGGGGTAGATCCTTATCCTCTGCAGGTGCTTCCCTCTGGAACAACCTCCTTGTCCCTCTCGGTCGTGTGCCTGATCACATTGAGTTCCAGAAACTTCTCACTCAAGACCTTCCTCTTCTCTTCCTCTTTCATTCGCCCTTTCTCCTGCTAACTTCCATCTCTACTCCTTCCTCCTTCTCTTCTCTAACTCTGTCCATTTTTGCTGACTGGTCGCCTGGTGCACCTACAGAACCACACAGATCCCAGGCTCCCCCACCAGACTTTGCACTTGCCCCAGGGTCTCTGCACTCTGCTCACCACTTTGCACTTTCTGGACCTCTTTCCAAGAGAAAAGTAACCTCTGCTTTGAATCCAGGGCACTGCTTGACTGTGGCACTTGTTCCCCTCTGCTCTCTACACTTCCTGTCTGTGCACTTACATTACCTCGAATGCACTAGGCCTAGTTCGCTTGGCATAGGGCAATAGTTCTGTTTCTGTATGTTCCTCCCTTTCTCCCCCCCTTCCCTAGCACCTCACTCTTTGTCATGCACTTGCACTATCGGAAGTGTAACTGGCTTAGTATGATAGCCTATGGATTGTATGTCTTCTCCCGCTCCTCCCCCCTTTCGCCTTCCTGCCTGTCATGCACTTTATTAGTAGCAATGCCGTCAGCCCTGTACGCTAATCATCTTTTTTATATCATTTGGAAACTTCAAGGCCTAATAATGACTCTTTTTTCCCTTGTTCCCTTCCCGCCTTGTAGCGCTTTGAAGGACTTCACTTGTGTATAAGCGCTTTACAAATAAACAATTACAATTACAATATAGATAGAGTTTAAATAGGCAGGGAGCCAAGACGCCTCCCTGCCTGATACCTCTAAAATTGGCAACATTATCGGATAAATATCCCCTGTGGTCCAGTCTTATCTGGATGTTCGACCTCTCATGCAATTTGCGGTACCGTAATTAGCGCCTTCCCCATTCCCATTATGCCCTATGGGGACAAAAATGGGAATGGGGAAGGGCCTTGGTGAATGAGGAATTACCGCCCCCGCTCACCTTGGAGTAGGGCGGTAATTCCGCCATCCACCAAGGCGGACACGGTAAAATACTGGCGGCAACCATGGCGCTAATAGCGCCATGGTTACCGCCTACCGTGTAATGAGGCCCACAGTCTTTCTAAATCCTGTCTGCCACTTATGACATATATTCCTTGCCCCCAGCCCTCTAATCTGGACAGATCACTCTGCAATCTTCTTCTGCCTCCTGAACTCCCCACCCTCACTCTCGCGGCTCATCAGCCTGCCCTCTCCAACTCCTCTCTCCCACACCCCTCTCTGGAATAAAGTCCCCATTACCTGGATCTAGCCAATTCCCTCTTAATCTCACTCTCAGCACTCTCACTACAGGAGGGCCCTCCTCCCATTGAACGTTTCGATCATTGGCTCTCAAGTGCCCTCATCCCCCTCACACCAATGTGACATACTTCTCAGAGACCGAGCCCGAACCCCAAGTGGTACACAACCCACCTCAAATCTAGCAAAACCCTCAAGTGCTGACTGAAGTGGACTGGAGAACGAACTCCACAACTCAAAACAAAACCTCCCTTGCAAGACTGACAAGGACCTTGTGTTCAGAAATTAGAAAAAGCCAAAATTCCTTCTATGGGAACCAAATCTTCAGCTCCCGTAACCCTAGCCAGGAACTGTGCAGAATCATCATAGAATTCAAGACGCCAGGCTGCTCAACCCCTCCCACCTCTAACTCCCAACTCTCTACGACACCCTGCCCAAACACTTTCATAATATTGCTATTGATAGATACTGTGCCGTCCTTTCAAAATGGGATTGGTCAAAAATAGTGTACATAGTGTGCATTCGGTCTAGTATAAAGTACCTACTACCATAATACCAAACTAGGGGAGCAGGGGACACCCTGCTCCCCTAGTTTGGTATTATGGTCTGCAGGGATTGCAGCGGGTGCCCCCCCGCATACAATACATGTGTTGGGGGGGGACACAAAAAAAGGTTTGAATTCCAAAATGGTGTCCGTGATATTGTAATTCAACTTTTTCATTTTCGTTTATTTAACACCCCCTACTCCTTCCTGTTCCCCACCCAGTCCCAACCCCACTCCCCCCTTCTATGCTGGTCTTCTCTTTCTGCGCAATCTCACACCCTGAGTTCCTCAAGCTTCTAGAGCAAAGCCGGCCATCAGGCTCGCCTGAAAACCCCTGTCCCCATGCTTTTCTCTCGAACATCCTAGCAACATGTGCAGTCAGCATGCATGGTCCATCTTGAACTAGTCCCTCTCCTCAAGTATCTTCCTGAAGGCCTTCAAAACGTCTTACGTCAAACCTCTCCATAAAAAATTCTCACTCAACCCCATCCTTCTCACCAACTACCACCCTATTACCAACACCCGCTTCATTGCCAAACTCTTGGACTGCACGGCATACAAACAGCTCTGCCTATTCACAGAAACCAACAGGCTTCTTGTCCCAGCCCAAACAAGCTTCAGAGCCCTCCAAGGAACTGAGTTCTCTCTTGTGTCAGTTTGGGATGACTTAAAAAGAACAGCAGACTCTGCCACCTTCAACACCATTGACCACGCCATCGTCACAGACAGGTTACATTCCTTAGGAATCAAAGACTGTGGTCTAACATGGATCTCTCCTTTCAACTACTTGCAAATTACGCTTCTCCCCCTGTATCCTCCCTCTATCGCCCTGTGCCAAAAAGGGTCCTGCAGGGACCCTCCTTGTCTCCCCTCTTCATCAATATCTACCTAAGCCCACTCCCTGCACTCATCCGATTTCATAACCTCATCTGCTAGAACTATGCAGATGACATCCAGATCATCCTCAAGATCCCCAAGTCACCAACCTCCCTCCGCCCTGACCTTTCCTCCAGCCTTTCAGATATTGACCACTGGGTGACAATCAACCACCTCCTCCTCAACCCTGTCAAAATCGAAATCCAATTATGCAGCAAAGCCACACTCCTTCCATAACCTATCTTCTGGCCACACTCACTATGGCCCGCCCCCGCAACATCGATTTCTATAAAAAAATACTGTCTATCACTCTGCCACCAAACAACTCCTTGTCACAACCAGCTTCTACCACCTATGCATCCTCAGGCAAATCCTCCTGTGCCTCACCTACCCACACCAAATCTCTTTTAACCTTGCCATCATCCTCTCCCGCATAGACTATGCAAACTCCCTTTAATTAGCCGCTCCGCCATACTAGCTAAGGAAACTCCAAAGACTCAAAAACTATGATGCTTGCCTCCTCCTTGGTCTCTCACCAAGAGAACATATTAGCCTTGCACTCAGAGTCCTACGCTGGCTCCCTATCAGCCGACAGACTACTTTTGCATGTGCCCTGTGCATCAATCACCATGCCCTCCACAACATCAGACTTCAATTCCTCCAGAATAAACTTGCACGCTATCATCCCACCAGGAACCTCAGATTTGATTCTGCTCTTCTCCTCGTTATCCCCTACTACAACTCCACTAGATGGGAGGATCCTCTTCCTCCATCAAAGCCCCTGCCATATGGAACTCGCTTCCACTACACAACTGCCATATTGATATATTCCTCTACTTCATAAAGGTCCACCAGATTTGGCTATTCCCTACGGCATCTGAAACCATCTTCCCCACCTTTATTTCTATCGACACTGCCTAATTGATACACATCAACCTCACTCATATCTAAACATCAACAAGTCTCATGTGCACACACCTACAGGCGGATGCCGGCTGTTGTTGCGGGGGGCCACCCTACACACCCATCCGCAGACCACCCAGGGCACACGAACATACATCTGCCCACCAGGCCACCTTTGCTCTGACTGGTGAGCCTAAGCTACACATTTACAGCTCTTGACAGTTTCATGGTAGCCAGTTCTTTACCAAAGAAATGTATTAGGATAGCCGCCCAGGACACAAAATATACACTGTGTTGGCATCCATAATACCTGCCTCGGCTGCACACCTGGAGAATCCAGTCAAAGATTTAAGGGTATTACCTATAAAGCATTCAGAATGTTCTTGAAACGGGAATCACAAGTTCAAAGATGTCAACCTGTCTATTACGAATACAAGATGTATTAGGCCAGCATGTCTAGTTCCAATATAGGGATAACCCAGCCTTTACAGATGACCTAAGCACCAACTACTTCAAAGACAATTACACATTAAGAACTGTGAAAAGTAGCAGAGGTACTGCACTAGAAGAGATTGTGGTGGTTAGCACATGTACTTCACTTAGAAAATTTGTGAAGGCTATATGTGCAAGAAAATATTATGACCTTAGATCTTAAGTCAGTTTGTCTGCCACATCTATCAGATGGTATAAAATAACAGGTCTATTTGTGCTTAGAGGACTTTGCGGGTAGCCTGTCTGTAGAGACTAGAAGAGCATAGGAGGGTAGCTTATCTTTTTCACAAATATGATTGTATCACACAGCGAGATCAACGATAAGCTCCATCTGAGCTTATGGTATGTAAAAAGGCACCACTTCGGTGGACATCTGTCCCAGATGTGGCTATCCATCCACACTCTCTAGAATGCAGCTACAACTACGACAAATTAAGTCTAGCTGGACACGTAATGGCTTTGCCCCTTACACCAGACTTGCCTCAACACCTCTGCCATTAGAATACATGCGACAAACTATGACAGTTTTCTTTCTAGCTGGTCATATATCGAGTCTCTTGCACTAGCACTCTATTGTGATCTCCCTCAGCACTCATCCAAATGCCTGGCATATTGGGTTGCTTACTGGAGCCTAGCCAGCCAATCTAATTCCTAATCTTGGCCAAATGCACACGCGCACTCTAAGCCTTTTTTCCTTTTTTAAAGAATGTTCCCATACCTGGACTTTGGTCCCTGAGGGCGTTCCTACCACAACGTGCTTTGAAGCCATACAAATGGGAAAAGGTGCTATATAAATGACAATTACTGTTACTACTACTATTAATAAAAGTCCAGGGCTTTTCACCCTTGCCAAATGGAAATTCCTCGCATGCCCCCAGTCAAAATGTTTGAGACTGACCCTTCTAAGGGTCTGGGCCATCTGCATTGAAATGCTGTGAACTGCGTTTGTGTTGGATGTCCATGTCCAATACCTGTAGGGATATGTCCCAATGCAGTAACTTAGGATTCTTTCCCTGCATGACAATAAGCCACCTAAGAGGACTGTGGTCGGTGTGTACAGTGAATTGAGAACCAAAAATGTATTGCTTCAGCTTGCATACCATCCAAACCACCGCACACGCCTCCTTCTCAATGGTGGCCCAGTAGTGATCTTGTTTGGTTAAGCGCCTTCTTAGGAATGCAGAAGGTTGTTCTATGCCTTCAGAGTTCAGTTGCACTAATACTGTACCAATGTCAAGTTCCCAAGTGTCTTTCTGAGTGATAATCTCTTGCCCAAAATCCAGAATCTTTACAAATGTGGGCTGGCACAAGCCATCCTTCAAGCTTTGAAAGAAGAACTGACGTCATGGATTGTGGGATGCATTGACCCACTAGGCTCCTCCCTGCGACATCACTGTGTGCTGTTTTCACCAGAACCAACAGAATGGCCGCCAAAAAAGCCCTATGCACGCTAAACCCCTGAAGAATTGCACAGTGAAACCGGAAACATTGGCTGCCAATCTACTTTGCCTGTGTCAGGGCTAGAACAGGAGACCACACTGCCAAAAGCTGTCATTGGGCTGCCCACAGAGAGAAATGAAACTACCTGAAAAGGCAGTGCTTCATTGCCAGGAAAACCCAGAAGTACTCTAAAATCCATTTTTTCTTGGCTGTTGAAATTGCAAAATCATGGTTCCCAAACATTAGAAAAGATCCAACATTCTTGCTGGGTGTTAACCATCACCTTATTTAAGGAATCCACATAAGTGCACTCTGTCAGGAAAAGCAGAATCTATCAGAGAATATCCACATTAAAAAGTGTGCTTGTTTGTGGAAATCTGTCAGATATGGGCGCAGTACCTCTGGCCGCCTGTATCATAGCTGTCATTTGATTACACTGGTGGTTTAAAACTTGTGCATTAAAATAAAACTGTTGAAAAGAAGTGACTTGCTATCAAAAGCAATATAGGTTGCCACTATTTAATCTCTATGTTTAAAAAAAAGACTGGAATTAGAGATCTGTTTACCTATTTTGAAATGTAAGAATATTTTATCAAAGATAAATTTTAACAAGTTGGGTTTTAAAGTGAACTGATACCAGCCAGAGGACTTCAAAGCACATTCCACAGTTTGCGCCAACAAAGGCAGCTCTCCTGCTTCTCAGCAAAGCCAGAAACTCTCAGTTGGATGTTAATGGAGGGGGGAGGAGATTGTGCTCTGCTGCTCTGAGGAGAGACAATAGACTTCCTGGACTGAAAGGCTTTGCAAATTCAAGTGTCAACAGAAACCCCTGCCAGCAGGAAGAGAGACCTGGATTGCTCTTGGCCCAGCAAAACTTTGGGGGCGGGCCAGACAGATATGTGTATCCGTAAACCACAAAAAGTATCTTTTTGAAAAAGACTCACAGAGAACTGTGCAAAACTATAAAAATCTGTAAAATATAGGGTTGTTAACATGAAAATTCCGGTCAACATTTGAAACTACTCAGAACTCTGTGCTATGTTCAGAGACATGACTACAGAAATTGTGATTTTGTAGCAGTTGTGATGATGCTAGAAGTATGAAACTTCACAGGATTATGCCCAGGTGTCATGCACATATATGTAGAACAATGTGGACAAATCTGACATTGGGTACCCAACCAAAAGCGCGTAAAACTGTCATATCTGATCCAAAGCTCTCACCGAGATGGATCTCGGACGGATACTTCCTCCACTAAATCTGTAATGTAAATATGTTATTGCTAGCAAGTTGGTAATAATGTAAATATGCATATATATGAAAAATAGATTTACTGTGCAGAAACAAAGGGGAGGGTCTCCCTGGATTGTAAAATACAGCATCATCATGGCACCAGATTTCCTTCTCAAATCAGGGGAGAGGACAGACCCTAACAAATAGGATTCCTAGAGGGTGTGCCTATTATAATTTAGCCTACCCACCCCTTTGGGAAATACATAGAGACAGCTTAGGACCTAGAGACACTCACATTCACCCATGAACTGATTGCTGGCGAAGCACTTTGCAGGAGAAACCCATATCCTAGGCTCCAGACCTTTGAAAGCAGAGAGGCCCAATTCCAAAGCTGAACCCTTCTCAGCTTGGCCTTTTAAAATCCTAAAACCAGATTTTACCATAGACCTCCAAGAGGAACACCAAAAAGAACAGTCTGGCTGTGCCGTTTCTGCTTTCTTGCCAAGAACTCTTGCTAGAATCAAGAGATCCAAACCAGTAGCGCAGAGCAGTAACCAGATAGCTGTGTACCAGAACCAACCCGTCAGATCCAGTCCAGAGTGCCGTGCAGTGTCCAGAGTGCCATGCTGAGGCAGAATCCGAGCGCCCTGAATCCTGTCCGGTGGGCTAGCAGAATTCCAGTCCAGAAATCTTTGACCAGATCCCTGACAGGTCCATTACAAACAGTAGTAGTGAGTATCTGTAGCATAGAATTGTCCCTATCATAAGTAATCCTATCCAAACCCATTCTATCATATCCAGAACTGCATTGTAGAAAATCGTTTGTCTTTCCTGAATCTTTCTCTCATTCCCATAGTCCTTTGGTAATGGTAGTGATAATATCATCTTTGCGGTAATATATTTGCTGAAGAAAGATAAGTGTCTCGGCGGGCAAAAGCCAGACAGAGGCGTCACCGATCTGGTGGCTGTACCGTTGGGTATCTTGTATCTTCATAGACTCCATAGTATAGAGAAAATCTTGGTTGTACATTAAAAAGCGCATCTTTCATTTGAAAATGTTGACTCTTTCTGAGAAAAACCGACCTCTACTAAAACCTTCATAACTTCTGTACCGTGTATGCTAGAAACAAAATGTATGTTTTTCCGCAATCGTGCTTCTCACGTGTGGAAGTTTGCCGCAAATTTGTTGTTTGGCTCAATTTCATCACGTGCAAAACAGCTGTTCTTTGCATTTGACCTCAGAATTCAGTTTTCAACCTGCTAGTTATTAAATAATCATTGTTAGTGTTTATCTGAAACCATACAAAGTGGCTCCCACTAGTTTTGAATCCAATTTAGTGAATTAAATCAATTTTTCAGTGTATTCATTCAAAGCCACATTCAAAAGCATTTGACCCATTTGCAATCATTCCTGTTTCACTCTGAGTTTGCTGGGGGAAGTTGCGATTGAAACTGCATTTGTGAGTTTGTATTCCTGAAGCCTGTTTTCTCTCCTTCCATCTCTTTATCTTGCATATTGGGGGGAATGAGTAGTGTGCAGGGGGAAAGAGTGACATTGCATTTGACTGAACCCACACAAAGTATTATTCTATGCTGCATTATTTTTCCTATCCATACAGATTGTTGATTGTAACATCACCCCATTGGTGACATTTGTATAACTATTAAATAGTGTGATATATATATTTTTCAAATCCATAAAATAAATCTTTTAACTTTGCAAAACAGCCTGCTTCCTGGTTCAGTGCGACCGGGGGGAATTCAAAGAGAGGGGCGTTATATAAGGGTATGTCATTCAGAAATAAAAGAACTTATAGACAAAAATATATAATTAAGGGTTTCAATTGTGCATCCCACCCTAGGCATTGGGCCTCATTACGACCCAGGCGGTAAGGGGTTTACGGCAGCGTTAACAGCGCCGACCCTTACCGCCTGAGTACGAGGTCCCTTAGCGCCATGGCGCTTTTAACACCTGCTTTTAGCAGGTGTTAAAATCCATGGCGCTAAGGGACCATGGAGTTAATTACGCCACCGTAATTTACGGTGGCGTAATTAACGCCTTCCCCACTCCCATTATGCCCTATGGGGCAAAAATGGGAATGGGGAAGGGTAAATGGGGATTGGGGACTTACCGCCCCGCCAAGGTCGGAATGGGGCGTTAAGTCCGCCAACCACCATGGCGTAAACATAGTTTACGCCATGGTGGTAAAGTCACGGCCCAGGCGGTAACTTACCGCCTGGGTCGTAATGAGGCCCATTGACTTAGGTGAAGTGCTGGGTTGAAATCACTTACAGGATCCAGATGAACTTCTTCAGCCATTTATTTGATGTTACATCATTTAGAAGGAGGACAATGATCCCACTCCCCTTAATAAAAGAGTAGTACTAGCCATTGAGGGCTAGGAACACCCTCACTTGTGTCTGGGTGGTGGGGTTGTCCCAATCCATCACGGTCTGGACTTTGGCATGGAGAGGATACCAACACCTACTTGGTGTCCTAAGTAATTTTCCATACTCTGCCCTATCTGGCACTTGGAAGCTTTAATAGTCAAGCCAGCTATATGCATGACTTGAAGCACCTGTTCTAGATGGGATAGATGGTCTTCCAAGTGTGGCTGAATACTGCAACATCATCTAAGTAGACAATGCTGAAGTCTTCCAGCCCCTTCAAGATCTGGTTCCCCCATATCCCCTAGAAGGTGTCTGGAGCATACTTTATTTTTTTACGTTGGTATACCCAACACTTCCTTACTTCATTCCGCTAGTTTTTCCATTATTTGAATTGCAATCAATGAATGGAAGTCACACTTAAATACCAAATCTCTTATTTATTGGTATATTTTTCACCTCTAGCATCTGATCGTGTTTCTGGTTTACATTTCCTTCTTTTGTAAACATTATTTTTCTTTTTAGCACATCATATCAGTTAATTTCTTTTCTATACATGTGCATTTTATAAAATCGGTTTATACACAAAGACAGACATTTATTCTTAGCAAAACATTATATACACAACTCCATTCTGAACATAATACAGATAGTATTCCTGTCAATCACCTTGTGCTGTGCTACCTTTTTTTCCCTAAACTTCAATTTGTAAAATGTGCATATACAGCCAGATCATTCCCCTTGTGGGTAAATATGCGTAATTGTAAATTAACATATAACAGGGTCTACATCACAGAGATACATTTATTGCAATTTCTCTTGTTTGATTGGTGAAGACTGGCAGAAGGACCTAACTGTCCACTCCTGTCAGTCTGACATTTCGGTGGAATAGAAAATATACCACCTTCTTCAGGACCTCTTGGTACTACACAACCCTGAAGAAAAAAACATAAAACCATGTGTAAGTTATATTTGTGTTTCTCTAAGTAACGTTATCATAAGTTCCACATTTTGTTTAAAGAGTAAGTGTATGAAGCACTTGCCTTGCGACGTGCTGGGGTATTCTTTAGCCTGAACAGCATAACAGTAAACCGGTAATGCCCTATGGGGGTAGAGAATGCAGACATCTCTTTTGCTTGATCGGTCAGACCGACCTGCCAATACTCTGATGTGAGATAAAGGTAATCATGAATTTCGCAGTGGCTGGTGAACTGGTCAATTTCATGAGGGGTGCATCTGTCTTCATGGCAATGTTTAACCCCCGATAATCTGCGCAAAAGCTAACCTCGGTTTTCCAGCTACTAAACTTTTTAGGGACCAGTACCACTGTGCTAGCCCAGCGGCTGAGGGAAGGATTAATAACCCCCAAGGCCAATATCTTAGAGACTGCCTCCTTTATGGTGTCTTTGACTTTGACAGACATCTGCTGAATGCTACTATTCACCGGCTTCCTGTCCCCAGTGCTGATATTATGGGCACACCAATCCATATTCCCTGGAGTCAGTGAGAAGAGTCCTGCAAACTGGTTCAGCAGCTGCTGGCAGTCCTTCAATTGCTGTTTGGAGAGCTCTGGGGAAATCTGAACTCCCTCTAGTGACCCATCAGTGAGCTTGGCATGTCACAAGTAGGGGAAAGGATCAGTCTCCACCTTGGTCTCATCATCATGACCACAGAGATCACTAAATCATCGCACCTGTAAAGGTGTTTTAGATGTTTGGCATGGAAGATATGATGTGTCTGCCTCACAGCCTTGGTGTCAATGAGGAGGTTTACCTCACTGATCTTTTCCAGAACCACATAGTCACTGGGCCTGACTGGTTCCATGATGCAGACCACCTGGCCTGGTGTGTACTCAGTCATGTTGGCTTCATAAGCTCCTGGCTTGCCTTCAGGATCTGGATGCTCTGCTCTATGTAGAGAAAAGAGAAACGAGGTGAAATCACCTCATAGTTTCTGACGCTCTCAGTTAGCTCATTAAGAGCATCAAAATAATATTACTGTGTTTTGATTTTGTATTTCTTCATATTTATTTTTTCTTTTTTTCAATTCGAGTAAAATATTAGTCTTTCAAAAAGGAAGAATACATTCTTATGAAAAATGCAGGTAATGTTTAATTCACATTCCTGTTAGTTAGTTACAAAAGGTGGTGTTTTTAAAGGCAAAAATCAATACAGTGGTCAGTCTAATCCAAAAAGCCAATGCATTTCGGTATAAAATACCATCTTTGGTATCAGAGCATTGTTCTTTCACCCTCACTGCCTACCTGTAAGACCCTGTGAATGTACCAGGAAGACCTGGAAAGCCACAGGAAATACTAATGTTGGGGAGGGCTTCAGGCAGGTAGGTAAAACGATTATTGTGTTATTGTTCTCATTGTCAAAATGCAGCCCCAGCTCTCCAGGGGATCCAGATCATGGTCCCTCTCTTGGTGCATGGAGTGTACATGTTGGGAGAGGCATATGAGCCTCAGCAGACACCCCTCATGTTATGAAGGCAGAAGGGGGAGATCTCATTTACGGCATGCCCTCTACCCACACTGGCTCATGCACAGGTGACCATGCTGATTGAAGATATAAAACACTCATTGTGGCCAAGGTGGAGCAGACTATTGACAGGAGTTATCCTTCTATTCCACAGGTACCCCTCTCCCCTCCTCTGATGCCTAATGCAGCCACCCCCCTCCAAGCCCCCCTCAAAGAGTGCTGACCCAGTGATGGCTGGCATAGAGGATCAGGAAGGGCGGTTAAACATAGGAAAGGGGACATAATTGAGGAGGTCACTACACATTTGCTGACCAACTGGGACCTGGTGGATTTCAAGGGCCATGCAGCTCCTCCACCAGAGACACATGATGCCTACAGCCGCCATGTGCCCACAGAAGTCCATGGACTGCCCATTGTCCACACCATTTGCAACAGCATGTTCAAAGAGTTGGAAGATATGTAGAGGGTGGCTATTCCCCCACACCCAACTCCCAAAACAACCTGACCTCTGTGGTATACACCTTTGTCCTCTCACCATACACACTTTCCTTTCTCCGTGCCCCTGATGATGCTCCAGCTTCAAAGCAATCCACAAAAAGATGACCCAAACAAATCTTCTCTCCACACTTGCCCACCCTCTGGAACCTGATACCGGTATCCGTCTTGTTATTCCCTCCCAATTCTCCCAATTAGCATGTCCAATTCCCATCTCAAGGGTGTGGACCTGGGTGGAATTTTACCTCACTCACCAGTGCTGTGCTCTGGCATCTAACTAGCCCCCTCGCCTCACTCCTCACACTCTGGGTCTGCTCCGTCCCTTCTCTGTATCTCCACCACTGTGTTCTGGGTCACCAAACCCTGTATCCTTTTACCCACCCCACTCCTACTCCCACTTTCCCACCGTAGCCTTACTCGACTCACTCCCCCCTTTGTTATCTACCTTAAAGTGCCCCTGCACTGCCCTCCTCCGATTCCCAATATCAAAGGCTCCCCCATATTGACCAGATAACACATTTCACAGGGTGCCTTATTAATGTCCTCCTAAAGACTTACACCCTGGTATCTAATCTCCTGACCCACCCCTAAAACATCCTTAGCATTTTATTTCAACTTTCCCCCAACCCAAACTCATTGCAGAACACAACCACCCAACTAAAAATCAAGCTAAAGATGGATCATGTGACCTCTAGCAATACCCAAAACATGAGACCACACACCCCAGGCCTTGACAACCACTGTCATGTGTGCCCCTGCCAGCTGATACTACTGTCCCCTTCTGGGAGGGTCTGGGTTGGCCTAGCAGATCACTGCAGTCCTGATATGTCCCCCGGATGCCCCTGCAGCAAATGCTTGGGTATGGCACATAGCTTGTTACCTCAATCACCCCCTGCTGTCAGTATTGCCACACTTCGTCCAATCCCCATGCAGCTCATGATAGCTCTGCCAACCCCTCTACCCAGCACAACCTGGCCCACAGGACATCTTGACAGCAGAACCTCACTCCAGCTGACCTATTCTGCTTGCTACAGTTGACTAGGCCACACCTTCCTGCCCCCTGGACCGGGCACTTGGCAGCAGCAGCCTCTGCTGATCTGAGCACTTTCCGACTGCTACCTCCCTCCTGTGCAACCACGGTGTCCCGCAGGCCCCTTTTGACACAGAGACTCCCGGCCCTCCCCAACACATCAAGTCAGCAAAGGTACAGGCAACTGGTACGTCTCTAACCGGTGACTGTCTCATAACATTCCCTGGCCATGAAATGTTTTTTGCGCCCTGTGCAAGAGATATTATGTAACAATGATACAAATTATTGATTTCCTTAAATCTCACCTTCTTCACACTTACTGCTCATTGGACCTGTAACCTAGATTTAGGGGCAGGCTGCACTGCCCATTCAATGGGCCTCGAGCCTCCTGGGTTTCGTCAGTCCTTTGACCATCCTATCCAGATTCGTCCTCAGGGTGAAAATAGGAGTACCGATCTGTACTTCCGGTGGCACCAGCCTGCCACAGGAGGGGCTGATTCACACTAATCCGACAGAGCACCATAGCTTCCCAGAAGCAAGGTGGCCCCTGATGAAATACCCTAAAATCTCATAGATAATGTAGGAGTCACAGCCTTAGGAATGTACTTAGTTCCTATAAGAAACCAATCACCTTCCACATAACACCTATCCACCAATATAAACACTTTGGCGTTCTACGTCATCGCTTCCCCTGCAAAGCATACCACAATGCAACCCTCATCTTATAGGATAGTGTTACAGCTGCGAGATTGTCTGTCTGCTGTGGAATGCTGGATGAGCGAAAAGTGTCTCAAACTGAATGGGGATAAGTCTATAGTCATGGTTGTGGGCTCTACTGATGTGTACTGATGTCTTTTTGGCCTTCCTCCGTTGGTTCCTTCCCTGCTGTTGTTCCTGTGATCAAGAACTTGGGTGTTAAGCTTTATGCTTCTCTTTCTGACTTCCCAGATCAGCTCAGTCTGTCAGGCTTGTCATTTCCAGCTGAAGACACTCAGAAAGGTTTTGCAGTTTATTGCTTTCCATCTGCGGGCTGCAGTGGTTTCCGCTTTGGTCCTCAGTCGGATCGATTATTTCAACTCTCTTTATCTGGCCCAGCTTGACTATCTGTTACGCCGCCACCAAATTCTTCAAAATTGTTGCATGTGCCAGAATACTTCATGCCCTGAGACAGCTAAACACATTTTTACTGAATGTAAGACAAGGGCCCAGAATATATGAATTTGTTGGGTCCATTTGTATATGATTAAGAGTGGCCACTTCTGGGCCTACTGCCTCAATACGGATAGCCAAAAAAGTACCCATTTCCATGTACCAGCTTTGGTTAATTATTAAAAAAACGCCTAGACAGTGTAATAAGAACTGTCAGAATTAAATGTTGTCAATTCCAAATAATCTGTTCTTGATTAATTTTTAAACCCTTGGTAAAATGTTTATGATGTTTACATAGTGTATGTTTTAATAGAATACTGTTTTGATATACAGTGTTTTTAGTGTGTTTAGTGTTTTGTAAAGTTTCTTTGAAACTAAACAAAAAAAGAATAATAATAATAACTAAACTGGGAGTGGTTTTGTCATGCACCACTGTTGTCAAGGGCCAGGTAGCACCCATGGCCATCCGGGGCTCTGGCCTCAATGTCTTAGACCATAGACCCCAACATTTCCAGTTCCATGTGTGTCTCTTCGAGCCAGTCTTGTTTCCTTTTCACACTGCATACTTGGACTTGTAGGCCCACCCTTACAATGGGAAAAATAAAGCTACAAGTACCAGCATGCAATTGCAAGCTAAACCAGGGCCAGCTCAACGGGACCCGCATGGGACTTGGAAAGCTGGCAGCTATGGTCATCAGCTAGTGCATAAATGTGTTGATTGCTTCTGACAATATCTGTCAGTCTCAGACCTCGTGCAAATGTGACATTGGCAGCTGAGTGTGCTGGTTTCTACCCAAAGGCTGCCATTGCTAAGAGTTCACTGAGAGATTTAGTGTGATTGACAGCTAGAATGCTGCCATGTGTACAGCTCACAATGTGACATCGCCCAATCAGCAAGAGTGCTTTGGCTCCTAACTCACTGGCAGTGATTTTCCATCCCAAATTTGAGGTCACCCGTTGAGTGAGAGTGCTGTTGGCTCCTAACATCCTGCCGGTGTCACACTAATACAAGTATGAAACCACACATTTGCTCACCCAAATATTACATCAGCCAACGAGTGAGAGTGTGGTTTGCTCCCAACAAACGTTTTTTGTTGCATGTCACAATGTAGAATCATTGAGTCATTGAGCATTCTTTCGGCTGGGAACCTACACACTGCCAGTACCACAGGTAGCTTAAATCTGACAGCCAGTGCATCTTGTTAGCTCGATGGGAACCTACACACTGCCAGTACCGCAGGTAGCTTAAATCTGACAGCCAGTGCATCTTGTTAGCTCGATGGAAACCTGCACACTGCCTGTACCACATCTAGCTCAAATCTGACAGCCAGTGCATCTTGTTAGCTCGATGGGAACCTACACACTGCCAGTAACACAGCTAGCTCAAGCCGGTTAGCCTGATGGGAACCTACACACTGCCAGTACCACAGCTAGCTCAAATCTGACAGCCAGTGCATTTTGTTAGCTTGATGGGAACCTACACACTGCCAGTACCACAGCTTGCTCAGGCCAGTTCACTCAATGGCAACCTACACACTGCCAGTACCACAGCTAGCTCAAATCTGTCAGCCAGTTAGCTCGATGGGAACCTACACACTGCAAGTACCACAGCTAGCTCAAATCTGATCGCCAGTGCATCTTGTTAGCTCGATGGGAACCTACACACTCCCAGTACCACAGCTAGGTCAAATCTGATCGCCAGTGCATCTTGTTAGCTCGATGGGAACCTACACACTGCCAGTACCAGAGGTAGCTGAAATCTGACAGCCAGTGCATCGTGTTAGCACGATGGGAACCTACACACTCCCAGTTCCACAGCTAGCTCACATCTGATAGCCAGTGCATCTTGCTTGCTCGATGGGAACCTACACACTCCCAATACCACAGCTAGCTCAAATCTGTCCACCAGTTAGCTCGATGGGAACCTACACACTGCCAGTACCAAAGCTAGCTCAAATCTGTCCACCAGTTAGCTCGATGGGAACCTACACACTGCCAGTACCAGAGGTAGCTGAAATCTGACAGCCAGTGCATCGTGTTAGCTCGATGGGAACCTACACACCGTCAGTAACACAGCTAGCTCATACCTGACAGCCAGTGCACCTATCCTTTATTTCGCCTCTTTTCATGTCTCCTCATTCCTTAAGATTCGAGAGACCCACAATTTAAAATGTAGTGTGTGCGTGTGCCCCCATAAACTGTAGAGCGTAAGCACATGTTCTTCTGCCTCCCAGTCAAAGTTTCTGTCTACCAAGTCTCGTTTCCATATATTTCTTCCTGCCGTATCTGCTCTCTGTCTCTAACCTTGCTCTTTCGCTGTTCTCTGTTTAATTCTATTTTAGCTTTCTCTCTTTCTCTCTCTCTCTCTCCCTCCCCCTTTCTCTCTCTCGCTCTCCATTCTCTGGCCATCCTCTCTCTCTCACCCGTTTGGTGCAGGTCACAAACCTGCACTATTAAGGATATGCGTCAGTCTCCTCTGCCACCGAACTGTCTCTGTCTCCTCTGTTTTTCAAGTTGTTTCTCTCTCACTGATGTTTTCTCTCTGCTTCCTTTGTTCATCCCTTCTCTCAGTATTGTTTTCCTTCCCTTTCTCCTTCTTACACGCACCCTTCTACAAGATGATGTTGCTTGTTTTATGAAAGCCAATAAACACGCGTAACCGTACACCTCCCTCTTTCTTCTCTTTATGGTGTATCTCTGTGTGTCTCTTTTTAAACATGTCTCTGTCTCTCCTCCTCCCAGGCTCTATAGGAGTCTATATGGTAATATTCACTCGTTCCTCTTTCTACCCTCTCCCAGACAGAAACAAGGAAGACAAAGAGCTCTCTCCTCTCTCATACTTTATTCCGCTCAGTTCATCTCCTGCGCCTCTGGAGGATCACACAGGGCAGCACCAGAGCAGAAACGTTACACACGAATGCTTTGAAGGTGAAGCTGGGCTACCACGAACATTGCTCAGAGGCAAGTAGTAAAAAGGTACAATGAACATAGATGAAATACAGAGCATGCTGTTCCTTTCCTGAGCTGCAAGGAATTCGAGGGTTCAGCAGCTATCACTGGCAACAAAAGGGAACAGTGATGCTTTCAGCTGCTTCAAATCAGACATTTCTAGAAATTCTTCTTGTTTGCTTTGTGATTTCATAGATTGAGTTGATTTCTTATTTAAATAACCACAGATTATGCAGCAGTATGCTTTCGACCTGGATATTATTTTAGGATTCGTGTCGTTATGCAGGTGTGCTTCGAGTCACTACTACGTCTAAAGAGCATCGTATTTGTATTTGCATTTATTTGTCATTTATATAGCGCCTTATGCCAAGGCGCTGTATCGAAACCAATGTGTGGTACAACAATGGGGCAATTACAATACAATGGACACCAACTGAGCAAGTACAGTGACAGCCTTAAAATACATTTACAATTGAAGTAAAAAGGTTTTCCGAGAAACACAGAAAGTGGGGTGGAATGAATAGACCGCAGAGAAAGAGGTGGAGCATTCCAATGGAAAGGAGCGAGCAAAGAGAAAAAACGAAAACGTGAAAATGTGCATGGAGGACGAGGTACAGTGAGAAGAATATTGGACTGGAGCAAAGAACTCGGGAGAGAATGTAGAAAGAGACAAGAGATGTAAGAGAGATAGGAGCAAGACCATAAAGGGACTTGAATATAATACAAAGAAAATTGAATTTCAGCTGGGAATTAAAAGGTAGCCAACGAATAGAGGCCAAAAAGGTAGACATTGAATCACAAATAGATAAAGAGTACAAAAGACAGATAGAAGAATAAAAGACAACATTTACAGGAGCTAAGCTAGAAACAGGGAGACCAAAGAGAAGTGCAGAGCAATAGAACAGTTGTGAGAAGATTAGAGAAGAGATTAAAAGCTTAGTGGTGCTAAAGGTTAGGAGAGCCCTAACTTTCCGAATGTTTAAAAGATGGAATCGACAAGAGCGCAAAGTGATAGAAATGTGATAGGCAAAGAAAGATGTGTCAAGGTGAAAGCCAGGATTCCGAGCAGTAAGAGAAATAGGAAGAAGAGATGGTGAAAAAACAGAAAAAAGCAGGGAGGAGCAGGCGAAGGGATGGTGTTAGCGAGAGATAAACACATCGGGGGTCATTCCGAGGTTGGAGGTAAGGAATTACCGGCACCGGTAAGGGTGCCGATGCCGGGAATCCCTTACCTCCGTATTCCGAGGTCCCTTTGCGGGTAACTTCCTTACCTCCTGCTTTTAGCAGGAGTTAAGTACGGGACCCGCAAAGGTACTTCGGAGGTAATTACGGTACCGTAATTTACGGTGCCATAATTACCTCCTTCCCCATTCCCATTGAGCCCTATTGGGCAGAAATGGGAATGGGGAAGGGCAAAAGGTGAATGGGGAATTACCGGCCCCTCCAACCCTGGAATGGACCGGTAATTACTCCATTCACCATGCCGGATTTGGGACGGTTTCGGAGGCAACCATGGAGCTAATTACTCCATGGTTAGCTCCAAACCCGGAATGAGGCCCCGTCTTGCAGCCAGCCAACTCTCGTTCGTATTCTATGGGGCATATTTTGAACGCAGTCTGCTCCATGGAAAGGTTTCTACATTTTGGGGTGTGAATTTAAAATGTATGCAAGGCAGCACATGAAGTACACCAAAGCAGTGCTAGTCCCCGGAAACCGCACTCTGTCAGGCAGTGTGCAGCACACCTGATAAACAGAATTATTCAGGAGTGTCGACTCGACTCTCATACAGCCACTGGCCTTTCAGATTAAACTAAACGTTTACAGTGAATGTGTGCACATTCTCCCTTAAGAAGAGCTTGTAAACCCACCTGTTCTGATCCCTGGCTGTTCTGTTTTGCCTCCCAGTACTGTGCCTAGTGCCAAGATGTCCCTGTGCGAATGTCACACTTTCTACATCTAAATCAATCAAGGTGGATACCTGCACACAGGCAACTGTGCAGAGACCACTGGCAAGAAATCACAGAGGTTTCAGACCCTGATGAACAGATTTACGTGTAACTTGCAGGTTTCTGGTTTGAAATTTAACAGACATGCATTAACCTTGTATTTCAGAAAATGAAAAGCATTGAGTTTTGCATTCATTCTACAGTTATTGGCAGTGAAAGCTAGAATTCAGTGGAGATGTTACAATATATGAAGGATCAAAGCTATTGATGATACTGTTACCTGGCCACCACACTGCCACTTTAACGGGACTCTGGTTCCACCCCTTCTGGACCAGGTGGGCAGGGACAAGTGGGAGGAGAAAGGAGGGTGGCAGGAAGAGAGCCAGTATGGCATAGGAAATAAAGGTTGTTAGTTGCGCTGGCCTGTCTTGAGGGAAACATGGACGACGTGGCTCCAACACCCACAGGCGTCCTGCGTGCAGCAATCCCGATGCCCGCATCTGCTCTGGCGATCCCACTGGCCCTTCCTCTTTTCCGAATGCCATCCCTCTTCCCTCCTGTTGGCCGCCGGCCTCCAGCAACAATAGCAATCCTGCTAGTCAGGTTCCCACCTCCCCTTCCATTGTGACACTGGTGCTGCAGTGCCATCCTGCAATCTCCCGCAAGTGCGTTTCATCTCAGGGTTGGAGAGCCCTGCAAACTCTCAAATAACAACACCAGCCCTCACAGCGCCACACAACGACTTTCGACTTTCCTGTGCACCCGCGAGTGCTTCTCATCTAAGGCCTAAGAGTCGGTCGTCCCTCGCCCCCTACTGGTTTCCGCAAGGTGGGCCCACCATATCCACGGCAAGGCACTCCGCATGCAAAGGGATCTTGTTGCAAAGATCTGATTACACATTTCCTGCATTATCCAGCAGGGGCCAGCTCGAATTCCTTGCTGATTCTCCAGAGGCACTTGTCCAGCGGCAGTGAGACACTGCGTTTTACCAGGAACTAACAATAGGGCCCCACGCCAGCCTGCACACCCGCTTTGCTCCTGCTGCACCATAAACCATCCTTGGCAGTGAATCCTCACCCGACCAGGTGAGAAACCCTTGATGACCCCAGACACCCGCGCCCTGCCACCTCCATTACACTATGGAACAAACGGTGCAAGATGCTGGTGCCCCCTAGGCCATTCACATTGGCTCCACACCAAGACCAGGGCCCCCACTAGGTGGAAAGGGGGGACGAATTTAATGACTCTGTTAAAGCAGTGGGAGAAGATAAATCACCGGCTCTGGAGGAGGTTCTCACCAACTTTGCTGGCAAAGAAATGAAGGCCATCATCAAGACCATCTCGGATGGGGAAAAAACACTCTGATGCCCTGATGGCAGCGCTCAACAAAAAACTCATAATACAGCCGAGCAGAGACTATGAACGCTACGTCTTCAATCAATGCACCCAACAGGCCCAGCAGACCATTGATGAGTTCGTCACACGCCTAAATCAGAAACTAGTGCAGTGTCAATTCGTGCTAAGTTCCAATGAGGAATCCATCCGGCTACACATCACTGAAGGATGTATTTCTTCCACATTCCTTGTGCAAATACTCAAAAAGCCTCTCCCCGTGGAAGAAATTGTAGAGCTCACCAGGGTGTACGAAGGAGGTCACACCCATGCCACCTCCATGGAAAACCAGCAAGCCAAAAAATCGGATCAACAGTAGATGGTGGCTGCCATTGAAAGCCAGACACCAGGAGACCGGTTGCAACCTGCTACTCGACTGCCTAGTGGCCCCTTGACACCTGCGCATCAGCCGTTCCGGGCCCAATGGCTGTGCTAGAGGTGTGGGTTTGCATTCTCACACACAGGGATGTATCCAGCCATCACTCAGAGGTGTTCCAACTGTGGAAAAGAGGTACATTTGCAGTCCGTCTGCAGAGAGGGGAGGCCCTTACCAATGATGAGGGCAAGCACCATGGTGACCTGGCACCGAAGCAACAGGCCGTCCCCACGCCTGCAGGGCCAAAAATGGCCATCCACAGGACATCCCACTGGCCTACACAGATAGGTAAAGGCCACCAAGGACATGCCTGATGAGGAACGGGGATATGGTGATGAATGGGTCTACCCTTACCCACAATACAGGGATGAGTACAACAAACCTCCACCAGGAAATCAAACAACTCCAACAGAATGATATCATTGAGAAGGCTGTGGGCCCCACACCATGGATGTCCATGCTATTGATTGTCCCTAAAGACAGTGGTCACATCCGACAATGCATCGACAGGAGGGTGGCCAACACTGCCATCCAACGGGAGCTACACCCTGGAACCAATATTGAGCACATGATAGTCCAACTTAATAGAGCTACTACCTTCTCTAAACTGGACCTCAACCAGGGGTATCATCAGTTGTTGGAACTCCACCCCGAATTCAGAGTCATCACCATGTTCTCCACCCACGAGGGGCTCTTCCGATGCAAACACCTCAATTGCATCATCTCGTCAACCACCGAGATTTTCCAGGACGCCATCCGTCAGGTTATTCTCCCCGTCAAATCCGCCTTCAATTACAATGATAACATTCTGGTGTTTGGCTCATCTCAGGAAGAACATGACAAAGCATTACTGGAAGTCTGCACAGTGCAAGAGGCTGTAGGTGTCACACTGAACCTAGATAAATGCAACATTAACAAACGGAAGTTTGATTTTTCGGACATGTGTTCTCTGATGTGGGAATGGCCCCAGATCCTGACATTGAGCCTCATCAGGAGTTGGGCGGTATCCTAGCACTAATTGTGCCGGGATACCCCCCAACGAAATTAGTGTTACTGCTACTCGGTCGGGATCAATTTTCACCAGATCACGAGTAGTGCTAAGGTGGTAAATCCCCATTTCCTATTGGGTCCAATGGACCCAATGGGCATGGGTGGCACAATTACCGTTGGTGCTAATACCTGGAGGTGTATGCGTCCAGGCAGTGCCATACTTGTTATTGGGTGGAGCAGTAAATATAGCAGTAATAGCAGTACCGCCGCATTTTACAGCTCTGCCCAACTTGTGAAGAGGCCCAGAGTCAGAACCATAGCAAATCTACCGAAGCCCACACAGGTGGCAGATGTGCGCTCTTTTCTTGGAATGGATGGATGCTGTGCCAGGTACCTCCCACACTATGCCACGCAGACAGAGCCACTTTGACACATGCTGCTGAAGGACACAGTGTTTTAATGGACAATGGAGTGCCAGAGAGCATTCGACAACATGAAAGGGGTGCTAGCTGAAGCCAAATGCTTGGCATACTTTGAGCCCGCTTGGCACACAGAGATCACTGTTGACACGAGCCCAGATGGGCTGCGGGCCATACTCGCCCAGGCCAATGAGGAACAGAGGTAACCCAAACACATAGTTGCATATGCCAGCAGGGACCTCTCACCGACAGAAAGACTCACCAGGAATGCACCACATTTTAGACACCTGCTCCGACCTGAGATGGATTTGCCTGTAAATCACCAGGGGTTGATAAAGCTTCAGCGTACGACAGACAGAGCGTCCACAGGCTGAACATGCTGTTCTCTGGGGCTTTGCCCCCAATAGGTAAAGAAATAAAAAGTACTCTGGATTGTAGTTCCAATGTTCTGGAGTGTTGCAACATACCTTAAAAGATCACCAGGTGCACCCACTGTTCTTCCAAGGTTTGGAGCGTATCCTGGCGTGTTATCATGTACAGCATGGCATAAGGTGCTCTATCATTATCAACGTAGATAAATCGAAGGTCCACCACAAAATGGCCATCTCTGCTCTCCCATGGGAGCTACTGTAGACTCTACAGCAACCACTCTGATCCCCACACCTTCATAGGGTATCTGGGATCCTATTTTATTCCCTTATCACCTTCACTCTACGCGTGTACGCCACGTCTCAGATGTCCTACACAAAGAACACTACCCGAGGTGCTAACTTTCCACGAGCATGCTTTGTTAAAGGGGCACTCATACATAATTGCATTTGAAAGCTTGAAGTAATAACCAGGAACACCTTGGAGAAAAGCAAACTGTTTGTAAACATATAGTTACTAGCACAGAAGTTAGCCGTCCATGTGCTTCTTTGAGTAATAATTTTACAGTTAATCATTCATATACCGTGCATTGTTTTCCACACATAGATTTGCAATTTGGTACTCCAGTCACAAAGTATAATAAATAGGCTTGACTGAGGTGATAACTATATTGCTAGCAGGCCCAGCCTGCCAGTAATGGCCTGCTGCCCAAGATATAAGGGCCTGAGTGAAGTTAGGAGAAGACATTTAGAAGAACTGTCACAAGACTGCAAAGTCATCTCACTGGAGGCAAAGGTCCATCATAATATGCAATATGGCTTCACTAACCTTCCATTGTCCTTATCCCTGTTCTATAGCACTACGATGTCTCTTAAGTGATATGCTACACTCTGTAACAAATATTCAAAATA
This sequence comes from Ambystoma mexicanum, assembly GCF_040938575.1. Lineage (NCBI taxonomy): Eukaryota > Metazoa > Chordata > Amphibia > Caudata > Ambystomatidae > Ambystoma > Ambystoma mexicanum. The sequence continues at coordinate 588,732,972 of NC_090933.1, forward strand.
AAACGAAATAGAAATGTAAAATCACAGTTACTACTTGGGGTCATTACGACCAGGGCGGTAAGTACACCAACTTTACCACCATGGTGTAAACTACGTTTACGCCATGCTGGATGGCGGATTTACCGCCCCATTCCAAGGTGAGTGGGGCGGTAAATCCCCATTTCCCATTTACCCTTCCCCATTCCCATTTTTGCCCCATAGGGCATAATGGGAGTGGGGAAGGCGCTAATTACGGCACCGTAAATTACGGTGCCGTAATTAGCACCAAGGCGGTTTAGCGCGATGGATTTTAACGCCTGCTAAAAGCAGCCATTAAAATTGGAATCAGGCGTTAAGGGTTAACGACGGCGTTAACCCTTAACGCCTGAGTTGTAATGAGGCCCACTGAGTTGAGAGGAAAATGCAAAACTACTCATTTCCTTTTTGCACCATGTATTTCCAACACATCCTGGCAGATCTGAAAGTAAAAACACTTACCTGCCACACAGCCAGCCTCACCATCGCCATGGTCATCCTCATGGCCAGATCAACATTGTAGGACATAGTGGGCCACCAAAAATGCAAAGAGTGGACGTTCTTCATATAGACCAAAGAAGGACATCATCTTGCAATCTACAGTCTGTTCGAGCAAAGGCTTGAGCCAAATTGGGTACCACATCTTTGAGGTCCCATATGATGAGACACAATGTACAGGACTAGGATGAAACAAGAAAACCTCTAATGCAGCTCATGCACTAGCAGCCAATCACCATACCATACCCAGGGTATTGGCCCACAAAACAGAGAAAATAAAATGCTGAATGCGCGTTTACTAGGCATTGGGCTGCAACCAAAAAACGAATCCCATTACACCGAACAAGAGGAGCAGGGTTTGCGGGGGTGTTGCCTGCTCCCCTTGTTCGGTGTAATGGGTTCGGGGGTTGCACGGGTATCCCCCGCTTCCATTAAATGGATAGCACGGGACAATAAAGTTACAAAAATAAGAAAAAATGACCCTGTTTTGCCATTTCGGACCCACATTAGTGGAAGGGTACTGGCGTTGCAGGGATAGAGGGGAGTCGGCGGCGCACACACAGTGCTGCCGGAACATCAGTAGGGATGTAAAGGGGAAGCGGGTATCAGGATGTGGGAAAAAGTGATCTATGTGGTCAATGTACACCACGATTTTCGTAGTTGACATTTTCGTCGTTGCAATTTTGGGCCGTGCAGTGATAACATAGATCCATACGCAGCCCATAGTGACCCCCTCAAGCTATTGCTGATGTGCTACATTCCTACTGACGGCCCACTGGCTAATGGAACATGTATGTGTATGTGTATACGTGTAAGTATATGAAATAACTATTTGAGATACTAGTGTTCTGTTCTTGAGTACTCATCCTGCTATTTTACAACCAGAGTAATGCGCATAGAGCCAACAGGGCAGACAGTGCCAATGGAAATGTTATACATAAGCATTCTTCTAGTTACCCCTATTACACGAGAGCAGCCAACATGAGAATATGTGAGGTCTCCTTTTGAATCAATAAATGAAAATATGGGGTTCTTCATGCTAAACAACAACCAGAAACACCTGCCAAGTGTCACCCTTAACTAATCCACTAATGGTTTATAGGCTGGGCATCTTCGAATCCTAGTATTACAACATGAGCCCGTCATATATATATATGTATTCATCATTCAGTGTTCAGTATGGTTGATGTTTTTTGTGTGCAGAAGAAGAGGCTGTGAAAGAGGCTTCTGCAGCTGATGCAGAATGTGACTCTTGTATAGTAGTGACATTGCCACAGCACAAAGCCACACCTGCAATATGTCGTGGATTATGCCTCAGAAGGAAGTAACTCTAACAGGTCTGCCTTTTCCTAACTCCTCGCCCAGTAACCTACATAATGCTAGTATGGGGGAAGAGCATGAGTCTCTCCATAGAATCCTCAACTGCCACTGGGACAAACTGCAACATTATTTACCTACATGCCACTGCATCCGGCCCCTCCTTCCATTCACTAATAGTGCATCTCCCAAAATGCTGCCACCATCACACAGAAGCTGCTGTGGCAATGGAGGTGGCAATATGGCCCTACTGGTGGATGATTTAAGTTGTGCAGCCTGTACTTTGGTATGCATAGCAGAGGTGCTTGGGCAGGCTGCTAAAAACATGTTTCTTTTGACAGTTTAAATGAAACCCCAGCATATCTATCTATGCTTGTTTATCCTTGCTGATTTGGGGGTAAGTAAAGATTGTTTAGTTTCGCTCACCTGCTCCCCTTGTTTGTTTTGGTCAAACCCTATGACTGCCAGAGTAGGGACAGTTATTCTCCCATTTAAATGTTCCTGTTTTTTCAATTTGTAACACCTTCCACATTAAATGTAGTGTTACAGGGACACTTACATGTTCTATGACTATATGATGTGCCTTGGGCAGGCCGGTATCAGTGAACTTACATCTTTTTTCCAGCGTTCTACTGTGCACCATCATTTTACTGTGTTGATTCAATTTTGGAAACCATATGCTCAGAATTATTGCTCCTCATGTTGTAAGACCTGTTCTTTTGCTGTTTTGCTTTTTGGCCATCTTCATGCCCTCTCAGGCGGGACACTCCCAGATAAGGGCATGCACGTTCGTGGGATCCAGCCTTGCATTATTTCTAGTCAGGGCTTTGTGTGACTGGAACTGGTAGTAATTGAGATTGTGCATGTCTGGTCCCACTCTACATTTCTCCCAGAGGATGTCTGTTCCTGGTCAGATAATTGGAATGATGCTGCCAATATGAATGGTGCAGTCCCTTCCTATTGAATGGCTTGGTTAATCCCTAGCATGGATTCCAGAAAATAGGAGAGAGCCTGGTGTCATCATTGTTGGGATTGGCCATGTGCCACATCAAAATTGAAGAGACTCCATTGCCTGCTGTATCCTCTCTGTAAGGACAGACACAGGTGCATACATCTCAGTCTCTTCCTCTCCTGAGTCATCTGCTATGAGACGCCATTAGCCCCCTGTATATATTGTTCTTTTGTTTCCTGCAGCAACTGGACCCCTTCATCCCATCTTTGAGATTTCAACTTCTCCCACACTTCAGATGCATCCTCTCTCTGCTGACTGCCCACCACACCCTCTTCACAATCTTTTCCTGCTTTGTCATGATAACTGCAGCCTCCCCAGATACCTAAAGAGCCCAGTCTGTGTCACCTGATACAAGGAATCTTCCCATTGGCAAGGCCCCCTCTGACTGCCCTGCATTCTGCACCTCCTGCTGCAGTGGCAGACCTTCCATTACAGCATTGCCTCCTCCTCTCTTCCTGAGCTTTCTACCAACAACTCTCCCATGTCAGGCAGAATGTTTTGTGAATGTGGCCAATTTCAATATAACATAATCCCACAACCAGCTTGCTAACTTCCTCGAAGATATTGCAAAAATGATTGTCGTGCATGAAGTCAATCTCCTCTTCATGTTCCACCACTCACTATAATCACTTGCTCTTGTTTCATGATTTGAATTCCTTTCTGTAAGCACTCACATAAGGAAGAAACAACAAAGACAAGTCACTGGGGCAACAAGTGTATTCAAACAAATCTCTCATAGGCAATTTGCTGTAGGATCTCGAGCACGCAAAGACAAACGAAGGAGACTAAAACCCAGGAAGGATTCATTGGTTCATACACAAATGGCAAGGTACTTTAGGTTTTAGGTTTTGCAAACAAGCAGGAATGTAATAGGGAACTGTTTTATGGGTGTTGAAAGGGAAGAGGGACAAGGACATCTGGTTTTGTTATTTTCTTTTTCGGGTTGAAATGAAAGGTGTTGGTCAACTTGACTTGACACTAATGAGAAAGAGAACAGGACCAAAGACGTTGTTAACTTTTTGGAATGTTAAATTTTTTATTTTGAGGAAAGGTAAGGATAACAAAAAGAACAAAGCAACCATGGGCTAATAAACATTAAAACATATAAAAGGGAGCCAATGAAGATCCACAAGCACTACAACGGCTTTTCAAACTGTTAAATTGTTGATCCCGCATTCCAAGCGTGCGCTCACATACAAGTTGAGAAAGCCCCCACCAGCTAGATATTAGGCCTATAATGGTGACATGGCTGTCACATGGACATGTGCGCGTTTAATGACAGAGGCGACATAAGTATATATATTAGCCTCATGAAAGAGCTTTAGGATGATAGTTAAATATACAAGCAGCAAAGAATTGAAACACACATGTAGCAAAACCTTTAAACATATTAGGGCAGGGATTTTTTCTTTCTTTCTTGAAGTAAAAGTGCTTTACTTTCTGCATGCATTTATTTGTTTTATATAATTTTCTTTTATAAGCTTAGTGTTATATCAGGTCATAGATTTGAGATGCACCCCCATTATGGAGTTTGTTTTTTGGACAGTGTGAGCTGCCATCGGGTATTGTGAGCAAGAGAACAGCCATTTTGGCATAAGATCGGGGTTACAGGCCGCATATTTCACCATGTTTTTCTACTAGCTTGCCTTTCAGGACCAAAGCACTTTTAAGAGAATTTTATTTTGTGTTGAGTGCAGGCGCCTCAAGGTCAGAATCCTTTGGTAGGAAAAACAGACATTGATTAATTGTTGCAAAGGAAGCAACCCCAATAACTTGAAATCCAATCCCAGACAAGCAGGTGCTGTCCAAGGCGAAAGGTGAATAAATACACAAAAGATGCAAGAACACGACATGACATTAGTGCCAATTTACAAAGTTAGAGCGTAAACACAGCGCCCCCAGTGCAGTGAAAGGCCCTATTTTTGTGCGGTAACTGCCCATATAATTTAAAGAAAATAGACAAAATTAAATTCGAACAGTGGTGCCTCAGCTTGGTGGTTCATCAAAGAGATAGCTGGAAGGCCATGGAGTACGGGTCTGCAACTTGTTTTGAGATGGGAATCTCATGAGGTGCATGTGCAGGGTTTGGAGAACAGAGAAACCCAATTATTAGCGTTCAGGGGCTTTGCTACATATCTGTCCTCCCTATTGTTTCCCACATTCTCATTGGTCAAATCTCGGTGGGACGCAAAGGCGCAAAGTTATCTAAAAGGTTTTATTGTCCAATTTGTTCAGACTGCCTTTGTCAGGAATACCTTGTACAGGACGCCAATAAGAACATGGTCAGAACATAAATGAGGTCATGGTTTGAGGGTGGGGATTTTTTGGGGAGGCAAGGGTGACTGTTCAAATGGTTTGGCAGAATGTATGGTGCTCTTTAGGGGTTTTGTGACATGCACACGAGCATGATCCCGGCACCATATTTGGGTCAGGCAACATCGTGACGGATGTGAGGAACCAAGGGGGTCTGCCATTTTCAAGTCAGATACTGCATGTTTCAACATCGCTGAAGGCAGCAAGTGTAATCTTTTATCCACAGTCTACGTTTTTGTCTGGGATGGAAACCTCATCTTATATTTATATCCTACGGGCATAGTATCTCATTTGATAGATTATTCGGAATACAGGAATCTGCTTTGCATATGTATCATGACATGAACTGATTTATTCGTGAAGTAAGGACATTAGTTTGAAAAGGGCAGAGACCATGCAGAATCTTGATCCACGGTCCCAAGTTTTGGGCTACTCCAGGGAAACCACCAATTCCCAGGCAAGACTGGAGGGACTTATTTACATTTTCTTTTCTTTCTTCTGGTGGTGAAAGATATTCAGATGAGCGCCCATATTCAGCATTGATGTGTTGCCTAGGGTCAGAAACAGCCAGAATAATAAAAAAAGCTGCCAGATATAGTGGATGAGGGGAGGCTGATGGTGGAAGAGGGGATGTGGGTGGGTTGTATGGAATGGCTATGAACAAATTACAGGCGCAGTTTGGCCGACAGATTAATGTTGGGTTGGAGGAATACACCTTTTTTAAAAAGGAAACAGGGTGTGGAGGAAGTGGTGAACTCATTTGTGGTTGATCTGAGGGTACTGCTGGCATCATAGGAATTCACAGGGAGGGAGGACAAATACATCAGGGACTAGTTAATGATGCACATGGGGGCGTGGCCAGCATGCGAGCGGGCAGGATGTGAGTCTGTGGAGCTCCAGCGGCCGCCGACAAAATCCTGTTTAAACATCCTTTTCGATGGAACAATTCTGGCTCCAAATGCATCTGTGGAGAAGAAGATAAGGTGCGGCACAGGCACACAGAGCTGGATAGCAGAAAGCCAGCCTTTTACCGAGATATTCGACGATAACGAAACCTGATCGGGTGCGAAGGCGTGAAACCAAGATGGCCGCTGCGACTTAGTGGAGCCGCGGGAGAGAGCTGTGGCGTCCACGAAAGGGCTTGGAACGTGGCTGTGCTGTCGCACGGTTAGGGTGCCCAACACCGACAGGCAACATGTGCGGAGCTGCATTGCAGGACGGAGGGAGAGACGCAGGGAGCAGAGGAAGTGGTGGGTGATACGCGGAGCGGATGGCACAGTGCTGCATGTGTCTCCCAGAAAGAAGGTAGGAAGGAACGCTGTTCTGAGAGGGAACGAACGGATCCCCCTCTCGTTGGAGTAACGGCTCGCCGTTGGATTGGCGGTGCGGCTAGGACTTCGCTCTGGGAACGAGGCAAGAGACCCAAGTTGGCGTGAAGCGGCCTGCCCCCGTGAGTGGAACTGGCTTTGCGGCCCACGACCGAACCTATCCTCACCTCCCGACCCCGCGGGGAGAACTGGAGGAAATCTGCTTTCCACGGACTGGTCAGAGAGGCAACAATAGATCCGGAACCTGCGCCTGCAGGGACACTCCTGAAAGCACTTAAACACAACTCCTACCCCAGCAGTTGCAACCGCCACCTTCCACACTATAGAATGGGGAAAGACAAACCATGGAAATCGAGCATACAAAGCAGAATGGACCAATATGCGTTTGCCACGACATCTCAACCAACGGATCAAGCACCGCTGGCAAACTCCCCAGACGTGGAGGACACCCTTTCCCTGAAAGATGTAATGGTGGCCATTGCGAGTTCCCGCACCTCCATGGAAATAAAAGTGGACAGCATAGCGGCGGATGTGTCCTTCCTCCGCCACGACCTGCAAAAACTCACGTCTCGCATGGGGGAAGTGGAACAACGCATCGCAGGTACAGAGGACAACATTAGCAATATCAACCAACAATTGTCATAGACACTGTGCCGGTTGAAGACCCTGGAGGCCAGAGTGGATGAAGGCGAGGGTAGATCTCGCCGCAACAACGTCCGTATCCTCCGAATTCCGGAAGGAACAGAGGGACCGAGCATGGAACTGTTCTTGGAACAGTGACTAGCAGACATCTATGACGCTCATTCCTTTTCCAAATTTTTCTCAATAGAACGCGCTCACAGGATACCTTCTGGCAAGCCCATCCCAGGAATGCCACCCAGGACTGTAATTACTAAGCTCCTTAACTATCGTGATAGGGATGCGCTGCTCCAGATGGCCCGTGCAAAGGGAACGATCACTTATAATGGCTCTTGGATAGCCACCTTCCCTGATTACACGAAAGAAGTGCAACACGCAAGACAATCATTCGAACCACTGAAGCGGCAGCTGTCCCACATGAAAGTGAAATTCGGACTGCTATTTCCAGCTCAGCTCAAGATATATCATAAAGGTACATCCACACACTTCACTGACCCTCAGGAGGCCTGGAAATGGGCGGAGGCCCACATTGAGGGAGACTGGTCGGCGCAACCAACGAGACAGGAAGATAGACGCCGGCCTGGGAGACCCCCAGTGAACATGGAACAAGTGGCTCTAGAACAAGCAGTGGAACCCACCGAGCACCAACCGGGATAATGCACTCTTACTCCGAACCACAAATAACATTACGGAAACGACATAGCAACGGCGGCCGCCCGAGGCCACCTCCCAGGAACTTGAACTTAAATTTAGACTGTGACCATGAACAGTCAGTTTGGCAACGGAACAACCAAAGTAAGACAGTTGGAGATTGGTTGAAGCAGAAGCACAGAGACTTGGGTAATGGTTATTAGTTAATGTGTTACCTGTCCGTTTGACAGGGTGTTTGATTGTTGTATGGGGCGACAGATGCTTCAGGTTGGGTGGAGTATAGGGTGGGGGCGGGAGGGTGTGAGTTGTGGTGTTAAAAGTTACACCAAGTTCAAGAAGTACATGCCAATAACTCCCTCGCGTTTGACCCGCATGGAACGAAAGAGCAAACGAGTCCCGACACTGAACCAACAGATGCATGACCCAGCTCAATCCCGATCTGGGTTGGTGGATCATGCAACACTCTTAGATATACAATATACTGACACCACACATGCACAAGTCACAAGTCACATGGTGCAGAACACCCACGTAGATGAAAGCAGAGCCATCCGGGTGATGACATGGAACGTTGACGGGCTCGGAAATAGTATTAAAAGACGCCTAGTCCTACAAGCACTGAACCGTCACTCATCGGATGTGGCCTTCTTAACAGAGACACATCTGGAGGGCACAAGATGCACACTGTTTAGTCGCACACACTACCAACAAGCCTTTCATGCCGGATTCACCATGGGATAACGTGGGGTATTGATCCTAGTACATAAAAGACTCCCCTATAGCCCCACTGCAGTCACCCAGGACCAGGGAGGTAGATATGTACACACGATAGGAACGCTGTGGGAGCGCACCATCTCTATGATCACTGTATATGCACCGCCTAACCTCATAACCCCCCTGACTAATGATATTACACCCCTAATTGTTGACAACACTGAAGGCCTCACGTTGATTGGAGGTGACTTTAACGAAGGCATGAACACAGAGTTGGATAGGACACATGTACGATCCAGAAACCCAGATATATGCACTAAACTTGCCACATTTGCCAATGCACTGGGGTTACATGATGCATGGAGATCCCTACATCCCAATACAAGAGAATACTCGTACCACTCCGGTGCACATGCTTCGTTATCCAGGTTGGATTACTTCTTCCTACCAATGTGTAACATTCATGAGGCGCGTGATGCACAACTGCTCCCCAGTGGTATTTCAGTTCATTCCCCACTCATGTTAACGATTAAGACCAGCAGACCACTCCCCCCGCCCAGTTTGAGACTGAATGGTTATTACCTGGGGTTTCCCAAACTGGTGGAACACATACAAAAAGTTACTGAAACATACTTTGAAATAAATACTGACTCTGTGGACAGCCCAACAATGCTATGGGAGGCACTAAAAGCAGTATTAAGGGGTGAGATCATAGCCTGGACTGCAGCCCACAAGGAAAAACACCTTGAAGCGATACATGCAGCTGAAGCCAAGGTACGGAATGCAGAATCCGCTCACCTGGTCCATGACCTCCCCGAGACACAACGTGCACTGCAGTTAGCACAGCAACAGCTACAGCATATAGCCTTAGACAATGCAAAACAAGCGCATGCAGCAATGCGAGCAAAAATATATGAAACTGGGTTGAAGGTGGGGAAAATTCTGGTGTGGTTGGAGCGCAGGGATTTAGGCCTCACTCAAGTTAGGAAACTAACGACAGAAGAGCCAGACCCGCTAGTAACAGACCAGGACATAGCGGAGGGATTTGCTAAATATTACGCTGAACTGTACAGTGCTCCACTTGCACTGCCACCGACTGCTATATTAGAAGAAATCACCCTTCCTACCCTAGATGAACAACAGACGGCCCTACTAGAACAAGACATTACAGAGGAAGAAGTAACCTGTGCAATGTCAGAACTTCAGTCAGGGAAGACCCCAGGCCCGAACGGTTTCCCTGTCAAAATATGGAAGAAAATAGGCACGAACGTAATCTCTCCACAACTACTGCGCCTCTTTCAACACTCACGCTTGCAGGGTTGCCTCCCCCCAGACCTCAGAAAAGCTACAATAATAGTTTTGCCCAAAGCAGATAAGCCACCTGACAAGTGCAGTTCCTATAGGCCCATCTCTCTTATAAACTGCGAGGCCAAAATACTGGCGAAAGTACTGGCCAATCGGCTGCAGCGCGTCGTACACACACTAGTGCACCCGGACCAATGCGGCTTTATGCCACAAAGATCCACCAGGCAAAATATATATAGATTACACACAGCACTAGAAAAAACACCTAAGATACCAAACCCCCTAGCCCTACTGTCCATAGATTTCGAGAAGGCTTTCGACTCTGTGCACTGGGAGGCAATTTGGGAAATTATGCGACCTATGGGCATAGGCCCTTACTACATGAGTTGGGTTAAACTATTATACCACCTTCCAGTGGCAGTAACCAGAGTGAATGGGTATACTTCCAAACCCTTCCGGCTAGGTAGGGGCACACGACAAGGCTGCCCCCTGTCAGCTTTGATTTTTGCGTTAGCAATCGAACCTTTAGCAATCCTGTTAAGATCCATGCAGACATGGAGTGGCTTTAGGTGGGCGGACGGCTGGGAAGACAGAGTGTTTTTATACGGGATGATCTGTTAATTTATCTGGCGGACCCGCAAGTTTCCTGCCCTGTTGTGTCGCATTTACTAGAGAGATATGGCGCGTTCAGTGGACTCTGCGTCAACTGGTCAAAGTCCATACTATTCCCGGTGAAACATATAGACAATGCGGTACCAGATGTGTGCCCCTACCGTATTGAAAGGGAACAATTCAGATACCTCGGTATACAAATCACACACAAACTAACGGACTACCTGGAGAAAAACTTACATCCAGTGGCGACCAGGTTCAAGGATGATGTTCGCCACTGGATGTCCCTACCACTCACATTGCTGGGTCACGCGGCGCTCTTCAAAATGATGGCCCTGCCCCGTTTCTCTACGTGCTACAAAATGCACCACTATCAATAGCACCCAATGAGTTCCTTAAGATAGATCAAACACTTAGGAAGTTGTTATGGAAAGGGGGGCACTCACGAATGGCACTTACTACCCTACAAAGATCCATATGGGAAGGCGTGATTGGGCTCCCCCGGCTACAGACCTATTACTGGGCCAGTCAAATGGCAATAGTGAATGACAAACTACATGGGGATACCACTCTACCGCATAATGTAATACTAGACACCGACGCACAAGAAAGGCCCATCATGAGCCTCCTCTACCGGAAAAAAGAGCGACCCACTGACCCATCCATGTTGTCGCATATAACCCTGGTCTGGGCAGATACACATAAATACCTAGGTTGGGATAAAAAACTAACTCTAGTACAACCAATCTGGAACAACAGACATCGCCCGGAGGTGAACAAACTCCCTAAATGGCAAACATGGGCCCAACTAGGTATTACAAAAATTGGCGATGTGATGAAAGAAAATGTATTAACAGCATTTGCGGATCTAGCTGCCACCTTTGCAATCCCCCCCAGCGAACAATACCACTATATCCAGCTCAAACATGCGCTGCTGGCCCATCTCCCTGAACTGAGTGACATACCTGATTATTCTCCACTAGAACGCAATGTATTCCCAGAATTGCTTACACAGAAGGTCACATCGACTATGTACAGTGCTATTAACTCCTTTGCTACGAAAGAGCTGTCGAACCTGAAAGCGAAGTGGGAGAGGGAGGTGGGTGATATCTCCCAGAGGAATGGGTGTCTGTGCTGATGTACCCCAGACAATCAACTATCTCCTCCAGGCTTAGATTGATTCAACTGAAGATACTACATAGGATTTATTACCCGAGGGTGGCACTGTTCAAGTGGGGAAAGGCTACGAATCCATACTGTTTGCGATGTAAGAGGGAGGAAGGCTCCTATTATCATATCCTGTGGGACTGTGCCATCATTCAACAATACTGGCAACAGTGCTGTGAAGAACTGTCAAGGGTAATGGGCAAAAGGATACTTGCAAATCCAAAGCAATTATTGCTGGGGATAGAAGGAGACATCGATCTAACAAGGTATGAGAAAGCGCTCTTATCTACCACCACTGCGATACTTAAAAGGAACATAGCGCAACTTTGGGGCTCCGAGAGGCCACCGAGCCTTGAACAATGGATCACAGACGTGGATATATGCATCGCGATGGAAAAGATAGTCTATACTGCCAGGGGGTGCCCAGAAAAAGCGCAAAAGATATGGCAAAGTTGGGAAGAGGCGCACTAAAAGTGAGTTATAATATTGTATCGTTACGCTATCCAGAGACTTGCAGATGGACTGGTGGGTGTAATGCGAAAGGGACAAATGTTGGGGCATGTTTTGCAGCTCGTTGGTAAGGGACCACAGCGGGGAGTCGTTGGCGGGCGGGTATTGGAGGTTTTGTTTATCCCACTGTGTGGGGCTGTATGTTTAATGTTTTCAAAGACCAATACAATGTGGTATTAAAAAAAATGATGCACATGTCGAATCCCAAAATTCAAGAATGGTTGTGACAGGCGAAAAACCCACTGTTACAAGAGGCATTGGCTATAGCTAAAGGCATGGATTTACCTAGCATGTGCTTGAAGAAAGTAAATGCCAAAGGGAATGAGGAGTTAGTACATACCATCTGTGAAAATGTGGTTGAAAAAGAACCCCACATTGAAAAGACAAAGGTTGCATAATATGGAAAAACAATACACAAGGGATGGTGACAGAGGGTGGGGGCCAGGCCTTATCAGCAGGGTGGGTAATTTGTCATCACTGGATACTTTTAAGGGCCAATGTACCAGCTGTGGTTTTGAGAAGCATGGGTTGAACGCCAAGGACTGTCCTGCTATTAGGGTCAAGTGTAGGAGGTGTGGCAAGATGGGGCATTTTGCTAGGTTGTGTAATTTTCACAACAAAGCCCAGGAAGGTGACAGAAGTATTCAATATGTGAGAGAGGAGAAGCGAGAATGCTCTAATGAGATTGTACATATTGTGGGACAGGTAGAGAAGGATGAATAGGGGGAATATGTTCCCCCTGAAATGGAGATCATTGTGGCTGGATTCTCAGTGAAAGTTGTGGGTGATTCAGGATCCCAGTATACCATAATTTCAAAGGAGAAGTACAAAGAGATCTGGGGGGAAAAGGGAATGTTCTACACATGTGTGATCTACGGCCAAGAGCGTATGGTGGCAGGAGGATTGACATTGTTTGCTTTGTGCAGAGTAACATTGTTTATGGAACTAAACACATAAGGGCAAAGGTATATGTAGCAGCCAAGGGTGACTGTTTACTGGGGTGGCGTCACCAAGGCAAACTGGGTCTGGAGTTGCATCTGGGGAAGGAGCTTCAAGTGAGAATAGTGGGGATTAACAGATCAGAGAAATCTGCACAGGTGGTTGGGTCCAGCTTCAGTAATGTGTTTCAGAAGGGCATAGGCAAATTGAAGGGGTATTGCCACAATATCCAGTTATCTACGCAAACAGTGCTGTGTGTGCACAAGGTGCAGAATCTACCATTGAGATTGAGAGAGAAAGTGAGAGAAGAGTTACATGGCCTATGCGAGCAAGGTGTGATGAAACCCATACAGAGCAGCGAGTGGTTGGCTCCCATTGTAGTGGCACAGTGACTCGATGGTCGGATTAGATTATGTGTAGATTTAAGGGACTTAAACCACAACATTTGGATCAACAGGCCCCCCTGCCCAGGGTTAACGAGAAGCTCATAACAATGGAAGAATCAGAATGGTATAGTGCTCATAACCTCTCATCCACATACTGCCAAGTAGACTTACATCCCTCCTCACAAGCTTTGACAGTGTTCATTACTCCAATGGGTGCATATCAGTTCAAGATAATGCCCTTTGGATTGACATTGGTATCTGCAGTCTTCTAGAAGATAATGGAAGATCTGCTAGAGGATGTGCCTGGGGCGAAATGCTTCCAGGACGACATTCAGATTTGGGCACAAAGTGAGGCTGAGCATGAGGCCAGAGTGTATGAAGTATTACAGAGATTACAGAGAGTGGGTTTGACTGTAAAATGTATCAAATGCTAGATTAAGGTGCACCAAGTATCCCATTTAGGTCATAGACTGCCATAAGAGGGGATGGTGCACGTCCTGAGATGGTGGATGCCATTTTCAAGGTGAAATTACTGACAAACAAAGACGAGTTGAGGTCATGTTTAGGTCTCATTGAATTCTACTCTGATTTTGTTGAGAATTTTGGAGTGAAACGTCAGCCATTGCACATGTTGATGAAAGTGAGGAAGGATTTCGTTTGGGGGATGATTGAGGAGGAGTCTTTCAGAAGGATGAAAGAAGAAGTAGCCAATTCACCTACCTTACATAGGTTTGATCCGGTTGCTGAGACTATTGTGATGGTTGATGCGTGTGCATTAGGTTTGGGGGTGGTGCTAAGGCAGGTTTGGAATGTCAAAGAAGTGCCAGTGGCTTTTGCATCTGAAGCGTTGACAGAAACAGAAACTGAGTCAAGCTACTCGACAATAGAACGTGAGAGTCTGGTATACTATTGAGCCTCCAAGTACTTCAAGACATACATTTGGGAGATCAGGAGTGGTCACAAACCATTGGCACATTTGTTTTCAATGAAGGGGTTGGTGACACCCGGAATTGCCAGATTGTTAGCAGCTCTCCAGAGTTTCAACTTCACTGAAGAGTATGTGCCATGGTGGTGTAATGTTGTGGCTGACTGTCTAGAGCTCCAGTATTGGGTTGTGCACCCACAGATGATATTTGTGATGAGTGGGTTCTGTATGTTGAAGTCACAGTGATTAATGTGTTTCGAAGGGGGTTTGGTTGGATGCAGTAAAAGAGGACCAGGAAATGAAGTTGCCGATGGAGTTTACTGATCAGGGTTGGAAATTGGATGAATCCATAAACTCACTGTATTACACATTTAAGGAAGAATTAAGTTGTTCTGTGTGGGGACTGACTCGCGCTGAGAGGGTGATTCGACTAGCTTTCCTGCGGGGTGTGTTGACCAGACGGGCCCATCAGGGACACCTGCGTAAAGGTTTAACCAAAGGAGGCTTAGGGACAGTTTCTGTTGGCTGGAAATGGATGCCATGATAGATGAGGAGGTGGGGTCTTGCATTCCTTGCAGCAAAAGCGATAAATCACTTAAAACACAGAAGGTGGAGATGGGCAGGGTGGATATTCCTGAGCATGCGTGGGAGAAGGTTGCCATACATTTCATGGGTCCTATGAGTATGTTGGGTCAAGAGCACCAATTTACAATAGTGGTGGTGGATTATGCGTCAAGATGGTTTTAGCTGGAGTTCGTCGAAAGTATCACGACCGACAGTGTGATCGAATATCTGGAAAGGCTTTTTACGAGGAAAGGGTATCCCAAGATAATCATTTCAGATAATGGGGTTCAGTTGGTGTTGAGCGAAATTAGGCAGTATCTCGAAGCACATGGTATTGAGAATAACTGCACTGCATTATGTAATCCTAAGGCAAATGACCTGGTTGAAACGCACTAATTGGACAATCAAGGAGACATTTCAGTTGACCAGATGGCATTGACTGGAAGAATTGTATGCGTGAAATGATTTTGGCAGGAGTCTCACTGTTCGAAATGATAAGGAGAAGGAGAATGCATTCCTACCTATATCCTCATTGGTTGATGTAAAGAAGTGATGCTGAGATAGATGAGTGTGAGGTTGTGGATGGAACAGTGTGTGTTGGTAATGTTTTGAGGATAAGGAAAAATTTCAGAGTACCAAAAGGGTGCTCACAGTAGTTTCAACCCATTGAAGTGATAAAGGTAGACGAGAAACATATGGCTGAGGATGAATGGTATAAGGAAGGATCAGGCGACAGTGAGATGGTGCATAGTGCTGAGTCAGAGCGTGATGTCATGCCGTTTACGAGGAGATATCCCTGGCAGCTAGGGAATCAACGGCAACTACACCGCCATTGAAGTGTTCCATTGTGCATTCCTACTTCCTGTTTCACCGCTCTAGTCTTTTTCCCTTTCTACTTCCTTGTTTCTGTACTTAACCACGCCTCCTTGGTTAGTTCGGCGCGTTGCAACTTCTTGCATGTACGCTCCGTATACCGCTCTGTGCCTTTTTTGCCTTTGTTCTCCTTGTAGCCTTACCGGTCCAGCCCGGTACCATTCTTCCCTATCTTTGTTTGTTTCATTTTTCCGTTGCTGTAACGGCTTGACGTTCCGGCGTCCTCCGTTACTACCGTAGTTCTCCTACCTTGCTCTCCGTTTCTTCCTGCTAATCTTCCACTCGCTTCGGCTGCTCCGCCCTTCTGTCTTTTGCTTACCTGTCCGGTTCTTCGACCTACCCTTGGGTCTTCCTCCTCTTTCCTTTTTCTCTCCTTGCTACCTTGTTTTTTCCTTTCCTTCTGCTTTCCCGGCACCTGTTGCCACTCAGCCTTTGTTTCGGGGTTCTGCTTTTCTTCAGCACCCCGATCGTGCAGTGTCCTTTTCCGCTGCATCCAGTGCCTTCCCACGTGATCCAGTGGTCACGTGTTTCGTCACTTACCTAGAGCCACTCGATTCTGAAATCAACAGCTTACCTGGTATCAACACTTGTCTGGAAACCTGCTAACCTGCAACAAAACTCTATCACTCAAAGAGAGGTTTTTTTAAGCACCCGCTTTTTTCCTCTCTTCGCGGCTTCTTCGGACAGGGGCCCCTCGCACCCCTGTTCCATCAGGGGGACAGGGTGGCTTCTAACCGCAGAAGGCCATTCCTCTTCACAAAAAGGAAAACATCAAGGAGAAAGGGGCTAAGACACGAACTGTCTACAGAAGAATCGGGTGAGGAGGAGTGGGTTCAGGAAAAAGACAGTTCTGGTTCTGAGGATTCACAAGATATAGCTGACAACCTTGACACATGATGAAAGGTAATCAGCGAACAACGTTTAGACGGGCACTAGGAAATGATGTGCAACCATCTGACGAGGAGACGGAAGTAAGTGGTGCTGCTGGAAATTAATGTGGAGTATGGGCTACATGTCGCATGAGGAGAAGACCTACAACATCTGATGATTATGAACTTTATACATGGCCAGTATCTATATCCCATGTATTCATCTGATGTACAAGCTACAGAAATACTCATGTTTTATTGTTGGTTTAAGTAATATTTCATATTGTCTCCTCATTATCCTGGTCAAAGATGTTTATTTTGTTAACTGCCATGCATAAGGAGGAATGTATGTTGTGTCTAGCCCTCGTTGCACGTGGTGGCATTCCCACGTTCTCCGTTATCCATTGACAGATGGTGTCCAGCTGTTGTGCAGTGCCTGTGCCTCTGGTAGACCGGAGGGTGATTGTGTTTGAGGTCTTATTGATTTGAGACTTATAATAAATCTATATAACTTTAATAACTGTTGCATGTCCTTCCTTACCACACGAAACGTGTTCGTAGGATTAGAAACAAGAATCGTGTTCGGTGCAACTCATATACTGATCAAAACATCCTAAAGTTCTAATATAGTGTACAGGTCTCACAAATACGGACATCACTGTCTTAAGTTGCAAAAATTCGTGTTATGCATTCAGAATGGCCAGGCAAGTCAAAGTGCGATTGTGGAGCTGCCTAAAGGAGCCTGTCGAGCACTATCCTGTCACCTGGGCATCAAGCTAGGTGAAGAACACTGTCTCGACAGAAAATGTGAACGAATGTCGCAGTGAAGGCAGTACTCTGCAGATCCCGTGGACAGCAATGATAGCTAGTGGCAGCAATTATGGACCCGAGAGCCTGGAAGAAAGAGGAACTGAGCTGGAATTAATGCTGGACTTTCCCCTCAGTTTTGAAACTGCTTTTCCACAATGTAGTCTTGTAAAGAGGACTTATACTTATTGAAAATCAGAGTTGCCTCATGTGTAGTCATTTAGTTGTATTCTTTGGAAATAACTTTTTTGTGTTACTGTTAAAACAGGTTTACATATGTTTGTGAATTATTTGCCATTGACTCATTTGTTGAGTGTTCTGTCCTGCTGCGCCCCCTCCTTCACCTAGAAGCAGCGTGCGTAATATTGGAGAGAGGCCTGGGGCATTATCATAGTGTACATAGAAGGGAGTCATGGTGCACTATCACATTCTGTGCATAAAAGCAGAGAACGTAATACTGGAGAGAGGCATGGTGCATTATCAAATTGTGTTCATTAAAGCAGCGAACGTAATATTGGAGAGAGGCATGGTGCATTATCAAATTGTGTTCATTAAAGCAGCGAACGCAATATTGAAGGCAGGCATGGTGCATTATCGTATTGTGTACATAAAAGTAGCGAACGTAATATTGAAGGCAGGCATGGTGCATTATCACATAGTGTACATAGAAGCAGCGCAAGCAATTCTGAAAGGAGCCATGGTGCATTATCATCGTGTACATGGAAGCACAGTATAATATTGAAGGGAGGCATGGTGCATTATCACAAAGTGTACATATAAGCAGTGTACGTGATATTGGAGAGAGGCATGGTGCATTATCACAGAGTCTACATAGAAGTAGTGCACGTAATACTGAAGGGAGCCATGGTGCATTAGCACCGTGTACATGGGAGCACAGAATCATGTTGAAAGGGGGCATCGTGCATTATCACCAAGTGTACATAGAAGCAGCAAACGTAATATTGAAGGCCGGCATGGTGCATTATCACATAGTGTACATAGAAGCAGCCTAAGTAATTCTGAAGGGAGCCCTGGTGCATTAGCACCGTGTACATGGGAGCACAGTATACTCTTTATTGAATGGAGGCATGGTGCATTATGGCATAGTGTGCAAGGTAATTGAAGCAGTACCCGCAGCAGTTCGGCATGAATTATGCAGTGTTACCACAGTGCTGTGCCAGAGCTACACGGTGTAGCACTGCTAGAGAACATCTTACAGCTTCAATTCACGTGGATTCAAATGTTATTCATAGAACGGGCCTGTGCAAATTACCTAAATTACCAAACGAAATAAACCGATCCATTTACCTCCAGTCATAGCTTCTGGTGTTGCTAAAACACCTGTTTCCACTGACTGAAGATCCAGGTCAGTAGCAACCAGGTGTCTGTTCACTTAGGTTGTCATCAATCATTGCCACACGATGTTTGTGTATCACAATAATTGTAAAGTGCTTTATTATCAGACCTGATTTCCAATATGGTTCCATGCATTAACGAAAATAATATCTGACAGAAAAGTAGTCATTTAACAGTTACAAAATGAGTGAAAACAAACGGACACATTTTAGGAGCTCCAGACATGACATTTTTCAGTACCTTCCTTTTTATATTTAGTTAATATTGTGAGGTGATCTAATGACACCTCCCAGACAATCAGGAGGCTCGGGAAATCGACTACTACATGGTCTTACCAACCTTCTGAGCATCCCGAGAGGCCGAAGCCTGCCCGTTTTCCACCCAGGGTGAAAGCCCTTGCTCGTCCCATGCCCGCTTTCCTGACTTCTCACCACTTCCAGCACCCTCACCCACAACCTGCACCATCCAAATCCTTGCCCCGCTTACCTGCAGCCGCCTCACCCTTCGCTGGCTCTCCAACATCCTCTGTTTTGCCCCTTTCCCGCTGTGGTCAATGGCTCTAAAAGAAAAGGCGAATTCACTGCCTTTAGTTACCTTCTCCCTACGTCCAACGTGGTCATTTTGATTCATAGCTGTTTTTTTAAGTTGAAAAACGGCAACCGTGCCATTTCTGAACTTTAAAAGAAGCTACTAGCCCTTCGGAAATCGTGCCAGGGTTCTAATAGTTCTAAGTCCCTCTGTTGGTGGGCATTGCCACTCAGTGTCCACATTAAGGCCTGTAACTCATAACCCGTCTCAGAGTTTATCGCTCAATTCTTCCCATTCCCATTGTCCTCCTACTCCCTGGTCATTCAACAGCAGCAATGTGGCCATCTGCAGCACTGTTTCGGTGCATGAAGTAGTTCCGTCTGCTGACATCTCTGTTCCTAAAGGCCACAGGAGAAATTGGGCCTCATTAGGAATTTGGCAGTCGTTCAGTGGTAAATCTGCGGAATTACCACCAAACGTGTTTTCTGTTACAGCCACTTGGTCCAATGGGTTTACAAATAGTGGAAGGCCAGTGTTAATCCCCATTTTTAGAGTCCATAGAGCTCCATGGGGATTTTGGTGGAATTGCCACGAGCAGTAATTCTGCTGCAGTAATTACATCAATATTCGGCCTTAAAGTGGAGAATTTACCTCCAGCAGGATGCTGACGGAAAATCCTCCATTTGAAGGTCAAACTGTAGTTTGGCGGGGCAGAAAAAACAGCAGTAATCCAGTTACTGCCAAATGAAGTGGAGGTAATGTGATTAACACCAGTGTTTTCCTCCGCCACTGAACTTGTCATGAGACCCAATGATCTGTTAACTTTGGTGCCCCATCTCTGCCAGTCTTAAAGTGTGTAAACATTTGCCAGCCAAAGCACTTTTTTAATCCTTTTATTCACTAGTAAGGAAACAGATAGGTTACCAAATTGGCGAGAACTTCTGTAGCTGCAGGCACTAGACACACCGTTTGCAACAGTGTCTTTTGGTGGCGTCTTTACTTCTCATCACTTGTGGACAGCTGTTACCCTGCCCCATCTGTGTGTATCCTGAAGTGAGTAGGACCAGTGCTGTCTTCTTAGTGTTTTGGGAAATCATAATCAAAAGAGCATATTAACTTATAATAAGAATGCTGCATCTAAACAAGAAGCATGAGCACAGAACCTAAGCGTGCCTAATCACGAAAACTTCATTCATCAAACACCACTACCCCAGCCCTTTACAAGCAACTGCTTCAAGGACCTTTAGAAAGCCTTGGTTGCACAAACAAATCTGTGTGTTCTGCAGACAAGTCCCATCCCAGAGACTTCACCCAATAAGGACTTCCACTTCCACTTGAACATTTTCTTGAACACTGTGGGACTGGCCTGCTCCTATACACACTGGACTGGGATGTACTGATTAGGTCAATTCTAGAGAGACACCTCAATGGGGAATCCAACCATTTGATGATCACATGTTACGGCATAAAGACTACGTGAAATCAATGATATGCTTATGAAAAGCAAATGATCTTCCTAACAAATGCAATGTACCGAAAAGTGCATGAAAGCTCTTGCTATGATAAAAATGCAATGCACCGAAAAGTGCATGAAAGCTAATGCTATGATAAAAATGCAATGCACTGAAAATGTCAGGCCCTAACGAAGCACCTACGAGAAGTAGGTTACTATACCCTACTATAGTGTGAACCACATTGAGGCCTTTGTTTAGCAATGCTACCTCATTCATAAATTACCATGGATTTTTTCACCACTTACAGAAAATATGTTTACAATTGTCTGAACTCACTCATTTAAAATCTGGCAACATTTTAGGCACTGGTCCAGAATAAGTGGAGCCAGGCCATGTGGCCGGGGATTGAGGAACAGAAGGCCCGGTTGCCGCTATTAGAGTTCCAAATCCATTTATTAGGTGGGCAAGTGGATCTTTATAATCAGTTTCCTCTTACCCACCTACACGACTCTCTGGGCATTGTTGGAATGGCTTCTGAATGGATCTGTGATTCTCCCAAAAATCGTAGCCAGGATGTAATGATATGTTTATCCAAGACCAGTATCAAGCAAAGAACATCTGGTGATCCTCGGCGCTCGTCACTGTCCAAATTGTATGTTTCAGGGATATGTGCACACCCTGGCACAATACATTCAATAACAGCACCTAAGTTTCCACTCAAACGCACATGTGAATGGAGAGGAGAGATGATTGTCTAAACCATCATCACATGTTGTCTGCAATATTTATATCAATGGACGAAAGTGACCTTACTATGCCTTAATGGCACCAAAAAGAAGTGCATATATGCTGTAAGAAAATAAAGTGACATAATGCATTTCACAAGGCCCAACATTCTTAGGTGTACACCCCCTCTGTCACAAAAGGGATAGAATTGGAGAATTTCTTGGCTGCTAGTCTACTATGTTTCCTTTATGGTGCAGCCATGGTGATGGGATCTAACCAAAAGCTCATTCAAAATTGAAAGGGCCGGACACTGGCCAACAACTTAGTCACACCTGTAAACTGAAACACGACTCAGTTTAGCATCAATCATACCAAATTACACAAATATTCAAACTTTGGAACTCACTGCCCCTGTATCTCAGATCTGAACCCTCTTTTCATAGATTCAGACACAGCGCAAAATCATGGTTACTAACCAACGAAGCCTGAACGTCTGACACTATTCTCCTAACTGTTCATACTGCCCACAACCTAGTAAACCGTGTATTATGACATGTTCCTGACCTTTTAAACCTACAGGGTAATTCATAGAATTTCGCACAAAAGTGACGCACGCGGCTGGCACACAGTGTGCGCTTGCGAATGTCTGCGCCAGCCGCATGCGCTAAAATCGATTTCCGCGCACAGCGTATTCATGGATTTTAGCCTCCAAAACCAGCCGTGGCGCAGAGTGGTGCAGCGACCCTGCAGCAGCGCCAGTTACGCCCCCAAGAATGCCCTCGCGCAAGGAAAAGCCATCAAAATACCAAATCCAGTGCAAAGGGCTGCGCTAACCCTGGACAGTTTACAGGGCTGCCAAACAGCAAACGCCAAGTGGGGAACGTGTATTACTGGGGTTCGCATGAAATTTCACATGCGAAAGGGCCTGTGCGAGTGGGGTACGTGTATAACTGGGGTTCGCGGGAAGTTTCACATGTGATTTCAGCAGGGTACGTGTATTACGGGGGTTCGGGGGAAGTCTCACACGCGATTGGGTCCGGGTTCGTGTAATTCGGGGGTGCGCAGGAAGTCTCACACGCCAAAGGGCCTGTGCGAGTGGGGTATGTGTATAATTGGGGTTCGCAGGAAGTTTCACACGCGATTTCAGCAGGGTGTATTACGGGGGTTCGCGGGAAGTCTCACATGCGATTGGATCCGGGTACGTGTATTTCAGGGGTGCACGGGAAGTTTCACACGTGAAAGGGCCTGTGCGAGTGGGGTACGTGTATTCCTGGGGTTCGCGTGAAGTTTTACACGCGAAAGGGCCCTGTGCGAGTGGGGTACGTGTATTCCTGGGGTTCGCGTGAGGTTTTACACGCGAAAGGGCAATTCCCGTGCGCGATACTTCACAGGCACGCTTACGCGCTAAGGGCCTTTGGTCCAATGAAATCGCGTACGTGTGCTGACCCGCTTACGCGCTAAGGGCCTTTCCTCGAATTACACGCTGAAGTGCACATTTTTCACGTGCCAAATCACTCCGTATCAAGCTGGCCACGCATACACACACGGAAGACCATGGTCCTGCCCTGAAGGCCATTTTCCTGCCCCCCAGAGCCCCGAGCACGCTCCCACCTGCCATCTGCTGCTGCCTGACTGTCTGCTGCCCACGTGCCCTGCTATTTGGTGCCTGCACATCAGCCATCTGCAGGGGTCCAGTTGCTGTGTCCACCCCTGCTGGAACAGAAGACTCCCGACTGGGATACCATCGCCCCACAGCCCAGCCCCAGGACCCTGTTGCCCAGCCACTCCTGCCTCAGGGGTTGCCATGTCGGGCACATCTCCATCTGGCACCACTGGCAACCCCCAGCCAGAGAGGCAGAGGGCCACCAGCTTCACTGCCACCAAAGTTGGTGTCCTGGTGGAGCATGTCCTGGGGCATTATGATGCCCTCTTCGGAACATCACGCGCCACAAGGAAGGGCGGGAGAGGATCTGGGACAACATAGTGATTGCCATCAACGCAGAGGAGGTGGAACCCGCGACATCAAGCACGTCAAGAAGCGCTGGGAGGACTTCAGGTCCAGGACCCTCCACAAGGCCCGGCGCCTCACGGAGGGAGGCCTGGCACGCATCAGTAACATCCAGATGAGGGTCCTGGAACGTGTATGCCCAGCGCTCTAAGACCTGATACTTCGGAGGCAGACCCGTCTGGAGTTGAGCGGTAAGTGGCCAAGCATTGCTGTGTGAGACAGGGCATGTTGCAGTGTGCTGGTAGTCTCATGCTTGCCTGTATGTGTGACATAGGCCATGTATGGATGTGTGTGTGCAGGGACATCATGGTCATGCATGTGAGACCAGTTATGTGTGAACCACATGGTTGGTGCATGTGTTTTAATGCAACATGGGGAGCTCTATGCGGAATGCACACATGAAAGCATGGCTGTCTCTGTTCCTGGACATGAAGGGGGGGTGAGGAATGGGTGCTGATGTCATGTACATGCATGGTGCACATGTGTGTGTGTGTGCCTGAGAAGTGTGTGTGTGACTTTAAAACACCATGGATGCATGTGACTTTGAAGGCAACATCTTGGTTTACAGGGGCCCTTCTACATGGATGTAGATGTTGATTGCAGGCGCCAGGACTGTTTCTGCATGTGTGTTGTGTTCATTCACCCATGTGTTGTGGAATGACAGGATGGAAGTGACATTTGACAGTGCCACTCATGTGTTATTGCTTCTTGTCTAGGGTATTTTGTACTGTACCCTGATACTTGTGTTCTATGTCTCCCTCTACGCAGCGTCAAGTGAAGAAGAGGGCGGAGACAGCACTGTGGAGCCAAGCGGCGGGGCTGCCTCCACTGGGCGGCGACGCAAGGCCCAGCCTCCCTCCCAGGAATTACCATCATCCGGGACCGAGGGGGCTGGTGCTGCATCTGCCACAACGGCTGTGGCGGAAGGGCCGGGTGAGCCCCCACAGGGGCTTCCAATGGCAGAAGATGGTGTGGAGACATCCAGGTTGGTGGTCTCCACAGAGGAGGAGGAGCCCGCTACTGAGCCGCACATGGGGCCTGGTGGGGGTAGTACCACTGGTGCAAGTGGTCCAGGCCAGGGTCAGGAGGCAGCACAGGTCACCACGGAGGGGCCTGTGCATGTCGCTGTCCCTGACCCTGTGACTGCACCACCATACACCAGCAGGGAGGCCCCATCCCAGGCCCGTCCGCAGGTAGGGGAGAGTGTCATGGCATCTGCCTTTCCACTACCTGTGGACATGGGTTCCCACGAATGTATGGGCTCTGTCCTGGTTGGTGTCGCGTTGCGCACGCGTGTCATTCGTGATGACGTGCGTTCTTCCTGGGCAGAGAACGCACACCATCACGGAGAGCAGCGTCGTGACATGGCACTGCTGGGAGGGGCCCTGGTTGGTGGGTTCCTACATGTGTCGCGCACTCTGGCGGACCTCTCCTCCTCTGTGGAGACTATGCGCCAGACGTTCTCCACACTGTCTTCCGGCCCAGATTCTACCAGGGTCCCCTGTGGACCTGGCCCGACCAACACAGCCAGCTTGGTGGTGCTCACATCCCTGCCACAGTCGGGAGTCGGCGGCCCAGCAGGGGTGGACACCACAACTGGAGACTAGCTGATGGAGGATGTGCAGGCGCCATCAGACACGGCACATGGACAGCAGCAGCAGGAGCAGGCTCTAGGTAGGAGCAATGATGGCTCGGGGACATCAACATCGGAGGGGCATGCATCGGCCAGAGGGCAGGAGGACCCAGGAATGGGAGTGTCTTCCGTGTGGCAACGGTTGGGACAGCAGATAGGTGCGGAGCAGCGACGGGCGGAAGAGGCGTGGCTCACCATGGTCAGGGCGGAGTTCTCCATGCGTCGGGTTTTGAGGCGGCCAGAGTGCCTCGAGGCAACTCGCAGGGAGCTGGAACAGGCCATGAGTGCCTCCCTGCGAGACCTCGGGGCCAGGACAGAGGCCCGCCTCCGGCAAATAGACATGGAGTTCGATGATGCCCTGGCCCGGAACACCACAGAGTGAGCCGCTGGACTTGCCCGCCGCCATTGTATATAGTTAGATAGTGTTAGGTTTCCTTTCGTTTTTTCTTCATTTTGGTTGCGCTTGGAGAATGCACCACGTTTTTGTATATAGTTTTTTATTAGGTAGTATTTTTGATAGGTTTCATTTCATCAGTTGGGCTCATGGACCCTGGATTGTTCATCTGTACATAGTTCACCATTGGATTGTTCTCTTCTTTTTTTATTTTCACCATGGAGCAATGGTTTTCACTTTCTTTTTTCCCTTGGATTTGCTTTGTTGGACTGTGACTTTGGACACCATTTATTTTGGATTTCTTTGGATTATGATTTTCTTTTTTTTAATTCTTTTACGGACATACAGCTTTTCTTTTATCATTCCCATTGTTGTGTGTTGGATTTTGATTACATTCATGTTGTGTTTAATACATTTTTTTCTTCATACTTCGATGTGTGTTATTATCTCATTGATTTCACATTCACTTGCACCCATTGTGTGTGTGTGACGGACATGTGTTCATTTACATACTTGCCATTGGGGTTGCATCATGTAATTGCCTTTTCTATGTGGGTGGATGCAATACTTGGTTGGGTCTTTGGGCTGAGGAGGCTGGCCATAAGGGCCACGATTGAGTATCGTCATGACCTGGGGCAGGGGGACATGAGTGGGACATGAGTGGGGGCCTGCTGGCAGGTGCCCTGCACTGCTGGGGGGTGGGGGTGCAGGGGGACATTTGTGGGACATGAGTGGGGCCTGCTAGCAGGTGCCCTGCACTGCTGGGGGGTGGGGGTGCAAGGGGACATGAGTGGGGGCCTGCTGGCAGGTGTCCTGCACTGGTGGGGGTGCAGGGGGACATGAGTGGGACATGAGTGGTGGCCTGCTGGCAGGTGCCCTGTACTGATGGGGGGTGGGGGTGCATGGGGACATGAGTGGGACATGAGTGGGGGCCTGCTGGCAGGTGCCCTGCACTGCTGGGGGGTGGGGGTGCAGGGGGACATGAGTGGGACATAAGTGGGGGCCTGCTGGCAGGTGCCCTGCACTGCTGGGGGGTGGGGGTGCAGGGGGACATGAATGGGACATGAGTGGGGGCCGGCTGGCAGGTGCCCTGCACTGCTGGGGGGTGGGGGTGCAGGGGGACATGAGTGGGACATGACTGGGGGCCTGCTGGCAGGTGCCCTGCACTGCTGGGGGGTGGGGGTGCAGGGGGACATGAGTGGGACATGAGCGGGGGCCTGCTGGCAGGTGCCCTGCACTGCTGGGGGATGGGGGTGCAAAGGTACATGAGTGGGGACCTGCTGGCAGGTGCCCTGCACTGCTGGGGGGTGGGGGTGCAGGGGGTCATGCGTTGGTGATCAGTAGTGCAAGGTGACATGTGGCTTGGCTGGGGGGCATGCCCATGGTGGATGGGCTGCCTGCGGGACATGAACAAGGGTGCAGGGTAGTCTCCTGTGGTGTGGGCTGGCTGCAGGGGCCATGGAGGGTGTAGAGGGAACACCTGGGAGGACCCACACTGCCAATTCATGTGTAGGACTCCCCTGCACCCCCAAAATACACGTACCCTGCTGAAATTGCGTGTGAGACTTGAAACCAGCTGATGATTGCTACAAGCGGTGGAATGACCTGAAACGCAGAGCAAAGAACAAGCTCGCCTCAAATCATGCCGCTACTCTGGTGACTGGCGGTGGGTCTCCACAAGAGGACAACAAACTCACTGAACATGAGTCTTTTGCTGGGGCCTTCGTCACTGAGGAACAGATCCAAGGTGTGGGAGAACTACTTGATTATGATGCATTGTCCGGTGAGTGCCCATGCATGTGTGTGTAATGCATGTGTATGTTGTTTGGGTGACGGGTTCTGATTGAGTGCCAGGTCAGGGTGTGTGTGCCGAGTGGTATGGGTCACCCATGTGCTTCATCCAAACCATTCAGCGGCCTTGGATTTGGGTGTGACAGTATCCCTTCTGCCCACAGTAGTAATTTAGCGCAACATTACGGCAGTTGCCCTTGAAGTGGCATCTTACAACAACATTGTTTGTATTTTTCAGTGTCCGTTCAGGCTGATTGTTTCAATTCTCCCACTTTTGCTACGCATTCCTCAGCTCTATTGTCACATTTGTGACATGCTTCTGTCATTGATGAACCCCACATTGGCCCACATGTGTTACCTTGTTAGGTGAATGATTTGACCATTCAGGCTGATTGAGTATTGGCCTGATCACATACATTTTTTGGGGCCTGTTTAAATGTGGAACATGATAGTTGTTTCCTGTCATGTTGAAGTGCACAACCATTGATGTGTACATCGGCATGCAATTACTGTATTTTTGTACACTGGATGTGTTGCAGTGTGTGGCACATGCCTATTTTGTCACACTATGTAGCATTTTTCATCTCATCATGTCCATCTCACATGGATGGCTGACAGTATTCATTCACTGACATATGAATGTACTTGTGGAATGTACCATGGCTATGGTACATGCCATCTGTGTGATGGCATGTGTCATGTATGTGTATTGGACATGCCACTCACAGGCCAATGTGTGATGGCAGTGCTACCCAGCATGCAGCAAATGTGTTGCTCTTCCATCTTGGTGTCATCAGTGTCTGCCTTTTGCCTCCTCTTCCAACTCAGTGACAGTGCATGCATGGGAGGTTTATAGTCATGTGGGACATGTGTAAATCATGTACTGGTTCTGTAGCTTGTCAGGTCTATTTGTCTTTCATGTTTTTGCAGGGGATGACGCACTTGATGCTGTTGAATTTGAGGAGATGGTGCAGACCAAGGAGGGATGTCAGGCATGACCGGGCACCAGTGGGGGACGTGATGTGGTGGTGGGTCAGAACCCAATCTTGCTGCAGACCATTCTGTCCAGGGGTGCCTCTGGGTGCACCTCCCCAGACCTCTATTCAGGTGCTGATTTGGATTATGAGACCTATGTGCCATCGCAGGTAAGTGTTTCTGGCAGGGATTCTGTTCTGTCCAACCCACCTGCACCAGGGGTAGAACCCTCTATGGGGATGTCAGTGTTGGTAAGTGTGCCTTTGGCAGTTACGGATGCAGGGTCACACTCCACAACATCTGATCCTGTTCCTGGGCCAGCAGATCAGAGGGGGAATGCAGTCCTGCAACCTCAGGCAGTGCCGGCACAGCAAGGCGCAGATCGCCTTGCCCCAAACAGGTGCGGTGCCCACCAACGCGGTGGCCGTACGCCACCATGCAATACCGCATGGGAACAATCCATGTACAGTATGGCAACCCAACAGGCAGCATCAGTTGAGATGATGGCTCAAGCAATGGAACGGGTGGCCACTTCCATTGTCCCCCCTGAAAGGCAGATGGAGCAACTACAGCAGGCAACAGACTCCATTTGCCAATCACACAGGGAGGACATGTTGGCATCCAACAGGGACACACGGGCGGCACTGGAGACTCTACGCCAATCGATATCAATAGAGTCCCAGGGCCACAGGGAAGCCCTGAGGGAAGAACTCCATCACCTCAGGGAGACTCTTGTTGACCTTGAGTCTTCCACTAACTTGAGGACAGAACAGAAGCTGGAGCGGCTCACACGTTCACTCTCAGCTGAGATGCAGGCAACTCGGGAGGAGATCCGGGCATCACGTCAGGTTGTGCATGGGGATCTCCGCACTATAATCCTCCAGAACGAGACCTTCCACACCCGCATGCTTGCTGCCATGGAGGACCATACTAGGGCTTTGCGTGGGCTGCCTCCCATAGCACCACCACCTCCTGTGGCAGCAGCAGAGGGTGATGAGAGCGACAGCAGCAGTTCTCCCACATTGGCATAGCCGTGCAGGCCATGAGCCCATGGAGGTGTTTTTTTTTTTTTTCCAACATCCACACAGGTGGCTGTTGGTGCGCACCCTGTCCTCGGACCTCCTGGGTTCCCCCCCTCCCCCGGCCCCCACATGGCCATTTTTGATTTTTGATTTTTGATTTTTGATTTTTTTTTACAGTGTGTTGCCTTGTGTGGCTCCGTGGGCATCCACTGTATTCCGACTGGGCACATGCAGGCTTGTCCTGAGTTTGGGTTAGATGCTTGGGTTCGTGAGACACACACCCCTCCTGCTTCCTGTTTCCATGGGCTTGCAAAGGGAGTGCCCAAGTGACAGTGATTACACAGTGACGTTGGACGCCCATGAGCTATGTGGGCAGTCTGTAGTCAATACTGTGTATACATTCCTAGTGGATATTGTTGTTGTATTGTACACTGCATGGTGTATTGATATGTGCTTGTGCATCCATGTCTTCCTCCTAATTTGCAGGTTCATTCCTCATGTCTTCACAAGGCCGTCTACTTTGGAGATGGAGTTCATGTTGTAAGCAGTGCACTTACACATTTGCGTGGCAGCAACACTGTACAGTTGGAAGTGGTCGATGTGCTGATATAATCAGGTTGTAAGACTACCACTACTTTAACTTAGTACTGTCATGTTTATGCTATGTTTGAGGTTGTGTAGCTGCATTGTATTGTTTGTAAGTATTTGGTCATGTGTGTTGTTAGTTCTACATTACTGGGAGCATTTTGTGTGTGGCCAGTTTCCATTAGGGACACTGTACTTTGTGACACTTGTGTCATGTTTTGGGGATTGCTTTGTTTGCTCTCACATAGCATGACATGCCATGGTGTGTTGGGTAGTGGTGCTGGGGAGGGGTTGGGTGACATGGCACTGTTGTCATGTTGTATTGTGCAAGGGGGTAATGAATTTCGCAGCATAGAAGTGTATCTTTTGATGACACAGCATTGGTGGTGTTTGTGTAGGTAGGGATGCACACAATGTAACACTTCCAGGTGACCAATCTCAGGCTGGTATGGTTGTGACAGTTGACTGTCCCTTATGTCATCATCATTGAGTGTCAGATGGTATGTGCCAGGGCTGTGTGCACTCCACAGGGGTGTGATTTTAGGTGAAGTAATTAGCCACCAGCTGCGTACGGGCTGCCTCACCCCGTGCCCTTTCCCCTCTCATGCACAGCGGGCGTGCATGTGGTTGGGGATGTGGGGGCACCTCCATGTCCACGGGCGAGTTGCAACGTTGTGCAGGACACATGCCGCCACTATGATCCTGCACACTACTGGGGGAGTGTATAACAGCTGCCCGCCAGAACGGTCAAGGGAGCGAAAGCGTGACTTAAGCACTCCGAATGTGCGCTCCACTATGCCCCGGGTTGCAATGTGGGCTGTGTTGTATCTTACCTCAGGTGGCGTGGTGGGGTTCCGAATTGGCGTCATCATGTGGGTGCTCAGAGGGTAGGCACTGTCCCCTGGGGAGGTGGTGATGGGTATCATTAGTGGGGTTGTGACATTACTCAGTATCTGACATGCATGCATGTGCTGTGGCATTTATACTCACCGAGCAGCCAGTATCGCCATGCCGCCCAGCTTCTAGGTCCCGTTTAGGGTTGACATTCTGTAAATAAAACTGTCGTGGGTGGACCCTGGATAGTTGCCATATACTGAGGTGATGATTCCCTTGGCATCACATACTACCTGGACCTTGATGGAATGCCAGTGCTTGCGGTTTCTATAGATGTGCTCTGATGCCCTGGGGGGACGTAGAGCCACATGGGTGCAATCAATGGCACCTTGGACTTTGAGGAATTGTGCCACCCCGTAGAAATCCTGGACGGCAGCCTGCCTTTCTGCAGGTGTTCTGGGCAGGTATATGTGCCTGCGGACGGATGGGCGTGCAGTCATGATGGCCAGACCTGGTGTAGGCACAGTGACTGCGTGGCCTGTGACACCCCCCACTATAGCACTTGCCCGCTGAAATGATCCAGTGGCCAAGAAGTGCAGTACATTGAGGACCTTCTCCAGGGGGCTGAGTGCTTGGGAGCACAGGGTGGGTGATGTGAGGTAATCCTCCCACTCACTGACCAGGTCGAGTATTATGTGAGGTGGAAATCTGTACCTCCCATATACCCGGTAAACAGGCATCCCAAAAAGGCTGGTTCTGGGTGTTAAAATACTGGGCCTGACTATCCTCCTCCTCCTCCTGCGGTATCCCACGACCACTGCTGCTAGGAACGGTATATTCATCCTGGCGTCTGAGCTTGTTTGTTGTTTGCGCGCACATTTACGCTGCGCGGGTCCATGTACGCCTGCTTCCTGCTGGCGTACGTGTTCCCGGATTAGCGCGTCTTTTTTGGCGCACGCGTTAGCCCCGTTCGAATCCATGAATACGTGTTTTGAACGTGCGTGTGGGCGTTCCACGCATTTGCCTCCTGTACTTCCCCCGTGACACCCACATTTTCACGCGTTGTTCCCCATTCCGTGTGTCACGCCCTCTGTTCCTCCTACTTTTGTTGTGTGCGCCGCGCTATGTGCGATTTCGCTGGGCGCGTAGCGCACGCTGTTTGGAGACGTGTGCGCCAGCGTGCGCCACAAAGAATTTTGGCGCACATCCTGGGATTTACACGCGCACGGACTTCCATGAATCGTTGTGCGCGGGTTTCGCTGCGATTTTTGCACTGGCACTGCGATTCGCATGCTTTCGCATGCTTTTGCACGCTTGCGCTGAAAAGTTCAGCGCACATTAATTCCATGAATCGGCCCCAAGTATTTTGACATAACCTTTGCTTGCCATACCTTGCATTAATCTGTACTTACCTGATAATGTACCAAATCTGCACTGTATTGTATTACTCTGTAATGTGGTTCTCAATTTTAGTGCCTGGATGCCCCAGGGCCAAGCGGTGCTATACAAATAATAAACTAAACTAAGCTAAACTATATTTAAACACTGAACAACACATACATGATTTAATGGTTCTTAATCCTTTACACGTATTAATCCATCTCCAAATATCCACTCTACAGCTCACAACTTGGAAGTACATGCTGCAACAAACTTTCCTTTTTTGGGGGATTAAAGCTCTGAAATCACTAAATGCTCATGGCCACGCTGGATATGACCTGCTAAAACCTACTCCTCCCATTGGACATGTAGTGTCCCAAAAGATCTTCTAGCCTGATATGTTTTGCTCTTTGCCAGCATTAATGACACTTCTTCAAGAGGCCAAACCTAGCATATAGACCACACCAACAAAACATTTAAAAGCATCTTTTTTCAGGGGTCAAAAGAGGAAGGGTAACTATTTGCAAACTACTTGAGCCAGATAAGCCTTGACTTCCACTTCAGGTTGGGCACTAATGTCTTTATAGAAATGTCTGACCCGTTAACCTAACGGGTAACCCAGATGCACTCCTACCTCAATTTAACTTAACATGCTGCTGAGTATTTTTAACAAACGTAAATCCTGCTTCAATAGGACTACGCCAAAGAATGAATACGTATTTTATGATCAACGAATTCATGTGTATTTTATAATCAAAAGATTCCAATGTAATAATCACAACTGTTAATTACTCAACATCTCTCCTGACTAACACAAGTTTATCTAAACTCTTGTTGCATTACAATAAAGGAAGGAAAATTAAATTGCTCAATTTCACATAACATAACATCTTGCATTTGTAGACAGAAAATCAAAGTTTCAAAAGATTCCCTGTCGTTCCAACGTGATTCGGATAATACCAAATATCCTTCTTGAAGGACTACACAGCTGTTCTATTTAATATCTGATTCTTAAATTCAAATAACCGGCAAAGAATAATACATATGTTGAGTTTCCTCATTCTCCACAGTGTAACACTTTCACAAAAGTGTGGAGTAAATATAACATGAGTGTAAATTAAATATAACACTAACCTCACACGGTATCTCAAAACCTCCAAGTACATGCACCAACAATACAAAGGACACCATCAGTCCCCCCATTCATTTCTTAACTCCTAGCATCCTGATATTCCAAAAGAATCTTTCGGGAGATCCACGCTTACCCCGCTTCATAGAAGTAGACATCAGCATAAAGCAAGGACCATCTCATCTGGCAAACACATTCAGAAACTGACCGTAACCTGCATAACCAATAGGAACATAAATCAGACCCAAGAACATTATCAGTATTCTTATACATAGCTGAAATCCAGCCAGGGCTTGTGTACTTACTGTGATTAAGGCTCACACAGGTAACAAGGCACAAGACTAGTAACCACCAGTCCGGTGCCCAGCATCCGTTATTTCAAGCAAGACATCACTTGTCCACAAGGAATGTCAAGCCGCACCTCTGTGTAGTGGGAGGCCGGCGACCAACTTATAATGTCGAAACATATCATTTTTTGGTACTCAAATCATAACTGCCCCCCCTAAGGAAGTCCCTCTCAAGAATTGTAACATGGCACAAACTTACTCACAATCTTCCAGTATAACCATCAATGGATATGTTCACATTTAAATCTCAATGGAGATTACCTGCTTACCAGTTCACTGTGTTGTAATGATAGATCAGTCTTGGACTCTCATGCGGCACAACCACTGAAGGACATTGACGCTTGAGCGTTACGTAATGTGTCTTGTCATGTATAATGCAAAATAACCTGTAACAACCATGAAAACCAATAAAAAGAGTTTGAAAAAAAATCTCAAGGGAGTCTCATGCCCAAATAAGGTGCTGTCCCCATTCACAATGTACAGCCTTATTAGACATAATCACATAATGCACATCGTGGGCATTGATGATTCACTCTTTTTATAAATGACCTACATTGTCCAATTTATTACAGTATCTCAGGTCCATGACCCATAGATGTAGCCCCAAAATCTGGACACTTGCACATCATCCCCTCTCATTAGTTTGTATATACCTCTGAACGATCACATAACACTGAACCTTCTCACAATCTCCCATCCTGTAAATTGTGATGCAAAAAGAGTTTAGATAAACTTTTGTTAGTCAGGAGAGATGTTGAGTAATTAACTATTTTGTTGTGAATATGGAATTGGAATCTTTTGATGATAAAATGCACATTCATTCTTTGCTGTAGTTCTATTGAAGCGCCTAGAAACGCTTTTTGATGTACATTGCACCTTATAAATGCTCAATAAACCAAATGAAGATTGGCATGCTTGTCAAAAATACTCAGCACTATGTTAAGTTAGATTGAGGGAGGAGTCCCCATAGGAGTCCATCTGGGTCACCGCTAGGTTAACGGGTCATACTTTGCTATGGGATTTTCTTCTCCTATAAGCCTAGATTTTAACCCAGTTGCACCAGAAGTGGTTAATAGAACATTTTACAGTGAGTATAATTTGAAGGAATTGAATACATAATAATGGACACGGCTGCGCACCTCCTCCTGTTTATCTTTTGCACTAATGCCTGCATGCCACCCTAATATATGGATCAAACTCCTGGGTGCATGTTGAGGTCGACAACCCCCACTGTAAGGAGAATGAAGGGTAGAAATTGATCTATGGTGCCACATTTATATAATCAACTCATAATCATTTATTATAACATTATAACATTAAACACCAAGTCAAAAAAACGCAAACTTCAAGATGGTTCAATGTAAGTGATCAAGGGGACCATTCATCATTGTAAAGGCAGTCACTTAATACCCATTATGGCCATCGATCCAGCAGGTGGAGATCCATTCCAACCCAAGGCATTGCACAGCCGATGAATGATGTGGGTTTTATAGGCAGAGCAGAAAGCTAAAGCATTGCTAGGCAAATGTGTGTTTTGTAGGAGGATAAGAAACCCAAAGTAGTGTCAGGCCACGGGTATTTTGTAGACAGCGGAGAAGGCCGAAGAAGGTTAGGCATGAGCGTAGGTGGGGGTGTATGGCAAAGCAATACATATCACACATGTCATTTGTAAGCAGAGGAGATGCCCAAAGCAGTGTTAGGTACATGTGTAGTTTGAAGAGACAAGAAGGCCAAAGAC
This sequence comes from Ambystoma mexicanum, assembly GCF_040938575.1. Taxonomy (NCBI): domain Eukaryota; kingdom Metazoa; phylum Chordata; class Amphibia; order Caudata; family Ambystomatidae; genus Ambystoma; species Ambystoma mexicanum. Next base: position 588,768,316 of record NC_090933.1, read on the forward strand.
GGGATAAACCGACGTGTGTTTTATAGGTGGAGATGACAGCCAAGTTAGTGTCAGCCACTCATCTGTTTTGTAGGCAGATAAGAAGGTCAAAGTAGTGAGAAGCCCATGTGTGTTTTGTAGGCGCAGGAGAATCCCGGAGCAATGTTAGATGTCTTCTCTGTTGGCAGAGGAGAGCGCTAAAGCAGTGAGAACCACATATGTGTTTCCTCGGTGGCGGATACTGCTAGAGCAGTGTTAGGTGCACATGAGATTTGTAGGCAGAGGAGAATGACAAAGGAGTCTGATGCCTACATGCATTTTGTAGGTGTTTTATGTAGACTTTGTTCGGCAGAGATAAATGCCAAAGCAGTGCGAAGCCAGTGAAAGGCCTGCTTGGGTTTTGTAGGTGGTGGAAACTGAAGCGAGAGTCTTCATACATTTCGTAGGCAGAGCAAAAGGCAAAAGCAATGTTAGGAACACATGGGTTTTGTAGTAAAGTCTTGCATGTGTTTTGTGGAGGGAGGAGAATACCAAAGCAATGTTAAGCACATATGCATTTTGTAGTCATAGGAGAAGGAAAGGGCGTTTTTAGGCACACAAGTTCTTTAGGTGGAGGAAAATGGCACACCAGTAAAAAACGTCGTGTTTTGTTTAGGTGGGCAGGAAGAATGCCAAACTAGTATTAGGCACAGGTGTATTTTGACTGTGGAGTAGAAGGTCAAAGCGCAGTTAAGCACACACGTGGTTTATCCCAGGGAAATGCCAAAGTAGTGAAAATCACACTTGGTCTGCTGTGACTTCCAGCAGACCAAGACATCCTGCATTGAATAGCCAGCATTGTGATTGGAGGAAGCAGCCACAAATGGCCTGGCCCCCAGCCAGCAGGAATGCGCAGCCGGGCCACTTCGTAAGGCTGATTTTTAAGGCCAAACACACTTTCAGCCACTCTCTGCTGCACGACGAAGCATGCCACCACCAGACCTGTCCACGATTCCTCCTTGCACGGTAAGCGTGCATCGGCACGGTCCACTAATGCTGAAGCTACTCATCTTGTGTTACAGTCCTTGATGCAATATCCTGATCTATACAGTTGTCCAGACCCTACTGTCAGCTCTGCCTCACTACTGTTTGGTGCTCCACTCGTTACCTACAAATAGAGATTACATAATTCTCCAAGAGTCGTTCTCAGACAACCTGCCCATCATTTAAACAGTCTACTAACTGTGCCACTACCCGTGGCCAATACCACTATGGTATCGCCACAACTCGCCCGCACTCTACATGCCGGCATCCGATCATGTGGCTAGGCCGCTGTTATCCCCATCTGCCTCGCAATCTGCTCCCAACAAACTTGCAGCGCAAATGGCCCCCAAAGAACTCGCCAGCACTCTGCATGCCACTGCAATGTCAGCATAGGAGCACACAGCGAGCCCGCTGATCTCCCCAGCCCTATCTGCCTCACTGACAGCCTCAGCAGGGCCCACGATCGAAGGACCCACATCCGGTAAACCCAGTACCCATCCCTACAGTCAGAGCACCTGCCCTAACCCTGCCCTACAACACGCCTCTCGTGCCAACACGACAGTCAGGCAGGCCAGACACCCAATAGTTAACTACCAGTCCAATAGAATTGCACACACCACCCTATCAGGACCCACCCTCACGACTCCACCTGCATTGCTTCACCCATTACTGCAGAGGAAAGAAATGAGCGACTTTGCAGTAGAACCCACCCACCAGCACATCCTATGCCCAACCATGTCCAATTAGGCATATCAGGATTGCCAACCACACACATACAACTAAGCAGGCAATGTTCCAACAACAGGCCCTCAAATCTCTGCCAACCCAGCATCACCCCTTGCCTTCACATATTGGGCCCATCACCAACTCACAGGTGTCTTCTTTGCCACTAAAGCCACCAGCACAGCACAAACCCAAAGCATATCTCCAAATAGACACCCAACACACTCCCACTCATACTAAGGGCACCCTGTTGAAGGGGAGATCTCTCCCTGCCCACACACTTGACAACCATGACCTAATCACCACCCTTGATCTTGACTTCTTAGTCATCATCGAATCATGGCTGCACACAGTCTCCAGCCCAACACTGTCCTTTGCCATCCCCCAGGTTTTACTATCCTGAGAACAGATAGGCAGACCACCAAAGGGGGGGGGGGGGTTGTTAAACTAATTTACAAAAACTCCCTCCAAATCAGACAATGCATGTCTAAAATGGGTGGCAACTGCGACCTGCTATCCACTAAACTCACCATCTCCCATACCTGCACCATCCTAATCAATATTCTCTGCAGACCCCCGGGACAAACTGGCACATTAGAGGAAGATTTACTACAGGTACTCAATGCCAATCTTAAGCCCACCGCTAAAATCATCCTCATGGGTGACCTAAACCTGGGCCTAAATGACCACAAAGACCAGAATGCCACATCCCAAGCAAACTCCCCAAGTACCCTAGACTTCACTCACCATTTCAATGCCCCCAACTATGTCAAAGGTGGCACCCTCAACTGGCTGGCAGACCTTAACTGCAAGCTAGACATCAACGCTATCTCCCCATGCCCCTGATCTGACCAACATGTCGTGGCATTCACCATCCCACAGCCCCTGGACGACACGCTGCCCAATCCCACCATGCTTCCCACATGAACTTGTAGTTCACGAAAGAAAATACCAAGGATAGCATCACACCATTGTTGTCTGGCCTCTAACCCAACCAACTCCTCCACTTGGCCAACTGTACTGGTTGGCATCTACCTAAAAACACTAATAATGGCTGTCGACACTGTCGCCCTACTAGCAATCAACAAAGCAAAAGCAGAAATATCCTGGAAATAAAGCCCCTTCTGAAGCTCACAAAGCCCTGTTCAAGTCGTCTATCAAGATTTACAAACTAGCCATCATCCAGGCCAAAGCAACATCATACTACCACAGAATTGTCAATGCAACACAAACTCTGAAAAGCTCTTCCCCATTCTTAGGGAGCTGGAATCCCCTGCCAGGCTACCGCAGGCATCACCAAAGACGAAACCTGGTTTATAAACATCCAAAAGGCCCTACTCAACAAAATCACCACCCTACTGAAAAAAATCCTCACCAAACAATCCTGAATCAAAACACCCCTGCCATCCTCCCCCCACAACCCATTCCCCACCCACCTGCCACATTCCAATTCCACCAAGTTTCGGTAACAGAGGTTGACGCCATCCTCAAGAATCTCAAGCCCTCAAAATGCAAAGGTGACACCTGCCCAGCCCCATCAGCTCTGTAGAAGCTCTAATTCCCTTTGTCACCAGATTCATTATGGCCTCCTTTGCCTCGAGCATAGTCCCTGCCTCCCTGAAGAAAGCCTGGGTTCTCCCACTGATAAAGAAACCTATGCTAGACCCAGCAGTCCCAAATAACCAGCACCCTATCACAACGGTTCCCTTCCTGCTCAAAATCCTTGACTGAGCGGCTTACTCCCAAATCCAACACTACCAAGAAAGCAACCGCATCCTAGTTCTATGCCAATCAGGATTCCGACCAGGCCACGGAACAGAATCAGCCCTATTAGACCTCAAAAATTAACTTGATGAAATCAGAGATGCAGGCAAGCCTGCCCTCCTCCACCTACTAGACCTTGCTGCCGCCTTTGACCTGGTCGACCACAAAACACTCTGCCATCACCTCACATCAGAAGCCAACCTCTCATCTGAAGCCACATCCTGGGTTGCCTCCTCTCTGGATGGCAGATACATTAGAGTTTTCTCTGAAGTTGCTTGTGCCCCATCATCCCCCTTACCTTGGGGGGTGCCTCAAGGATTCTGTGTATCCTCTACCCTCTACAATATTTTTACCAAGCCCCTCTGTGACCTATTAGACTCCATCAGTATCTCCTATACTAACTAGGCCGATGATACCCAGATTCTCCTACCACTCACCGGCAACCACACTGTTATGTTATGTAATGTTAGTTAATTTTATAAAGCACATGCTCGCCGAAGCATCTTGGTGCTGTTAGAGACCTGCAGAAGGAACCATCAAAGAAAAATTGAATGAAAGGAGACTTAAAACAAAAAGGTTTTCAACAGTCGACGAAAAGACAGGTGGTTAGCCGTGGATCTCAATGGAACAGGCAGCGAGTTCCACAGCTTGGCAGGCGCCACCGGAAAGGAGCGTTCTCCAACTCACTCAAATTGATAATGGGGAACAGCAAGGAGACAAGAGTCTTTCAAAGGTAGATCACGGGAAGGCACATAGGGAAAAAACTTTTCCTGGAGATATTCTGCACCTGACCCATAGAAGGCCCAATGTACTATCACCAGTGATTTGAACTGCACCTGCTGCTGAACTGGCAGCCAGTGAAGTGATCTGAGGATGGAAGAAATGTGAACATTTTATGGAGAGTCCGCATAGTTCTGAAGTAATTGTAAGCGATGCAGCAAGTATAAAGGTTGCGCCAATAATAGCGAGTTGCAGTAGTCTTATCGACTCAATACTAATGAGGCTGTAACTATGGGCCTAAGTCGAGCTGGGAGAAACAGTAACACCCTACGCAGAACGCGGAGTTGAAAAAAACCTGCCTTACAAATAGCCCCACATTGGGCATTCATCGATAATACAATGAAGACCCTCATGCCCTCAACAGAATCTACCTAACGATCCAAGCCTGGAAGGCAGCTAATGGTCTCTGTCTTAATGACGAGAAGACAGAGATCTTGCTAGTTGGGCCCGCATGAGTAATCAAAAATCTTGACCCCCCAATATGCCAACTTCACCATTAACGGGCTGCAGATACCTGTCTCAACATCAGTGAAAACACTAGGAGTATACCTTGACTCTCCACTCTCCCTGACATGATAGGTCAACCTCAATGTCATTAGACTACACAACAAAGTTGATTAATGCAGCCAGACCCTTCCTAAACCCAAACAGTTGTCTCACTGTTGCAAGAGCCATTATTGGGACCAGATTAGATCACTGTAATGCCACCTTCCCTGGAACATCGGCGCATAACATTCACAAGCTCAATGTGATACAAAACAATGCTATCGGAGTGACTCTTAATATTTTGAAAAGAGAACACATAACTGGGGACAGAAGGAACATCCACTGGCAGCAGTCAAGGAAAGAATTATCTTTAAAACGCTGTCTACACCCACAAATGCATATCTAACTCCGCCCCACCATATCTTTCACAAAGGTTTGGAAAAGCTCAGTCCACCAGACCTGTCAGAAGGGCATATACCCACAGACTGATCCTACCCAATAAAAAAGGGTAAAGAGTGGGGATGCAAGTTTCCCATCTGTGGCAGCTAACCAATGGAACTCCCTCCAGCCACACCAAAGACAAGAATCTTCCTACTGGACCGTCAGAAAGGCACTAAAGACCTGGCTATTTGAGGCTTCAGACTTGTACGTGGCTACCTCATCCTAGCTCTGCACCTGATGTTTGGCCATATTTGAGTTTAACTGGTTGCAACAGCGCTGTGATGCCTGAGGGTTCTGTGTGCTTAATACATGTAAAAATAAACACATAAATAAATAAATAGATGAATATCTTTTGTTGGTTGAGTGGAAGGCCAAAGTAGTGATAAACCCACATGCTTTTCCTAGGCAAAGGTGACAGTCAAAGCAGTGTTATGCACATGTGTGCGTTGTAGGTGAAGGAGAACGCCAAATCAGTGTTAATTCCATGTGCTCTTTGCAGGTCGAAGTGAAGACCACAAGCTGTGCTACACACACACGCATTTTGTAGTCGTATGAGAATTTCAAAGCATTTTTCAGCATGCATGTGTTTCGTTGGTGCTGGAGAACGCCAAACCAGTGAAAACCACAAGTGGATTCTGTAGGCAAAGAAGTAGCCCAAACTAGTGTTAGCACGTGAGTGGTTTGCAGACAGAGAAGGCCAAAACAGTGAGTTTTCTTTTTCATGTGTCTTTGAAAAAAGCTTCTGCACATGTCTTTTCAAAATTCAGTTTCTATTAGAGGTGTAGGATGGAAATGCAGTGGGGTGTGCTGCTCTAAAGCGCTTGTGAGTGTGGGCGAAGTATTGGCTAATAGCCCCTGTTTTTGGAGTTGTTTGTTGCCCCAGCCAGGGTGCTATTGTCTCAAATAATTAAAACATTGGAGGCTGTCTAGCAACCTCTGTGACATGAAGCCATTAGAAAGTGATGCCTGCTGGACATCTGAATCTCCTGGTTTGATAAGGGGTTATACATTCAAAGATCATCTTAATTGATGTCACACACAGAACATCATATTAACTTCAGAAACAAACATGTCCTGATATCAAATCTTTTTAATTTTTTTTAATTTGTATATTTTATTTAACCTTTAAGGTTTGTACAAGAAATAGATCTTTGTTGCATTTCTCTACTGTTCCTATCTGTCTATTTGTCTTAAACAAACGTCGCCAGAATTAGTTCCATTATTTCGGCAGTGGCTGTCACCCACGTTGTTTTCTGTCCAATCAATTAACAGTTAAACATTTGCACATCTGTCCTTGATGTAAGCACTGAAATTTAACAACAAATAGTGCAAACTTGCAGGACTTAAATGATCATAAAACACAAGGCATTGCAATTTTCTCTGATGCTGCAAAATTGCACTAAGAACAAGAGAAAAAGGGGTAAGAGTTGTCAGATTATTTTTATATAAAAATCGGTTTACGCCTTATCCAAAGAACCTTAAAAACCCACTCCAATAAAGATGAGCACAATTAATATTAATCTTTGAGTTTCTATGTTTTACAGTTTCAGACACCCCTAGTTTAACAATTCAATATGTAACAATCCCACCATCACTCTGAGATAGGAAATAAACTGGAGCGCAATGGCCGATTCATGGAATAAATGTGCGCCGAAAATTCCGGCGCAGAGGGGCCTATACGTGCGCTGCGCCGAAAAATAGCGAAAAGCGCAGGGAAACCAGCGCACGTCGATTCATGGAAGTCCGTGCGTAAGAAAAGCATAGGACGTGCGCTGAAAAAGTGCGCGGCGCAAGCCGGCGCACAGGTCAACCAACGGCGTGCGCCACGGCCACTGCGCTATCACTCCGAGCGCAGCGCACAGCTCTAAAGTAGGCGGAACACAGGGCGGGACACTCGGAATGGGGAATAAAATGGGGCACAACACTCGGAATGGGGAAGAATGTGGGCGGCACGGGGAAGTACAGGAGGCAAGTGCGCGGAACGCCCACACGCTCTCCGGCAACACGTATTCATGGATTCGAACAGGGCAAAACAGCGCTCGATCAAACCAGCGCACAGGCCCAAAAACGTACGCCACAAGTAAGCAGGCGGTAGCGTCCCGACGCACTCAACGAAAGTGCGCCAAAACCTGCGCCAACAAATACCACCCACATACAGCAATGGGCCATACCGTGACCCCAAAGGACTAATGATGTGCAAAGGTGTACGCCATTTACACGGACACCCACTGTTCAAAAATTCGCGCGTGTGTGTACAACGGGTTGCGCGAGAAGTCACTCGCGCGATTGCCCTGGGTACGTGTATCCCGGGGTGCGGGGAAGTCCCACACGCGATTGCCCTGGCCACGTCGATACCAGGGGTGCGTGTGAAGTTCCACACGCGAAAAGCCAGGGTACGTCATTTACAGGGGTGCGCGGGAAGTTTCACACGCGAAAAGCTAGGCTACGGGAATTCCAGGGGTGCGCGTGAAATCCTACACGCGAAAAACTAGGGTACGTCATTTACAGGGGTGCGCGGGAAGTCCCACACGCGATTACAGCAGGGTACGTGTATTTCAGGGGTGCGCGGGAAGTTCCACACGCGAATAGCCTGGCCGCATGTATTTCAGGGGTGCGCGGGAAGTTCCACACGCGAATAGCCTGGGCGCGTGTATTCCAGGGGTGCGCGGGAATTTCCACACGCGAATAGGCTGGGCGCGTGTATTACAGGGGTGCGCGGGAAGTCCCACACGCGATTACAGCAGGGTACGTGTATTTCAGGGGTGCGCGGGAATTTCCACACGCGAATAGCCTGGCCGCGTGTATTTCAGGGGTGCGCGGGAAGTTCCACACGCGAATAGCCTGGGCGCGTGTATTTCAGGGGTGCGCGGGAATTTCCACACGCGAATAGCCTGGCCGCGTGTATTTCAGGGGTGCGCGGGAAGTTCCACACGCGAATAGCCTGGGCGCGTGTATTTCAGGGGTGCACGGGAATTTCCACACGCGAATAGGCTGGGCGCGTGTATTTCAGGGGTGCGCGGGAAGTTCCACACGCGAATAGCCTGGGCGCGTGTATTTCAGGGGTGCGTGGGAAGTTCCACACGCGAATAGCCTGGGCGCGTGTATTTCAGGGGTGCGCGGGAATTTCCACACGCGAATAGCCTGGCCGTGTGTATTTCAGGGGTGCGCGGGAAGTTCCACACGCGAATAGCCTGGGCGCGTGTATTTCAGGGGTGCGCGGGAAGTTCCACACGCGAATAGGCTGGGCGCGTGTATTTCAGGGGTGCGCGGGAATTATCACACGCGATTTGGCTTGGTACGTGTATTACAGGGGTGCGTGCGAAGTTACACACGCGATTAGGCTGGGTGGGTCCTGTCACCCTCGACGGCCCCTGCAGGCAGCCCACAAAACAGGGGACTACCCTGCACACCTGCTCATGTCTCCCACCACCCCCACCCCCCCAGTCACCAGGGGGTACCCTCCACCAGGCCCCCACCCATGCCTCCCACCACCCCCACCCCCCAGCAGTGCAGGGGCAGCCTCCACCAGGCCCACACTCATGTCTCCCACCACCCCCACCCCCCCAGTCACCAGGGGCACCCTCCACCAGGCCCCCACCCATGCCTCCCACCACCCCCACCCCCCCGCCACCAGGGGCACCCTCCACCAGGCCCCCACTCATGTCTCCCACCACCCCCACCCCCCACCATCCAGGGGCACCCTCCACCAGGCCCCCACCCATGCCTCCCACCACCCCCACCCCCCCGCCACCAGGGGCACCCTCCACCAGGCCCCCACTCATGTCTCCCACCACCCCCACCCCCCACCATCCAGGGGCACCCTCCACCAGGCCCCCACTCATGTCACCCACCACCCCCACCCCCCCAGTCACCAGGGGCACCCTCCACCAGGCCCCCACTCATGTCTCCCACCACCCCCACCCCCCACCATCCAGGGGCACCCTCCACCAGGCCCCCACTCATGTCACCCACCACCCCCACCCCCCCAGTCACCAGGGGCACCCTCCACCAGGCCCCCACTCATGTCTCCCACCACCCCCACCCCCCAGCAGTGCAGGGGCAGGCTCCACCAGGCCCCCACCCATGCCTCCCACCACCCCCACCCCCCCGCCACCAGGGGCACCCTCCACCAGGCCCCCACTCATGTCTCCCACCACCCCCACCCCCCAGCAGTGCAGGGGCAGGCTCCACCAGGCCCCCACCCATGCCTCCCACCACCCCCACCCCCCCAGTCACCAGGGGCACCCTCCACCAGGCCCCCACTCATGTCTCCCACCACCCCCACCCCCCAGCAGTGCAGGGGCAGGCTCCACCAGGCCCCCACCCATGCCTCCCACCACCCCCACCCCCCAGTCACCAGGGGCACCCTCCACCAGGCCCCCACCCATGCCTCCCACCACCCCCAACCCCCAGCAGTGCAGGGGCACCCTCCACCAGGCCCCCACCCATGCCTCCCACCACCCCCAACCCCCAGCAGTGCAGGGGCAGCCTCCACCAGGCCCCCACCCATGCCTCCCACCACCCCCAACCCCCAGCAGTGCAGGGGCAGCCTCCACCAGGCCCCCACCCATTTCTCCCACCACCCCCACCCCCCCGCCACCAGGGGCACCCTCCACCAGGCCCCCACCCATGTCTCCCACCACCCCCAACCCCCCGCCACCAGGGGCAGCCTCCACCAGGCCCCCACCCATGTCTCCCACCACCCCCACCCTCCCGCCACCAGGGGCAGCCTCCACCAGGCCCCCACTCATGTCTCCCACCACCCCCACCCCCCAGCACTGTGGGGAACCTGCCAGCAGGCCCCTACACATGTCCCCCTGGCCCCAGGTCCTGACGATACACAATCATGGCAGTAATGGCCAGCATACCCAGCACAAACACCCAGGCAAGGATTGCATCCACCCACATAGTGAATGCAATCACATGACACAACCCCAATGCCAAGTATGCAAAAGAACACATGTCCGTCACACACACATACACAATGGGTGCAAGTGAATGTCAAAACCCATATCATGACATGTAACAAACCAATGAGAAAATAACACAAGTGTAAGAAAATATAAAAAATGTATTAAATACCAAAAATAAGTGAATTTCTCAAACATACAACGATGTGGCTAAGTAAATAAATGGTCCATGTCCGAGAACAAAAGTGATAAACAAAAAAACAAAGGAAAAAAAAATTAAAATGAATTTGTCCAAAGCAATCTCATGTAATAGGAAATTAATGAAAAACCATTACGTCATGGTGAAAACAATAAGAAATTAAAAAAATGTATCTCCCAAAAAAACCAACTATATACAGGAATGTTCCAGGGTCCATGAGCCCAACACCAAAAATGAAACCTACCACTAACTAATGAAAAATATATGTACAAAAAAGTGGCCATTGTCCGAGCGGTCAAAAATAATAAAAATAAATAAAGGAAACCTAGCACTAACTAACTAAATAACTATATACAAAGGCAGCGGGCAAGTCCTGCGGCTCACTTGGTGATGTTGCTGGCCAGGGCATCATCGAACTCCATGTCGATGTCCTGGAGGCGGGACTCTGTCCTGGCCCCGAGGTCTCGCAGGGACAACCCCATGTCCACCTCAAACTCCCTGCGAGCTTCCTCGAGGCACTCAGCCCGCCTCAATGCCCGACGCATGGAGAACTCCGCCCTGACCATGGCGAGCCGCTCCTCTTCCGCCCGCTGCCGCTCCGCACCTATCCGCTGGCCAAACTCCTCCCACACGGAACACACCACCATCCCAGGGTTGCCCTGCCCTCCGGCCGATGCCTGCCCCTCGGATCTTGATGGCCCCGAGCCATGATGCCTCCCACGTCGAGCCCGCTGCTGCCTCCGACGCCACTGCCTCTGCCAGCACAACGGCATCCAGGCTGATGGAAACCACCGACGCCGTCGTGCACGTGCCCTGCCCGATGATGCCGTCACATCTTCCATCTGCTGGGGTCCACTTGCTGTGTTGTCCACCCCTGCTGGACCTCCGACTCCCAACTGTGGCAGGGATGGGATCCCCACCGAGCTGGCTGCATTGGTCGGGGCAGGTCCACAGGGGGCCCTGGTGGCATCTGGGCCGGAAGACGGCAAGGAGAACGACCGGTGGATAGCCTGCACTGAGGAGGAGAGGGCCGTCAGATTGGCCAACACATGCAGGAAACCCCCGAACATGGCCGATCCCAATTGGGCCACGTCGGCACGGTGCACTTCGTGATGACGTGCGTGCTCCTCCCGGGAAGCACGCACGTCATCACGAATCACAGCCGTGCGCATCGCGACCCCAATCAGGACCTTCTCCACGCGGCCAGGGGTTACCACGTCCGCAGGTGGAGGGGAGTCAGGTGACATGGACATCCCCTCTACCTGCGGACGGGCCTGGGACGGGGCATCCCTGCTGGTGCATGGTGGTGCACTCACAGGGTCAGGGACAGTGACATGCACAGGCCCCTCCACGGTGACCTGTGCTGCCTCCTGCCCCTGGCCCTGGACTGCACCACTTGCACCAGCAGGGATGCTCCCACCAGGCCCCATGTGTGCACCAGTGTCGGCCTCCTCCTCCTCTGTGCAAACCACCAACCTGGATGGCTCCTCACCGTCTCCCGCCGTAGCAGGCCCCTGTGGGGGCTCACCCACCCCTTCCGCTGCAGCCGTGGGGGCATCCCCGCCGCCTTGCTCCACAGCGCCGTCTCCGCCCTCTTCTTCACTAGCCGCTGCGTAGAGGGAGACAAAGGACACAAGCATCAGGCTACTGTACAATGGTCCCCTAGACAGGAAGCAATAGCAGATGAGCACCACTGTCAAAGTACACTTCCATCATGTCCCTCCACAACACATGGGTCAGTCCAGGCAAAACACACACAGTAACAGGCATGGTGCATGGCATGGACATTTCCATGCATGTCCAATGGACTCTAGAAACATTCAATGATATGTAACTCACATGCATCATGGCTCATGCATATCACATGCACACACTTCACCTCAGTCACATCCATCTGGCCCCAAACACACCGAACACAGGCGAAACAAGGGTAAGTTGGGTGCGTCACTGAATCTGTGCATTGTCACACACATGTGTCATGCATCCATGGCATGCACAAGTCACAGACACGCAGGTCAGGCACACAGACATGGCTACCATATATGTACCTGGCATCAGCACCCATCCTTCACCCCCATCCATGTCAGGTACAGAGACTGGCATGCTCTCATGTCCAAAATCTGCATAGGGCTCCCCATGCCGCATTTCAACACATGCAACAACCATGTGGGTCACACATCACTGGTCGCACATGCATTACCATGATGTCCCTGCACACATACATGCATACATGGCCCATGGCACACATACAGGCAAGTATCATAGAACCAGCACACCGCAACATGCCCTGTCTCACACAGTAATGCTTGGACACATACCGCTCAACTCCAGACGGGCCTCCCTCTCAAGGACCTGGGCGTGGAGCGCTGGGCGTACGCGTTCCAGGACCCTCTTCTGGATGGAACTCATGCGGCCCCGGCCCCCCTCCACGAGGCGCCGGGCCTTCACAAGGGTCCTGGACCTCAAGTCCTCCCAGCGCTTCTTGATCTTCTGGACGTTGCGGGTTGCCACCCCCTCCGCGTTGATGGCAACCACACAGTCGGCCCAGATCCTCTCCCATCCTTCCTTGCTGGCGCGGGACGATCCAAAGAGGGCATCATACTGCCCCAGGACATGCTCCACCAGGACACCAACTTCGGTGGCAGTGAAGCTGGTGCCCCTCTGCCCCTCTGGCCTGGGGTTGCCACTGGTGCCAGATGTGGAAGTGCCCGACATGGCAACCCCAGAGGCAGGTGTGGGTGGGCAACTGGGTCCTGGGGCTGGGCTGTGGAGCGATGTAATCCCAGTTGGGAGTCTTCAGTTCCAGCAGGGGTGGACACAGCAACTGGACCCCTGCAGATGGCTGATGTGCAGGCACCAAATGGCAGGGCACGGTGGCAGCAGGCAGGCAGGCAGGCAGGCAGGCAGCAGCAGATAGCACGTGGGAGGCTGCTCGGGGCACTGGGGGGCAGTAACTCGGCCTTCTGGGCAGGAGCGTGGTGTTCCGTGTGTTTTCGGGTGGCCAGCTTGATACGGAGTGATTTGGCACGTGAAAATCCTGCACGTCAGCGTGAAATCCGAGGAAAGGCCCTTAGCGCGTAAGCGCGTCAGCACGCATACGCGATTCCATTGGACCAGAGTCCCTCAGCGCGTAAGCGCGTCTGACGTGACCCGCACGGGCGTTCCCCACTCAGCACGTGATGACGGAACACACGTGGAAATACTGCACGTCAGAGTGTCATCGCGTGATTGGCCTATGTACGTGTATTTCATTGCGTGTAATTGGACAAAAGTGCGCGTACACGCGATTGGCCTATGTACGTGTATTTAATGGGTGCGCGGCCACTTACACACGCAAGTACGTCAGCGAACCTGTATCCCGTGGTGCGTGTGAATTTCCACACGCTATTGGACTGGGAACTGGATTCCAGGGGTGCGCGGGTCACACGCTCGCCTAGAACACGCGCAAAGCATAATATTGCGGACTTTAACAATAACAAGCTCAGACGCCAGGATGAACATACCGTTCCTAGCAGCAGTGGCAGTGGGCTACCAAAGGAGGAGGAGGAGGATAGTCAGGGCCAGAATATTCACACCCAGAACCAGCCTTTTCGGGATGCCTGATGACCAGGTGTATGGGAGGTACAGGTTTCCACCACACATCATACTGGACCTGGTGACTGAGTGGGAGGATGACCTCACATCACCCACCCTGTGCTCCCAAGCACTCAGCCCCCTGGAGAAGGTCCTCAATGTACTGCACTTCTTAGCCACTGGATCATTTCAGCGGACAAGTGCCATAGTGGGTGGGGTGTCACAGGCCACCCAGTCACGCTGCCTACACCAGGTCTTGAACATCATGACTGCACGCCCATCAGTCCGCAGGCACATATACCTGCCCAGAACACCTGCAGAAAGGCATGCTGCCGCCCTGGATTTTTACGGAGTGGCACGATTCCCCAAAGTGCTAGGTGCCATCGACTGCACCCATGTGGCTCTACGTCCCCCCAGGGCATCAGAGCACATCTATAGGAACCACAAGCACTGGCATTCCATCAACGTGCAGGTAGTATGTAATGCCAAGGGAATCATCACCTCAGTATATGCCAACTATCCCGGGTCCACCCACGACAGCTTCATTTACCGAATGTCCACCCTATGCCGGGACATAGATGCTGGGCGGCATGGCGATACATGGCTGCTTGGTGAGTATGTATGCCACTGCACATGCATGCATGTTGGATACTGAGCAAGGTCACAACCCCACCAATGATACCAATCACCACCTCCACAGGGGACAGTGCCTACCCTCTCAGCCCCCACATGATGACGCCAATTCGGAACCCCACCACGCCACCCCAGGTAAGATATAACACAGCCCACATTACAACCAGGGGCATAGTGGAGCGCACATTCGGAGTGCTAAAGTCACGCTTTCGCTCCCTTGACCGTTCTGGCGGGCAGCTGTTATACGCTCCCCCAGTAGTGTGCAGGATCATAGTGGCAGCATGTGTCCTGCACAACGTTGCAACACGCCGGGGCCTGGCCGTGGACATGGTGGTGGCCCCACATCCCCAACCACATGCACAGCCGCTGCGCATGGGAGGGGAAAGGGCACGGGGGGAGGCAGCCCGTACACAGCTAGTGGCTAATTACTTCACATAGAAATCACACCCCTGTGGAGTGCACACTGCCCTGGCACATTCCATCTGACAATCAATGATGACTCAACCTGACACTGATCCTGAATGTCTGGAGAATGAACCGGGAATACCATGTCAGCCTGAGATTGTTCACCTGGAGCTGCCAGTCTGAAATGGTCCAATTGCACAGGGACATGTGTGTACAAATGATATCCAGGTAACAAAGTCACTCCACTTTACCATACCCATGTCAGACATGTGACTAGTGGACAGCGACATGCCTAGTGAAAGTGGTGGAATGCAAACAAACTGACTGAATGAACAGTGAAAAAGGAGCAAATATGTTGTGTCAAGGTGACACTTCAAGGGCAACTGGCGTGCAGTTGTGCTAGATGTCTACTGTTGGCAGAAGGGATACTGCTATGGCCAAATGCAGCTGCGCAGGAAGGATTGCATGAAGCACATGGCTGACCCATATGACTCAGGCGCACACACTCTCACCTGGCACCCGAACAGAAGCCCTCACACACACACCATGCACATGGATGACACACACATGCATGTGCACTCACCGGACAATGCCTCGTAATCAGCCAGATCTCCCACGCCTTGGATCTGTTCCTCCGTGACGTAGGTCCCAGCGACTGACTCATGTGGAGTGAGTTCCATGTCTACTACTGGAGACCCACCTCCAGTCACTGGAGTTGCGGCATGACTTGATTCCAGCTTACTCTTTGCCCTGCGCTTTAGGTCATTCCAGCGCTTATAGCAATCATTGGCTGTGCGCCTCACGATTCCAAGGGCACTTACGATGTCCGCAACGGTCTGCCAGTGTGCCTGGCGTTGTGCAGGTGTGGTCTTGGATCCTGCAACAATGACCATCTCGTTGTCATGTCCGGACACATACTCGACAAGTGCATTCAGTTCGTCATCCGTGAAGCTGGGCTTCCTGGACGGGCCCGACTGTGTAGCCGTGTCTGGGGCATCAGCCTGTGCCGGACGAGCACTCTTCCTCTTCCGCTTGGAAGGTGGTGGTGATCCTGAGTGTCCTGCGCCGCTCTGGACACTAGGGGCAGGAGCCCTGGTGGACTCTGTATCAGGAGTGTGGGATTGCACACTCAGCATGGGAGTTGGTGCAGGCATTGGCTCTAGTGTGATGGTGTCAGGGGGAATGTCAGCAGCATGGACTGGGACCGACACTGTCCTGGCTGGGTGTGTGAGGGCTGGGGTGGATGGAGCCGCAGCTGCCCCTGCAGCCTCTCCGCCCTGCCTCCTTGGTGCAGCAGATGACCTTGCTGCCCCAGATCCACGTGGCATGATGGCATCAACGTGCACCAGCGCACGTGTCGAAGCCCTGCTGACCTGGAAGTCAGCCATGGAGTCAGCCAGGTCTGGTGCCACAATGGGCTGGTCCAACAAGGGCTGAGCATGGATGGTGTCAGCCACTTCAGCCTCAACGGGAGGGGGGGGAGGGCGGGGGAGGGGGGGGGGCTTGATGGGTGCCCTTGACTGGTCCTCCACACATGGGGGGACAGGCTCACCCTGCAAGTTACGACCACGTCCCCTACCGGATCCACCACGGCCACCACTTGTGGCTCTTCCACCTTTGCCACCCTTACGGAATCCTCGCCTCCCAGCCATGGCACTGATATTAATGTGCGTATGGGAGTGGCTGTAGACAATTGTCCTGGCCAATTGGGGGTCAAAGGGGTTGGGTACCAGATGGTAATTGTACCCTAGTGCTCTAGCACGGCTGATTGTAACCCCTGGGGATAGATGACGGGTCACGCAACGCACAGGAGGCCCAAAAAAGGGAGTTGACGTGCACGCAACCCCTCCTAGACCACGTGTGCAGAAAGAAAAACCTGCACTACGCTGTGGCACCCAGTAACACAAGAATGAACGTATGCGTGTCACACGCAGCCTAGAATGACCTCTGAAGGGGTAGGCTACACACGGGGCAAGCACAGAAGTTGGATACGTGCGTGACTCACCGTCTGCCAGGTAAAAGAGCGTGATAAATGAGCGCGTTTGGCTGGCTAAACCCCCGCCAAAAGAAGATGTGTATGCTGTCTGAGAAGACAGGACAACAGTAGAAGGGGACACTGTTTGAGGGAACAGGCCCAGGTAAACCAGTAAAAGAGAAAAAAGAGAAAAAGCTGTCAGAGGTAACAGGGAATACGAACTGGAAACGCCGTGAAGTAAATCGCGTGTGAAACGACAAGAAGTACAGAATTCACCCACTCGCTCTCCACGAAAAGCACGTACAAGGAAATGGTGTTCTACATGTACCTTATATACAGGCCCACACGTTCAGCGTCACTTACGCGGCGTGTACGTTCACCAATCACACGCTTTGTCACTCCTGCGTGTAGATCCATTTTCACCAATCACACGCTTTGTCACTTCTGCGTGTAGATCCATTTTCACCAATCACACGCTTTGTCACTTCTACGTGTAGATCCATTTTCACCAATCACACGCTTTGACACTGGGACGTGTCACGCAACAATTTCCTGCACGTGCAGGTGACTATAGGCGCGCATATGCTGTTGACGGGTTTACGCGCTAAGGGCCTTTGCTGACGTGTGGGATTTCACTCCCTATCAGGCTGTCCACGCGTTCACACACGAGAGACCACGCTCCTGGCCAGGAGGCCAAATTACTGCCCCCCAGAGCCCTGAGCACGCTCCCACCTGCCATCTGCTGCTGCCTGACTGCCTGCTGGCCACGTGCCCCACAGTGCTGGTGGGTGGGGGTGTTGGGAGACATGGGTGGGGGCCTGGTGGAGGGTGCCCCTGGTGGTGGGGGTGGTGGGAGAAATGGGTGGGGGCCTGGTGGAGGCTGCCCCTGCACTGCTGGGGGTTGGGGGTGGTGGGAGGCATGGGTGGGGGCCTGGTGGAGGCTGCCCCTGGTGGCGGGAGGGTGGGGGTGGTGGGAGACATGGGTGGGGGCCTGGTGGAGGCTGCCCCTGGTGGCGGGGGGGGGTGGGGGTGGTGGGAGGCATGGGTGGGGGCCTGGTGGAGGCTGCCCCTGCACTGCTGGGGGTTGGGGGTGGTGGGAGGCATGGGTGGGGGCCTGGTGGAGGCTGCCCCTGCACTGCTGGGGGTTGGGGGTGGTGGGAGGCATGGGTGGGGGCCTGGTGGAGGCTGCCCCTGCACTGCTGGGGGTTGGGGGTGGTGGGAGGCATGGGTGGGGGCCTGGTGGAGGCTGCCCCTGCACTGCTGGGGGTTGGGGGTGGTGGGAGGCATGGGTGGGGGCCTGGTGGAGGCTGCCCCTGCACTGCTGGGGGTTGGGGGTGGTGGGAGGCATGGGTGGGGGCCTGGTGGAGGCTGCCCCTGGTGGCGGGAGGGTGGGGGTGGTGGGAGACATGGGTGGGGGCCTGGTGGAGGCTGCCCCTGGTGGCGGGGGGGGTGGGGGTGGTGGGAGGCATGGGTGGGGGCCTGGTGGAGGCTGCCCCTGCACTGCTGGGGGTTGGGGGTGGTGGGAGGCATGGGTGGGGGCCTGGTGGAGGCTGCCCCTGCACTGCTGGGGGTTGGGGGTGGTGGGAGGCATGGGTGGGGGCCTGGTGGAGGCTGCCCCTGGTGGCGGGGGGGTGGGGGTGGTGGGAGACATGGGTGGGGGCCTGGTGGAGGCTGCCCCTGCACTGCTGGGGGTTGGGGGTGGTGGGAGGCATGGGTGGGGGCCTGGTGGAGGCTGCCCCTGCACTGCTGGGGGTTGGGGGTGGTGGGAGGCATGGGTGGGGGCCTGGTGGAGGCTGCCCCTGCACTGCTGGGGGTTGGGGGTGGTGGGAGGCATGGGTGGGGGCCTGGTGGAGGCTGCCCCTGCACTGCTGGGGGTTGGGGGTGGTGGGAGGCATGGGTGGGGGCCTGGTGGAGGCTGCCCCTGCACTGCTGGGGGGTGGGGGTGCAGGGGGACATGAGCAGGTGTGCAGGGTAGTCCCCTGTTTTGTGGGCTGCCTGGAGGGGCCGTGGAGGGTGTACAGGGAACACCTGTGAGGACCCACCCAGCCTAATCGCGTGTGACTTCCCACGCACCCCTGTAATACACGTACCCAGCCAAATCGCGTGTGATGATTCCCACGCACCCCTGTAATACACGTACCCAGCCAAATCGCGTGTGATAATTCCTGCGCACCCCTGTAATACACGTACCCTGGCTAATCGCGTGTTAAACTTCCCGCATACCCCTGTAATACACGTACCCTGGCCAATCGCGTGTTAAACTTCCCGCGTACCCCTGTAATACACGTACCCTGGCTAATCGCGTGTTTAACTTCCCGCGTACCCCTGTAATACACGTACCCTGGCTAATCGCGTGTTAAACTTCCCGCGTACCCCTGTAATACACGTACCCTGGCTAATCGCGTGTTAAACTTCCTGCGTACCCCTGTAATACACGTACCCAGCCAAATCGCGTGTGATGATTCCCACGCACCCCTGTAATACACGTACCCAGCCAAATCGCGTGTGATAATTCCTGCGCACCCCTGTAATACACGTACCCTGGCTAATCGCGTGTTAAACTTCCCGCATACCCCTGTAATACACGTACCCTGGCCAATCGCGTGTTAAACTTCCCGCGTACCCCTGTAATACACGTACCCTGGCTAATCGCGTGTTAAACTTCCCGCGTACCCCTGTAATACACGTACCCTGGCTAATCGCGTGTTAAACTTCCTGCGTACCCCTGTAATACACGTACCCAGCCAAATCGCGTGTGATGATTCCCACGCACCCCTGTAATACACGTACCCAGCCAAATCGCGTGTGATAATTCTTGCGCACCCCTGTAATACACGTACCCTGGCTAATCGCGTGTTAAACTTCCCGCATACCCCTGTAATACACGTACCCTGGCCAATCGCGTGTTAAACTTCCCGCGTACCCCTGTAATACACGTACCCTGGCTAATCGCGTGTATTACTTCACGCGTAACCCTGATATGCACGTTACCCGCTTTGCGTTCCTTGTTTGGCAGCCCTGTAAACTGGTCCAGGGTTGGCGCAGCCCTTTGCGATGATTTAGCGATTTTGATGGCTTTTCCTTGCGCGAGGGCGTTCTTGGGGGCGTTACTGGCGCTGCTGCAGGGTCGCTGCGATACTCTGCGCCACGGCTGGTTTGGGAGCCTAAAATCCATGAATACGCTGTGCGCCGGATTCGGTTTTGGCGCACGCGGCTGGCGCAGACTATCGCACGCGCACGCTGTGCGCCAGCCGTGTGCGCTACTTGTGCGCTGGATTCTATGAATTACCCTGTTATTGTGTTAAATAAACTGGCAATGGGACTGCCACTGCACTTCAACCCACATCAAGTGGAAGGTTTAACTTCACTCTACATGTTGGCACACGACGTAATAGTGATGCTTTCACAGAAAATGAACTCCAAGAATCTACAACAGAGAATCATGCTGTTAAATCCACATCCGCCCTGAAATCAAGCGTTGAAAAAGTTCTCAGGCTAAAGTGTAAAATAAAGCAATTTAGTGCAGTTACAGTTGACAGAAAGATGTATTCTCTATTTCTCAGGCTGATTTAAATTTGCAATGTTGGACACTACACATGACAACGTTATTTGTGTGATGTCGGCACCACCCTTCATAGTATATATGGTATTTCTACAGAAGGTAATGTTATGATATTTGTTGCAAATCAGGTCTACATTACACTATGTAGAAGTATTCAGCAAAATAGACAACCATGGGAAACACCCACAGTAATGATTGCATCCTTGTAATTAAAAAACGACATCAACTTGAATATATTTTCACAAAATGAACAAAAACATTCCTCTCATATTTTAAAAACTATTATATGTCAATTTTCTTTTTTCAATACATTTTTATTGAGAATTTTACATGTAACAACCAGTAAGAAACACAAAAACCCAGTTTACTCCAACCTTTAAACCCCCCCTCCTCCCTCCTCACCTCCCTACCCCCCAGATCCAAGAGAACAAGTGGAAGCCCTTCCTTGTCATTGAACTGAAACAGATAATGAACATTTGTGTGCCTCGTTTGGTCTGACGAGACATCAAGGCTGAAAGACAGGTGGTGTACCAATGAGTTAGTGCGCAGCCCTCCTTAAGGCCTTATAGGTCCGAATCGTCCTGGGGGCGAATTATTCCCACTAGTTCCATAGCCTTGGGACACCAAGCCTGGCGTGCTCCCGCCTTCAAGTATGATAGTAAGTTATACCAGTCTGACATGAACTTCATGTGGAGACCCTGAATCGTATAAGTAAGCCATTCCAGGGCCAACAATGACCACAGCTTCGCCACCCATTCGTGTTCCTGAGGCGGGTCTTTTGTTTTTCATTTCCAGGCTAGCACCAAGGCCGCCACCAACATGATTATCACATAGAGTTTGCGGTCCGCTCTGTTAGATAGAGCTGAGAGCGTGCCATTAAGACCCAAGAAATCCCTCCCTCTATTAACTCCCATCTCTACGTCTAGTACTTGGGAAATTTTCTTTTAATTCCTGTGAGACAATGTTAGAAAATCCATTTCAGACTAAGTAGTCCATCCTCAAACATACGTAAATAACATAAGAAATAAATATACAATGCGACCCCGCATATGCAACAATAGTGCATGGCTCTATGTAGACAGCCTAAAAGACATACCTCTCTTGAAGAAAAATGACATACGTGGCTGTTATATACAGTAAACAAAATAGCCTGCAGTGACAAGCAGGAAACGTAAAAAAAGAAAATACAAAGAAAGAAATGCAATTAGTGCTTCTCATGTATACTTGAATACGTCTAATGTCCATGTCCAATGCACAGATACATTAGTATGATATGATATGATATTTAATTTATATCGCGCCCATACACAAGTGTTTCAGGGCGCGACGAGGCAAGGGTGGGGTACAAGGGAGGCCAAAACAACGATTTTACTAGGGCCAGTGACATTAAGAACGTGCAAGTACAGGGGGGAGGGAAGGGGGAAAGTTCAAGGAGCAGGGGAGGAGTGGGAAGTGCTGATATGTGCGGGTAAGGTTGCAAATACAGACCAAAGTGCAAAGGTTTGCCTGGAGGCAGTGCGGGTATGCAGCTGGGTGGGCAGGGATCTGGACCCGAATTCAGAGGGTGGCCAGGTGCCCAGTGCATAAACAGACAGAGATCAGCAGAGAGAAGACAGAAGCAAAGAGGAAGGTCTTGAGGTGCTTTCAGGGTTCTCCTCAAGTTTCAGAGGGGCAGAGAGGCTGTTCCAGAGGGAGGCCCCAGCTGAAGAAAGAGATCTACCACCAACTTGTTGCTTGGAGAATGACTGACCCTGAGGGAGTTGGAGGTGGATGAGTGAAGAGTAGGAAGGTATTGCTGAATGTGGACATTCTTGTGGACAATGCAGAGGGTCTTGAACCTAATCCTCGCAGCCACTTGGAGCCAATGAAGAGATTTCAGGTCTGAAGAGATATGATCCCTGGGCTTGAGGCCAAGGACAAGTCTCTCAGTCCTGTTCTGGATGAGTTGCAGAGGGCACAGAGTGGTAGCAGGAAGATTCAGAAAGAGGCTGTTGCAATAGTCCAGCCTAGAGAACCAGAGCTCTATAGGCAGTGAGCTTCTGGGGGAAGGAGAGGAATGGAAGAATAACCCTGAGGAGATCCAGTTGGTAGTTTAAATTCTTAGAGATATCAGATATGTGTGCAGAAAAGGAAAGCATGGAATCAAAGATGACCCCAAGGTTCTTTGCCTCACAGAGGGCCAAGGGAGGCCAGCCAGAGAGTGACAGGAAAGGAAGGTGCAGGATTGCTGATGAGAAGGATCTCTGTCATACTGGCATTAAGGCAGAGGTTGTTGGCAGCACACCACTCCTGGATTGCAGAGCGACAGTCAGAGATGAGAAAGGAGAAGAGGTGGCCGAGGGGAGCCAGAAAACAAACTCAGTGTCATCCGCATAGCATTGAAAGTTGGAGCAGAGAGCAGAAAAGCGGAGGGCAAGGGGTGCCAGATATTGTGTGATGATCTAGGGTGAGATGTTAGACCCTTGGGGAACACCACAGGTGGAGAGTGAGATAGAGGAGAGGAAGGATACATGTTGGACCTGGGAGGGTCAGTTGGAGAGGAAAGACGTCAGCCAGACCAGGGCCTTATCAGTGATACACAGGTTATCACAGAGTCGGTTGAGCAGGATGGCATGGTTGACCGTATCAAAGGCAGAAGAGATATTGAGTAGGATGAGGACAGAGGGAAGATCAAAATCAGGGTTAGAGAGTATGGACTATTTAAATAAAAAACTCATGAGTACCTGATCCCATTGTAAAAGTTATAGTCAAGAGAGTGTGTGCTGAACCAATGTTACTGTAATGTCAGAAAAGGAAAAAAGAAACAAAAAATGCAAAATACAAAATAAAATTAAGCAAGCTATCCAAGCATTGAAAAATGAGTACACATATTACTAACTAGCTGTGTCCTGCGGCTTCGCTCGCATGGATTGTTGGATTTGTTACAACTGTTTTTCAAAGACAGATGAGTTTTTTGGTCAAACTGTACATAATGTAATTTACAGGTTGCTATATTAATGTAATATTGCAGACGTTAGTTGGGGCATATTGACTACAAATCAAAGATAGTTCCATTGATGTGCATCCATAGATTTGTTTCTGTTGTAATTACAAACAGAAAATGAGAGAGACTTGAAAATGACTTATTTGGCATCTGCAACCTACAAATAAAAATGATTTCATATAAATACTCCATGATCCTCAAATAAAACATATTTGAATACTTCTTTGTAAACTACATTAGTGGTTCTCCCTTCAGGTACTAGGATTACCAGAGAGTTAGGTGAGCTAACTCTGGAACAGGACACGTAAATCTGCACATGCGAGAAGTGGTTTTCCTTTAGGTCAATCCCAGCTACCGTTAAAGTCTGCCCCTGAGATTTGTTGATGGTCCTGGTGAAACAAACCTTTAAGGGGAACTGAAGTCTTTTCAATTCAAATGGATATTCTGAAGGTATAAGAGGTATTTGTGGTATGATCTTTGACTCCCCCTGGCCAGAAATGGTTAGCACCGTAGCCTCAAACACATTTCTGTAGAGAGCTTTCACTCGCAATCTGGTGCCATTACAGAGCTTAGGTGGGTTGAGGTTCCGCAATAATATTACAGGTGCTCCTACTTTGAGAAGGAGTTTATGTTCGGAAAGACCATGAGGATTTAAAGTGTTCAAGAACTCAATGGGGTAGTGCACAGCATTATCACTTTGAACCACTGAGTTCACACTTTTGAACTCCATTTGGACCTCAAAAAAATTAATGAGTATTTTATTGATTATGGCAGCCATGCTGTTCTTTGGCATCACAATGGCACACTCACATAACCATTCTGCTGCTTTCTCCATTAGATGTGTTATGTCAGGGTACATTTTGAATATGAGGTCTGCTAGAGAATTGACCTAACCATTCTGTAGATTTCTCCATTAGATTTTTTTATGTCATGGTACATTTTGGATGTGAGGTCTGCTAGGGAATTGATGACTGTGGTAGGTCAGAAGAACAACTATTTTGCTCTCATATACGGGATACTCTCCATTACCAGTTTTAAGAAGGCGTTCGTAGAACTGACCTGCAGAGACATAATTTTTCAAATGAACCCTCATGTTCTTCTTGAGGGACATGTTTTGTATAACTCGGCATAAATAGGATGATTTGATGCATGCCTTTACTTCATCACCTCTCGACCCATTAGGCGCTACAGGCAAAGTCTGCTGAAAGTCCCCAGCTAGTAGCAGAATGACCCCTCCTATCATCCCATTGTTTGCCCCGATGTCTTTAAGGGTTCTGCTTAAGGCCTCAAAACGTCCTTTATGGCCATAGTGCTCCTATCCCAAAGGATGAGTTTGCAATCCTGAAACACTTGGACCATGTTGCTTCGTTTTGAAATATTCCACATTTATGTATGTATTGGGTTAGGAGACAGCTTAAAGGCAGTGTGAGCCATCTCACCACCCTTCAACAATGTTACAGCAATGACGGATGGACAGCTAAGGCTATCCCACCGTTACTCCGTACTTTCGCTAATAGCAGGTTAATGAGAAAGGTTTTCCCAGTGCTAACGGGGAGCATCTAAGAAAAACACTTGACCAGATCATGTGTCAATGCTCTTAAGGACCTGCTTAATTACGGTAAACTGCTCATCTGTCAAGGATCCTTCATTAGTCAAGACTTCCTGTGCTAAAGAGTTCATATCATAGCTGGTCTCCCTTAAATAGTCTGTGTTACACAAATATCCTCCAGACCTCGACAGGTGGTTCAGATTATACTCTGATAACCCTTGCCCTCCCAGAGCTAATACCACCTCGTCAATAATGAACAGGCATCTGTTATACACCACATCCATGACATGCAGCGCATTGTCTTGTAGATCTGCATTGTGATGTCCTCAGCAAGACAGTTTTTATACTTCTTCCGAAGACTCAACAGATTGCAGAGTTGAGAAAACATCAACATTACTGAAAAGTGCTTCTGCAATTTATGAGGAGAATCACATACAGCAGCATCCTCTAAGGAAGTATCCCAATGTATGTCATCCTCCAGAAAGCTGAGCGCCTGACATGCTGATTGCTAAGTGGGATGGAGGACGCAATTGACAGTTTTCAGATCAGAAAAGGACTTTGGACCACACGCTTCATATAGAAGCAGGTGGAGGTGATAACATTCTGTGTAATTAGGGTGTGTAGTGTATACCCTTCCCAACGCATGATCCTTCTTTACACCCGCCCAACGTTCAACATCCTTTCTGTGCCTCCTTTTGTGTTATTCTTCCACACAAAATAAGAAAGGACTTCAGAGAACAGGAGAGTCTTTGCAAAACTTTCAGTTTTGCATAGTTTGAAGAAAGGGAGGAGTGATGTTTTAGGTGGGTTGTTGACTTTATCAACCATGCAATTCGAGTTAAAATACACCCATTGACCATTTTCCAGGTTGACAGCGAGATGTAAAACAGGTAGTTCTCATGAATAGAGAAGCCCAAGATTCAACACACTACTTCGGAACTACTTATGTATGGACCACTTTCATTTATTTCATCTTTGTAATTCTGAAGGGCAAAACATGCTTGATCGCTTCCCTTGTTCAGGTACTTGCAAATGTATTTTATAGATTTAACAGAGTTGCAGTACTCAATGTTAATATGTGCCTTAAAAGTATGTGAAATCACATGATTATAAGGTACCACCCAGTGGTTGTCTAACTGCATACTGTTGATATCATTTATGAAGCCACCGTCAGATGGAGACCTTCATCGATACTGTGGGTATCCATCATCTCCTGTCTAGGTGTCGTTGAGAAGAGGTTGTGGGTGCCTCTTGCTACAGCTGCCTTCTTTCATGCAGGGCTAATTGTGGTTTACACTTCAGCAGGGGCCATATATCATGTTAGATGATGTCCTAAAGGAGAGGGTCTTTATTAGGGTCAGGAATTTCGGCACAGGTAACATCATTGATCTTGTCGGGGAAATGCGTTGGTCTTGAAGGGGTCCCTGAGGGACCCTTGCATATGGAAACAAGGCACAATCACCACACATGAACTGAAACGCCAGACACAAGGTTGTATTCCCAAAATCTAGGGTTTATTGCAAAGCAAATAGTGTCATTTGGCCAACTGGTCCCACGCCCCGCGACGTGTGTCTACCAGACCTCGGGGGACGCAAGAGAGAGAAATTCGTACAACATTTACATATATACAAAACAAGCATCTAGTCATCAGTAGTGTCACAACTTATACCGCCCCTATTGCATTTCCTTTGAACTAGACACGATGATTGACAATGGTGACGAGTATGACATCTTCAAACATTAATTTAGTAACAGTTTGCAATTTTGTAAACTCACAGACCTAAGTCTTTGTTTTAAAGAACACAATGCTTCTGTTTCTGCAAGCAAGCTGTGCATAGGGAGAGACACACTCCAGGCCTTGCTATCTCCTAGTTTCTATTTGTGTGCCGGGGGGTCAACTTGCTCTCCAGGACTCCACCGGGCTCAGGGAAGGGGGGCCGCAAAGAAGAGCATAATTCAAGTCTTTCGATGATCGCTCTAGCATTTGTACTGTGCTTACCGAGACTAGCTGGCACCTGATGTACTGTTTAGAATGCCTTGCTGCTCACTCTCCAAGGATATGCGAGGGAGGCGACCGGGCATTTCTGTCTGGGTTACTGCGTTATGTTTCAACATGCCACTCGCGGCCTTGCATTGTGCACCAGTGAAGCAGAATAATATTTCAGCAAAGCAGTTTTACATGAGGCAAAAAGGCAACGTTAGAGAAAACAAGATGGCGATTTCAGTCACTTTTAAAATGGCCGCACCTTAGTCAAGCTTATGGCTATATATTTCTAATACTAAATACATGAGACGGTTGGTCTTTGGCCAACATAATACATAGCCTTCTGATCGAGGGGTGTCTATTTTTTCTAGATCGACAAACCCTCCTTTTGGCCGTATGCAAAACGTCTCACCCGTACATTGCATCCTCTTCCGACCAAGTATCTGATTCGGATTCTGATTCTGAATCTTGTGCATTTTTAGTTTCCTCTTCATTGTCATCTATATTGATGGGCATGAATTCTTTTACTGTTTTCGATTCACCATTACCATGAGTATTTGATTTAATAGTGCTTTTTTTCTCTATCATCTGTACACACCCTTCACTAATTTCGGTGCGAATTACAGGTAGGCAGTGTATGCAACAACAACATGTCATGAATATTCCTAGTACTGCTATCAGGATCGCAAATAATTTCAATCCCCACGAATATAATAACTCCCAGAACCAGGAGCCTATATCCCATCCCCGTTCGTGGGTATGGAGCTCAGAGCTCAAGACATGTAGCTTTTTTATCGCTTCAAAAACCGTGGGAGAGGAGTCATTTACGAATACACAGCATGCTGATCCCACGATTTTGCAAACACCGCCACGATCAACCAGGATTATATCAAGCGCCGTTCTATTTTGTAGTGTCATTAACCTAATCCCTTTCTCCTCTAATGTCATGTTGTATAATATATCTGTTGTTCCATTTATTGTTTTTTCTAAGATTCTGGATAGTTGTCGTATATTATAGGAGTTTATTGCTTTGCTTAGGCCTAAAATGGTATAAATGATTTTGCTACATCCTCTACTATTAATCCGTCTTCATTACTCCTCCGTGGCCTAGATCTAGATGGTTTGGCTATGTCTGTCTTTTAAAAGAAATGCTCCTGGGAACAAAAGTCCCAAATAACAAGTACCTCCCCAGTTTCTAGGCAACCGGGGATACGCTTATAAAATATACAGGGTCACCTACATACACTGGTTCTACTTCCCTATTAAGAATTGCTGTATTCATAAATCTAGTAAATGTCCCTACTGAATAGGAGCCCTTCTTCTTTAAGCAAAAAGGAACAGAACGTGGGCTGTAGTTTACCGTATAGGAGGGAGGCACTGCATCTTTATTTCCTTCTGATCTCATACGAAATATGATTACAGATGACTTTTCTGGCACAAACAATCTATCGCGTGGCATCGGTTTGGGCGTAGCTTTTGGCATTATCATTCGTGCTCTATGAAATATGGAGCAACCTATGGGTCTCATAATTATCTCCTCAAATTCATTCATGTTTGTGCTATCTAATTGACCCATTTCACTTTTATTCCATTTCACGTAATATAATGTACTCAGGGATGCACTGCATGCAGAACTCAATGTCAGTGGCTGTATGTACCAACTTATTCCTTTGCCACCATGCTGTGGCAAATGAGCACACATCCACCAGTTATTCTTTTTCAAATTTGAATGTGCCATATTCATTATTTGCAGTAACGTGTTGTTTCCATAATCTTCCCTATGTTTTTCTTCCATTGGGGACAGAGTGTAAGTAATTACATGAACAGGGCTTTCAGTGGTGGAGATGTTTCTCATGGGCAAGAACATTTGTAATGGGTGCATTTCTTCTAAACACCATAATACCAGTACTGTCATTATTGGGGCCAATATACTCATTATACACATTATTATCGTTAAGCCCAGCATACAATTTTTCCGACCATTTCCTTTCTGTGACCTTCTATGCGCTATGTTTAATTCATTATCAGCAGTGGTGCAGGAGGAGGCAGAAGCTGGTTCCGGCATTTTTCTCTCACGGTCCTTCTTCTTCTGCAGTGTTCGTCATAACGATTTCATATGGGGAGAGCCCAGTTCTTGCCTGAACATATGTGTGCATGCACGGTAATGCTAGCGGTAATGCATCTATCCAGCTTAACTTGTTTCCTGCGCATATCTTGCTGATCTTAGATTTTAAGATACTGTTGTGGCGTTCAATAAGACCAGCTGACATGGGGTGTCTAGAACAATGGAATCGCTTATCAATCAGGAGACCTGCACAAATCTGTAATATTACTGCGCCCACAAAATGTGGACCGTTGTCTGACCATATGACACGGGGTAGGCCAAAATGGGAGAAGTATTCCTTTAACATTACTTTCGCCTTGCTCATGGCAATGCAGTCCTTCAATGGATATGCTTCCACCCATTTGCTAAATGCACATATGACCACCAGAAAATACTTCAAGTTTTGGCATCTCTCCATCACTATGAAATCAAAATGGATTACCTCAAAAGGCATAGAGGGAGGGCCAAAACTGCCTGTTGGAGTCACCGTTCCCTTCCCCCACATTGTGTTGTAAACACGTGATACAATTTTGAACCAACCTCTCGGCATTTTTCTTTATGTGCGCATTCTCCCACACTGTGGCTAATTTTTGGACTATCTTTTTGGCACAAATATGAGTAGGGCCGTGGGCCATCATGACCATTGCAGTTACATACTGTATCCTATGTAACTAAGATTTTGTCTGTAACAAGCGCCACGATGCCCACGGGCTGACGTGCGCTCTACAAATCTGAATAAATAAATACATAGGAATTTGGCAGCATCCAGTTCCTACTCTTCTTGTCTACCCAGCAACCCTCCAGATCTAATTCAGCAGAGCCCTCAGCCCACCCTTTTATTTCATCTGCAGTGGCTTCTGCCTGCATCTCTTTGACAGTGGCAATTCCATTCTCTATCATGCAGGGCACTTCCTCTGACTGTACTTTTAACATTTTGGTATTTAGGTCAGTGGCAGTTTGTTTCGCAATTCTGTCTGCAAATGCGTTTCTCTCTCCCCCTTTGCATGTTACTTTTTTATGCACCTCGCATTTTACTATTGCCAGGTGCTTTGGAAATGTAAGTGCAGACAACAATCGTACAATCAAAGGGCCATGTTGTATTCTAGCCCCATGTGATGTTAAAAAACCTCTCTCAGCCCAAAGTCGGCCAAAGTTATGAATCACGCCAAAGGCGTATTGACTGTCAGTATATATGTTTACACTCAGATTTTCAGAAATCTCACAAGCTCTGGTCAAGGCTATTATCTCCGCCGCTTGTGCAGAGTTGTAGGGGATTCTTTTACTTTCCACAATACTTTTTAATGTGGTGATAGCATAGGTAGCAGTTGATGTGCCATCCGGCAATTTAAAACAGGAGCCGTCACAAAACAACTCTCCATCTGGATCTTTTTGTGGGGTATCTGTTTAATCAATTCTCCCCTTCGTTTCTTCCTCAGTAACCATTAAGCAATCATGGGGAGGTATTCATTTCCATTAAGTTTTTCCATGGGTAGTCGCATTAATTCACCAGGATTCAAAGCGCTACACCTCATAATTTGGATGTGTGGTGCAAAGAGGACAATTTCATATCTAGTCAATCTAGCAGAGGTGAGGTGTTGCATCTGCGTTCTATTGAATAGAACGTCTATGGCATGTGGCACCATCAAAATTAAGGTGTGCCCCAATACCATCCCTTCCGTTTGTTTCACTGACGCAGCAGCCACTGCAACAGCTCGCAAACATTGTGGTAGTGCGCGCGCTACAGGGTCCAGCGCAGAAGAAAAATAGCCGCATGGCCTATTTCTTCCACCTTGTTCCTGTGTCAAAACAGCCAAGGTGCAGCCTTCACTCTCGTGTACAAAAAAATCTGAAAATGTTTTCATAATTTGGTGTGCCCAAAACTGGAGCAGAACACAGCGCAGTTTTGAGCATCTCAAATGCTCTCTGACATTCTTCATTCCACTGCAAAGGCATCACAACATCCTTCTTTGTCAACTCCACCATTGGCTTCACAATTAGAGCAAAATTCACGATCCACTGGCGACAATAAGAAGCCATGACTATTATAGCTCTGACTCCTTTCTGCGTTTTTGGAATAGGCATACCAGAAATGCTCTCTATTCTCTGTGGTGTCAGTCTTCTCCCTTCTTTCGAAAGTAGGTAACCCAAATAAGTCACCTCCTTTCGAGAATATTGAAACTGCTTTAAACTCGCTTTGTGGCCATGTGCTGCCAAGTGTGTTAATAATAAAACAGTACTCTCTTTACAAATCTCTTCTGTATCTGCAGCAATCAAAAAATCATCTATATATTGTAACAATACACAACCTGCTGGTAACTCTAGCATGTCTAGTTGTTCTTTCAATGCTCTGCTGTAAATACTCAGACTTTCTGTGCAGCCTTGTGGAATGCGCGTGAATGTAAACGATCGTCCTCCTAACGTGAAGGCGAGCAGATATCTACTTTCCTTGTGCACTGGAATGCTAAAGAACGCATTCTTAAAGTCAATAACACTAAAATACTCAGCTGAGGCAGGAATCATGGTCAAAATCATGGTAACATCTGGGACTAACAGCAATTGAGGATCTACCACCTTGTTTAATGCGCGCAGATCAATTATGAAACGGTACAGTACCTCATTAGCTCCTTTCTTATACACCGGGAGAATGGGACTGTTACGTGTGCTGCCTGTAATCTGTTCAATCACCCCCAATTTTACCAAATCAGAAACAATACTTTTCAATACTTTCTCTCCTTCTTCTGAGATTTTATATTGCGGAATACGCGGTAACGTTACTCCTTCTTTCAAAGCAATTTTCACTGGTTCTATCTTCAAACATCCAACATCATTGTAATTTATAGCCCAAATACAAGTTGGCACCTCACTCTATTGGCCTGGCAAAGGTTTAGACACAAATTCGGATACTGGTACATTCTGTGGTGACCTGGTCAAAAATATTCCATCTGGTGTACAGTGGATTACTGAACTCAATTTCTTCAATAAATGTAATCCCAAAAGGTTCTCCCCACAGTTCTCTGTTAAAAGGAATGGACAGTATTCAGTGAATGGGCCTAATGTCACTGCTACTGGTTGGGACACTGGATTTATCACTGGGGTGCCTGTGAACCCTACTGTAATATTTCTTTGCCGTGACAGTGGTATTTCTGGAACCAAGTGATGGTCTATCGAACCTTTTTGTGCCCCCGTATCCACGAGGAATCTGTGCTCATTTCTACGTAGGGTCCTTTCTGCTTCACGGGAATAGACACTGGCTCAAACCCCTGTCTTGAGCTGTCCTATTGGGGAAACAACACATCATCCGATGTGTAATCGCTAATGTTATTATAGTACGCATTTGCATGAGTATCGAAAATGTTCCTTTCCCTTCCTCTATTCCCATTTTGCATATTCTGCTGGCTCTGATTCTGATTAGAGGTTTGATTCTGAGCTTGGTTCTGATTTTGGGTACCATTCCCTTGACTATTTTGGTGTTGCTGCATGTTATTTCTGTTATGCCCAATTGCTCCTGGATGCCCCCTATGCTGTCTTATCTGGCCGTATCCATTTCTATTTTGCAAGTGTGGACATTGCGCTCGCCAGTGACCTTCCTCTCTGCAATACGTGCATTGATTCAGTCCCAGGGGCCTTCCATGCATGTTCAAATTACCTCTGCCCTGGGCGTTTCCTCTACCTCTATTGTGTCCCGCTACCTGCTGAAGTAGCACCTCAACTTTTGTTCGTAACGCTTCTATCCTCATTGGCAAGGGGTATTCATTACATGTCTCATGTATCTCCATTGTGGGAATACTAGGATCTGAAATCCATTTCAACGCCTCTCGTATACACACTCTTAGTCTGTCACCTGTCTGTCTTGACGACGACAAATATCGCCGCTGTATATAGGGCTCTACCGCTTCAGTTCTATCTCTCCTAATAGCTCTACTCCTATACCCAGGTGGGGCAAACATTTCAGCATATTCATTATCAAGTTCATTCTTAAGTTCAAAGAGTCGGTCTACATGTTCCCTCATCTCTTCATCCCTCCCTCTACAACGTGCCAATGCATTCAAATCCAACAGTCGTTGCGGAGGCAGCTTCCCAATTAACTGTTTCCATCTAGCCACTAAATATTCCCCCATGCATTCCAACACTACCTGTCTTTCGTTGCTCCTCCTGAAGTCGAATATTGAAGCCATTGCTGACGTTTCATCATTCCCATCTATATACAATTCGCCCTGTTCTTGCAACTCTCGCTTTCTCTCCTTGCTAATCGCACTACGAGTTACTCTCATACATCCCCTTTGTTCAGCCCCTTCTTCTTTTTCAACAACTTCAAGTTCAATCACGGAAAGGGCAGATGGGACAGAACCGATCTCTTGAGAGGTGCGGATGGGACAGCAGGACCGGGAGGTGACTGCTGCGGCGCTGACTGGCAAATGGGAGGCACTGTTTGTGCAGTGTCTAGCTGGGCTGGGATTTGGTCAATTGGGAGGGGCTGAGCAACAGGAGGGGGCTGAGCAGTTGCTACTGACGTGATTGTTTTAGTCTCTCTTCTTGGACCTTGCTTTGTGTCTGTCAATATTTTATCTATTCATTTGTCTGATGAATGCAACTCCCGTTGTGGCTATATCTTTTCTATGCTCAATTGCTCGCGTCTATTTGACTTTCTCAAACTATCATTCCACTCCTCCTCTTCCTTCTCCTTCGCTCTCTCGGCTTTCGACTTATGCCTGCGCGCATGTTTCTCCCTACTTTTCCAATGAAGCATTGCTTCCCTTCTCCAGTCCCTAAGGATATCAAATACTGCAGGGCGTGTTTCTTTTTTCATCAACACCTTTTCCAAATTATCTATTCTCGTCATTTTAAAACTCCCATGATTCGGCCATTGAAGATCTTCCTGCTTTCTGGTTTGCTTATGCCAAATCTCACAAAACATTATCGCTCCCACACCATACTTCACATACATCTCATACGCCGGCGACCCCTCGGGTGGTGTGACCTGCCCAGTTTCCAAAGATTGTCCGCCGCAGGGGAAAAATCCTGCTAGGGTGGACAATAACCCAGGCATGTTTTTTCCTTACCCTTGGCTAATCAAACTTACACTGGGTGTTTGATTTTGCAAAATCAACTCTTAACCAATATCAGGATAACTTTTGAATCGGGGCACGACACACCTGATCAATCAAGTTGTCTTTTGAAGACAGCATTCGTCCGTATACTGACGCACCCAATGATGTTGTTTCTGCGTATCTTGGCTCACTATGCCTCGTTTCAGGACCCTCGCCCCCTTATTCTCTGGCCAGGCACGTCGATCAGGGATCAGTTGTGTGCAGATCTGCAAAGGAATCTCTCATCTCTTTCGCAGGGGTGCCCTGAACACCTCTTGATCCCGGCTCGATCGTCCCGTCCTCACCGTTCTCTCTGCCTTCCTTATTTTTCAACGTACATGATGGATCAAGTGGGGGAGGGTCCCTATTCGGGCGCCATCTTTAAGGGGCCCCTGAGGGACCCTCGCGTATGGAAACAAGGCATAATCACCAAACACGAACTGATACGCCAGACACAAGGTTGTATTCCCAAAATCTAGGGTTTATTGCAAAGCAAATAGTCTCACTTGGCCAACTGGTCCCACGCCCCGCGACGTGTGTCTACCAGACCTCGGGGGATGCAAGATAGAGAAATTCGTACAACAATTACATATATACAAAACAAGCATCTAGTAATCAGTAGTGTCACAACTTATACCGCCCCTATTGCATTTCCTTTGAACTAGGCACAATGATTGACAATGGTGACGAGTATGACACCTTCAAACATTCATTTAGTAACAGTTTGTAATTTTGTAAGCTCACAGACATAAGTCTTTGTTTTAAAGAACAGTTTTACAAAGGTAGCGGGGTGCCCCTCTCTCGCAAGAACAGACATGATAACCTGTTCAGTGGTTACCAACCACTTGAGAGTTCGCAGCCACTGCTTTTACTCACTGTGCCTTTCACAGATGGGTAATATCCATTTGCATATCAGTCTTTGTCCTGCCCAGGGGCAGTCCAGCACCGAAATGCAATGGCAATTCCAATCTGAACGAGAGTACCACCAGCAACCCCATACACGTGTTTCACCCTTGTTGGGGATCATCAGTGAGGTGAAGCTGATGCCTCTCTAAGCACAGTGAGAGGGAGACCACGTCTGGTTGCCCCCAGGAGACCTAGGGTTACCAATCCCAGGTTCCTTAAAAAACAGTTTTACAAAGGTAGCGGGCGCCCCTCTCTCGCAAGAACAGACATGATAACCTGTTCAGTGGTTACCAACCACTTGAGAGTTCGCAGCCACTGCTTTTACTCACTGTGCCTTTCACAGATGGGTAATATCCATTTGCATATCAGTCTTTGTCCTGCCCAGGGGCAGTCCAGCACCGAAATGCAATGGCAATTCCAATCTGAACGAGAGTACCACCAGCAACCCCATACACGTGTTTCACCCTTGTTGGGGATCATCAGTGAGGTGAAGCTGATGCCTCTCTAAGCACAGTGAGAGGGAGACCACGTCTGGTTGCCCCCAGGAGATCTAGGGTTACCAATCCCAGGTTCCTTAAAAAACAGTTTTACAAAGGTAGCGGGCACCCCTCTCTCGCAAGAACAGACATGATAACCTGTTCAGTGGTTACCAACCACTTGAGAGTTCGCAGCCACTGCTTTTACTCACTGTGCCTTTCACAGATGGGTAATATCCATTTGCATATCAGTCTTTGTCCTGCCCAGGGGCAGTCCAGCACCGAAATGCAATGGCAATTCCAATCTGAACGAGAGTACCACCAGCAACCCCATACACGTGTTTCACCCTTGTTGGGGATCATCAGTGAGGTGAAGCTGATGCCTCTCTAAGCACAGTGAGAGGGAGACCACGTCTGGTTGCCCCCAGGAGACCTAGGGTTACCAATCCCAGGTTCCTTAAAAAACAGTTTTACAAAGGTAGCGGGCGCCCCTCTCTCGCAAGAACAGACATGATAACCTGTTCAGTGGTTACCAACCACTTGAGAGTTCGCAGCCACTGCTTTTACTCACTGTGCCTTTCACAGATGGGTAATATCCATTTGCATATCAGTCTTTGTCCTGCCCAGGGGCAGTCCAGCACCGAAATGCAATGGCAATTCCAATCTGAACGAGAGTACCACCAGCAACCCCATGCACGTGTTTCACCCTTGTTGGGGATCATCAGTGAGGTGAAGCTGATGCCTCTCTAAGCACAGTGAGAGGGAGACCACGTCTGGTTGCCCCCAGGAGACCTAGGGTTACCAATCCCAGGTTCCTTAAAAAACAGTTTTACAAAGGTAGCGGGCGCCCCTCTCTCGCAAGAACAGACATGATAACCTGTTCAGTGGTTACCAACCACTTGAACTATTTTTTAAGGAACCTGGGATTGGTAACGCTAGGTCTCCTGGGGGCAACCAGACGTGGTCTCCCTCTCACTGTGCTTAGAGAGGCATCAGCTTCACCTCACTGATGATCCCCAACAAGGGTGAAACACGTGTATGGGGTTGCTGGTGGTACTCTCGTTCAGATTGGAGTTGCCATTGTATTTCGGTGCTGGACTGCCCCTGGGCAGGACAAAGACTGATATGCAAATGGATATTTCCCATCTGTGAAAGGCACAGTGAGTAAAAGCAGTGGCTGCGAACTCTCAAGTGGTTAATAACCACTGAACAGGTTATCATGTCTGTTCTTGCAAGAGAGGGGCGCCCGCTACCTTTGTAAAACTATTTTTTAAGGAACCTGGGATTGGTAACCCTAGGTCTCCTGGGGGCAACCAGACGTGGTCTCCCTCTCACTGTGCTTAGAGAGGCATCAGCTTCATCTCACTGATGATCCCCAACAAGGGTGAAACACGTGTATGGGGTTGCTGGTGGTACTCTCGTTCAGATTGGAGTTGCCATTGTATTTCGGTGCTGGACTGCTCCTGGGCAGGACAAAGACTGATATGCAAATGGATATTTCCCATCTGTGAAAGGCACAGTGAGTAAAAGCAGTGGCTGCGAACTCTCAAGTGGTTAATAACCACTGAACAGGTTATCATGTCTGTTCTTGCAAGAGAGGGGCGCCCGCTACCTTTGTAAAACTATTTTTTAAGGAACCTGGGATTGGTAACCCTAGGTCTCCTGGGGGCAACCAGACGTGGTCTCCCTCTCACTGTGCTTAGAGAGGCATCAGCTTCACCTCACTGATGATCCCCAACAAGGGTGAAACACGTGTATGGGGTTGCTGGTGGTACTCTCGTTCAGATTGGAGTTGCCATTGTATTTCGGTGCTGAACTGCCCCTGGGCAAGACAAAGACTGATATGCAAATGGATATTTCCCATCTGTGAAAGGCACAGTGAGTAAAAGCAGTGGCTGCGAACTCTCAAGTGGTTAATAACCACTGAACAGGTTATCATGTCTGTTCTTGCAAGAGAGGGGTGCCCGCTACCTTTGTAAAACTATTTTTTAAGGAACCTGGGATTGGTAACCCTAGGTCTCCTGGGGGCAACCAGACGTGGTCTCCCTCTCACTGTGCTTAGAGAGGCATCAGCTTCACCTCACTGATGATCCCCAACAAGGGTGAAACACGTGTATGGGGTTGCTGGTGGTACTCTCGTTCAGATTGGAGTTGCCATTGTATTTCGGTGCTGGACTGCCCCTGGGCAGGACAAAGACTGATATGCAAATGGATATTTCCCATCTGTGAAAGGCACAGTGAGTAAAAGCAGTGGCTGCGAACTCTCAAGTGGTTAATAACCACTGAACAGGTTATCATGTCTGTTCTTGCAAGAGAGGGGCGCCCGCTACCTTTGTAAAACTATTTTTTAAGGAACCTGGGATTGGTAACCCTAGGTCTCCTGGGGGCAACCAGACGTGGTCTCCCTCTCACTGTGCTTAGAGAGGCATCAGCTTCACCTCACTGATGATCCCCAACAAGGGTGAAACACGTGTATGGGGTTGCTGGTGGTACTATCGTTCAGATTGGAGTTGCCATTGTATTTCGGTGCTGGACTGCCCCTGGGCAGGACAAAGACTGATATGCAAATGGATATTTCCCATCTGTGAAAGGCACAGTGAGTAAAAGCAGTGGCTGCGAACTCTCAAGTGGTTAATAACCACTGAACAGGTTATCATGTCTGTTCTTGCAAGAGAGGGGCGCCCGCTACCTTTGTAAAACTATTTTTTAAGGAACCTGGGATTGGTAACCCTAGGTCTCCTGGGGGCAACCAGACGTGGTCTCCCTCTCACTGTGCTTAGAGAGGCATCAGCTTCACCTCACTGATGATCCCCAACAAGGGTGAAACACGTGTATGGGGTTGCTGGTGGTACTCTCGTTCAGATTGGAGTTGCCATTGTATTTCGGTGCTGGACTGCCCCTGGGCAGGACAAAGACTGATATGCAAATGGATATTTCCCATCTGTGAAAGGCACAGTGAGTAAAAGCAGTGGCTGCGAACTCTCAAGTGGTTAATAACCACTGAACAGGTTATCATGTCTGTTCTTGCAAGAGAGGGGCGCCCGCTACCTTTGTAAAACTATTTTTTAAGGAACCTGGGATTGGTAACCCTAGGTCTCCTGGGGGCAACCAGACGTGGTCTCCCTCTCACTGTGCTTAGAGAGGCATCAGCTTCACCTCGCTGATGATCCCCAACAAGGGTGAAACACGTGTATGGGGTTGCTGGTGGTACTCTCGTTCAGATTGGAGTTGCCATTGTATTTCGGTGCTGGACTGCCCCTGGGCAGGACAAAGACTGATATGCAAATGGATATTTCCCATCTGTGAAAGGCACAGTGAGTAAAAGCAGTGGCTGCGAACTCTCAAGTGGTTAATAACCACTGAACAGGTTATCATGTCTGTTCTTGCAAGAGAGGGGCGCCCGCTACCTTTGTAAAACTATTTTTTAAGGAACCTGGGATTGGTAACCCTAGGTCTCCTGGGGGCAACCAGACGTGGTCTCCCTCTCACTGTGCTTAGAGAGGCATCAGCTTCACCTCGCTGATGATCCCCAACAAGGGTGAAACACGTGTATGGGGTTGCTGGTGGTACTCTCGTTCAGATTGGAGTTGCCATTGTATTTCGGTGCTGGACTGCCCCTGGGCAGGACAAAGACTGATATGCAAATGGATATTTCCCATCTGTGAAAGGCACAGTGAGTAAAAGCAGTGGCTGCGAACTCTCAAGTGGTTAATAACCACTGAACAGGTTATCATGTCTGTTCTTGCAAGAGAGGGGCGCCCGCTACCTTTGTAAAACTATTTTTTAAGGAACCTGGGATTGGTAACCCTAGGTCTCCTGGGGGCAACCAGACGTGGTCTCCCTCTCACTGTGCTTAGAGAGGCATCAGCTTCACCTCACTGATGATCCCCAACAAGGGTGAAACACGTGTATGGGGTTGCTGGTGGTACTCTCGTTCAGATTGGAGTTGCCATTGTATTTCGGTGCTGGACTGCCCCTGGGCAGGACAAAGACTGATATGCAAATGGATATTTCCCATCTGTGAAAGGCACAGTGAGTAAAAGCAGTGGCTGCGAACTCTCAAGTGGTTAATAACCACTGAACAGGTTATCATGTCTGTTCTTGCAAGAGAGGGGCGCCCGCTACCTTTGTAAAACTTTGTTTTAAAGAACACAATGCTTCTGTTTCTGCAAGCAAGCTGTGCGTAGGGAGAGACACATTCCAGGCCTTGCTATCTCCTAGTTTCTATTCGCGAGACGGGGGGTCAACTTGCTCTCCAAGTCTCTACCGGACTCAGGGAAGGGGGGCCGCAAAGAAGAGCATAATTCAAGTCTTTCAATGTTCGCACTAGCATTTCTACTGTGCTTACCAAGAATAGCTGGCACCTGATGTACTGATTAGAATGCCTTGATGCTCACTCTCCAAGGATATGCAAGGTTGTGTTAAGTGACTTCAATTCAGCAATCCCACTAAGTCAGTGCCTCGTCTGGGACACCAAAGGGAAGCCCTTATTTATATATTTTTATGACAAGTTATACTCTGGATGATAAACCCTTATATAACGCCCCTCTCTTTGAATCCCTCTGACCTCACCGAGCCAAGAAGTAGGTTTGTTTTGCAATTTAAAAGATTTTTTGGAAAAATTAAACAATATATATATATCACACTTTTATAATAAATTAATATTTGATATCACACTTAAGAATATGACAGTGATCAACAATGGATAATATTCCGGATTATCGGCTTAATTACTTAGGAGTTGGTATAGGAAGTAAAAGGTAACTGAGAATGCTTTTATGGTTTCAAGGAAAACAATGATGGAAAGAATGCAGTACAGAAATAAACTGATAGGGTTTCACAAGAGATAATATGTTCACTTTTGCCCTTGTGGTAATTCTCTCCCCCCCTATGCAATATAAGGAGATGGAAGTAAGTACACGGTTTTCAGGAATACAATCATAATACAATAGGAATTTCAGTTCCCCCCTAGCAAGCTTAGAGAAACAGGGATGGTTTTATACACAGGCAAAAGTACCTTTAAATGTGGTATGCAAAGAAGGGAAAAATATACTAAAAATGATTTTAATTCCCTGTAGGAGGTTCAGGGTAGGTGATAGCTACTTAAGATTAGTTCAAGTCACACTGGCAATGCTCAATGAGGGATTAGCAGGTTGAAAACGAATTTTAGCAGTTCAAGCAAGAGACGGCTATCTTTGACAGGAGCTAATTTTTCAATTTGCTGCAATTTTTCCGAAAGCGTCGAGCGCGATTTCAGAATAACTATAAGGAATAGAAAGTCTTTTAGGCTTGTTGGAAAGCTTAGAATTTTAGCACGATTTTGTGAAGGTAGTTTCTCGAAATTAAAGTAAACTTCCGAATGAAAAAAATGACACTTTTACAGCTTTGAAATGACAGAATGAACACACGATTCCTATGATGCAGTTCTGGACAGGGTGAAATGTTTTGAATCAGATTATTTTAAACTAAGAGATGGGTTCTGCACAGGCCTCAGGATACTCACTCCTAATTTTGGAAGGAATGGGCCTCGTCACAGATCTGGTCAACAGGTTGGATTGGACTTGTGGCAGCTTCTGGTACTGATTCTGCTCACAGCGGTCTGGTATGGGTCTGCTAGTGGCACTGCGGTCTGGTCTGGGTCTCTGGTTCTGCTGGTCTGGATCAAGTGGATTCTGGATACAGCACTGCTTTCTGGGTACTGGCACAGGGGTCTAGGCCAGAATCAAACAGCTTGCCCAGCTGTTGAATAGTTTGGTTAGGTTTGCTGGATGCTGAGGCCCACTGAGAAGAGTTCAGCTGTTTGGGTTAGGCTTCTCTGCTTTACGTTCTGGATAGGTTCTGGATCTATCTGGAGTTGAGTTCTGGATCTTGAAGTCGTCCGGCAAAATGCTTCGCAAGAAAATGGAAAGTGAGTGTGTTGCCTGTCCAAAGCAGTCTCTTTTTATGTGTTTTGAAAATGGGTGTGTGCATGGGCATGACTAAGCCTGCCCCTCACAATTTATCATTGGTCAAGCTCTCCTCTCTCTCTTGGGGCAAGGAATGGAGTGTCATCAGGCATTAATTTTATGGCATACAGAAAGAACACTCTCCTTGTCAATTTGCACACAAATCTATTTTTGATCCAAATACATATTTATCTATGAACCATTTTTCTAATATTTTATGTCCACTTAACATATTTTCTGTAGCACCAAACCATCCCATCCCTGTCTTTGTAAAATGTCGTGTCCACTTATGACAGAATTATGCCCTTTTCATCAAGAACACAACCTCTAAACTTTTCCAGAATTTACACAAACATGCACAAGGAATATGGGCATCAGATAATAAAGTGTCAGATTTTTAACATGCAGACATTCGGAGTAATACCTTATTT
Organism: Ambystoma mexicanum; assembly: GCF_040938575.1. Taxonomy (NCBI): domain Eukaryota; kingdom Metazoa; phylum Chordata; class Amphibia; order Caudata; family Ambystomatidae; genus Ambystoma; species Ambystoma mexicanum. The sequence goes on from NC_090933.1 coordinate 588,810,234, forward strand.
TCCGCTACTACCCCCCAGAACATACCAGAGAGTCCTAACACCTCTTAAAATGTGCACAGAAAAATCACAAGAATAATGATATTAATTATAGAATTTTGACAAGTCCGTACTATGAATTATCCATCTTTTTAAAATTATGCTCTGGCCCAGATGGGTGTGGTTTCCCAAAGCACATGGTGGAATCTCTGGTTTATCCACTTCCTCCAACACAGGTTGCTCACAGAGGCACTGCTCCTCCCAGTTTCTCCCATGAGGAAGCCATTTATGACCCCCCCCCTAATTTAACATTTGCCTGAGCCAAGGAAAACTCATTGTTCTGTTTCCCTGCTCCCAGGTGCTCCTCCCCTGATTCAATCAGAGAGGTGTAATCTCCTTTTGGTGGGAACAGCAGAAGGCAGCCAGGCCTGCGAATGCAGTGGCTGGGCAAGTTTCAACTCCTGTCGAGGGTAGTTGCCGGGCAGAATTCAATCTCTTCAAGCCAGGCTTCAGCCAAATGTCACTTTTGTTCCAGTTTTCTTCATTCAAATCAAACTTACAATTTTTACACATGCAGCTAGAACGCTGATTCTGAGTTCAAAACTATGACCTTTAAGCAGTTGCAACCTATGTGACACTCAAAAGTAGGTCACTCATTTATTTTAAACATTTCGATTTTAGTGGTTTTAAGTTCAATTTCAGTTAAGCTGCTGACATCCACAGCTCAGCCAGTTTTGTTATAATTTTGTATGCACACAAGACTACATTCTGCCAAATGTCTGCTGGTGTTCAGTGAGCTTTTTGAATATCTTGCAATGTTTAAAATAGGCATTTTTAGCTTGCATTTCAGAGAAACAAAGGTGATTTCAAAGCACTTTTTTTATAGCTAACAGGCAATGCTGTTTTTTCCTTTGGCACCACGTTTCACTCATGGCGCTTCTGGCCCATCACGCTCGCACTGGTGGGTGGCAGGTCAGGCGACCATTTTGGTGTGTGCAAAACTGTGCGGTTTTCCTGGATTCTGGCACAAATGTGGGCTTCTCGGCCATCTTGGGTTTTCTAAGCCCACAGCACCAAATGTTGCAGCATAATAACTTGAACGTGGGTCAAGACACCCAACAGTAGGGGACCGGGCATTTCTGTCTGGGTTACTGAGTTATGTTTCAACATGCCACTTGCAGCGTTGCATTGTGCCCCAGTGAAGCTTAATAATATTTCAGCAAAGCAATTTTACATGAGACAAAAAGGCAATGTTAGAGAAAACAAGATGGCGATTTCAGTCGCTTTTAAAATGGCCGCACCTTAGTCAAACTTATGGCTATATATCTCTAGTACTAAATGCATGAGACGGTTGGTCTTCGGCCAACATAATACATAGCCTTCTGATCGAGGGGTGTCTATTTTTTCTAGATCGACAGTCTAGCTATAGCAAAATGTGAACGTGAGGCAAACCCTGCTTCTGTCACTCCACAGAGAACATGAACCATGGAACATCACCAAACAATTTTCCATTATTTAAAAGAGCCATCATTTTTTTCACTTTTAAATGGAACACCCTGGTTATAATGTTGTGGCAATCATTGGACTTTTGGCCAGGCAGCAGTGCATCTATGATTTCTTTCCACTAGGGGGTTACAGGTGAATGTTCTTTCATGCATTTAACAGTGTCCTCTGATGAATGAAGACAGTAGTACCACCATCTGACCCAGTTGATTAGCATCAGCGTCTTGCCTTCCCACAGCATCCCACAGATAAATATAACTCTCTGCCCTGAGTTGTGCCTGGTTATTTTTAATGAAGTTTAACCTTTCACTCTCTATTTTGGCATACATGTCAATCAAAAACGGATTTAAGAAGAACAGAAGTACAGCAAGTGGATAATCTCATCTTGCCTGAACATGAGGCGATAAGAATAAAAGGAAGCTGCAGAGACCATCTGTTTGAGTGGAATTTTGGTTATGGGTTAAGTTGAGGAATATGAATTGAGTAGCTATCTTTGCCACGACAAAACAGAAGTGGGTAGTGAAGGGCGTCATAAGTACAGTGAATTTTGCTGATACGACAAAGCGTGTCATCGCGGCTATGCAAAACAATATTTAGTCGTTCAAACTGCTGACCTACCATCACTAAAGTCACTTGATTTGCTGTTGGTACGTTAAAGCGACCTCTATGAGCATCAACAGGTTTTCTGTCAACATGAATGACGACCTAGGTGGTTTTCAGGTTCCTTATATATTTTTTGTGTTCAGCAGTCAAATGCTTGTGGGAGTGTAGTTCTCTTCATGCTCAGTTCATTCCCCCATATAAAACTCATTTTGCCTGTGGGTGTTTTGCACGTTATCATTCTAAAATGGCTGTCGGCTGAATTAAAAGGACAGACAAGCTGCCAGGCTCTCCCAATCCAGAGAATGGATGTGGCAATGCAGGGGCACCAGGGCCAGAACACTGGCACTCAGATGGAATCAAGCACTCACCCAAGACTGGAACTCAAGCAGGGATCGCAGCACCATTAGAGGGGGCCATCATCTGAGAGCGAGATAAGAACTGGAAAAGTGACTCTTTCGACAGCTTTGAGATTAACTGGTCGGAGCAGAAACTCACGTTTCCTGTCCTGTGCCTAACAACCAACAAAAATAAAATAATTAAAAAAACAAAATACAGCAATACACTGCTAAAAAACAAGTTAAGTCATCAGCTGCAAAAGAGAAAATGTTTCCAAACAAGGCCAATATCCGCTGAATGACACTTTTGCCATTGGGAAGAACATGGCACACAGTACTGCAACATCATGTCAATGGAAAATGTACAAGTTTACAATAAGGGAAGAGGTACACCGTAATCACAGTAACAAATCCTCTGGCATCAAGAGGACTTTGTTCTTCATCATAGGCCATGGAATTTTGTTAGCCTTGGGGATGTCCTCCTTCTGAAGGCTGTTGCTTTAAATGGTAGGCACCTCGTGCTCCAACACTGGACTGTCAGCAAAGTTGAGCTAGTAATCAGCAACACTAATGCCCTCACTCCTCGTGCGTCTTCAATGTCCCTATGCCAGACTTTGTGCATGAAGGATCAATGCCCTGTGAGGTGTGGGGTAACCTAATGAAAAGCCTGGAGGACCTGAGCCTCAGGATTAGCCCTCATCAGGTGGAATTTATACGCTAATCCAGCTCTCCTGCCTACATCACCCATATTTGCACACACCATGGCAACCACCCTTGCCCTCACCAGCCTAACTCCATCATTCACCACCAGAAACCATTGACTCCAAACCTGCACCAGAAGACCCACCTTTGCCCTCACCAGCCTTCCTCCACCACTCACCACCAGGAACGTTCCCTCCAAACACACGCTAGGAGACCCGACACACCCCTACCCACTCCCCCATCCACAGACCCACTCCCCATCCATACCAGAAACGAGTTTGTCCATGTGCGCACATGGCCAACCCTCTACCCACATTGCCCAGCCAAAAAAATACATCACTGCTGCACCGCCCCTGCCAATACTACTCATATCAAATGTGCCTTAATCAATGCCAGATCAGTCCCAGCTCATGATCCTGAGACCTATGACCTCCAACGAGCTTCACTTGCTTGCCATATCCGCAATATGGCTCCATCGCACTGAAGTACATTTGTAAAAGGTGTTAGTTAAATAACTGTTTTTAGCAGTTTTCTGAACACTGTGAGAGATTCTTCGCTTCTTAAATTGAGAGGTAGTGCGTTCCAGGCTATTGGGGCGAATACTTCAACAAAGCTGGTGCCACCAGCTTTAGCTCTGTTGAACACTGGGACCGATAGTAGGTGGGAGTATTGGTCACGTTTAGGTCTGTGGGCTGTAGTGTGATGTATTCTGTCTACTAGGTAGGCTGGGGCGGTCTTGGCGAGGCACTTGTGTATGATGGTGAGGGCTTTGAATGTTACGCGTTCTCTGATTGAGAGCCAATTGGCGTCCTTTCTTGCCTGGGAGATGTGCTCTCTCTTGGGGATGCTGAGGATGGCTCTTAGGGTGTTATTTTGTGCAATCTCTAGTCTGGTAATGTTATTGGCAGAAGTGCCTATGAGAAGGATGTTACAGTAGTCAAGTTTTGCTCCAATTGTGGCTCTAGCAATGTTAAGGAGATTGCTTGTAGAAAGGTCGGGTTTTACTGCATTTATAATTTTTGTGTTGAGGGCAGCGGCGGATGAGATGGCGCTGACTTGCCTGTCCATAGTTAGGGTAGAGTCGAGGTAAACCCCAAGGGTTTTCACTGATGTGGAGGCTGAATGGTAGTATTATCAATAATGAATGAATTGTACTTCACATTCAGTTTTTTTAGGGCTTCTTTGGGGCCTACTAGCAGGATTTCCGTTTTTCCCCGTTTAAGCAGAGCCCATTGGCTGTCAATCAAGCCTGGATGCGTGCATATGTTAGCTGCAGGGTGTGGAGGTCTTGTTCGTAGTTTCCTGTTAAGGGGAGAAGAATTTGTGTGTCATCGGCATAGTTTGTGAAAGCTATGCCGAACTCTTCTAGTTCTCTGAAAAGTGGGATGGAAAAGAGGTTGTAAAAGGTGGGGGCTGTACAGGATCGTTGTGGTACTCCGCATTCAATCGGAGTTGGAGAAGCTAAGGCTTGGTCCGAAAAGACCCGCATAGCTCGGCCCTCCAAGAAGAAACCCTTGGAACTCTTTCTCTACACTGTCACTGAACATATACCAACCTCTTCACTACCTATGTATTACCTGCCCTACTGTACTAAGTAATTTGCTGTAACAGCGCCACAATGCCTCCGGGCCCCTGGGCGCTTTATAAATTCAAATAAAATAAAAATCAAATTATCCATTGCCATCCTATGGAATGGCAGAATCTTCAACAGAGGTGGCGGAGTTAGATTCATCTTCAAAAACACCCTTGCCATCAGAACAATCAACTCAAGAACTATCCCAAACTACAAATCACTCAACGCAAAGCTCTTCATTTCACCACCATGCACCATCAATCTCCACCTCATCTACCGACCTCTGCCCTCATTACCTCTTCGAAAAAAGATCTCTTACAAGTCATCAGTCCCTCATTAAAACCGAGCTCCAAACTCATCATCTTAGGTGACCTCGACCTGGGCCTCAACGAACCCTCTGACACACTTGCCAAAAGTGTAGCCATATCTCTCGATCATGCTGGCTTTAGCGAATCACTGACCATAGCCACACCCTTGTTTGGATTGCTGATCTGAACTGCAACATCTACTGCCCGACCATCTCGACTTGCCCATGCTCAAATCATTACACACACTATCACCTTTGACATCCCGATTGGCAAACTGCCCTCCTCCTGCCACCCAATAAAACCTAATGCCCTTGCCCGCTGCACCAAGAACCTAACCAAGGGCCACCTCCGACCATTCCTCTCAGACTTCAACAACCCAACCAACAGAACAACCGACCCTGTGGCCCTAGTCGATCTCTTCAACGCCACGATTGCTCAAGCAGTTGACATACTCGCCCCACTCAAACAGAGCAGAGCCAAACCTGCTGTTAAGATAAACTCATAGTTCACCCCTGAGCTCCGTGTTTTGCGTACTCTGAAAGGTGCTGCAGAATTGACTTGGAAAAGAAACACCTCCTCACCTAACAAAGTCCAATTCACTTCTCCAAGTGGAGCTGAAACAATTTTTCACGTGGATAAATATATGTGACCACAACATCCAGTTCACTATTGAACACAGTAACCAGACCACCCATGTTCTAGATCTAATCATTAAGCACCAACAAGGCAAATTGGAATACAGTTTATATTGGAAACCTATGGACCAGAACCCTCTTCTTCATTTCACCAGCAACCATCCCACACACATCAAAGACAATCTAACATACAGACAGTTCTTCAGGTTACACAGGAACTGCACATCTTTAGATTATGTTTTCAGCCATGCAGCACACTTACATAAGAGACTAAGGTACAGAGGTTACCCCAAAAAATGACTCACTAATTTGATCAAAAGAGCTAGGTTTACCAACAAGGAGGCACTAATCAAACCACAGGTTTCAACACCACAAGACAAAAATGAAAGACTAGACTGTTTAATTACACATGGCCCACAGACGTTCCAGATCAAGAATGTTATTCAGAAGTATTGGCCACAGGCATGTCTAAATCTACCAGAAGAATCACCCCCAGAGTTTGCATTCAAATGTGCCAGAAATATACATGAAGGAGACACCAAAACTGGCCTCTGGAACCTACGCACCACCAAATGACATCATCCATGTGGGAACTGTGTGGCCTGTAAATTCACTACCAAAATACAAATGTTACAAAATGGCAACAGACATGGACTTTGAAAGACATGACCAACTGCAAAACAAACCAAGTCGCTTAGTGCATACAATGTCCATGCGGCCTAAAATACATTAGGCAAACCATGAGAACAGTAAATACATGGATTTCGGAGCATCGATTCAATATCTGATGTAAGAAACTAACTGCCCCCCTTGTAGAACACAACATAGAGGCAGGCCATACACCAGATGACATCCTTTGGTGGGTCCTAGAAAAAGTGAAAGGGGGACCTAATGTTTCAAGACGGCTGCTGGACCTTGAATTCCAGTGGACCCACAGATTAGATATGTATAAACATTGCTTGAATGAACAATCTTTGCTGCCAGCAATATATAAATCTACCTCTAAGTCAGGTTTTCTAGAAGTGTCTATGGAGAAAAATATTCCCTCACACATGCTTCGATTTAGCCAGTTCAGTCATAGATTTATAGCAGGACAGCCTGGTGTGCAAATTCCCGTTCATCAATCAAAAAATGCCCCCGCCCCTCATCAGGACCCCCAGTCCACTGAATAATTATTCCCATCACTCTGTGGGACCAGGCCATGTACTTTCCCCTACCAACTCCACACCACCCTTCATTCTTGCATAACATGTCTCTGCATATGCATACGGATGCAGCAGATGTTGTTACCAACATCCCCACTATAGCCTCCACTCTTCTTTCATCTGGCAACCCTCACAGGAGTCCAAAGGCAGAGTGACAATCCTCTGCTACATAATGGTCCATGCTACACCCACAGGGGGAGCAGACTTACACTGGTTCTGCTCTCCCTCATGTTGTACGCCTTTGTACAATTAGTGGATTTTCTTAATCTGGGCCTTTTCTCAAAATGTTCAGAAATACATCTTGTGTGCATATCAGCCACATACCCCTTGAATATGGATTCACCATGGGCACGGGTGCAGATGAAGACATCACCCTTTTCCGTTTACCGCATTCCATTACCGAGGATCCAGCTACGCCTTCCAGCGGTCTGGATGCATCATGTCCTTGATACCATGACAACAACGCTTGCTACGCAACAGGATGGGCCCTCCCTTCTCGCTGGGTGAGTCATTGAACAGCAACATGCAGCGTCTACGGCAACCATATAAATGTTGCTACAAGATGGGTTGTGATGTGCCTGACATGATGCTGCTCAACCCCCGTCCTGTTTTCTCGCCTCCACAACTTAGTAGTATCCACTTAACGGCGGTATACTCCTTTTCCTCATATTTCATTATACATGGGCGTTATGTATCTCCAGCTTTATCCCCATGTACCAGTATTTCACACTTATTTCCCTGTCTTTGTAGATCCATTAGGACAGAAGCCTCCATTCCGCAGCATCCCAATACCCAGTCCGCAATTGAAGATAACGAAAGACTAGTCCTGTACATGACTATCAGATGTCAACTTGATTTACAGCTTGGTTTGCCTGCTTTCTCTACAGGTAAGCCACTTTAACCCTGCATTATCCAGGGAGGCCACAATCACTCTGGGTTGGAACTTAGTTGAAACATATAGCCACAAGTTGGGTACGGGCAGCCTCACCATGTGCCCTTTGACCTGCCATGCACAAGCGGCGGCATGCATGTGGTTGGGGATGTGGGGGTACCACCATGTCCACAGGTACGCCACGCCATGTTGAAACATTGTGCAGGACACATTCTGCCACAATGATCCTGCACACTTGTGGTGGTGCATGTAGTAACTCACCACCAGAGTGGTCATCAGAGCGGAAACGTGACTTGAGCACTCTGAATGTGTGCTCCACTATGGCCCGAGTTGCAATATGGGCTGTGCTGTATCTTACCTGGGGCAGTGTGGCAGGGTTCCCTATTGCCGTCATTGTGTAGGTGCTCAGAGTGTAGGCACTGTCCCTTGTAGAGGTGGAAATGTCTGTCATTGGTGTGTATTTGTCTGTGTGTGACATGCATGCATGTGCAGGGGCATTTATACTCACCAATGAGCCATGTGTTGCCATGCCTCCCAGCTTTCAGGGCCCAGTGTAGGGGTAACATTCTGAATATGAATCTAACATGGGTGGACCCTGGATAGTTTTCATGTAGAGAAGTAATTATGCTTTTGGCATCAGATATACCCTGCACGTTGATGGAATGCCAGTGCTTGCGATTGCGATATATGTGCTCTGTAGCCCTAGGTGGCCGTAGAGCCACATGGGTGCAATCGATTGCACCAAGCACTTTAGGGAAGTGTGCCACCCCATAAAAGTCCTGGACCACGGCCTGCCTTTCTGCAGGTGTTCTCGCCTTGTAGATGTGCCTGCGGACTGAGGGACGCGCAGTCATCATTGCCAACACCTGGTTACCTTATGTGCTGAAATTACCCAGTGGCCAAGAAATGCAGTACATTGAGCACCTTTTCCAAGGGGCTCAATGCTTGGGAGCACAGGGTGGGTGATGTAAGGTAATCTTGCAACTCTGTGAACAGGTCTAATATGATATGAGGTGGAAACCTATACCTGCCATAGACCTATTCATCAGCCATCCCAAAAAGCCTGGCCCTAGGTAGAAAAATCTGGGCCTTGGCCATCCTCCTCCTCCTGCACTGTCCCACAATCACTGGTGCAACAAATGGTACATTCATTGTAGCTATATACGTGCGTTGTTTGATCGCACAGGCTTTTCATGCATTTGTTTTTGTGCGTGTTGATGTTTACATCAGCTATCCTGTGGTGGACGTGTTTCACGATTTGCACGTATTTTTCTGCGCGCCGACGAGACCTCTTCAAATCCATGAATACGTGTTTTTTAGCATGCGTATGGGTGTTGCGAGGATTTTACTGTGGTACTTCCCTCGTTACGCTCATATTTTCGGTTGTTGTTCCCAGTCCGTGTATTTCGCCCCCTTTTTAGGTGACTGCGCAGATATGGGCAGGCCTTCGTTTGGAGTCTCACGCAAGGCGTTCGTGGTGTCGCAGAGATGTGTTGGATCAGTGCGGATTCCTTGCAAGTCCCTGGTAAGCCCCACGCATTGTGTTCCATGAATTGACAAATGAGCGCTTGTGCGCGATTTCACGCGCAAGCCCCCTATTTTCCACGCAAATCATTCCATTAATCGGGCGCAATTTGTTTCAAGGCACAATGTGTTCCTAGTTCAATGATAAATCAAAAGGCACACAAAACTTGCAATATGTTTCCCTCTCATTGACATACATTTAAACAGGGCTCCCAAAGATACGTTTAAATGCTGTCTGGGTTGAAAACATTTCGAGATATTCCTGGGTCATTGGAAACAACTTTCTATTTTTCTTTCAAAGGCCCACGACAGATAGGTACACACTGGCTTCAGGTAGCGCCATCAGATAAGGTCTCCCATTAGTCTGTGCACCTGACTCCAAAATTAATCTCTGGTAATCTGGTCCTGTTTTGGAAAATGCCTCTGAAATCAATCCAAACTAGAAAAGGCACTTGAAAGGGAATTTTCCCAATCGGCCACTTCCAGTTGGACATCACATCTCCTTATCATCTGTTCAATGAACTCACTTGATTTTCTGTTCTCCCAAAACTCTCATGTTTTTCTATGTATTTGTGCAAGACTGAGATCCGCCTCCTCGACACACCATCTCCATCCTTTTCATTCACTCTCTGGCCTGGCTCCCTTGGCCCGCCTCCTACCCCTACCTGCGAGGCTAAGAACCTTGGGGTGATCTTTGACTCCACACTTTCCTTCTCCGCCCATATCTCTGAGGTCTCTAAAAAGTCAAACTTCCTACTGCACCTCCTCAGAGGTACGTTGCCTTTCCTCTCCTTCCCTCAGAAGCTCACTGTCTCTCAAGCTCTGGTTCTCTCTAAGTTGGACTATTGTAACAGCTTCTTTCTAAATCTAACTGCCTCTACTCTCCGCCCTCTGCAACTTATCCAGAACAGGACTGCGAGACTTGTCCTTGGCCTCAAGCCCTGGGATCGTATCTCTCCAGCTCTGAAATCGCTCCATTGGCTCCCGGTGGATGCAAGGATTAAATTCAAAACCCTCTGCATTGTCCACAAAGCTTTCTGGGGCCTGGGTCCAAAATATCTTCAGCTATCCCTCCGCAAATACCTCCCCTCTCGAGCTCTTCGCTCCTCTACCTCTAACTCCCTCCGGGTTAATCGTTTTTCAAAGAAACGAGCCGGGGGTAGATCTCTATCTTCGGCTGGGGCCTCCCTCTGGAACAGCCTCCCTGCCACTCTAAAACTTATGGAGAACCATCTCCGGTTCCGGAAGCACCTAAAGACCTTCCTCTTTGTTTCTGCCTTCTCTCCCCCTCTCCCCTGCTGAACCGCTCTCTCTTGGCACTGTGCACCTGGCCATCCTCTTTCCTCTGGGTCCAGGTACCTGCTCACCCTGCCACCCTCCTGCATTGCCTCCCGGCCACCCCTTGCACTGGATGGACTGTATCTGTACCCATACAGCCCCCCACCCCATTTTCTTCTTTTCTGCACTTATCAAACTTAACCAGTCTTTCGCCATAAACACAGCACTTGCCACATTTTGGCTGCACTATCACTGTTTATTGCCTCCTTTCTATTTTTTTTTATTTGTATTTATTATTTATTTATTTACTCTCCTCTGCTGTGCACTTTCCGCTCTCCCCCTTCCATGCACTTTTTCCCTTTTCCCCATCCATTGCACTTGCACGTTCTCAATGTCACTGGGCCTAGTAAGATCGTTATTGTTTGTGTTCTCCCTTGTTTCCCCTCCCTTGCCTAGTCGCGCTCTGAAATCTCTGTGTAATAAGCGCGATACAAATAAAATATCATATCATATCATATCATTAATATCCACCCATAATTGGCAATTCGAGTTCATCTAAGTTTCTATTGATAATGTATTCAATTTATCTTTAGACAGATGGGAAATAAGACATCTCCCGCCAACCTCTGTCCTGGTGCTTTTATATAAAAAGGCTGGCTATATGTCTACAACCTTGGTTCTATTTCTTTATAAGCCCTGCTCCAAGCATTTGCCATCACTAAATCAAAGATTGTAGCTGAATAATTCCATAGTTTAAAAATATAGCTTGTGTGCATCTCAAAGTTTATAAAACCACACATTCATGAGCCTCTCACTGTGCCATATGTGCACAATTGTTTTAATCTGCCTAGCATGTACTGTTGCAATGTTTTATTTTAATATATTATTTTCAAAACACCACTTAATAGGAATACTGTACAAATCTATGAATGTATCATAAGGTCACAAAAATGTAGATATGCTGAGTTTTTCAATAGCACATTGTGAGACCAAACTACATGATGCCATGCGATTCGATATTTTAAGCAGTTGTCCTCACTCATGTCTTCTTGGGGTTTTACTTTTATAGGTGACAGGAGAGATAATTTCTTTATTTTAAAAGGATCCTCTCCATGAAGGTAAACATATCTGCTTAGCCTGTTTTCTCTGGACATTAGAGAAATGGCACAGATTGTGCAGGGCATAAGTGAAATCAGGCTGTAAGTGCTTAATTAATTTCTCCATGTACTCATGGATAGTTGAGGAATTAATCAGTCTCTGCTCCTGTGCTCGGTATAGCAGGTGTTGTAGCAATACAATTTACATCCATTCCTTGATTAAAATGAGGATATCTTAGTAGTAGAAGAAGGAGTTGATGCAGAGCCATCAAAACCAGTCCCAAGTGGACCGTCAGTCAATCACGTATTTCTTTTAGATTTCCACATTTGATTAACTGTATATCTCATCCCCCCTTCTGGATGTTGGTCAGTACGAAATGTGGGGTTTTATTTTCGCACTTTAGTCATCCACTCGCTGATAAAATGACTACTTTGCTCAGACTCAATTCTTTGAAGAAGAACAAAGCAAGAGAAGATGTGGTTAATCCTCAAAGTAGCTGCTGTTTCTGTCTTATAATTTGGGACAGATAGACATATATTCCACTTTGCAAAGGCACAGCGAATCACTGAGCCAATAAAAATGAATCTGTGTATCCAACTATTATAATGTCATACCACTTTTCTGTACAGGAGCCTGGTAATTGGAAATACTTATTTGAATCTGAGCACAGCTCAGACACCTCTTTAAATATATATTTAAATCTTGACCTATGTGTGGCCAGTAATTGATCTCATGTAGAATGGCCATGGTATTTCGAATTCCCCAATAACTGGCTGTTGCTGCATCATGGTCATGTTTTAACTGAGTGTAGGCAGATTGATGTTTCCTCACCAACACACTGTTTCGTATTGTCCTTCCCTTGGTTATCGTGCTATGAAAGAGGAAAGTTAATCAAGTCATACAGGAATTGTGAGAATTTCCTAAAAAATAAAGGGATGCACTTTATGTGCAATGAGAAAGTTTGAATCTGCAGTATCTCTACTCAATAGAGCAAATGCAAGTTTACTCTCATTGAGATTTCATGACCTGGTCACAGCCGTGACATGAGTTTTGGCCAAGTGGTGTTCCATATCTATGAAATCCCCTTTTGGCGCACCAGTTTTTGGTAGTTGGGCAACTAAGTAATTTCCTCATTTATCAGGAACCTCTCTTTTTACTGACGCTTTACATTTTCCCAATAAATGGTCACATCACTTGAAGTCACCCAACTGTTGATGGTATGGATCAGTTGACCATGTTTTATTGGCTTATTGTTTACAGAAAGCATGCTTCTCTTTTTTCAGTTAATCAGGTGTTCGACAAACCCATTTTGGAAGTATGGCAGTCCGGTAATAAAGGTGCTGGTAGCAACGTACCGGCACCCTTTCTGCACCACCATACTAGGAGAATTCTGGTGGGGGCCACGGATCCCCCGGCAGGCCTGACCTGCCGGGTTTTCAGGCCCCTACCATCATGTCTCTCACTGAAACACCGGCGCCGTTATAAACTGTGCCGGTGCTTCAGTGACCCCATTTCCATGGAGTCCTACCGGACGGTTTTCCAGCAACCCCAGAATGAGGCCCATAGACACAATTAGTTATAACTATCAGTTTTGTTGGTGGTTTACAGCATTGATGACAGCTTGATTAATCGCCTTCAGCTCTCACACATGACTACTTTTAGGACCAGTTTTGTAACCCTAACATGAATCAGGAAGATCATTTACGTAAATCTGCTACTCCTTGAGCCATTGGGCTATTTATACTTTGAGCATACAGGATCTCCACAAGAAAGCTTTGCATTGACAGAATGCAAGAAGCAAATCTTGAATTAAAAATGTTGCAAGCCACAAATATTGCGGCAGATGGTGGGAAGGCTGTACAATAATGTGCCCCCGAGGGTCAACGTGAGATTGTTTTTTAATGACCACACCCTTGCCGGGATTGCTTTCTTGTGAGCTTTGAATTTTTCTTCTTCGGGAAATGTTTTGCTTACCTAGCAGAATACCTTATCATGTTTTTCATACAACACTGCTATCAAACTGGTATCTGAAAATCCCTCCTCTCGGAAGACTTCTTTAATCTTCATGGGATAGGCTAGAAAAGGAGCTTGAGACAGGCATCTCTGCAATTGCTTAACTGCTTCGGATTGTACAACACCCCACACCCACTTCACCCCAGCTTTTAGCAAGTTAACCAAGGGCTGAGTAAGCCCTACGTAATCTACAATAAACCTTTGATAATAAGTAGTCATTCCTAAGAGGCTTTGCAACTCATGCAGATTGGTGGGCTCTTTTAATTTTGGTAGTGCCTCTACTTTCTTTTTCTGAGGATTAAGCCCTTATGCTCTGTCCCAAAAAATGAATTCTAGTTTTAAAACATTGTGATTGTTTTCAGAACTGTGTCAGGGCATACTGGAGCTCCCTAAAATGGCCTTCTACTGTGTGGCTTTCTATGAACAAATCATCCACATAGGCCAGCTACAAGGTCAAGCATGGTCATGTGGATAAACATGTTGAGTTTATTTCATGATTTAATATATTCAAAGGGTCACCTGGTCCATCATGTATGTTTATGACTCAGATAAAATAATGATTTTATTGATGTTCCCGAGTCATGGGTACCATATCATACATATTTGCTTGGTCAAGAGCTGAGCAGACATTTGACCCTTGGATCTCTGCAAATCCTTGATTGATTCCATGAGATTAACACAGAGACTCAGTTGTCCATTTTGTTTCAGCATTCCTATTATTGGTTTGCTCAAAGTACTATGGATTGGAAAATGTATCACACATGATTCCATGTTTTTGATAATATCTGTGAGAGATTCTGTGGATATGAGTGGCAACCAATATTGTCTTACAAACACGGGCACCATATCAGGGTCCTTTAATATAGTAATAGGGTGCAAAGATGTATGCCCTCAGCAATTAGGGTCAACTGAGGTAATTCTCTGGAAGTCCAGAAATACTGGTCTTATTTGTTGTCGCTACTCATTGGTTTCACAGGAATGTGCTAGATTGATCTGTCATTCGACCATCTGGAGGAAGCCTATGGTTCTGAAATTTCAGAAGTATCGTCAAGTTTTGGTAGAGAGATATCTTTTTATATTGTTTACCTAGATGAAATGTTCCCTGATGCAAGATAATTATTAGTAATTTGAAAACCCATGTATTCTACCTCCATGACACAGGTAACCTCATTTGTCCCACAGGGGCATGAGGAATACATAGAGAAATTACCCACTTATCCAACATTGATGTTCTATGGTCAGATAGTGTCAGTAATTGGACCTATAATCTGGTTTACAAGATCTGTGAAAAATGTGTTGGAGTTAGTCACTATTCAATAGGGATGTCTGTACTAAAAGGGCCTCATTAGGGGTTTTGAAGAATTTCACTGGTAAATCCGCTGATATATCACCAAAATCGATTACCGTTACCACCACTTGGTATGCAAGATTACAAGTGGTGGTAAGGTGGTGTAAATCCCCATTTTTAGTCAATACGACTCCTTGGGATTTTGGTGGAATTACTGCAAGCAGTGATTCCAACATGGTTATTAAGCTGATGTTTGGTGAGAAAGTGGAGGATTTACCTCTACCATGATGCTCCAAACTGGCAATTTTTCAGTGTGGTAAAAACATTGCTAATTCTGTTACCACCAGAAAAAGTGGCAGTAATTGAATTACCACCTCTTTTTTTACTACACCAACAATCGCATAAGGAGGCCTAAGGTCTAGTAATGATGTCAGATGGAGAAAATGTCCCTGTCGCTGAAGGGTATTATATATATTTACAAAGTATCCCTGATTTGGTAAGGTTTATCTTTTCATTAATCTTTATTGACATAGTAAGTTGTTGGATATTTCCCAGGATACTAACCTCCTCTTTTAATAAGAATTCAATAGCATAACCCAATATCGGAGCAGACCAAAATGTTCTTTCAGTGCTGACAAAGCCTGTCAAGTTTAACCAATCTTCACTACACTTTGTTATCGATATAGTTTGTATTAACAGGAAAACAATGGAGAATGTCACTTCCGAAATGTAAATCAAAAATTGCATGTCTAGCAACCCAATATTTATATTTTCCAGTTTGGGTTCCAAAATGTGTAATATACACCTATTTGGACATTTGTTTAGAATTATGATCTAGTATAGAAACTCTGCTGCAATGCAGGCATCCCTGACCTAAGTTTAGTAGATACAGAAGATTGATCCTTACTTTCTAGTTCTATCTTTTGCTAGCGGTGAGGACCGAAAGGCTGAATGTCTTATGGCACTAAACCCTGTCTGAGACTTCCTTACTCTCCCTACACTATCCAATAGCTAGAGTTATAATCGGAATTGGGACTGCACCTTGCAAATATTATGTTTGATTCAGGACTCATATAACATTCTCACTCGCACCTCTTCCTTTTCTAATCTTCTTTCTTATCCACTCCTCCCACCATTCTTTTGTCCCTTTGATGCTCTCACTCATCGAAGGTCCTGCCTTCACTCTTTGATGTTACTTCTCCTTTCACTGCCTTACTACTCCCTCCTCTACACCACTACTCCATACTCTACTCTACTACACCCTCTTACACACTTCTACTCCCTCCTCCATACTCCCCTAATACTGCCATCAATCTACTACTCCACCCTCCAATTGCTACTCAAACACTGCTCTTACAGTCAGCATCATCTACTTCACAACCACTCCTTACGCTAGCTATTTTACACACTTTCCACACAAACATACACACTTCCACTCAAATCTAATGGCTCACCTGCTCCGCATATCTCCTCCACAGTCCACCGCTCGCTCCTCCCTCCTGCTGGTCACTTGGTCATCCTCCGCCTCCATCTTAGTCATGCTTCCTACTTGTATCCCCCTTTCTTGGACATAATTGAGAACCTTTCCCTGGGCAATCTAGTCCAGAATTCCCCACCCGGGGTGTATCTGCATGCAAAGTGGAAAGTCTTAAGAAGTGGGCTAAGCCCTGCCAAGCTTTCCCACACAGGCTCACCATGTAACAGAGATGTCGACCTGGGACGGCAAATGTTCATGTTCCGGGAATCTTTTTTGATTGGTCCCAAGGTGCTTTCTTTGGGGGAGGGTGGTATTGTTCCTGTTTTCATCATCTGTGTTTTAGAGGGCTTCTGGGTTATTGAACAGGCTTGACAATGTTGCTCGGCAGCTCTGTGAGATCTTCTGGTCTACTACATACAGGGGCTGCTTCGCTGTGATGCTTTCTCTCGCTTCGCGGCTGAGCACTACAGTCTCTGGTGAAGACTTTGCTGTGCGCCTCTCAGTCTTTCTGCCTCAGCTCTCTGCTCTCCAGTGGCGGCTTCACTGTGTGGCTCACTATCTTTCTGTGCCTGATCACTGCAGAGGTCTGGCGACAGGTTGAGTCTCTCGTCTGTTTCTCAGCTCAATGGTTCTTGACCTCTGCTTCTGGTGCTAGAGCTCTAAAAGTAAAATAAGACACAGTCACACATTTGAAATTGGAGTTAAGGCTGGAGATAACAGTGGTCTGCATTGAAACATGTTGACACAAGAAGGGGGCTGGAATTGGTGCCCTCTAAACTACCACTGTCCACCTCAGGGGTAGGATTGTCTCTGAATTTCTCCCTGATAGGCCTCCCACACCCAGATGAGATGTCCCATCATCAATTGAAATATCCACTTTACTGGCCTTGTCACACCATTTATTTATCAAATTAAAAAAATAAATGGTCTGTTCTTTTTGCATTCATCGAAAATAGGTTTGGCTGAAAATAGGATTCTTCCTTTTATTTATCTAAATGGGAAGATTGTATGTTCTCCTTTTTGCTAAACTCAGCTAGTCTACTAATCTGGTTTTCAGATATATCCCTTTCTGGATTTTGGATTTCTTGGGATGTCTCGTGACTATAAAACAGGGCATTTCCTTCCAATGTAGAGAACTGTTTGTTGCTGAGTGGAAGGTTAACATTTAAAGGGAGAGATGGGGTCACTTCACTGTTTTGTTCATTTGCTTAGATTTATTTGTTTATTTATTGTTTGCTTGTTAGGCGCTTATACAATAAGAAAATACTGTTTCAACGTGCCCACAGGTTAAGGGAGGGAGCAGGAGTGGGTAGTACATTAAAGTACATTAAACAACGGAATATATAAGAGTAGTGGGGGAGAGACAGGACAAACCTACTATGCCTTGTGATTATTCATAACGTGCAAGGGCAGCAAGGATGGAGGTAGGAAGCCTGTGCTGTGGAGTCTGAGCTCATGGGTGAGCTGAAGATGAAGGGCTAGGAATGTTGAGTGCTGCACGGCCTAGAGCCGCAAGCGGTGTGAGTGTGAGCCACCAGGGTTGAGGGTGTAAGTGCAAGTGCAGATAGACAGGAGCCGGGTTGATTTGGTGTGGGAGGGCAGGGCTCGAGGCATCCACAATGGCCCAAGATGCCAATGGCAACAGCTGTGGAATTAGCAGGGGAGAGAAGAAGAAAAGGAGTGTCAAGGGTTTTGACCCATGTTGAATCCTTAGACTGGGTAGATGTGGGGATGAGCTGTCGCCGCCCATTATTCTATCCCAGAACAAAATAAATCAATAGAATGGGTGGATGTGGGGATGAGCTGTTGCTGCCCACATTCACGCCAGAATCCAGGAGAACTGCGCAGTTGGCACAAGACCACTCCAAAGATACAACCTTCTTGTGGGGGGTTCCACATCACCGCTCTACTGTAAGGATGCCATCAAAACAATGTTAAGCAAGGGTCCTATACTATCAAGCAAAAGACCACTCTATTGAAATGCATTAATTCAAGACAGATCCCAAAAATGGATACAGTACCGACAAATTCTCCAAGGCGGCCCTAGCGGTCTAAACTCTGACAGGGAAACTGTACTTAGGAGTTGCAAGAGGGGCAGGGACTTCAAAGCGTGTTGGTTAATTGAAAATCTTAGCCACCTGCTGTTCCCAGAGGCCAAGAGGCTGAGAACTCTTAACACCCCAGAGACTCACAACAGGAAGCAGGATAACACATTTCCCTTCTGAGTGAGAGGGAGGGGGTTTCCCCTTCAGCCTGGAGGAGAGAGACAATAGCCCCTTTCAGTTGAATGAGGTATGTTAATTTTGATTGTTTCCTGTCAACAGCCCTCTGCCAGCAAGGAGAGACATGTGACCACTGACCCACCCAGTCTTCTGGAGGCGGACCCAAACACTTTGCAACTTTGAGAGTCTTAGTATGGAAAATGCCCTCACGATTTGAGTCCAAACTCCATTTTGTACCATGTTCTGGGGCAAAACCTCGCTAATTATGAATATTGTAGACACTGTATTTAAGCTAGAGACATGGAAAGTTACTGGGATATATGTGGAAGGGAAATGTACCTTTGTATAATTTTTGATGAAAAACCAATGTTGCAAAACCCACTAAAATCGAAAATAAGTTGCCATTTTTTAATGCAAGCTCCTAGAAACGCCAGAGTCGGGACAGAGACTACCTGAAGGAATATATAATGTGTACATGTAATTTCAACAAATTGTGTATCTGGGAAATATGTATTTGGATCAGAAAAAGATTTGTGTGCACATTGACAAGGGGAGTGTCTTTCTGTAAGCCATAAAGATGACACACAACCCAGCTCCCCAATCAAGGGAGAGGGGAGAACTGGGCCAATGACAAGTAGAGAGGGGCAGGCTCAGTTATGCCACGCACACACCCACTTCCAAAACACATAAAAAGAGACTGCTGGGACAGGTAGAGACATTCAATTTCCATTTCTGCAGAGCATTTTGACGGCCGACAT
This sequence comes from Ambystoma mexicanum, assembly GCF_040938575.1. Lineage (NCBI taxonomy): Eukaryota > Metazoa > Chordata > Amphibia > Caudata > Ambystomatidae > Ambystoma > Ambystoma mexicanum. The sequence goes on from NC_090933.1 coordinate 588,829,624, forward strand.
CCCATCCAGACAGAGACCAGACCAGAGATCCAGAGAACCACAGGCCGCTGTATCCAGAGAGCTGACCCAGATCGCTGTGAAGTGCCGAGACCAGAACCGGAGTCCAGTCCAAAACCTGACCAGATCCGTGGCAAGGCCCATTCCTGCCCAAAATGTATTGTGAGTACCACCAGAACTGTGCAAAACCCAATCTATTAGTTTAAAATAATCTAATTCAACTATTTTAACTTAATTAGAACTGCCTCCTAGTAATCCTGTCATCTGTCATTCTAAAGCTGCAAACTGTCACCTGTCATTTTGAGTTTTACTTTAAATCCGAAAAACCACCTTTATTAAATCGTCCGTATCTCTGGAACCGTTTGTCTTTCCAACAAGCCTAGAACCGACTTCCTTATACTTTTACCGCAATCGCGATTTACGCACTCGCGAAATTTACTCCGATTTGCGATTTGGCCCGATTTCTTCATCTGTAAAAATCAGCAGCTTTTTGCTTCTCTTTGCTAAAATTCGTTTGCAGTCTGGTAATCATTCACAGAGCATTGCTAAAGTGAGCCTGAACTAATATAAAGTATCTATCCCTCACCCTGAACCTCCTGCAGGGAATTAAAATCAATTTTAGCATCTTTTCACTTCATTGCCACCACATTTCAAAGTAATTTGCCTGTGTTTAAAACTCATACCTGTTTTCTCTAAGCTTGCTGGGGGAACTGGAACTGTGTATTGCATTATCAAGTGTGATTTGTTGGGATTCTTGAAGACTGTGGGCTCTCCTTTCCATCTACTTATATTGTATAAAGGGGGGGAGTGAGTTGCCAGAGAAAGGTGATTACATTGTTGTTGGTTGAAATCATATCAAGTTTATTTGCTGTACTGCATTTTATTCCACCTTGCATTTCCTTGAAACCATCAAGCATTTTCAGCTACCTCATCCTCTATACTACTCCTAAGTAATCAAGTGTACCACTGTAACATTACCCATTGTGGATCCACATCATATGTCTAAGTGTACTATCAGATATTAATTTATTATAAAAGTGTGATATCTATATATTGTTTAATTTTTCAAATAAACCTTTTAAATTTGCAAAACAGACCTACTTCTTGGCTCAGTGGGGTCAGGGGGATTCTAAGAGAGGGGTGTTATATAAGGGTTGTCATCCAGAGTACATGAACTGGACCTAAAAATATATCAATAAGGGTTTCCCTCAGCATCCCAGACTAGGCATTGACTTAGCTGTAGTGTTGAAGTGAAGCCGCTTAACAAAGTGGGGGCTCATAGCCGGAGATTCTGGGTTAGATCTATCACTTGTGCAGATTAATACAGTGTGCCAACTGACAGGAGACATACATCAGGTCGGATCACCACGCTGTGTTACGCTGTAAAGCACTCCTCAAAGGAACGCTCTAAGGAAACGGTCTGTTTTGCAAAAATAAAATACAAACTTCTGTAAGTCAGGAAGGAACTCAAATTCCAGAATGACGACACTGGTAGACATCAAAATAGCCAGAGAGCACTTCTTACATAAGCTATTTGTGAGAGGTGAGTGGACTCATCAGGACCAGGCGGTCTGGTTGCAGGCAATCGCGCAACAGGTCACTGAAACAGGGTCAGATACATGGAGAGATCAGGGTCCCCTACATGTGGCCCTGAGTGAACTATATATGGCCTCTAAAGACAAAGATGAACATAATAGGATTGCCAGGATAGCGTCATATTTGTACCTATATATGGGAGCCATGCAGGACAAATGTGCTGAAGGCCAAGATCTGGCAAATAGGCAACAGATGGCGTTAGAGAAGGCCCAATCTGATCTGGACTCTTCTGAGCAGAGGCTGCTCAGGAGCCAGGAGTCAGAAAAGGACAGCAGACAGTACATCACTAAAATAAAGGAGGATATTGATGTGCTGCAACAGGAAAAGGCTGACCAGGATACCAGATTTCTGGCCTTGCAGAAGGAGTACCAAGAAGGTTTGGACTCCCTACTGCAGAGCCAGAAAAAGCTGGAGCAACAGTGAGACTTCAATAGGGCATGTGCTGAGGAGGTAGTCACCCTGCAAAGCCACCTAGATAGGGAGAAGGCAGAGAGCAATAAACTGATTTTGAAAGACATGGGTACCCAGGCAGAGTTTGACCAGGAGCGCCAGAAAGCTGGTGCCTTCCAAAGGCAAAGGGACGACCTGGCGGCACAGATGCAGGCTCTTAGTCAGGAAAGGGATACCATAGGCCAGGAAGTCTGCCACTTAAAAAGGAAAATGGAAGAAAATCACCTGGCCCTCCAGGGACTGGGTGACCTCCAAAAAGAACACCAGAACTTGTTAGAGCACACCAGGAGGGTGGAGGGTGTTCTGGCAAGAAAGGAGCAGGCCAATAGGGACACAGCTCAGGAGGTAACCCTCCTGCAGCAGAGACTGGCCCAGTACTCCAGGACCAATCAGGAGGCACAGAGAGAGAATGAGGCTCTCTGCCAGCACAATGATAGGCTCCAGCAACAGGTAGCGATGCAGGAGAGACTGATAGAGTCTAGTAAGGCCTTAACTGAGGAACTGAAAGCGCAGGCTCTTGCATTGCAACAGGGAACAGGGGCGGATAGAGATGAGGTTCGCTGGGAAAGAGAAACTCCTGAGCATAACCTGAGGAGCCCTAGTACGAGAGGCCTTCATCTCTCCCAGTCCCTGGACTCTGCCACCCCCATGTCCCCTCGCACACATGAGCCCAGGGCCACTGGGATGGCAGATTATTATCCAGCTAGAAGTATGGGGCTCATAGGCCAGTACCTCCCAGGAATGGATGGGCGGGCATCCGGGTATGGGCACCCAAGCACAGTGCAATTTAGTGGTGAACCCCAGGAGAGTAGGCCCATTAAGGGCATCCTGAAAACCTCTGCCCAGTTAGGTCAGTGGAGGGGGTACCCATCAAATCCTGGCAGCAAGGAGGGATCTGAAAACTCCTCTGAGCATTACAGGACACAGGAGACCAGGTACCCACATTCTGCCAGCCATTCCCAGGCTCGCAGAATCCGGGAAAACCTGGAAGATCAGACGGGCACCTCTGGGAGCAGTGCTTCTGAGTCAGAGGATGAATGGACCAGGGTTACCCGAACCACAAAGGCCAATAATGCAAAAAGGGCCTTGCTTAAGGACCCATTGAAACAAATAAAGGCAATAAGGAGTGTCATCACGCCTTATCATAAGAACGCCAAGTATTCATTTTGGGAACACTTGGAGCTCTATGAGCAAATGATGGAGACTTTCCATTTGAAGGACAGCAGTAGCCGCATCCAGTACGTCAAATGGACCTTCTCACCAGAATACTCCAGTTTCTTTGCAGGGCTGGAGGATCAAAACAATTCAAGGTGGTCCACATACAGGACGGCCATCTTGAAAGATTTTTCTGTGCACAGAAATCCTCAAAAGGCTCGCAAGGCAGCCTACAATTTGCAATGTGGGGAGAATCAGGCCTCACAAGAGTTTGTGCAAGAATTAAAGCGTACTTTTGCGCAGACCACCAGAAGGGTGCGCACGGATAGCAGAGAATGTATCAATATGTTTTTCCATACCTTACCCAAATACATAATGACCCAGCTCGTGAGAGATTTTCATGAGAAAAGATCTTTAGACTGGGTCATTGAACAGGCTGCCCGGATCTATGAGGTGCAGAAGCCCATCGAAAATAAAAATAATGCGCAGAAAAACCCCAAAACCAACAGCACCCCTGCTGCTGCCAAGGTGGCAGAGGTAAAGGTCACCCCCGTTTTGGATTTGGAGATGGGGGGCCTTAAAACCTACCTGCACCTAATAATGCCAAGCCCAGAAGGCCCTCGGGCCAGTCGCAGACAGGGAGTCGAGGAGGTAGTCCCACAAATGGGGTCCCTCGCTCCCCTGATTATGTAAGTCCCTGCTACAAGGGAAACCGAGCCATCCTGGGTTATGTGTGGACTCCTCCAGCCCAAGGGGGGGATCCAGCCAAGCACCTGACCCAGGGAACTTCCCTCCTAACGTCCCCCAGGAGGGCAGAAATTCACCAAATCCTGGGCAGAACTTTTTCCCCAGGTATCCACCCAATTTCCATCCATCCTTCTTTCCCCAATTCCCTGAGCCCAGACAACCTAATCCGGGAGAGGGGAGGCCAAGGGTGTAGGGGTACCCGAATCTTCCCAATCCGGGGTATTACCAGAGAAGGGATAGCTACCCTTCCCGGGATCAGCCCAGGGGAGAAAATAGAGCCCCGTATCAGCCTGAGCGGGTTTCCCAGTTAGAGCGCCAGGTCCAAAATATGGCACGGGATCTTGGTCACATACTGCGGGCTCAACAGAACCCTCAGATGAGCATGCCACCGCAGAATGCCCCAAACTCTGGACCTGGTGCTCCAGAACAATGACGGGGGCAGCACCCCGATAACCCACCGGTTCGAGGGAGGAGGCACAAGGCGAAGGGGGGACCCAAACAGACCCACTTTGTGGAGGAGGTACAGGTCTTCCAATTTGAGGGAGAGGGATCCTCAGAAGATCCTAGGAAAAGGATCTTCTCCTTCAGAGATGGGGGAACTCCTCCCAAGGAAAAATGGGTCCCAAGGGATGCCAATTCAGACTGCGGAGATGTGGAGACTGAGCTACCGCCACCCATCATCTCATCCCAGAACCGACAATACCAAAATCCCCTCGTTCAAACCCATCCGGGTGACTGCCTCCAAAAAGGGGGGGGCGGCCCAGGACCGGAACCAGGGGAACCCACAATGGCTCTGATCTCCAGTTGCCAACTTTTTCTTTCAGATTCCCCAGGCTCTCCACCGAATTCTGCCCAAATCTCTTCTCTCGCCATGTCCAAAACCAGAAAATTAGCCCACCAGTTGTCCAAAAATGTGCATTATCTGTGCCCTCTTGAGGAGAAGGAGGGAAGATATTATGCCCCAATACAAGTACAGGGGCAGGGTACAATTTCAGCGCTGGTGGACACTGGATCTCAAGCTACCCTTCTGTCCAGAAGGGCCTTTGATGAACTGAATGCAGGAAGGGAGGAGAATTACCGTATTCCTCTCACCTCTCTTCCTGGACAACTCCATAATTTTGACGGGAAGGAAATTCCCGTCGAGGGGGCGGCAGATTTAGACATTAAAATTGGGCGACACAAGGTGAAACACCCGGTCATAGTAGTGACTCCAGAGGGCACCCGTTGTTTACTAGGGAATGACCTCCTGAGAAGGTTGTCACCCCTAATAGATTGTGTAAACAAGGTCCTCTGGACCCAGACTAGCCGACCAATAAAATTAAAACAGAGTGTCAACCATGTTAGTTTAAATGGCACCTGCCACATGGCTGAACAAAAATCTGACCAAGTAGAATTTCACTTCCAGAACATCCAGATTCCAGATGTGACAGTAATAGCAGTAGGACAACAGACTGGTAATGGGGGGTCCTCTCTATTTCTGAAAATCAACCTTCCTTCCAGTTTAAGGTGGTATTCCAAACTGGAACGAAATACTCTGAAATTCTTTACCAATCCACAACCAGACATTCCCACCCCAATAGTTCAGAAAAATGTGAAATCAGCTCAGAGCCTGGCTGATATTCAGCAAATTGGAGATCAGTTGTTCATCCCTGTTCAGTTAAATGAGGGGAAGGACTCTGTTCTCGCCTGGGTGTGTGTGAACAACGGTAAGAGCTTCATCAGCGAAGCCATGTTTCGCCAACTCCCAAAAGATCCAGCCATTCCCACATTCAAACTGATAGACAAATGGGAAATGGACCTGGAAGCACCCAAATCAAAACATCTCCTGCCAAGCAGGTGTATGCTCAAAATCTCCATTGGCAACAAGAGCATAGTCCATAATTGTTGGGTCGTGCGAGACGTCACTGCCGCCTTTTACTTAGGCAGTGACATTCTCAATCGCTTTGCCATTAGTTTGGACCTAATAAACTTCAAAGCTTGGTCCCGATTAGCGGATAATCCCATGGGCTTTGATGATCAAGAAAAAGCATTTAGGTCAGCGCAATTGCGACCTTATGCAGTTGAAATTCAGCTTAAAGAGGAAGTCACCATCCCAGAAAGGACCCGACAATTCTCCCTGGAAGTGAAAGTTAAAAGAGGACAAAAATTGAAAAACCCTGATTCTTATATTTATCTAAATACTTCTCTCTAACAGCAAGGGTTAGGGGTAAACCCAACACCATTAGTCAACATAGAACATGACACCATTCCAATAGAGGTGGATAACAGCGACTTAAAGAGTATTACTCTAGCCACAGGCACCATTATTGGAATGGCGGTTGATGACCGACACTTTTCCATTGATCTAGGAAATGAACTGTTAGGACCAATCCCCAAGGACTGTTTTGACAGTGACAGTGATGACAACACAACACCAGACAGGATTTTCACCCGGCATGGGGGGAACTTCCTGGTGTACACTTCTTGCCCTTATGGTAAGGAAGATGTGACTTGTGACTTCAGAAGGGATGAGGTGGTTTTCCAGGTCCAGGAGGGCTGCCTTCCCCACCTGAAGCCGCCAGTCCAAATCAGCACTCTGACCAGGGACTTCTCCACTCAGCTGGAGGAGGCCGCTAAAATAGCCAAACCAGAAGTCTTTCCAGGCTTCAGGCAGATGGTGGAAGAGAGAGTCAACCTAGCTGATGCCTGTGTGACTCTAGAACAGAAGCAAAAGTTGAAACAAGATTTCTTGGATTTTCAAGATCTCTTTGCGGTAGACTCATATGACTGTGGTCGCACCGACATCCACACCACAACAATTCCCACGGACCCTGGAATGACTCCAGTGTTTGTGAAGCAATATTGTTTGCCTCTCGCATCCATGGAGTCCCTTACTGAAATAATTAAGAACCTTGAGTCCCGGGGAATAATCCGTCCAGTCCACAGCACTTTCAATAATCCGGTGCTGGGAATATTGAAGCCAAACGGCCAGTGGAGACTCTGCGCCGACCTTAGGGAGCTCAACAAACGGGTCCATACTTCCCGATGGCCTCTGCCCTACATTGACCAAGGGCTGGCCCAGATTCAGGGGTCACAGGTATTCACAGCAATAGACCTGACCAATGGATACTGGACCGTGCCTGTCAGTAGGGAGGACCAATTCAAACTGGCTTTTACCTTTGGGGGCCAGCAGTACACATGGACCCGGACTCCCTTTGGATACCTCAACTCCGGCAATGAATTCAACATTTTCCTACATAAGGCCATGCCCGACCTGGGTGCGAGGGGTATCCTGGCTTATGTAGATGATGCCCTCATCAAAAGTTCATCTGTGGAAGAACACATAGTGGAGATCTGTTATGTTCTGAAGCAGTTGAGGGTCGCCGGAGCAAAACTTTCCTTTCAGAAAGCACAGTGGTTTAGAACCCGTGTTAATTTCTTGGGGCATGAGATTACTCCTCAGGGTCTCTGTCCCCAAGAAAAGAAAGTGGAAGCACTTCAGAAACTGAAGGATCCCACAACTCTGCGGGAACTAAGGAGCCTCTTTGGACTGACTAATTAATGCAGAAAGTTCATTGAAGGCTACGCAGAGATCACTAGACCCCTGATTCATCTCTTGAAGAGGGGGGTCAAGTGGGAATGGGGTCCAGAACAATCCGAGGCAGTAAGACAACTCAAAAGAAGCCTCTCACAAGCGCCTTGCCTAGCTTACCCTGTCATAAACAAGGAGTTCTTCCTGGAGACAGTGTTCTCTAATACGTGCTTGACGGCAGTATTATACCAAAAGCATGATAAGGTCAATAAAGTAATCTCCTATGCGAGCAAAACTTTATCCTCTGTGGAGGAAAAATTCAACGATTGTGAGAAGGCACACCTGGCAACGGTGTGAGCATTGAAGAATTACCGCCCGTTCATCTAGGGGGAACACATCATAGTGGAGACTCCACACCAGCCTCTGCAATACCTCCAAAGTGACAGAATCCGGGCCGGAAATGTGAGTAATTCCCGAATTACTTCCTGGATTCTGTCAATGCAAGGCTTTCCTGTAGAGGTCAGATATGGCCAAAACAAGAAGAGTCCCCTCGTGCAAGGTCTGGCTGACTTGCATGATTGTGCCAGAGAAAACTGTCTCGAGGACGAAAGTCTAAAAATCAAGGACAACATGGAGGCATACCTTAATTCCCCACACAAAGTCTTTGGAGAAGACAAGTGTGAGGGAATGCCCACTGTCTATGTGGATGGATGCTCGTACCATGTTGACAACAACGGGGAGAAAGAACTGGTGGCCGGCGTAGGGAATGCATGGGTGAAGGAGTCCCCTGAACCCTCTGCTGGATACAAAATTGGTCCCCGAAGTAGTCAGGTGGCAGAATTGATGGCTTTGCATCAGGCCATCCTCACTGCTGTCCAACATCAACTCCACGAACTGGTCATAATCACAGATTCGTATTATGTACGGAACGGGTTCGTGGAGCACCTGGGTAATTGGAAAACCAGAGGCATGTTATGTGCTAATAACAAACCCTTGAAACATGGGAAGTTAATCCAAAATATTGATGATCTGGTCACATCGAATGGGATGACCATCTACTGGAAAAAGATCAAGGGTCATTCCAAAGTAGAGGGACCAGACAAAACTGGAAATGACTTAGCTGATCAGCTGGCCAAAACCGGGGCCATCCATGGGGATCTAATAGAAATAGAGTCCCTGTTGGGGGAAATCCAGGTCACTGTTATCACTAGGTCCCAGACAAATGCTCACAATGATCTTTCAACTGCCCAATGGAGTAAGGAGACCCCTGATGCTGATTTAATTACAGCTCAGAAGGGGGATCCAATTATTGGTAAGTTTTACCAACACCTTGAGGACCCTGAGAACTTTCCCCTGACGGATACCGATTACATTGGGAAAGAGGACCTAAAAGTGTTGATGAAATGTCCAAAAATGTTCCGAATCCAAGACGGTTTGCTGGTAAGGAAATCCAAAGCTGGCCACGATCAGTGGGTGGTTCCTACCTCATTCCGAAGCCTGATGTTAAGTGACGCCCATGATGCGGCCACCGCCGGTCATAGGGGGTTTCACACAACACTGGAAATCTTAAGAGAGGTTGCATACTGGCCACACATGGGGCAGGACCTCGACCAATACTTGAAGGGGTGTCTTGTTTGTGCACAATTTCAGCCATCATCCCTCACACACTGTGCGCCTCTCCAAAAGAGGGGGATGACACTGCCATGGTCAGATTTGCAAATCGACTTTGTAGGCCCTGTAATTCGCTCGTCTAGAGGAAACAAGTAAATGTTGACCGTTACTGCTTGTTTACCAAATGGGTGGAATGTCTCCCAGCCCCAAACTGCAAGGCAGAAACAGCAGCTGCCCTGATGTTTAACCACATCTTTTCCCGTTTTGGTCTACCTCAAAGGATTGAGTCAGACAGAGGTAGCCACTTCACCAGTGAAGTAATGACAAAGATGTGGGAGATACTGGGGATTAAAAGGAAGCTACACATTGCTTACAGGCCAGCTTCTTCTGGAGCAGTGGAGAGATACAACCGAACCATTGTGAGCATATTAAAAAGGTTTGTGGCAGATTCTGGGCCAAGTTGGGATATCCGATTACCTCTGGTCCTGATGGCCATCAGATCTACCCCTTCATCTGCAACTAAAATGTCACCATTTGAGTTGATGACCGGATGCAAGATGGTGCTTCCCCAGCATCTGCTCTACAGGACCCAAGAGCAGACACTGATAAATGCCTCCACAACTCATGAGTATGTGGAGAATTTAAGGAAACACCTTCAGCATGCTTTTGCCTATGCTCAGCGGAATCTAGAAAGATCAGCTGATAGCATGAAAACCCACTACGACCTGAAGACCACCAGGAAGGAATATACTGTGGGGGTCCGGGCCTATCTATACAATTTCCAAAGGAACCTGGCCAAACAGCGAAAATGTTTGCCTACATGGAAGGGACCGTTTGAAATTATAGACAAGATCTCCCCTGTAGCGTACAAGATCCACATCCCCAAAGGCAGTTCGGCAGAGGGGGAAGACAAGTGGGTATATATAAATCAGTTAAAGTGTTGCCATCCCAGGCACACCCTGCAGCAACTGGAGGAGTCCTCTGCAATACCAGAGGGGGCCGCTCCAGAGTAAGTCAGTTCAAACTCTAAAATATTCCACATATCAAAAATATAGTAACGTAATGCAAATGTTCCCTGTTATATATTGTTTTTAAAATCTGACTGTAAAATGCATTCGGATGTATAAAATGTACATGTTCGCCACACCATTAATAGTGGTGGAAAAATGTCTAGGAATGTGTATTGGCGCTTTTGCTTTATCATCCTAGGAGAGAGGAAACCATGGAGACTGACCAAGGAGGATGACCGGGGATCGGGACAGAGACCCGAGGGACCCGGGGTACCGCCCAATATTCCCATCAGGACCGGCGAGGAGAACCGATCGATCCAACTGGGTGGAGGAAAAGATGCTGAACTGTGCCATCTACAGAATTGGAAGAAGATAATGCAGACATACCAGCACAGGGCTCAAAACATCCTTGGCACCCGACTTCCCCTCGACTCGAATCAAAGCGCAGTCGGGCGGGGGGAATTGTCAAGGGTTTTGACCCATGTTGAATCCTTAGACTGGGTAGATGTGGGGATGAACTGTCGCCGCCCATTATTATATCCCAGAACAAACTAAATCAATAGACTGGGTGGATGTGGGGATGAGCTGTCGCCACCCCCATTCACGCCAGAATCCAGGAGAACTTTGCAATTGGCACAAGACCACTCCAAAGATACAACCTTCTTGTGGGGTGTTCCACATCACCACTCTACTGTAAGGATGCCATCAAAACAATGTTAAGCAAGGGTCCTATACTATCAAGCAAAAGACCACTCTATTGAAATGCAGTAATTCAAGACAGATCCCAAAAATGGATGCAGTACCGACAAATTCCCCAAGGCGGCGCTAGCGGTCTAAACTCTGACAGGGAAACTGTATTTAGGAGTTGCAAGAGGGGCAGAGACTTCAAAGCTTGTTGGTTAATTGAAAATCTTAGCCACCTGCTGTTCCCAGAGGCCAAGAGGCTGAGAACTCTTAACACCCCAGAGACTCACAACAGGAGGCAGGATATCACATGGCCCTTCTGAGTGAGAGGGAGGGGGTTTCCCCTTCAGCCTGGAGGAGAGAGAGAATAGCCCCTTTCAGTTGAATGGGGTATGTTAATTTTGAGTGTTTCCTGTCAACAGCCCTCTGCCAGCAAAGAGAGACATGTGATCACTGACTCACTTAGACTTCTGGAGGCAGATCCAAACACTTTGGGGAGTTGAATTGCAACAAATATATATTTTATGGAAACAGTGATAACTTATTGTAACCAAATGACAGGAATGTACAACTTTGAAAGTCTCAGTATGGAAAATGGCCTCACGATTTTAGCCCAAACTCCAATTTGTACCATGTTCTGGGGCAAAACCCCGCTAATTATGAATATTGTAGACGCTGTATTTAAGCTAGAGACATGGAAAGTTACTGGGATATATGTGGAAAGGAAATGTACCTTTGTATAATTTTTGATGAAAAACCAATGTTGCAAAACCCACTAAAATCGAAAATAAGTTGCCATTTTTTAATGCAAGCTCCTAGAAACGCCAGAGTCGGGACAGAAACTACTTGAAGGAATATATATAATGTGTACATGTAATTTCAACAAATTGTGTATCTGGGAAATATGTATTTGGATCAGAAATCGATTTGTGTGCACATTGACAAGGGGAGTGTCTTTCTGTAAGCCATAAAGATGACACACAACCCAGCTCCCCAATCAAGGGAGAGGGGAGAACTGGGCCAATGACAAGTAGAGAGGGGCAGGCTCAGTTATGCCACGCACACACCCACTTCCAAAACACATAAAAAGAGACTGCTGGGACAGGTAGAGACATTAAATTTCCATTTCTGCGGATCATTTTGACAGCCAACATCCCATTCAGACAGAGACCAGACCAGAGATCCAGAGAACCACAGGCCGCTGTATCCAGAGAGCTGACCCAGATCGCTGTGAAGTGCCGAGACCAGAACCGGAGTCCAGTCCAAAACCTGACCAGATCCGTGGCGAGGCCCATTCCTGCCCAAAATGTATTGTGAGTACCGCCAGAACTGTGCAAAACCCAATCTATTAGTTTAAAATAATCTAATTCAACTATTTTAACTTAATTAGAACTGCCTCCTAGTAATCCTGTCATCTGTCATTCTAAAGCTGCAAACTGTTATCTGTCATTTTGAGTTTTACTTTAAATCCGAAAAACCACCTTTATTAAATCGTCCGTATCTCTGGAACCGTTTGTCCTAGGAACTTTTACCGCAATCACGATTTACGCACTCGCGAAATTTACCGCGATTTGCGATTTGGCCCTATTTCTTCATCTGTAAAAATCAGCAGCTTTTTGCTTCTCTTTGCTAAAATTCGTTTGCAATCTGATAATCATTCATAGAGCATTGCTAAAGTGAGCCTGAACTAATATAAAGTATCTCTCCCTCACCCTGAACCTCCTGCAGGGAATTAAAATCAATTTTAGCATCTTTTCACTTCATTGCCACCACATTTCAAAGTAATTCGCCTGTGTTTAAAACTCATACCTGTTTTCTCTAAGCTTGCTGGGGGAACTGGAACTGTGTATTGCATTATCAAGTGTGATTTGTTGGGATTCTTGAAGACTGTGTGCTCTCCTTTCCATCTCCTTATATTGTATAAAGGGGGGGAGTGAGTTGCCAGAGAAAGGTGATTACATTGTTGTTGGTTGATATCATATCAAGTTTATCTGCTGTGCTGCATTTTATTCCACCTTGCATTTCCTTGAAACCATCAAGCATTTTCAGCTACCTCATCCTCTATACTACTCCTAAGTAATCAAGTGTACCACTGTAACATTACCCATTGTGGATCCACATCATATGTCTAAGTGTACTATCAGATATTAATTTATTATAAAAGTGTGATATCTATATATTGTTTAATTTTTCAAATAAACCTTTTAAATTTGCAAAACAGACCTACTTCTTGGCTCAGTGGGGTCAGGGAGATTCTAAGAGAGGGGTGTTATATAAGGGTTGTCATCCAGAGTACATGAACTGGACCTAAAAATATATCAATAAGGGTTTCCCTCAGCATCCCAGACTAGGCATTGACTTAGCTGTAGTGTTGAAGTGAAGCCGCTTAACAAAGTGGGGGCTCATAGCCGGAGATTCTGGGTTAGATCTATCACTTGTGCAGATTAATACAGTGTGCCAACTGACAGGAGACATACATCAGGTCGGATCACCACGCTGTGTTACGCTGTAAAGCACTCCTCAAAGGAACGCTCTAAGGAAACGGTCTGTTTTGCAAAAATAAAATACAAACTTCTGTAAGTCAGGAAGGAACTCAAATTCCAGAATGACGACACTGGTAGACATCAAAATAGCCAGAGAGCACTTCTAACATAAGCTATTTGTGAGAGGTGAGTGGACTCATCAGGACCAGGCGGTCTGGTTGCAGGCAATCGCACAACAGGTCACTGAAACAGGGTCAGATACATGGAGAGATCAGGGTCCCCTACATGTGGCCCTGAGTGAACTATATATGGCCCCTAAAGACAAAGATTAACATAATAAGATTGCCAGGATAGCGGCATATTTGTACCTATATATGGGAGCCATGCAGGACAAATGTGCTGAAGGCCAAGATCTGGCAAATAGGCAACAGATGGCGTTAGAGAAGGCCCAATCTGATCTGGACTCTTCTGAGCAGAGGCTGCTCAGGAGCCAGGAGTCAGAAAAGGACAGCAAACAGTACATCACTAAAATAAAGGAGGATATGGATGTGCTGCAACAGGAAAAGGCTGACAAGGATACCATATTTCTGGCCTTGCAGAAGGAGTACCAAGAAGGTTTGGATTTCCTACTGCAGAGCCAGAAAAAGCTGGAGCAACAGTTAGACTTCAGTAGGGCATGTGCTGAGCAGGTAGTCACCCTGCAAAGCCACCTAGATAGGGAGAAGGCAGAGAGCAATAAACTGATTTTGAAAGACATGGATACCCAGGCAGAGTTTGACCAGGAGCGCCAGAAAGCTGGTGCCTTCCAAAGGCAAAGGGACGACCTGGCGGCACAGATGCAGGCTCTTAGTCAGGAAAGGGATACCTTAGGCCAGGAAGTCTGCCACTTAAAAAGGAAAATGGAAGAAAATCACCTGGTCCTCCAGGGACTGGGTGACCTCCAAAAAGAACACCAGAACTTGTTAGAGCACACCAGGAGGGTGGAGGATGCTCTGGCAAGAAAGGAGCAGGCCAATAGGGACACAGCCCAGGAGGTAACCCTCCTGCAGCAGAGACTGGCCCAGTACTCCAGGACCAATCAGGAGGCACAGAGAGAGAATAAGGCTCTCTGCCAGCACAATGATAGGCTCCAGCAACAGGTAGCGATGCAGAAGAGACTGGTAAGGTATAGTAAGGCCTTAACTGAGGAACTGAAAGCGCAGGCTCTTGCATTGCAACAGGGAACAGGGGCGGATAGAGATGAGGTTCGCTGGGAAAGAGAAACTCCTGAGCATAACCTCAGGAGACCTAGTACCAGAGGCCTTCATCTCTCCCAGTCCCTGGACTCTGCCACCCCCATGTCCCCTCGCGCACATGAGCCCAGGGCCACGGGGATGGCAGATTACTATCCAGCTAGAAGTATGGGGCTCATAGGCCAGTACCTCCCAGGAATGGATGGGCGGGCATCCGGGTATGGGCACCCAAGCACAGTGCAATTTAGTGGGGAACCCAAGGAGAGTAGGCCCATTAAGGGCATCCTGAAAACCTCTGCCCAGTTAGGTCAGTGGAGGGGGTACCCATCAAATCCTGGCAGCAAGGAGGGATCTGAAGACTCCTCTGAGCATTACAGGACACAGGAGACCAGGTCCCCACATTCTGCCAGCCATTCCCAGGCTCGCAGAATCCGGGAAAACCTGGAAGATCAGACGGGCACCTCTGGGAGCAGTGCTTCTGAGTCAGAGGATGAATGGACCAGGGTTACTGGAACCACAAAGGCCAATAATGCAAAAAGGGCCTTGCTTAAGGACCCATTGAAACAAATAAAGGCAATAAGGAGTGTCATCACGCCTTATCATAAGAACGCCAAGTCTTCTGTTTGGGAACACTTGGAGCTCTATGAGCAAATGATGGAGACTTTCCATTTGAAGGACAGCAGTAGCCGCATCCAGTACGTCAAATGGACCTTCTCACCAGAATACTCCAGTTTCTTTGCAGGGCTGGAGGATCAAAACAATTCAAGGTGGTCCACATACAGGACGGCCACCTTGAAACATTTTTCTGTGCACAGAAATCCTCAAGAGGCTCGCAAGGGAGCAAGAATTAAAATGTGCTTTTACACAGACCACCAGAAGGGTGCGCATGGATAGCAGAGAATGTATCAATATGTTTTTCCATGCCTTACCCAAATACATAATGACCCAGCTCGTGAGAGATTTTCATAAGAAAAGATCTTTAGACTGGGTCATTGAACAGGCTACCCGGATCTATGAGGTGCAGAAGCCCATCGAAAATAAAAATAATGCGCAGAAAAACCCCAAAACCAACAGCACCCCTGCTGCTGCCAAGGTGTCAGAGATAATGGTCACCCCCGTTTTGGATTTGGAGATGGGGGGGCCTAAAAACCTACCTGCACCCAATAATGCCAAGCCCAGAAGGCCCTCGGGCCAGTCACAGACAGGGAGTCGAGGAGGTAGTCCCACAAATGGGGTCCCTCGCTCCCCTGATTATGTAAGTCCCCGCTACAAGGGAAACCGACCCATCCTGGGTTATGTGTGGACTCCTCCAGCCCAAGGGGGGGATCCAGCCAAGCACCTGACCCAGGGAACTTCCCTCCTAACGTCCCCCAGAAGGGCAGAAATTCACCAAATCCTGGGCAGAACTTTTTCCCCAGGTATCCACCCAATTTCCAGCCCCAAAATCATCCATCCTTCTTTCCCCAATTCCCTGAGCCCAGACAACCTAATCCGGGAGAGGGGAGGCCAAGGGTGTAGGGGTACCCGAATCTTCCCAATCCGGGGTATTACCAGAGAAGGGATAGCTACCCTTCCCGGGATCAGCCCAGGGGAGAAAATAGAGCCCCGTATCAGCCTGAGCGGGTTTCCCAGTTAGAGCGCCAGGTCCAAAATATGGCACGGGATCTTGGTCACATACTGAGGGCTCAACAGAACCCTCAGATGAGCATGCCACCGCAGAATGCCCCAAACTCTGGACCTGGTGCTCCAGAACAATGACGGGGGCAGCACCCCGATAACCCACCGGTTCCCAGGGAGGAGGCACAAGGGGAAGGGGGGTGTAAAGCCTTGGAGGAAGCTTCCTTCCCAACTTGTAAACAGCCCCAGGAAAACCAGGAACTGGAAACAAAATCTCCTGCCCCTGAAAGCCTGCCTCCCAAGGAGCAGAGGGGGGGTAGGAGAAATAAAGGACCCAAACAGACCCACTTTGTGGAGGAGGTACAGGTCTTCCAATTTGAGGGAGAGGGATCCTCAGAAGATCCTGGGAAAAGGATCTTCTCCTTCAGAGATGGGGGAACTCCTCCCAAGGTAAAATGGGTCCCAAGGGATGCCAATTCAAACTGGGGAGATGTGGAGACTGAGCTTCCGCCGCCCATCATCTCATCCCAGAACCGACAATAACAAAATCCCCTGGTTCAAACCTATCCTGGTGACTGCCTCCAGGGGGGGCAGCCCAGGACCGGAACCAGGGGAACCCACAATGGCTCTGATCTCCAGTTGCCAACTTTTTCTTTCAGATTCCCCAGGCTCTCCACAGAATTCTGCCCAAATCTCTTCTCTCGCCATGTCCAAAACCAGAAAATTAGCCCACCAGTTGTCCAAAAATGTGCATTATCTGTGCCCCCTTGAGGAGAAGGAGGGAAGATATTATGCCCCGATACAAGTACAGGGGCAGGGTACAATTTCAGCGCTGGTGGACACTGGATCTCAAGCTACCCTTCTGTCCAGAAGGGCCTTTGATGAACTGAATGCAGGAAGGGGGGAGAATTACCGTATTCCTCTCACCTCTCTTCCTGGACAACTCCAGAACTTTGACGGGAAGGAAATTCCCGTCGAGGGGACGGCAGATTTGGACATTAAAATTGGGCGACACAAGGTGAAACACCCGGTCATAGTAGTGACTCCAGAGGGCACCCCTTGTTTACTAGGGAATGACCTCCTGAGAAGGTTGTCACCCCTAATAGATTGTGTAAACAAGGTCCTCTGGACCCAGACTAGCCGACCAATAAAATTAAAACAGAGTGTCAACCATGTTAGTTTAAATGGCACCTGCCACATGGCTGAACAAAAATCTGACCAAGTAGAATTTCACTTCCAGAACAACCAGATTCCAGACGTGACAGTAATAGCAGTAGGACAACAGACTGGTGATGGGGGGTCCTCTCTATTTCTGAAAATCAACCTTCCTTCCAGTTTAAGGTGGTATTCCACACTGGAAGGAAATACTCTGAAATTCTTTACCAATCCACAACCAGACATTCCCACCCCAATAGTTCAGAAAGATGTGAAATCAGCTCAGAGCCTGGCTGATATTCAGCAAATTGGAGATCAGTTGTTCATCCCTGTTCAGTTAAATGAGGGGAAAGACTCTGTTCTCGCGCAGGTGTGTGTGAACAACGGTAAAAGCTTCATCAGCGAAGCCATGTTTTGCCAACTCCCAAAAGATCCAGCCATTCCCACATTCAAACTGATAGACAAATGGGAAATGGACCTGGAAGCACCCAATTCAAAACATCTCCTGCCAAGCAGGTGTATGCTCAAAATCTCCATTGGCAACAAGAGCATAGTCCATAATTGTTGGGTCTTGCGAGACGTCACTGCTGCCTTTTACTTAGGCAGTGACATTCTCAATCGCTTTGCCATTAGTTTGGACCTAATAAACTTCAAAGCTTGGTCCTGATTAGTTGATAATCCCATGGGCTTTGATGATCAAGAAAAAGCATTTAGGTCAGCTCAATTGCTACCTTATGCAGTTGAAATTCAGCTTAAAGAGAGAGACACCATCCCAGAAAGGACCCGACAATTCTCCCTGGAAGTGAAAGTTAAAAGAGGACAAAAATTGAAAAACCCTGATGCTCATATTCATCTAAATGCTTCTCTCCAACAGCAAGGGTTAGGGGTAAACCCAACACCATTAGTCATCATAGAACATGACACCATTCCAATAGAGGTGGATAACAGCGACTTAAAGAGTATTACTCTAGCCGCAGGCACCATTATTGGAATGGCGGTTGATGACCGACACTTTTCCATTGATCTAGGAAATGAACTGTTAGGACCAATCCCCAAGGACTGTTTTGACAGTGACAGTGATGACAACACAACACCAGACAGGATTTTCACCCGGCATGGGGGGAACTACCTGTTGTACACTTCTTGCCCTTATGGCAAGGAAGATGTGACTTGTGACTTCAGAAGGGATGAGGTGGTTTTCCAGGTCCACGAAGGCTGCCTTCCCCACCTGAAGCCGCCAGTCCAAATCAGCACTCTGACTAGGGACTTCTCCACTCAGCTGGAGGAGGCCGCTAAAATAGCCAAACCAGAAGTCTTTCCAGGCTTCAGGCAGATTGTGGAAGAGAGAGTCAACCTAGCTGATGCTTGTGTGACTCTAGAACAGAAGCTAAAGTTGAAACAAGTTTTCTTGGATTTTCAAGATCTCTTTGCGGTAGACTCATATTACTGTGGTCGCACTGACATCCACACCACAACAATTCCCACGGACCCTGGAATGACTCCAGTGTTTGTGAAGCAATATCGTTTGCCTCTCGCATCCATGGAGTCCCTTACTGAAATAATTAAGAACCTTGAGTCCCGGGGAATAATCCGTCCAGTCCACAGCACTTTCAATAATCCGGTGCTGGGAATATTGAAGCCAAACGGCCAGTGGAGACTCTGCGCCGACCTTAGGGAGCTCAACAAACAGGTCCATACTTCCCGATGGCCTCTGCCCTACATTGACCAAGGGCTGGCCCAGATTCAGGGGTCACAGGTATTCACAGCAATAGACCTGACCAATGGATACTGGACCGTGCCTGTCAGTAGGGAGGACCAATACAAACTGGCTTTTACCTTTGGGGGCCAGCAGTACACATGGACCCGGACTTCCTTCGGATACCTCAAGTCCGGCAATGAATTCAACATTTTCCTACATAAGGCAATGCCCGACATGGGTGCGAGGGGTAACCTGGCTTATGTAGATGATGTCCTCATCAAAAGTTCATCTGTGGAAGAACACATAGCGGAGATCTGTTATGTTCTGAAGCAGTTGAGGGCCGCCGGAGCAAAACTTTCCTTTCAGAAAGCACAGTGGTGTAGAACCCGTGTTAATTTCTTGGAGCATGAGATTACTCCTCAGGGTCTCTGTCCCCAAGAAAAGAAAGTCGAAGCACTTCAGAAACTGAAGGATCCCACAACTCTGCGGGAACTAAGGAGCCTCCTTGGACTGACTAATTACAGCAGAAAGTTCATTGAAGGCTGCGCAGAGATCACTAGACCCCTGATTCATCTCTTGAAGGGGGGCGTCAAGTGGGAATGGGGTCCAGAACAATCCGAGGCAGTAAGACAACGCAGTAAGACAACTCAAAAGAAGCCTCTCACAAGCGCCTTGCCTAGCTTACCCTGTCAGAAACAAGGAGTTCTTCCTGGAGACAGGGTTCTCTAATACGTGCCTGACGGCAGTATTATACCAAAAGCATGACAAGGTCAATAAATTAATCTCCTATGCGAGCAAAACTTTATCCTCTGTGGAGGAAACATTCAACGATTGTGAGAAGGCACACCTGGCAACGGTGTGGGCATTGAAGAATTACCGCCCGTTCATCCAGGGGGAACACATCATAGTGGAGACTCCACACCAGCCTCTGCAATACCTCCAAAGTGACAGAATCCGGGCCGGAAATGTGAGTAATTCCCGAATTACTTCCTGGATTCTGTCAATGCAAGGCTTTCCTGTAGAGGTCAGATATGGCCAAAACAAGAAGAGTCCCCTCGTGCAAGGTCTGGCTGACTTGCATGATTGTGCCAGAGAAAACTGTCTCGAGGACGAAAGTCTAAAAATCAAGGACAACATGGAGGCATACCTTAATTCCCCACACAAAGTCTTTGAAGAAGACAAGTGTGAGGGAATGCCCGCTGTCTATGTGGATGGATGCTCGTACCATGTTGACAACAACGGGGAGAAAGAACTGGTGGCCGGCGTAGGGAATACATGGGTGAAGGAGTCCCCCGAACCCTCTGCTGGATACAAAATTGGTCCCCGAAGTAGTCAGGTGGCAGAATTGATGGCTGTGCATCAGGCCATCCTCACTGCTGTCCAACATCAACTCCACGAACTGGTCATAATCACAGATTCGTATTATGTACGGAACGGGTTCATGGAGCACCTGGTTAATTGGAAAACCAGAGGCATGTTATGTGCTAATAAAAAACCCTTGAAACATGGGAAGTTAATCCAAAATATTGATGATCTGGTCACATCGAATGGGATGACCATCTACTGGAAAAAGATCAAGGGTCATTCCAAAGTAGAGGGACCAGACAAAACTGGAAATGACTTAGCTGATCAGCTGGCCAAAACCGGGGCCATCCATGGGGATCTAATAGAAATAGAGTCCCTGTTGGGGGAAATCCAGGTCACTGTTATCACTAGGTCCCAGAGAAATGCTCACAATGATCTTTCAACTGCCCAATGGAGTAAGGAGTCCCCTGATGCTGATTTAATTACAGCTCAGAAGGGGGATCCAATTATTGGTAAGTTTTACCAACACCTTGAGGACCCTGAGAACTTTCCCCTGACGGATACCGATTACATTGGGAAAGAGGACCTAAGAGTGTTGATGAAATGTCCAAAAATGTTCCGAATCCAAGACGGTTTGCTGGTAAGGAAATCCAAAGGTGGCCACGATCAGTGGGTGGTTCCTACCTCATTCCGAAGCCTGATGTTAAGTCACGCCCATGATGCGGCCACCGCCGGTCATAGGGGGTTTCACACAACACTGGAAATCTTAAGAGAGGTTGCATACTGGCCACACATGGGGCAGGACCTCGACCAATACTTGAAGGGGTGTCTTGTATGTGCACAATTTCAGCCATCATCCCTCACACACCGTGTGCCTCTCCAAAAGAGGGGAACGACACTGCCATGGTCAGATTTGCAAATCGACTTTGTAGGCCCTGTAATTCGCTCGTCTAGAGGAAACAAGTACATGTTGACCGTTACTGCTTGTTTACCAAGTGGGTGGAATGTCTCCCAGCCCCAAACTGCAAGGCAGAAACAGCAGCTGCCCTGATGATTAACCACATCTTTTCCCGTTTTGGTCTACCTCAAAGGATTGAGTCAGACGGAGGTAGCCACTTCACCAGTGAAGTAATGACAGAGATGTGGGAGATACTGGGGATTAAAAGGAAGCTACACATTGCTTACAGGCCAGCTTCTTCTGGAGCAGTGGAGAGATACAACCAAACTATTGTGAGCATATTAAAAAAGTTTGTGGCAGATTCTGGGCCAAGTTGGGATATCCAATTACCTCTGGTCCTGATGGCCATCAGATCTACCCCTTCATCTGCAACTAAAATGTCACCATTTGAGTTGATGACCGGATGCAAGATGGTGCTTCCCCAGCATCTGCTCTACAGGACCCAAGAGCAGACACTGATAAATGCCTCCACAACTCATGAGTATGTGGAGAATTTAAGGAAACACCTTCAGCATGCTTTTGCCTATGCTCAGCGGAATCTAGAAAGATCAGCTGATAGCATGAAAACCCACTACGACCTGAAGACCACCAGGAAGGAATATACTGTGGGGGTCCGGGTCTATCTATACAATTTCCAAAGGAACCTGGCCAAACAGCGAAAATGTTTGCCTACATGGAAGGGACCGTTTGAAATTATAGACAAGATCTCCCCTGTAGCGTACAAGATCCACATCCCCAAAGGCAGTTCGGCAGAGGGGGAAGACAAGTGGGTATATATAAATCAGTTAAAGTGTTGCCATCCCAGGCACACCCTGCAGCAACTGGAGGAGTCCTCTGCAATACCAGAGGGGGCCGCTCCAGAGTAAGTCAGTTCAAACTCTAAAATATTCCACATATCAAAAATATAGTAACGTAATGCAAATGTTCCCTGTTATATATTGTTTTTAAAATCAGACTGCAAAATGCATTCGGATGTATAAAATGGACATGTTCGCCACACCATTAATAGTGGTGGAAAAATGTCTAGGAATGTGTATTGCTGCTTTTGCTTTATCATCCTAGGAGAGCGGAAACCATGGAGACTGACCAAGGAGGACGACCGGGGATCGGGAGCAGAGACCCGAGGGGCCGGGGTAGCGCCTAATATTCGCAACAGGACTGGCGAGGAGAACCGATCGATCCAACTGGGTGGAGGAAAAGATGCTGAACTGTGCCATCTACAGAATTGGAAGAAGATAATGCGGACATACCAGCACAGGGCTGAAAACATCCTTGGCACCCGACTTCCCCTCGACTCGAATCAAAGCGCAGTCGGGCGGGGGGATTTGTCAAGGGGTTTCACCCATGTTGAATCCTTATACTGGGTAGATGTGGGGATGAACTGTCGCCGCCCATTATTCTATCCCAGAACAAACTAAATCAATAGACTGGGTGGATGTGGGGATGAGCTGTCGCGGCCCCCATTCACGCCAGAATCCAGGAGAACTTCGCAGTTGGCACAAGACCACTCCAAAGATACAACCTTCTTGTGGGGGGTTCCACATCACCACTCTACTGTAAGGATGCCATCAAAACAATGTTAAGCAAGGGTCCTATACTATCAAGCAAAAGACCACTCTATTGAAATGCAGTAATTCAAGCAGACCCCAAAAATGGATGCAGTACCGACAAATTCCCCAAGGCGGCGCTAGCAGTCTAAACTCTGACAGGGAAACTGTATTTAGGAGTTGCAAGAGGGGCAGGGACTTCAAAGCTTGTTGGTTAATTGAAAATCTTAGCCACCTGCTGTTCCCAGAGGCCAAGAGGCTGAGAACTCTTAACACCCCAGAGACTCACAACAGGAGGCCGGATATCACATGGCCCTTCTGAGTGAGAGGGAGGGGGTTTCCCCTTCAGCCTGGAGGAGAGAGACAATAGCCCCTTTCAGTTGAAGGGGGTATGTTAATTTTGAGTGTTTCCTGTCAACAGCCCTCTGCCAGCAAGGAGAGACATGTGATCACTGACCCACCCAGACTTCTGGAGGCAGACCCAAACACTTTGGGGAGTTGAATTGCAACAAATATATATTTTATGGAAACAGTGATAACTTATTATAACCAAATGACAGGAATGTACAACTTTGAGAGTCTCAGTATGGAAAATGCCCTCACGATTTGAGTCCAAACTCCAATTTGTACCATGTTCTGGGGCAAAACCCCGCTAATTATGAATATTGTAGACACTGTATTTAAGCTAGAGACATGGAAAGTTACTGGGATATATGTGGAAGGGAAATGTACCTTTGTATAATTTTTGATGAAAAACCAATGTTGCAAAACCCACTAAAATCGAAAATAAGTTGCCATTTTTTAATGCAAGCTCCTAGAAACGCCAGAGTCGGGACAGAGACTACTTGAAGGAATATATAATGTGTACATGTAATTTCAACAAATTGTGTATCTGGGAAATATGTATTTGGATCAGAAATAGATTTGTGTGCACATTGACAAGGGGAGTGTCTCTCTGTAAGCCATAAAGATGACACACAACCCAGCTCCCCAATCAAGGGAGAGGGGAGAACTGGGCCAATGACAAGTAGAGAGGGGCAGGCTCAGTTATACCACGCACACACCCACTTCCAAAACACATAAAAAGAGACTGGTGGGACAGGTAGAGACATTTAATTTCCATTTCTGCGGAGCATTTTGACGGCCGACATCCCATTCAGACAGAGACCAGACCAGAGATCCAGAGAACCACAGGCCGCTGTGTCCAGAGAGCTGACCCAGATCGCTGTGAAGTGCCGAGACCAGAACCGGAGTCCAGTCCAAAACCTGACCAGATCCGTGGCGAGGCCCATTCCTGCCCAAAATGTATTGTGAGTACCGCCAGAACTGTGCAAAACCCAATCTATTAGTTTAAAATAATCTAATTCAACTATTTTAACTTAATTAGAACTGCCTCCTAGTAATCCTGTCATCTGTCATTCTAAAGCTGCAAACTGACATCTGTCATTTTGAGTTTTACTTTAAATCCGAAAAACCACCTTTATTAAATCGTCCGTATCTCTGGAACCGTTTGTCCTAGGAACTTTTACCGCAATCGCGATTTACGCACTCGCGAAATTTACCGCGATTTGCGATTTGGCCCGATTTCTTCATCTGTAAAAATCAGCAGCTTTTTGCTTCTCTTTGCTAAAATTCGTTTGCAATCTGATAATCATTCATAGAGCATTGCTAAAGTGAGCCTGAACTAATATAAAGTATCTCTCCCTCACCCTGAACCTCCTGCAGGGAATTAAAATCAATTTTAGCATCTTTTCACTTCATTGCCACCACATTTCGAAGTAATTTGCCTGTGTTTAAAACTCATACCTGTTTTCTCTAAGCTTGCTGGGGGAACTGGAACTGTGTGTTGCATTATCAAGTGTGATTTGTTGGGATTCTTGAAGACTGTGTGCTCTCCTTTCCATCTCCTTATATTGTATAAAGGGGGGGAGTGAGTTGCCAGAGAAAGGTGATTACATTGTTGTCGGTTGAAATCATATCAAGTTTATTTGCTGTGCTGCATTTTATTCCACCTTGCATTTCCTTGAAACCATCAAGCATTTTCAGCTACCTCATCCTCTATACTACTCTTAGGTAATCAAGTGTACCGCTGTAACATTACCCATTGTGGATCCACATCAAATGTCTAAGTGTACTATCAGATATTAATTTATTATAAAAGTGTGATATCTATATATTGTTTAATTTTTCAAATAAACCTTTTAAATTTGCAAAACAGACCTACTTCCTGGCTCACTGGGGTCAGGGGGATTCTAAGAGAGGGGTGTTATATAAGGGTTGTCATCCAGAGTACATGAACTGGACCTAAAAATATATCAATATCCCAGACTAGGCATTGACTTAGCTGTAGTGTTGAAGTGAAGCCGCTTAACAGGAGGAGGTAAAGAGGAGAGTCTTAAGAGCTTCCGGAATTTAAGAAGATCCTGCTCAAGGTGCAGAGGGTGGGGGAGGCTGTTCCATAGGAGGGAGCCAGCTGAGGAAAGCGAACGCCAACCTGCCCTCTGTTTAGCAAAACACTTTACAAACAGAGAGTTAGAGCCAGAGGAACATAGTGGTCTAGATGGGGAGTGTTTAGTAAGATAAAGTTGAACATAGTGTTGTCCCCGGGCCCAGACCGCCTTGTGGATGATGCAGAGGGATTGGAATCCATGCAGCAACCGGGAGCCAGTGAAGACTTTTTAGTGCAGGAGAGATGTGGTCCCTGGGCTTAAGTCCAAGGATAAATCTTGCTGCCTTATTCTGCTGGAATGCCATTGTTGGCATTTTTACGACTGCCTTTTTTACGTGGACATTATTTCGAAAAAGTCATCAAAATTTTGGGAGGGGGTGGGAATAGTTAAAAATAGGTGAGGGAGCGGGGAATTAGGGGACAACCTCCTTGCCCCCTGAAAAATTGATTACTTTTTTTCGTAATAATGTCCACGTAGAAAAAGGCAGTCGTAAAAATGCCTGTCAGCAAAATGACATGGAACCATTCTGGTTTAGCTGGAGGGGTCGCAGAGTGGAAGATGGTAGATTCAGGAGGAGGCTTTTACAATAGTCAAGCCTAGAGAGAACCAGGGCTACGGTCACATTGAGCCTCTGGGGGAAAGTGTAACCAGGCTGTTTTGAACATTAAATTAAATGTGTTTGGAATGCCATTAAATCAAGTGACACATGCCATTGAAACTAACATAATTGGCACTTTTCAAATTGTATTGGCTGGTTAATTGGGAACATGATTCATGTAATCTATATGATAAGTCCACTGCTTGGCACTGGCAGCTACCACCATGGTGGCCCTTTGGTCCACGCACCCTGCCAAGCTACATCATGCTGAACCTGGAGAGGGTATAAGGGGCCTAACCTAAAACTCACACTGCAACATAGCAGGGGGAAGTCACTGGACAATGGGCCTCATTACGAGGTCAGTGGTAGAACCCACGGGTAGGCGACGGGCTACCGTCAACCCTGTAACATGGTTTCCGCCGCCCAATATTTTGGTGCCACCGGGATATTATGAGTTGCAGCGAAACGGTAAATCCCCATTCCTGTGGCTTCATGTAGGACTCTATGGGAATGGGGTCACTGAAGCACAAGCACTGTTGCCAACGGTGCTGGTGCTTCAGTGAAAACACTTCAGGTATTGGCCAGAACTCCCAGCAGTACAGCACTGTCCAGAGTACCGTGCACCTGCTGGCAGACTCGTAGTTGACAGTTATTCCTGGACAGCCAAACTTGTAATGAAGCCCATGTGTCTCTAGTACCCTCTTTCCATCCATGAACCCCACTGTGAGTACCCATGTTAAAGGGAGCCCCAGGCAGCAAGCTGAAGAAATAAAATACATGTTTCTCCTTTCAAAATCATTGCTAGAAGAGGGAAGCCTTTTCTCACATTGTTCTCTTTTGCTGGCACAATACATTTCACCCTCATTGAACAACATTGCTTGCATCAGAACTGATATAAGGGAAAAACATACAGAAAGCCACAGGCACATAGCTTGTTCTACTTCTCCTGCAATGCATTTCAAAAATAAGAAAACACACATTGGATACATGGCAATTCTCAGTCATTTCCATTTACTGAAAAAAGTCTCTTCTTGCTAGTCTTTACAATGTAATTAGTCGTTTTTCAATGTTTAATTTTCTGTCATAAACAGTTTAAGTTGGGGTAGCACCAGGAACAGCTGATGCCTGAGTGTTCTGCACAGCCACTGTGGTGTGGCTCTTATCAAAGTGGTCAGTGTACTAACAATGTCAGTGTATTAGCAATGTAATTGTTAATCTTTCATGTTCTAAAGTTCAACTACAGAGCACCTTTAAAAGATCATTCAAACCAGGAAGCTCCAGGTTGGCAAGAAAGTAACAGTTGTATTTGGGAATGTAAACAGAACACCAAAAGACTGTCTTAGAAATAAAAGCATGTTTTTTAAGAACAGTCTCCACACACTAGCAAAGACGGAAAAGCAATGTGAACCCATTTATTTTACCATTTGATAACAGGAGAGTGAAAGCTGCATACTGGCACCGCATAACCACCTGAATTCCACAATGGCATCCTACTTTTTTATAACCTCTGGTCGGTAAGGACATCTTAAACAGCCCACCCATGGAAAATGTAGCAAGTACTAATCACCCAGCCAGCACTCGGTGAACCTACAGCTGCAAACTCTCAGCTTGGGTTTGGAAAATATAAAAAGACCCATATCATTTGGATGAGACCAAGAGAGGTGACAGGATGGTGTTTGAAGAGAGCTGAAGAGAAGAAGGAGAGGCTGTAGTAGAGCTAGGAGTAGGAGATGGGATAGGAGTTGATGAGATTGTAGAGAGGAGTGAGTATGTGAATTAGGCACTAATCCCTGCATGGGCTGGCACCGGTTAAGAAGGAAAGGGATGAACAGTGCACCATCTCACTGAGTGCTCTGGGCACTATATCCGTGGGACAGTTTAAGAAGGAAGCAAATGAGCAGTGCACTATATCCCTGGGTGAGCCAGGCACTATATCTCTACGGGAGTTTACAGGTGAGGTTGGAAGATAGTTATTGCAGGAGGTGGATAGAGTTTAGGAGAAAACTGGAGAGTGGTTGAAGGGGGTTAGCAAAGTCAAGAAGAAACATGCAGGGTTGCTAGAGGAGTTGCCCTGTTATCCTGAGATGAGGAATGCTGTGGCATATATGTAAAGGATGTATTGGATGTGGAATGTTTTATGAGAAGTAGTATTGGACCTAAAGGGTAGAGTATTAAGGAGTGGTGGAGATAGTCAGTGATAACAAGGCTAGAGTGGACTCTGATGTGGAGGATATCATAGGTTGTGAGGAAGGAATTTTAGAGTGGCAGAAGGTGTGTGAAGAGCTGAGAATGTGCATAGCAGCACTCAAAAGCAATGAGTATTCAGTGGCGATATAACTTCATAACCTGGTGGTATTGAGAGAGGAGGAAGTGAGCAGAGAAATCTGAAGTGCAGAAGACATTGGGTGGACAATGGTGGATTTTAGGTAAGACCCTGATCAGAAGGGGTTGAAACCATGTTGGGAGGAGGAACAAGCTGTTTTCATGGCAGGACCAAAGTGGTGAAAAGGGCCTGTTAGGTGGGTAAGGCAATTTGGAATTGGGCCTGGTAAACACCCTACTGCACTCTGATGAATCAGAGTCCTCCATGCCTGAGACCTGAGAAGAGCATCTTCCAAGAACTATACACATTGGCTGTTATCCAATGGAGGGGATCTGTAACATCAAACCAAGGTCTTACTCTGGAGCTGGGTGGTTGCCTATACTTCTGATTAGAGACTCTGTTTGACAGGGATTGGACAGAGAAAGGGGATTTAGAAGGGGAGCATTTCCCTGTCTTGAAGAGACTATTTGATCACCCCCTTTAGTTGAAGAGCATATTTAGAATGTTGAGATACACATGCATATTTACTTTGGAAATCCTGTGGAAATATTGAAGGACACTTGTCTCGAACCCCTTTACCATTTTGTCCTCTAAAGTTCGCTTACTAAATGGATTAAACTGAAGCTTTGGTATGTGTCTAATATTGTGATCCCAGTGGCCATCCTGACATAAATCATCGGGTGATAGCCTGCAAAGAAAATAATTTCCCAAAGACATGGCATACCTTCCAGAGCCATGACAATCACAGAATGAGTATGCAAGTGCCAATCACTTTTTATTTCCAATTAATTATTCCCTACCATTGTGATTTCCTTTCCATCAGAATTATGGAATCCTCAAAGACAAGGTCAGAGAGGGATTTTATGATGCCTGCTCCTCCAATGGATTAATTTCTCAAAGATGTCACTTGATATCATGGTTGCTTGTCACCCCATGTATACAAGAACCTGCAAGCCACAATGTCCCTGAGCCAGAATAGGATCATACAATCAATCTTTCTTAACTTGTAGTTTACACTGAAAGTGTGAGTTACTAATAAACTTTAAATGGATTGCTTTGATGTCAGAGATTTAACCTGTTGGAATGTTCATCCCCGAGATCAAATTCAAGCGAGTCGACATGGGAAGCTATTGTTTTAAAAACACACTTGTTAATCAAACATAGGGTAGATATATCCCCTTACCCCCAGATTCCTTGCTACTTCCTTTATTCAGAGATTAGTCCTTGGAGTTTTTGATTTTAGTTTTGTATTATTGGATTTCATGCCTGTGGGTTCCCTGTTGAATCTCCCTTTCTCTTCTAATGTTGTCAGTAACTGGTTTGATATCATTACCCTACTTGTGTTTGGGAATTGTCAACCCATCTTTGAAAGAGTAAACCTCTAGTCCTGGCCACTAATCACTCTTATCTCAATGGTGACTATCACATTTTTCTCCTCATCGAACATCGCCTTTTTTAAAACACAGAATTGCTTACATAACACATAGACGCGTCACAACATACAAAAAAGGCACATTATAACCACAGCCAATACTTATTCTGGCCCACCCACAACATAAAGAAAATAGGAAGTAATACAAAACCCAATGCACCCCCCAACTGTGCCCATTCTGCTTCTCCGAGCTCCCCAAATAGGCCCACTACAAAAGAAAAGAAGACATTGAAATTGTACCCCGAGCGGTAACTCCCACCCCAACAATAATCAAAATTACTCGATGAAACGTGACCACCCGTACAATGTGTTCAATCTGCTGAGGACGCTCCCTCTAAATAAACAAACAATGCCTGTATGAGAGCATTCCACAGCCCCACATCCACGCTGCTCTCCGTAAGACACCAATAGATGGCCTACGCCATATTACAGTTTCAGCCATCGCCCACCTTTGTAGATCTCTCCACCACACATCCATACTAGAGCCTCAAGCTAATTTCCAAGCCATTGCAATCTGGCGCTTGGCCAAAACACAAATTAAGTCCTTCATCTTGCTGAGATGGATGGCGCCACACTTGCACATTAATAATCCTAGCAGACAGGCCTCAGGAGGCCATCCACGCATGTCCATACCTCCCCAATATGCCCTGTTAGCTATCTCCGACCAGAATCCTGGTACCACAGGGCAGGACTAAAACATATGCAGAATGCCAGTTTCCGGATTAGTGCACCTGGTGCAACCCTGTGCTGCCGGCCCCCCGGAACTGTTGGGCCCTGTGGGGAGTCATGTATGCCCTGTGCAGGACATACAGTTGAAGTTGTTTAAACCTGGCATTCCTAGAAACCTTTTTTGGGTAAAGGATTGCACATGAACACTCAGAATCTGTTAGTCCTTTGCCTAGGTCTGCCTCCCATTTCGCTCTCACCCCCAGGTCCTCCCAAAAGTGGGCTATCAGGAGCAACTCGTATAGTCTAGATATTACATGGTCTCCCTCCGACATATCGAGTCAAAAGGACTTAGTCGCCCTCCGTGCTATGTTGGGGCTCTGGCCATCTGTCATCAATAATCTGCATCAACCATATGTACATTAAAAACTGACCTTTGGACATGCTGCACCACTGCGCAAGTGCATCCAACCCCACTGGTGGCCTATCTAGAAGTACATCTTCCACAGTGGCCACTCTGATTGCCTCCCAGTACTGCCAGAGGACCTGCCTACCTCCTCTGTGGTCGGCTAGCACCAAAACTACAGGTATGTATGGGGAAAATGTATCAGCAACACCCCGTAACTTCCTGGCCCTGCCCCCACAGCATCTTTCCCACCGACAGTATGGTCATGATGTTATATAATCACTTGTATATATATAGTTTTGTCCGGGTAGCTGTATGTAGAACCTGGAATGTTCAATGTGCCTGATGTAACATAGTTCCTAGTAAAATACTACAGTTTGTTTTGTTCTATAGAGTGTTAGTGTTTGACAATTGCTTAATAACTGTTTCTGTGCCAGCAGTGAGTGGTTGTGCTGGGGGTCTGTCCTTACCTACTTGGATTAAAGCATATTTAACTCACATAATCTTGTGTGGGTGTCTATCTTACATTGACGACGAGGCTGGTTTAACAGACCCCTGGCTCTGTAATGTGTGGGCATCGTGGGCATCTGCAGCGGCCCACGAGGGAGCTAGAAGAACATTTCCCTAACACAGGGACCAGCAAGAGTTTTGTAGCTGCCCAATCTGTCTACATTCCAGCCTTTCCATTTTTATGGGAAGCACCAGCAGCAGAGATCGTGAGGACAAGAAAGAAAGAAGTAAACACCATTCACAGACCAGCAGCATAGGAGGTGAAGGTATAACATGAAAAGTGATAGTGAGTACAGTTTGTCTTCCTTGCGCGTTGTGTGCAAAAGCAGCACCGACATAGGGAGAAGCACACGCGTGCACGAGCAAAAGGGAAAGACGTGCCACGTAATCGTAGTGTAAAACGCACATGCGTTGCAACAGTCACCTGACCTTATACGAACAAAGCAGTGGCACGAATGTGTGTCGTGGATACATAGTGAAGTATTAGGCACGCGCGCTGCAACATCGCCTGATCTCCTATGGACAAAAGATACTGTGCGCATGTGTTTGGATATTGTGAACGGTAATCAACGAAGCAGATTTTAATAATAAGTCATTGGGCAGTGACGGATCAGGAGCGCGAGAAGGCGCATAGCTCCTCATATATATATATATACAATTTTAAGTGGAAAGAGAAGGTGCACAAATAATTACAAATATTCTTCAGCAATAGAAAATAATCACAGAGATATAAGTAAAAAGGCCAAAAGAGATTCATAGGCCACAGTTTTACAATTTGTGCTGGGAAGAAGGAAGTGATTGAAATAACAATTTATATGCGAAGGGCAAAGAAACTTCTCACACAGGAAATAATATAAACAATTTTATAGAACAATGGCAATGTCAAATTTACCTGGCCCTCCTTTTTTATGGCATTCCCAGGAAATTCGAAAGTGAAGTGGCCCCAATGGAAAAAGTGTTTCAGCACTACATTAGTGCGGCATGTGGTAATTAATATTCCATGGACAGAAAAGTGGCCTTACTAATGCATTTCTTGGGATGTGAGGGACAAAGAGCATGTGTTGTAAGTAAGTGATTCAGTATGTGTTAAAGATAAGCATGAGCGGGTGTTCAGGAAAGGCATAGGTAAAGTGCAAGGAATGCAACATCAGATTATATTAAAAAAGGGCTGTGTACCTGTGAGAGCGAGATTGAGACCAGTTCCATTTGCTTTGCGGGAAGATGTGAAAAGGAGTTGGAGAAGCTGTTGAATATGGGTGTGATCGAAAGAGCTGGTGGCATGGAATGGATTTCCCCATTAGTAATTGTAAAGAAGCCTCTGGAGAGTTAATATTATGTGTGGATCTTAGAGAAGTGAACCGAGCGATTATGGTGGACACACACCCCTGCCTAATATGAGTGAAATGTTGCCTAGGGTAAGGCAAGGGAGAGTCTTTCAAAACTAGATATGGCATCTGCTTATTACCAGGTGGTGCTTGAGGAGAAATTAAGAAAATTAACAGCATTCATCACTCATGAGGGTGTATTCCAATACAGGAGGATGCCATTTGGTCTTGATTCCACGTCATCAGTTTTTCAGAAGATTATGGATACATTATTTGGAAAAATTGTTTTCAAGATGACATTAATATCTGGTGAGGATGAGCATATCCATAATGAAATGTTGAGTAAGATAATAGAGATATTGGGTGAAAGGGGAATAACATTAAGAAAAGAGAAATGTGTATTTCGAGTTAACGAGCCTAAGAATACAGGAGAATTATGTTCCTTTCTTGGTATGCCCGAATTTTATCAAAAATGTGTGAAAAATTATGCTGATAGGGTTACTGAAATGAGAAAGCTGTTGTGGAAGGTAGAAGAATTTGTGTGAAGGGAGGCGTGCCAGAGGGAATTTGAAATGATTAAGGAGGAGATAGATTTAGCACCTCCGTTGAAGAAATTTGACATGAAGAATAGGAACATACTTACAGTTGATGCTAGTGATATTGGTTTGGAAGCCATTATATCGCAAATTAACTCAGAAGGGGGAGAAGAGATTATAGCACATGCCGCGTTAGCATTCAGGGGTGCAAAATTAAGGTACTCTGTCTTGGAGAAGGAAGCACTAGGGTGCTTTTGGGCTGTGGAGAAGTTTAAGAGTTTTGTGTGGGGGACGCATTTTGTTATTAAGACTGACCATAAGCCTTTGAAGGTGATTTTTGAAAATAAAGGACTTGATAAGATTCCTAGGAGGGTTGCAGGCTGGATCACCAGATTGCAATGCCATAGTTTTGATGTGTGTGTGGTATCAGGAAAAGATAACGAGTTAGCTGATTGTCTGTCTAGGCTGACGAGGAGTGAAAATAAGGTATCTCAAGATGAGAATATGGAATTGATTTGTGCCACTAGAGATAGTGTAGTAAATAAAGAAGAATGGGTGTGATCAGTAGGAAATTATTAAGTATTATCTAAGGTGAATATGTACATGGAAAGCTGTTGGCCCAGGACAAATGAGTTATCCTGGAAAGAGAGGCTGTTTTGAGATGTTCGGGAGGAACACACAGGCTGATTCATGTATTTCCTCCCAAAGTGTCGCACGCGGCTGGCGCACAGCGTGCCCGTGCGAATGTCTGCGCCAGCCGCGTGCGATAAAATCAATTTCCGCGCACAGCGTATTCATGGATTCTCACCTCCAAAAGCAGACGTGGCGCAGAGTGGCGCAGCGACCCTGCAGCAGTGCCAGTTACGCCCCCAAAAACGCCCTCGCGCAAGGAAAAGCCATCAAGATCGCAAAACAATTGCAAAGGGCTGCGCCAACCCTGCACCAGTTAACCGGACTGGCAAACAGCAAACGCAAAGCGGGGAACGCGTATTACGGGTGTTGGGAACAGGGAACACGCGTGCGCAAGAAGTTTCACACGCGATCTGGCCTGGGGGAGCGTGTGCGTGTATTTCAGGGGTGCGCGAGAAGTTCCACACGCGATCGGGCTGGGTGCGTGTATTTCAGGGGTGCGTGAGAAGTTCCACACGCGATTGGCCTGGGCGCGTGTAGTACAGAGGTGCGCGAGAAGTTCCACACACGATGGGGCCTGGGGGAGCGTGTGCTTGTATTTCAGGGTGCGCGAGATGTTCCACACGTGATTGGCCTGGGCGCGTGTATTTCAGGGGTGCGCGAGAAGTTCCACACGCGATTGGCCTGGGCGTGTGTATTACAGAGGTGCGCGAGAAGTTCCGCACGCGATTGGGCCTGGGGGAGTGTGTGCGTGTATTTCAGGGGTGCGCGAGAAGTTCCACACGCGATTGGCCTGGGCGCGTGTATTTCAGAGGTGCGCGAGAAGTTCCACACATGACCGGGCCTGGGGGAGCGTGTGCGTGTATTTCAGGGGTGCGCGAGAAGTTCCACACGCAATAGGTCCTGTGGGAGCAGGGTACGTGTATTACAGGGGCTCGCGGGTGGTTTTACATGCGATCGGGCCTGGGGGAGCGGGGTACGTGTATTTCAGGGGTGCGTGAGAAGTTCCACACGCGATTGGCATGGCACGTTTATTTCAGAGGTGCGTGAGAAGTTCCACACACGATCGGGTCTGGGGGAGCGTGTGCATGTATTTCAGGGGTGCGCGAGAAGTTCCACACGCGATTGGCCTGGGCGCATGTATTTCAGAGGTGCGCGAGAAGTTCCACAAGCGACTGGGCCTGGGGGAGCGTGTGCGTGTATTTCAGGGGTGCGCGAGAAGTTCCACACGCGATTGGCCTGGGCGCGTGTATTTCAGAGGTGCACGAGAAGTTCCTCACGCAACCGGGCCTGGGGGAGCGTGTGCGTGTATTTCAGGGGTGCGCGAGTAGTTCCACACGCGATAGGTCCTGGGTGAGCAGGGTACGTGTATTACAGGGGCTCGCGGGTGGTTTTACACGCGATCGGGCATTGGGGAGCGGGGTACGTGTATTTCAGGGGTGCGTGAGAAGTTCC
Organism: Ambystoma mexicanum; assembly: GCF_040938575.1. NCBI lineage: Eukaryota > Metazoa > Chordata > Amphibia > Caudata > Ambystomatidae > Ambystoma > Ambystoma mexicanum. The sequence goes on from NC_090933.1 coordinate 588,864,712, forward strand.
ACACGCGATTGGCCTGGGCGCGTGTATTTCAGAGGTGCGTGAGAAGTTCCACACGCGATCGGGCCTGGGGGAGCATGTGCGTGTATTCCAGGGGTGCGCGAGAAGTTCCACACGCGATCGGGCTGGGTGCGTGTATTTCAGGGTGAGCGAGAAGTTCCACATGCGATTGGCCTGGGCGCGTGTAGTACAGAGGTGCACGAGAAGTTCCACACGCGATCGGGCCTGGGGGAGCGTGTGCGTGTATTTCAGGGGTGCGCGAGAAGTTCCACACGCGATTGGCCTGGGCGCGTGTATTTCAGGGGTGCGCGAGAAGTTCCACACGCGATTGGCCTGGGCGCGTGTAGTACAGAGGTGCGCGAGAAGTACCACACGCGATTGGGCTGGGTGCGGTAAGTCCAGGGCTGCGCGGGAAGTTTTACACGCTTGCCTACAACACGTATTCATGGAAACAAACGTGGCCAATCCGGAAACACGTACGCCAGCAGGAAGTAGGCGTACGTCCACCCGCACAGCATAAAAGTGCACGCAAACAACAAACAAGCTCAGACGCCAGGATGAACATACCGTTCCTAGCAGTAGTGGCCGTGGGATACCGCAGGAGGAGGAGGAGGATAGTCCGGGCCAGAATTTTTACACCCAGAACCAGCCTTTTTGGGATGCCTGATGACCATGTGTATGGGAGGTACAGGTTCCCACCTCACATAATACTCGACCTGGTCAGTGAGTGGGAGGATGACCTCACATCAACCACCCTGTGCTCCCAAGCACTCAGACCCCTGGAGAAGGTCCTCAATGTACTGCACTTCCTGGCCACTGGATCATTTCAGCGGACAAGTGCCATAGTGGGGGGGGTGTCACAGGCCACGCAGTCACGCTGCCTACACCAGGTCTTGGCCATTATCACTGCACGCCCATCAGTCCGCAGGCACATATAACTGCCCAGAACACCTGCAGAAAGGCAGGCTGTTGCCCAGGACTTCTACATGGTGGCACAATTCCCCAAAGTGCTAGGTGCCATTGATTGCACCCATGTGGCTCTACGTCCCCCCAGGGCAACTGAGCACATCTATAGAAACCGCAAGCACTGGCATTCCATCAACGCCCAGGTAGTATGTGATGCCAAGGGAATCATCACCTCAGTATACGCCAACTATCCAGGCTCCACCCACGACAGTTTCATCTACAGAATGTCTACTGTAAACCGGGACATAGAAGCTGGGCGGCATGGCGATACATGGCTGCTTGGTGAGTATAAATGCCACCGTGCATGCATGCATGTCAGATACTGAGTAATGTCACAACCCCACTGATGATACCCATCACCACCTCCCCAGGGGACAGTGCCTACCCTCTCAGCACCCACATGATGACGCCAATTCGGAACCCCACCACGCCACCCCAGGTAAGATACAACACAGCCCATATTGCAACCCGGGGCATCGTGGAGCGCACATTCGGAGTGCTCAAGTCACGCTTCCGCTCCCTTGACCGTTCTGGCGGGCAGCTGTTATACGCTCCCCCAGTAGTGTGCAGGATCATAGTGGCAGCATGTGTCCTGCACAATGTTGCAACACGCTGGGGCCTGGCCGTGGACATGGTGGTGCCCCCACATCCCCAACCACATGCATGCCCACTGCGCATGGGAGGGGAAAGGGCACGGGGTAAGGCAGCCCATACGCAGCTCGTGGCTAATTACTTCACATAAAATCACACCCCTGTGGAGTGCACACAGCCCTGGCACATACCAGCTGACAATCAATGATGATTGTAAGTGACAATTATGATGTGTCAATGGACAGTCAACTGTCACAACCATACCAGCCTGAGATTGTACATCTGGAAGTGTTCCATTGTGTGCTTCCCTACCTACACAAACAGCACCAATGCTGTGTTCAAAAGACACACTTCTATGCTGCTAAAATCATTACCCCCTTGCAAGACACAACATGACAACAGTGCCATGTCACCCAACCCCTCCCCAGCACCGCCACCCAACACACCATGTCATGACATGCCATGTGAGAGCAAACAAAGTCATCCCCCAAACATGACATGTGTCACAAAGTACAGTGTCCCTAATGGAAACTGGCCACACACAATATGCCCACATAAATGTAGAAACAACAACACACATGACCAAATAATTACCACAATACAATCGACATAGCATAAACATGACAGTACTAAGGCAAAGGATACGTAGTCTTACAACATGAGAATGCCAGCACATCCACCACCTCCAACTGTACAGTGTTGTTGCCACGCACATCTGGAAGTCCACTGCTCACAACATGAGCTCCATCTCCAAAGTGGACGGCCTTGTGAAGACATGAGGAATGAACCTGCAAATTAGGAGGGAGACATGGATGCACAAGCACACATCAATACACCATGCAGTGCACAATACAACAACAATATGCACTAGGAATGTATACACAGTATTAACTACAGACTGCCCACACAGCTCATGGGAGTCCAACGTCACTGTGTAATTCACTGTCACTTGGGCACACTCTTTGCAAGCCCATGGAAACGGGAAGCAGGAGGGGTGTGTGTCTCACGGACCCAAGCATCTAACCCAAACTCAGGACAAGCCTGCATGTGCCCAGCCGGCATACAGTGGATGCCCACGTGAGCCACACAAGGCAACACACTGCAACAAACAATAAAAAATCAAAAATGGCCATGTGTGGGCCAGAGGGGGTGGGGGAGGCCACCCAGGAGGTCCGAGGACAGGGTGCCCACCAACAGCCACCTGCGTGAATGTTGCGAAAAAAAACACTTCAATGGGCTCATGGTCTGCAAGGCTACTAAATAGTGGGAGATTCACTGCTGGATTCGCTCTCCTCAACCTCTGCTGCCACAGGAGGTGGTGGTGCCATGGGAGGCAGCCCACGCAATGCCCTAGTTTGGTCCTCCATGGCAGCAAGCATGCTTGTCTGGAAGGCCTCGTTCTGGAGGGATATGGTGCGGAGATCCCCATGCAACACCTGACGTGTTGCCCGGACCTCCGCCCGAGTTGCCTGCATCTCTGCTGAGAGCGTACGGGTGACGCGCTGCAGCAGCTGTTCCGTCCTGGTGACAGTGGAAGCCTCAAGGTCCACAAGAGTCTGCCTGAGGTGCCGGACCTCTCCCCTCAGGACTTCCCTCTGTCCCTGGGCATCTATAGAAATTGATTCCCTCAGATTGTCCAGGGCCGCCTGTCTGTCCCTGTTGGACGCCAACATGTCCTCCCTGACTGATTGGCAAATGGAGTCTGTTGCCTGCTGTAGTAGCTCCATCTGCCTTTCTGGGGGGACAATGGAAGTGGCCACCCTCTCCATGGCTTGAGCAATCATTTCTGATGATGCTGCCTGTTGGTTGGCCATACCGTAAATGGATTGCTCCCATGCGGTATTGCCTGGTGGCGGACAGCCACCGCGTTGGCGGGCACCACACCTGTCTGGGGCAAGGCGAACTGCGCCTTGCTGTGTCGGCACTGCCTGAGGCTGCAGGACTGCATTTCCCCTCTGAACTGCTGGCCCAGGAACAGGATCAGATGTTGCAGAGTGTGGCCCTGCATCCGTAACCACCACAGGCGCACCTACCAACACTGACAACCCCATAGTGGGCTCTACCCCTGGTGCAGGTGGGTCGGACAGAACAGTATCCCTTCCATGAACACATACCTGCGAATCCACATAGGCCTCATCCGAATCAACACCTGAAAAGAGTTCTGGGGAGGTGCAGCCAGGGACAACCTGGGACAGTATGGCCTGCAGCAAGAGAGGGTTCTCCCCCACCACCAAACCACGTCCCCCACTGGTGCCTGGTCGTGCTTCAGATCCCTCCTGGGCCTACACCATCTCCTCTCCCTCAACAGCATCAGGTGCGTCATCCTCTGCAAAAACATGAAAGACAAAAAATGGAAACAGGCATTAGCACCATGGCACGCTATTAGGCCAGACAAGCTGCAGTGCCAGTACTTGATTTACACATGTCCCACATGACTATAACCCTCCCATGCATGCACTGTCCATGAGTTGGAAGGGGAGGAAAATGTCAGACACTGATGACACCAAGATGGGAGACCAACACATCAGCTGCATGCTGGCTAGCAGTGCCATCACACATTGGCCTGTGAGTGGCATGTCCAATACACATACATGACACATGCCATCACACAGATGGCATGTACCATAGGCATGTCATATATGTGACAATAGGGCAGAGTGATGCACAGTAGAACCAGGTGAATTCCTACAATCAGCCTGAATGAACACAGCTAAATACGGAACAATGTGGTAGCAAGATGCCACTTCATGGGCAACTGGCGCGATGTAGTGCAAAACGCCTACTGTGGCCAGAAGGGATACTGTAATACCCAAATCCCGGGGCGCAGAATGCATTGGATGAAGCACATGGGTGGGTCAAAACACTCAGGCACACACACCCTGACCTGGCACTCAACCAGAACCCCTCCCACAAACTACATACACATGGATCACACACACATGCATGTGCACTCACCGGACAATGCCTCGTAATCTGGAAGTTCTCCCACACCTTGCATCTGCTCCTCTGTGACGTAGGTCCCAGCAGCATGCTCATGTAGAGTGAGTTCTATGTCCTCTTGTGGAGACCCACCTCCAGTCACCAGAGTTGCGGCATGACTTGAGGCCAGCTTTTTCTTTGCCCTACGCTTAAGGTCGTTCCAGCGCTTGTAGCACTCAACAGCTGTGCGCCTCATAAACCCAAGGGCACTTATGCTGTCCGCGATGGACTGCCAGTGTGCTTGACGTTGAGCAGGTGTAATCCTACACCCTGAAGTGTAGGCTTCCTTGGCGTGCCGGACCGTGTAGCCTTGTCGGGGTCATCAGCCTGTACTGGACGAGCACTCTTCCTCTTTCTTTTTGTGGGTGGTGGGGATCCGGAGTGCCCTACGCCGCTCTGGACACTAGAGGCAGGAGCACCGGTGGACTGTGTAGTGGTAGTGTCCGATGGCACACTGACCACATGACTTTCTGCAGGCATTAGCTGAAGTGTGATGATGGCAGGGGGAACCTCAGTCTGATGTACCGGGACCAACACTGTCCTTGCTGGGGGAGTCAGAGCTGGGGTGGACGGAGCTGCAGCTGCCCCTGCAGCCTTCCCACCCCGCCTACTCGGGGCAGCAGATGACATGGCTGCCCCTGTACCACGTGGCCTGGTGACACTGGCTTGCACGCCACCCGTGGCCTAGACTTGGCGACCTGGAAGTCAGCCTGGGAGTCACCCTGTGCTAGGTCAGGTGCCACAACGGGCCGGTCCAACAAGGGCTGAGCAGGGATGGTGTCAGCCACGTTTCCCTCAACCATGGGGGGGGGATGTGTGTCCCTGACTGGTCCTCCACACGGGGGGAGTCTGCAAATCCTGGCCACGTCCCCTACCGCGCCCACCACGCCCACCTCTTGAGGCTCGGCCACCTTTGCCACCCTTACCACTTGCTCGCCTCCCAGCCATGGCACTGATGGAGTTGTGCGTATGGGAGTTGCAGTGGACAATTGTCCTGGGCAATTGGGGGTCAAAGGGGTAGGGTACTAGATGGAATTCATACCCAAGTGCTCTAGCAAGGCTGTATGTAACCCCTGGGGAAAGATGACGGGTCACGCAACGCACAGGCACCCCTAGAACAGAAAATGACGTGCACGCGACCCCTCGTAGACCACGTGCGTGGGAAAACGAACCTGCACTACGCTGTGGCACCCAGAAACACAAAAATGAAGGTATGCGTGTCACACGCAGCCTACAATGACCTCTGGAGGGGTACGCTACACACGGGGCTAGCACAGTTGGTAAATACGTGCGCGACTCACCGTCTGACTGGGAAAAGAGCGTGAAAAATATGCGCGTGTGCGCATTGGCAACACCCCCGCCAAAAGAAGAATTGTACACTGTCTGAGGAGACAGGACAAAAGGAGAAGTCAACGCTGTTTGAGGAAACAGGTCGAAGAGAAAATCAGAAAAATACTGACAGAGGTAACAGGGAGTACGAACTAGAAACGCTGTGAAGTAAATCGCGTGTGAACTGACAAGAAGTACAGATTTCACCCACTTGCTCTCCACGGGAAGCACGTACAAGGAAATGACATACTACACGCACCTTTTAAACCGCACCACACGTCCAACGTCGCTTCCGCGTATACGCACTGAGGCACTATCCTCCAATTACGCGGGCTGACACTCGGACGTGCAGTTTTTGATCTTGTAACATTCCCCCGGGTACAGGGACACGCCCACGCGTGTCACGTCACAGACGCGCAAGCGCTGTCAGGGCCTATGGTCCAATGGAATCGCGTACACAGGCCAATCGCCTGTGGAACTTCTCGCGCACCCCTGAAATACACGTGCCCAGGCCAATCGCGTGTGAAACTTCTCGCGCACCTCTGTAATACACGCGCCCAGGCAAATCGCGTGTGGAACTTCTCGCGCACCCCAGAAATACACGCACACGCTACCCCAGGCCCGATCGCGTGTGGAACTTCTTGCGCACCCCTGAAATACACGCACCCAGGCCAATCGCGTGTGAAACTTCTCGCGCACCTCTGAAATACACACGCCCAGGCCAATTGCGTGTGGAACTTCTCGCGCACCCCTGAAATACATGCACACGTTCCCCCAGGCCCGATCGCGTGTGGAACTTCTCGCGCACCCCTGAAATACACGCGCCCAGGACAATCGCGTGTGGAACTTCTCGTGCATCCCTGAAATACACGCACACGCTCCCCCAGGCCCGATCGCATGTGGAACTTCTCGCGCACCCCTGAAATACACGCGCCCAGTACAATCGCGTGTGAAAACACCCGCGAGCCCCTGAAATACACGCACCCAGGCCAATCACGTATGGAACTTCTCGCGCACCCCTGAAATACACGCGCCCAGGCCAATCGCGTGTGAAACTTCTCGCGCACCCCTGAAATACACGCGGCCAGCCCAATCGCGTGTGAAACTTCTCGCGCACCTCTGAAATACACGAGCCCAGGCCAATCTCGTGTGGAACTTCTCGGGCACCCCTGGAATACACGTACACGCTCCCCCAGGCCCGATCGCGTGTGGAACTTCTCGCGCACCCCTGAAATACATGCGCCCAGGACAATCGCGTGTGGGACTTCTCGTGCACCCCTGAAATACATGCACACGCTCCCCCAGGCCCGATCGCGTGTGGAACTTCTCGCGCACCCCTGAAATACACGCACCCAGGACAATCGCGTGTGAAAACACCCACGAGTCCCTGAAATACACGCACACGCTCCCCCAGGCCCGATCGCGTGTGGAACTTCTAGCGCGTGTAGAACTTTGGCACACATTTTTTTCCTGCGCAGGGACGCTACCGCCTGCTTTCGTGTGGCGGACATGTATGGGCCTGTGCCCGTCTTTGGCCGTACGCTGTTTTTCCCTATTCGATTCCATGAATACGTGTTGTAGGCGAGCGTGTGAGCGTTCTGCGCACTTGCCTCCTGTACTTCCCCGTGACGCCCACATTTTCACGAATTGTTCCCCATTCTGCGTGTAACACCCCGTGTTACGCCTACTTTTGTTATGTGCGCCGCGCTATGTGCAAATTCGCTGTGGCCTTATCGCACGGCGTTCGATGACCTGTGCGCCAGCATGCGCCAGCGTGCGCCGCGCACTTTTTCAGCACACATCCCACATTTTGCGCGTGCACGGACTTCCATGAATAGATGTGCGATGTTTTCTGTGCGATAATCGCACTTGCACTGCGATAATCGCACTTGCACTGCGATTTTCGCTATTTCACTGCGAATCGCACGTTTTCGCACGCGTGCGCTGTTTTTTCGGCACACGTTGATTCCATGAATCGGCCTGTAAGTGTTGTGGATGGTATTGTGTTTCGATGGGGGAAGGCAGTGGTTCCTGAGAGCGTTAGGACAAGGATGATAGATATAGCTCATAAAGGGCACATAGGAGTTAGTAAAACCAGGGCAGTTTTAAGAGCTTATTTCTGGTGGCCTGGGTTAGACAAAGAAGTTGAAAGGAGGTTGAAATATTGTACGGGTTATGTTGAAAGGGGCAAGTGTCTTGTGATGAAAAGACATCCAATAGTATACAAGGAATTACTCGGAAGGGTGTGGGAAGAGGTGGCTGTGGACATTTTGGGGCCTGTTGAGATGGGTAAGTTTATCTTGGTGATGGTGGATGCGTTCTCCAGATGAAGTGAGTACAAAATAGTAAGATACATAAATGGTGGAGGATTGTGGAGTTTTTGCGAGAGGTATTTGGGAGAGAAGGATTTCCCAAATTCTTTTTGACGGATAATGCACTTCAGTTCACGGGAGGATGTTTCCAAGAATTTGTGAGAAGTTATGGTATTACACATAAGAGAACTGCGTTGTATCATCCAGAGGGAAATGGTTTAGTGGAAAGGGTAAATAGATGTACGGTGGAGGGTGTCCCATTGGCAAGTGCTTGTGGAGTGAGTAGACAAGCAGCGGTTGAATAGAGAATGTGTGTGTTGAGAATGGCACCCCATTCTACCACTGGAGTATCCCCATTTACATTGATGAGAGCACGGAAGGGGTATACTGTGTTGTGTCCTCCATGGATGGAGAGAGAGATGGAGAGTCGGTTTGTGAAGTGGTGAAGTTAAGGAAAGCTCTCCAACAAGAGAAGAAGCAGTATGTGATGAGGGAGAATGTGAGAAGGGGAAGTAAGGAGATTAGGGAAGAGTGTGGAGATTATGTGAGGATTAGAAAGGCTGTGATTAAGAGGAAGGGAGATTCCTTATATCCGGATCCTGTGTGCATGGTTGCAGTTATGAAGGGTGCAGTAAGAGTGAGTGGGGACAGGTTTGGAATAAAAACAGAATAGCAGTTGTGAGAAGAACTGGTGCGGAGAAAGAGAGGGAGATGTGTTATGATGTTATCTAATCACTTGTATATATATTTGTCCAGGTAGCTTCATGTAGAACCTGGAATGTTCAATGTGCCTGATGTAACATAGTTCCTAGTAGAATTCTACAGTTTTTTTTGTTCTATTGAGTGTTAGTGTTTGACAATTGCTTAATATCTGTTTCTGTGCCAGCACTGAGAGGTTGTGCTGGGGGTCTGCCCTTACCTACTTGGATTAAAGCATATGTAACTCATATAATCCTGTGTGGGCGTCTATCTTACAAGTATGTGAAGGGCTGGAGCCAGGAAGGCACCCTTTACCCACATCACCTGCTTCAAGAAGTATTGACTAACCTAGGGCTGAAAAATCATTGTGTCCAGCGATGATTCATCAGCCAGCCAACCCACCACACATTGCAACTTTCCTGAGAGATAATACAATTCAAAGTGGGTGTCATGATCCCCCCCATCCTTGTGAGGTCTCTGAAGTGTACTCAAAGCTATCCTGCTTCTGCCTCCACCCTACAGAAATCCCCAGGCAACTGAATTCAAGCCTTTAAAAAATGTACCAGATATCACAAAGGTGACATTCACAAAGTGATAGAGGAGGTGGGGTAGCATGACAATCTTCAAGAGTGTCGGCCTGCCAGTCATCGACAGAGGGAGCTGTGCTCAAAAATCTATGGATTGTACTGTCCATTCGAGGGCTGCCTGCTTATTGTGTATGTGTGAGGCCTTATGGTCATGTTTGATATTGATACCCAGGTATCGAAAGGAATCCACTGACCATTCCAATGCCAAATAGTGGAGCCATTCCAAATACTGACCCCTCTGGCTAGTAAGAGGGAATAAACAGGACTTACAGTAATACCAGAAAGTTCTGCGAAGTGGTCCAAAACATCCAGCAGGTATTGAAGATTAGCCTACGGTTGCTAGGCTATGTAGAGTAATATATCATCAGCATACATTGATTCCACGTGCGGTACCCCATTTACGGAAATACCAGCTTCTACATATTCGGCCCCCAGAAACACAGTGATCGGCTCCAAAACAATAAATAGCATAGGGGGCAGGGATATCACTGTTTCGTGCCCTTCTGCAGTTCCCAGCACTCAGAGATATGTTGCCCAGTCCATACACTGGCCATCGGTTTAACGCGAACCAACTCCACCCAATTGTGGAAGCACGGCCCAATACAAAATTGCTACAGCGTGGCATGCATCCAATCCCACTGTATCAAATCAAATGCTTTTATTGGTGTCCAGTCAACTCGTCGAAAAAAAACTGGTCGACTGCAATTTGGTCGACGCAATTTGGTCGAAAACCATTTCGTCGAAAAAAATTTTTTATTTATATATTTATTTTTTGGGTTTTCGTTTTGTTAAAAAATGGGTTTTTAGAGAAAAAAAGGGGGTTGGGGGGGGGACCCCCCCAAAAAAAAAAAAAAAGGGTTAAAATAGAAAAAAAAAAAATTCGACGAAATGGTTTTCTACCAATTTGATTCGACCATTTGTCTGGTCGACCAATTTTTTTATTGCACCAGAGTCTTTTATTGCATCCAGCGAGGCCACCACCAAGGGCATTTTGGATGATGCTGTACTATCAATTATATGATGCAACCTCTTCAAGTTCCACGCAGTACTCCGTCCTGGAACATAATATGCCTGGTGCGGGTGTTTCAAGGCACCAATCACAGATTTTAACTAGTTCACAAGCTAAGCTGTAAGGATTTTACAGTCCAGGTTAACCATTGACAATGGCTGGTAGGAGCCACAGTCAAGCTCAATCCTCCCTCGTAAGCCTCCTCAAATGTTTCCAAAAGTCTGGACGCCAATTTTCCCTCAAATTACTTGTAAAATATACCTGGCAGCCCGTCCGTCCCCGGAACCTTGCCAGAGGGCACCAAGTGAATAGTGGACTGCAGCTCCTCTATGGTCAACGGGGCATCCATGGCGGCAGCCACTTCACTATCCAATTGTGGCAGTTCTATCTGGGAGAATGCCTCCTCAAGGTCCCTATTGCAGCAACTAACCTCTGCCGAGTACAGGGAGCTATATTATTTGAAACCGGTATAGTTGAACTTGTGCTGTGCATGCCTTGTGACCGCACATTCATCATCAATGGCACATATCATCTCTCTCCTGTGTATTTTGCATAATCAAACTTGTCCAATCTCTCCCAGTCGCCCACAGCAGTGCGCTGCTCCAGGTATGCCTTAAGGCAACCGTGGATCCACCGCTCTCAGCCTGGAAGCCACTCCATTTCAGGCAGCGCGGGATGCCAACCACAGTTCTCAGCACTCCAGCAGTCTACTCGTCCTCTCTGCATATGTTGGGTGCTATCTTGGCAGCAGGCTCCGATGGCTTCAGTCATGCCATGTGTCCTCGTGTCTCACCCAGAGTCTACAATTCAGCAGACGCAATGGTCTCCAGCTATTCTGACACCAAGATCCAGTCAAGGAATCAAAATGCAACGACAAAGAAAGCAAATCATAGCTTGGATCAGGCAGGAGCTCATGAAGGCTGTTTCCTTACTGCATGACAGCTAGCTAGGCTCCTAAAAATCACCTTTTGGTTGTGATTATGAGTGAGATCAAGGGTTATGGAGTTGTCACAGTTGGTGTCTTCTAGTTTTTCTCTCAATACAGGCTTGGCACTGAGGCTTAGCATATCTTTTCCCTCCAGATCCCATTTTTTTCTTCCCCTTGTATATTGTTGTTGGAATACAAATTCTCCTCTCATATCCTAGTGGGTGTGGTTGGCACACCTAATAGATTGTTTTGTGGGACACTAGACGTATGATTCACCGGTTTGTTCCTCATCATTTGTCCAATATTCTTGGTCAATTGTTTGGCCTGTTGCTCCCATTGAAAAATCATTTCCCCACTTTCTAGGATGTGGGGATTTCTTGATTTATACTGCTGTTCTTCCATAGATGGATACCTGTACCTTATTGGAAAGGGATAAGGGTAGTTATGACAAGCACTATTGTAAAATTATGAGTCTCCAACCACCTTGGCACTGGGTTCTATTTCCCTACAATGTAGGATGACGAGGGGGATCATTTTCTTCTGACAATTTTGATTAGGTTGAGGTTTTGGGTTTCTTTCTTGTATGAAATTCTGATCAGAATTTCCTTGGGAACCTGCTCCTTGACTTTGACCCTTCCGACCCACGTAATGGGGGATGTATCTGTAGTCCATTAGAAGCCTCAAACCTGTGTACCAAGATCTAATACATGTTCAATACTGGGTTTGGTCGTTATTTTGAAGGCCAGGTGTGGGGTGGCTCTGTTGGACATGTGAAGAGGGAGCCCTCTGTCTTTAGTAGAAGGGGAGTAAGTAGGGAGGAGAGTTTTTCACCTCAACTACCATAATGCTGTTGTTTTTGTAAAATGTATTTTTCAGTGTTGTGTGGTTCTGTACCTCATACATCCTTGTAGCTTGAGGTAAAGACTTCTGCAACAATCTAGAGTCATCAAAATTACAGATGAACTGTGTCACCACTTATTTTGGTAGAGCATGGAAACATTTGTTTTTGAAATTTCGACTATGAGGTCTCTAGGAAGCGGACTCTCCCCACATATATGTGTGTAACCAGGTGCAGGCCTCCTGTGGATTTCTGTAGGTTGACAAATATTTGAAAATGTCCACTTTATGTAGATCATCTGAAATAATTTGGTCCTTCAGCCCCACAAATAAGCTGGGTCATTCTGGGGAGAATGTCTTTTTTACATATTCCATACTAGTTTGATTGCTCTTTATTACAAATAGGGCCATCATCAGTTCACAGAGTAAAGATGTTCTTGCACAGAATATGTGTCATTATTATGATGGTGGGGGGTCATAAAATGTGTGATAGCTTTTCTTTATTTTAAAATGATATAGTATATATTTATGCTGAGATCTATCGTTTTGTGCTTGAACTCATGGCCAACCTCCCTAAGATTCCAAACCATTACCTGAACACCCTTTCCTGCTTACATCGTGGTTCTCCCATTTTTGTTGTCTTCAGGAAGACCTCCTAAATGCACAGGGTGAAAATTACTCCCTCGTCTGCTCTGTTTTCCCAGATGTGCTCTTGTGGGGTTTGATAGTATGTGTTGTATCATCTATACTGTTGAAAATATGCAATGGGCCTCATTATGAGACCGGCGGTAGCCATGCCGGTAAAACCCGTATCATTTTTTTTCCGGCACCCGGGAATGGGCAATTACCGGGGCATTACAGCCCCGGCGGACCCGGTAATTGCCCATTCCCGGGCGCCAGAAAATATTGCTCCCCATTCCCATTGAGTTGCATTGGACTCAATGGGAATGGGGAGGCCAGATGCACCGGCACCATTCGTGAATGGTGCCGATGCATCCGACAGGGTCTGCTCGCGGGTGCCAGTACGCCCATCAGGTCACACCTGGCAGGCAGAAAGGCACCCGCGAGCAAACCTCATAGTTTGCAGGTCTGGTAACAATGGTACCGGCAACCTTACCGTTACTGTTGTTACCGGACCGACAAGTTTATAATGAGGCCCAATGTCTTTCCTTCCTGGTAATCTGGAAGTCTCATCCTAGTCTCCCAGGTAGGAAGAGGCTTCAGGAATGTCCTTCCTGAGCTGTGTCCCCGGACTTTCCAGGGTTGCGAGTCACTTAAATTGTCCCTTTGTCTCACAGTTTTCTGGTGTGCCAGATCGCATAACTAATCTTGACATCTGTCATTCACACCTGGCAGTTTGGGAACGTTTTCACTCCCCTTTCACGGCTAGGACAATGCATTCCTCTGCTTCTGGCAGGGGCTCTTGAGCTTCCCTGTTGTCAGAATATGTTTGGGGAGGGGAAGCTATATACCTCTCACCCGCTTTATTTTGGAGGATGAGATCAGGCATACTAGATCCACTAGCATGGATCAGGGGGTGTCTGGTATGTTCGATCAGAATAAAATAGGTGCTATGTCCCTGAATTCAGGTGATAATCTGTTGAAGTGGATGTATGACAACATTCAAAGAGCTGTTAGTCTTTTAATGCACAATGAAAGATATATTTGCCCTGGAATTCCTTCTTCATTTATAGATTATTTTGAAGTGCATACCATACTTAAATGTGAACATTTAGCTGATTGTCTAGTAAAGAAAAGTACCTCATGCAATCAGATAAGCAATATACACGATAATAGGTCAAAAAGATACATCCACTTGTATGACTTCAGGCTAGTCACTGCACTAGCCCAACTAGGAAAGCAGCCTTGATGGGCCACAAATGTCATTAAGCAAAAATACATAGTGTCTCATTACAAGTTTTCTCCAGTATATCACCAAAACCAATGCATTCACTGTGAGGTAATTCCGCTGACAATACATCTGCAAAAAATCCCCATGGTGTCCTATAGGCTCCAAACATTGGAAATTGCATCACCCTACACTTGTAATCCTGTGGTATCTCCACGGTAACAGGTGTTGGTAAAGGTATTCAAGTTTGGCAGCACATAAGTGGTTTTGTTGTTGAATTACCACCAAACACTTAATGAGGCCCATAATTGTACATGCATTCTAATTGTGAGGGGTCAGAAATGAGAGACGGATACCAAGTAGCAATACTTTCAACAACAGACATCTTATTTCAAAGAAAGGGGATGGATAAAGGACTTTCTTTCCCTACCATAAAGAGTGGACCCCTTCCTTGTAAACATAAAACAAAAGATCAGTCTATTTCTTGTCATCAAGATTATGCAAACTATATTTCTCTTCAGCAAAATTATATAAACTGTCCTTGTGTCTTAAACGTATCTGACCCTCACACTAAGACAAACAATCAAAAGTGTCAGGTACATTTCTTTCTTTTGATTTAGCAAAAAGTTTGAAAAAAACAAAAATGTGAGCATTCTATAAACAATACTTGAATCCAGAAGGTGGTTCCCTTCCCTTGGATATTTGTAGATAGAAAAGTAAAGTGTTCTTTTCAACCAATGATTCCTTAAGAGTGGGGGAATTGTCTCTTTCACACAACACTATTCAGGAAGGCAAACATTTCTTTAGGAAGAATATAAAAAGTGTATGTTTTCCAATAGCTTCTTATGATGCAGAAATGGTATCTCCCGTGCCAGGTATCTTTCAAAAATGTCTTTTCCTTTTTATATGGATTACCTGGTATTCTCCCCTACCAGTTATCCCCCTCTGGGTTTTTCAGATCCCCTGGCATACTCCCCTGCCAGGTATATTTCTCCCAAAGGCTCACTGCCGGATGTACTTCTTTCAGCAGGACTTTTCACAAAGTTCTCTTCAGCTTATTCAAAAATGAATTGCCTGTTATATTCCCCTGCCAGTAATCCCCTTCTGGATTTTGCATATCCCCTGGTATACTTCCCTGCCAGGTATCTTTATCGCAAAGGCTCACTGCCTGATGAACTTCATTCATCAGGACAGGGAACATTCACAAGTGATAGAGGAGGCGGGGGAGCATGACCATCTTCAAGAGTGTCGCCCTGCCAGTCATCGGCAGAGGGAGCCGTGCCCAAAAATCTATGGATTGTACTGTCTGTTTGAGGGCTGCCTGCTTATTGTGTATGTGTGAGGCCTTATGGTCATGTTTGGTATTGATACCCAGGTATCGAAAGGAATCCACTGACCATTCCAATGCCAAATAGTGGAGCCATTCCAAATACTGACCCCGCAGGCTAGTAAGAGGGAATAAACAGGATTTACAGTAATGCCAGAAAGTACTGCGAAGTGGTCCAAAACATCCAGCAGGTATTGAAGATTAGCCTACGGTTGCTAGGCTATGTAGAGTAATATATCATCAGCATACATTGATTCCACATGCGGTACCCCATTTACAGAAATACCAGCTTCTACATATTCGGCCATCAGAAACACAGTGATCGGCTCCAAAACAATAAATAGCATAGGGGGCAGGGATATCACTGTTTCGTGCCCTTCTGCAGTTCCCAGCACTCAGAGACATGTTGCCCAGTCCATACACTGGCCATCGGTTTAACGCAAACCAACTCCACCCAATTGTGGAAGCACGGCCCAATACAAAATTGCTACAGCGTGGCATGCATCCAATCCCACTGTACCAAATCAAATGCTTTTATTGCATCCAGCGAGGCCACCACCAAGGGCATTTTGGATGATGCTGTACTATCAATTATATGATACAACCTCTTCAAGTTCCAGGCAGTACTCCGTCCTGGAACATAATCTGGCTGGTGCGGGTGTTTCAAGGCACCAATCACAGATTTTAACCACTTCACAAGCTAAGCTGTAAGGATTTTACAGTCCAGGTTAACCATTGACAATGGCCGGTAGGAGCCGTAGTCAAGCTCAATCCTCCCTCGTGAGCCTCCTCAAATGTTTCCAAAAGTCTGGACGCCAATTCTCCCTCAAATTACTTGTAAAATATACCTGGCAGCCCATCCGTCCCCGGAACCTTCCCAGAGGGCACCAAGCGAATAGTGGACTGCAGCTCCTCTATGGTCAACTGGGCATCCATGGCGGCAGCCACTTCACTATCCAATTGCGGCAGTTCTATCTGGGAGAATGCTTCCTCAAGCTCCCTATTGCAGCAACTAACCTCTGCCGAGTACAGGGAGCTATATTATTTAAAAAAAAGGTATAGTTGAACTTGTGCTGTGCATGCCAGGTGACCCAATATTCATCACCAATGGCACATATCATCTCTCTCCTGTGTATTTTGCATAATCAAACTTGCCCAATCTCTCCCAGTCGCCCACAGCAGTGAGGATGTCATCCTCGTCTGCGCTGCCCCAGGTATGCCTTAAGGCAACCGTGGATCCGCCGCTCTCAGCCTGGAAGCCACTCCATTTCAGGAAGCGCGGGATGTCAACCACAGTTCTCAGCACTGCAGCAGTCTACTTGTCCTCTCTGCATATGTTGGGTGCCATCTTGGCAGCAGGCTCCGATGGCTTCAGTCATGCCATGTGTCCTCGTGTCTCACCCAGAGTCTACAATTCATCAGACGCAATGGTCTCCAGCTATTCTAACACCAAGATCCAGTCAAGGAATCAAAGTCCAACGACAAAGAAAGCAAATCATAGCTTGGATCAGGCAGGAGCTCATGAAGGCTGTTTCCTTACTGCATGACAGCTAGCTATGCTCCTAAAAATCACCTTTTTGTTGTGATTTTGAGTGAGATCAAGGGTTATGGAGTTGTCACAGTTGGTGTCTTCTAGTTTTTCACTCAATACAGGCTTGGCACTGAGGCTTAGCATATCTTTTCCCTCCAGATCCCATTTTTTTCTTCCCCTTGTATATTGTTGTTGGAATACAAATCCTCCTCTCATATCCTAGTGGGTGTGGTTGGCACACCTAATAGATTGTTTTGTGGGACACTAGACGTATGATTCACCAGTTTGTTCCTTATCATTTGTCCAATATTCTTGGTCTATTGTTTGGCCTGTTGCTCCCATTGAAAAATCATTTCCCCACTTTCTAGGATGTGGGGATTTCTTGATTTATACTGCTGTTCTTCCATAGATGGATACCTGTACCTTATTGGAAAGGGATAAGGGTAGTTATGACAAGCACTATTGTAAAATTATGAGTCTCCAACCACCTTGGCACTGGGTTCTATTTCCCTACAATGTAGGATGACGAGGGGGGTCATTTTCTTCTGACAATTTTGATTAGGTTGAGGTTTTAGGGTCCTTTCTTGTATGAAATTCTGATCAGAATTTCCTTGGGAACCTGCTCCTTGACTTTGACCCTTCCGACCCACGTAATGGGGGATGTATCTGTAGTCCATTAGAAGCCTCAAACCTGTGTACCAAGATCTAATACATGTTCAATACTGGGTTTGGTCGTATTTTGAAGGCCAGGTGTAGGGTGGCTCTGTTGGACATGTGAAGAGGGAGCCCTCTGTCTTTAGTAGCAGGGGATTAAGTAGGGAGGAGAGTTTTTCACCTCAACTACCATAATGCTGTTGTTTTTGTAAAATGCATTTTTCAGTGCTGTGTGGTTCTGTACCTCATAGATCCTTGTAGCCTGAGGTAAAGACTTCTGCAACAATCTAGAGTCATCAAAATTACAGATGAACTGTGTCACTACTTATTTTGGTAGAGCATGGAAACATTTGTTTTTTAAATTTCGACTATAAAGTCTCTAGGAAGCGGACCCTCCCCACATATATTTGTGTATACAGGTGCAGGCCTCCTGTGGATTTCTGTAGGTTGACAAATATTTGAAAATATCCACTTTATGTAGATCATCTGAAATAATTTGGTCCTTCAGCCCCACAAATAAACTGGGTCATTCTGGGGAGAACGTCTCTTTTACATATTCCATACTAGTTTGATTATTCTTTATTACAAATAGGGCCATCATCAGTTCACACAGCAAAGACGTTCTTGCACAGAATATGTGTCAATATTATGATGGTGGGGGGTCATAAAATGTACGGTGGCTTTGATCTATTTTAAAATGATATAGTATATATTTATGCAGAGATCTATCGTTTTGTGCTTGAACTCATGGCCAACCTCCCTCAGATTCCAAACCATTACCTGAACACCCTTTCCTGCTTACATCTTAGTTCTCCCATTTTTGTTGTCTTCATGAAGACCTCCTAAATGCATGGGGTAAAAGTTATTCCCTTGTCTGCTCTGTTTTCCAAGATTTGCTTTTGTGGGGTTTGATAGTATGTGTTGTATCATCTATACTGTTGAAAATATGCAATGGGCCTCATTATGAGACCGACGGTAGCCGTGCCGGTAAAACCGGTATAATTTTTTTTCTGGAGCCTGGGAATGGGCAATTATCAAGGCATTACAGCCCCGGCGGACCCGGCAATTGCCCATTCCTGGGCGCCAGAAAATATTGCTCCCCATTCCCATTGAGTTGCATTGGACTCAATGGGAATGGGGAGGCCAGATGCACCGGCACCATTCGTGAATGGTGCCGGTGCATCCGACAGGGTCTGCTCGTCGGTGCCGGTACGCCCGTCAGGTCACACCTGGCAGGCAGAAAGGCACCCGCGTGCAAACCTCATAGTTTGTAGGTCTGGTAACAATGGTACCGGCAAGCTTACCGATACTGTTGTTACCGGACCAACAAGCTTATAAGGAGGCCCAATGTCTTTCCTTCCTGGTAATCTGGAAGTCTCATCCTAGTCTCCCAGGTAGGGAGAGGCTTCATGAATGCCCTTCCTGAGCTGTGTTCCCTGACTTTCCAGGGTTGCGAGTGACTTAAATTGTCCCTTTGTCTCACAGTTTTCTGGTGTGCCAGATCGCATAACTAATCTTGACATCTGTCATTCACACCTGGCAGTTTGGGAACGTTTTCACTCCCCTTTCACGGCTAGGACAATGCATTCCTCTGCTTCTGGCAGGGGCTCTTGAGCTTCCCTGTTGTCAGAATATGTTTGGGGAGGGGAAGCTATATACCTCTCACCCGCTTTATTTTGGAGGATGAGATCAGGCATACTAGATCCACTAGCATGGATCAGGGGGTGTCTGGTATGTTCGATCAGAATAAAATAGGTGCTATGTCCCTGAATTCAGGTGATAATCTGTTGAAGTGGATGAATGGCAACATTCAAAGAGCTGTTAGTCTTTTAATGCACAATGAAAGATATATTTGCCCTGGAATTCCTTCTTCATTTATAGATTATTTTGAAGTGCATACCATACTTAAATGTGAACATTTAGCTGATTGTCTAGTAAAGAAAAGTACCTCATGCAATCAGATAAGCAATATACACGATAATAGGTCAAAAAGATACACCCACTTGTATGACTTCAGGCTAGTCACTGCACTAGCCCAACTAGGAAAGCAGCCTTGATGGGCCACAAATGGCATTAAGCAAAAATACATAGTGTCTCATTACAAGTTTTCTCCAGTATATCTCCAAAAATCAGTGCATTCACTGTGAGGTAATTCTGCTGGCAATACATCTGCAAAAAATCCCCATGGTGTCCTATAGGCTCCAAACATTGGAAATTGCATCACCCTACACTTGTAATCCTGTGGTATCTCCACGGTAACAGGTGTTGGTAAAGGTATTCAAGTTTGGCAGTACATAAGTGGTTTCGTTGTTGAATTACCACCAAACACTTAATGAGGCCCATAATTGTACATGCATTCTAATTGTGAGGGGTCAGAAATGAGAGACGGATACCAAGTAGCAATACTTTCAACAACAGACATCTTATTTCAAAGAAAGGGGATGGATAAAGGACTTTCTTTCCCTACCATGAAGAGTGGACCCCTTCCTTGTAAACATAAAACAAAAGATCAGTCTATTTCTTGTCATCAAGATTATGCAAACTATATTTCTCTTCAGCAAAATTATATAAACTGTCCTTGTGTCCTAAACGTATCTGACCCTCACACTAAGACAAACAATCAAAAGTGTCAGGTAAATTTCTTTCTTTTGATTTAGCAAAAATTGTGAAAAATCAAAAATGTGAGCATTCTATAAACAATACTTGAATCCAGAAGGTGGTTCCCTGCCCTTGGATAGTTGTAGATAGAAAAGTAAAGTGTTCTTTTCAACCAATGATTCCTTAAGAGTGGGGGAAACGTCTCTTTCACACAACACTATTCAGGAAGGCAAACATTTCTTTAGGAAGAATATAAAAAGTGTATGTTTTCCAATAGCTTCTTATGATGCAGATATGGTATCTCCCGTGCTAGGTATCTTTCAAAAATGTCTTTTCCTTTGTATATGGATTACCTGGTATTCTCCCCTACCAGGCATCCCCCTCTGGGATTTTCAGATCCCCTGGCATACTCCCCTGCCAGGTATATTTCTCCCAAAGGCTCACTGCCTGATGTACTTCTTCCACCAGGACTTTTCACAAAGTTCTCTGCAGCTTATTCAAAAATGAATTGCCTGGTAGATTCCCCTGCCAGTAATCCCCTTCTGGATTTTGCATATCCCGTGGTATACTTCCCTGCCAGATTCCTTTCTCACAAAGGCTCACTGCCTGATGGACATCATTCATCTGGGATTTCCACAATATTCTCTTTCAGTATAATACAATTGTACTCCTTCACTGTTTATACGGACTTGACTTTAGATGCTACTTAACCAAATTGACATTTCATATATAGAAACTTCTACATATATTGTCTTTCAACTTCCTTATTACTGTTCATTTGCTGGTGATAATATTTACTCTAACTTCCCCATATTAACTTCTCTTATATGAAGACTTGTGTAAACCTTGTCTTTCAAATGTACTTGATCGTATTCAAAACAGGGTTTTAATTGTCCCAATACATGTCTGTACACCTCAGGGATCCCCAACTCCTATGGGCGAACTCACTGGTGTTTGCTGGCACTTCTGACCCATGATACACTGTCACAGGGGTGTTTTTGTTCCAGGAAAGCTTCCCCTGTTCGGAAGACCCTTGCTGGTTTGCTTGCCAGCTTTGTGTTCTTCCGCCTGCAGAACTGCTGCTTTCCCAGGAGACTGCATCCCCAGCAGCCTCGCTGCCACTGCTGTTGGTGCAGCGGTCCTTTCACATCACCTGCTGTCCTTCTTACAGTCTGACGATTCTTAGGTAAGTCAGGCTAGCAAGTTGTTTATTGTAAGAGCCTGTCCGTTAGTACGGTCCGTTATATATGTGTGCTGTCATCTGCCTCTAGTTCTGCTTCCCGCTCCACCTGCTCTGCAACTCTCTTCTCCACCTGTCAATGGAAGGTATGACCTAGATTTAAAAGCCATGCATAGCTGATTTCGTTTATGACAACTAGTCCGCATGTCTGGCTTGGGATTTTCTTCAATCCACATTAACGCATTTCTCCTTTTCCTCGTCTCAGTACTTGAGGCTTTGTCCAACAAACATAAAGCACATTGCATGCAGTAACACAGCACGGAATTAATAGGAATAGTCAAATATCTTCATACATAGTTGTATCAAATCACCTCAATGTTCCACACCCTGCATCTGAGTCCCTAGACTGTCCCCTCTTCGCACCTCCCCCAGATTTTATCTGCTTTGGTTGGGCAGCCCCTTGCCATATACATTCTATGTTATACTGCTGCACACATGTCCACATCAGCAATCCATTGGGCGAGGGTCAGGAATTCTGGCGCACCCCATCGTTGAGCTATATTGCGCTTCAACAGCGCAACCACTGTAGATAAAAAATATTTTTCCCTTTTGTTAGCAGCATTCTCGTCAGGCACACCTAGGAGCAATATTTTAGGATATAAAAGTATGTTTCTCCCGAGGATCCTAGTTAGTGTTGCACAGCATTGTTCCCAGAAGGTTTTGATCCGGGAGCATTCCCATAGAAAATGTATGTATGAAAGTGCCCTCCCCAACCTGGCACCTCAGACAATTCGGATCAGAAACACGCTTCCAGTTATATAATGCCACCCTGGGATAATAGACTCTAAGGGCCTCATTACGACCCAGGCGGTAAGTTACCGCCTGGGCCGTGACTTTACCACCATGGCGTAAACTATGTTTACGCCATGGTGGTTGGCGGACTTACCGCCCCATTCCGAGGTTGGCGGGGCGGTAAGTCCCCAATCCCCATTTACCCTTCCCCATTCCCATTTTTGCCCCATAGGGCATAATGGGAGTGGGGAAGGCGTTAATTACGCCACCGTAAATTACGGTGGCGTAATTAACTCCATGGTCCCTTAGCGCTAAAAGCAGGTGTTAAATCCGCCATGGCGCTAAGGGACCTCGTACTCAGGCGGTAAGGGTCGGCGCTGTTTACGCCGTCGTAAAACCCTTACCGCCTGAGTCGTAATGAGGCCCTAAGACTTTAAATCGTATCAACCAAAGCTTGGAAGTGATGGCGATTTCACGTGGATGCATCAGGACTTGTATCCAGACTTCTGGTTCTATGGTTCCCACATTCATTTCCCACTTTAGTCTAAGTTTAGTCAGCTCCGGGGTAGCGAACGCCATGATGGCATTATACAGGATCGAAGTGACTCTGGTGGGTATACATTCTATCATGAGATTGCGCTACAAGGGGGGGCATTCTGGTGCAATGGTAAGTTCTGGCAAGTGTTTTCTAAGGGCATGGGTAAGTTGCCTGTAGTGATATTGTTCGGTCATTGGGAGCCCAAACTTATGTTTAAGGGTTCCGAATGGGGCGACAGGTCGAGCCCACGAGGTGCATCTCATTAAGAAGGGCAACATCCGGGGAGTGCCTATTAAGAAACTTGGTAATAAGACGTTGTTTTATACCGGAGCCCATGCCGTTAACATTCCAGGTGAGAAATTTGAGAGATTTGCAACCACTAGTGGTCGTTGGCAGGGGTTGTTTATTCATCATGGGAGGCATATAGTGCAAATATCATATCGATTGTGTGGTGTGAACTGAGAGGTGTGCCTAGCCAGTCTATATATTGTGATATCTGAATAAACAGGACATTTTCACACATGTGTCTAGCAAATTCAAACCATAAACTAAGATAAGCAACATCTCCACCCCCTGCCCGACCCCATACTCCACCCTAACCCGAAGTATATGTCGCTTGAACATCAGCCCAGAAACAACTAGAACCCGTTCCCGGCCTTAACTAGGAAAAAACAATTGCTGGCAATTAGGAAATTTACCGCCAGTTCTACGAAATAACATAAGCTGTCTCAAACCCAAAAATAGGAAAGTGCGTTAACAAGCAACCCAGTCGTGACATGGATCTCGTGGGTAGTCGCGCGTCGAGGGGGGGTCTCAAATGTCAGGCTGCCAGTTGCAGTTGAAGGAGTGGGGCACAGATTTTGCTGCATTCATTGACTGTAGAGTTATGTTCGTGCAATCTCCAAATGGTGGTGAAAGGTCATCACATTGTCAGCTCTGTTAGTTCAATCGTTGTACATGAGAGGTTCCGCCTCTTGTACTGGATCTCTCTGCGAGGGCCTCGGTGGCGATCATTCAGGGCGAACACCAGGCCTGTCATTCCTGATTCTCCTGTCCGGCCTCCAGTCCCCATCTATGTGCTTTTTCGCCCAACCCCAAGCCTCCTTGGGGTCTGTGAAGTGCACGGTTGTGCCGTTGTGATAGATCTTGAGCTGTGAGGGGAATAGTAAGCCATATTTGATGGTAAGAGCATATAGGCGTCTTTTGAGTGGGTTAAAGGATTGCCTTGCTTTTTGTACCTCCTAATATAGTCCAGAAAGAACGCGATCCGAGATCCATTGAATGTGATGGATCCTTTGGTCCTGGCCATCTGGAGAAGGGTGTCCCGGTCTCTATAGTTTAACAGTTTGGCTATCACTGTTCGTGGTGGGGCACCGGGCGGAGGTCGTCCAGTCGGCATTCTGTGGGCAAGTTCTATGGAAAAGAATTTTGAGGAAGGATTTATGAGCGAATACATCTGTCAGCCATTGCTCGAGAAATAGTACCATGCTGGGTACTTCTGTTTTTTCGGGCAGACCGAGAATGAGGAAGTTGTTGCGTCTCGATCTGCACTCTCCCTCCTCCACCCTGTCTTCCAGTGTTTTGAGCCGGGTAAGCACTTTGTTCATTTGTTGTCCCATGGTCCAAAGGCCATCCGCTGTTTCAGAAATGCGTGTTTCGGCCTCGCCCGTGCAGGAAGTTAGGTTCTGCAGATCATGTCGCAGGAGAGAGACCTCTGTGCTTATCCCGTCCATCTTCACATCCATGTAGGCTTGTGAGCCCGCAATGGCGTTCATCACATCTATCAAGGAGATATTCTCTTCTCCGTTCGCCATTTCTCCTGGTTTGGCTGGTGCCACCGGGGGAGTCACCGCAGCCATTGCATACTGTTCTATTGTGCTTTGGGTAGTGGATTTCTTGTTTTTGTCTTTGCCCATGTCGGAATGTATACTCGTCTCTGCGTGGTCAGCTTTACTGTTTGTTTAAGATTAGCACTTATCTGATTTAATCACAAGACGATTAGAGACTCAGAGTGTTTGCATGCAGCTGGATATGCGTTTACAGGGTTCTGTCTCTGTAGAGTTACTACTAGCCGATGGTTTCGCCCTCCTGCCTGACCCAGTGTCTTCGCCAGCCGCTGATGAGCAGAAGTGATTAAGCGGAGTGGTTCAGTAATACTGCACCCATAGCGTTCCGGCCTGTCTAAAATCACCTTTCTTCACCCAGTATGATTCTCCGTCATTCCCCCACGCCCTGATTACTTCTCCACAGTATTTCAGTAGGGGCGAAGGGCGTTTGTTGAGCCGGTGGGTGGTATTTATATGAGAGGCAGTAGCCGCTTGAGTGCTATATGGCCAGTTCCGTCAGCGTTGGGCAGCGGAGGGTTGGCACTAGCACGATTGTCAGTGTCTATTGGGGACTTGGTATTCAGATCAAGTATGTATCCACCCTGCGCCAGCTCAGTGGTTGAGCGGTGTCATGCCCAGAGACCAGTCCTTGTAGGTTGCGGTGCCAGTGCTAAATTCTCTAGTTGTAGTATGTGCCCACTCGTGCTATGCGCCCAGCGTTTATTGCAGATATGTCAAAGAGAGTCAATCTACAGTATTGCTTTCTTCAGATCTAGTCCAGTAATGTGGCCCCCACTGCTGCGTTGTTATTGAGGAGGCAGGAAAACAGAGAGAGTCAGTCTTTCCCACAGGTCAGCGAGGGACCACGTTGCTATTCCATAATCGGCACAGCAGCCCGTCAAGTCTGCCTCCCCTGCGCAGGGTCTCTCCCGCTGGTGCTGCGACTCACCATCCAAGTTCTACCAGCTCCTCGGAGGATACAAGCACTGTGCCATCCAGAATGCGATCCCGACTAAGTTGGAGAGATAAGTTGACGCTTATCCTGCAGTGGTCCGGTTCTTCCCCGCACCCGGGTCCAATGTTGTCCAGAGTCCACCCCGAAGCGGGGCACAGGATGGTGGTTTCTCCATGCTCCCCATGGGTCATAGCCCCGAACTCCCCATGGGGCTCTCAGGTAGTTCAGTCGGGTCGCAGACGAGCCCACAGTACTCCAGAGACGGCAGGCCATGGGGAATGCACACCCCCCGCCTACGCCCAATGGCTACCAGGCTTATGTGGTGTAGCTCCTCTGTTTTCACTTCAGCAGCACGGATCTGGCACAATAACGGCAGGGTCCGGAGAGGTCCCCCAGGGGGAAGAGAAGCACCCCAGCACCGAGAGAGAGTGGCGGGTGGAGGTGGTGGTGCCTTCTCAACATGCACCACGATCCAACCTCCCGTGTTTCAAACCATTTGCTCCCCGCACGAGGTGCTTCGCTCCTTGCTGCACTCTGGGGCGTGCTTATCAGTGCTGGGTCCAAGCGACAATGTCGCAATCCTGGCGGCCTCACCAGCCGTGTCGGTAGTCCCTGTCAGGGGGTCGCCTACAGCGAGAGACTCCCCTCAGTCGTGATCGGAGGCCATTTTACCACTCAAGCGGTGTGGTGGCGGGCAAGCTGTTTCGGAGCTAATATCTCCAGCGTTGCTGCATATTTACAGCTGTCGAGTCATCCACACACTGCTGTTGTTGTAACGTGTAAGTAGGTGTGTTCACACATACATTCGGCCGCAAATTGTAGGAGATTTGACAGGATTTCTCTGGCAGCCCTCGGAGCTCTGAAGGACTCACATCCTCATCGCTTGACAGTTGGCAACGCCCCCCCATGAACTGTAGATCTTTTAAGCTGAGTTGTATTGGATCTTTGTTTGAATCAAAAACATTATAGACAGGAGATGTTAAATGATTATTATGTTACATAAAGTATAGATGGTGTTCTGTTTGTATTGTTTTTCAGAAAAGGTTTTTGAGTCTTACAATGAGAGGGATTTTGAAGTGATAGCAAGCCATCATGAATTTGGGAATTATAGCTTCTTCTTCACATAGAGGGGAAGAATACTGGGTCACTCCTGATGTGGTTACCACCACATCTCCCCAACAGCCATCTCCTCCCACATGATACTCCCTCTCAATACCAGCCCCAGGGTCAGGATCAAGAAGTGACTGCAGTTGCCTGGCCACATGGGAGGAGATCTTAGGCTTGGAATCACAGGATTGATCACATACCCTGACCCTAAAGATCTGGCCTCTAGCCATAGGGGAATTGGTTTGATGAGAACCAATATCCTCCCCCATATAAGGAAGAGGTTTCTGAGTTTGAGTTTCCAAATCCCAAGCACGGTCTGCTGATGGTAATCCCTCCCTTTCCCATGACTGAATTGGAGAATATGGAAGGGATGTTTTACTAGTATTCCTTTGGAGCCATTCAAAATTGGGAAAGTCCCTACCAATAATGGTTTCTTCATGTAACCCTGCAACCATAGCAGCATTTATCTTAGTGCCCTCTCCTTGAACCCTAATAGTAACTGGGGTTCTATGGTAGATTTCTTGGTGCGCATGTACACAGGTAACCTTAATTGGGGTTCCTTTCTTCCTATCTCTGGGAGATGTGATCTTATAGCTGTTTGCTTACTTCCGGAAGCAATCAAGGCACTCACTGGGACACGGTTAACTATTGCAGAATCATGAGTCTTAAAAGTATTACAAGTAAGGAATAAATTACTAGTCCTCCGCATCTAATTCATCCTCCTCCCAATTCTGCCCCATCATCATCATTGGTTCTTCCTTTTTGTTAGAACGGCAGTGTTGAGCCAGATGCCCAGCTTGTCCACATGAGAAATATACCAATGAGATAGGTTTTTGGATTTGTCCCTCTTCAGTCCATGGCTCAGTTCTTTCTTTAACTATAAAGTGCCTCCATCCCCCCTTAAATGATTCTTTCACTATGGGTCTATATGACTGTCTTGAGTTTTATCTTTATTCGTTGAGGCGGGGGAAGGGAAATCATAAAGAATCTCTTTTAAGTTCTTCCACTTTATGAAGGTTTCGTACATGACGATTGACTTCTGCAAAATTCTAAGTTGTTTCAACAATTAATTTCAGACTAGGTTTGTTTAACTGCAGAATAGATTTTTGTAAATAGGGTGGTACTGAGTTTACAAACTGCTCTTTTGTGACAAATCAACTTCCGGAGCACCAGTGATCCATGGAGGAATATCAGTTTCTAAATCATCAATCAGCCCCACAACTCTAGTACACCAGAAGGGATCCGAATAGATTGGAAACATAAGTCAATTATAAACATCCTTGTTTGGTAATGTGGACGGAACAGCAGGCTTATCTGCAAGGTTGTGGATCGTTGGTTAGTTGCAACACAGCGAAAATACAATTATTGCCCTATGATAAAAGGGACTGTCCAGTCAAGGTTGTATAAAAAATCTACTTTATTGTTATTACAAGAGACAGTTATAGCACACTACAAAATACAGCCCACCCTGTAAAGTAACACAGAGGACAGACAGTTGCATTGGGGAAGGGGGTGCACTCTGGATACTGACAAGAGAGTAGTCAGTAAAGCAATCAGTTGGAGCAAGGGGTTGTAAATGTCATTAAGGACTTTCAAAGAAGGACCAGAGGGACAGAACCACAATGTGCCTTGTGCTTGAGATGATCTTGATGCTTGAAAGCGGGAGTCAGTTAAGGGATGCTTTGTAGCTCCTGCAACAGAATTTAAGGCGGGAGACAGCTGCGGGTATCAGGCGGCAGGCAGTTCGGCAAGCGAGGCTGGACATACGGCTGCAGGCTTGCTTACACGGCAGCTCGGGGTCAAGAATCATTGTCTCTGTGCTGGATGGCGGATCTGGAAAGCTGAAGGTGTCTCAGATGGATTTAGTGACTGAAGCATGACAACAGTGTCTGGTACAACCGGTCAGGATTTGAGGGCTCGACTGCCTCGAAAATGTCCTCAAAAGATGGATGCTTGTTGATGCTTGGTGTGGCACTCCTCCTAGATTTCTTTTGCTGGGCATGTGTTGTCCTTTAAGGCAGATGGCCCAAATCTGAGGAGAGTGTCATGCAGGCAACAGCCTTGTACTATGGTCAGAGACTCTCTGGCACTTCCCACCTAGGAAGCTTGCTGGCAGAACCTAGCAGGGCATGCTGTGTGCTGGCTGGCTACTGGTTCTGGAGCTGCTGGATGTGTCCTCTGAGGTTGGTATTTCCCTCTGTTTAGGGGAGGGATCTTGCTTCCCACTTGGAAATCCTGGCCTACCTTCACTGGCAGAAGCTGTAAGGCAGACTGTACCTTCAGCCAGTGTCTAAATGAGTCCCTCTTCTTACTCATTGTGAAGTCACCGGATTATCTGCCAAAAGAGGGGCTCAACCCTCTTTTAAAGTCAAATGGGCCCCAGTGATTGGTGCAGGCTAAGCCTACCTTAATGGGTCCCCACCAACAATCTTCTGTTATGCGGAAATGTAGGGGGTGACAAGGTATACTACCAAGTCTCAACAATCATCCTGTCTGTTGTGAATCAACATGTTTCTATGGTTAATTGAGCTGTCTGTGACTCCTGATCAAAGCACAGGTCTCCCTTGAAGTTTGTGGCGAGAACAGATTTTCTGTCTCCATCAAAACACATACTTCTTCCCTCTGAAAGGCGGTTCCTTGCAGGGGTAGCCTACTGTAAATAGTTCTCTCAGACATGACATTCACTGTCCTTCATACAGAGGGGTTGGAGCTAGCTTTAAGTTGACACATTGCATATTAAAGAGGTGTTAGTTTCCTGTCCCTTGTGTTAGTTCTGTGACCAATAGCAACATTTACCAGACACATGATACAGTCGGGAAATGTTTTTTTCTCTGCATTTCTACACTTTGAGGTGCTTGTATATGGTGTGAGTGTTTATTTATATGCTTGGACCTGCTTGCTATATTTGACATAATAATTCTTATGGTGAAGTGGAAAGTGTGAGTGTTTCAAGGGTAATCAGTTACTTTGATGGGGATGAGGGTTTGAGCGGTAATCGGGCAGCCTGACTAGGATAACGGATTCAGTGATAATGAACGAAAGATGAGGATGAGTGATGCAGGTTTCGGAGGGACTGTGGCGAAGATGAGGCATGCAGTGGTGATATGGGCCTGTGACAACAATGACTTATTCAGGGGTAATGAAGGACTTTGATGACGATGGGTATGCAGCGTTAATTAAGAATTAGGAAGATGATGAGGGGTGGCCGGGTAAGGATAATTATGGATTATAACGAAGATGGGGAATGCCAGGGTACAACAGGGCATGTGAGATTGTGATGAGGATGATGGATGCATGAGCAATGAAGGACTGTGACAAGGATGGGGATAAGAGGGTAAGTCTAACTGGGAACTTTGACAGGGATAAGGGATACAGGGGTAAGGAAAATGAGGGAATGACAGGAGAATGAGGGATGTTGGGGGTAAAGAGAGACGGTGACAATGATAAGGGGTGCAAGGATTTTGAAGTACGATGGTTTGCTTTCATGTGATATAAACCCACAATGCTTACTGTTCCATTTGTCACGTCTTTTATAATTCCATGAACTGATAGATAGACTTGATTAACATAAATGTAATCTCACAGCTAAACATATATTTATGAAAGCATAAATGTATTAAAGCACCGAATCACAATTCATTAATCACGATTCATTGAAATTAAAGATACAGCT
The DNA here is from genome assembly GCF_040938575.1 of Ambystoma mexicanum. Taxonomy (NCBI): domain Eukaryota; kingdom Metazoa; phylum Chordata; class Amphibia; order Caudata; family Ambystomatidae; genus Ambystoma; species Ambystoma mexicanum. Next base: position 588,894,976 of record NC_090933.1, read on the forward strand.
CTAAATGTAACACTATCCAGTGAACCATCAATCATTCACATTACAATTGAATGCTTCACATTAATCCCAAGAACAAACTTGCATTTACTACTCATAGAGAAACATATCAAACACTATATTCTCTGGTGTTGTCAAAATTCTTCAATGTACTTGTCACAAGTGTATTTTAAGTTACTACATCCAATTCATAGTCCCAGTGCCACATATGCCCCTGATAATATTTGTACAATATGAAATAATAGTCACTTTTCTCCCAAGCACTGGATTAAATACTGGGCAATGAAGGCTAAATAAAGATATCATCTGCATACATACAGCTGCCCGGAGTACATCTGCAGGGCCGAGCCTTGCTACTCCCATGACCCCTGGTTCACAGTTAGATGAAAGCCAGCCATATTCATGAAGTCTCTCTCAGGCTGATATCAGCTGTCATCTTATTTTATAAAATGTTTAGAGGCAAAATTCAACTTGCATCTTTGAGCCCAAATGTGTTGGGTTTTCACTTCATTCAGGAAAATGCTTTCTCTCTTCTCTTTCTTTCTCTTCTTTCTTTTTTAGAGACACACACAGCCACTTTGTATGTTCTCTTCCTTCTGCATACCCTTTCCATAAAGATCTATAAACCCATTCATTCGGATTGCATTTATTCATCCAACCCACAACAGCATGAACACATAGGAGCTGATTCATGGAATTATTTGTGCATAAAAACAGGGATTTGTGTGTCATTCTGCCCGCAAATCCCTGTGTAACAAATGGGGATTTGCGGGCAGAATAGTGCACAAATCCCCATTTTCGGCGCAAATAATGCCATGAATCAGCCCCATAATGACGTCCAACGGATTAGTCCTTCTGAGCGCAACAGCCCTTCTTTCAAAATAGAAACATTTCTATCTAAATGTATTTATGATTTTCCCTTTCCAGAGCAACATGTTGTAACCAGTCTTGTTCTAGTCTAGCTCATATAGCAGCAGTAATACCTTTATCTAAGAGCTTGGGCATTGCGATACCGGACTTGCTCACTTTTACATTTAATTTTGCATTCCTCATTTTATTACTGTTTAATCCCCATTCTTAGGTTCTGGGCTTTAGTAATGGGACAGCGGGAAATTTACTGTGTTTTAGAAAATGTATGTTTTAAAGCAATTAGCATTCCCGACAGAGCAAAACAATTGTTAATGTGATAGTAGAATCAAATGCATTTCCGACAATTTTTTTTTTTTTGGATTAGCATATGATATTATAGGTTATTTATAACATGGTTATTTATTACGTGCTTAATACCCAGAGGTTTCTAAGCATAGACCCGGGGATCGAACCTGTGGTGCTCTGTTTCGTATTGCTTCCAAGGCTCCTTAGCTATCCTCCAGAGACAATATCAGACTCTCCATAGTACTAAATGTGGCATGTTCGTGTAACCCATATCATTTGTACTCCTTTCATCTTTTGCCCTGAGCAGTTTTGCACTTTTATCGAAATCATAACCTATAACATTATATTTGAAAAGTAGAAGAATTTCTGGTCAAATACCAAACTGAACTTTTGACCTTTACAATAGATTAGATTTAATAAAAAGTAATATCTTACATCTTTGTCCAATAATTCTCTAGATGTATAATTGTATATAGTTCAGTGGTACTCAATACAATACTTGGTAATATGAGTTTGTTCATCCTCCTTTGCAATAGCTCTGTACCTTTGAAAGTCCAGCTCAAGATAGGCTTCAATTTCTAAATTCCTTTCTTATTCCCGTATTCGATTATCCCTAATCTAAAATCTCTAGGTGTTCAGAAGATTGTTTTTTTAAATTTAGTTATTCAGTGTTCTTGTCCCTACATTTCTTATTAATGGTTAAGATGTGATACATCAAGTTTAACTATCTCCTACCTCTTTGCCACAATTTGTCATGGGGTTTAGTTCATCTTCTGCACTTTTTGTGCTTGGTTCATTACCATCTTAAAGTTGTGAGCCCTGGCATTCCTCAATTTGTTCAGATGACAGGTTGTCCTCTTTAGATAGCAAAGTCATCTTTCTCCAATGGTGTCCCTCTTGTCCTTCCATCTCTTCTCCACATATGCGGAATGCTATGGAGGAAACAGTGTTAGGCGATCTAAGTTGCACAGAAAAATGGACGGGTTAAGTAAGTTCAAATAAGCTATTTCCCTTTTCTGTTTTTTTAAAAAATGTTTTAAATTATTTTCTGTTACTTAGAATCAAAATTAATTCAAAACTTTCTTACTCACCTGCAACACATATGGTTTATAATTCATCTTATTGTTGTATCTGCCTCAGAAACCTATCTACTTACCTGTAAAAGCATTTGGTTTCCATAATGTTTTCATCATGAGGTCTTCTTTTACAATTTTTTATTAATTCACTCCTCAATCTCTTGAATTCTAGATTTTGGATGGCATGGATTTATTTGGATTACATGCACACATTATTCAACTACTTTGTCACCATACTTATCAAGATTGTATACACAACTGGCGATCTGATCAATGATTTTTAATAGAGCATTCCACCCCACCACGAATTGCAACTGTTTTGCACTTCTCTTGTCAAAATTAAATCAAAATAGACAGCCACCAATTTTGTACTCTTTTAGTGAGGCCCTTTTGTCATAAAAAGTCTTGGGGCCTCATTACACGGTAGGCGGTGAGCCATGGCGCTATTAGCGCCATGGCTCATGCCGGTACAATACCGGCACCGCCTTGGTGGAAAGGGGATTTACCGCCCCATTCCAGGGTTGGAGGGGCGGTAAATCCCCCTTCCACCATTGCCCTTCCCCATTCCCATTCCTGCCCCATATGGCTCTATGGGAATGGGGAAGGCGATAATTACGGCACCGCAATTTTGCGGTGCCATAATCAGCTCCGAGGTCCCTTAGCGGGTTGGATTTTAACGCCTGCAAAAAGCAGGCGTTAAATCCCCCAACCCGCAAAGGGACCTCGTAGTAAGGCGGTAAGGATTTACCGGTACCGGTATTTTACCGGTACCGGTAAATCCTTACCGCCATCCGTGTAATGAGGCCCCTGGTCTTGCAAGCTGCTTTCTACATGTTCTTTTGTGAATACACAAAAGCATGTTGGAGATGCTACCACTGATTATCCACATACTCATGAATAGCAGACACACCGATCAGAGTGTGCTTATTGGTTTTATACCGTAAATGTTTTGGTAACACCATTTTCCTTCCTGTAACCAACTCAGCCCCTGATTCATGGATAATTTGCGCACAAAAAAACGGGATTTGTGCGCCATTCTGTCTGCAAATTCCCATTAGTTAAACAGGGATTTGCGTGCAGAATGGCGCACAAATCCAGTTTTTTTGGTGCAAATAATTCATGAATCAGGGCCTCAGTTGGTAGCTTTGGAATGCATTGCTCTAATTGCCACGAGGACAAATTAAAGTTGCAAACGCCAACTAGGTCCTGTATTGGCCACAAATTTCTTCAGTATGCTAATAATTGTTTGATTTGGTCTTTCGACACGCCCACTTGGGGATTGTCTGTAAGAAACGTTTAGTTTTTGTTTTACATAAAAGATTTCCCACACATTTTTCACCACTGTGCTAGTGAAATGGCTGCCTATGTCTGACACAATCCTTTAAGGTAAAACAAATCTTGTAGAAAATGTGTAGGATCAAGGACATGCAGGTATACCACCTTTCGGTTTCTCTGCCATGTCACTGCCATGTTTTGAATGGGCCAACTATAGGAGCAGACATGCCGTGCGTATACCTGACTGGTCGTAATTGAAAGATATATGGGCTAATTGCGTGGAATTAACCAGGCAAACCACATTTTTCCCTTGATGTTTTTGCTATTTCTTGAATGGGCCAATCATGAGAGCGAGCATGCTTTGTTTAAACGACATGACTTGTCGAATTTGAAAGATACATGTATAAATGGTGTGGGGCAAACCAGGCAATCTGCATTTTTGAGTGACATTAAAATTGGAAATAGATACAGCACACATATAGTGGCCCATGTATTAGCTTGATCGCATTTTGGTGATCTTTGGTTCATGGGTTTTTTTGTTACCCCCGCTTTAGATGACTCATGTGGGCTAATTGCCCGGAGGCTCCTTTTCAGTGGTGGGGTGATTGATCGCGCTTCATGTTGAGAATCCAGAATTAGAACATGTCTCCTTGATGGTTTAGAGATACTCTGAGTATCTCCTTGTTTTTCTTCTTTTAAAGAATAATGCAGTTGATGTTCAAACTGGGCAGTGTTAGATAACAGCAGTAATGGGTGTGTCCTTTCTGTCTGTTTCTTTAGTTTTCAGTGAATCATGGTACAAGAACCCACCCATGTACTTGCCTTGAATTCTCGTCAAGTGTAAATGCAGGAATTTATGTATGATGTTGGTCAACATGCTTAATGAGAAAATAGATTGTAATTAAAGGATTTCAGGTTTTCTTAATAGTATATTTGTATGTTTTGTTTAGAAATGGATACAGCTGTCCTGATGAAAACAGTTGTTGAAATTAGGAGTCACTGGACCCTTTGGAAAAGCGCACTTTTGGAAGACAGTGGTATATTTGTCTCGCCTAGTAGACTGCAGTTGTTTTCCATTGTTGATGATGCTTGTTTCCCATCCATGAGGACGTTTATACTTAAGGTTTTGTCTTCAGGATTTTCAAATATTGAGGATCTTCATGTATCAGTATTGCACTGAATGTATTCCATCACACATTCCCAGGGTCGGATTGTGGTGTGATACATGAATAGAATTTTGCACATTTCACATTGTGCTTTATGATAATGTATATGTATGAAAATTGTGATGTATTTTAATTTGTTAAATTGTTTGTATTTGGGATTTTGTAACATGCATCTCTACCAAATTCATTAGCCAGCTGTGGCGGCTTTTAAGATATGACTAAGTGAATAAAGAATTGTTGTGTGATAAAATAATAAATATCCTCATTTCATCTTTTCAGTGTAGCACTTCTGTGCTCCCCTACGCCATGCAGTAATTGCGTCATGTGCATGATTCATCATCATCCCTCATGGATGCAACCCACTGAGTGAATCGTGATATCGGTTTCTGTACTAAGAGCCAATCTTGTTAATAAAATAACGTGTTCTTCATCAATACTTGTAACTCTTCTATTCCTGTGCTGTCTTCTTCTGAGGATCTTCAACATAATTATAGGAAATTATCAGTATGGGATCCTCTCTTGGGGTAGTTATAAAATCTTTGCCTGGGGTATCACAACTGCACTAAGCCAATGGGAGTTAATTTCCTTTTTTAATCTGTGAAGACATAACAACTCAGACCGTATCTCTCCTAATAGATGGTCAATTTCCACATATTCTCCTTTTAGTGCTCTTTTTGCCAATTGGTCAGATAGATCCTTTTCAGTTTTTTTTCTCAGTACCTGGTAGTTTGGAATGTTCATTGATTTCCCTACAGTACACAGACATTTTCATCGACCAACTGATACACTGTTTGAACCAATGTTCTGTGTTTTAGAGGTTTCTTTTTGCATGTCAACATTCTCCTGGCCTTCCAGGTTGCAACATATTAAACAATGGCGTTTTTAGCATAGTCTGAATCTGTAATTATTACCAATTCTTTTATCTGATTCTGTGATACTGTGCTTATGGCCTTGTACATTGCAATCAGTTCAGCCATTGGGCTGCCTCTACTACCAATTTTATATCCAGCAGATTTAATATGGCCATTAATGATCCAGATATTTTCTAGTACCGCAACTAATTATTTTTCTGAGTCATTTTGTTGGCACATTTCCTCATCAATGGATATGTGAGGGAATTTCAGGTAAGTTGCATGGCTATCATCAAACACATTCCAACTCTTCAATAACTACCATTTGTGTACAGCCATGCAACTGTAACCATATTTGAGCAATTTGACTCTTTTTGTTTGGCCCATAATTGACCTGTGGTGGAAAACCCTGTATTGAGAAAATCCAAGAGATAATCCAAGAATTGGAAATATTTCCAAACCTAATTGTCGTACTATGAAGAGATTGTAAAGGTTGCTGTGTAGTCTCAGTAATAAAACATTCACCTTTCATGATTGGACATAAATATTTTAATATCCATTTGGTTGTCAACAATGCTTGGTTGCATTCATTGAAATATCACCCAATCTGGGAGAAAGGCTTTCATTTTTCATTTTTCATTTTTTCCTGCTTTTGATACAAGACTATAGTCATACAAGTCTTAGAAAAAACAGTCTCCAGGAAAAATGCCTCACCCTTGATTGGCATGCACCATGCACTTTCTCTGCAGAATCACTGCATCTTGCTGCTCCTTTCACCATTGCCAAAGAGCAACCTTTTCTGACGGGAGTTCCACACGCGATTTCAGCAGGGTACGTGTATTTAAGGGGTGCTCGGGAAGTCCCACATGCGATTTCAGCAGGGCACGTGTATCACAGGGGTGCGCTTGAAGTTCCACACGCGATTCCATCAGGGTACGTGTACATCAGGGGTGCGCAGGAATTTTCACACGTGAATTCAGCAGGGTACGTGTATTCCAGGGGTGCGCGGGAAGTTCCACACGCGAATGTCCAGGCTACGTGTATTTCGGGGTGCGCGGGAAGTTTCACACGCGATATCAGCAGGGTACGTGTATTCCAGGGGTGCGCGGTTAGTTCCACATGCGAATGTCCAGGCTACGTGTATTTCGGGGTGTGCGGGAAGTTTCACACGCAATATCAGCAGGGTATGTGTATTCCAGGGGTGCGCGGGAATTTCTACACGCGAATGTCCAGGCTACGTGTATTTCGGGGTGCGCGGGAAGTTCGACACGCGATTTCAGCAGGGTACGTGTATTCCAGGGGTACGCTTGAACTTCCACACGCGATTCCATCAGGGTACGTGTATTACAGGGGTGCGCGGGGAGCACCACACGTGAATTGCACGTGTGGGTCCTCCCAGGTGTTCCCTCTACACCCTCCACGGCCCCTGCAGGTGGCTCACACCACAGGGGCCTACCCTGCACATGTCCTGCAGGCACCCCATCCACCATGGCCATGCCCCCCAGCCAACCCACATGTCAACTTGCACTACTGCCCACCAACGCATGTCCCCCTGCACCCCCAGCCACCAGGGGCACCCTCCACCAGGCCCCCACCCATGTCTCCCACCACCCCCACCCCCAGCAGTGCAGGGGCAGCCTCCACCAGGCCCCCACCCATGTCTCCCACCAACCCCACCCCCCAGCAGTGCAGGGGCACCCTCCACCAGGCCCCCACCCATGTCTCCCACCACCCCCACCCCCCAGCAGTACAGGGGCACACTCCACCAGGCCCCCACCCATGTCTCCCACCACCCCCACCCCCCAGCAGTGCAGGGGCACCCTCCACCAGGCCCCCACCCATGTCTCCCACCACCCCCACCCCCAGCAGTGCAGGGGCACCCTCCACCAGGCCCCCACCCATGTCCAACTCATGTCCCCACCACCCCCACCCCCCAGCACTGTGGGGCACCTGCAGCAGGCCCCCACCGATGTCCAACTCATGTCCCCACCACCCCCACCCCCCAGCACTGTGGGGCACCTGCCAGCAGGCCCCCACCCATGTCCAACTCATGTCCCCACCACCCCCACCCCCCAGCAGTGCAGGGGCAGCCTCCACCAGGCCCCCACCCATGTCTCCCACCACCCCCACCCCCCAGCAGAGCAGGGGCACCCTCCACCAGGCCCCCACCCATGTCTCACACCACCCCCACCCCCCAGCAGTGCAGGGGCACCCTCCACCAGGCCCCCACCCATGTCTCCCACCACCCCCACTCCCCAGCAGTGCAGGGGCACCCTCCACCAGCCCCCCACCCATGTCTCCCACCACCCCTACCCCCCAGCAGTTCAGGGGCACCCTCCACCAGGCCCCCACCCATGTCCAACTCATGTCCCCACCACCCCCACCCCCCAGCACTGTAGGGCACCTGCAGCAGGCCCCCACCCATGTCCAACTCATGTCCCCACCACCCCCACCCCCCAGCACTGTGGGGCACCTGCCAGCAGGCCCCCACCCATGTCCAACTCATGTCCCCACCACCCCCACCCCCCAGCACTGTGGGGCACCTGCTAGCAGGCCCCAACTCATGTTCCCCAGCCAACATGTCATCACAATCTAGATCCCTGGTCCCTATGGTCAGCCTCCAAATGCAAAACACCCACCTGAGTATTGCATCCACCCACTCTGAAATGGCAATTACATGACAGAACACCAATTGCACGTTTCGAAACAAACACATGTCCCTCAAATACACCCAATGGGTGTCAGTGAATCTCAAAACCCATATCATGATATGCATGAAACAAATGAGATGATACTATACATTGAAGTTCGATAATAAATATGTATTAAAGGAAACATAAATAGATTAAAAAATAAAGAAACAGAAATGGTAATGTACAGAAATGAAAAGAAGCATGTCTGTGAAAAAAAGCAAAACCAAAAATCATATTCCAAAGTAATGGTGTCCAAAGTCACTGTCCACAAAAGAAAATCCAATGGGAAATAATAATTGAAAGCCATTGCTCCATGGATAAATTGTGAAAGTGAAATAAAATCCCACAGTGAACTATGTACAGACGAACAAGCCAGGGTCCATTGTCCCAACCAAAGAAATGAAACCTTTATCTAACAACACTAACTAATAAAATAAACTATATACAAAAATGTGGCCAATGTCCAAAAGGTCCAAAAAAAATCAAAAAACAAAGGAAACCTAACACTGACTACATAACTATTAACATGGGCAGCGGGCTAGTCCAACGGCTCACTGGATGTTGTCATGGGCCAGGGCATCATCGAACTCCTGTTCAATGGCTTGGAGGCGGGCATGTTCCCTGGCCCCGAGGTCTCGCAGGGATAAAGCAGTGCCCAGCTCCAACTCCCTGCGAAGACCCTCGAGGCACTCAGCCCGCCTCAGCGCCCTCCGCATGGAGTTCTCCGCCCTGACCATTGTGAGCCGTTCCTCCTCTGCCCGCTGCCACTCCGCACCTATCTGCTGGCCCAACCGCTCCCACACGGAAGCCACTCCCATTCCAGGGTTCTCCTGCCCTCCGGCCGATGCCTGCATCACTGATGTTGATGGCCCCGAGCCATGATGACTCCCACGTTGAGCCTGCCGCTGCCTCCGACGCAACTGCCTGTGCCAGCACGACGGCATCCAGGCTGATGGAATCCACCGACGCCGTCGTGCACGTGCCCTGCCTGATGATGCCGTCACATCCTCCATCTGCTGGGGTCCAGTTGCTGGTGTGTCCAGCCCTGCTGGACCTCCGACTCCTGACTGTGGCAGGGATGGGATCCCCACCGAGCCGGCTGCATTGGTCGGGGCAGGTCCACAGGGGGCCCTGGTGGCATCTGGGCCGGAAGACGGCATGGAGAACGACTGGTGCATAGTCTCCACAGAGGAGGAGAGAGTCGCCAGATTGGCCGACACATGTAGGAAACCCCCGAACATGGCCGATCCCAACTCGGCCTCGTCGGCACGGTGCTCTCCGTGATGACGTGCATGCTCCTCCCAGGAAGCACGCACCTCATCACGAATTGCACCTGTGCGAAACGCGACACCAATCCGGACCTTCTCCATACGGCCAGGGGTCCCCTCGTCCGCAGGTGGAGGGGAGTCAGATGACATGGACATCCCCCCTACCTGCGGACGGGCCTGGGATGGGGCATCTCTGCTGGTGCATGGTGGTGCAGTCACAGTGTCAGGGACAGTGACATGCACAGGCCCCTCCACGGCGACCTGTGCTGCCTCCTGCCCCTGGACTGCAACACTTGCACCAGCAGGGATGCCCCCACCAGGCCCCATGTGCGCCTCAGTAGCGGCCTCCTCCTCCTCTGTGGAAACCACCAACATGGATGGCTCCACCCCGTCTTGCGCCGTTGCAAGCCCCTGTGGGGGCTCACCCACCCCTTCCGCTGCAGCCGTGGGGGCATCCCCGCCGCTTTGCTCCACAGAGCCGTCTCCGCCCTCTTCTTCACGTGGTGCTGTGTAGAGGGAGACATAGAACACAAGCATCAGGGTACTGTACAATGGTCCCCTAGACAGGAAGCAATAGCAGATGAGTGGCACTGTCAAAGATCACTTCCATCATGTCCCTCCACAACACATGGCTCAGTGCAGGTAAAACACATGCGGTAACAGGCATGGCGCATGCTATGGACATTAGCATACATGTCCAAGGGATTCTTGGAACATACAATGGTGTTTTGGAACTCACATGCATCATGGGCCATGCCTATCACATGCACACACTTCACCCTAGTTTCATCCATCTGGCCTCGTACACCACAGACACAGTGGATACAAGGATGACTAGGCTCCATCAGTGAACCTGAACATTGCGACAGATATGTGTCATGCATCCCTGGCATTCACAAGTCACAGACACACAGGTCAGACACACAGACATGGACAGCATACATGTACATGGCATCAGCACCCATCCCTCACCCCCACCCATGTCCAGGAACAGAGACCGGCATGCTTTCATGTGGCCATTCCGCATAGGGCAACCCATGTTGCATTTGAACACATCCACCAACCGTGTGGTTCACACATTACTGGTCTCACATGCATGACGTCCCTGCACACACACATGCATACATGGCCTATGTCACACATACAGGCAAGTATCAGACAACCAGCACACTGCGACATGCCCTGTCTCACACAGCAATTTGGCCACTTACCGCTCAACTCCAGACAGGTCTGCCTCATAAGGATCTGGGCGTGGAGCGCTGGGCCTACGCGTTCCAGGACCCTCATCTGGATGGGACTCATGCGGCCCCGGCCCCCCTCCACGAGGTACCGGGCCTTCAAGAGGGTCCTGGACCTGCAGTCATCCCAGCGCTTCTTGACATCTTGGTAGTCGCAGACTGCCACCCCCTCCGCGTTGATGGCAGTCACGATGTCCGTCCAGATCCGAGTCCGTCCTTCCTTGTTGGCGCGCTTACTTCCGAAGAGGGCATCATACTGCCCCAGGACTTGCTCCACCAGGACACCAACTTCGGTGGCAGTGAAGCTGGTGCCCCTCTGCCTCTCTGGCCGGGGGTTGCCAGTGGTGCCAGGTGTTTCAGTGCCCGACATGGCAACCCCAGAGGCAGGAGTGGGTGGGCAACTGGGTCCTGGGGCTGGGCTGTGGAGCGATGGTATCCCAGTCGGGAGTCTTCTGTTCCAGCAGGGGTGGACACAGCAAATGGACCCCTGCAGATGGCTGATGTGCAGGCACCAAATGGCAGGGCACGGTGGCAGCAGGCAGGCAGGCAGGCAGCAGCAGATGCCTCGTGGGAGGCTGCTCGGGGCTCTGGGGGGCAGTAATTCGGCCTTTTGGGCAGGAGTGTGGTCTTCCGTGTGCTTACGCGTGGCCAGCTTGATAAGGAGTGAATTGGCACGTGAAAATCCTGCATGTCTGCGTGTAATTCGAGGAAAGGCCCTTAGCGCGTATGCACGTCAGCACGCATATGCGATTTCATTGGACCAAAGGCCCTTAGCGCGTGAGCGCGTCTGTGACGTGAGGCACGCGGGTGTTTCCCTCATTACACGTGATGACAGAACACACATGGATTTCCACCAATCGCGTGTGAAAGTTCCCACGCACCCCGGAACACACATACCCAGGCTAATCGCGTGTGTAACTTCCCGCGCACCCCCGAAATACACGTACCCCACTCAATCGCGTGTGTAACTTCCTGCGCACCCCCGAAATACACGTACCCCGCTCAATCGCGTGTGCAACTTCCCGCGCAACCCCGAAATACACGTACCCTGCTCAATCGCGTGTGTAACTTCCCGCGCACCCCCGAAATACACGTGCCCCGCTCGCACAGGCCCAATTGCTGTATGTTGCCACTTTTGTAATGCGCAGGGACGCTACCGCCTGCCTTCGTGTGGCGGACGTGTTTCGGCTTGTGCGTGTCTTTGGCTGTGCGTGGCTTTGCCCTATTTGATTCCATGATTATGTGTGGTTCGAGTGCGTGTGGGCGTTCCGTCTGCTTCCCTGCAGTACATCCCCAGTTACGCCCTTATTTTCTTGCCTTGTTCCCCATTCCGCGCGTTACGCCCCGTGTTCCGCCCACTTTCTGGTGTATGCGCCGAGGTTGTGCACTTTCACTGTGCGTGTCGCGCACGCCTTTCGGGATGTTGCAGTGACGTGTGCGCCATGCACGGGTTTGGCGCACATCCCGAGGAAAACACGCGCAGGGACTTCCATGAATTGCATGCGTGCGCCTGTTTTTTTGCGCTTGAGCCTGCTTGCGCAAAGATTTTCAGCGCACGTTTGTTCCATGAATCGGCCCCTAAATCTGCTAGCCACATTTGACATTATTACCCTGCCAGAAATGTGGATAACACCTGGCCAAATTATAAAATATTGTGGATTGCAGATATAAAGAAAGCTAAAGGCTGCCCAGCTGTAGGTATGATGACTGCGGTCATGCTAGAATTAGGAATTAAGTGAGAGGCATGGGCGCCACGCTGCGTTCCGGCATTCAATTAATCAAACTATTAAAAACAAATCCCTATTTTCCATTGAGTTTACATTCAGCGATTCTAAATGTTTATTGGATCCGGTGGCCATCGCAGATGATACATTTTTCAATTCATAGACCAAATTTAAAATGCAATTGCCAATGATGACCAGATTCATCAAACTATTGTGCTGGGTGACCTCAATATTAGATGTATTCCAAATCCTACTAAATCCCTCACCGCAAAAGCAAAAATATGGATTAATCTGATGATTGCAAGGAATCTTTCAATGCTAAATGGCACAGTGACCAGTGATATTCCTCCGGCACCAACATGGAAAAGAGATTTGTCTCACACAACTCTGTATCATGTGTTCATCTCCACTAGAGAAGTTAACAGAATCCAAACCTTTACTGTTATTCCATCCCTATCTAGTGATCATAGTGTACTAGAAATCACATGGGCTTTGCCGGATATCAAACCTCAAGAATACTTTAATATTCCTATTACACTAAATGAAGGTTGAATTAGAATAAAATGGTTTGCCCCTAAATTAGATTCCTTCAGAAATCAACTGAAATCTGATTTTAATCACTTGGCATCCTCTATAACTCATGATTACATGGGTACCCTTAATTAATATGATCATTGAAACATCCAGTGGAGGCTGCTGCCCGATGTTTAAACATAAATATGCTTATGACTCGATGACTCATTCGCTGAAAGTGCAACTTCGAAAACACATTAAAAATATTTTACAAAGCCTGCAATTGACTTAAAGAAGGAAACATCACGCCTCCGTACACAGTATAAAAATGCAATCAAACAATATAATCTCTGGAGAAAGAATGTTGGCTGCAATAGCTATCAAATCTAGTGTCCACATTTGGGGTCTCCTTACGGAAGCATCTCCCAATGCTTCATCTTCCTTGATGCTAAATACAGTAAATGAACATGTGTGGACTCACTATTTTCTTACTCTATTTTCCTAAGCAGATAGCCAATTTACCTGTCCACAAATCCGGAATACAGAGCTAACTAAGATAGTGTTTGACCATTTAAACATTCTCCTGCTTATTAATAAACTTAGTACATCGAGAGCTCCTGGACTGGATGGTCTGTCAAACTCCACACTCACAACTCATCCTGAGCAATGGGCAACAATCTTGGAAATTATCTTTCAAAACATTCTTAATAGAGGACACATTCCATGTTCCTCGAAAGAGTCAATTTGTATACCTATACAAATTATCGTCCTATTGCCCTATTGAACATACCAAGAATTGTTTTAGCAAGACTAGTACTGAGAGACCTTAGTGAATGGCTTAATGCAGCTAATCTATTTGATCTCAACCAGTCAGGATTTGTTAAAGGACTGGGAACATCAGTTAACTTGCCTCTTTTATCTTCTATAAAAAAACAAGCTATTTCAACCAAACAACCAATGTTCTTAGCCCTTATAGATTTTAAACAAACCTTCAACTCAGAGATTTACTGTGGACTAAACTAATAGATGCAGGCTGCCCCACCCACATTTTAGATTTGATATACCAATTTTATTCAAATAAGTCCATCAAAATCAAACTAACACAAGACGGATTATTGACGAAACCCATTCTAACTCATTCTGGCCTTAAACAGGGTTGCATTTTAGCTCCCACCCTTTTTAACTTTTATATTAAGTATATTAAGATATTTTTAGATGCTCCACGATAGTTTCTCCCTAAATTTGGGAATGGGCTAATATCATGTCTTTATATGCTGATGACCTCATTATAATTGACCAAACTCCCATAGGGTTCCAAAGAAAACGTAATGCCTTGGAAGAGTCTGCCGTGTCCAATGGTTTGATGATCAACACTCAGAAATCTAACATCATTATAATGCATACCAGTAAATGCAAATCTAAGCATACGTTTAAATGGACAATTAAGACACTGGCAGTTAGCATAGTGAATGAATTCAGATATCTTGGACAAAATATTAACAATAATATGACAGATCAAACATACAAAACTGAGATGAGATTCAAAATGTAAACATTGGGCCTCATTACGAATTTGGAGGTAACTATGCCGTTTTTAGCGGCATGGCTACCCCCAAACTGGGTGCCGGGACCCGCAAAAGGGGATTTGCCGACCCATTCTGACCTTGGAGGGTCTGGCCAGGTGTCCAGAGAGGGACCCGCTGCAGACCTCGTAATGTGGCGGCCCGGAATGTACGGTGCCGGTCCCTTACCACCTACGTTGTAATGAGGCCCAATGTCATCATGGTAAACTAATACAAACAGAGTTTGGAAAATTCTCACATGGCCCGGTTATTAATTTTTATAAACAAAAGGTTGTTGCAGAAATGACATATGGAGCAGAGGCCAAACTTCCGGAAAACCACCCGAAATAGGATCTTCTAGAAGGCTTATATTGGAAAAGGTACTATCTCTACCAAAAAGCACACAAATTGCTATCCTTCAATGCAAATTGGGATTGGCCTTGTTAAACGCCTTGCTAACTTGCTAGCCTGGCAATCTCTATCCTTGTTTAGAAAATATATCATGGTACAGACAAACCAGGCAAATTTAATTCCACTTCTATCTGCTGCAGTAAAAGGAAAGAAGGATAGATCCTTAAATATGTGGGAAACTTACTGCATGACAATTTAAAAAAATGCAGATTTTAATCAACAGTTACATATTGAGAACACGGATAGGGCAAAAACAAAACTTTGGCTGTGGGACTGGTGTGCAATTTAGGATAAGTATAACATTTACACAAGATTTAAAACGGGAGAATTTTATTTGAAAGCAATTCATCATATTCCAATATATCTACTATAATTCCCTTATAATAAATATGCTGCAATTCTAATGAGAATATGCCTTAACCTATAGCCCACTAGTACAAATAGCATTATGATCCAAACGTGTTGAGACCGTTACGAAATGTAGGTTCTGCAATGAAACAGGCCAAATGGAAACGTTAAAACACATTTTTGTAGAATGCCCCCAATTGATCTCATTAAGAAAATCATTATTTTATATATATTTTGCTAAATTTATAACAATAAATAAAGATCAAATGTGGACAGGGATTTTTAATGTGAAGCATCACATCTTTATACATCGTAACCATTAATTATCTGCTTGCGTTAAAGATTCACATTGACCCTACTCTCTCAGCTATGTAGAGAAACTTGGTCTAAAGGGGTCTCTAGAAATGAAAGGAAGATATTTAAGGGGTAATTAATGGATTATTTGCGCCGAAAGAAACGGGATTTGTGTGCCATTCTGCCCACAAATCCCCATTTGTTAAACAGGGATTTGCGGGCAGAATGGCGCACAAATCCCGTTTTTTCCGGCGCAAATAATCCATGAATTACCCCCTTATTGCTTTAACCTTGATTAATCCATGTATCTCAAATTTTGTTGACGACATACAGATATTTATAATTCTAGAGTGTTGCAATTTTTAGAGTGTAAATCTTGATGATGTTGCTTGTTTGAAGGGTTTGTATTTTTGTATATTTCTTATTTTTTTTAAATCAGATATTTCATGTGAAATCATCTTATGTAAATGTTTATATTTGAAGGTTGTGCTTAACAACCAAAACAAATAAAGTAAATTTAAAAAAAATGTTTAAAAAAACCCAACAATGTCTTCCCTATCAAGAGAACAAATGGAACACGTCTCGGATTCAATAAGACTCCATTTGAAGAGTAACATATTTAACGTTAACATACCTAGCCTATGCTTCATATACAGTGATGTTTTTCTCTGCCTATAGTTTGTTTACAGCTTTGATATTCACTATCCTGAACCCTTGACGTAAAGTAATTGGAAATGCTATGTTATGACTTTAACATGTATTCTTGCCTGATCAAGGATATGCCTGTAAATTAATAGAGGCAGGGTTAGACCATAGATGAGTCAAATTCAAGGTGTTATGCTCACTCCTGACGTGCATACTCCACTGGATACTACTGCCACCTGGTTGCGACACCATGTTGCACATAGCATCACTATATTTAGACAATTCAGGGGTCGCCCAGAGTCGTACCCAGTATAAAGTTGGTTTACTGGCCAATATGTCAGCTATAAATGGTTGTAATAATTCTTAGGTGCCCATAAGAGTTTTTTTGAGAAAACCATTCTCAACTACTTGCAACTTACATAACCCCATATATCAGTCCCATAAATTGATGCTGCCCTAGCTTGAATGTTATACAGTTCAAGTGAAGGAGACAAACCTCCCCCGCCGAAGGAGCAAGCCAATTTTATTAGAGCAGTTCTTGTTCTGTCCAATAGGTGTATTTAAAGTTCTATGCCCAGGTTATACAATTCCTTTACATTCAAGTGCATTTATAATTTCAGATAATGATTGAAGACAAGCTAGTGGCCGACGATACTGACTGGCAAAAAAACGTTCTCAATCATATAATCTTTCAGTAATGGTGTCATATGCAGTTGAATATATCCGCAGCCATACGCATTTGGAAAGACCATGGGCCTCATTACAAGTACTCCGGTCCGGAATTAACACTGCCGGTAAAACCATACCGGCACCGTTTGCATGTCCGCGCAATCATGACCCGCGGCCCCGGTAATAGCACCACCCTAAACCGCCACCGCGGAAATAGGGTTCCCCTTAATTCCGCCTGCACGGAAACCCCTCCGTTACCGGCAACACGAAACACCGTGAGCATCACAACTAGCGCGGACACGGAAATACCGGGAAAAAAATGGCGGAAATACCGTGATCACGGTGGCGGAACCGCCGCCACCGCGAACATGGCGTTATACACTGCCGGCTGAACTGAATCAGGGCACAGGTGCACCAAATCAGCCCAGCTGGACCTAGCAGGCCACTGGGAGCCTACAAAAGGGCCACACCCAGCCCAACACAACACAGAGCCATGCAGGCAGCAGGGCTAGTAGCACTGGGACTGGGCCTACTCAACCAACAGGCAGTACTGCACATGGTGGCAGCAATGGCGCAGAGGAGGAGGCGTAGGCGGAGGAGGCGCAGGCGGCAACCAGCCAACCCTGCAGCTATGGCAAACCCCATTGCCCAGCCAGCCCGACCCCGCCGCCAGCCACCAATACCACGCATCAGGGCCTCACCCTGGAACCTCACCCCAGGACAGATCCACACCCTATACCGGCTGGACCGTGCAACAATCATGCACATCACCGCCATGATTGAGGACAACATCAGCAGCCTAATTGACACCCCCACCGCCATCCCCCCCCTCTTGAAGGTTGTCTCAGTTCTGCATTTCCTTGGCACTGGCACCTATCAACACACGGTTGGTGAGCTGCACGGCATATCACAACCGTGTTTCTCAAAAGTCCTGGTACAGGTACTGGATGCCCTGTTGCGCCATGTGTCGGAACACATAGCCCTACCCCGCACCCTCCCCGAGGTCATTGCCACCAAGTTGGCCTTCCATGTCATGGCAGGCATGCCAAATTGCATAGGCGCAGTTGACTGCACCCACGTCGAGCTGACAGTACCACATGCAATTGAGGCGGTGTTCCGCAATAGGAAACAGTATCACTCTTTGAATGTCCAGATGGTTTGTGATGCCATGCAACTGATTACACACTGCTGCGCACGTTTCCCAGGCTCATCACATGACTCAATGGTACTGCGGAATTCCACGTTGCCACGGTACATGGAACGCTATGCCGGACAAAGCACATGGCTATTGGGTGAGTACAGCTGACGATGCTACAACCCTGTCGGAGTGGTGTGTGTGTGTCCAGGCAATGAGCATTGTGAGTGTGCCGCTGTGACCGCACATGCATCACCCCCCTTCCATCTACCAAATACACAGCGGATGCCAAACATCATGAAGGAAGACATGACAGGGCACCACAATGTGCCCGTGCACACGCTGCCACAGCCAATCCCGTCACTGTCCCATGAACCCTGTGCCACTGCAGACACCCACCCTCAATTGAAACACTGCCCCAAAAAGCACGAGAGGCGTGCAAATGATACGACGAGTATTTACTACTTCCGTACAGTGGAGTCACTCTGCCATGTGTGGACAGCACTGCACCTTGACATGCACACAATCAAATGTCACCCGCAGGGCACAGCAAACATGCAAGTTAATGTGTAGGCCCATATGCAGTCAGCGACATTCCTCGTGATGGCCAAAACATACCTCCAGACACTGCATGGTTCATATGCATGAATGAATGATGATACAAGAATGCACAGCAGCAGATGAGGACATGATGCCACAAACACTGACATGTTCCCCCATCTACCTCCCATGTAGGTGATGCGGGATATGCACTCACGCCATGGTTGATGACACCTGTACGGAGACCAAGGAACAGGCATGAAGAGGCATACAATAGGGCACATATCCGCACACGTGGAATGATTGAGAGGACATTTGGACTGCTGAAGGCCCGTTTCCGCTGTCTGAGCACATCTGGCGGATCACTGCTGTACAGCCCAGTGAAGACGGGCAAAATCACGCTGGTATGTGCCATGCTGCACAATATATGCCTGCGCAGGAACATCCCAATGCCACCAGACGCAGATGAGGAAGATGGGGATGGGGATGGGGATGGAGATGGGGATGGGGATGGGGATGGGGATGGAGATGGGGATGGAGATGGAGATGGGGATGGGATGGCACCGCCTCCCCCTGGGGGTGCACATGATGGCCAGAGAGCACGGGATGCCCTGATTCGCATTTACTTTTGAGTCACAGCACATTCACAGTAATGCACAAACATGGTGACGACAATGAATTAATAGTTGCACTGCAAAATAAATGATCAATGTCCACACATGTATGTCTTGATTTGAAATGGTGATGTATTGATGTAATCACAACAGGGAAGAAGGTGCATTGGTTAGGGAAGCTGTACACCCGGGGCCACCCACCACCCAAACGTGCCCACCCCCACCCAGAGCCCATTGTCCAAACCCCCAAAGCTACCTACCCCACCACCCAAACGTGTCCACCCCTCTCACACCCTTGTAGTCCACATGTGTCCTGCACTGCCCCACACACATGCCATCACTTCCGTGTGCGCTTCTGTGCAACCTTGCCCAAGGGACCCGTTAGCCTACTCGAGCGCCTCCTTGGACTGGCAGTAGTGGAGCTGGATGGGGTGGTAGTGTTTGATTGGCCAGAATCAGGGATTGAGGGCATCCGTGCCAGATTTGCCTGTTGGCCAACCAACATGGCCTCCACAAGCCTGGAGGTGTGGTCATTGCCCTCCCGCACATGGCGTGCAAGGGTCACTATGGTGCTCGCAAAGCGTCCTATGGACCTCGACAGGCGACGCACTGAGGCGCTGTAGCTCTCCCTCTGGAGCCTGGATTCCTCTAGCTGCCTCTCCACCAGCTGGGTGAGGGTAGCCTGCTGGTCCTCCATCCGCTGCATGCGGGCATTCAGTTCGGCCATGGATGGGGTGGGCGACCTCATGGGACTCCCCAGTGAAGTGGGGCTGAACCCCAGCTCATGGAAGGAGCCCAGGTCTTCCAATGTGGGCATCTCCCCCTGTGGCCCCGTTTCCGAGTGCTCTTGCGGGGCACTGTTATCACTGCAGGCCGCCCCCTCTGCAGTGCTGCTGCCTTCGGTGTTGTGTTGGGTGGCCATGATAGGTTCCTGTGGCACCTGTCTGGACTCAGCCAGTGTGGAGATGGTGGGGATGTTGGTGGTGGTGTGCTGCACATCTGTAGTGGCTGGTAATGTGGCCAGAGGTGCAGAACTGCCGGCAGCATCCTCCTGTGTGGTGGCGGTGGCTAGTGTACTTGCCGATGCTGATTGGCTGGCCTGTTGTGCAGTATCACTGTCACTTGAAACGGCTGTGGGGACACAAAGGGCATGCAATTAGTGTTGTTGTGGTGGCAGATGGGTGCATCACATGCGTCATTAAGATTGTACATTGAATAGTGTTAGTCACATGCATCTGATTGCTGGTGTCTGCATTCAGTGATATTGGTTGCCATACGGATCATAATGGGTCCTTTGGCCCACACATGCACTGCCTGGGGGGGGATTGTTAATGGGTCCTTTGGCCCACACATGCACAGCCTGGGGGGGGGGGATTGTTAATGGGTCCTTTTGCCCACACATGCACTGCCTGGGGGGGGGGGATTGTTAATGGGTCCTTTGGCCCACACATGCACTGCCTGGGGGGGGGATTGTTAATGGGTCCTTTGGCCCACACATGCACTGCCTGGGGGGGGGGGATTGTTAATGGGTCCTTTGGCCCAGTACTCACAACTGCATATTTACATGTGGCATTCATGTTTGGGCACTTACCGGCATCTGCAGGTGGGCTCACTCCTGCCTCAGCCTGCCCAATCCCATGGATTCCCTCTAGGTGGAGGACGCTGCTGCAACGCTCCTCCCATGCTTGCAGCCTCAGTGGGGAAGGGGGTCCTCCGCCTGTCCCACTGCTGCGTTGGCGGTGCGTGGAAATGAGGTTGCGTACCCTCAGCCTCAGGTCGTCCCAACGCTTGTGGCAGTCCTTCACGCTCCTCACTGCCACGCCCACAGCGGTGCACTTGCGTGCAGCTTCGGCCCACACCTCCTTCCTCCGCTGCTGTGTGGCACGCCGTTGGTCGGCGCTGAACAGCATCTCAGCATTGTCCACAATGTGCTCCACCAAGACGGTTAGCTCCGCCTCGCTGAAGCGCTGTTTGCGCTGCCTCTGAGCAGGAATCCTGGCAGACATGCTTGTGGTCCCTTTTGGCTTCTCAGAGTCAGGATTGTGCTTGTGCTGGCTCTGGATGGCAATGGATTGTGCTTTTATATGATGGCCGCCTCTCTGTTTCCTGTTTTGGCGATCATGGTATTTCCGGTTCCGTGTCCGTGGCGGCGGAGGCGGAAACGGGTTTTGCGCCACTTGTGGCTTCGTTATTTCCATTTCCGTGGGGTATTCCGTGACGGCGGTAACAACGTTTCCGAGTCCGTGTGGTGCGCGCAACCGACAGCGTGTAATCGGGCGGTTTTTCCGCACCCTTGCGGACACGGAAACGTTTTTACCGCCATCACGGATTTTGCACGGTCCCGGACTGGCAGGTTGTAATGAGGCCCCATGTCTTTGAAAGATAAAAATGTCTTTCTTAATTTCTCTCCTTCATCATTGGAGCATGTGCCTGCTTTCTGGACCTGTTCCTCTACCAATTTAAGAGTATCTTCTTTTACAGAGCATATGCTTTTCTTTCCATAAATTGTATCTGCATTTTCATTATCATCTTGGTGTTGGTCATCAATTTTTAATTGGTAAACTATATAATCCGCATGTTCATGTGGATATACTGTATTAAATGAAAATATTCACTTTGGTCTTTTTTGAAGAACGCCAGGCCAATTGGCTGCTAGCCATGGGCATAAGCTATTACTGGTTGCATCTTATTAGGTACTAGAGAGGCGAGTATGGGCCTCAGCCGGTAAACATGTGGCCTTTCCTCAAATTAAATCATTGATGCATCATGTACAGTTACCATGGCAAAAGGCCATGGCCAGTAGGCCCTGAAGGAAATATAACGTAACAAAACCCTTGAAATTCAGTGAAAAACTTTATTTAGGAGAGCGTAAGGGGATCTGATTCATCACAACAAAATCCTTTCAAATTCAGCGGATGCAGGAAGTGATTGCTGCCAATATTTAACTGAAAACGGCAAACTTGTTATGAGGCCCTTAGTTAGAAGTCAAAAAACCCTGGTTAATAAAAGGCTGCACACATGTAACCAGTGTGGCTTGTACCTGCAGGGAAGATTGTCAGTCCATTGAAGAGAAAAATGTGTTCACGGAAACAGGTGCAGGAAATATCACTAATTGTGAGTCAGAATTAGGGTACAGAGGTGGGAAAATCTAGAATATCAGCCCGGAGAGATTGCATTCAGGACATGGTTAAATTCGGCCAAGCTTTCATCTTGCTTAACCACTGTTTACAGTTTATTATATAGCGATTAACTTGTTAAACAACTGAATAGCAAAATACTGCTAGACCTTTAGAATGATCAATAAACATGCGAGTAGCCTATGGTGAAATTAATGAGATGTATTTTTTTTATACAAATTGAAGTATTCACCCTGGTCTTGGTAAGTAATCATGAAACCACTCCAGACCAGCTATGTAATAAAAAGAGATGCTTCTTTATTGTATCTTGGTTACAGGTAAAGGTAGACACAAGAGATTGGTAAGTAGCATCCTTCTGGTTCCTGCATCTCTCCTAGAGTGTCCCAACCAACACCTAGAAATCACTCATCCCACAGCACTCCACAGGCATCATAACATTCTCACATTCCATTCAGCCTTCAGGATGACACAACACAAACCCAGTATCACAGGATATTACACAAATCTATTCTGATATTATGAAAACCGACTGAGTTTTAATATTAATGGGGGTCAAGGATCAATCCCATATTTTCTGAACAATGTTAGGGTATCCTAAATTGCATATATGACCATTACTGTTGGACTGGATTATTTCGCTCTCCTTGAGTACCACTTGCTGTTATTTCTTCCATTGTCCTATCTGTCATCCTCTATGATAGACATAAGACAGGCGGCATGACCTTTTGCAAGCCACTCTGCTTTGTGAAGCCACCACCATTTGCCCTCTAATTCAGATTCCCTTCCAAGAACAGGTGCCTGGCACATCGTCAGGTGTTTTGCAGAAGCAGAATTATGTCTGCACACCATAGAACACTCATTGGCACCATTTCCACGAGGATATTGAAGACTTATAATTAGATTAGAATGGCAATATTAGACGATAACAACAAGATGCACACTAGTCCTGGGTGGTACAGGTTCCTCGAGTATGTCCTACTTCTGACTAAGGACCTAAACCTTCACACGAATCCTGTAGGCCCCATAGAAAAACCCATCCCATTAGAAACAGCAGGATCATTTACAGTCCATACATCTGGTCTGGCTGTCTGCCCACCTCCAGCAGGCCCTTAGAAGTGGGACACCATGAATACTAGGTTTCCTCACATCACTGTCACTGCCTAAATTACACACTTATTTTTTCTTGTGGCCCCCAACTTTCTTCCTTTCAATAGGGTGCTAGGCCACCCTCACCATTGGTTTAGAGCCCTCTAATGGCTCTCGGGGTCAGTCAGTGCCTCCCATGCAAACAAGGTCACAGAGGTAATTTGATGCAGATCTCACATTTTGACCCCCAGTGTACCTTAAAGCAAGAGGAAATGTAAAGATGCCAACATTGAAAGCGGTTGTTTTGTTCCTTGCACAAGTAAAACGACCGGACACATAGCACAGTAACAGGAGTGCTGCACTAAGTGCAGACTAATGATTACACATAGCAAACGCCTAAGGGTTGCTTTAAGAAGTGAAGATGACCACATAATGATTAGACATTACACATGGAGATTAGGTGGGTATTATTAATAAAGAATGTGTGTAAGACACATAACGAGTGTCTGGGAATTAATAAAGGAGGATTGCTGATTACATAGGGAGATGTATAGGTGATGGCTATGCCAGTATTAGAGATGGCATAGGGGGATTTGCTGTGTATTACAGCATAATTGTTCAATTAGGTAGAACAAAGGTAATTGGAAAATAATATGAGAGCCCCTCTGAGGATCAGGATCCTCTAAAAACACTCACACCCCTGTCCAGATGTTGCCAATGCTCCTAAGGTCAAGTTAGAAACAGAGGTGCCCCAGGTCCATGCAGTACAGTGCAGTATCATGCAGCAGGCTGGGAAAGGAGTGAGCATCCAGGTCTTGTAAACATTTTAGACTTCTTAAAAAGGCTACGGAATCCCTGCAGCGGGAACTAGTAATACTGACAGTGTGAGTCCATGCAGAGAACGGCACATGGATCAAACTAATGTCACTCATTAAGTAGTGCGTTTTCTTCTCCTAATTGTGCATTAATTAGGTCGAGCAAATCTCTCTGGAGAAACAATGTTTAGAGACGTCAAAGTCTTTGTGTGTGGCCTAGAGCACATTCATAAAAAAATGTAAAAAAACATAATTGCACAGCTTGATCAAATACATCACGTAGATGTGATCTTTTCTGCAGATTCCTTTATGTTTTGACCACTTAGAACACGCGGTTCATGACGCACTGTGCAGCAATGTCGCCTTCCATGGCGCAGGCTGCTGAGTTCTCACTGCTCCAGTAAAGCCTTCTAAATGGCGTTCTGTTCAATCATTATAAACCAATGCTCCTGCCCTGGTACTGATGACTCAACATTAACCATTCCTTATCATCTGCTGGGTGGTCCTTCATGGCATACACTGCCTTTACGATGCATTCAGACCGTTTATAGTCGCTGAGGGTCTGATTCAGAGCTCGTGCTAATCCTAGCGTGCAAATCCGACACCCCCCCCCTCCAGTTCCCAGACCCATCATTCTGAGGTGGGTGGAATTACTGGAGGGGAAATGTCTTGCTTTCCAGTAGCAAAAGCTGCTAAAAGCACACGTCGTGGGGGAAATATGTGCTCCAGTGGCATTGCGAGCATTCTCCCAAAAGACTGCCACTTTTCTAATTTAAGAAAGTTTTCATAAACTTTCATTAAACTAGAAAAAGTGGTGCTGCAGAATAAGAAATGGCATGTTCAAAATGGGAAACAGTGTTCTGTGTTGTTTTACGGCACCTCCTAGGGTCCCGTTAATGAACTCCACTTTTGGCTGGTACAGGACAGGTGTTCTGGCCTCTGAAAACAGTCCTTGCCAGTCCCTAACATGTGAGGTGGTTAGCAAGGCTGTTGCCATGGCGTAAATCACAGCTTCGCAGGAGTGGAAAACTTAGTTTAATGCCGCCACTCCCTTATTACTTCAGAATACATGACTTCATCGAAAAGTGTCTGTCAACTCAGACACAGCACCTTTCCATGATAACAACTACCTCTGAATCAGGCCCTCAGTGTCTACACTGTAGCTTTGCTCACCTCAGAACCGATGCTGAAGCTTTTCGAAAAAAATTGGAGAGAATGGATTGGAGGAAATGGGGATACATGTAAACGGAAAAACATACACTCTGGCTCGCAGGTGTTTTCGGAAATGGACACAATAGTATTTATTTCTTATTCAAATCAGTATTACAAAGAGCCTTTTCATTCTTACACCCTGTTGGAAATGCATTGAATAATATTGACTATCAATGTAATGGTTCTGACTCACACTATTCACAAATATGGGAGAGGTGTTTTGTACAACATCACTTTATAGTATTAGATTATGAGGCCCCAGTGTATCATACGCGATTTTGTTTTCTCGGTCTCTGTGATTTCTCTTTCTTCCTTTCTTTCTTTCTTTTTTCATTCTATCTTTCCTTCTTTCTCTCGCTCTCTCTCTCTCTCTCTCTCTCTCTTTCGTACTCTGTGCTTCTGTATCTCTCATCCTGGGAGAAAGTCGCCTTGTCAGGTTCACATTTGTTAGAGCCGCCCCAGTCATCACTGACAGCAGCACAACCAGAGTGGAAACACTGATATCTGAAGGGGAAGGGTATTGTGCTTTTCATTGGTTGAATGTAGAACGAGAGCAGCAGTGACATAGTGATTCCTGGAGGAAGTGGAGTTCTTACTGGTATTTGGAGACATACATTGTCATCACATTTGTACTACAGGAATGTCACCATCACACTGTGATCGCACAGACAGTATGGGTTGAGATGTGAATAGAATGTGCAGGGGTGCTGCAGTTTCTGATAGTCATTGAAATGGACTAGTTGACCAGGCTGCAGAGTCTACAAATATGTGTGTTATTACCTATTACTTGTAAATTATCCAGGTTTGTGCCAATCACTACCAATTACACTAAATGAAACATTGCTTTGGTGCCAACAGAAGAAACTGATCAAATTGGTTTAACTCTGAGTGCAACCCTTTGCAAGAGGATAACTTATTTTGAGAGACATATTGGTGTGTATACTTGGCAAAAGACCCCTTCCTAAATGTCAAAATACCACCAGGAATTTGGTTCCTCTAATGTATGCCATTATTTCGATAAGCCCTCAAATTTCTGCTGTAATTTTAAAAGGTTTCTATAATTTAAAATGTATGAAAGGGGGTTTTAATCTCTCTGTAACTGACACAACTTGACTATTCAAAAAGTGCATGGACATATTGGCCTCCATGATACCAGATTAGCAGACTGCATCATATTCAGAAATTTGCAGGCTACGTTGTTGCTACATAATTTTCATTAGACCTCCAACGCTAAATATACTCTGTATGGGCTACCGGTAGCTCATGAAGTAGTTTTGAAAGATCTCTGCATGGTTCATCAAGCCATTCACAAGCCATTCATAATCATGGCTATGCTTCCTTTTGGAGCAGTTTTCCGGATACATTCCAGAGAGAGACTCTGGCTCCTCTGGGACCCAGCTTCTTTTTGTCTCCAGGACTAACACAAAGAGATCTTGTGAACTAGCCTTCTCATTGGCTGTGAGAAATATTTAAAACAAATTTAAAACAAATTGTCCCTTCATCTAAGAAGGACCTGAAAATTACAAAACGTTCAGAGCATGTCTTAAAATGGATCTGTTTATTAAATAAGGACCTATACCCTACATTAGCTTATCTGTGCAAGGGTTCTGCCATGGATATGACAGTCACACTCAAGAAGAAACACCTTGACATAACATAACAAGAGCAACTACAGTAAACATTACAAGTATTTAATTGCACTAACATACTATATTGTTTTTTATTGCGCAATTAATTACATTATTTCTAGTGTTCACTTTCAGTATATATTGTAGTCATTATAAGAACAATACACTTGTCTTAATGAGCAAAGCACATTATCAAAACCTAGAGTAATCATTTCAATTATTTGTTGACTGGTTATCATTGCAAGATGGACAGCTAAAAATGTTGAATGTTAAAGGTATTTGTACCGCGCACCGTCACCAACGGAGTTGGTCCCCAGGCGCTCAGGCGGATCTGCAAACGAGACGGCGGGGTGGGTTAGTAAGGTGAAGAGGGAGTAGGAAAGTGAGAGAAGTGGTTTCCTGTTGGCAGCTTCAGTTCGGTTTTCACCATGCGCTGAGCTTGGGTGCGATTGTCGTATCGATGTCACTTCTCGTGTGCTGTTGGTGTGGCTTATGTGTTGTTTGTTTGTTGTGGTGTGGTGAAGTCGAGTATCAATACTTTATCATCATTCAAAATAAAATCAAAGTGCATTTTGTGAACATAAGAATAACCATATATCTTAATGTTTTACAACTATGTCTGTGATAGAAGGGTTGCATGTTAGAAGTACTAACTACATGAAGCATACTTGGCTTGGTGCTCACTTATTTTTTCATAACGCTCACCCTAACATTAAAGTGTTTGTAACCATGAACTATGTATACTCATGCCAAAAGCCCAAAAGCCTAAAGCCTGTGCAAGAGGATAACTCAACGTGCTCGCCTTTAAAGCAAGATGATACTAAGCAACACAGGTTCGAGCCCCGTGTCGTGCTTAGAAACCTCTGGTTATTTAAGCA
The DNA here is from genome assembly GCF_040938575.1 of Ambystoma mexicanum. Classification (NCBI taxonomy): domain Eukaryota; kingdom Metazoa; phylum Chordata; class Amphibia; order Caudata; family Ambystomatidae; genus Ambystoma; species Ambystoma mexicanum. Next base: position 588,922,906 of record NC_090933.1, read on the forward strand.
TGTTATACATACGCAACAAAAACAATTACGCAACTAAAAAGCAAACAATTCCTGTAACAGTGCATCGATACCCGCAGGCTGTGTGAGCATTTTAAAAAAAAAAAATTAAAATACATTTTGATTCTTGTTTCCGGAAATAATGCTTCTTCTCCTCAAAAGCCACAGAGAATCAATCATGAAATCACATACAGGAGTTTGTTTTGATTGCCATAGAGAATATAATGTACTGGCAGAAACCAGATTCCACCCACATGGCAAGCCACCTGGTTTTGCATCTGAAAAAACTGAAGGGAATCCACAGGATTCATGGAAATACTATCCGTGCACAGAATGTTCGGAGATTGTGTGTAAAACAGCACAGAAACCCAGATCCACCAAGATTTACCTGCTGGATGTATGCCTATCTTCAGAAAGAATCAAAATAGCCCAGAGAGTACTGCTCACACACAAGTATAAGCATAGTGGTCCTCACTGTACCATTCAAGCATTGCTTAGAATGACCCCAACTATGCCTAAAGTATTTCTGCCTGCATTTGCTTAGCTCAGCTTTTGAGATTGTGTACCACGGGCTGCTCACGCAGTCACTCAGCTGTACTCTTGTAGTATTAACAGCTACTAAGAGAGGAGAGCATAACGTAAATCTAGAAGAATGTAAAGATTTGTAAGCATGGGAAAGGGTTCTTGGTCAGCGGTAAATTAAATAGTTTAGATTAATCATTTTTATAACCTATATGAGCATCTTGAAAAGTGAGTTGGGCTGTTAACCACAATGGAAGCCTTCCCAATTGAATTGATGTTGAAACCTCCTGCTGTATAATAGAAAGGTTATGAGCAAAACAGAGGACAGTTCTACAACCCTGTAATGTCCGTGTTACAGAGGGGGTTGCGTTGTGTCAAGACTCTTTTTGCAATACTAGATGGTACATTCCCTCATTTGCATAGTGACAGTCGCCATGAAACCATGGTAACCATTTTAGCACTTGTACCTGCTGCCGTTGTAGAGACATGCACATGGGCAAACCAGCTCCTGAGGCAGACATTAAATGAGTGCCATTAAATGTTAGTATTGAAAACGATACCCAATAAACCAGGATGGGAACTTCTTTGGAAGGGGAGGGGGGGTGGACTGCACCCTATCTTGGTGGATTGCTTCCGCTCTTCCACATATAGAGTGAAGGGTGGTCTGGAAAAATCTGGCCAGTGCTCCCATGGTATGATCTCCATGCACCAGTCATTTAGGGGAGGCCTAAAGGCTACCAAGTGAGTAAGTGCATTCTGGGGTTCCAATCCCAGCTCTGGGGGATTCAATACCCTAACCCACTTAAGGTTTGAGGAGCATCGCTGCAGTTCGCTGGAGCGCAAGGTTCAGCATCCGCTCAACAAGAGGTTGTGCAGGGCAGCTAGGAACCACTACACGAGGTAGGTGCATGTTTTTCTGGAGTGATTGCACCTCATGGGGATAACGGACCAAGAAGCAATAAAAAAGAAAACGTTTTGAAAAAAGCTTTTTTTCATTTTGGAAGGAATCCGACTTTAGCGCATTACCAACGCGCTAGCATTCTTTTCCATTACCTGAAGCTGCTTTGTTGCTGCTAATCACTCGTTTTATAACTCAGTGTTGCCTGCCTTGCTATGATCCCTGTGGCACTTCTAAGATGGTCGCCACCATATCTTTGTGTTAGTGTGGCTGTGCCTTGCTGTACCATGCACTCTAATCGGCTACCAGAGTGCCTATAGCAACCAACTGGGGCCCGGAAGGCTTTAGCCGGCCCCCTCAACAAAGGCTCACTCCTAAGGCCCCTGTCTTCTCCCAGAACGCTGCTTGGGGTCCGTTCTGCACCCTAGCACCAGACCTTTCAATAATGCTGCCACCACACTCTTGTAAGAAATCCAGACTGCCTTGACAATCACACCTCCTTAACCATGGGTTAGTCCTTTCCTTTCTTGACTCACTCCTACCCCGTTTCGACTTTCACTCTCCCTCGCTACTTGTTTCTCCCATGATCACACTCTGAATTGCATTGCATTTTTGACCCTTTTGCTTGCATCTGAACCCAATTGTAAATTCACTTCTGCTGTTTTTGTTTTTTGGTTTAAAAGTCAAACCTTGTAGTTTTTGCTTTTCAGTTTAAAAGTCAAACCTTGCTGTTTTTGCTTTTTGGTTTAAAAGTTAAACCTTGCTGTACTCTGCTAACCTGCTCTGCAGTTTGCTTGTTACAATTGCTTCTCTGTAACTTTCTGGCCCAGTGACCTCACAATCTCTTTGTTCCACTCTAACCTGACCCCCCCTCCTTTCTCCCTCCCTTTTCATGCTACCACTCCCATGGTGCTCTCTGTTTCTCCTATTTTTTCCAACTGCTTCTCCATTGACTATCCTTCCCTTCTCACTAAGGGCCTCATCACGAGTTGGGCGGTAACGCCGGTGCTAATAGCGCTGACGCTATCTGCTCTACCGCCAAACCCACCAGTGCTATTAGCGCCGGATCACGGGTTTGGCGGATTTGGAAATCCCCATTCTTCATTGAGCCCATTCGGGAAGTCCCCATTCCCCATTGGGCTCAATGGGGAAATTTTTCGTTCATACCGCCGGCGGATTTCCCGCCGGCGGTATGAGCGCACATTTCCGGCGGATTTCCCCCCAGGTCAGAGCTGGGGAGAAATCCGCCAAGGCCATGATTTGGCTACCCTTAAATCCAGCAGTAACAGCGCTACTCCAAACTCGTGATGAGGCCCTAAGTCTGGTAGGAAGAAGCTCAAAAAGGATAACTTGCCTCCAACCCCGGTCTCCCTATTGCTGACACCTATTCCAGTGCCTCTTCCAGATAGACCCTCACCAAAATACTCTTTATTGCTCCTTTGCCAGATCTACAGACCCTTCATATGATCTCTGTGCTCTGTCCTATCTCCTCCTCTCCAATTAATGGTGGAACTCGATTGTGAAGCTCTCATGGCTCCCTTCAACTCCTTTAAAGTCATCATTAATGTCTACCTTAATGGCACCTTCATGGTCCACGGTCCTCAGGTCAATCTCCTCCTCTTTCACAGGCATTTCCCTTGCCTCATCAATTTCCTTTCATCTCCTTCTGTCCCCTCATCACTCCCCTTGGATACCTTGCCCTCTCTTCCCTCCTCTGCCCCACCTCGGGCCTCTTCTTCACTTCTGCAGGGCCTAGCTCTAATTTGTACCCCTCCCCTTAAGGTCTTTAAGGCTGGCAACCTTCTTCATCTAGCCACTCTCAACTCTCGCTCTGCTGTCAAACACTCCTCTGACACCTGCCACCTCCTGGAAGAAATTGGCCTTGATGTCCTTGGTCTTACTGAGACATGGTTCACAGCCAGCTCTGTCACAAGCTTTGACATTCTCCTCCTTGATGGCTACAAGATCTTCTCTGCACCCAGAACCACCTGGTCCACAGTGGGTGAAGCCCTGATCTTTCCTGAGTGGATGCCTGCCTCCATCATTCCCATGCAGACATACTCCTCTTTTGAATGACTTGCCTGCAGGCTCTCTCTCTCTCCTAGCCACTCTTTTACTGTGGCTACTATTACCAGCCACCTGGTCAGAGCCCCTCTTTTCTCTCTGAGTGGGTGGACCTCTCCTCCTCCCTCCTGGCCTCAATCACTCAAATCCTCCTTCTTGGTGACTTCAATATCCATCTTGACACTCCTTGTCACTCCTCTGTAATCTTCCATGACCTCTTAGACTCCCTCTTCATTTCAGTCCTCCCATTTGGCCTGACTCACTCTGCAAGGCACACACTTGATGTCTTGATCTCCTCTGACCTCCCTCTCTCCATCCCTCTGACCGTTCCTCTCTCCTGGAGCGATCACTCCCTCCTCTCCTCTCATCTCGCCTTCTCTGCCCACCAGGCCAAGTTTACCCCAACACTGCCACCTACCTTCTCAGACATCTGTCCTGTGAAGTGTGTGTCATTGGAGGCTTTTGCTGTCACCTTCTCCCCCCTTACACCTCTGGCTGACTCGCATCCTAACACAGCCCTGTCTGTACTCTACTCTTCTACTTCCGATACTCTTGATGCTCTTGCCCCTGACATGAGGATATGTTTGAAGCCCAAAGTCAAGTGCAATTGTTGCTATGACTATGACCTAGCTACACTGAAATGCAAGTGTAGGGTGGCTGAGAGGACATGGAGGGCTTCTTGCTCATCCTCTGAAAAACTGGCCTGTCACCTGCTCTATAGGCAATACTGACTCTCTGTCCTCTCCAAGAAGAGAGCCCACATCCAAGCCCGTCTCTCTGTGGCATCTAACAACTCGGTCAAACTTAAAATCTGCAAGGAGCTGCCCAACCCTGCTGCAGTCTCCGCCTCTCTTTTCGCCTCCCATGCCCTTTGCACAGCCCTTGCCTCTCACTTCATCTCTAAAACCCAGGACATCCTGTACACCCTCTCATACCTGCCCCCTCCTCTCCTCCCTCTTCCTGTGAACTCAGACCCTCCTTCAGCCACCCCCCCACCCTCTTTCTCCTCCTTTCTTCTTTTCTCCGCTGACGAGGTCACTAAAGAAGTCTGATCTATGAAAGTCTGGTCAAAACACATTCATCCCTGTTCTTCTAAAACCATAAAGGACTACATTGACAGCCTTTCTGCAACTGCTCCTTTGCCTCAGGAGCCTTCCCCTCCCCTCTGAAGCACTCCCTTGTGCATCCTCTTCTCAAGAAACCCACAGCGGATCGTTCTTGCACGGCTAACTATCGTCCAATTTCCATTAATCCTTTTTTGGGCAAACTTCTGGAAATGCTGGCCATCTGTCAGTTTAACCTCCACTCGGATTCTGTTGGCTGTCTCCACAACCATCAATCTGGCTTTAGAGCTGCCAGAAGCATGGAAACTGCTCTCCTGAACATCCATGAAGATTTGCTCTCCAACCTTGACTCTAACATTCCCTTTGTCCCATCCAACTCGTTCTCTCTTCTGCCTTAGACATGGTCAACCACACCATCCTGCTCAACCATCTCAGTGACAACCTGGGCATCACCAATCAGGCTCTGGCCTGGCTGACCTCTTTCCTCTCTGATCGACGCTCCCAGTTCCACCTTGCATCCTTCCTTTCCTCTATCTCCCTCTCTACTTGCAGTGTTCCCCAGGGGTTCAACCTCTCACCCTGGCTCTTAAGCCAATACCTGGCAACTTTCACCCACCACATTGCCCTTTTCTTCTCAAATTTCCAGTGCTATGCTTACGACACTCAACTCATTTTCAGGCTTCCCTCTACCACCTCTTCTCCTTCTCTCATCTCCGACTGCATATCTGCCATTTCGGACTGGTGTGCCACCCTCAATCTCTGCCTGAATGCCAGCAAGACTGAGATCCTCCTCATCGGCACAGCTTCAACCTCCTTTCCTGTCACTCTCTGGCTAGCCGCCCTTGGCCCTCCTCCTACCCCCCTTGTGAGGCCAAGAACATCAGGGTAATCTTTGACTCCACACTTTCCTTCTCTGCTCACATCTCTGATGTCTCAAAAAAGTCAAACTTCTTACTGCACCTCCTCAGAGTTATTCTACTTTTCCTCTCCTTCCCCCAGAAGCTCACTGTCTCTTGAGCCCTGGTTGTCTGAAGGTTGGACTATTGCAACAGCCTCTTTCTAAATCTACCTGCTTCTACTCTACACCCTTTGCAACTTATCTAGAACAGGACTGTAAGACTTGTTCTTGGCCTCAAGCCCTGGGATCATATCTCTCCAGCCCTGAAAACTCTTCACTGGCTCCCAGTGGCTGCAAGGAAATAATTCAAGACCCTTTGCATTGTCCACAAGGTTTTCTGGGGCCTGGCTCCAAAATACCTTCAGCTGTCCCTCTGTAAATACCTTCCCTCCTGTGTCCTTTGCTCCTCCACCTCTAACTCCTTCAGGGTCAATCATTTTTCTTAGAAACAAGCTGGGGTAGAACCCTGTCTTTGGCTGGGGCCTCCCTCTGGAACAGCCTCCCTGCCACTCTAAAACATGAGGAGAACCATCTCTAGTTCCGTAAGGACCTAAAGACCTTCCTCTTTGCTCTTGCCCTCTCTTCTCTCCCCTGTTGATCTGTTCTGTCTCGGCATTGTTCACCTGGTCTCCCTCTCTCCTTAGGGACCAGGTACCTACTCACCCAGCCACCCATCCGCACTGCCTCCAGACAATCCCTTGCACTGGGGTCTGTATCTGTAACCCTACAGTCCCCCTCTTTTCTTTTTCTGCACTTATTATTCAGACACACCCTGCCTGTTATTTCAAAAAAGGTAGCAGGCGCTCCTCTTCAGAAAGAACATAGCATGATAACCTGTTATGAGATGAGAGTTTGCAGCACAGGCTTTTTGCTCACTGTACCTTTCACAGATGGGAAACAGCCATTTGCATATCAGTCTTTGTGCCACCCACATGGGCAGTATAGTACCAACATGCTATGGCAATTCCTCTCTGAACAACAGTACCAACAGCAACCCCATACTTGTGTTTCAGCCTTGTTGGGCCTCATCAGTGAGGTGAAGCTGTGCCTCTCTGAGCACAGTGAGCAGGGAGTCCACGTCTGGTTGCTCCCAGGTAACGCAGGGTGACCAACCCCAAGTTCCTTGCAAATATTTCAAAAAAGGTAGCAGGACAAAGACTGATATGCAAATGGATATTTCCCATCTGCGAAAGGTACAGTGAGCAAAAAATGTGTGCTGCAAACTCTCACCTCAGAACAGGTTATCATGCCATGTTCTCTCTGGAGAGGAGCGCCTGCTACCTTTTGTGAAACACCCTGCCTGTTGCCTTATTTCTAGCACTTGCCATTTGCTTGTTGCACTACCACTGTTTGTTGTCTTGTGTTAGTTATTTATTTATTCCTGTTTTATTTACTTATTTTTATTTTTGCTCAGCACTTTCCACCTCTCTCCCTCCCTCTCCCATGCACTTGCGCGTTCTCAATGTCACTGGGCCTAGTACGATCGTTTTTTTTTTGTTCTCCCTTGTTCACCTCCCTTGCCTCGTCGCGCTCTGAAACACTTGTGTACGAGCGTGATACAGATAAAATATCAATATCATTACGGCTCCCTGAAGGTGCCCCGCACGTTCTACCATGCTGCAGCAAACTCGAACATTTTACAGATGCAAAACTGATCCCTCAATGTTGTTTTGCTATGACATTTGGGTGGTGGTTTGCGCACAGCAAAAATGCTCACATTAACCCATGTGCAAATTCTCACCAAGCGTCATTTTACATAAACCAGCGTCTGGGCGTTTAGAGAATAAAAGTAAAGAACACATTACGGTACATACACCTTAGAACAGCTTTACCACTGCTTGGGATTCTCGGTTGCAGCCTTGTCTTCATGTGACAGAACTTCTGGCAGTTTCTGGTAGCCCGCAACGCCATCTCTGTTAGAGTTGCACCTGAGATAGCACTCCTCTTCAAAGATGCTTCCACACAATAATTGAACTCTCACTTCCTCAGGGACATCATTTAGGGGTCGCAGGAGGTCGCAAATGCGACCTCTGAGGTCTCCCTTGTGACCACTGTGGTCTCCCTTGCAACCTCTAAAAAAAGAAAAAAAAGAAAAAGGGTTTCCTTTTTCTGTTGTACTGCAATCTCCTGGGCTGTGGCCAGCACCATGTGGCTCTTTACTTCTGGAGTGGCTGGCTTTCCTGTTCAGGCCCCTTAATAAAAAGAAGACAAATAAGAACAGGAGTGCCACAAGTCTAGCACTGACCCTAAATAAGAAAGAATAGGAATACCAAATAATGTGTCTTTCTGGAATTCTATACAATAATTGCTAGACTCATTAAAGGTTTATTTCAGGCACACTTCAGGGGGTGAATCACTGATTTAGTCTGTTCTTAAACACCTCAACTCAGCCTTTAATCCTTCTGAGGTCGATAAATGAGTACCAACGCAGGTTGGGTGATATTGGGGGTATATTTTTTCTATATAAAGCGCTTAAGCGTAAGTGCTATATAATAACAAATCATTATCATTTGGTCATGGACGTCTGCTTGCATTCACAGTAATTTGGTAATATGGGCCTACACACACTGATCTTAACGATACATATGGCGATCCATTCTTGTATCATTATAGTGATATCGTAACCATATTTTTCATAGTGTACAATGCTATGTGATGCCACTTCCTGTTTTGTCAACAGGTGAAAGGTCATGTTCCATCGCTTCCCGCGATATAATTTCGGGGTGGGGTCAAATGACATCACTTCCTGTGATGTCATCAGGCAGTAAAGGGTCGTATGATGTCACTTCCGCTACCCCTGGCAGTTTGGTAAAATAACATCTCTGCACTTCGTCCCCAATTTATTAGGTCATTGCACACATAAGAAATTGCTTAGAGTTGCATCTAAGACAGGGAAATAAACAAGGAGTTAACTAAAAAGAAATCCAAAGAGTGTATTGTGAATGGTTGAGGAGAGGGCAGAAGTTGGGAGTGTGGGGCAGCTCCCCGCTAAGTAAATTGCATGCTCACAGCAGGTGGGCAGCCTTCTCTGTTGAAAACAACAAAGTTAGTTACCGTTTGCACTGCAAAGAAACTTCCAAGCATTACCTTAATGGAAGGCACACATCTACATTTACGCTCTGCTTGCCGCTGGCAAGTTATTTGATTGGTTCGCAAGAACAGGGAAGGTCAAGTGAAGTTCGCCAAACTACTTCAGTCTGAGTCACAATCTTTTCTTGGCTCCATTCACTTAATGAAATTGTTGGTTTGGGACACAAACCAGGTTTCCCATTTCCAACGTTGAGAGCTCTTAAACCTCTTGCGGAACATAATTAAAGGGACGGCTACATTAAAGAAACAAGGCATTTGAGGTAATGGTGCATCTTCGATATTACGACTGCAGAGGTGCTTGGCTAAGAATACAATGTTACACGTGAAGTGAAAAAAATAAAATAATATGAGCAGATTTTATGGGGCTATCACGGAATAAAAGTATAATCCCCCTTCCACTTCCAAATAATTTCATTTTAATTAGTTACATTTTATTCATGAATATATTCAAAATCTGTCAGTTATGTTTAAGAGCTTTTATAACGTACAAAATACACCACTAAAGTGGATTCACAGCACCAAAGCTTATTTGTTTGTTGGCATATTGCGACCCACCAGGTATATTAAGATTGTGGACTGTGGAGGAAAGGGAACACAATGAAAAAGAGAAGGGAGGGTTAAAGTGGGGATAGTGTTGGGCCATTAGGCCAGCAGAGACAGTTTTGGAGTGACACATGCATTAGGGCAAGGGTCATATTTGTGGATTTTTAATGTAGCAATCACCCCTGCTCATGGGGGTCTTACAGGGCCCATAACGGTACACCCGCCATTCAGTGAGGTTGATTACCATTCGTACACCCAGGGTTCATCCAAGGTGAAAATTGTTTATTTTTATTTGTTTAGGGGAGATGGGATCTGCATGTAAAATGAAAGAAAAACAAGATGGCTGCCTCCATAGGAAAAGGGGTTTTGTCCCTTTTCTATTTCCATGGTGGTCAAGGGTGGGAGGAGAGCTGGGACTGGAGCACAAAGCTCTGGTCGAACAGGTAGTGGGGAGGGCGTGAAGGGGTGGCAAAAGTGTGCAGGATGTCTTTGAGGGTGGGGGTGGACATGGAAAGGCAACCGGGAGAGGCTCCCTGTTGTTTCTCCACAATCAACATGCTGCCAGCTGGGGAAAGCCCTGCAGTGGCTGGAAAATGTGGGTCATACACAGTGTATTCTCGCACGCTTTTGCAGTCACCTGATTGGCTGAGCGCCCTTCCCCGGATTTGAATGCATATTGATTAAAGAGAGATTTTCTTTGTTTCTGAACAAGTGAGCGAGATTTTCATGAAGGCATTTTTTGAGTGATACTCCCATAATAGTAGATGTGCTATGTAGTTGGGTGATGGGCTTAAGCTGTGCTCAAGTGACCATTGTACTGTTGAGACTTATGTGTTTGTGCCTCCTGCTACTGACAGGAAACAAAGTTCTGAATAATAATTAATCAGGGAATGTCCAGTTTGGCTGCCAAGTGATGCAGAGTTAAGAGTAAGCTGTAAAAAGGAGAATGTGGAGATAAACATTAGGGACGAGAGGAGTAGGGGTGGATTTTGATTTTGTTCACCTGTGTGTTGCTTGGTGATATATTGTATGGCTTACTCCACTATATGTGAGAAAAGGTACAGCCCTCAAGTGATGCATTACTGTGTTACTGGAGCTATTAACTGCCAAAACCAAATATGCTAGTTTACCCATCAATTGTGTGCAAATGCTTACACAATGCCTAAGCATTATGAGCCTTCGTTCTGTTCTATATGAAGTAGTCCCTAATCACGAGTTGATCATTAATCCAAAGAACACCAAAGTGGCAAAACACTGGAGAAATACACAGTTATAAATACAATGTGGAACAAACGCAACTGTGCACAACCCAGAGGCAAGACCAATTAGTACCATCTAGTAGCAAGGTCAAAGCAGGCACGACACAGAAGCAAGACCCACGGCACACAGCCAGTTGAAAGATAACAGTGGTGCACATCTGGGAGCGCAATCAAAGAGGACACAACTCGGAAGGTCATAGTAGGGCACCACTCAGGATCAAGATGGCAAAGGTGAGCAACAACACAATGGGGAACAACCTAGGTGAAAATATAGATGGATGCCACACAGGAGCAAGATCACAACGGCACAGAAACTGAAAGAGAAGGTACAGTGAAACACAGTCCAGGAGCAAGACCAATGTGATATAGCCAACATGAAGTAGGTAATTATAGCACATGCAGATATCAGGGATAAACATAAGGAAGACATGCAAGCAAGACTAAGCTATGACGCTGACTATGAAGATCAATATATACAGATATGTTTCAAAATGCTGGGTCTCACCTGAAGTCTCCCGGAAGTTCAGCCTGAAATTGAAGGCATCAGTGGGCAAAGGATCTCGAACCCATTCCACTGAACCACCTCCTCTTACCATGTCGCTTATCTTCTCATGCTTCAGAGGAACCTCTCATGCTTGAGGTAAATCCAACCCCTCGTACAACCACCCCCCACCCTGTGGATCATGCGAATGCATCCCATTGACCTACCCTTGAGGACTCCTTCTCCTGCAAATCTCTCTACCACTCCCCTCAGTGGAAAGCTATCCTATGTCCGCACCAACCCATGCACATGGAGCAGCATGCAGAGGTTTCCTTCGGAAGCCCTGCATATGCATACTACGCCCCAACTTCAACACAGAACCCTGTCGCCACCATATACCTCTCTGAATACTCGGTAGCCTACAGACCAACCCTCTGTGTGTCAACAACACCCACTGTACCCTCTGGCAACCACTTCTCCATTGAACTGGGCTCTGATCACCACTGGGCACTAGCAGAGAACATCAAATCATAGCTGGCATTCCAAACCAAAACTCATTCTGTTGATGACAATCTACAAACAACCCAGGGCTGACAATGTTCTCCCTAGATTGACCAACATCTGAACCCTGTGCCCTACATGTAACCCAGGGGAGCGTCCCATATGTACAGCGACTGATGCTTCATAGCTAGGGTCTCACTTTATAAGTCCCACACAGGGATACACACACCTCAAGCCCCAACCGCTCGCATTGTGTGCACTTAGGAAGAGACTGTACACTAGAACTGACAGAAATTAAAAAGAGCTCATCTATTTTGGCAATTGCGCACAGTGTGTTTTGCACGAAAATCACAATCAAAACAAAGTGGACAAATGAAGAGGCGGTTTGTAAACAATGGTGGTTTAAGTCCAACAAAACCAACGCAGGAAGTGAAAGTGGTAACTAAAATGTAAGTGTGAGACGCAGGATCAAGGGACAGAAGGCCAGAGGCTCCCAAGTGCCCAAGAATAGGCCTGAGGCCGAAAAAGCCAAAGACACATATCCAAATGGAAGGAAGGAAAATGCAGGAGGAGGCATTTCTTGTTTTTGAACCCTTCGATTATAAGGATTCAAAGGGCACTGGCAAGACTTGACTTCACTTGTGTTTGCTCATATACACAAATTACCAGCAACCCGCAAGCAACCGTTTTTATTACTGGGCTCACTCTGAACGTTTCTGTCCTTGCGCCGTGCCACTGAGAGAGGAGGTTGACACAGTATCTAGTTTTAGTGAAACAATGAAATATAGTGGATAGCTCTGACGTTTTAAAAGGTAGTTAAAAGAATATTATCTGGGGTCCCATAAGGTGGGTGAGGGGTGAACTGGGAGAATTCATTTCTCAGATGTATGTGTGTCTGCAAGAAAGTTGTGTTCACCTGAGAAACTGTGGCATCACAGGATATATAGCAGGAGGGGAGACTAACGAACACCAGCATGTTATCTGAATATACCAGATCCCCTTTGGCAAGATTCACTCTAGCCTGTGTCCTTTCACGAGGGCAAAGCCATAGCTGTTGGCGAGCGTGCTTGCGGAGGTCACTTATGTGAGGTGGAGTGTGCAGTGGGTTCAGAGTGAAGTCCTGGTAGCAGGGAATCTTGCGTTGATTGGTATGGTTGTGTAACATGCAGTGATCATTTCTTTGCAAAACAAGTGCCATTGATTAAGACAATGCAAATGATAATTAACTGAGCATTGCATTCAGTGTAGCACAACACATTATCAGGATATAATGGGCTGTCTCTGATTGGTACCTACGAGAGTTCTATTGCTGCAGTTGCAGTGTGGTGTGTGGATGGTGTTGTCGGTTGCTAGTAGTTAGATTATCAGTGAGGTGTCAGCGGTCAGTCAGTAGGGTTGTCATGAGTTTGCCCCTTGGCATAGTGTAACCGGAAATCTTGCAATATAGCCCAACATTACTTGACATGGCCCAATGAGACTTTGCAAGCCAATTCAAGGCATGCAAATGTATCAAATGGCATCCGAAGGCATCAAAATGCGTACTTATGCATCTCATGGCCTCCTCGTCACACTCCACACTCTCTCTCTCCTACAGTAGATTCATTTTACACAGTGTGCAACAAGCATATAAGCATAGTCCAGAGGAACCTCCTTCAACGCCTTCCATGGTGACCATGTTCCCCCAGTGTTGAGGCAACTCTGTGGCGTCAGTGTCCGCAGGATAGGCAATGTGGAAGAGGAAAGATGAAAGGTGGAGGAAGGATGTCCCCTAGACAGTGTGCATCATCCCTCGACCTATCAGGGAATTGCGGTAACACTGCAGTCCCTGCAGCCTCAATAGAATATAGATTTGAAAAATTTAAATAACAAAGGCACTACGTAAGCAAGGTGGGATTCCTGGGAAAAGCCAGTTTGGACTCAAATGAGTTGGGCTGGATGGCAATAGGCTGATTTCACAGTTGGCTTGATTAGGACTAGGCTTGGAAGGCCTGGTATCTGTTGGGTTTGGTTAAACAGGAATGTGCACCACATTGCTTGCTTTCACAAAGGCCGGTTTCAAGGTCATATATGTTGATCTAGATAACATACCTAGTGCTCATAAGAATATTTTCTAAAGCAAGAAAGAAGGAAAGAACATACTTTAAGAGTGAAAGTAAACGTGAATTAATTGTACATACCGAGGTTCACTTTGCTCCTCTGTGAGAGTACGAACAGTAGAACAAATGAAAAGTCTGTTACTGGACATGTGTGAACTGGCAATACACAGGGGTGGAGTAGCGGCTTGGCCCTGTGGACAGTCGAGTAACAGTTCTGGGTTATTTTTGAGGGCAGTGGATGGTGTCTGTGTCTCCTACAGTTACTGGTAGAAACAGAACATGGAATTATATGTGCTCAAGAAATCTTCCGATTCTGGACTTCTAAAATGCTCGAAATATAGGGTTTTGCTTATTATTACATATTCCAGTATGCTTTGTGCTGTGGCACATGGGGTCATTTGTCTTGTGATGGCAGAAAGTCCCATGTAACTCTTTTACTCTTATGTTTGGCGCCTGACCTTGCCAATGGCCTCCTGCTCTACTTGCCTCGCCATTTTGCTGTACTGTGTATTAGCGGGAGGGTAAACATGAGGCCCATTGCCTATTACAATTTCCGGATTCGTTAACTCCAGTCATCAATTTACTTGCTAGCCAATAACCATCACGATTCTTAAAACATCACTCAGTTCCTGACATAGGGTGTCCCATATGACACAGGCTGAATCAGAGGACTAGTTCGTGATGTTCATCAACAACAATGTATTCCAAAATATTTGGACAGCATAACATGTATACAGTCTCTGTGGTCTCGATAAACACATTTTGCGGGATAACCAGAGCCGATGGGCAAGATAAAATCTGGCACTGAAGAGGCTGGTACAACATTGTGTCTCATTGCTTGACATGTACTGCATTATCTAGCTTAATCCCAAACTGTGGCTAGTCAACAGCTGTCCCTGTCCCTGACTGATCTCATCTGCCTTTGTCAGAACACAAAATATCTGCTTCTGCACATTTGGGGATAAAACTATATTATTCATGAAGGCAGTAGATCTTACTCTTCTAAAAGCTGCATTTGTGAGGATAGTTTTCGTTGTTCTTATTATTGTTATATGGTTTAAAAAACCTTTATCAAATTGAACAGTTAGAATATTGAAATTCGTGTCAAAAACAAATTCAATAACAGTAAAATTTAACAATTGATTTCTGATGGTCAATAATAAAACAATTAAAACAAAGTCAATTCATGCAACAATTAATTCCAATTTCCAGGCTTTTAAGAAACGTGTGACTGCAGGCAAAACTGCATAAAAGAGTCACATGACATTGTGGCTATCAATAAAACAAGTCTCCTGAACTGAGTTTCTCGAAGACTCCGAAGATTTGGACATGATAAGCGTTCAAGGGATTCCAACTGGTTGCTCAACACACAGAACCTGCACAGACTCTGATCTGCCAACATTAGTTTGAAATGGATCAGGATCTCCTTGGTGAATACTTGGTTCCACTGGAACCTAAAAAAAGGCATCTGACAGACTTGTGGGGGTACAAAGCAAGATGTGGGATGACCACGCCGGCCAACTTGAAATCTGATCTTAGATGTTCAAGAGAGGCGTATGAATGAAATTGGTGGGTCGTGTTGGCCCAGTCTTGCTTGTACAATTATCTTTTTACACTTGATGGATTGGTTGTGAGGTCGACTGGGAGCAAATTCGACACACAGGGACAACATTTCTTTCAAAGAACACCCTGTTGAGTTCTGTATATAATGAGGGTGAGCTGGTTGAACATAAAAGCTTGTAATAGAGTGACAAATACTTCCACTGGGCCCGGCTTTTCAATGATAAAAGGCCAAGTTTGTAACTATTCGCTGGGAGAGTGGTGTTGTACAATTTGGAGAACCCTCCCCCATTGCCTACCCTCAATGGTGGGAAGCAGGTCTAGGGCCCAGAGAGGTAAAAGCTTGATGCCATATAACATTTTTGGCATTATTTTCCCTTTGTCAAACTTCAAAGAGGGTAAGATGGAGTATTTGCCATATCTACTATCCACCCCTACCAACTGGTTACTCAAGGCCGAACAATTTGAGAGCAACCATTCACTTATTAGCCGATGTTCTGTCTAGCAACGATGGGGAATCCCATGTATATGAAGCCCCACACTTTTTACAGGGGCACTTGATCAATTTGTCAGGTGAAGGATTTTACAATTCGCTTGCTGATACACTGCATTCTTTTCGTTTTTTTTAAATGAATATTTAATTTGTGAAGCACCGCGAAGCTAGAGAATGTTGTCCATCAGGTGTTGTAGGCCACATGGGGTTAAATCAAAGATTAAAAAGTCGGCAACATATGCAAGCCAAATTGGTTTTATGTGTTGAATCTTAACATTGGGCAACGCTGCAGGATTTAGGTATTCACCAAAGAAGTAAAGATCAAAAAAACACAGTGCAAGCATGCAGCCTTGCCTGAGCTGTATTGAAGTAGTGACACTACGTGATAGTGCGCCACCATGGTCTAATAAGGCCTGTACATTTGATTCAGAATGAAGGCGAATGATAAGCCTAAGAGGGCATGTGGGTTTCCCCATTTCTGCAACTTGGTCCACAAAAGACCTCGATCTACTGCACCTAAAGCCACAGAGAGGTTGATTGTGGCCATGTAGACAAATTAGTATTTGTGCTGCTGCACTTGATTGATGATAACTTTCAGTAAGAGCCCATTCAATGTGGTCCCATGGTGTTTCCAAAAACCGGTGTGCCATTGGGGAATTCTGTTGGTTGATCTTTGCCAGGATTCGAGATTTTGAAGAAGCATAGTGGCAAAGATTTTACTATCAGCGTCCATGATTTCTATTGGCCAATAGTTTAACAGATCAGTGCGAGAGCCCCTTTTGAAAATTGGTAGTATATGTAGGCTTTTAACCAAGATTTTGGGAAAGTACAGGTTGCAACAATGTTATTGAAGAGAACATATAAGATGCTTGACAATGTGATGGGGTCCCCCTTGAATAGTACATTGGAGAGATTGTTAGGTGCCAAGGCCCGCAATGAACTCAGTTGATGTATTATTTCTACAATGTTGTCCTTTTCAATAGCCATTGAACAAACGCATGATGGATTAACTATCCTGGAAGGCATATCTACGACTGTTTTGATCTGAGTGCACCAAAATGAATAACCCATTGACCTTCTGACAAAGAGGAAACTCTATGCTTGGCTGAGAACAGGCTAAGTCATTAATCAAATACTAAAATGACCCCACATTTCTTTTCCTCAGCGCCAGAAGCATTTTTTCAGCATCTATCTTGTAACCTTGTGCACCATTATTTAACACCCACTTTTTGCAAACTTGTTTTGCTGTTTTAAGTAATGAAATCTTCGATGAAGGGGTAAGAGATACATCTGCTCTAATAAATTTAAGCTGAAGGCTCAAGTCCTTTTTGCAATTGGCCCCATTCGGATCAAAGACATTAAGGTGCTTCCTGGAAGGACCCACACTCCCTGTAAGCTTTCCCAAATTTTTAGAGAGGAGGTCCTCCAGGATACCACTGTAACTACCGACTATACAAGTGGAGTATTGACAGTCCATTGAAGAGACGATCAGACGTGCTGACGCATTCTTGTTTACCATGCTTATTCTGCCTCTGTTCCATCTTATGCGATTTCACGCTGAATTTATTCATAAATTGTGGACAGTGGTTGAAGACTGCTCTTGATTAGATTGAATAAAATGGAAGGCCACTGTCAAGTAACTTTGGTCACTGTATTCATTGAGAACAATGAAGAAGGAGAAGGAGAACATCTATCATACAAACCCCTACTGGTAAAGATACAGTCTAGAGTTGATTGGGCCAAACCATTCATCCGGGTAAAATTATCAGGCACATCTCCACTAATGGAGCCATTTAACAGGATCAGGCCCAAGCCTTTCAGATTGTTTGACCATACCTGGCTGTGTTGTTTCTTCCCAGAACCCAGGCTCGGTAGGTCAGTCAATGATTGAGTGGACAGTTAAGGTCCCCCACAACAATTATTTAACCTCTGGAGTTGGCTACCTATCATTCATCAATGTGGGCCATTATCGTTTCTGAGAATGACCCAAGGTGACCAATGCCAAAATGCCAATAGATGTTGAGAATCAGTATGTCAATAGGGAGACTCAATAGTAATCTTACAAGTGTTCGCAATGCACCAATTATGATGACCTGTGAGAACACTAACCTTAAGTACCAATAAGTGTTGACTAATGCGAGCAAGCCACCTGAAGGTCGACTATGGGGACCCTTTTTTGCCATTTGAAAAGACAACACAAAGCATTCAAATGCGGGGCATGTCATCATCCAAGTCTCCTGAAGAGAGAACAAGTGCGGAATTTTTAGCAATTGACCAACTTTCAGATTGGACATCAATGAATTATGCCCCTGAGTATTCCACGACAAAAGAGTTACCAGAGTTCACTGGGATTGAGGGCTAGGAAAACTGAGTTGAGTTGAAAATCCTTGCTACGGTTGGGTCCCCAGGTTGCCTAAGGCAGTCTCGTTGGCAATTATGGACTGGTAGTGGTCTGGAACACGTGATCGGGACTCAGTGTTAATCATTGTCTATTCTAAGTGAAGCAATGATCTTCCTTGGAGACAGTCCCATTTGTCCTTTATCTCTCTGAGGGACAGCTAAGGGCTTGCAGATGTTATAAGGAGAAAGGTCAAAACTTAAAGTCCTGATCGCTTGCCGTTGATTCATTAATAGGTCTTGTAGAAGTTTACATTTTGTGAATATAATTGCCAAATCCGTTCTATAGTGGTCTATAAAGTCGACTCGATCCATGTCTTCAATTACTAGTGCATTCAACGAGGGAATTAAATGGAACAGTTTGCATTTGTGAGGATAATGCAGTAGTGCAGCATGTATTTGTATTCTTCTGAAATGTATCATGTAGTTACTAAACATTATGAAGATTGTCATACTGGCAGATGGACATTGTTAAAAGTTAATATATTCTTAGTAATTATATAGATTGGTTACTCAATCCTGTATCTACATGCAACATATCCATCCCCATCCCCATGCTGTCTAACATGGTCGCTAGAAATGTCTGCCATTACATACATGAGACAGGGAGCTTGATGCCTTCATGCATTTCCACGTTTATGCCAAATACCTAAAACTGTATTCAGAGAATAAGGTATTTACAGTTCCCTATGAGATTATCCTGAGCCATGAGGTCAAGGCTTAAATCACTGAAAGCAAGATTACACACTCAGAACAGACTCACTTAGTCAGTCTGGCTCAGTCAGGACGTGTGAATCACTGAATTCACTCTGTGTGCCTTTGAGCGTAATAGGACATGGCAATCATATAAGTCATGTGGTTGTCCCATGCTTATTAGCCTTGTACCTAAATATTATGAGCTAAAATTGGTCTGCATGAAGAACACACAGCTTCTTTGAAATTGGTCGCTGGAGTTTGTGTACAAGAAGATCAGTGCTAGCCAGGTATGTATGGTATAGTTAAGTGCAAGTTCAGCTATACAGTATAATAATAGTTAATTTCAAACTTAATCCTGATTTTCAGGCTAAGACTCAATTTTACAGCTCTCCAACATATGTATCACTGCAATTGTAATTTCCTGTGAATTACCACCAATAAGTCTTTCCCACCAGGATTCTTGTGTAGAGTATAGTGCAGAATTAGCGAATTTACTGAAGAAGTGTTGAGAAGTGTTGTCTAGCTTCTACTGTGCCGTCACATAACAGCAGTAGATGCTTAATAGTCTGCCGTTCTGAGTTTTCACAGATCTTACAGAGCTTTACTGCATGATCGCACATTCCTCTTTTTGTTAAGACTTCTCCTGTTTTGGTAACATTCAACCTCAACCTTAAGAACTTGCTCCTAATTCTCCAGTCGGGGAATCTTACTAGGTATTTATTCAAAACACCCAATTTCCGATCTGTCATCTGGAGAGGGTCCGGGCGTGTGCATGTTCGTATTTTCTCAATAGTATGGATCCAGTCCATTTCGTCTCATTTCTTTTTCACTTTCTTCGGATCTTCAAGTAAAAGCTTAATTTCAATGTCAGTATTCAACAGTGATTTTTCCACCAACAGCTTTAAATTGTCCAAGATGGGTGATTTCCCTGACTTCATATGGGCATCTATGACCGAATATAGTGAATCTTCTTGAGCAGTGGTGATCTTTTTCCAGAGTGATATTAATTTCCAACCTGCTTGGGATGCAAGAGACCTGAGACCTAATTCGAAACGGAGATTGTCTATTGATAAACTCAAAGGCAGCCCTAATGAATGCTTCCAAATGAGACCTTCCCATCTTTGCCACTGTGTGTCCCATAAGTGAGGTTTTGCCTCCAATCCATACAGCAAGATCGGGACAACTTTTGCTTGATAGAATTTTAATACTGGGATAATGGAAAATCTTCCATATTTCCCAAATATCTTTTTCATCTGGGCCGTCAAAGGTTTAAGTGTCAGGGAAATATCATGCTCCATTTTATACACTGTTGGATTAGCAAATATTTTATAGCCAAGATAGACCAACTCTTCTACTCTCATTATTCTCTCTCCCCCCAATGACCAATGGTGGTAGGTGACATGTTTATATTTCTGTCTGTACACTAAGATTTTAGATTGTGTAGGGTTAATTAGAGCCCATTTATATTCGCATATTTGAAGAGTCCATCCAACAGTGGTTGTAGTCCTATATCAGTTCTATCTAGGATAACAACATTGTCTGCATAAGCGAGCCAGTGTAGTTGAACCCCATTTAATACTGGACTTGCTAATGCAAAGGGAGCTAAAAAGTCCCCCATATCAGATTTGTAAAGATTGAAAAAAATGGAGCCCCTAAACAACCCTGCCAGTTCACCCTCACTGGTTCTGATAAATGGCCTTCTTCATCCAACCGTACTCTGATGTTATTCTCCCTGCAATATAAGTCTTCTGACTTCACTAATAGCTTTACTGATGTGGGGAATGTTACATGGACAACGCATGAAATATGGCATTTTTATTTCTTGTTTTGTTTAATGGTGAGATCCACATTGGTATAATTGTGTAGCATAACAAAAAGGTACATTGGTCATATTTTACCTATATTTTGTTTCCAATTACTAGGTACAAGTCTCATTCTTAGGTGCAGCTACCATAGAGGGTGCAAATTGCTGAACAGTGTTTGTTTTAGTTTGTGATTTTTTGATGGAAAACAAATTCAAGGCTTCCATTATATATCCTGCAATAGGAATGTATCAATGTCGTCTGATCAGTTATTTAATTTGGTTTTGAATGGGGTTGAGCTTTGTAAGTGATTTCCATCAGGCACACACCCAAGTCTCACCCAGCATTTAGTGTGCAAATGAAACCCTTATTTATTTTTGTCTATACATTCAATATTCTGAATGATATACCACTCATATCACACCCTTCTCAAAATACCCCCCTGGTCACACTGAACCAGGAATCAGGCTAGTTTGCAACGGTAAATATTTATTTATTTAGAATTTAAAATCAAAATATATTTTTAATAGGTAACAACAATCACCAATGGGTGACGAGAAGAATGAATAATATCTTTAATGAACTGGGAATCAGGTAATGAACACAAAAAGAATGCAGCACAGAAAAGAATACTTTTGGGTTGGTTTGGAACAGATAGCACTGTGGTTAGAGATTCCACATGCAACACCCCTCAACCCACCAATAGGGAATTTAAATAGATGTGAGGAGAGAGCAGGTACTCTGGAATAATACAGAACAAACAGAATATCACTCCTACCTTCCCCCCTTAAACACAAGAGAAAAACGGAATTGACTTTTCAACTGTCAGTATGGCTTTGAAACTGGCTGAGCAAAAACACTAAATTTGGTCAAAAATGTTTAAATTATTATAAATTTCTATGGGAGCCGCTTTGAATGGATGCAAGCAAGCAAAAGCAATGATTTAATCAAAAGAAAACATTTGTAATCTCAAAAGCAAAATGGGAAATAATTTAAAGGCGATGCACACGTGTAAAACATTTGCAAAATGTAAATTCGTGGAAAACGTTTACTTATGCAATTTTTGATATAACGGGTCAATCGCACTGTTTCACACAGTTTTGGGTTGAGGATGTAGCTAAGGAGGTTAGGTATCAGTGGGAAATGTAATTTCGTTTCTATCTTTAAAACTGAGGGAGTTATGGAGGTTTTAGTGAGAGATGTGTTTTGGAAATAAAGACACGAATTTGGACAAAAACTTCAGTTCAAAACCAGAAAATATGGCTTATGCTTTTACCCAAGACTAGAGCATGCAGACTAGACAACAAGGTTGGGCCGCAGTAAGCTCTGGGACTGATTCATGACTTCAGTAACAGTAACAGATCCCCAGCACCTTCCCCGGCGGAACCAGTCCACACACTCGAAGTGGGATTTTTGGATGATAGTTACAAAAATAAAAATGACTATGAAAATGACGCTTTAGCAAATACACAGAATACGATAGCACTAAAGATTTTGACACTGTTACTGGTTATGAAAGTAAGGATAGTTCAGAGATTTAAGGTGGGACAAGATAAGGCAGGGTATACATTAGTTCTCTAGCGTCCTGTTAATACTCACAATCCACTTGGATTTAAGATTTTAGGCCCGTCAAGATTCTGGTCAATGGATCCGGTCTAACAGGGAAAAACACATCAGGCGCGGGACTGGATCAGCTAGGCCGGTCACTGGAACTGCACAGGATCTGCCCTTCTTGTTTCTGGATATTTCAATTCAGTGGGATTGCGAGTTCATCAGGCAAGCATTTATGGTAGCCAGCCAGATAGTATCAGGATGCTTCCCTACACCACAGCGCTCCACTGGGTTGTATGGATTAGTTCAGGATTAATTGAGGCCTAGCTGAAAATGGTTCAGCTACTGCTTGGCCTGGTGATTGGCATCTGGTTCTGGAAGGGTGTTGAAAGCTGGATGTTGAATGCTGGATCAGAGTGTTTCGCTGGAATCAGAAGAGAGAGTCTCTATGTGTTGTCAGATGTCTCTATTTATCCTTTCAAATGACATCACAAAAATTGGTGTATGGGCCGGCTTAACTAAGCTTGCCCCTGTGAACTGGCATTGGATCAGAGCCTCATATCCGCCTTGCATCCAAGTCATTGGATCAAGGGCAGATGATGTCAAATTTATGGTTTGGTTTTTACAATCCTTAGAAACCTCCCCTAGCCACTAGTATCAAAATTGAATTTTGTCTAAAATACATATTTATACATGTGTAACCTCTATGAAAATCACATAAAAGGATTACATATATTATGGAGTATCTGTTCCTCAAAATCCCACAGCTGTGAGACCTTATTTTGCCTTTTGGCAGCTTTTTGTCCATTTCTCCATGAAAACATTCTCCAAACTTTCTCCAAATTGACACAAATATGCGTGTTTACCATAGGGATGTGTGTGCAAAGTTTAACAATACTAGCATAAATACAGTTCCCATAAAACCACATATATTGCCATCCCTGTTCAGAATATGCTACACAGTTCCACTACATGTTGCAATGTAGGGCCAAAAATTAGAGTAACAATTTTGCCCTTTTTATATTTTTCACCACTTCTTACAGCTAGTTATAAGTCTCTAAAAATTGTTCATTACAGATTCTTAGCAGCAAAAGGTCTGCCTTTTGTCTGTCTCTAGAGCAAGGAGTAGCCCCCACCTTTTTAGGATTTCCTTCTGCAGGCCTAGTTTATGACCCTTTCACATGTCCATTTCCTGGCCTGGAGAATCTGCCATTGTTCAGTCCTTGGGAGCAGGCACAAGTCTGTCCTACCCCACAATTATCATATGTCAGTGAGCATCTGCTGAGAGGAATGTCCTCCCCTTGGGTGGAAACCTCCTCTTGGGTGGAAACCTGTTTTTCAACTTCTTGCAGGCCCAACCAGCCTAAGTTAAAATTTCATTTCTTGACTTAATCCATCACAAAACAAAACTTGTTGCATCAGATGTCATAGATAAATTACATTCTTAGCTTTAAACCTGTGGGATCAAAACAACTGAGATCTATGTTCCTTTCAGCAACAGTCCTATTATATTTGCTAATCCGGCAAATCTTTAGTTTTAGACAACTTTAAAGTTTATAATCAGGAAAGCCCATTTGACAGGGGCTGTCATTCTCAGGTAGCCCAATGTGGCTGCACACAGATTTTTGACAGGAACTGTCATTCACAGGAAATTCAGTTTTGATGAGAAAATGTTTTGCTCTTAACATTTTAGGACTTTGTAAATTCACAGTGCTTCAATAGAGAAAATGAATTTTACCACCAAGCAAGATTTTGAGTGTTGGACAGTGTTTTGCATAGGCATTTAGAAGTTTCAGCAGCACAGTAAATGTCATTTACAGGCGAATTTTGGAGTGTCACTGGCAAAGCGCTGCTGGTCCCTCGGTACCCCATGTTTACT
Source organism: Ambystoma mexicanum (assembly GCF_040938575.1). NCBI lineage: Eukaryota > Metazoa > Chordata > Amphibia > Caudata > Ambystomatidae > Ambystoma > Ambystoma mexicanum. The sequence goes on from NC_090933.1 coordinate 588,946,697, forward strand.
TGTCATGGAGCCGACTGGCACTTTTTCTGCAGTGTGTGCTCTGTTCCACCACACATGCACCATGGGTGGCAGGTTGTGCAGCCATCTTTTTATGTGTTGAAAAACCTGGTTTTCGAGGTTTTGGCACACACAAGGGTTTTGCTGCCATTTTGCTGTTTCTCGCACCATAGATAGCAGAGTGAGGCTGCATAGTATAGCAGAGTGGGTCAATACATCCCACAGCTTAGTCACGCATATCAAGGTATTAATAGTAGCATTGTGTAGGTTACAGCAGCCTGGATTGGACCCCTTGCAGTAGACCTCCTTTGGACCAATCCCCTATGACATTTTTGCCTTAATAAGCAGTGGAAAATCTCTCATTGGTTGATCCATTATTAAACTCTTAAGACAAGAAGAAATATTTGGAGGACCTCTGTTGGGTATAAAGAGAATTCCAAAGCCATCTACCAATGAGATAAAGGCAGAAGGCATCAAAGGCACAGGCAGCTCTGTTCCCTAACCATTGCCAGGAAATAGTGGGGACACTGCTGTGGAATGAGGCCGCTCTGATGCCTGTGCATTGGAAACAAGATCCTGTCCTTTGGAGATGAAGGCACCCCTAAATGTGCAAGCCGGCTTCCTGGAGTTGTAGTGAAGAACTGAAGCACTCACTTTGTTCTCTAGACCCTGGATTGGGTATCCCAGCAAGCAAAAGCCCACATGCAGCTTGCACCCTGTTTCATTAACTTCAGATGGCCCTAAAGCAGCTCGATTATGGTCTTGAAGCCAGCAAAGGATCTGTGGTACTGCTTTTATCAGTGTATGCATCTTTGAACAGCTGCCCCTCAAGCCATCCAGATGCTGGCTCGACTCATGTAAGTGGACCACATCATCTCAAACTGATCGCCGACTCAACTCTTTGGAAGCAATAGATTTAAACATCAACTCAACCTGCTGGAAGCCATCAACTCAGTTATCACAAATGCCACAGTGACCAAGCAGAAGTATTGTCTTGCTGCCTTGAACTGTTGGAAGCCATCAACTTGACTATTTTGAATGCTGACTCGACCCAATGAGAGGCTGCCTATCAAACCAACTGAATGACAATTTGCCAGTGGGACCGCATGACTTGTAAGCCTCGAGATTGCCTTGATTTTAGTAGAAGCACCTAGAAGCCCAGCTTGACACTGTCGAGAACCCAAAAAAAGAGCTTACATTATTTTGAAGAGGCCCTGTCCTCTCAGTCCATTTTAAGGCACAATGCAGACTTTTAAACTCCCCTTCCTTACCTTTCAAAGACATTTTCCTCCACAATTGACATTGCTGCTCAAATCTCTTGCTGTACACCCCTGCTCATCAACCCAGATTGCGCTTTCACTTCAAAGTCTACATTGTCTGTATTTATCTTACAGGGATGAACTTTTAGTGGTTTTCATTAGTTGTTTGATGTCTCTATTTTTTTAAACCTTTCTTGGACATTCGTTCTTTTTAGTACTGCCGTACTATTGCTGTTTTGTTTTGCAACTGAATCAGGTCTCTCCCATCCTGAAGATATAGCCTGCCCTTGTCCAGCACTTTTAAAAGAGGTGAAGGGGGTATACCTGTCAGGCTGTGCATGTTACACCTTTGTGATCACTGCGGGTTTAGTAGTAGTGTGGGGCTGAGAAGGCAGGTTAGCCATTACGCATCCCACTAATAGCGCTGATCAGTTGTCCTTTCATCACAGTTGTTTCCTTGAGCATACTTCGGCTTTTTCTACTAACAAATCTATACAATATATAGCCGTTTCAACACATTCTTAGAATGTGTCCAACTTGGAGCTTCTCTTTCAGAATGCATGGATGATTGCTTTCAGCATTTAACCTAATGCCCATATCACACATTTTAGTGAATGAGGCCATTGCCATATAAGCATCAGCGCGTTATGTGACAGGGTCAGGGTCAGGGTCTTGAACCTATCAAGGGGGGTAGGGAGCCATAATGCTGTGGGGTAGATGGGCTTTCAGGGCCTATGCCAGAGACACCCCTTCATCAGAGGTAGGGTGAAGGAGGTGGGAGGGCCTCAATCACTGAACACCCTCCTTGTGCCAATAGTGCATGTGAACTTGTTACCACTATCTGTGACCCCATGCCTTGTATAGTTGTCAAAAATCCTTTGTCTGTTTCAGGACTACCAGCTCCAGCATGCATTCCCTGATCAGCAGAGAGCTTGGTGAGCAAGAACAGTGGCACCACGTTTAGAATCTCAACCGCCTTATCACCACCAGGTTATTGTCATAAAGCGGACTACCCAGGGCAGCAGAATGGTGACCCAAATGGCCAGAGAAACTGATACCCAGCTTCAACAAAAGCACAAATTAGGAAATACATGCGAGAGATGGGGATATTAATGGAGGGGGGCCATGATACACACAATGTATAATTATATGCTGAGGATATATTGCTATACGTAAGTAACCCATTTACCAATCTGTCGATTATTTGGGAGGTGCTGGATAATATCGGGAGGCTATCGGGATTCTCAATCAACAAAGAAGAATCAGTGCTGTTCCCGTTGCAGGGCTCTAGAGACTCAGGAGAGGAGTCTCCTACAAGACATGGAGTGTAAAATGGGTGACAGAATCATTTAAATATCTTGGGATTCAGATTTTCCATGAGATGGAGGAAACATTTGTTTACAACACAGGCAGGGCGCTATCACGCATAGGGGATACAGGAACATTCTTGAAAAGCTTACCGCTGCCTTTGATGGGAAGAGTTTCCTTGTGTAAAATGGTAATCCTCCCGAGGCTACTGTATTTCTTTATGATTATCTCTATGGGATCAGATGTTGGATATGAGAATTGGGGAATTTCTGTGGAATACAGGGCAAAGCAGAGTAGGCATACAAACGCTGCATCATATATACTAGGATGGGGGACTAAACCTAGCAGACTTTGAGCTCCATTTCATTGTGATGCAATTATAGGTGATGGAAAAGTGGGGGGACACGAGAGAGGGGGAGGTTTCTGGGATGAGGCAACATGCTGAGACAAGGGCTTGAATTGTTACGGGCTCCATTGGAGGGTAAAGGTTTCACAAACATTTTCCAAGTTCTATTGGATATATGGAAGAAGTGGCATAAGACGCTCAAAACGCTCAAAACGAATGGGTTGTATAGCGGGGGATTACCACTGATATGTGATGCAACAATTCTGGCAGCAATGGAACAAAAAGAGTTATGACGCTGCTGGAAAAGGGATGCGCTACGGTGGGAGATTATTTGTTGGATGGGACATTGATGACATTCAAACAGTGGTGAACGACCTATGGCATCTCAAAGGGGCACGTTCTCTCCTATGTGAGGATGGTTGAACGATTTGCACATTTTCTGCGAGTGCCATAAGAAAGCATGCTGATGACCCTAATTCTATCGGGGTGGTAAGAGAGGGGTAGGGTTTCACAGCTATATAGAGCATTACATGTAGAACAACCACACGCAGATTCCCCTGCCAAGGATAAGTGGGAAAGGGAAATGAGTCTCTCAATATCGAGAAATTGACTAAGGTCTGGGAACAGGTCAAGAAGGTATTCCCTAAAGTGAGATTACAGCTAATGCAATTTATTTTCCTACACAGGGTATATATGACTCCGGAAAAATTACATCCCACTAACCCCTCTTTGTCACATAAATGCCCATGCTGTGGCAGAGGACAGGCAGGCTACTGGCACATGGTGGGAGAGTACCCTAAAATAATCGCATACTGGTAGGATGCAGTAACTCACATTAGTACCCGGCATGCGCTGCGCACCGGGAATACAACGTGTGGATTGGCTCTTTTCCGAGCCCTACCACACTGTATTCCCGTGTACGCTGTGCGTGCCGGGTACTCTGTTCCCAGCGAGGGGCGTGGGTGCCCCTTAGCCAATGAGGAGGCTCGAAACGGGGCAATCCACGCTCCGAGTCTTCCCCATGGCTGGAGGCTACCTTCGTCCTCTGCCGAAGGTAGGCTACCTTCTGTTCCCTGTGCGTCCACTCCCGATGGAAGCCATGGAAAGGGAAAACGGACTATGTTTTCCCTTTCCCGCCGACCATTTTTTTTCAACTTTTTTTGTTTGTTTCTGTTTCGAAATTTCAAAACAGAAAAAAATGCCATTAGTACCCCGGTCTAACGGGTTCCAATCAAGTTTTGACCCTTGACATTAAAGCATTGCACTTATTTGAATGAGTTTGTACAATTCTTAAGGCCATCCGTGACACCTGTTTAAATCCAAAAAGCTAATTGAAAAGGTGCTGCTGAGAAAAAAACTTCAAATGTTGGTTACAACTATTGATCCATAACCCAAACTGTTTCAGGCTGCAGAGACGTTGCTAGGGGGGGCTAAGAGGGCTATAGCCCCTGGTCTTTTGGATAGAATCTCAGGAGCTACAACCAAAAGGCTAGCTAGCCCCCAGTCCTAACAGTTCCAACATTAGTGTAGCCCCGGGTCTTTTCCAGACCTAGCAACACCCCTGTCAGGCTGTCTCGTGTTCTTTTCCGATGATCACTATATTGTGGATATATGACAGCTACTGTATTTGACTCTGTTGAAAAGAAAGGGTTTATGCCATTGTAGACACATGATTCTTCAAATTCTTATGCATGCTCAGTAGCTAAACATGGGCAAATGTAGGAGACATACTATTCAGTTCTGTGGTGCAGTTTTTTCGTGATCACTCTAAGGAACTCTCCCTGTGTAATAGGCATGTAAACACCCTGGATGCCAAAAGTGAAAACAAGATTCTGATTTTGAACAAAGCTTTAGCCTGCAATACTTCGTCTTCTGAACACAAGAATGTAAAAGATAATCGATATACTGAATTTGATACCCAACATCGAATCTACTTCAGAGATGATCAGACTGACCAAGAGATTAGTGGGGTTCATAAGTATTTTGCAGGAGGCTGGTATTTGAGATTTGTTTGTCAGGAATACTCTACTTACTGTCAGTCAAACATTATTCTGGCCCATTCGGGAAAAGCCATCATACATCTCTCATTGATATTGCAAGGATTTCGGACCTTTCTAGGATTCACTGACGACATGATGCAGTGCAAGGCCTGGGAGCCCCGGAAACCCCTTGGAGGCCATGCCTAACACCTCTTCATAGGGCCAATGATGGAAATCCCTTCGAAGGAGCTGGGGCAGCAGAAACAGTCGCTCCATCTGACACATGTTCCATCCAGAATGAAAATGAGCATGCATTGCACAGACCCAACCCTGGATTCCGACACTGGAAAATGGTTTTGATCTAGAGGCAAAGCTGAGACATTTAGCATAAGTAAAACCAAATCCTAGCAGCATGCCTCTCTGCCTTCCTTTCTTGGAGGGGAATAATATCTTGCCTTGGAGCTCTTTTGTACCTGACTAGTCTATATTGAGACATATTGGGCCTCATTCCGAGTATGGCGGTAAGGGATAGCGGCCACCGGTAACGAGACCGGTGGCGGTATTCCCTTACCGCCATACTCCGAGTTCCCTCTGCGCCCTCGCCCTTAACGCCTGCTTTGAGCAGGTGTTAAAGTCGAGGGCGCAAAGGGGCCTCCAAGCCAATAACGGTGACCGTAATGAACGGTCACTGTTATTTGCATCTTCCCCATTTCCATTGAGCCCTATGGGGGCTCATTTGGGAATGGGGAAGAGCCTTGGTGAATGGGGAATTACCGCCCCGCCAACCTTGGAATGGGGCGGTAATTCCGCCATCCACCAAGGCGCTGCCGGTCCGGGTACGGCGTCAACCAAGGCGTTAATAGCGCCATTGGTTAGCGCCGTACTCGGAATGAGGCCCATAATCTCTTCTACATGCCAGCACAGGTATCTGAAGAGAGCAGAGATGTGCACCAAGACATTAAGCCCCTGCATCAAAACCATTTGGCTTTGAACTAGGGCAAGCTAACGAGGGAAGAAACATATCTCACTTTTGCACTGGAAGCAGCTTGACCTGTGTTCTATGCCATGGTGTGACATCCGAGGTAGCTCGTGGAAGTAGCAGAGAGTGAACAAACATCAGGTTTCCTGCATCCAGGTTCTTTTGACTTTTGTTTCGTGTCTTGACATGCCTGTTCAATTGTCTGAAATCAGAGGGGTCAATCACTTAGTCAGGCACCCAGGGTGACAATGTATTCACTGTGGCTATGCACCGACTACAAGGAGAGGACATCCGTGGTGACATATGGCCTTTTCACTGCAAGCATATATCAATTGGTGCTGCTACACTCATTGATTTGTATGCCATATGCAGAGACAACTGTGCCTGTGATTGATTTATTTGTGCTTTTCCTCAAACAGGGAAGCGTATTCTAATTTCTACCATTAGAAATATGATTTACATTGCATGGTTTCCTATTTTCAAAGAACTGCTTATTGTGAGTGGTTTCGAAACCAGTACTTAGTTATCAGTAATGAAGAAAGTGTTTGTTATAACACCTTAATCTTGAGAAATGGTGTAGTTAACACAAAAGGTATCATGTTTGTATTGCACTTTAACTGGATCACCCCATCAGCGCCAGGGGTTTCATCAACCAATGTATGCCCCCTGCACATATGAGTGCCTGCTACCTTGGCTGAACCACATTCATGAGGGGGCATGCCCTCATTTGCACGAGGGCATGTCGCATCCAAAAGTGGCAAACATAATATCTGAGATCTTGCTGTGTGTCACCAAAGCATGTGCATGGGCAATGAGTTCCTGGTGCCACAAGGTGGCGCTTATGCCTGGCACCTCCTGCAAGAGGAAAAGGATCGAAAGGCGGGTCCCACGGTCCACCACGTGGGGAGTGAATCTATTCTTCACCCCCCTCCCACGCTCCAAAGTGCACTCAATGTGACACTCACTATTGCTGCCATAGTAGAAGGAGCAGTGCTGACATCATTACTGAGTCTCAGGGCAACAGTGTGACTGTCAAAAATAAATGTCTCCATTTCAAGCCAGTAAGATAGCTCAGAGGGTTGAGCGCTCACTGCTGCGATCTGTGTGTGATCTGTAGGTCACAGGTTTGAATCCCGGCAAGTCCAATTCAGCTTTTCATCCTTCCGAGGTTGATTAAATAGTACCAGCTTTGGTTGGGTGATATTGTATATAAATAGGTTCAATGTAAAGTACTTTAACACTGTATTGCTCTCCCCTGAAAAGTGCACGGAACAACCATAAATCACCAATGTAATTATAGAGCAAATACTTCAACCCATAAACAGACAGACACAATAACTCACAGCCACGCACTCTTTAGAAGATAATCAGCTCTTTACGGCTATTTATTCAAAGATTACAAGTACATAGAAATAACTCATAAAACGAATATGGACATAGATCACAGAAGAAATAAAGAAGTCAAAAAGAAATACATCACCGTGAGCGTAATATAATTCCTCATCTCGTCCAGAAGCGGCTGGAAGACCCCGGGGACAGCCAGGCCAAGAGTGCCACAGCTCACAGGAAGGCCAGACGGAGCTTTCTTCTCTGGCTGAAGTCTCACCTGACACCCTCCTGGTTTCCGCATATATAGGAACTCCACAAAGGAGAGTTAATTCTCGAACCTTCTGGAATTGCACCTGCGCAGTTGAGGAACAGCCATCGGATGCCAGCTGGGTCAATCGAGAGCTCCCCCCAAGGAACGCAGGGCCTCCCAGCTCTAAAAACACGCTCCTTGGAGAACAGTAGCAATCCATAACAACATTAACTTTCCGAGCAGAAATGGCCTTGACTGCATACCAAGTTTGAAAAAGCATGTTTTTTTCAGCACTGTGAATCTAACACTCCAGCAAAATGTGTGCAGCCTTTCACTGCGGAGTGAAGTAAATATCCAACATGGCTCCGAGCGCTCCCAGAATGCATTGTGCGCCCGCGCCATTTTGAACCAAGCATAAATCAAGCATAACAATTCCACCCTTTGGATATTTATGTTCCGTAGCCAGGTGGCACTGGAACTGGTCTCTGAAACCTACGAAATGTTAAAACTAAATTGGGAACACACCTACGAAATGTTAAAACTAAATTGGGAACACATTGAAGGCAACAACAAGCAATTATAATAGACAGTATAATAAAAAGGCAAGCAAAAATATAACGTAGTGTATCCCCAATATCAGGTATCCATGAAAATAACCAATCCCACAAGTTTTTGTTATGATCTTGAGACACTTGAGAAATGAGATCCCTCAAACCTCGAATATGACTTTCAATGGATCGTGAGTGGTTGCTCAAATTGAAGCAGCACATACCTTCAAAGACATTACACCCTAAATTATGTTTCAGCAATAGATAATCAACAGCAGCTCTGTTCTGTAAAGTTGCTTTTCTAATAACTTGACTATCAAGGAGTAAGTCTTCTAAAGCCTGCGAAGTATGATTTAGGCTTTTAACTACTAAACACGCTAATTTCATCAAAGATTTGTAACCTTCAGCAGCTAAACCCCAAACACCTACTAATGAAAGGGTTAATGCTAAAACCTCAGCTTCTGATAGCAAATGTACATGTGAGTCACAGTCAGGAGATAGTCCCATAGATTCAAAGGTTGACCTTTTACCTCGAGTTATCGCTGAGTGTAAAGGAAACATCATTAGTCCTAATCGAGTCAAAGCACATGGACCTCCAGAAATGTTAGCTGGAATATAAGTATATGTAATGTTACCACATGAAAAGAGCCATCCTGTTGGAAGTTTCACATGATTCAAATGACTAGCAGTTATCACTGTATGAATGCAAGACATAGGGCCTCATTACACGGACGGCAGTGGACCAAGGTGCTATTAGCACCTTGGTCCATGCCGGTAAAATACCGGCACCGCCTTGGTGGAAAGGGGAATTACTGCCCTATTCGAAGGTTGGTGGGGTTGTAATTCCCCCTTCCCCCATTGCCCTTCCCCATTCCCATGTTTGCCCCATAGGGCATAATGGGAATGGGGAAGGTACTAATTACGGCACCGCAAATTGCGGTACCGTAATTAGCTCCCTGGTCCCTTTGCGGGTTGGTTTTTAATGCCTGCAAAAAGCAGGCGTTAAATTCTCCAACCCGCAAAGGGACCTCGTAGTAAGGCGGTAAGGGTTAGTGTTAGTGTTATTTACACTGGTGCATTTGCGTGACATTCGTGAACACAGTCTCCTCTCGAATGTAGTATGATTGTATTGATCGGTCAACTCTATTGGTCTGCATTTACCAATTTCTTGTGCTTTGCACGTCATAATATAACACACATCACCTTGGGTTATGTTGTACGTAATCACACGTGTCAAATTTCTCCGCTTCTTGTCGGTTTCTTGGCAGAACCTGCAGTATTCGTAAACTGAAAAAGATTGTCTAATGTCTGAGTCTTGAACTAAAGAATCATTATGTGTGACACCGAAAATATGCTTTAAAACCGGAACAGGCGTCGGCACCGCTACTAAACATGTAGTCAATAAAGCTTCAGCATTGGGCACATCAGTCAAACAAAAGTGTGATATATTCAGTACTTGCTGTGCCAGATATATCCACATATTTTATTCTTGGGTTATCATAGGAGAGTGTTTCCTCCATCCTACAAAGGGCTCCTGCACAACTGACATAAAGGTTGTTTTCACTTGCTCCTGATGTGTTTGTCACAATTCATGGATCCATGTCTTCGGTCTGGCGGGCTTGTCGGTACTGGCATAGGGCTGCTTGGGGACAACATTATTCATCACTATCAGTATCCCCTTGATCACTGGCACAGATGTGACGTTTTTTTGTGGTGACAGAAGACCCTCTAACCCGTCCAAATGGAGTCCATTTAGTGCCACAGTCACACCAACCAGACCCAGGATCTACAAAGCAAACACATAAAAGACATATCAGTGTTGCACATCACTCTCTCAGGTAACATTTGTCTGCGGGTACATATTGCCATTTCTTTCTACCAGGCTCCATTACTAAAACCACTTGATATTTGCCTGATGCAATGACATCTGCTGGCACTGGTGGACCACTTGGCTTTTCCACCCACACCTGGTACCATGCTGTCTTAAGAGCCAAAACCGCGGTCCCACGGGTAGTTAACACTGTAGGAGGTTCCCCTTTCTTAATCAGGGACAACTTAATGGGAATGACTATCAATTGGGCCACTCGATCACCCTTGTGGATTGATACAATTGATCCCCACTATTCATTAGGATGACTTTAATCTCGCCTTGGTAATCAGCATCAATTACCCCTCCCAACACTTGAACTCCCTTCAATGCTAGGCCAGATCTAGGGGCAATCCATCCCATATGCTCTGGGGGAATCTGTACTCCAATCCCTGTTTCAATTACAACTATTCCTCTTGGATCTAATCTAATTCTTCATTGGAATGCAAGGCTACCCCTGCTGACTCTGGGGTTGCTCGATAGGGAGCTAAAGAACCTGGTGTAATTTCCCAGTATAACAATGTTTCTCTAACTGAATTGGGTTGAACCTGCAAAGTAGGAGTCATTAATCGCATCAAAGGAGTTTCATGTTCATACACAGGCCTATTGTTCAACACTTGCACCGCATCAAACACACGATCACGCCAGCCTGCCAAACTGCCATCTCCGGATCTGCGCAACTGTTCTTTCAGTAACCCATTCATTTGTTCAATTAGCCCTGCCGCAGCTGAATGGTAGGGGATGTAGTAGACCCACTCAATGCTCTTTTCCTGACAACATTCTTGGACTAATTTGCCCTTGAAATGTGACCCATTGTCACTTTGAATCTGCAAAGGCACTCCATAATGTAATATGATCTGATCTAACAACCTGATGGTGTTCAATTGGGTTGCACGTTTGCACGGCAAAACCATCAAATATACCGAGTATGTATCAACAATAGTGCATGCATACTGACAACCTCTGCTGTTTGGCATAGGACTGATATAATCAATCTGCCAAATTTAACCTGGTAATTTTCCTCTTCTCAATATACCTCAAACAATTTGAGGTATAGGTCTATGCAATTGGTGTTGGCACGCGGGACACTGAAAAATGATTGTTTTCACTAGTTCTAACGGAAGACTGATGCCTCGAGCTTGTGCCCACCTGATAGTAGCCTTTTCTCCAAGGTGCCCACTTTTCTGATGGGCCCATTTGTCCAAACCGTCCATATCGTCTTCCCGAGCCTCTGTATCCACTGAGGAAATCTTGGTGTGTTCATCTGCAACAGAATTAAACCAACGTTCTAATGAATCTGTGGCACAATCTGCGTCCACATGATATACAGTGACTTCACTTTGTAACAACATTTCTGCAATATCTTGCCACAGTTCTTTTCCGCACAACTCTTTTGAATGAATCTTCCATCCATTCTTTTGCCAAGTCGGTAACCACACTGCCAATCCATTCGCCACTGACCATGAATCTGTGTACACATAACATTGACCAGGGGTCTCTTGTTTCAATGCTTGGTAAACTGCGTAAAGTTCTGTGAACTGACTGCTCTTTTCTTTCCCTGTCGTTGTCAACATCTTTTTGGTTTTGGGATTGTACGACACTGCTTTCCCGTACCGCTCAGTTCCCACGTATCGGGCTGAACCATCCGTGAACCAAGCATGCTCTGTTTGTTCCACAGTCAAATCGCTGTAAGGTTCTCCCCACTTCACAGGAGACTCACGTTTTTCAGGCACTTCCGGTGGTATGTAATCTGAGGGGAGGTATGTTGGCTACTTGCTCATGTAATTTTGCCACTCCACCCTTTCCTGATTTGGCTCTGTCTTGAATGTACCATTTCCATTTAATTATGCTGGCTTCTTGAGCATGTCCTATTCTATGTGTTTTAGGAGAGCTCAGTACCCATTGCATGATTGGTATTTCTGGCCTCATCAATACATCATGGCCCACCGTCATCTGCTCGGTATCAGCCAGAGCCCAATAACATGCCAGCAATTGCTTCTCAAACGGAGCATATGAGTTACCAGCATCGGGCAACTTACGACTCCAAAACCCTAATGGCACACGTTTCCTGTCTTGTTTCTGCCACACACTCCAGTTAGCATAATTGTCCTGCACGGATACATTTAATTCCACTTCTCCTTCCTTCAAGGACCATAAATGAAGCACCTGCTGCACGGTGTCTTTCGCCATCTCAAAGGCTCTCTGCTGCTCTTCCCCCCACTGAAACTCATATTTCTTTTGTGTCACCTTGTAGAAATGGGGAATGTGCTGTCTCCAAAACCCAAACAGTCCTATAAACTGCTGAGCTTGCTTTTTGTTCGTTGGAGTGGTGAATTCAAGTATTTTCTGTCGAGCTTTAGGCACCATTTCTCGATGTCCATGATGCCACTGAATCCCCAGAAATATCACTGTTTCAGCTGGACCTTGAATTTTACTCGGATTAATCTCCCACCCTTCCTTTTTCAATCATTTCATAAGGACATCTAACTGACTTTGCACGCTATGCTCATCCTTGCCCTGAATCAAAATGTTATCAATGTAATGAGAAATTTGTATGTCAGGTTTACACAGTATCTTGTCTAAGTGCTCTGCCACCAGCCGGTGACAGATAGTCGGACTGTGCATGTACCCCATGGGTAGTCTCGTGAAAGTGTACTGACGTCCACCCCACGTAAATGCAAACTGCTCTTGACACTCATCAGCAATTGGCACAGAGAAAAATGCATTAGCTAAATCTATCACTGCATACCAAGTCCCCTCAAACTTTTGGACATTCTCAATCAAGGTAATGGCATCTGGGACTGCGGGCACTAAGGGAGGAGTATGTTTATTCAACTCCCTGTGATCCACCGTCATCCTCCACGACCCATCCCCCTTTTTAATGGGCCAGAGCGGATTGTTCCATGATGTGGTAATAGGGTGTAATACACCCGCCTCCATGTACTCTTTGATGGTGTCGGAAATTTCCTTGTGCCTCCCAGGAATGCGGTATTGTTTCATTGCTACCTGCTTGGTTTCTATTGGCACTTGCACTGGGGGCATCTTCAATTTGCCTACAGTAATTGGGGTACAAATCAATGCACTCACCCCAAACGGATACATTTTACCGCCAAGTCCCAAGGTTAGCCCTTCCAAAATGTCAAAGCCAATTATATACTCAGGTATCGGGACAATCAACACTTGGCATTTCTGTCTCTTTAAATTGACTATTTTCATCTCCACTCGTGTTTGCACTGCGGCGGTCTCCTTTCCCCCAAAACTTGTAATTGTAAACTGTTTGCCTTTAAATCGTGTCGGATTACCATGAATCAAAGAGGCCTCCGGCCCGGTGTCTATCAATACTCGCACCCCTTGTGTATTTCCTGGCCCCAAAAAATCTTAACATCAACATGGGGCCGCCTATCAATTTTTATGCAGGCAGACGCTACCAGAGGTGGGCCATAGCCCTAGTCAAATTTCGAATGAGTGTGACTTGACTCTGCCTCTAGCATTGCACTCACCACCTTTCTCAAATCAGCGTATGTCAGCTGGTATGGGGAAGATGTCCCCATAGACCTTTCTTCTTGTTCTTCCTCAGGAGGAGCGGAAGGTGAGGCATCCACCTGTGGTGTGGTGACTACTTGTTTCTTAACCTGTTTATAGCGCTCTTTTGCTGCAAGTCCTCGTTTTTTGTATAATTCATACATTACTCGGGTTTCAATGCCATAAATTTCTTCGTGTGGCACACCATCTTTTAACAAAGCCAAAAACATGTCTTTTCGGGAATCTCGGGAGTCTCTGCTATCTTGCCTCCTGCCTTCAGTTCTTCTCTCACTACGCCCCTCTCTCTCCCGTGGCCTGTTATGACTCTTGTCCCACTCTCCCAAATCTGCAAGTTGCCTAATGGCATCTGCTACCTCATCAGTAGCCTTGCCCGTCATGCCTACGAGCAAAGTCATAATGATACTTTTGTATGCGGGAGGCGCAGTTCTAATCACCATGTTTCGAGTTGAAACTGAGAGTGGCACGGCTCCCATGTGATCAGGAGCATCTATGAGAATCGCCTCTTTCATAGCATGCTCTCTGACTTTTTGAATTGCTTCTCTCAACGTATACCACTTTGTTTCTTCACTAGGCCAGTCTGTGGTAATGGGGTATTTACAGTTACATGCTTGGGCTATCAGGTGCAACAAAAACACCTATGTATCTTGCCTATTTGCATCAGTGGGCGGTCCTGCTCTTAAGACCTCCTGTACATTGATGTCAATTGACACGGGTAAAAAACGCGGTGAATCAGTAGAATCTACCAACAACCCTGCAGCACCCCCATCTAGCAATCTCACCATCCATGTCAATAAAGCTTCCCCTGATTTTTGCCTCAAACAGGTAATAATTTCCCCAACCTCCTGTTGTGTGTAATCCTCCAGCATGGTTAAATCCACCATACCACCACCAGGATTCTGCGGGTGTGGTCCGGCTCGCCGCCTTCTAACAGGCTTCGCTGCCACTGTTTTCTGTTTCACCTCTGGTTTGGTGTCAGACTCTTCTGCAGAACTACTTTCTAGACTGGTGGAGTCAAAAATATCACCATCCCACTTGTCCGGATCCCAGTCTGCACCAGCGGTAGCGATTAAAGTTGCCACCTTTCTTTTGTTGACCCCTCCCCATCTTTTCCTATACTTATAACGAGCTACTCTGACTGCTGCCCTCTCGGCCACCGCCTGATATGTGTCGGCCTTATCTTTAAACAGTTTCATTTGAATCTGCTGCATTAACGCAGTCTGCCGTTCTGCAGCCAGCTCTCTTTCTAATCGCAAAACCTCATTTTTTATGTCCAAATTCCTTTGATGTTTGTCCTATAAGCATGCAAAAGAACCCAACCTCGTCTGCCTAATGCCGCACATTCTTTACCATGTTCTACTGAAACTTGTTGCAAGCATGCAATTACATCAGCTGGATCGGCATCCCCCGATCCTTGATCCCAAGTCTCACTTAGACCAGCACCACATGCCCATGCCTGAGCCAATTTATCATATGGACTCTTAGTCCACCCTGGAATGATAATATCAGAGCATTCACCGCCAGCGGGAACACTCTTTTTCCTGAACAAACTATTCATTACTGCAAAATGGTACAAACCGCTTTATATCTATATTTTTTTTCTCACTGCAATCACTCCCACAAGCACGCACACACCAGCAAGGAAGGAAAAAAAAACTTAACACAGTTCAACACTCACTGCCAAATCACTTTCGCTTGCAAGATAACCGAAGCCTATCTACGTTCAAACAGATTCTTGAATATTTGGAACACTTCATCACAAATATCCTGCTTACAGTGCCAAAATGTATTGCTCTCCCCTGAAAAGTGCATGGAACAACCATAAATCACTAATGCAATTATAGAGCAAATACTTCAACCCATAAACAGACAGACACAATACCTCACAGCCACGCACTCTTTAGAAGATAATCAGCTCTTTACGGCTATTTATTCAAAGATTACAAGTACATAGAAATAACTCATAAAACTAATATGGACATAGATCACAGAAGAAATAAAGAAGTCAAAAAGAAATACATCACTGTGAGCGTAATATAATTCCTCATCTTGTCCAGAAGCGGCTGGAAGACCCCGGGGACAGCCAGGCCGAGCGTGCCACAGCTCACAGGAAGGCCAGACGGAGCGTCCTTCTCTGGCTGAAGTCTCACCTGACCCCCTCCAGGTTTCCACATATATAGGAACTCCACAAAGGGGAGTTAATTCTCGAACCTTCGAACCTTCTGGAATTGCACCTGCGCAGTTGAGGAACAGCCATCGGTTGCCAGCTGGGTCAATCGAGAGCTCCCTCCAAGGAATACAGGGCCTCCGTGCTCTAAAAACACGCTCCACGGAGAACAGTAGCAAGCCATAACAACATTAACTTTCCCAGCAGAAATGGCCTTGACTGCATACCAAGTTTGAAAAAGCATGTTTGTCTCAGCACTGTGAATCTAACACTTCAGCAAAATGTGTGCAGCCTTTCACTGCGGAGTGAAGTAAATATCCAACATGGCTCCGAGCGCTCCCAGAATGCATTGCGCGCCCGCGCCATTTTGAATCAAGCATAACAAACATGTCATTATCATCATTA
Organism: Ambystoma mexicanum; assembly: GCF_040938575.1. NCBI lineage: Eukaryota > Metazoa > Chordata > Amphibia > Caudata > Ambystomatidae > Ambystoma > Ambystoma mexicanum. The sequence continues at coordinate 588,962,671 of NC_090933.1, forward strand.
TCCATCAATAAAATGAACAATAGGGTTTATTACAGTCAGTCTTGCAAGACAAATGGACAGCATCCTAAGATGAATCCATTCCATCCCACTAACCCACCCCAAGATGCACTTTTGAAATGTGCTAGAGTCAATTGTCCCCACAATGTCGAAAGGCACTCACCAGGCCTTCCATACCCTACTATTGACTGATCTAATACAATAGATAACTTTGTCTCCAGGGATGTATCCTTTGTTTATGTCCATGTCCATAGGGTATCACTTGACTAACCAGTTCTGGGTGAAATATGGATGCACTGGTGTCTTTCCGGTTACATCCTCCACATGCAAGGGGTGTAGGTCTCCGCCCCTGTGAGTATTTCCACATCAGATGAACTGCTTATTTTAAGGACTAGTGAAATTCATTGGCATCGAGCTTATGGCCTTGCCCGAGTAGCCTGAGTCTGCCCAAGTTCTAAGCCAGCACTTTCATTGTGTCTGCACAGTCCGATATGAAGGCAACCAGCATTACAAGGTGCAAATATGTAAAGGGGTACCTTACCCAAAGTCTGCTTGGGTAAGCATGTTATGTTATGTTAAGTTTATTTATACTGTGCACCGCTGCCACCCATGGGCAGTCTCCTGGCGCTCACATGGCTCTGCAAGAAAGAACGCGTTTGGTTAGTGAGGGAAGTGTGATAGGATAGGTCCAGAACTAGGAGAAACTGACATCTGTTTGTGTTGGCTTGCATATGGTTGCACTGGCGTGCACTGATTTATTGCATCCATATGGGTATGGTCCAATGCATGGGTTGTTTCTATGTTACTTTTTGTTATGTAGGAGTGTGTCTGTGTGTTTTATGTGTAGATTGGATGGTATTTCAGGTTTTGCGCACTGGCTTGTTGGTTCAGTACGGTTATGGTCCAATGCCCGGGTTGTTTCTATGTGACTGTTATGTAGGAGTGTGTCTGTGTGATTTTTGTGTAGATTAGTTAGTATTTCAGGTTGTGTGCACTGGTTTGTTGTATCATATGGGTATGGTCCAGTGTCCAGGTGTGTTATTGTAGGCTTGTGTTACTTGTGATCGGTTTGCGTTAGTGTATAGCTGGATAGCGCAGTCAGTGTGTATAGTGTTTGGTGGTGTGTTGGAGAAAGCAGTAGCAGGATGATTACCACATTGGCTAAGCTCCATGTTTGTCTATGTGGCTAATCTGCACCATTCTATATAGTGCTACGCATGGTTAATTTCACAGTGTATCAAAGTGTGATGCGTGGCTAATCTTCAGCAAATGTATCTAAAAGTTCTGTATGGCTAGTCTTCACAGATCTATCTAAATATGCTTCATGGCTAGACCTCACAGTCTATCTAATTGTGACGCGTGGCTACACTTTCACAATTATATGTAAATGTGCTGCCTGGCTACAATTCCCAATGTATCTAAGTATGACATGTGGCTAATCTTCACAAATCTATCTACATGTGATGTGTGGATAATCTTCAAAAATGTATTTAAAAGTACTGCATGATTAATCTTCACAGTTTTATCTAAATGTGATGCATGGCTAATCTTTCACAATTCGATCTAAATGTGCTGCATGGCTAACCCTCACAATCTATCTCAAGTGTAACCTGTGGCTAATCTTCACAAATCTATCTAAATATGACACGTGGCTAATCTTTGCAAATGTGTCTAAAGTACTGCATGGATAATCTCCAAAAATCTATCAAGTGTGGTGCATGACTAATCTTCACAGATCTATCTAAACGTGACGCATGGTTTATCTTTCACAATTCTATCTACATGTGCAGCATGGCTAAACTTCACAATTTATCTAAGTGCGATGCATGGCTAATATTCAAAGATCTATCTAAATGTGATGCGTGACTAATTTTCACAAATGTATCTAAAGTGCTGCATGGCTATCTTTACAGATCTAAGTGTGACGCGAGGCCAATTTTTCACAATTCTATCTACATGTGCCGCATGACTAAACTTCACAATCATAGAGTGATGTGTGGCTAATCTTCACAAATGTAACTGAAAGCAGAGAATTGTTGCGAGACACTATTAGCTAAATCAGAATATGGCTACACCACACAATTGGGATAACAGCAGAAAATGTCTACCTGACACAATTAGGCTAAAAGCAGAATGTGTCTGGCTGGCGCAATAGTGCTAACTGCATGTAGGCATAAGAAATTAGTTAATAGGAGAGGTGAGGTTTTACACAAATAGCTTAAGTGCGAGCTATGGCTGGCTAACACAAATGGGCTGGAAGCGAGGTGAGGCCACCCAATACAATGAGGATTCATGCAAAATATGGATACCTTAGACAGACAGGCTATATTCATAACAGTTAGTACGAGTGGTGGGGTTTTAATGGAATACAGTAATGGTCTAAGCCTGGTTTATCTACACTTCCTTGGTTAACTTCACTTGAAAAGTAGCATCAAAGGCCTTTTTGGTATGCAGCACCCTTGTGTGAGGCTAGTCCTTCTGGGATAGGTGTGACCTTTGATTCCTGAATCCCAGGAGAGCACCTGCAGAGATGCTGGATTACTGGAGAGGGTGTTGCCCACTCCCACAAAGGATCGGAAGGAGAGGCATAGCCATCTAGTCTCCTGCTCTGCCAGTTGGCAGGGCCCGACTGTCCAACTAGAATATGCATAACCCTTACACAGGTGAGCTGAGCTCACAGTGCTTACACATATATGATATCAAATGGATGTGGCTGTAAGTATGAGAGATGCTGGCCACCATACCCTAACTCAGGTATGACTCATTGCAACTCATGTTCTTGTAGTTTGTGAAGAGAAGTGCATATTTTAAATGCAGCGCCTGTAACCTGAAGCTGCTCTGTGCCACAGGAGAGCAGGTGCTGCAGATCAGGCTACTGATTTAGCCAGGGACAGGTGTATATATGATTTTGGCATGGAGTTGGTGGAGAGCAGATACCCCTCCCTGATTTGATAAAGAATGACGTGCATCATTTTATATTTAAAACCCATTTAAAAAAAGCCAGGGCTTCTACACCCTTGCCGGATGGTAATCCTTCACAGGATCTCTGCTGGTTCACATAAGCGACATTGAAAACTCCTTGCACCAATCCTAACCACTTTCAGTGTGCTTGTCGGTGTCATTATCTTTTAGTAACGGGCCGCAAATCCCCAGGCTCCACTTGCTGCATCCAGGCTCCGCTTCACTCGGTATGAGGTGGGCTAATTAACCAGGCACCTGAAAGGTTTTGCCTAGAATCGACCACACTACAGGGACGGTAAGGAGCCATAAGCACGGTTGAGTTGCCAATTAAAGTGTGCCCAACAACATTCTGTACCTTATGCCTGGACGAACACAATACAGAACATCTGCCAAGAAAGTTCCCTTTGCCAGTGAGTGTGTACACTAAGTGGGGGGGTGGTTACCATTTGTGATCTCCAAGTCAGGTCTTGGAAGTGGGAAACCGTCATCAGCCCGCTCGATGACTCCAAACCAAGTAATTCATTACTTATCAAAGAGACGGGCATCAGAGTAACCAATTAATTTCTCTGCCCCTAGTTACCCCTCCGAAATGCACACCGTGACACCCATCTGCGTATTATAGGCCTGAGTGTTCGTGTAGCCTAAATGCGTGTTTCTACAGAGAGAGACAGTCACGTTGTAGCTGAAAGAAGCGCCATTAAGAAGGTAGTATGAAACTATAATGCTATTTGACCACTTCCATTCATGAATTATTTTCCACGACATCTCTTGCTGCACTAAATTCTGGCATCAATTACCCATTGCAAACTAACGCGCAGTGTGCGTGTGTGCGTGTGTGTGTGTGTGTTTGTTTTACTACATTTCTAAATGCTGGATTGTTTCTGCATCTGGGCATTCTGCTTTCTGTCCCACACAGGGCTTGTATTGATTGCCTGAAAGGCCCTTTATAAATAAATCAGGAAATAATATGGCCTCTAATCCATTCAGAGCATTTTCGAAGGTACGTGATGCGTCCACGCGGCAGCTGATTCTCCCGAGTTTCATTCATAACTTTCCCTGCCACCTGACGCTGTTAATATTTAATGCAGTCAGAAATATAAAAAACGCATTAAGTGAAAATCAATAGCAGGCTGCTCCTTTGGCAGCAATGGACAGATTGCTTTGTGGTGGTCCCTGCTAGGCTGCAAACTATTGATTAAATCCCAAACTTCAATTACAGTCAGCAGCAAAGCAGCCTTTCATCTGGCTTTTCTACGGAGAGCCTTTCTCGAGTGTAAGTAAATTGAGAACAATGCTCTGTTCGATTGGATGCAAAATCAAGCACAGCTAAAAATGTAAACAAAGCATTAACACGTAAACCACTGACAACACGATTATCAATCTCCGTTCAGTGTCTCACAGAGTAAAATGTGACTTCGGTTTGCTATTTAGCAAAGAAAGATAATTAATTAGCAGCGTGCAGGCCATGCAAGTCATTCTGGCAGGAAAGATCTGCTGGACTTCAAATACCGCAGCCTAGAATACCATTACCGCCATTGGCAATGGTATTTTCATCTCTGAACAGGCGGTAGTTACCCCAGGTTCAGAGTTGGCAGTATTGAGGTCTGGAGCATTTACCACAATCGATCCTTTGACCAGTGGTAAATCTTCAATTTTCTTGAGTAAGAACTTCCGTCCAAGTGCACATTTTTCTCTCTAACCTACTGCTATGATTGTAACATGGGTGTGTGGTAAAAATGATGTTAAATCCATTGGGCCTCATTATGAGACTGGTGGTAGGCAGGGCAGCCGCCGGAATCATTTTTTTTCCGGCACCCACAAATGGGCAATTACCGGTTCATTACAGCCCGCGCCATTCGTGGGCGCTGGAAAAAAATGCTCCCCATTTCCATTTGAGCCCCATAGGGCTCAATGGGAATGGGGAGGTCGGATGCACCGGCACCGTTTGTGAATGGTGCCGGTGCATCCGACATGCTCTGCTCGGCGGTGCCGGTCTGCTCGCCAGGTCAGACCTGGCGGGCGGGAAGGCACCTGCGAGCAGAACTCTTAGTTTGCCGATGCGATAACAACGGTTCCGGCAAGTTTACCGCATACCGTTGTTACCGGACCAGCAAATTTGTAATGAGGCCCATTACCTTCATTCTGTTCATGCACCACCGTACTCACAATGAATCCCAAAATGCCATTCACTGGTTTCATTCACAGTCACAAGAAGTAATTCACTTCTGGGGGTCAAAGGTTAAAACCAATGTTTGATTTCAAATAAGCATCTAGAGGGTTTAATATTGACCAGGTTTGCTACTGATCAGGTCGATCCAGGGGGCGCAGAAACCTGCGGTCAGGCCTATACCAGGGATCAAACATACAAATTGTGCCAGATGAGAAATATTTCCAAAAGCAACACGTGAAGAGAGCAAAATATCTACCTCGAAGTGCAAATAGCGAACAACCTGAAGAAAACGCTTCATGATAAACAAACACGCAAACAAACCAATACGCGTTATCTGATCCACTAGTGCAAAGAACCGTACCTAGAAAGTGTGCATTTCTTTACTGGAAACGTCAACTAAATGAGAGAGACATTCTTTACTGGAAAAGTCAAGTAAATGAGACACGACATAACATTATTTCAAACAATTCAAAAACCCTTTCCTCATGTGAAACCAAATGCAGTGTGTTGTGATTGTATTGCTTTCTCTCTCTCTCTCTCTCTCTGTCTCTCCCTGATTCTCGCGCATTCCATTTATCTTACTCCATCTCTCTCGCTCTCTCTCTCTCTCTCTCTCTCTCTCTCTCTGTGGTCTTTGAAAAAACATCAATTCGATCAATTCCTCAGTGATTTAAGAAAGAAATAGTTTTAATGGGAAGAGACAGGAAAATTGTTCAGTTAAAGCAAGCAATCAAGAAAACAATGCAGGTGGGAGGGTTTTTGAGAATGACTTCTGATGTTGGATTCTGGGAAGCCGGCTTAAGTGTACCTGCATAGTTAATCACAAACATCTAACAAAATGCTCACCTACTAGAGTGATTGAATAGTAAGGACGCTGAGTTAAGATGGTCATCACTTCCCACATCCACTGACTTACAAGGGTTTTGTTGTGTTAAATCTGATCACCTTAATTTTAGAGTAACAGCAATTGTTAGAGAAGCTAATGGAAGATAGCATGCATACTACCCGGAAAAAGACATTTTAATAAAAGAATCATAGCACAGAGACATTCTGAAGATGGTGTATGAAGTGGAAAATTACTATCTTAGATAACTAAGAAAACAAGGTCGAGTAACCTTTTTATATTTATGGAAGACCCTAAGGAAGGGGAATTAATTATAGCTCCTGTGGAGTGAGGGCAAGTATTAATAGAATTGTATATGATTCCATATGTGAAAGAAAGGATACAGACCTGCTGGGAAGGCAATAACTCAAGACCTTTTCAAAGACTCAGCATTCCCCTCTGGAGACATGCACCGTGAGCAACAAAATAGTTGCATGGCTGAAGCCAGTGAGGAAGAAATAGGAAAGATAGTTAATAAATGCCAGCTGCAAAACCCAGAGGTAAGCCAGCAGGGTTTTGCACACCTTTTTCATGGCTTTTAATACCTATTTGACTAAATAATCAAATAGCATAAAACAGATAAAACAATCCCTATCATTGTTTCACAGAGGATGTATTACAATCTTTTGGAGCTAAACAAATACCCTAGAAAATGTAGCTCAAATAGATCAATCACTTTTCTTTTCCAAATGCACTTGTTGGAATCTTAGGCGCATTGATGCATCCGACAAAACTCTTTTAATCCCTGGAAGGCATTTATATAGTAATATTCACTTTATTAATTTGGACTTCTTTGTCAAGTGGCATGGCTTCAGTACTTTTCAGATAATACCCTTTGTACCCTTCATTGCAAGTGACTGAGTTCAGTTAGGGAAAAATACAAATCAAAGGTTTGGCCACAGTGAAGAAGATTCCCAGGGACTTACAGAGAACCCAGCAATAGGGTGACTCAATGGGCAAACCCTGCCGTCGTCACACTAGCCTAAGAGTGTGATAAGTCAAGGCTGCTTCATGGCCACTCATAGCAGAACAACCAGTCCATGCTCAATTTCTGTCTAAATCACAGAATAGCATCATACGGAACAGGAACAGGTATATGGTCATTGTCAATCTTATTTATCGGACAACAGTTTTAGTGTTCCCTGTAGCTCACCCTGTCCAGAAGAACACCCTAGCCCTCCAGAGTGTTCTGGCCCTAGGTTGCGATGGTGCACCGCCTATCTAAGAGGGATAGTCAGGGATATTCACTCACCCTAATGCTACAATGAATTAATTTATCAAAATAAAACTGCTAGGTCTGGCAGCCCGTCCAAGGAAAAAGCAGAGCAGGTAGTTATCGGCACAAGCAGTTCACGGGGGAATATTCAGAAACTGGTAACTTGCCAGAGATTTTTATTAACTCTCCGTGAAGTATGCTAAACCAACCCGTAAAAGACTGGTTCTGTATATAGAAACGGGGATGAATCCAAGAGCTTTCAGAGCATCAGTTATCTATCTATGTCTATCTGTGTTTCCTTCAGGAGTGGAGAATGCAGGCAGCCTTTGTTATGGCATGGTAGCTCGTGCTGCAACCTCTTACCGTGGTGACTGGTGGCAGTTGATTTGCAGAAAGGGAGTGCATTGCACATGACATAAACATTGTAACATAGTGCATGCTATGCTGTGTTGCATGGGGTAAGCCCCTAGCCCTTTCCATGCATGGCTGGAGGCCTTGCACCGACAATTATGGGCACTGGTTGCGAGTAGGTTTGACATTGTTGCATTGTGTGTGTGATTTGTCAACATTACATACATTGTTGGTTTGATGGGAGCACCCGAAATGGGTATATTGTTGGTTCCATGGGTGTGGTCATTGTTAGAACATCCTACAGTTTTCGGTGTATGGCTGGAGATGGTGCAGTGCCAATTCCTGGAGTGTGCAGACTGGGTGTTGGAATACTGTCAGTGTAGAAGAGGGTAGGGATCAAGTGCATCTTCTATGTGCTTGAATACTGCAGTGTGTCAACTGGGTGCAATGTTCTAATAGTGTGTGCATAGAAGTGGATACGGTTGAAGTGCATATTAGGTTAGGTGGTGTCCATTGCGCGGAAAGCTGACTACTGTGCTGCACTGTGAAGTATTGTTTTTTGTGGACTGAATAGACTGTTGGGAGCAGGGCCACTGTTGTGAACACTTTATTGGGTTGGTTGGCAGTAACAACATAGTATGTGAATAAAAGTGGGTAGGGGTGCCGGAGACTGTTATGTTTGTAGATTCCGCTAACTGTTGCATGTTTCCAGGTATACCTGTATCACGGTGCAGAGATTGGGTAGGAGTGGCGGTGGCTGTGGTACGTTTGTGGATTCTGGTAGTTGGTCACATGTTGGCATGCAGAGTTTCATTATTTTGCTTTGGGTGTGTCCAAGGCCTAGACTTTTGGGCCGTAGACCATGCACCCAAGAGCCAAGGCCTTGACCACACCCACCGCAGCAATGCAGTTTGCATTCTGTATCAGTCAGAGGGTGGTAACCTGTAAAGAATGGTTATGGAACACAGTTTAGACTTGAAAGAGCACCAGAAGTGAGCTGATCTGCGTACATTGTTGGTTCCATGGGTGTGGTCATGTTAGAACATCCTACAGTTTTTGGTGTATGGCTGGAGATGGTGCAGTGACAAGTCCTGCAGTGTGGCAACTGGGTTCAGTGTTGGAATACTGTCAGTATAGAAGAGGGTAGGGTTGAAGTGGATCTTCTATGTCCTTGGATACTCTGCTTTGTGAAGATTGGTGGGAGTAGGGCCAATGTTGTGAAGATTTTGTGGTTTGGTTGACAGTCACACAATCCTTAGTGAATGGAAGTGGGTAAGGGTGCCGGTGGCTCTGGTACTTTTGTGGATTCTGCTAACTGTTACATGTTTCTATGCATTGCTGTGTTATGGTGTGGGGGTTGGGTAGAAGTGCAGCTGGCTATGTTACGTTTGTGGTATCTGGCCACATGTTCGCATGCATGGCTCCATTATGTTGTGCTGGGTGTGGGCAAGGCCTAGACTCTTGTGTGGATGGCCAAAGTCGTGATGGGTGCCGTTCTGGATGAATGTGGATGCTGAAATCGTGGATTCTTGTGCAGAACTTTCTACTGGAGGTGCTTTGGAAGCACACGCGACGGGCACTCGAAGTGTGTAACAGTAAATATGGAGGGCTGTACAGAAATGATAGTGTTGGATGAAGATTTCTTGGCTCTCATTGGTGCATGCGTGTGTGAATACTTCACAATACCCAATGAGGGAGTGCTGGAAAAAGAACAGTGCCACATCCAGCCCTTTTCAGGATGGCAGGCATGGAAATGGGAATGTGGAGGCTAACGCATTGCTCAATAAGGTTTCTGGGTGTGGTGTGTATGCAAAAACTGGCAGAAGGTCTATTTGTACAGAGACCTGCAGAAGGCTATGGTTGAAGTGTGCAAGTAAAGGGGAAGGCATCCTGTTTGTATGCATGCAATGTATGTACTTGATGTACGTTCCTAAGAAACATTGAATGCTGCTTTTCTGCGATATTTTTACGAATTTTTTAGGAAATGGGTAAGTGTGGAACAAAATGTGTAGCATTGTCGGAAGGCAAGAAAACAGTTACAGTTTGGATATTAGATGAAAACGTTTTCATTGGTTAAATGAAAACGTTGAAAACATATTCCATTGCAGCGGCACTAGATGGTTGGTGATGGGAGAAAGAACAGTAATCTTGTAAGTACATTGTGGACGTTCAGTGGCAGACAGCCTGCTCTGAGGCACTTATAACAGAGTTGTAAAAAAAGTATACAGAAAATATTTCTACTTGTAGTTTGCGGTGATGGGTGGCAATGTGGAGGAATGTGGATGCAGAAATCTTGGATAGTTTTACAGAACTTTCTACTGGAGGTGCGTTCGAATCACACAGCACTTGCACTCAGAATGTGTAATGGTACATATGAAGTGTTGTACATAACTGACAGTATAACATGCTGACATCTTCGATGTGATTGGTGGATACGTGTGTGACTATTTAACAGTATGCAATGAGGTGGTGCTGGACACAAAATAGTGGAAAGGGAAGAAGAACTGGTCCTGCTTTACTAGGGTGCGGCCCTCACGGTACTTGGGGAAGCGCACGTGCCACAGTCTGCGCTTCTCACCATACGGGCCAATGGAAAGGGGACTATGGAGATTATCCAATCAGGTACTGATGGTGTGGTTCACAGGAAGGGGCGGTAATACTATTTTTCATTACTCTGCGTAGGGAGGAGGGATGACATGGAGAAACGCATTGTTTTGATTTTGTGTGATGCCTTTGTGGTAGATCTGCACAAGTATGCCCAGGAAAGACAGGTTGATGGCGATTTTGTATTGGAAGGATTGGACTAATTGTGGTGCACTCTCCATGTCTGCAGTTTTGGCATTTTTCTTGACCTTTGCAGACAAGTGGACAGTTTTGCTACAGTGCACATTGTCGTTGTGCATTATGGCGGCATGCATTTGGGTTACATGACTTGTTCACGTGTGTTCCATCAACCGAAGAGGTTGATGAAGGCAGTGAAGAGGCTTTTTCCCACTGTCCAGGTGATTTTCTCTGCCATAACATCAGGAACAGTATGGGACTATCCTAATGTATGCTATGGCCAGCCAGAGGCTGGAAGGCATCTCATCAATAGAAGCATGTGTGATTTTTTGTCCGCTCGTGGGATGTTCTTCTGCAACCATGACAGCATTAATTCTTGAAAAGCAGTGTGTTTCCATGCACATGGCATTTCTTTGTCCAGCATTGGTAATGCTCTTTTGTTTTCCCATATACAGGAGGAGTTGAAAAGTTTGTTGTAAGAATGTGAGGAAGAGAAGAAAACAAAAAACCCTATAAAAAAATGAAAATAAAGGTGTTTATCTAGATGCAGCAACAAAAAAGGTTCTTTTCAGGGCAACCACTGAAGACGAAATCCCCTACCCTGGTTACAATTTATTCCCACACACCCGCACACAGCATGAAAGCCACATCCAGGATTTTGAGGATGTTGGGCATGGAAATGGGACTGTGCAGGCTAAGGGATTGCGCAATAACATTTCTGGGTGTGGTGTCTACGCAGAGGAATGTTGTTCAGAACTGATAGTGTTACATAGAGAGCTCTTCACTGTGATTGGTGGATGTGTGGGTGACTATTTATCAGTACTGAATGAGGGATCGCTGGAAAGAAGATAGTGGAAAGGGAAAAAGGGCTGTTACTGCTTTATTAGGGCATGGCCCTCGCGGTACTTCAGGAAGCGCACATGCCACACACTTCCATTGTGAGCATTCTGCCCATGGGAATGAGATAGTGGGGATTATCGGTACTGAGGGTGTGCTTCACAGGAAGGGGCATCAATATTTCTCTCCATTATTGTGCATAGTGAGCAGGGCTGACATGTTTGCCATTACTTGCAAAGGTAATTTAGCATTGAAGAAATTGTTCCAAACTCAGTTACAGCTCACAGCTATGTAGGCTGCTACTCTGTTCTGAAAAGCTACAAACAGAATGCGGAGCAGCTCTGGGGTGTGACCTTTTGTAGGGCTGCTGCAGAGACCGTGCAATCGGCAAAGAGGCCTATATCGTTGAACCAAATGCATACATTTGCAATGGCACATTGTGGGGAGTTTGTAAGCATGCAATTTTCCAATAACACTTCATAGATCGCAGAACATTGCTCTTTTCCACTGATCGAGGGTCCGAATCGTGTCCTTGCCAGAATGGCCCACGCGCAGCGGGGGTGTGGTCCCATGGTGATGTCACGCATGTTCTCCGTTGGAACGGCTGTCTGCAGGATGAGATTTGGATGGAAAATTTTGTGCACATGTGCGCATAGGTGTCCGATGCACACCGTTAGGATCTCTGCGGTAATTAATAGTACGACACACATGTGCCAACCATTTTGGGACACGCTGGGTGTTTGTAGGATATAATAGGTGGGATGTTTATGTCTACAGGCGACCTGTAGGACGTGGGTGGGCGCCTCGATCTAATTAAAGTTTGTCACTAGTTTTTTTGCATATGCTGGACAGGGCGATGTTACCAGGAGATAGAGGAATGTTAGGCAGAATCCCGTGCAGTGCCCTTAGGGACCACTACACACAATTAAGACCACAGGTGGCAATACAAGTTTTACCTTTGGTACAAGCCTGTACTACTATGTCAGAGTGGTAGCAGTGGCGGAGCAGCCAAGCTTATCTCAGGAGTATATGAGCAGTATCAGAGATTACACAAAGGGACCACAATTACTGTGACTCAAGCAAACACTGACTCAAGGTGTCAGGTAGAAAAGTATAAGTACATTTATTTTTAAACCATTCGGTATAAACACTTTTATTAAACTTCAATAAAAACCACACGTTAAATATACTACAACTAACCAATTCACTTTGTACAGTAAGTCTCAAGGTAAGTACCCTGTATTTGAATGAAACGGTGTTATGAAAAAAACATGTTACCGCGAATACGATCACGATCACTTTTTGACAGTTCTGTCTACTAAACAAACGCGTATCCGTGACATGAAATGCTACCGGGGCAAAAACACACTTAGCACTTGAGTCACCCAGATGGAGTTGGAGGCAAAAATCACAGGCAATATTTTGGTTAGGCAGGCAGAATCAAGAAACACTCAGAGACAGGAGGTGAAAAGTCAAAGGGCCGGAGACAGGGTCGAAAGACACCGGGGCCAGTTGCCGAAGATCACACGGTCAGACAGTTCATGATTCAACGTAGCCAAAAGTACTTTGATATTGTCAATGTTCGGAAGCAAAAGTTATAAAACGGAGGGAAGACAAGGGCAAGCCTTGGAAATGAAGAAAAAGGGATTCACCCAGTTCCCTCAATAGAACACAGTACCTTGTTCCAGTGGTGCAGCTAGTGCCCTGGCAGTTGTTCCTGTCGGTTTCCCGCAGACCCACGATTCCTGGAGCTTCATTGTGAAGGAGGATGTCTGAAGGGGGTCTGCACCACACAGGGATGAAGCCGGTCGCAGCGACAAGGAATAAAAGGTGCGCTCCTTAAAAACAGGAGAGGCTCTTCAGGTGGCTATCCGGACCGCTACAGCAGTGTGCAGCGATTTCGGCCACGGAAGAGGATCCTCTGGCTGTAGAAGGTGAGCTGGTTATCCCCATCAAGCTCAAGGGAAGAAGACTCCGGACTGGATCTTCTCTGAGTCGTTGAAGTCCAGATAGCTCAGGACTGCAGCAGGGCTTCACCGGGACAGGATATTTGCAGCAGCCGTCATTCTCTCTGCTTCTCTTCGGTTCCTTGTAGTTCCAGTGGCGACTCTCTGACTTCTAGCCCAAGAGGCCTGCCTTTTATGCGAAAAACCCCCATTCACACAGCCTGGCTGTCAATCACCCAGCAGTGTGACTTGGTTTTCCTAAGATACCCTGTGCAGGGGGTGACTACACCCCTCCCTCACATTCAGCCACCTAGACACCCAGGCACCTTGAGGAGGGCTTCTGGGCAGAAGCCTGCCAAAAGACAGTGAACAAAGAAGGCGAACCTAGTTTGCTGCGCAAAGTAAAACACAAGAAGGACTTTAACAAAAAGAAATGGCGAATAAACCCAACCGGAGCCAAGAGAAAGACGATTTGGTCAAGCGGGTTTATGTTCAAGGCTAATATAATAGCCAAAAACAGTACCACGTTTATCTAATATAATCGTGGTAGAAAAGTTAGGGTAGATACCACTGCCACCAGCCAAGCCTAAATGTTAAAAGAGTGATATAATACTCTTGGAGGTACAGATACAAAGGGAAGGGATAAGAGTTAACCCTTTCCAGTACTCCATGGAAGATGTGGTGTACTGGATCTGTTGTAGATTGACTAAGTAAAGTTAATGGTAACTTTACCCCTTTCTGGGAGACAGTAGTCACCTCAGAAATGGAGTTGAGGGAAGTCTCAAAGACAACCCTGTGTCACGGCACTGAAGGTGCTGTGTGACACACAAAAAGAAGGGGGCTACTGCAGTGGTGTACTTCAGAGTCCACAATCACAAAAACAAGTAGAAACACATAGCAAAACACAGGTAAGAGTGGGGGGAAAGCTCTCACTCTTATCAAGTGGAAAAAAATAAACTCCAGAAGTCCAGCAAAGCTTCTGGGGGACTCACTAGGTGATGGAAATTAGCCATAAATGATAATTCTCCCTAACACTCCCCCCCCCAGAGTAAGGGACAAGAGGATTTAATCCACTCCTGGATGGACCTCATACCTCTAGTCAGTTACAAAAATCCTAGAGAGACCATCAGCATTTTGGTGGTGACTCCCTGCTCTGTGCTCAATGGAAAAATCAAATCCTTGCAGACAGATTGACCACCTGAGTAACTTTGGGTTTTCCCCTTTCATTTGCATCAGCCATCTCAAGGGTTGTTGGTCAGTCTGAATAGTGAAGGTAGATCCATACAAGTATGGTCTAAACCTTTTCAGTGCCCACACAATAGCAAAGCATTCTCTTTCTATTGATGCCCACCTTGTCTCAGGATCCTTTGACTTCCTGCTGATGAAACAAATGGGGTGTTCCCTACCTTTCTCATCCAGTTGACTACGGACTGCACCTATACCTACATTAGAAGCATCAGTTTGTACAATGAAAGGTTGGTGATAGTCAGGAGCTCTTAGGACTGGAGCTTGACCAAGGGCAATTTTTAGGCCTTCAAAGGCTTGATTGCACTCCTCATTCCACCTGACCTTTTTAGGAAATTTGGGAGAGGAGATGACATTCAAGGGAGAAGCTATGGTCCCATCGTTCTCTATGAAGTTCCTATAATACCCAGTGAGACCTAGGAAGGGTCTCACTTGGGTTTGAGTAGTAGGGGTGGCCCAGTTTTGTACAGCTTGTACTTTGCTAGGTAGTGGCCTTATTTCACCTCCTCCTACCTCATGTCCAAGGTAGACCACTGAACTCTGACCAATTTGACATTTGCTTTCCTTTATGGTCAGATGGTCCTGTTCAAGAGCCTGCAATACATAACCTAGGTGTTCAACATGTTCTTTCCATGTAGGGCTGAACACTGCAATGTCATCCAACAATGCCATGCAGAAGTCCTCCATCCGATTCAGAACTTGATTGACCATCCTCTGAAATGTAGCAGGTCCATTCTTTAATCCAAAAGGCATTACCTTGAATTGGTAGAGGCCAGCTGGGGTGGATAATGCAGTTTTCTCCTTGGCATGGTCTGCCCAGGCTATTTGCCAATAGCCTGACATTAGGTCAAATGTGCTGAGGTACTTGGCTGCACCAAGTTTGTCCACCAGCTCATCTGTCCTAGGTAAAGGATGGGCATCAGTCGTAGTGACTGCATTTAGAGCTCTAGAGTCCACGCAGAATCTCAACTCCTTGGATCCTGCCTTTGGTACAAGCACAACTGGGCTAGACCATGGGCTAGTAGAGGGTTCTATTACCCCGAGTTCAAGCATCTTGTTGACCACATTCCTTATATGGGATCTGACATTGTCTGACATTCTGTACCCCCTGCTTTTGACAGGCAAACAGTCACCAGTGTGTATGTCATGCTGGCCCCAAGGGGTCAAGCCTGGTGAAAGTGAGAACATGGAGGCAAACTGATTCAACAGTAACTTGCACTCATCCTGCTGGTCAGATGTGAGACTGAAAGAGAGATTAACTCCTTCCACTTGATCATCTAAAGATAAGCTTCTGAGGAGGGCAGGTAGAGGTTCACTCTCCTCCTCCTCCTGAGCTGAAGCTAGAAGCAAAGCTCCTATGTCAGGTCTAGAGACATAAGCCTTTAAACGGTTGGTGTGAAATACTCTGGGAGCCTCCTTAGGATTGCCTAAATCCACGAGATAGTTCACCTCTCCAAGTTTACCCACAACCTTGAAGGGTCCTATCCATTTGTCCTGCAAGGCCCTCTGCCTTGTGGGGACCATAACAAGAACAAGCTGGTCTTGAGTAAACTCAACCATGTTAGCTTTCTGGTCATGCCAATGTTTGACCAGAGCTTGACCAGCCTTCAAGTTATCACTTGCCTCTGCCATCATGAGTGACATTCTCCTCCGGAGTCCTATCACATAGTCAGTCACTCTGACTGGCTTGGGGGAAGGAGCACTCTCCAACCCCTCCTTAATCAGGGCCAATGGACCTCTGACTGGATGGCCTTAGAGAAGTTCGAAGGGACTGAATCCTACTCCCTCCTGAGGGACTTCTCTATATGCAAAGAGAAGGCATGGCAGTAGAAGGTCCCACTTTCTTCTAAGGAGTCCTTCTAAAGCACCTATCATGCTCTTCATAGTTCTGTTAAACCTCTCTACCAGTCCATTGGTTTGGGGTGGTAGGCAGTTGAGAACTTGTAGGTGTCTCCACAGGTTTTCCACACGGTTTGCATGTAGTGGGACATAAAATTTGATCCCCTGTCAGATATAACCTCCTTAGGAAAACCTACTCTGGTAAAAATACTCTGGTAAATAAGCAGTGCCTTAGTTACAGCCGGAGCCGTAACAGTCCTCATGGGTATGGCTTCAGGAAATCTAGTGGCATGGTCCACTACAACCAGGATAAACTTGTTGCCTGAAGTTGTGGGAGGGTCAAGAGGACCAACAATGTCAATCCCAACCCTCTCAAAAGGAATTCCCACCACTGGGAGAGGCACAAAGTGTGCCACATTCTTGGATCCACTCTTTCCAGAGGTTGGGCAAGTGTGGCAGCTTCTGCAGAATTTGTCTGCCTCTGTACCCATTTTAGGCCAGTAGAAGTGCAAAGATAGCCTTTCTGTGGTCTTCCTAAAACTTAAGTGACCAGCCAAAGGTACCTCATGGGCTAACTGCAGAAACTGGAGTCGATTCACTAGAGGTACTACAAGTCTTCTGTAGTCTCCAGGGGTTGACTCAGTTAGTTCACTGTAGAAGAGACCATCTTCCCAGTGCAACCTATACTTCCCAGGCTCAGTCCCATTGAGCTGAGAAGCTGCCTGTTGGCGAAGACCTTCCAAGTTAGGACACTCTCTTTGTCCCTTACTGAAATCTTCTCTGTTGGGTCCACCTTCTGCCAGTAAATACTGCAGCTCAGGACAGTCAACAGGGTCAAGATCTCCTACCAAGGTAAAATCCTCTTCTAGATCTGATTCGTCAGTATCTAGTTTGACCATACTGGGTTGAACCTCACACTCAGCCTCAGCTGGTGTGGGAGTCACAGGTGTGACTTTGGACAGTCTCGGAGATGTCCTTCTGGGCACAGGAGTGCTTGCTGGTTTCTTGCTGGCAGACTTAGGTTTCCCCTTTGTCTTTACTTGTCATGCAATGGCAGTAAGTAAGTCCCGTGGACTTGGGGTGATAGCTTCCTCTCTCATATCCCCAGGAGAGCCTCTTAAGGTTCTCTCCCTTGTAGACCTTGTGAGCTCCTGCTTCCTTCTGCTGGGGAGCCTGGGGATGCTAGACACAACTCCAAGAGTTTTAAGGTCATTACCCAACAGGACCCTCCCAGGTATGTTATTTTGCACACTTACAGGTATTCTGACAGTCATGTCATTACACTGGATGAGAGCTGATAACTGGGGAACCATTTGCACAGGGCCTCCAGCTAACTTGGTTAAGTGTTTGGGTGCCTTAGCAACATCCTCCATTTCGAAAAAACATTCATCAACCACAGTTATGCTGACTCCTGTGTCTCTGATGGCAGGAGTCTCCTGACCATTCACAAGAACACTATATTTGTAATACTCTTTAGTATTATCTGGGGTGGAGTTATAGACATCTAAGTTCTGTTGTTCCCAAAGACCCAAGGACACTAAAGAAACACTAGCTGAGACTCTCATGGGCTCATCAGCTAGGAGCTGAATGTTTCCACTGGTCATAGGTACTTCATCCACCTAGGAGACGGCTAAGGAGACAGTGTTGACCCCTGAAGGTTTACCCTTACACTTGGGATCTCCTTTCAAATGACCAGGCAGACCACAAACAAAGCATTTTCCAAATGCTCTCTGGAATGGGGGTTTCTTCTGGCCTCCATCTGGTGTGGAACCAGGTGGTACACTAGCCTGATTCGGTTTACCCTGTGGCTTACCCTGGTTATGCTTGGGGCCCTCTTTTGGATTGGAATTATTGGAGTTCTCTTTGTTGTCTTTCTTTGGCTGCTTCCCCTCATCCTTCTTCTGAGTAGCCCCTGAATCCTTGTGAGTGGCCCTGTTGGCAACCCACAAGTCAGCAGCCTTAGCTAGCATCTTAGGATCTATCTCCTTTGAATCAGCCAAGTGCTGTCTAAGCTCAGGAGAGCAGACATCAAAAATAGACTTCAACATTACAAGATTCCTCAAACCTTCATAAGTGTTCACTTTGTAACCCTTAACCCAACCATCTAAGTTTTTCAAACATTCACACACCCAGGTAGCCCAAGGGGTACCATCATGCTTTTTGAGGGTTCTAAACCTCTTAAGATACTGGGAAGGGGTCCTCCCAAACCTAGCTATTAATGCTGGTTTCACACACTCATAATCCTGTTTATCCTCCTCCCCCAACTCCATTACAGCATAACTTGCAACTGGGGGGAGCTTAGAGAAAAGCCAAGGAATCAACTGATTCCCTGAGATACCTTGAATCCCATGATTGTACTCAAACATTGCTAACCAATCCAAAATATCAAGTTTAGTCTCATACATACCAATCATTTCCTTTGGCATAGAGGGTCCTTAGGGCTTGAAGACCCAAAGGACTCTGGGAGAGAAGCATTTTCTAGAGACAGTTTCTTCATTTCTAGTTCATGGTTCAGCTCCATTTCTCAGAGCCTTAACTCTTGATGTTTCATGGCAGTTTGTGCATCAATACGTTTCACTTCTAATTCGAGTCTCATTTTCTCAAGTGCAATAAACTCAGGAGTAAGTGTAGGACCTATGGGGGCCCCTGTGGACAGAGGTTGTGCATTCTGAGCAGGCAAGGGAGTTGCAGGGTTTCCTAGCAATTACTCATCTACTTCTTCACATTTAACACTCTCAGAATCAGAAACATCAAAATCCACATTTGCTGGATTGGTAGGTCCTTCTGACCCACTCTCCAGGCTTTTTCCCATTAACTTTGCAACCAGTTCAGATTTCTTTCCTTTACCAGAGATAGTCTTATCCCTACACATGGTTCTCAGAACCTCAGCAGTATAGAGTAAAAGACTCTCTTCAGTGTAGTTTTCCATATTTGACATGATTTCTTAGTTAAATAGAATTAGTGGTGTTAGCCTTGTTGTTAGTTGAACCCAAGCAACAGCAGCACTCGAAGTGCAATCACTCCACTTCCAAATCCTCACCTCTGTACACCAGTGTTAGGCAGAATCCCGTGCAGTGCCCTTAGGGACCACTACACACAATTAAGACCACAGGTGGCAATACAAGTTTTACCTTTGGTACAAGCCTGTACTACTATGTCAGAGTGGTAGCAGTGTCGGAGCAGCCAGGTTTATCTCAAGAGTATATTAGCAGTAGCAGAGATTACACAAAGGGAACACAATTACTGTGACTCAAGCAAACACTGACATAAGGTTTCAGGGAGAAAAATATAAGTACATTTATTTTTAAGCCATTCATTATAAACACAACACTTCTATTAAACTTCAATAAAAACCACACGTTAAATATACTACAACTAACCAATTCACTTTGTACAGTAAGTCTCAAGGTAAGTACCCTGTGTTTGAATGAACCGGTGTTATGAACAAAACACGTTACTGCGAATACGATTGCGATCACTTTTTAACAGTTGGTCTACTAAACAAATGCATATCCGTGACATGAAATGCTACCGGGGCAAAACACACACTTAGCACTTGAGATGCCCAGAGGGAGTTGGAGGCAAAAATCACAGGCAATATTTTGGTTAGGCAGGCAGAATCAAGAAACACTCAGAGACAGGAGGTCAAAAATCAAAGGACCGGAGCCAGGGTCGAAAGACACCTGGGCCAGTTGGCGAAGATCACACAGTCAGACAGTTCACGATTCAACATGGCCAAAAGTACTTCGATATTGTCAATGTTCGGAAGCAAAAGTTATAAGAAGGATGGAAGACAAGGGCAAGCCTTTGAAATGAAGAAAAAGGGATTCACCCAGTTTCCTCAACAGAACACAGTACCTTGTTCCAGTGGTGCAGCTAGTGCCCTGGCAGTTGTTCCTGTTGGTTTCCCCCAGACCCATGATTCCTGGAGCTTCGTTGTGAAGGAGGACGTCTGAAGGGGGTCTGCACCACACAGGGATGAAGCCGGCAGCAGCGACAAGGAATAAAAGGTGCGCTCCTTAAAAACAGAAGAGGCTCTTTAGGTGGCTATCCGGACCACTACAGCAGTGTGCAGCAATTTCAACCACGGAAGAGGAACCTCTTGCTGTAGAAGATGAGCTGGTTATTCCCACCAAGCTCAAGGGAAGAAGACTCCGGACTGGATCTTCTCTGAGTCGTTGAAGGGCAGATAGCTCAGGACTGCAGCAGGGCTTCACTGGGACGGGGTATGTGCAGCAGCCATCGTTCTCTCTGCTTCTCTTCGGTTCCTTGTAGTTCCAGTGGCGACTCTCTGACTTCTAGCCCAAGAGGCCTGCCTTTTATGCGAAAAACCCCCATTCACACAGCCTGGCTGTCAATCACCCAGCAGGGGGGTTGTCCAGCCCGGACAACTACCCTGGCCAATCATGACAAAGTGCGACTTGGGTTTCCTAGGATACCCTGTGCAGGGGGTGACTACACCCCTCCCTCACATTCAGCCCACCTAGTCACCCAGGCACCTTGAGGAGGGCTTCTGGGCTGAGGCCCGCCAAAAGACAGGGAACAAAGAAGGCGAACCTAGTTTGCCACGCAAAGTAAAACACAAGAAGGACTTTAACAAAAAGAAATGGTGAATAAACCCAACCGTAGCCAAGAGAAAGTCGATTTGGTCAAGCAGGTTTATGTTCGAGGCTAATATAATAGCCAAGAACAGTACCACGTTTATCTAATATAATCGCGGTAGAAAAGTTAGGGTAGATACCACTGCCACCAGCCAAGTCTAAATGTTAAAAGAGCGAAATAATGCTCTAGGAGGTACAGATACAAAGGGATACGAGTTAACCCTTTCCAGTACTCCATGGAAGATGGGGTGTACTGGATCTGTGGTAGATTGACTGAATAAAGTTAATGGTAACTTTACCCCTTTCTGGGGGACATTAGTCGCCTCCGAAATGGAGTCGAGGGAAGTCTCAAAGACAACCCTGTGTCACAGAACTGAAGGTGCTGTGTGACACACAAAAAGAAGGGGGCTACTGAAGTGGTCTACTTCAGAGTCCATAATCACAAAAACAAGTAGAAACACATAGCAAAACACAGGTAAGAGTGGGGGAAAAGCTCTCATTCTTAAGTGGAAAAAAATAAACTCCAGAAGTCCAGCAATGGTGCTGGGGGACTCACTAGATGAGGGAAATTAGCTGTAAATGAGAATTCTCCCTAACAAGGAAGAGATGTGCATGTGCGTACTTGTGCAACGGACAAACGTCCGCTCCCACAACTAGTTATAGGTGGTTCACAAGGTGCAGACATGTGGTTCATACTTGCATGGTACAGTTGCCTTCATTGTGATTGCGGATGGCCGGGCAGGTGCAGTGTCAGTAGGACACCTCCCTTTTCCTTAATTGCTGTAGTTCCCACCAGTACTGTGTGACGCTCATTCATAACAGCATTTTAAAACCAAAGGAAAAGGCACATGTGCACTCAGCAACAACTTACATTTCAGCGTTTACTTCCGCACATTCATACATGCCATTAGGAAAGGGAGGAGGTAGCAGAAGTGGATACTTATTGTGGGGAATTGGGAATTTGTACAAGTTGGTCATGAGGGGAGGAAGGGATTGAGGTAACAGCATAACATCTCTAATCAGATGGATTTTGATAGGATGGCGGGCTGTGAAATGGGGAAGGGGTACATGTGCAGGTCGGGCAGTGGTATCTTATTTTGACTATATTATGTCCTTGTACGTCATCTTTTAAGGCGGCAAAAATGTTAATCAATTCCTCAATTTTTCTTCCTGGCTGTCCAGTTTGCTATTTACAGTTTCTTTCCTTTCCTGTGCCCGTATGCTGTTGTCGAAAGGGTGCCACTTGTGCTGCCTTGATTTCCTTTCCAATATGTTCTCTTAAAGAAAAAAAAAATATGTTAGGTGTCATGAAGCAATAGATATTACATATTTTACGCTTCAGACTGCGGTGCGTACCAATGGGTTACTATCGTAAGTCATTGCATCATGAGGGAAATTTTCTTCCTGCCACTCTAAGGTGCTTGCCATTGCTGCGTAAAAAAAAAGAAACGTTATGCTTCTCAACTCTTTTATACTGCACCACTTGTGCAATTATCAGACAAAATTCAGTGTGCTTACTACATTGTAGTGACGTGCTGGTCTTAGTACTTTCCAGTCCTTACTCTGCCCGTTCATTCTTTTTTACCATATAAAATAGCAGTGCGGTACGATTGTTGAAGGCAGACGTCACTTCTCTTGTTGGTGCATTCCGTTATGGTTTACTGCTTATGCCTTTGTGCTGTTTGTTTCATAAGTACACCGTTTGCAGACCTCCTCTATTTCCCTTGCACTTCATGCACATGGTGCTGTTTGTATATGTTCCTTGGGTTTGGTGAATTGTACCACTACGTAAGAAAGCCCCTGACTTTCTGAGCAGGTTGGATGCCACCTGAAGTCTGCAACCAGACGCATAGTCCGCGACTGCTGTGCGCATTAACATGGTGCCAGCAGTTTCAGTATGTTCTACAGTACCTCTTTATAAACTAAAGTTATCCTGGTAAAAACATATGAAATTCAGTGAAAAAACGTTGTTAAAGGGACGTTATGGTTAAGTTGCAGTAGTACAAACCTTTGAAATTCAATGGAAATACATTGTTACAGGGACGTTATGGTTACAGGTAAAACCGAAAACCCCCAGAAAATTGCCAGTTATGGTGAGCTAAGCAACCATAAATTGCACTACCACTGTGCATTGCAAGGACTAACACCCATGACATCAAAGATGGCATCACAAATGTCATTGATAAAATCACTGATGGCATCACATGTGTATTTAGTTTTCACAAAAAGCCTCTACAAGTGATTGTCATTGTGATGTTGGCAGAAAACTATCCGAGATCATTGGAAAAACTATCATGACATAAAGAGTTCTTATCAGTACATGCACCACCACATGTAGAAACATAGGCATTGTCTGCAGCATGCATCTTAAAGGTGCAATATTCAAAATCTTCCCATGTTGGATAGTAAAATGATGATTGCTTTTGTTTCAGAGAATAAGTCACTAAGAATGCCTCACTTACTACATAATTGTACTACTCTACGCAAAACATAAAGACACCAAACCGCATACAAATATTAGCATATACAGGGCAAGTAAAGTAGGCAAAAAATAGCAGTACTACGAGAAAGTGTTTATAACCTAACTGATTAGCTTCATGCATAGAATTGATTGCTGTATTTCATGCTGCCTTCTTCCTCTATGTATATGTATCATATGATGTGCCTGAACCCTACTGAAAGCAGTTTAAGAACATATGAGAAGGGTAAGGTCTGCAAATGTAGTACCTTTTGCATTCTTACTTCCGTACTGTCAGTGAAGAAAACCAGCTGGCCTAGATATGTCAGTGAACAAAAAAAGAGGGAGCCAGACATGTGATGTCATCAGTGATGTCATCAATGACATCTGTGATGTGATCCTTGATGTCATGGGTGTTACGCCTTGCAGTGCACAGTGGTAGTGTGAGTTATGGTTGCTTAGCTAACCATAACTGGTGAATTTCTGGGGTTTTTCAGTTTTACCTGTAACCATAACGTCCCTATAACAACGTATTTCAATTGAATATCATAGGTTTGTACTAGTGCAACTTAACCATAGCGTCCCTTTAACAAAGTGTTTTCACTGATTATTACACGGCCACGGTAGTGGCCGTTTAGTTATGGTTAAGTTGCTATTCCCATAGGAAGAGCACTTTTTGGGCGTCTTATAACTTTGCTCTTTCTGGACGAATCCCCACCAAACTTTGCACAAAAAGTATATGGCCCACTCTGAAATATTTTGCAAAGTTTGGTGAGGTTTGGTCCAGGGGGGGAAAATGTATAGGGGGGTCCCAAAATTTCTTTTTTTCCCATACACTGAATGGGGAAAATTTTTTGCTCACGCCTAGAGCCCAAACTGCTGGATGGATTTTCACCAAATTTGTGGCAGGAGCAGCGGCTTGGTCCCAAAAGCATGCTTTTGTAAATTTGGTGAAAATCTGTCCAGTAGCTTTTTTTAAAAATGACCAAAAAGTAGGTCACAAAAAATTAGTGATCTCTATAGGCCTCATTACGAATCAGGCGTTAAGGGGTTAACGGCGCCGTAAACGGCGCCGACCCTTAACGCCTGATTGCAAGGTCCGTTAGCGCCATGGTGATATTAACGCCTGCTTTTTGCAGGCGTTAAAATCCATGGCGCTAAGGGACCATGGTGCTAATTACGCCACCGTAATCTACGGTGGCGTAATTAGCGCCTTCCCCACTCCCATTATGCCCTATGGGGCAAAAATGGGAATGGGGAAGGGTAAAATGGGAAATGGGGATTTACCGCCCCACTCACCTTGGAATGGGGCGGTAAATCCGCCATCCACCATGGTGTAAACATAGTTTACACCATGGTGGTAAGGGTATGACCCAGGCGGTAACTTACCGCCTGGGTCGTAATGAGGCCCTATGTCCGGTCCGTGGACACACTTCCCTGTTCGCTCCGTGGAAAGTGTCCTGATTGGCTAATCGGCTTGCGTCATGTCCGCGGACATGCGACGTGTCCGCTGATTGGATGGTGAAGAGCGTGGAGTGCGTCGGATTTTTGGGAACACCCGCCATCTTGTGTCCTTGGACATCCGCAGACAGCGCGGTGACAAATGGTGGAGAAATATCATTTTGGCAAGTGTGTTGGCGTGTAAGACTGGTTGGAGAGGGTGGGAGAGTAAGAGATGGGTCAAATATTGGATCTATTTAGGTGGCAGGCACCCCTGCTTTGTTTGTTGTGTCCTTGGACATCCGCAGACAGCGCGGTGACAAATGGTGGAGAAATATCATTTTGGCAAGTGTGTTGGCGTGTAAGGCTGGTTGGAGAGGGTGGGAGAGTAAGAGATGGGTCAAATATTGGATCTATTTAGGTGGCAGGCACCCCTGCTTTGTTTGTTGTGTCCGCTGTCCTTGATGTCCTCGATGTCCGCATTCGACCCAAATGTGGGTGTCCTAAGGACGCTATACCTGTCCGTACTGTTCGCATGCAAGTTGAAACTGTTCTAAGAACACACACGTGTCTGGGATGTCCGTAATTGGGCAAGCAGAGGTGTCCTACAGACACTATTCCTGTCCATACTGTTCGCAGACAAGTTGAAACTGTTCTAAGAACACACACGGTGTCCGGGATGTCCGTAATTAAATGAAAATGGAGGTGTCCTAAGGACACTATACCTGTCTGTACTGTTCACAGGCAAGTTGAAATGGTTCTAAGAACACACACGGTGTCTAGGATATCTGTAATGAAACAAAAATGGAGGTGTCCTAAGGACACGATATCTGTCCGTACTGTTCGCATGCAAGTTGAAACTGTTCTAAGAACACACACGGTGTCCATGGACATCCAAATTGCCCATATGACATAGTTAGAATGTTTGATTCTGTGGGTGTGATCTATGGGTGTGATATACTGTGGTCGTTGTGGCCAGGGCCTAGAGTTTTGCGTGCATGTGGTGGTTGTGGTCAGGGCATAGAGTCTTGGGTGCATGGCCAAAGGTCATGCAGCCAAGACTAAAGTTCAAGACCAGAGTTATAAGTACCAAAGTTATAAGCCAGCATGGGTGTGATATGTTGCGGTGGTTGTGGCCAGGGCCTACCCAAGACAGAAGTTATAAGTACCGAAGTTATAAGATACCACGGGTGTGATATGCTGCAGTGGTTGTGGCTAGGTCCTAGTGTCTTGGGTGCATGGGCCATGCACCCAAGACCGAAGTTATATGCACTGTTTGCTTTAATGGTTGTGTTATCGAGCAGTATTTATGAGTTGTACTTATTGTAATATACTTACTGTTTGGTTTGTTAACTGGAGTACATATATTCTTTGTCAATTTTTGTGAAAAAGAAAAGATCATGTTAGTATTGGTAGTTTGTATGGACTTATAGCATTGAATAGACATAGTTTCTGTGTTTCTGGCCAATGTACTTGTACGTGTTGGCTTGTTTAACTTTATGTAGCTCTACCAGTTGTTGCCATTTTTTTTGTCTTTTGTAGATACACCATTTACTAATACAATTAAAGATTGTTTTATTGGACGTTGCACTCCCAGAGTGTGCACATTTTCTTTTAGATTTAATGGTAAATACAATACTTTGCCGCAAATGCCTTTCACCAATTCAGAGTGAGGTCATTTTGCTGTTTTTGGTTGAAGGTGTATTATTGCTTGAAATGGGTGCACTATTTGAATTATGATGCTCTCATATACATTGAGTTGTTGCAGGGGTTTTGGTAGAGGAAATAATTCCAAATTATTTGTGATAGCACGTGAAGGAGTTTGATTGTTGTCAAGTTTTGTAGTGCAGTAACTGCAAAGTATTAAGTTTTCAGTTATTTCATATTTTTTTCTGCTATAAGGTAGAGACCATTTGGAATCTTCTTGTCTTCTATTTTGTATGCTATGGCTATTGTTTTTGTGTTACTTTTATAAAAAGTTCTGCAGCAACACACACACACATGGTTTGGTACTTCAGCGGATGTACTTTTGAATTTTAGTATTTCTTATTTGTATGTGTGTAGTAGAAGGTTGCCATGTGCAGAATTTTTGCTAGTCTGTTGTAAAGCTATTAGATTTGTAAGTGGTTTTCACTTCCAAAATATTTACTCTGGATATGGTTGATTTCTTCGAGTAGGTCTTTGGCTGTACCATGTAGAAGAGTGTTATCCAAATTGGCTAGTGCTAAAGCAGAACTTTTAGCATAGTACAGTTTATCGACTAGATTTCTTAATAGTTGAATGATGTGTTGATATAATTTTGATATGATGGAAGCAGCTTTTGCAAATAGGTCCTGAAATGCAGGCCAGTGAATGTCCTTGCGGTCCTGTGTATTTGTGCACTGGACAGGTATCTATATTTTGCAGCAGTTTTATTTTGATTTTGTCTTTGCCTTTCACATATTGATTGAGAAACTGGCGTAAAGAGTTGAAAGATTTTTTGGCAATGTTACACATTGACATGCATGACCATTTGTATACTGGATGTTCTGGTTCAGTCGAATGGAGAATTGATTCTGAGTTTTCTGGGGATATTTTTGTAAGCAGTATTTCTTGTTCCATTATGGTATTATTAAGTTTTTCATAACCTCGTCCACTGCTATGGATGGCAATTGTGTTTGTTTGATTTTGTTTGTATGCTTCTTCATTGAAATATGGTTCTGTGCTTGTGGTGTGACTCCATTCACCTCCACAGATATTTAAGAAGTTATTTTTATTGACATTCCGTTTATTGAGAAGCCTTTTTTGTAATTTAGTACTTAGTTTTGTTAGTGGTTTCATTCTGTTTAACACTAAAATAAATAACTTTCTTTTGAGGAGGATTGCACTATAAAAAATCTTCTAAGATTAATTTTCTACGGTAGTTTTTAAGGGTTGTGCATGATTTTTCTCCTGTTTGTATAAGATTCTGAAGGACTCTGTGGCGGAACATTTTTGCTAATATACTTTTTTTGGTATGATTACTTCCTACTATATCAAGATTTATAGGAGCAGTGTTAACAGTAGTGGTAGCTGCATTTCTGTTAATCATTTTCTGTTTTCTTTTACATTTTGATAGAGGAGGCAAAGTTTCTGTACTGGAAGATTGTTTAGTTTTGCTAAATGACGGTATTAGTTGTTTTGTTTGAACTTTTTGTACAAACTCTGCTGGAGATGGATGCTTATTTTGGACATTTATATTTTCATTTGCTCTATTTCTGCGTTTCTTTCTACGGACTTGCTATCTGGTAGGCATTCTGTGGGGTCTGTTGAAACAAAACAATAGAAGGTATGGGTTGGGCTATTGTGCAATGTATGTGTGCTGTGTGCATGAGTGTCTGAGTATGATGGTAAAGATGTATGTGGTGGTGTGTGATTGTGCATTGGGCAGCTACAATTAGTTAGGAAGGCTATTCTTCTATTTGTGTGTTACTATACTGCGTTTCAGATGACAGTAGAAAGTGAGCTAGTGGTAAGGATAAGCACTAATCGTAAATCAAATGCATAAAATTAGAACAATTCTTTGTTTTGTAATAATAATATTCTAGGGGCTGAGTTATGTTTTTTGTGCTCTGAAAAACAGGGATTTGTGTGTCATTCTGCGTGCTGATCCCTGTTTAATAAATGGTGATTTGTGGGTAGAATGGTACACAAATCTTTGTTTTTTTGGTGCACAAATTACAGGAAGCACCCACCTAGTGTGTTTGAGTAATATATTTTAATAACAAGATGATACATATAACAATTAACATTATAACAGTAACAATGGAAACAATTTAAAATTGAGAATCAGACCAAGAAAACAGTAAGTAGACCAATTAAACTGAAGGGGAGAAGGAGAGTAGTGCAGTAGAAGTGAGAGAGAGGGAAGGGTGGGAAGAGGAGGAGGAGGAAAATGGATGGTGTTAAAGGTGAGAATGGGGGGAGAGGGAAGGGGAGGGAGATGATTAAGGAGATAAGGCAAGGGGGGAGGGGGCAAGAAGGTAGGAGGGGTTTCATGTTGGGGAATGGTGAAGGAGAGATTTGAGAAAAGTGTAGAATGAGGAAAAGGTAGAAATAGAGCGAAATGAGAGAGGTAAGGAGTTCCAGTGCAGGGGGGCTAGGAGATAGAAGGAGCGGAAACAGAATGTGGCTCAAGGGGACGGAGGAATAGTGAGAAGAAAGTGGTCAGCAGAGTGAAGGGAGTGGGAAGGAGTGTAGAAAGAGAGGCGACGGGAGAGATAAGGGGGAGCAAGATTGTGGGGAGATTTAAAGACTAGGCAGAGAAACTAATGTAGTATTGTACTTACTGTTCTTTTTGTGGAATGAGCATATTTCTTTGTAGTTGGTGTTTGTAGTTCAGATGTTGCTGTTTTCCAGGAGAGTGGTCTTCACTGCAATTGTAAAAGAAAGAAGTCAGTAATTGTGTGTGTTTATAGCAGTGATGTTAATTGGGAGATTCATTTGTATGTCTTTGTAGTAGTATTCTTATTTGATTTCTGATCATAGTGTATGCATGCAGTTTCATTTGACTATGTGCAGCCTTTATATTTTATTTATATTATGTTAGTTCAACATGCTTTGTAAATGAGTATAATATTACGTGTATGACATTCACTTGGTTTTTTAAAGCTGTGTTATAGAATGTTAGGAGAAAGAAGAAATAATGTTAGATTTATTTTGCAATTTTGATTAGGTAAATGGTAGAAACTGTATAGAAAAGTATGGACTATATGTATTTGTGAAATTGTGGGTAATAAAGTAGAAGGATGTGAGTTACAGGTAGTGGTGTTATTACAGCTGGGAGCATTTCAATGAAAATGTCTATGTGTGTGAGTTTATGAAGATGCATGAAATTTTACTGGCTGTGTGTAATTTTATGATACACTACTAAGTGTTTTTCCACAATTATATTGTTATTTCTTCCATCTTCTAATATTATCATTTTTTAGATAGGTGTGTGTGTGTGTGTAAAACGAAAATTAGATAGCAGACAGGTTTGGAAGTGATAGTTGATTTTAGCAGATGGAAAAAATGACAATAAGTTCATTTGATAAACTATACAGGTTAAGTGGCAGTTAGTCTGTTTATATTCATTTATAAGAGCTGTACATGTACTGTGCAGAAAATATGCATACCTGTAGTTTGTATTCATGCATGTGGATATGCATGCAGCTGCAAGTAGAAATCTTGAAGACTCATACAGTAGTTTTTGTAGGAGGGGCTTTCCAATGATATGAGACTTGTACTCAGAGTGATCTACAGTACATTTGAAGTGCTGAACTCTGATGATGGAGTTAGATGTAGAGGTCTTGGATGTGATTGGTGGATGGTTGTGTGACTGATTAGCTGTATCCAATGAGCGAATGGCACTGAGAGTGAAGTGGAAATGGTAGAAGGGCGGTCCAAGTTTCGATATGTCCGCGGATATGGCGGTAGTCCACGGACATCGCGTATTACATACAGGGATTTTGGGGTGGAGAGGCATGTAAATGAGAATGAGTAGAGCAATTGATTGGTCAGTAAAGTTTAGTGGGTGTGTTGTGTAAGGAGAGAATTTGTCAGAAAGTCTTTTTCCTAAGAGAAGAACAGTTAGCTACGGCTGTGTGTTTCAGAAAACAGATTGTCTGGATTTTGGGAGACTCATGGATACATTGGTTGGAGGTGCATGGACAACGCTGTGGAGTAGCTGCAGATCTTGGATTCCCTCATGTGGAAGTGCACTGGCATGGAGTGTGTGGAATGAAGTGGCTGGACTTGGTACCTCTCTGTGCTAGTTTGGAGACAGATCTTCATCCAGACATAATTAGAATCCATTGTGGAGGGAACAATTTGGGACATGTGTCACGAATTTTTTTGCAATTTGCGATGAAAGAAGGACTTGGGACGTTCATGGACATGTTTCCAAATTCCCAAGTAATATTTCCTCGTATTGCGCAGAGACAAATGTGGCTGCGTTCTTCTTCCTTTGGTCCACAAATGGAGAAAGCAAGGCAGAATGTTAATAAGGCTGTTTGTGCCTTTCTAGGAGATGTTGGCATGTCCTCTTTTCACAATGAAAATATTATGTTTTGTAGCACATACATTTTTGGCAGAGATGGAGTTCATCTTACTTATGCTGGTAATCAGATTTTTCTGAGAAATGTACAAAATGCATTGCGTCCTTTTCTGGAATTACAGCCATCCATTTTGCAGTAGGTGTTGACTATTTCAAGTTTTTCAAACACAAAAATACCACCAAAAGGCTCTTTTCAGAGCCACCACTTCCTCCCAGAGAAAAGTGCAATGATTTTGATAGGGGAGCACCCCAAAATGTTTGATGTTCGCAAACTGTCCGCGGACTTCTAAAATAATTTATTTGTCACTTCTATTTTTAGACTGTGAAAGGGGGCTCTGAAAAGAGCCTTTTTTGGGGTGGGATTTTTGTTGTTTTATATTTTTTGGGGTTTTGTACACACGACACACTAAGAGAGGAGGGGAAAGGAGGGTAAGGGGGGACACCAACCATGGGGATAAGAAAGGGCGGGTGGAGAGAGGAAGATGTAGGGTGGGCCTTACTTAGGTAGTGGGCAGGTCTTCTCGTGCTCCAAGACCATAGTCTCAAAAGCACTTCGAAGTCTCTCCCCCCTGCAGAGTACTGCATCGCAGTACATACACAAAACTGTGACCCTCGAAATGTAAGGGTCATCAGCATTGCGAATGGCCTGTGAGGCAGCTGGAGGGATGCGCTCTCCCACAGGAGTGTCTCTTGTGGTGAGAGGAGCGGAAACGGAGGATGAAGTAGAGGAACTGAACCTACTATGCTCCTCACAAGGTACAACCTTGCAAACGGCCCCACCGTGGAACGACCTTAGGTGTCTCTTCATAGTTGTCGTACCAAAGCTGTACGAACCAAGCCTCCCGCGACTCAACACCATTTTGCACTGGTTGCAGGTGACTTTGTTTGCACGCGCCTTGGGTACGTTACCATGAATGGTAAATAACTGCCACACCCAAGACTCACAGCGAGTTCTGGTAGTAGGGACTTCCACTACCTCATCCTCATCCTCCTCTTCATCCTCCTCTACATCCTCACGCCTGTTCCCCTCTTCAGGCCCTTGGGGAGGTGGTGGTGGTGGAGGGGGTGGAGGTGGTGCTGAGGCAGATGTCGCACCAGGTTGAAGTACAGCACCCATGGATGCAATCTGGTTTCAAGTTGCAATAGGAAAGGCAGAAAAAGCAGGTCAATCTTCAATAGTAGAAAGACAGAATGAAGGTGAGCTCTGGGGTGTGGCCTTTTATAGGGGTGCAGGTGCACGCTCAGCAGACACCCGCGCTGTCCGCGGACAGATCGAACACCCCAAAAAGGCTCAAAAAGTTCCAAAAAGTATGTAGAAAGTCAGGGTTGTTGTCTGGAACATGTGCTATGGTGGATTTCTACTATAAAATACTGTGGATTGCCTGAAAAGGTACTTTTAAAATGTTCGGGGACCCGGACAGTGTCCGCAATTCAGGACACATGCTCAGCGTAGGTGCGGTCAAATGATGGCACCGCGAACATGACCGCAAAGGGAATGGGTGTCCGCAGGACACCAAATGCACGGGAACGGTTGTGCGCATGAGCGCAACTTAACCATAAAGTCCCTTTAACAAAGTTTTTTCACTGAATTTCATAGGTTTTTAACAGCGCAACTTAACCATAACGTCCCTTTAACAAAGTTTTTTCACTGAATTTCTTAGGTTTTTAGTAGTGCAACTTAACCATAATGTCCATTTAACAAAGTTTTTTCATAGAATTTCATAGGTTTTTAGTAGTGCAATTTAACAATAATGACTTTGACTTTATATACATGTCATATGGAACTGACTGAATCTCTTCTACTGTACTTGATGTCCGCGAACTCATTTAATGTTCGCGGACATGTTCGAAGAACAGTACCACTACCTAAAAACTCTTGGGGGGTATGTTTGATTGTTATATCATAACATAGGAACATTTAACAAATTCAAAAAGGAGCACACAAACACATTATATGTACTAATACATAAGAAATGTAACCCATATATACAACACACTAACCATTCATTTAAATGCACTATGTTCTAAAATGGAATATACCACAAGAAGATAAATTGGCTTCCAACATAATTATTTCACAAACACGACAGAACTGAGAACAAGAGCAGACCCACTGAGTACATAGGACATATCTTACCTGAAATAGTAAGTGTACTTAATTTTATTCATATATTTATAAACTTTCTGTATTAGATACAAAAATATATTATCTTTTTTTTTTCCTCTCACAGAAATGTCTAGTACTCTGGAATGGCTAGAGGAGCATTTCCCACATGAAGAAATGTCACAAGATAGTGAAACTAATGGTAAACACTTTATAATATAAACCATTTAATTATTATTATTTTGTATACATTTAACATATATATATATTCTTTTTGTACAGAGCATACCAAAATAGAAAATACTTCAGAAAAACCTGTTATGGATAACACTTTTCACAGTATAAAAGAAAAAATGGATTTATTGTTGACTAATTTTAATAATTTGAAAACTTTTGTGGAAGATAATTTTAAACCAAAAACCTCGTACCATTGCCCCACATGTACTTGTCCCTCCTCACCATATCCCAGTCAATTATCCCCAAACCCTCTTCATAACCCAAAACGTTTTGATGAGACTTCATCCCTTCTTCACCTAATAACAATCATGTTGAAACCCCTAATTCTCCTGTTTTTGTTTCTGTTCCTGCCTCACCTTCTCTGTCATAAATTATGACTATATGTTAAATAAAGTTTAATTTTTATATTGTGTTGTAAATAGTTTCTTTTTTTTTTTTTAAAACAATGTAGGTGTCCGCGGACAGTGCAGGTGTTCTGAAATATTCGTAAATAAACGAAAATGGAGGTGTCCTGAAGAACACTATGCCTGTTCGTGCTGTTCGCTAGCAAGATGAAACTATTCTAAGAACAGACGCGGTGTCCTGAAATGTTCGTAAAAAAAAAAAATTAAAGTGTCCTAAAGAACACTATATCTGTCCGTAGTGTTCGCTATCAAGTTTAATCTGTTCTAAGAACACAATTGGTGTCCTGAAATGTTCATACGTAAACGAAAATGGAGGTGTCCGAAGAACACTATACTTGTTCGTAGTGTTCGCTAGACAGTTCAAACTGTTCTAAGAACACATGCAGTGTCCTGAAATGTTCGTTTCACGTGTGATGCAATTTTAATTAGTTCAGGACCCGAACAGTGTCCATAGAACATCAACGAGCATGTGCTAGCCAATCTCTGTGCATTTGGTGTCCTGCGAACATCTGCTTCCTTCGCGGACTTGTTCGCGAACGGATCATATGACCGCGCCCACACTGATCGCGTTTTCTGAATGCGGACACTGTTCGTGTCCCCGAACAAATTAAAAGGAAATTTTCAATTAATCCATAATATTTTTCAATAAAATCTCACCATGGCACAAGTCCCACATAGCAATCCTGAGTTTCTACATACCTTTTGAAACTTTTTGAACTTTTTTTTGTGTTCGATCTGTCAGCGGACAGCGTGCTTGTCCGCGGACCGCGCACAAGCACCCCTATAAAAGACCACGCCCTAGAGCTTATTCTCATTGTATTTCTGGCTATTCTTCAGAACAGCGATTTTTGCTGCCACCTGCAGATTACACCATCATTGAGATGGCATCCCTGGCTGCTGAACTGCCACCTGGTGCTGCACCTGCTTCAGCACCACCCCCACCCCCTCCACCACCACCACCTCCCCAAGGGCCTGAAGAGGGGAACAGGAGTGAGGATGCAGAGGAGGAAGAAGAGGATGATGAGAATGAGGTAGAGGAAATCCCTACTACCCGCACTAGGTGTGAGTCTTGGGTGTGGTGGTTATTTACCATTCATGGGAATGTTCCTAAGGCTTGTGCGAACCGTGTTACCTGCAATGAGTGCAAAATGATACTTAGTTGCAGGAAGCACGGTAAGTACAGTTTTGGGACCACTACTATGAAGCGACACCTGAGGTCATTTCACTCTGGGGCTATTTGCAGGGTTGTACCTTGAAAGAACGTAGCAGGTTGATTTCCTCTACTTCATCCTCTGTTTCTGATCCTGTCACCACAAGGACCACCTCTGTGTGACAGCGTCGTCCTCAAGCTGCCTCACAGGCCATACAGAATGCTGATGACCCTTACCTTTCGAGGGTCATAGTTGTATGTATGTACTATTACACAGTACTCTGCAGGGGGGAGCGACTTCGTAGTGCTTTTGAGAATATCGTCTGAGAGCACGAGAAGATCTGCTCACTCCCCAAATAAAACCCACTCTACATCTTCCTCTCTCAGCTCGCCCTTTCTTATCCCTGTGGTTGGTGTCCCCCCTTTACCTTCCTTTCCCCTCCTCTCCTAGTGTGTCGTGTATAAAAAAACAAAAAAAATACAAAATATCAAAAATCAAAAAAGAATAAGGCTCTTTTCAGAGCCGCCTTTCACAGTTAAAAAATAGAAGTGAAAATAAATGAAGCAGGGCCCTTTGGATTTTTTAAAAGTCCGCGGACAGTTCGCGAACATTTCAAAAATTGGGTTGCTACCCTATCACAAACATTGCAATTTTCTCTGGGAGGAAGTGGTGGCTCTGAAAAGAGCCTTTTGGAGGTGTTTGTAAGTCAAAAATTATAAATGCTTAACACCTACTTCAAAATGGATGTTGTAATTCCAAAAAAGGTCGCAATGCATTTTGTACATTTCTCAGAAAAATCTGATTGCCAGCATAAGTAAGATGGACTCCATCTCTGTGAAAAATGTATGTACTACGAAACAGAATATTTTCATTGTGAAAAGAAGACATGCCAAAATCTTTTAGAAAGGCACAAACAGCTTTATTAACATTGAGCCTTGCTTTTTCCATTTGTGGACCAAATGAAGAAGAAAGAAGCCACATTTGTCTCTGCGCAATCCGTGAAAATATCACTTGAGAATTAGGAAACATGTCCATAACCTTCCCAAGTCCTTCTTTCATCGCAAATTGCAAAAAAAAATTCCAGTCACATCTCCTAAACTGTTCCCTCCACAATGAATTACAATTATGTCTGGATGTTGCTCTGTCTCCAAAGTAGCACAGAGCGGTAGCAAGTCCAACCACTTCATTCCATGTACTCCATGCCAGTGTACTTCCACATGTGGGAATCCAAGATCTACAGCTACTCCACAGCTTTCTGCATGCACCTTCAACCAATATATCCATGAATCTCCCAAAATCCATACAATCCTTTTCCTAAAATACACAGACAAAGCTATCTGTTGTTCTCTCAGCAAAAACAGTATATGCGAAACTCTCTTCTGGCACAACACACCCACTAAACTTTCCTGACCAATCCCTTTCAGTACTCATTCTCATTTGCATGACTTCTGAACCCAAAAATCCCGGATGTAACTCCGGATGTCCGCGAACTACCGTCATGTCCGCGGACATATCGTAACATGAACAGCCCTTCTACCATTTCCACTTCACTCTCTCTGCCATTCCCTCATTGGATGTAGCTAAGAAGTCACATGACCATCCACCAATCACATTCAAGACCTCTACATCTAACTGCATCATCA
Source organism: Ambystoma mexicanum (assembly GCF_040938575.1). Lineage (NCBI taxonomy): Eukaryota > Metazoa > Chordata > Amphibia > Caudata > Ambystomatidae > Ambystoma > Ambystoma mexicanum. Next base: position 588,998,990 of record NC_090933.1, read on the forward strand.
TAGATCAGCACTGCAAATGTACTGTGAATCTCTCTGAGTACAAGTGTCATATCATTGGCAAGCACCATCTACCAGAACTATTGTACAAGTCTCCAAGATTTCTACTTGCAGCTCCATGCATATCCATATGCATGAACACAAACTACAGGTATGCATATTTTCTGTACAGTAGATGAACACATTTTAAAACAGACTTTTAGCTTGTGTAATCTGTAAAATGAATTTACTGTATTTTTTCAATTTCCTAAAATCAACTATCACTTATAAACCTATATACTATTTACTTTCTTTATACACACACACTCAAATCATGTTAAACTAACATTTTTTAAATGAAATATATAGACTACATATATTCAAACAAAAGTGCATGCAAGCACAATCTATGTTTAAATCTTTAAAAAAAATACTTATACAATTTCATATTTTTTTGTTTTTATTTATTTATTTACTTAATTACTTTAATTTAGACATGACATTGAGGCGCTATTACCTAGAACAGCTTAGTTACAGAAATAGTGGTATTCACTGGTATATTATAAATTTAACAAGACATAGTAAAGATATTTTTTTGCTACAGTTAGTCATTCAATACAATTTGTTCATTAAGAACATATCATATGTACTGAACTGATGCAATGTATCTTATGTAAATAAATTAGTTTAATGGTTTTAAAGAAGGCACTGAGGATTTCAATTAAAAAAATCAATACCTAAATTAAAAACAGCGCTATATACAAACAAAGTTACTAATTTGAAGCTTTTACAATTGCAGTGAAGACCAGTCTCCTGAAAAGAAGCAGCCGAATTTGAAGAACAAAGAAGAACTAGGAAGTTACCTGTTACTTTAAGAAAAAAAGTAAGTAGAATATCACCATAATATTTGTAATATTACTCAAACATACTGTAAAGTTAATACAAGCTATTTCTGTTCCTAAAAATAGAGATTGTGTACCATTTTGTCCAAAAATCTCCATGCCTTAAACAGCGATTTACAGCCACAATGGCCCACACATTCCTATTCTTGGACACACAAATGACCCAACTGAACCGCTACAATTTTCATATTATAGAACAAACAACTGTTTTAATTGTATACATTAGATTTACTATTTGTACTTTTCCACACCACTAGCTTACTTTTTTGTTTGTCATCTGAACCCCAGTTTAGTAACACATAAATTCAAGAATACCTATCCCTACTAGTTGTAGTTCCCAATGCACAATCACACACCATTACATACATCTTTATCATCTTACTCAAACACTCATTCACATAGCACACATACATTGCAGAACACCCCAACCCATACCTTCTTTATTTATTTCAACAGACCCTAAAGAATGCCTACCAAAAGTCAAGTCCGTAGAAAGCAACGCAAAAGTAGAGCAAATGAAAATAAAAGTGTCCAACATAAGCATCCATCTCTAGCAGAATTTGTAAAAAAAGTTGAAACAAAACAGCTAATACAGTCATTTAGTGAAACACAAGAAGTTTCAAGTACAAAAACTGTGCTCGCTCTATCAAAATGTAAAACAAACCAAAAAACAATTAACAGAAAATCAGCTATCACTACAGATAAAACTACTTCTTTAAATTTTAATATAGTGCAAAGTAAGCATACCAAGAAAAGTATTTTAGCCAAAATGTACCATCACAAAGTCCTTCAAAATCTTATGAAAACAGGAGAGAAATCAGGTTCAATGCTTAAAACCTATTGTAGGAAATTAATCTTAGAAGCGTTGATGGACAGTGCAATTCTTCTCAAAAGAAAGTTATTAATTTTACTGTTAAACAAAATGAAACCACTAACACAACTAATAACTAAATTACAAAAAAGACTTCTCAATAAGCGAAATGTCAACAGAAAGAACTTCTTAAGTATCTGCAGAGGTGAATGGAATCACACTAGGAGCACAGAACCATATTTTAATGAAGAAGCATACAAACAAAAGCAAACAAATACAATTGCCATACATAGCAGTGGTTGTGGTTATGAAAAAGTTAATAATACCATAATAGAACAAGAAGTACTCCTTACAAAAATATGCCCTGAAAACTTAGAATTACCCCTCCATTCAACTGAATCAGAACGTCTAGTGTACAAATGGCCATGCACGTCAATGTGTAACATTCCCAAACAATGTTTCAAATCTTTACACCAATTCCTCAATAAATATGTAAAAAGCAAAGACAAAATCAAAATTAAATTACTGCAAAATATGGATACCTGTCCAGTGCGCAAGTACACAGGACTACAAGGACATTCATTGGCCTGCAATACAGGACCTACTGGTAAAACCACGTTCCATGATATCAAAAGGATATCAACACATCATTCAACTATAAGAAATCTAGTCTATAAACTGTACTATGCTAAAAGTCCTGCTTAAGCACTAGCAAAGTTAAATAACATCCTTCTACATGGTACAGCAAAAGACCTACTTTAAGAAATTCACTATATCCAGAAAAAATATTTTGGAAGTGAAAGCCATTTACAGAATGAAATAGCTTCAAACCAATTAAGCAACAATTCTACACATGGCAACCTTTTGCGAAACACATACAAAAAAGAAATACTAAAATTTAAAAGTACATCAGCTGAAATACCAAACCATGTATGTGTATGTTGCCATAGAACTTTTTATAAAAGTAACACAAAAACTGTAGACCTATCATGCAAAATAGAAGACAATGAAGATTCTAAATGGTTTGAATTAGCTCTCTACCTTGTAGCAGAAAACAAATACGAAATAAATGAGCCCTTAATACTTTGGAGTTACTACACTACAAAACTTGACAACAACCAAACTCCTTCACGTGCTATCGCAAATAATTTGGAATTATACCCAGTAGCAAAACCCCTACAACAACTTAATTTATATGAGAGCATCATAATTCAAACAGTACACCCATTTCAAGCAATAATTCGCCTTCAACCAAAAACAGCAAAATTACCTCCCTCTGAATTGGTAAAAGGCATTCGTGGAAAAGTAGCTTATTTACCATTAGATCTAAAAGAAAATGTGCATACTCTAGGAGTGCACCGTCCATTGCAGCAATCTTTAATTATCTTAGTAAATGGAGTAGCTACAAAAGACAAAAAAATATGGCAACAGCTGGTAGATTTATATAAAGTTAGACAAGCCTTCCAATATCTTAAAGAGAATAATGAATATTACAAAGAAATTAATATTGAAGAAAACTTGAAATATACAACTGAAATAATTCAAGAAACACAAGAAGCTGGTCAATTTGAGCTACTAGATCCTGCTACAATATCAAATACTTTAGACTATCAAATACTATCAAATACTTTAGACCATTATACAATTTATCCTTTGCACTTGACACCGTAGAAGATGTACTGGAAACGTACCAAATGCGTCAAACAAAAGGATTGCCAATCAGCATATGGGAAAAAAGTATAGAAGCACGTGCTTTTCCTCTACTCTTTCCTACTGGCAAAGGAGGAAGGTATGATGATAGACCTATTCAAATATCAGCTTCAGAATACTGCTCATTACGGATGTATTCTGAAGATCCCAGATTTAGACAAAATGTGGAATACATATTCCACCTACTCTTTGAAAGTGAACTAGCAACTTTATGTTACGGAGTTGCACACATTAAAATCAGGATCACACTTTAAAAATAAGACAGCTACACAATTATTAGAAAAAGTGCAACAAAAGGATGAGGTTTTACAATCAAATATTACAAATCTATTAGCAAATATGCGTGGTACTAAAGAGTACTGGTTTCGACGTCATGGAGATGTACGTTGTATGATCAGAAACCTTGGTCCACCCACTTGGTTTGTTACGTTAAGGTGTGCAGAATATGCATGGGAAGATTTACATGATTTCCTACGCATATCAAATAAAAACAAAACAAACATAGATATACTAACACCTGGAGAACTTTGTTCTTTGGATCCTGGTAATGTTTCAAGATATTTTCACCATCGCTTCATTGCTATGCTACATTTTATTTGTAACAAATGTGGGAAATATTGTCATCGCAAATACAAAAACAAAGGGAAATACTACACCAAATGCCGATTTGGTTTCCCTAGACCAGTTACAAATGCAGGTCAAGTGAACAACCTCATGTCTTCAGTTAGACATAGTGTTAAAGGTAAGTCACCTAAAAATACATATTACATAAAAAGAAAAGAAGAAGAAAAATATATCAATGATTATAATGCAATCATTGCCCACTTATGGAATGCAAACATAGATGTGCAGTACATTGAAGACAATTCTACTGCAGTTGCACGATATGTCACAGCATACTTAACTAAAGCAGAAAAGACAGAGCTCCAAGACCTCTGGAATGACCTGTCATCAGATAAAACAATATCTCAGAAATTATACAGTTTGGGCATAAAAATGTTCACCCATAGAGAATGTGGGTCATATGAAGCAGCTGATCGTTTAACTGGTACTGCATTGTATGGTAAATCTGAAAATATAGTATGGCTAATTCTTGGTCCAGCTAAATCTAGAAAAAGAGTTCTAAAATCATATGAAGATATAGAAACAATAGCCAAACATGATCCCAACAGCCAAGACATTTTAAAAAACAATTTATTGGACACATACTACCCAAACAGAAGTAATACTTTGGAAAACATGTGTCTATACCACATAGCCCAAAACTACACATACAAAAATAATATGAAACCTGATGAAAAAAAAGGTAAATATAGAGTGACAAACTGTGAAGGCAGGTTAGTTAAACTCACTAAACCAAATTTAATTAATCATATAAAATTGTCATTAAAGAATCCTCAACATAAAGAAGTATATTACATGTCCCTGCTACAACTCTTCAAACCATGGAGAAAAGAAGAACAACTACTAGATAACTATGACTCATATGAGGATGCTTTCAAAGCAAATGAAAGCACTATAACTGATGTAAACTTTACAAAGTACAAAACAATGTTGCACAATGAACAGCAACACGAAGAAGAACTCCAAGCCCAACTAGATAAGAACACTGTGACAGTAGTCAACCTTCTGTAACAGGAAGCCAAGAACCACTGGGAGAACCACTAATAATAAATCAGGCAGAATTAGCTATGATAGAAATAGAAAACAACATGTGTCAGTATGAAGATAAAGAAGACTTAACTATACTACAATCAAAACTAAACAATGAGCAAAGTAGCATTTTTCAAGAAGTAACTAAACAAATTGCGCATGGTGTAAAACATGAAAATAAAGAATGTTCCTGCCATAATTATAAACCTATACTACTGTATGTCAGTGGTGAAGCTGGTTCTGCAAAACATTCCTAATCAAAATCATTAGTAAGTTCCTTCAACAATTGACAAACAACAAACTGTCAGATGTTGTCACTGCCCCCACAGGTTTAGCTGCCTACAACATAGGTGGCGTTACATTACACCGATTACTACTATAACCAGTAGAACACCAGAACAAATTAGACTATTACAAACTTTCTGCAGAAGCTGCAATGGAATTACGCAGAGTATTGAAACAAATGAAAATGCTACTTATAGATGAAGTGAGCATGGTCTCCAACCTGATGTTAGCTTTGATTCACCTCAGATTACAAGAAGCACTTAAAACAGACTATGAAGAGCTCTTAGTAGAAAAACACATTATTGTTTTTGGAGATCTTCTTCAATTAACACCAGTAAAAGGTGAGCCGATTTTTAAAACATTAGGACACAAACTCTGCCGTAAAACTGTTGGCAGCATTGGAAATGTCAACCTTTGGCAACATTTCCAATACAGAGAATTAACAGAAAACATGCGGCAATCTGCAGATCTCACTTATGCCAACATTTTAAAAAGTATCAGAGTTGGTATACTTTCTAAAGAAGCAGAAGCAATATTGAAAACCCGGCACATTAATGCACTTTATGGTGATAACGCATGTGCTACAGATGTTATGGAACAATTAGCCCACAAAAATGTCAATTGTATGGCCTTAATGCCAACTCTTGCAAGCTGTTTCAAATTCAATGAAATCATGCTAAGTAAGGAAATGCAACCAATCATGGAAATTAGTGCCACAGACAAACTAGATGTACATGGTATGACACTACCCATGTGTGACCAAGCCACAACAAGACTAAATAGTTTAGAAAAATCAATCTCAAACACAGCAGGCTTAGAAAAGATATTAAAATTATCCTTAAATTGCAGAGTAATGCTTAAACGTAACCTTGACGTGGGCCAAGGACTAGTTCATGGAGCACTGGGTACAGTTGTTGGCTTTTAAACATACCCACGCAACAACAAAATTCAGTTTGTCAATATACTCTTTGAGAAACTTTCAGAAGTAAAAAGGATAGGATGCTCAACAGCTAGATTCCTTCTCTTCAAAGATATGTATGTACGCAGAAAATAATTTTCTCTAAATCTTGCATACGCAGTCACGATTCATAAATCACACGGTCTTACCCTAGACAAAGCAATGATAGATATTGGTAACACAGTCTTTAAAGAAGGCATGAGCTACGTAGCACTATCACGCTTATGTACACTATTTCTAATCAACTTTGATGCAAGTAAAATAAACGTTGATATTCCTTGCATTTTAGAATACAATAGACTTCCCTCACTATACACCCCCCACCTAAACACATATTCTGTTCCACAAAAAGTAAAACGTTATAAAAGAAAAATAAATCAAACAGAAATGCAACAGGATGTCACTGCAAATCCTCCAAAGAGAGTAAAAGAAACGAATACTTCATCAAGTACTACAAGCAAAAAAGAATCAATTAGGGAAAGTAAACCAGGTCATTCTTTAAAGAAGGAAGACAAACTCCAAAAAAAGCAGTTAGATACAGAACTACCTGGACCATTTAAATTCTCAAATATAGTTGGTGTAAGTTGCTACGCAAATGTAGCAATGAATATTCTATTTCAATTACCACCAATTGTTGACAACATTTACTTACACAGTACAGACCCATTATGTTTGCAAATGTTAGTACTTCACAGAAATGCAGCAAACAATCCTGACAACACGTATAGTGTTTATGGAATAAGACAACAATTGGACTACTGTGCTGGAATGGTGAAATTCACTATATACTCACAGGAAGATCCACAAGAATTTCTAATGTACTTACTACAAGTACTGGAAAACAAAAACATACCTATAAATGAAATCTTTCAGATTGCATACATATGGAAACATACATGCACTCTCTGCAACAATGTGACACAAGAAGAAATCCCCAATGAACGCTTCATATATATATCAATACCAAATTGTGAATCCATTCCATTTCAGCGACTTTTACAAAATGCAAACCATGGTAGATTATGCTCTACCTGCAATTCAGATAATCGCTCCATGTTAGTAATATAAACACATAGTAAATACATAATACTAATGCTTCTACGTTACAATGCAGATGGTACCAAAAACAACTGCAAGCTGACTGGATTCACACATGGTCAAATATCACTTGGTAAGAAAACCTTCACAACAATAGGTATAATCTACCACGCAGGAGCCACAACCAATTCAGGGCACTACACTGCATACATAAAAAAGAAATGTGGATGGTTTGAATGTAATGATAGTACCATTACTCTAAAGCAGAGATTACCAGCAAATCTTACAAACGCTTATTTGATGTTCTTAAAACCAAAATTTGATAACTAAACTGTATTTAATACTTAAGTAAACTTGTGTTAAAAAAATATAAACTGTTAGAATACTCCAAAAGCTATCTAACTGCTCAAAGATTCTACAACAACTAATCAGATAAATGAATACCACTAAATTAGACCAACAAATACACGGTTAGAATACGCCAATTGGTATCGAACTGTCCCAAAATTTAACAAAATCCAAATAGATAAATCAATACCACTAAAATATATAAAAAAAATAGACAGTTATAATACGTCAATTGGTATCTAACTGCTCCAAAATTTTATAATATCCAAACAAATAAATAATATGTTACTGCTCCAAAAAAATGCGACAAGCCAAAGTATAAAGCATTAGCCAGAAACAACAAGTGAACACTGAAAACAAACAAACAAATAAACTGTAGCATAACAGAAAAAGGTATTTTTTTAATCCATCATGGATTTTGTTTCTCCCACAGACACAATGATTTTAGCAACAAATACAGAAACTGAGCAAATTGCACAGTACTCTGATTTGTAATCTACTAAATGTGAGGGTCCAAAAAAAAAAAGTATGCTGATTATACAATGTAATAAGTCATTACAAAATACTAATACTAACATGCTATTTTCTTTTATCACAGAAATTAACAAGAAATACATGTACTCCGGTTACTGGACCAAACAGTAAGTATACAATAATAAGGAGAACCATAGCTTCATATCACATCCATAGTATCTAATACCTATGTTCCTTATATATTTGTTTTTCACCCAATGTTATAAGCAAATATGAATGTGATATCACATCCATAGAGTCAAACATTTCAACTATGGTCTATGGAAACTTTTAATGTCCACGGACATTATGAGTGTTCTTAGAACACTTTCAACTTGCCAGCGAACAATACAGACAGTGTCCTCAGAACACCCCCATATCGTTTATTTGCGAACATTTCAGGACACCATGAGTGTTCTAAGAACACATTCAACTTGCCATCGAACAATACGAACAGCATCTTTAGGACACCCCCTACGAACATTTCAGAACAACGCGAGAGTTCTTAGAACACATTCAACTTGACAAAGAACAATACGGACAGCGTCCTCAGGACACCCCCATTTTGTTTATTTGCGAACATTTCAGGACACCGCAAGTTTTCTTAGAACACATTCAACTTGCCAGCGAACAATACGGACTAGGCCTTCAGGACACCCCCTACGAATATTCCAGGACACCGCAAGTGTTCTTAGAAACGTCTTAAGAACACCCCCATTTTGTTTATTTGCGAACATTTCAGGACACCGCAAGTGTTCTTAGAACACATTCAACTTGACAGAGAACAATACGGACAGTGTCCTCAGGACACCCCCATTTTGTTTATTTGTGAACATTTCAGGACACCGCGAGTGTTCTTAGAAGCGTCTTCAGAACACCACCATCTTGTTTATTTGCGAACATTTCAGGACACCGCGAGCGTTCTTAGAACACATTCAACTTGACAGAGAACAATACGGACAGTGTCCTCAGGACACCCCCATTTTGTTTATTTGCAAACATTTCAGGACACCGCGAGAGTTCTTAGAACACATTCAACTTGCCAGCCACAACCCCCCATTCATATTTGCGAACATTTCAGGACACAGCGAGTGTTCGACAACGTCTTCAGAACACCCCCATTTTGTGTATTTGCGAACATTTCAGGACACCGCGAGTGTTCTTAGAACACATTCAACTTGACAGAGAACGATACGGACAGCGTCCTCAGTACACCCCCATTTTGTTTATTTGCAAACATTTCAGGACACTGCAAGAGTTCTTAGAACACATTCAACTTGCCAGCCACAACCCCCCATTCATATTTGAGAACATTTCAGGACACAGCGAGTGTTCGACAACGTCTTCAGAACACCCCCATTTTGTGTATTTGCCAACATTTCAGGACACTGCGAGTGTTCTTAGAACACATTCAACTTGACAGAGAACAATATGGACAGCGTCCTCAGGACACCCCCTACGAACATTCCCCGGACACCACGAGTGTTCTTAGAAACGTCTTCAGAACACCCCCATTTTGTTTATTTGCGAACATTTCAGGACACCGCGAGTGTTCTTAGAACACATTCAACGTGACAGAGAACAATACGGACAGTGTCCTCAGAACACCCCCATTTTGTTTATTTGCAAACATTTCAGGACACCGCAAGTGTTCTTAGAACACATTCAACTTGCCTGCCACAAACCCCCATTCATATTTGCGAACATTTTAGGACACCGCGAGTGTTCGACAACGTCTTCAGAACACCCCCATTTTGTGTATTTGGGAACATTTCAGGACACTGCAAGTGTTCTTAGAACACATTCAACTTGACAACGAACAATACGGACAGCGTCCTCAGGACACCCCCATTTTGTTTATTTGCGAACATTTCAGGACACCCCGAGTGTTCTTAGAACAGTTTCAGCTTGCTTGCGAACAAAACGGACACATATTGAGTCCTCAGAACACCCCCCATTCAGTTTATTTAGAACATTTCAGAACACCCGTGATGTCCGCAGACAAATCGAACACAAAAAGAACATCTAACACATAAAAAAACACAACTTTCATCCTATCTCATACACTCCCACCCTCCCCAAACACTCCTACACACCAACACACTCTACTAAATACAAATTTTGAACAAAGTTTCACCGCGCTGTCCGCAGACGTCCGCGAATCCAAGATGGCGGGCGCTACTGAAAATCTGATGCGCTTCACGCCGTCCAATCAGCAAACACATTGCATGTCCGTGGACATCACGCAAGCCGATTGGCCAATCAGGACACTGTCCGCGGAGCGAACAGGGAAGTGTGTCCACGGACCGAACATAGATATCACTAATTTTTTTTACCTACTTTTTGGTCATTTTAAAAAAAAGTACTGGACGGATTTTCACCAAATTTGCAAAAGCACGCTTTCGGGACAAAGCCGTTGCTCCTGGTCCAAATTTGGTGAAAATCCGTCCAGCGGTTTGGGCTGTAGACGCGAGCAAAAATGTTTTCCCATTCAGTCTTTGGGAAAAAAAAGTTTTGGGACCCCCCTATAACTTTGCCACCCCTGGACGAATCCTCACCAAACTTTGGAAAAAAATTCAGAGTGACCCAAATACTTTTGCAAAGTTTGGTGAGGATTCGTCCAGGGAAAGCGAAGTTATAAGCCGCCCAAAAAGTGCTCTTCCTATGGAAACACCAACCAAGACTCTATGCCCTGGCCACAACCACCGCAGCATATCACACTCATATGCCATGCACCCAAGAGTCTATGCCCTGGCCACAAGCACCACAGCATATCACACTCATAGTGGCTCATAGATTTGGGTCAAAAACAAATTTATAAGGAACATTGTTATAAGCCAGTATGGGTGTGATATGCTGCGATGGTTGTATTTATCATGTTATACTTACTATTTGGTTGAGTAACAGGAGTCCATGTTTTTCTTGTTCATTTCTGTGATAAAAGAAAATAGCATGTTAGTATTAGTATTTTATAAAGACTTATTACATTGTACAATCAACATTTTCTTCTTTTTTTTGACCCTCATATTTAGTAGATGACAAACCAGAGTACTGTGCAATTTGCTCAGTTTCTGTGTTTGTTGCTAAAATCATTGGGTCTGTGGGAGAAAATAAATCCATGTTGGATTAAAAAAAAAACCTTTTTCTGTTAATCTACAGTTTATTTGTTTGTTTGTTTTCAGTGTTTACTTGTTGTTTCTGGCTAATGCTTTATACATTGGATTGTTCCAGTTTTTGGGAGCAGTAAAATAGTAGGTATTTGTTTGGATATTGTAAAATTTTGGAGCAGTTAGATACCAGTAGGCGTATTCTAACTGTTTATTTTTTTATATAATTTCGTGGTATTGATTTATCTGTTTGGATATTTCTAAATTTTGGGACAGTAAGATACCAATTGGCGTATTCTAACTGTTTTTTCTCTATTTGAGTGGTATTAATTTATCTGATTAGTTGTTGTAGCATCTTTGGGCAGATAGATAGCTTTTGGAATATTGTGACAGTTTATATTTTTTTACTACAAGTATACTTAAGGTTTAAGTACAGTTTAGTTATCAAATTTTGGTTTTAAGAACATTAAATAAGCGTTTGTAAGATTTGCTGGTAATCTCTGCTTTAGAGTAATGGTACTATCATTACATTCAAACCATCCACATTTCTTTTTTATATATGCAGTGTAGTGCCCTGAATTGGTTGTGGCTCCTGCGTGGTAGATTAAACCTATTGTTGTGAAGGTTTTCTTACCAAGTGATATTTGACCATGTGTGACTCCAGTCAGCTTGCAGTTGTTTTTGGTACCATCTGCATTGTAACGTAGATGCATTAGCATTATGTATTTACTATGTGTTTGTATTACTAACGTGGAGCGATTATCTGAATTGCAGGTCGAACATAATCTACCATGGTTTGCATTTTGTACAAGTTGCTGAAATGGAACGGATTCACAATTAGGTATTGATGTATACGCAAAGCGTTTATTGGGGATTTGTTCTTGTGTCACATTGTTGCAGCGAGTGCATGTATGCTTCCACATGTATGAAATCTGTAAGATTTCATTTATAGCTATGTTTTTGTTTTCCAGTACTAATAGTAAGTACATTAGAAATTCTTGTGGATCTTCTTGTGAGTTCATAGTGAATTTCACCATTCCAGCACAGTAGTCCAATTGTTGTCTTATTCCATGAACACTATACAGGTTTTCTGGATTATTTGTTGCCTTTCTGTGAAGTACTAACATTTGCAAACACAATGGGTCTGTACTGTGTAAGTAAATGTTGTCAACAATAGGTGATAATTGAAATAGAATATTAATTGCTACATTTGCATAGCAATTTACACCAACTATATTTGAGAGTTTAAATAGAGCAGGTAGTTCTGTATCTGACTGCTTTTTTTGGAGTTTGTCTTCCTTCTTTGAAGAAGTACCTGGTTTACTTTCCCTAATTGATTCTTTTTTTGCTTGTGGTTCTTGATGAAGTATTACTTTCTTTTACTCTCTTTGGAGGATTTGCAGTGACATCCTGTTGCATTTCTGTTTGATTTATTTTTCTTTTATAACATTTTACTTTTTGTGGAACAGAATATGTGTTCAGATGGGGGGTGTATAGTGAGGGAATTCTATTGTATTCTAAAATGCAAGGAATATCAGCGTTTATTTTACTTGCATCAAAGTTGATTAGAAATAGACCGCCAAGTGTACGTAAGCGTGATAGTGCTACGTAGCTCATGCCTTCTTTAAAGACTGTGTTACCAATGTCTATCATTGCTTTGTCTAGGGTAAGACCTTGTGATTTATGAATGGTGACTGCGTATGCAAGAGTTAGAGAAAATTGTTCTCTGCGTACATACATGTCTTTGAAGAGAAGGAATCGAGCTGTTGAGCGTCCTATTCTTTTTACTTCTGAAAGTTTGTCAAAGAGAAAATTGACAAACTGAATTTTGTTGTCACGTGGGTATGCTTGAAAGCCAACATCTGTACCCAGTGCTCCGTTAACTAGTCCTTGGCCCACGTCAAGGTTACATTTCAGCATTACTCTGCAATTTAAGGATAATTTTAATATCTTTTCCAAGCCTGCTGTGTTTGAGATTGATTTTTCTAAACTATTTAGTCTTGTTGTGGCTTGGTTACACATGGGTAGTGTCATTCCATGTACATCTATTTTGTCTGTGGCGCTAATTTCCATTATTGGTTGCATTTCTTTACTTAACATTATTTCATTGAATTTGAAACAGCTTGCAAGAGTTGGCATTAAGGCCATACAATTGACATTTTTGTGGGCTAATTGTTCCATAACATCTGTAGCACATGCATTATCACCATAAAGTGCATTAATGTGCCAGGTTTTCAATATTGCTTCTGCTTCTTTAGAAAGTATACCAACTCTGATACTTTTTAAGATGTTGGCATAAGTGAGGTCTGCAGATTGGCGCATGTTTTCTGTTAATTCTCTGTATTGGAAATGTTGCCAAAGGTTGACATTTCCAATGCTGCCAACAGTTTTATGGCAGAGTTTGTGTCCTAATGTTTTAAAAATAGGCTCACCTTTTACTGGTGTCATTTGAAGAAGATCTCCGAAAACAATAATGTGTTTTCCTGCAAAGAGCTCTTCAGAGTTTGTTTTGAGTACTTCTTGTAATCTGAGGTGAATCAAAGCCAACATTAGGTTGGACACCATGCTCACTTCATTTATTAGCAGAATTTTCATTTGTTTCAATACGCTGCGTAGTTCCATTGCAGCTTCTGCAGAAAGTTTGTAATAATCTCATTTGTTTTGGTGTTCTACTGGCAGGAGTAGTAATCAGTGTAAAGTGACACCACCTATGTTGTAGGCAGCTAAACCTGTGGGGGCAGTGACAACATCTGACAGTTTGTTGTTTGTCAATTGTTGAAGGAACTTACTGATGATTTTGATTAGGAATGTTTTGCCAGAACCAGCTTCACCACTGACATACAATAGTATAGGTTTGTAATTTTGACAGGTGCATTCTTTGTTTTCATGTCTTACACCATGTGCAATTTCTTTTTTTACTTCTTGAAAATTGCTACGTTGCTCATTGTTTAGCTTTGATTGTAGTGTAGTTAAGTCTTCTTTATCTTCATACTGACACATGGTGTTTTCTACTTCTATCATAGCTAATTCTGCCTCATTTGTTATTAGTGGGTCTCCCAGTGGTTCTTGGCTTCCTGTGACAGAAGGTTGACTACTGTCAGGAGTGTCCTTATCTAGTTGGGCCTGGAGTTCTTCTTCGTGTTGCTGTTCATTGTGCAACATTGTTTTGTACTGTGCAAAGTTTACATCAGTTATACTGCTTTCATTTGCTTTGAAAGCGTCTTCATATGAGTCATAGTTATCTAGTATTTCTGCTTCTTTTCTCCATGGTTTAAAAAGTTGTAGCAGGTACATGTAATATACTTCTTCATGTTGAGGAGTCTTTAATGACAAATTGATATGATTAATTAAATTTGGTTTAGTGAGTTTTACTAAGCTGCCTTCACAGTTTGTCACTTTGTATTTACGGTTGTGTTAATCAGGTTTTATATTATTTTTGTATGTGTAGTTTTGGGCTATGTGGTATAGAAACATGGTTTCCAAAGTGGTACTCCTGTTTGGGTAGTATGTGTCCAATAAATTGTTTTTTAAAATGTCTTTGCTGTTGGGATCATGTTTGGCTATTGTTTCTATATCTTCGTATGATTTTAGAACTCTTTTTCTAGATTTAGCTGGACCAAGACTTAGCCATACTATATTTGCAGATTTACCATACAATTCAGTACCAGTTAATCGATCAGCTGCTTCATAGGATCCACATTCTCTATGGGACAGCATTTTTATGCCCAAGCTGTATAGTTTCTGAGACACTGTTTTATCTGATGACAGGTCATTCCAGAGGTCTTGGAGCTCTGTCTTTTCTGATTTGGTTAAGTATGCTGTGACATATCGTGCAACTGCAGTAGAATTGTCTGCAATGTACTGCACATCTATGTTTGCATTCCATAAGTGGGCAATGATTGCATTGTAATCATTGATATATTTTTCTTCTTCTTTTCTTTTTATGCAATATGTATTTTTAGGTAACTTACCTTTAACACTATGTCTACAGGTTCACTTGACCTGTATTTGTAACTGGTCTAGGGAAACCAAATCGGCATTTGGTGTAGTATTTCCCTTTGTTTTTGTATTTGCGACGACAATATTTGCCACATTTGTGTCTTTGGAATTGTAAAATTTTTGCATGAAGATCACTATTTGTGGATTCTGATGGAATTTGACAAGTGACATATTTTTCAATAAACTGTAAAACAGTGGCATCACTGTCTTGACCAAATTTAGGAGCATCTTTAATCCTTAAAAGCATGTGGACATGTGGTGCTCCTCTGGCTTGGTATTCTTTTCTCCAAAAGAAGTGTTGCACTTCTCCAAGGTGAGGAACAGTTTTATTACAAATAAAATGTAGCATAGCAATGAAGCGATCGTGAAAATATCTTGAAACATTAAAAGGATCCTGAGAAAGTTCTCCAGGTGTTAGTATATCTATGTTTGTTTTGTTTTCGTTTGATATGCGTCGGAAAGCATGTAAATCTTTCCATGCATATTCTGCACAACTTAATGTAACAAACCAAGTGGGTGGGCCAAGGTTTCTGATCATACAACGTACAACTCCATGACGTCGAAACCAGTACTCTTTAGTACCATGCATATTTGCTAATAGATTTGTAAGATTTGATTGTAAAACCTCATCTTTTTGTTGAATTTTTTGTAATAATTGTGTAGCTGTCATATTTTGAAAGTGTGATCCTGATTTTAATATGTGTGCAACTCCGTAACATAAAGTTGCTAGTTCACTTTCAAAGAGTAGGTGGAATATGAATTCCACATTTTGGCGATATCTGGGATCTTAGAATACATTCGTAATGAGCGATATTCTGATGCTGATATTTGAATAGGTCTATCATCGTATCTTCCTCCTTTGCCAGTCGGAAAGAGTTGAGGAAAAGCATGTGCTTCTATACTTTTTTCCCATATGCTGATTGGTGATCCTTTTGTTTGATTCATTTGGTACGTTTCCAGTGAATCTTCTATGGTGTCATTAGAGTGCAATGTATGAATTGTATAATGGTCTAAAGTGTTTGATATTGTAGCAGGATCTAGGAGCTCAAATTGACCAGCTTCTCTGTCTCTTGAATTATTTCAGTTGTACCTTTCAAGTTTTCTTCAATATTCATTTCTTTGTAGTATTTATTATTCTCTTTAAGATATTGCAGGGCATCTCTAACTTTATGTAAATCTACCAGTTATTGCCAATTTTTTTGTCTTTTGTAGGTACTCCATTTACCAAGATAATTAAAGATTGTTGCATTGGACGTTGCACTCCTAGAGTTTGCAGTGCAGTAACTGCAAAGTATTATGGGGTCAGTTATTTCGTATTTGTTTTCTGCTATAAGGTAGAGAGCTAATTCAAACCATTTAGAATCTTCATTGTCTTCTATTTTGTATGATAGGTCTACAGTTTTTGTGTTACTTTTATAAAAAGTTCTGCGGCAACATACACACACGTGCTTTGGTACTTCAGTTGAAGTACTTTCAAATTTTTGTATTTCTTTTTTGTATGTGTGTAGTGAAAGGTTGGCATGTGCAGAATTGTTACGAAGTTGGTTTACAGCTAATTCATCTTGTAAGTGGGTTCACTTCCAAAATATTTTGTCTGGATATAGTCAATTTCTTTTAATAGGTCTTTTGCTGTACCATGTAGAAGAATGTTATTTAAATTGGCTAGTGCTAAAGCAGGACTTTTAGCATAGTACAGTTTATAAACTAGATTTCTTATACTTGCATGATGTGTTGATATCCTTTTGATATCATGGAAGGTTGTTTTGCAAGTAGGTCCTGTACTGCAGGCCAATGAATGTCCTTCTAGTCCAGTGTACTTGCGTACTACACAAGCATCCATATTTTGCAGTAGTTTAATTTTGATTTTGTCTTTGCTTTTCACATATTGATTGAGGAATTGGCGTAAAGACTTGAACATTTTTTTGGGAATGTTACACATTGACGTGCATGGCCATTTGTACACTAGATGTTCTGAGTCAGTTGAATGGAGGGGTAAATCTACGTTTTCAGAGCATATTTTTGTAAGGAGTACTTCTTGTTCCATTATGGTATTATTCACTTTTTCATAACCTCGACCACTGCTATGTATGGCAATTGTATTTGTTTGCTTTTGTTTGTACGCTTCTTCATTAAAGTATGGTTCTGTGCTTGTAGTGTGACTCCATTCACCTCCACAGATATTTAAGAAGTTATTTCTGTTGACATTTAGTTTATTGAGAAGTCTTTTTTGTAATTTAGTTATTAGTTTTGTTAGTGGTTTCATTCTGTTTAACACTAAAATAAATAACTTTCTTTTGAGAAGAATTGCACTGTCTATCAACGCTTCTAAGATTACTTTTCTACGATAGGTTTGAAGTGTTGAACCTGGTTTCTCTCCTATTTTCATAAGATTTTGAAGGACTTTGTGACAGAACATTTTGGCTAAAATACTTTTCTTGGTATGCTTACTTTGTACTACATCAAGATTTATAGAAGAAGTTTTATTTGTAGTGATAGTTGATTTTCTGTTAATTGTTTTTTGGTTTGTTTTACGTTTTGATAGAGGAGGCAAAGTTTTTGTGCTAGAAACTTCTTCTGTTTCACTACATGACTGTATTAGCTGTTGTGTTTCAACTTTTTTTTACAAATTCTGCTATAGATGGATGTTTATGTTGGAGAGTTATCTTTTCATTTGCTCTACGTCTGCATTCCTTTCTACGGAGTTGCTTTTTGGTAGGCATTCTTTAGGGTCTGTTGAAAAAAATACAGAAGGTATGGGTTGGGGTGTTCTGCAATGCATGTGTGTTGTGTGCATGAGTGTTTGAGTAAGATGATAAAGATGTATGTAATGGTGTGTGATTGTGCATTGGGAACTACAACTACTAGGGATGGGTATTCTTGAATTAATGTGTTACTAAACTGGGGTTCAGATGACAGAAAAAAGTAAGCCAGTGGTTTGGAGAAGTATAAATAGTATATCTAAAGCTATACAATTAAAACAGTTGTTTGTTCTACAACATCTAAATTCTAGCGGCTGAGTTCGGTTATTTGTGTGTCAAAAAATAGGAAGTTGTGGGCCATTCTGCCAGTAAATCACTGTTTAAGACGGGGGGATTTTCGGTCAGAATGGTGCAGAATCTCTATTTTTAGGCACAGAAAAAGCATGAATTAACCTTCCAGTGTGTTTGAGTAATAATTCGCATATTATGGTAACAATCTACTTACTTTTTTTCTATAATGAGCAGTTTGCTTCTTAGTTGTTCTTTGTACTTCAAATTTGGCTGCTTCTTTTCTGGAGAATGGTCTTCTCTGCAACTGTAAAAGAAAGAAATTAGTAATTTGGTTTGTATATAGCACTGTTTTTAATTTAGACATAGATTTTTTAAATTGAAATGCTCAGCGCCTTCCTCAAAACCATTAAAACTATCTTATGACTAACTGTAGGAAAGAAAATATCTTTACTATGGCTTGTGTACCACTGTATACCACTATTCCTGTAACTAAGCTTTTCCACGTAATAGTGCGTCAATGTCATAGCCTGCTTTTCCACGTAATAGTGAGTCAATGTCATAGCCTGCTTGTCCTATATAAATGTAAGTAATTATATAAATTGAAAAAATTAAAACCAATGATGTGTTTGTACAAATATTATTGTTTGAGATTTGATCATAGAGTGTGCATGTAATTATGTTTGATTATATGTAGTCTATATATTTTATTTCAAAAATGTTAGTTTAACATTATTTGCGTGTGTGTGTGTATGAAGAAATTAAACGGTATAAAGGTTTGTAAGTCACAGTTCATTTTAGGACAATGAAAAAATTATCGTAGATTCATTTTACAGATTATACAAGGTAAAAGTCGGTTAGGAAATGTGTTCATGTACTGTATAGAAAATATGCATACCTGTAGTTTGTGTTCATGCATATGGATATGGACGAAGCTGCAAGTAGAAATCTTGGAGACTTGTATAGTATTTCTCGTAGATCGTGCTTGCCAATGGCATGAGACTTGTACTCCGAGAGATTCACCGTACATTTGCAGTGCTGATCTATGATGATGCATTTACATGTAGAGGTCTTGGATTTGATTGGTGGATGGTCATGTGATTTCTTAGCTACATCCAATGAGGGAATGGCACAGAGAGTGAAGTGGAAATGGTAGAAGGGCTGTCCATGTTACGATATGTTCGAGGACATAGCGGTAGTTCTAGGACACCGCGTATTACATCCGGGGAATTTGGGGTGGGGAGGCATGCAAATGAGATTTAATGTAGCAAGGGATTGGTCAGTAATGTTTAGTGAGTGTGTTGTGCTAGGAGAGGTTTTCTCAGATATTCTTTTTGCTGAGAGAAGAACAGATAGCTACGGCTGAGTGTTTCAAAAACAGATTGTGTGGATTTTGGGAGGCTCGTGGATACATTGGTTGAAGGTGCATGCAGAAAGCTGTGGAGTATCTATAGATCTTGGATTTCCACATGTGGAAGTGCACTGGCATGGAGTGCATGGAATGAAGTGGTTGGACTTGCTACCTCTCTATGCAACTTTGAAGATAGAGGAACATCCAGACATAATTGTAATTCATTGTGGAGGGAACAGTTTAGGACATGTGTCTGGAATTTCTTTGCAATTTGCAATGAAAGAAGGACTTCAGAAGATCATGGACATGTTTCCAAACTCCAAAGTAATTTTTTCACGGATTGCGCAGAGACAAATGTGGCTTCGTTCTTTCTCATGTGGTCCACAAATGGAGAAAGCAAGGCGTAATGTCAATAAGGCTGTTTGTGCCTTCCTAAGAGATTTAGGGGCCGATTCATGGAACAAACGTGCTCCGAAAATCTTAGCGCAAGCAGACGCAAGCAGACGCAAGCAGGCGCAAGCAGGCGCAAGCGCAAAAAAACAGGCAGACGCGTGCGATTCATGGAAGTCCCTGCGCTTGTTTTCCTCTGGATGTGCGCCAAACCCATGCATGGCGCACACGTCACTGCAACATCCCGAAAGGCGTGCGCAACGCGCACAGTAAAGGGGAAACCTCGGCGCATACACCAGAAAGTGGGCGGAACACGGGGAGGGACGCACGGAATGGGGAACAACGCGTGAAAATAAGGGCGTAACTGTGGATGTACTGCAGGGAAGCAGACGGAACGCCCACACGCACTCGAACCACACATATTCATGGAATCGAATAGGGCAAAGCCACGCACAGCCAAAGACACGCACAAGCCGAAACACGTCTGCCACACGAAGGCAGGCGGTAGCGTCCCTGTGCATTACAAAAGTGGCAACATACAGCAATTGGGCCTGTGCGAGCGGGGCACGTGTATTTCGGGGGTGCGCGGGAAGTTACACACACGATTGAGTGGGGTACGTGTATTTCGGGGGTGCGCGGGAAGTTACACACGCGATTGAGCGGGGCACGTGTATTTCGGGGGTGCGCAGGAAGTTACACACGCGATAGAGCGGGGTACATGTATTTCGGGGTTGCGCGGGAAGTTACACACGCGATTGAGCAGGGTATGTGTATTTCGGGGGTGCGCGGGAATTTACACACGTGATTGAGCGGGGTACGTGTATTTCGGGGGTGCGCGGGAAGTTACACATGCGATTGAGCGGGGTACGTGTATTTCGGGGGTGCGCGGGAAGTTACACACGCGATTGAGCGGGGTACGTGTATTTCGGGGTTGCGCGGGAAGTTACACACGCGATTGAGCGGGGTACGTGCATATCAGGGGTGCGCGGAAAGTATCACACGCGATTGAGCGGGGTACGTGTATTTCGGGGGTGCGCAGGAAGTTACACATGCGATTGAGTGGGGTACGTGTATTTCGGGGGTGCGTGGGAAGTTACACACGCGATTGAGCGGGGTACGTGTATTTCGGGGTTGCGCGGGAAGTTGCACACGCGATTGAGCGGGGTACGTGCATATCAGGGGTGCGCGGAAAGTATCAAATGCGATTCCATCAGGGTACGTGTATTACAGGGGTGCGCGGGAAGTTCCACACGCGAATGTCCAGGCTATGTGTATTTCAGGGTGCACGGGAAGTTTCACACACAATTCCATCAGGGTACGTGTATTACAGGGGAGCGCGGGGAGCACCACACGTGAATTGCACGTGTGGGTCCTCCCAGGTGTTCCCTCTACACGCTCCACGGCCCCTGCAGGTGGCTCACACCACAGGGGCCTACCCTGCACATGTCCTGCAGGCACCCCATCCACCATGGCCATGTCCCCCAGCCAACCCACATGTCAACTTGCACTACTGCCCACCAACGCATGTCCCCCTGCACCCCCAGCCACCAGGGGCACCCTCCAGCAGGCCCCCGCCCATGTCTCCCACCACCCCCACCCCCCAGCAGTGCAGGGGCAGCCTCCACCAGGCCCCCACCCATGTCCAACTCATGTCCCCACCACCCCCACCCCCCAGCAGTGCAGGGGCAGGCTCTACCAGGCCCCCACCCATGTCCAACTCATGTCCCCACCACCCCCACCCCCCAGCAGTGCAGGGGCACCCTCCACCAGGCCCCCACCCATGTCTCCCACCACCCCCACCCCTCAGCAGTGCAGGGGCACCCTCCACCAGGCCCCCACCCATGTCCAATTCATGTTCCCCACCACCCCCACCCCCCAGCACTGTGGGGCACCTGCCAGCAGGCCCCCACCCATGTCAAACTCATGTTCCCCACCACCCCCACCCCGCAGCACTGTGGGGCACCTGCCAGCAGGCCCCCACCCATGTCCAACTCATGTCCCCACCACCCCCACCCCACAACAGTGCAGGGGCACCCTCCAACAGGCCCCCACCCATGTCTCCCATCACCCCCATCCCCCGGGCACTGTGGGGCACCTGCAAGCAGGCCCCCACCCATGTCCAACTCATGTCCCCACCACCCCCACCCCCCAGCACTGTGGGGATCCTGCCAGCAGGCCCCCACCCATGTCCAACTCAAATCCCCACCACCCCAACCCCCCAGCACTGTTGGGCACCTGCCAGCAGGCCCCCACCCATGTCCAACTCATGTTCCCCACCACCCCCACCCCCCAGCACTGTGGGGCACCTGCCAGCAGGCCCCCACCCATGTCCAACTCATTTCCCCTCCACCCCCGCCCCCCAGCAGTGCAGGGGCACCCTCCACCAGACCCCCGCCCATGTCTCCCACCACCCCCACCCCCCAGCAGTGCAGGGGCACCCTCCACCAGGCCCCTACCCATGTCCAACTCATGTTCCCCACCACCCCCACCCCCCAGCACTGTGGGGCACCTGCCAGCAGGCCCACACCCATGTCTCCCACCACCCCCACCCCCCAGCAGTGCAGGGGCACCCTCCACCAGGCCCCCACCCATGTCTCCCACCACCCCCACCCCCCAGCAGTGCAGGGGCACCCTCCACCAGGCCCCCACCCATGTCTCCCACCACCCCCACCCCCCAGCACTGCAGGGGCACCCTCCACCAGGCCCCCACCCATGTCCAACTCATGTCCCCACCACCCCCACCCCCCAGCACTGTGGGGCACCTGCCAGCAGGCCCCCACCCATGTCCAACTCATGTTCCCCACCACCCCCACCCCCCAGCACTGTGGGGCACCTGCCAGCAGGCCCCCAACCATGTCCAACTCATGTTCCCCACCACCCCCACCCCCCAGCACTGTGGGGCACCTGCCAGCAGGCCCCCACCCATGTCCAACTCATGTCCCCACCACCCCCACCCCCCAGCAGTGCAGGGGCACCCTCTACCAGGCCCCCACCCATGTCTCCCACCACCCCCACCCCCCAGCACTGTGGGGCACCTGCCAGCAGGCCCCCACCCATGTCAAACTCATGTCCCCACCACCCCCACCCCCCAGCACTGTGGGGCACCTGCCAGCAGGCCCCCACCCACGTCTCCCACCACCCCCACCCCCCAGCAGTGCAGGGGCACCCTCCACCAGGCCCCCACCCATGTCCAACTCATGTTCCCCACCACCACCACCCCCCAGCACTGTGGGGCACCTGCCAGCAGGCCCCCACCCATGTCTCCCACAACCCCCACCCCCCCAGCAGTGCAGGGGTACCCTCCACGAGGCCCCCACCCATGTCCAACTCATGTTCCCCACCACCCCCACCCCCCAGCACTGTGGGGCACCTGTCAGCAGGCCCACACCCATGTCTCCCACCACCCCCACCCGCCCGCAGTGCAGGGGCACCCTCCACCAGGCCCCCACCCATGTCTCCCACCACCCCCACTCCCCAGCAGTGCAGGGGCACCCTCCACCAGGCCCCCACCCATGTGTCCCACCACCCCCACCACCAGCACTGCAGGGGCACCCTCCACCAGGCCCCCACTCATGTCCAACTCATGTCCCCACCACCCACACCCCCCAGCACTGTGGGGCACCTGCCAGCAGGCCCCCACCCATGTCCAACTCATGTTCCCCACCACCCCACCCCCCAGCACTGTGGGGCACCTGCCAGCAGGCCCCCACCCATGTCTCCCACCACCCCCACCCCCCAGCACTGTAGGGCACCTGCCAGCAGGCCCCCACCCATGTCCAACTCATGTTCCCCACCACCCCCACCCCCCCAGCACTGTGGGGCACCTGCCAGCAGGCCCCCACCCATGTCCAACTCATGTCCCCACCACCCCACCCCCCAGCAGTGCAGGGGCACCCTCCACCAGGCCCCCACCCATGTCTCCCACCACCCCCACCCCCCAGCAGTGCAGGGGCACCCTCCACCAGGCACCCACCAATGTCCAACTAATGTTCCCCACCACCCCCACCCCCCAGCACTGTGGGGCACCTTCCAGCAGGCCCACACCCATGTCTCCCACCACCCCCACCCCCCAGCAGTGCAGGGGCACCCTCATCCAGGCCCCCACCCATGTCTCCCACCACCCCCACCCCCCAGCAGTGCAGGGGCACCCTCCACCAGGCCCCCACCCATGTCTCCCACCACCCCCACCCCCCAGCACTGCAGGGGCACCCTCCACCAGGCCCCCACCCATGTCCAACTCATGTCCCCACCACCCCCACCCCCCAGCACTGTGGGACACCTGCCAGCAGGCCCCCACCCATGTCCAACTCATGTTCCCCACCACCCCCACCCCCAGCACTGTGGGGCACCTGCCAGCAGGCCCCCACCCATGTCCAACTCATGTCCCCACCACCCCCACCCCCCAGCAGTGCAGGGTCACCCTCCACCAGGCCCCCACCCATGTCTCCCACCACCCCCACCCCCCAGCACTGTGGGGCACCTGCCAGCAGGCCCCCACCCATGTCCAACTCATGTTCCCCACCACCCCCACCCCCCAGCACTGTGGGGCACCTGCCAGCAGGCCCCCACCCATGTCTCCCACCACCCCCACCCCCCAGCACTGTAGGGCACCTGCCAGCAGGCCCCCACCCATGTCCAACTCATGTTTCCCACCACCCCCACCCCCCAGCACTGTGGGGCACCTGCCAGCAGGCCCCCACCCATGTCCAACTCATGTCCCCACCACCCCACCCCCCAGCAGTGCAGGGGCACCCTCCACCAGGCCCCCACCCATGTCTCCCACCACCCCCACCCCCCAGCAGTGCAGGGGCACCCTCCACCAGGCCCCCACCAATGTCCAACTAATGTTCCCCACCACCCCCACCCCCCAGCACTCTGGGGCACCTGCCAGCAGGCCCACACCCATGTCTCCCACCACCCCACCCCCCAGCAGTGCAGGGGCACCCTCCACCAGGCCCCCACCCATGTCTCCCTCCACCTCCACCCCCCAGCACTGTGGGGCACCTGCCAGCAGGCCCCCACCCATGTCCAACTCATGTCCCCACCACCCCCACCCCCCAACTCTGTGGGGATCCTGCCAGCAGGCCCCCACCCATGTCCAAATCATGTCCCCACCACCCCCACCCCCCAGCACTGTTGGGCACCTGCCAGCAGGTCCCCACCCATGTCCAACTCATGTTCCCCACCACCCCCACCCCCCAGCACTGTGGGGCACCTGCCAGCAGGCCCCCACCCATGTCCAACTCATTTCCCCTCCAACCCCACCCCCCAGCAGTGCAGGGGCACCCTCCACCAGGCCCCCGCCCATGTCTCCCACCACCCCCACCCCCAAGCAGTGCAGGGGCACCCTCCACCAGGCCCCCACCCATGTCCAACTCATGTTCCCCACCACCCCCCAGCACTGTGGGCACCTGCCAGCAGGCCCACACCCATGTCTCCCACCACCGCACCCCCCAGCATTGCAGGGGAACCCTCCACCAGGCCCCCACCCATGTCTCCCACCACCCCCACCCCCAGCAGTGCAGGGGCACCCTCCACCAGGCCCCCACCCATGTCTCCCACCACCCCCACCCCCCAGCACTGCAGGGGCACCCTCCACCAGGCCCCCACCCATGTCCAACTCATGTCCCCACCACCCCCACCCCCCAGCACTGTGGGGCACCTGCCAGCAGGCCCCCACCCATGTCCAACTCATGTTCCCCACCACACCCACCCCCCAGCACTGTGGGGCACCTGCCAGCAGGCCCCCACCCATGTCTCCCACGACCCCCACCCCCAGCACTGTGGGGCACCTGCCAGCAGGCCCCCAACCATGTCCAACTCATGTTCCCCACCACCCCCACCCCCCAGCACTGTGGGGCACCTGCCAGCAGGCCCCCACCCATGTCCAACTCATGTCCCCACCACCCCCACCCCCCAGCAGTGCAGGGGCACCCTCTACCAGGCCCCCACCCATGTCTCCCACCACCCCCACCCCCCAGCACTGTGGGGCACCTGCCAGCAGGCCCCCACCAATCACCAACTCATGTCCCCACCACCCCCACCCCCCAGCACTGTGGGGCACCTACCAGCAGGCCCCCACCCATGTCCAACGCAAGGCCCCACCACCCCCACCCCCCAGCACTGTGGGGCACCTGCCAGCAGGCCCCCACCCACATCTCCCACCACCCCCACCCCCCAGCAGTGCAGGGGCACCCTCCACCAGGCCCCCACCCATGTCCAACTCATGTTCCCCACCACCCCCCAGCACTGTGGGGCACCTGCCAGCAGGCCCCCACCCATGTCTCCCACAACCCCCACCCCCCCAGCAGTGCAGGGGCACCCTCCACGAGGCCCCCACCCATGTCCAACTCATGTTCCCCACCACCCCCACCCCCCAGCACTGTGGGGCACCTGTCAGCAGGCCCACACCCATGTCTCCCACCACCCCCACCCCCCAGCATTGCAGGGGCACCCTCCACCAGGCCCCCACCCATGTCACCCACCACCCCCACCCCCCAGCAGTGCAGGGGCACCCTCCACCAGGCCCCCACCCATGTGTCCCACCACCCCCACCCCCAGCATTGCAGGGGCACCCTCCACCAGGCCCCCACCCATGTCCAACTCATGTCCCCACCACCCACACCCCCCAGCACTGTGGGGCACCTGCCAGCAGGCCCCCACCCATGTCCAACTCATGCTCCCCACCACCCCCACCCCCCAGCACTGTGGGGCACCTGCCAGCAGGCCCCCACCCATGTCTCCCGCCACCCCCACCCTCCAGCACTGTAGGGCACCTGCCAGCAGGCCCCCACCCATGTCCAACTCATGTTCCCCACCACCCCCACCCCCCAGCACTGTGGGGCACCTGCCAGCAGGCCCCCACCCATGTCCAACTCATGTCCCCACCACCCCACCCCCCAGCAGTGCAGGGGCACCCTCCACCAGGCCCCCTCCCATGTCTCCCACCACCCCCACCCCCCAGCAGTGCAGGGGCACCCTCCACCAGGCCCCCACCAATGTCCAACTAATGTTCCCCACCACCCCCACCCCCCAGCACTGTGGGGCACCTGCCAGCAGGCCCACACCCATGTCTCCCACCACCCCCACCCTCCAGCAGTGCAGGGGCACCCTCATCCAGGCCCCCACCCATGTCTCCCACCACCCCCACCCCCCAGCAGTGCAGGGGCACCCTCCACCAGGCCCCCACCCATGTCTCCCACTGCCCCCACCCCCCAGCACTGCAGGGGCACCCTCCACCAGGCCCCCACCCATGTCCAACTCATATCCCCACCACCCCCACCCCCCAGCACTGTGGGACACCTGCCAACAGGCCCCCACCCATGTCCAACTCATGTCCCCACCACCCCACCCCCCAGCAGTGCAGGGGCACCCTCCACCAGGCCCCCACCCATGTCTCCCACCACCCCCACCCCCCAGCACTGTGGGGCACCTGCCAGCAGGCCCCCACCCATGTCCAACTCATGTTCCCCACCACCCCCACCCCCGAGCACTGTGGGGCACCTGCCAGCAGGCCCCCACCCATGTCCAACTCATGTCCCCACCACCCCCACCCCCCAGCAGTGCAGGGGCACCCTCCACCAGGCCCCCACCCATGTCTCCCACCACCCCCACACCCCAGCACTGTGAGGCACCTGCCAGCAGGCCCCAACTCATGTTCCCCAGCCAACATGTGATCACAATCTAGATCCCTGGTCCCTATGGTCAGCCTCCAAATGCAAAACACCCATCCAAGTATTGCATCCACCCACTCAGAAATGGCAATTACATGACAGAACACCAATTGCAAGTTTCGAAACAAACACATGTCCCTCACATACACCCAATGGGTGTCAGTGAATCTCAAAACCCATATCATGATATGCATGAAACCAATGAGATGATACTACACATTGAAGTTCGATGAAAAAATATGTATTAAAGGAAACATAAATAGATTCAAAAATAAAGAAACAGAAATGGGAATGTACAAAAATGAAAAGAAGCATATCCGTGAAAAAAAGCAAAACCAAAAATCATAATCCAAAGTAATGGTTTCCAAAGTCACTGTCCACAAAAGAAAATCCAATGGGAAATAATAATTGAAAGCCATTGCTCCATGGGTAAATTGTGAAAGAAAAATTAAATCCACAGTGAACTATGTACAGACGAACAAGCCAGGGTCCATTATCCCAACAAAAGAAATGAAACCTATCTAACAACACTAACTAATAAAATAAACTATATACAAAAAAGTGGCCAATGTCCAAAATGTCCAAAATAAATCAAAAAACAAAGGATACCTAACACTACCTACATAACTATGTACAAGGGCAGCGGGCTAGTCTGACGGCTCACTTTTGGATGTCCTGGGCCAGGGCATCATCGAACTCCTGCTCAATGTCCCGGAGGCGGTCCTCCTCCATGGCCCTGAGGGTCCGCAGGGCCGTCGACGTGTCCACCTCCAACACCCTGCGGATTGCCTCAAGGCACTCCGTATGGAGTTCTCCGCCCTGACCATTGTGAGCCGTGCCTCTTCCGCCCGCTGCCGCTCCGCATCTATGGCGTGGCCCAACCGCTGCCACACGGAAGACACTCCCTGTCATGGGTCCTCCTGCCCTCCGGCCGATGCCTGCTCCTCCGATGTTGAAGGCCCCGAGCCTTCATGGCTCCCACCACCTTGCTGCTGCTGCTGTGCCTCTGCCCGTGCACTGCCTCCTGCTACCTGCACATCCTCCGCCGGCTGGGGTGCAGTCGTTGATGTGGCCACCCCTGCTGGACGTCCGACTCCCGACTGTGGCAGGGATGCCTCCTCCACCAGCCTGGCCGCACCGTCAGAGGCAGCTCCACAGGGCACCCAGGTGACGGATGGGTGGGAAGATGGCACGGAGGACAACTGGCGCGTAGGGGGTTCAGTTGAGGAGGGGGTTGTAGCAAGCCCCATCAAACGGAGGAATCCAGCCTGGGTGACCTGTCCCAGCAGGCTGACGTGGTCAACGAGCCATTCGAGATGATGTGCAGTCTCCTCATGAAAAGACTGCAGGTCACCTCGCATGGCCCGTTGACGCAACGCCACACCAGTCAGGACAGGCTCAACCCAGACCCGGATAGCCACGTCCGCAGGCAGAGGAAGGCCAGTTGTCGTTTGCTCATCCCCTGCCTGAAAACGGGTCTGGACGTAGGCATCCCTGCTGGTGCAAGATGATGCAGGGACAGGATCAGGGACAGGATTGCACACAGGCACCTCTGCGGCGGCCTGTGCTGCCTCCTCTACCTGGTCCTGTACTGCACCACTAGCACCAGTGGGATCCCCACCTCCAGACCCCGTCTCTGTTGCTTGCACGGCCTCCTCCTCCACCAAACCCGCCACCAACCTGGATGACTCCGTGCCATCTTCCCCCGTTGGGCCCTGTGGGGTCCCAGCTGCCCCTTCTGCTGCCGAGGAGTCCAACTCCAACCTCCGCCTCTTGAACCTCCCCCCCGCAGCTGCGTCCTGGGATGTGGCACCGGACTCCTCACTCCCCGACGAGATGACAACATGGGAGGGGAGCCGGGCCTTGCGTCTCCGGCTGGCGGTGGGATCCCCGCCGCTGTGCTTCACAGCACCTTCTCCGCCCTCTTCATCAGTTGACGCCTCAGACAGGGAGAAATAAAACACAGGCATCAGGGCACTGTACAATGGACACATACACACATGACAGTTGTACATGAGTGGCATTGGCAAACCTGAGACATGCCATCACAATCCCCAACACACATGTCATTTCAACTCGCACACATGAGCTATACCACAGCCATATCGCAACTGCCAGCACCATCCATACACATACAACAGCATGAGCAGGCAAAGCTGAGCCAGACATCACATGCAACACAGGAAGTGCACCACACATGTACACACACCACCACACTTGCATGCATGTGTACACCTCTGCCAAGTGTCGCAGTGTTCAGATGGGCATCCATGTCACATCTGCCAATCAGGCTTCCACATCCCGCTGTCACATGCATCCATGTTGCATCACTGTTGCACCCTTGTCAAATACACACAAATGCACATGTACACAGTGCTGATACGTGCAGCTGAAAACAACATACATGCGTGACATCACGGACATGTCTACTTACATACACATTCATCCAAACATGTGTGCCCACACAACTGCATTTGGCATGCAAGCCTACACACACAAGCACCATCCATGTCTCACACATCACAGCCCTCGCATGTGTTAGCCCCACGGCCCTGTACACCCCCACCGATACTCGACCCCATACAAACAGATGTGCAACCTGCACACTACTGAAACATCACCATACGCACAGCTCACAATCAGGATGCATGTACACTTACCGCTCGACTCCAGACGGGTCTGCCTCTCAAGGACCTGGATGTGGAGCGCTGGGGATATGCGTTCCAGGACCCACATCTGATCTTCCGACAAGTGGCCCCGGCGCCCCTTGGCATCCGCTGCCTTCAAGAGGAGCCGGGCCTTGTTCAGGGTCCTGGACCTGAAGTCCTCCCAGCGCTTCTTGACATGTTGGAAGTCGCGGACTGCCACCCCCTCCGCATTGATGGCAGTCACGATGTCAGTCCAGATCCGAGTCTGTCCTTCCTTGTCGGCGCGGGAACTTCCGAAGAGGGCATCATACTGCCCCAGGACTTGCTCCACCAGGACACCAACTTCGGTGGCACTGAAGCTGGTGCCCCTCTGCCTCTCTGGCCGGGGGTTGTCAGTGGTGCCAGATGTTGCAGTGCCCGACATGACAACCCCAGAGGCAGGAGTGGGTGGGCAACTGGGTCCTAGGGCTGGGCTGTGGAGCGATGGAATCCCAGTCAGGAGTCTTCGGTTCCAGCAGGGGGGGTCAAAGCAACAGCACCCCTAGCTGATGTGCAGGCAGCAAATGGCAGGGCACGTGGGCAGCAGACAGTCAGGCAGCAGCAGATGGCACGTGGGAGCGTGCTCGGGGTTCTGGGGGGCAGTGATTTGGCTTTCTGGCAGGAGCGTGGTCTTCCGTGTGCTTACGCGTGGCCAGCTTGATACGGAGTGAATTGGCACGTGAAAATCCTGCACGTCTGCGTGTAATTCGGGAAAGGCCCTTAGCGCGTATGCACGTCAGCACGCATATGCGATTTCATTGGAGCAAAGGCCCTTAGCGTGTGAGCGCGTCTGTGACGTGAAGCGCACGGGTGTTTCCCTCATTACATGTGATTACAGAGCACACGTGGTAAAACTGCACGTCCGAGTGTCATCGCGTGTAATCGGAGGGAAGTGAGCGTACACGCGATTGCCCTGGGTACGTATGTTTCGGGGTGCACGGGAAGTTCCACACGCGATTAGCCTGGGTACGTGTGTTTCAGGGTGCACGGGAACGTTCACACGCGATTTGTGGAAATCCACGTGTGCTCTGTCATCACATGTAATGAGGGAAACACCCGTGCGCTTCACGCCCGGCTCCCCTCCCATGTTGTCATCTCGTCAGGGAGTGAGGAGTCCGGTGCCGCGTCCCAGGCCGCAGCTGCCGGGGGGAGGTCCAAGAGGCGGAGGTTGGAGTTGGACTCCTCGGCAGCAGAAGGGGCAGCTGGGACCCCACAGGGCCCAACGGGAGAAGATGGCACAGAGTCATCCAGGTTGGTGGGGGGTTTGGTGGAGGAGGAGGCCGTGCAAGCAACAGAGACGGGGTCTGGAGGTGGGGATCCCACTGGTGTTAGTGCTGCAGTGCAGGACCAGGGACAGGAGGCAGCACAGGCCACCGCAGAGGTGCCTGTGGGGAATCCTGTCCCTGATCCTGTCCCTGCATCATCTTGCACCAGCAGGGATGCCTACGTCCAGACCCGTTTTCAGGCAGGGGATGAGCAAACGACAACTGGCCTTCCTCTGCCTGCGGACGTGGCTATCCGGGTCCGGGTTGAGCCTGTCCTGACTGGTGTGGCGTTGCGTCAATGGGCCATGCGAGGTGACCTGCAGTCTTTTCATGAGGAGACTGCACGTCATCTCGAATGGCTCGTTGACCACGTCAGCCTGCTGGGACAGGTCACCCAGGCCGGCTTCCTCCGTTTGATGGGGCTTGCTATGACCCCCTCCTCAACTGAACCCCCTACGCGCCAGTCGTCCTTCGTGCCATCTTCCCACCCTTCAGTCACCTGGGTGCCCTGTGGAGCTGCCTCTGACGGTGCGGCCAGGCTGGTGGAGGAGGCATCCCTGCCACAGTCGGGAGTCGGACGTCCAGCAGGGGTGGCCACATCAACGACTGCACCCCAGCAGGCGGAGGATGTGCAGGCCGCAGGAGGCAGTGCACGGGCAGAGGCACAGCAGCAGCAGCAATATGGTGGGAGCCATGAAGGCTCAGGGCCTTCAACATCGGAGGGGCAGGCATCGGCCGGAGGGCAGGAGGACCCAGGACAGAGAGTGTCTTCCGTGTGGCAGCGGTTGGGTCACGCCATAGATGCGGAGCGGCAGCGGGCGGAAGAGGCATGGCTCACAATGGTCAGGGCGGAGAACTCCATGCGGAGGGCCCTGAGGCGGGCCGAGTGCCTCGAGGCAATCCGCAGGGGGTTGGAGGGGGACACGTTGACGGCCCTGCGGACCCTCGCGGCCATGGAGGAGGACCGCCTCCGGGACATAGAGCAGGAGTTCGATGATGCCCTGGCCTGGGACATCCAAAAGTGAGCCGTCAGACTAGCCCGCTGCCCTTGTACATAGTTATGTAGGTAGTGTTAGGTTTCCTTTTTTTAAAATTTATTTTGGACCTTTTGGACATTGGCCACATTTTTGTATATAGTTTATTTTATTAGTTAGTGTAGTTAGATAGGTTTCATTTCTTTTGTTGGGATAATGGACCCTAGCTTGTTCGTCTGTACATAGTTCACTGTTGGATTTTATTTTTCTTTCCCAATTTACCCATGGAGCAATGGCTTTCAATTATTATTTCCCATTGGATTTTCTTTTGTGGACAGTGACTTTGGACACCATTCCTTTGGAGTATGATTTTTGGTTTTGCTTTTTTTCATGGACATGCTTCTTTTCATTTTTGTACATTCCCATTTCTGTTTCTTTATTTTTGAATCTATTTATGTTCCCTTTAATACATATTCTTTTATCATCTCATTGGTTTCATGCATATCATGATATGGGTTTTGAGATTCACTGACACCCATTGGGTGTATGTGAGGGACATGTGTTTGTTTCGAAACTTGCAATTGGTGTTCTGTCATGTAATTGCCATTTCTGAGTGGGTGGATGCAATACTAGGGTGGGTGTTTTGCATTTGGAGGCTGACCTTAGGGACCAGGGATTAGATTGTGATGACATGTTGGCTGGGGAACATGAGTTGGGGCCTGCTGGCAGGTGCCCCACAGTGCTGGGGGGAGGGGGTGGTGTGGAACATGAGTTGGACATGGGTGGGGGCCTGGTGGAGGCTGCCCCTGCACTGCTGGGGGGTGGGAGACATGGGTGGGGGCCTGTTGGAGGGTGCCCCTGCACTGCTGGGGGGTGGGGGTGTGAGGAACATGGTTGGACATGGGTGGGGGCCTGCTGACAGGTGCCCCACAGTGCTGGGGGGTGGGGGTGGTGGGGAACATGAGTTGGACATGGGTGGGGACCTGCTGGCAGGTGCCCCACAGTGCTGGGGGGTGGGGGTGGTGGGGACATGAGTTGGACATGGGTGGGGGCCTGCTGGCAGGTGCCCCACAGTGCTGGGGGGTGGGGGTGGTGGGGACATGAGTTGGACATGGGTGGGGACCTGGTGGAGGGTGCCCCTGCACTGCTGGGGGGTGGGGGGGTGGGAGACATGGGTGGGGGCCTGGTGGAGGGTGCCCCTGCACTGCTGGGGGGTTGGGGGTGGTGGGAGACATGGGTGGGGGCCTGGTGGAGGTTGCCCCTGCACTGCTGGGGGGTGGGGTGGTGGGAGACATGGGTGGGGGCCTGATGGAGGGTGCCCCTGCACTGCTGGGAGTTGGGGTGGTGGGAGACATGGGTGGGGGCCTGGTGGAGGGAGCCCCTGCACTGCTGGGGGGTGGGGGTGGTGGGGAACATGAGTTGGACATGGGTGGGGGCCTGCTGGCAGGTGCCCCACAGTGCTGGGGGGTGGGGGTGGTGGGGACATGAGTTGGACATGGGTGGGGGCCTGGTGGAGGGTGCCCCTGCACTGCTGGGGGGTGGGGGTGGTGGGAGACATGGGTGGGGGCCTGGTGGAGGGTGCCCCTGCACTGCTATGGGTTGGGGGTGTTGGGAGACATGAGTTGGACATGGGTGGGGGCCTGGTGGAGTGTGCCCCTGCACTGCTGGGGGGTGGGGGTGGTGGGACACATGGGTGGGGGCCTGGTGGAGGGTGCCCCTGCACTGCTGGGGGTGGTGGGAGACATGGGTGGGGGCCTGGTGGAGGGTGCCCCTGCACTGCTGGGGGGTGGGGGTGGTGGGATACATGGGTGGGGGCCTGGTGGAGGGTGCCCCTGCACTGCTGGACATGGGTGGGGGCCTGCTGGCAGGTGCCCCACAGTGCTGGAGGGTGGGGGTGGTGGGGAACATGAGTTGGACATGGGTGGGGGCCTGCTGGCAGGTGCCCCACAGTGCTGGGGGGTGGGGGTGGTGGGGACATGAGTTGGACATGGGTGGGGGCCTGCTGGCAGGTGCCCCACAGTGCTGGGGGGTGGGGGTGGTGGGGACATGAGTTGGACATGGGTGGGGGCCTGGTGGAGGGTGCCCCTGCACTGCTGGGGGGTAGGGGTGGTGGGGAACATGAGTTGGACATGGATGGGGGCCTGGTGGAGGGTGCCCCTGCACTGCTGGGGGTGGGGGTGGTGGGGGACATGGGTGGGGGCCTGGTGGAGGGAGGCCCTGGTGGTTGGGGGTGCACGGGGACATGCGTTGGTGGGCAGTAGTGCAAGTTGACATGTGGGTTGGCTGGGGGGCATGGCCATGGTGGATGGGGTGCCTGCAGGACATGTGCAGGGTAGGCCCCTGTGGTGTGAGCCACCTGCAGGGGCCGTGGAGGGTGTAGAGGGAACACCTGGGAGCACCCACACTTGCAATTCACGTGTGGTGCTCCCCGCGCACCCCTGTAATACACGTACCCTGATGGAATCGCATGTGATACTTTCCGCGCACCCCTGATATGCACGTACACTGCTGATATCGCGTGTGAAACTTCCCACGCACCCCGAAATACACGTAGCCAGGTCATTCGCGTGTGGAACTTCCCGCGCACCCCTGATATACATGTACCCTGCTGACTTCGCGTGTGAAACTTCCCACGCACCCCAAGATACACGTAGCCAGGAGATTAGCGTGTGTAACTTCCCGCGCACCCTTGATATACATGTACCCTGCTGACTTTGCATGTGAAACTTCCCACGCACCCCAAGATACACGTAGCCTGGAGATTCGCATGTGTAACTTCCCACGCACCCCGAAATACACGTAGCCAGGAGATTCGCGTGTGGAACTTCCCGCGCACCCCGAAATACACGTAGCCAGGACATTCGCGTGTGGAACTTCCTGCGCACCCCTGATATACATGTACCCTGCTGAATTCACGTGTGAAAATTCCCGCGCACCCCTGATGTACACGTACCCTGATGGAATCGCGTGTGGAACTTCAAGTATACCCCTGAAATACACATACCCTGCTGAAATCGCGTGTGGAACTTTCCGCGCACCCCTGAAATACACGTACCCTGAAGGAATCGCGTGTGAAACTTCCCGCGCACCCCTGAAATGCACGTACCCAGCTGAAATGACGTGAGGTACTTCCCGCGCACCCCAGTGATACACGTAGCCCGCTTGCCGTGCTGGTACAGGGTTAGCGCAGCCCTTTGCGCTGGATTGGGGATTTTGATGGATTTTCCCTGTGCGAGAGGCGTTCTTGGGGGCGTAACTGGCGCTGCTGGAATCCATGAATACGCTGTGCGTGGAAATGGGTTTTGGCGCACGCGGCTGGCGCAGGGATTCGCACGCGCACACTGTGCGCCAGCCGCGTGCGCCACTTGTGCGCTGAATTCTATGAATTACCCCCTTTGACATGTCCTCTTTTCACAACGAAAATATTATGTTTCGTAGTACATACATTTTTCGCAGAGATGGAGTCCATCTTACTCATGCTGGCAATCAGATTTTTCTGAGAAATGTACAAAATGCATTGCGACCTTTTTTAGAAATACAGCATCCATTTTGAAGTAGGTGTTAAGTATTTATAATTTTTGACATACAAACACCTCCCAAAGGCTCTTTTCAGAGCCACCACTTGCTCCCAGAGAAAAATGCAATGGTTACAATAGGGTAGCACCCCAATTTTTTTTATGTTCGCGAACTCTCCGCGGACTTTTAAGATATACAAAGGGCCCTGCTTTATTTATCTTCACTTCTATTTTTTAACTGTGAAAGGCAGCTCTGAAAAGAGCCTTATTTTTTTTTGTTGTTATTTTGTATTTCTTTTTTGTTTTTTATACACGACACACTAGGAGAGGAGGGGAAAGGAGGGTGAAGGGGGGGACACCAACCGCAGGGATAAGAAAGGGCGAGCTGAGAGAGGAAGATGTAGAGTGGGTTTTATTTGGGTAGTGAGCAGGTCTTCTCGTGTTCTGAGACGATAGTCTCAAAAGCACTCTGAAGTCGCTCCCCCCTGCAGAGTACTGTGTCACAGTACATACATACAACTGTGACCCTAGAAAGGTAAGGGTCACCAGAATTCTGTATGGCCTGTGAGGCAGCTTGAGGAAGACGCTGTCCCACAGAGGTGTTCCTTGTAGTGACAGGATCAGAAATGGAGGATGAAGTAGAGGCAATCAACCTACTACGCTCTTCGCAAGGTACAACCTGGCGAATGGCCCCAGTGTGGAATGAGTTCAGGTGTTGCTTCATGGTCGTGGTCCCAAAGCTATACGCACCATGCCTCCCGCGACTGAGTACCATTTTGCACTCATTTCAGGTGACACGGTTCGCACGAGCCTTAGGACCATTCCCATGAACGGTAAACAACTGCCACACCCAAGAATCACTCCGAGGGCGGGTAGTAGGGATTTCCTCTACCTCATTCTCGTCATCCTCTTCTTCCTCCTCTGTATCCTCACTCCTGTTCCCCTCTT
This sequence comes from Ambystoma mexicanum, assembly GCF_040938575.1. Taxonomy (NCBI): domain Eukaryota; kingdom Metazoa; phylum Chordata; class Amphibia; order Caudata; family Ambystomatidae; genus Ambystoma; species Ambystoma mexicanum. Next base: position 589,036,080 of record NC_090933.1, read on the forward strand.
CAGGCCCTTGGGGAGATGGTGGTGGTGGAGGGGGTCGGGGTGGTGCTGAGGCAGATGTAGCACCATGTAGCAATAGTGGAGCCATGGATGTCATCGGCTTGGAGATGGAAATCTCAAAATCTGCAAAGTATGCAGCAAAATGCAGTGTGGTCTTTGGAATAGCCAGAAACACAATGAGAATGAGTTCTAGGGCGTGGACTTTTATAGGGGTGCTTGTACGCGGTTCGCGGACATGCGCCGTCCGCAAGACAGATCGAACCCCAAAAAAGGTTAAAAAAGTCACAAAAACTATGTGTCAACTTAGGATTAATATGTGTAATTTGTGGTATGGTGAGTTTTTAATGATAAATATTGTGGATTACTTGGAAATGTACTTTTAAACTGTTTGGGGACACAAAGAGTGTCCGCATTCAGAACACGCGATCAGTGTGGGCGCGGTCACATGATTGCTTTGTGAGCATGTTCGCTAAGGAAGCGGCTGTCCGCAGGACACCCAATGTATGGACATTGTTTTGCGCATGCGTGTTGATGTTCTACGGACAGTGTTCGGATCCTGAACTAATTAAAAGTGTGTCACACGTAAAACGAACAGTTATGGACAGGCATAGTGTTCTTAAGGACACCTCCATTTTCATTTATTTACGAACATTTCAGGACAGTACGCGTGTTCTTAGAACAGTTTCAACTTTCAGAAGAACATTACGGACAGATATAGTGTCCTCAGGACACTTACATTTTCGTTTATTTACGAACATTTCTGTACAACCGTGCTTTACCGTGGACACCTAAATTGGTTTTGACACAAAGAACTGAAAGTAATTACAACACAATATAAAAAAGTAACTTTATTTGACATATATAAACAATTTATGACTGAGAAGGTGGGGCAGAAACGGAAACAAAAACAGGAGAATTAGTGATTTCAACATAATTGCAATCAGGTGAAGAAAGGATGGAAATGTCATCAAAACGTTTTGGTCCATGGAGAGGGTTTGGGGTTAAATGAGTGACATATGGTGAGGGGGGACAAGTACAGGTGGGACAATGGTATGTTGTTGGTAGTTTTAGGTGATCTTCCACAAAGTTCTTTAAATCGTTAAAATTTGCCATAAGTTGGTCCATTTTCTGGTTAATGTGTTCCAGAGTGTTATCCACCGCTTCTTTTTCTGTGGTAGTGGCAATTTTTGTATGGTCTGTAAAAAGAAAAATGTATATGTTAAATGTATACAAAATAATATTTATTAATTGGTTTATATAGTAAAGTGTGTACCATTAGGTGCACTATCTTCTGACATTTCGTCTCGTGGGAAATGCTCCTCTAGCCACTCCAGAGTACTACACATTTATGTGAGAAAACAATAAAGTAATATTTTTTTTTTATCTAATACAGAAAGTTTATAAATATATGAGTAAAATGAAGTGCACTTACTATTTCAGGAAAGTATGTGATGAGTAGTCTGTATGTCTGGTCTTGCTCTTAGTTGTGAAGTGTCTGTGAGGTAATTATGTTGGAAGCCACTTTATCTTCTTTTGGTATATTCCATTTTAGAAAATATTGTATTTAAATGAAAGGTTAGTGTGTTTCATATATGGGTTACATTTCTTAAGTATTACTACATATACTTTGTCTGTGTTCTGCTTTGTCAATTTGTTAAATGTTCCTATGTTATGATATAACAATTACACATACCTCCCCAGAGTTTTTAGGTGGTGGTACTGTTGTCCGAACATGTTCGCGGACAGTCAAATTCAGTATAAAGGATTCAGTATGTTCCATATAACATGTACATAAAGTCAAAGTTATTATTGTTAAGTTGTGCTACTAAAAAACTATGAAATTCAGTAAAATAACTTTGTTAAAGGGACGTTATGGTTCAGTTGCGCTACGAAAAACCTATGAAATTCAGTAAAAAAACTTTGTTAAAGGGAGGTTATGGTTAATTTGCGCTACTAAAAACCTATACAATTCAGTAAAAAAACTTTGTTAAAGGGACGTTATGGTTAAGTTGCGCTACTAAAAACCTATCAGATTCAGTAAAAAAACTTTGTTAAAGGGACGTTATGGTTCCAAGTAAAACCGGAAAAACCCCTGAAATTCGCCAGTTATGGTAAGCTAAGCAACCATAACTCGCGCCACCACTGTGCACTGCTGAGACTAACACCCAGGACATCAAAGATGACATCACAAATGTCATTGATGACATCACTGATGACATCACATGTGCATTTACCTTTCATGAAAAGTCTGTACAAGGGTTTCTTATTGTAATGTTAATTAAAAAAAGTGTCAAGGATCATTGGAATAAATATCAAGGGCTAATTAGTCCATCCAGTATACTAAGGTGCTCATGTGGAAACATAGACATTGTGTGCAGCATACATGATGGAGGTTCAATATTCATAAGCTTGCCATGTTTAATAGTGAAATGATAACTGTTTTCTTATTAGACTTTTGCATACTGTGAAACATGTGATAAGTAGATAATAAAACTCACTTACTACATAATTGCATTATTATAGACAAAACACAAAGAGACAACACCACATACAAATATGAGTATATACAAGGAAATTGAAGTAAGAAAAAAAACAGCAGTAGTAGCAAAAAGTGTTCATAACCTAACTGATTACCTTTATGCAGAGAAAGGATTGCTCTGTTTCAAAGCTGCTACTTACCCTATGTATATATATCGCATGATGTGACTGGACCCTAAGGAAAGTAATGTGAATACAAGATATAAAAATAGGTGCATATACAGGGAAAGTACAGTAATAAAAAAGCAACAGAACTATCAGAAAGTGCTGATAACTCTACTGATAATTTTAATGCACAGAAAGGATTGCTGTCTTTCATGCTTGTGTCTTCCCCTATGTATATGTTTCATATGATATGACTGGACCCTAAGGGAATTATTGTAAGACCATACTTGAAGGATAAGTCTACAAATATACTACCTTTTCCACTTTTAATTCCTGAGTGTTACTGAAGAAAACCATGTGGCCTAGATATGTCAGTAAAGGAAAGAAGGGGGAGCCAGACATGTGATGTCATCAGTGATGTCATCAATGACATTTGTGATGTCATCTTTGATGTCCTGGGTGTTAATCTTAGCAGTGCACAGTGGTGGCGCAAGTTATGGTTGCTTAGCTTACCATAACTAGCGAATTTCAGGGTTTTTTCGGTTTTACTTGGAACCATAAAGTCCCTTTAACAAATTTTTTTACTGAATCTGATAGGTTTTTAGTAGCGCAACTTAACCATAACGTCCCTTTAACAAAGATTTTTTACTGAATATATATATATAGATATATATATATATATATATATTTAGATATAGATAGAAGATTAGGATTCACTGTGGGGTATTGCAGAACTAGAGGCTCCTTAGCCCAAGAGTAAGTATAAAAACTAAGAAAAAGTGGCATTGATACTTCTGGCATGTAATCTGAGGGCTTGTAATGGACACTTTGTAGGGGACCTGCCGGCACATAAAACAGTTCAAGCTGGAAATCCCTCAGGTCTGATCGATCATATTTTTGTGACTCTTGAGGCTTGGCAATATATTGTTGACTTTAGAGTTCCTAGTGGCAGGAGAGTGACCACGACCTGCTTTCAAGCATTACCAATTTTTGGGAGCACCTTGAGATGTGGAGTTGTTAGCTGCAGTTGGGGTGGTGATTAATGGGAATGCTAGACGTGGGCTGAAATGGGTGCACCTAGACCTAGTGGTGACTCTTCCATTAATATATAAT